>NC_139406.1:35458916-36883916 GCF_905368555.1 Meleagris gallopavo
AAAAGTTGCTTTAACAGATTTAACAAGAGTCAAGGTTGACTAACGAAGGTGGGAGTACTCTCCTCGTATTATAGGTTACTGCTGGTTGAATCTGATGGGAGCCCCAGTCTGCTGTGTCTGAAACTTTAGCTATAGTACTGACCCATGGTAGTCATGACAGACTAGTGGGTCTTGAAACAGCAGTTGGCACCAATATGGTGACAAGCTCAATATGAAACTGAGTGTCATCTTTGGACAGCTGAGCATGTATGTGTGTATTTTCCAATCACTGCTGAAACAAAACTACCACCACCATAACAAAATGATAACAACCAAAGCAAAACTTCTAAACCCTCAAAGACTAGCGCTGCATTCAGCGAGAATGGTAGCACATTGCCTGTGCTCCATCTCAACCTTCAATTCAAAATGACCTCACATGCAGCAGTATTTCTGCCTTCTTAGTTTTTGACTTCTGGAGTAGTCTTCTGCAGTTTCTGGGAAGAACAGTGAGAAACACTGCTTTACTAACTATTGATTCAGCAAGACTTAAATCTCCACAACTATTCTGTGCACATGGCTTGCCTTAACATGAACTCAGCCTCATCATGTCAAGGCACTGCTGTAGTTCTATTTGAGGCTGTCATTGGATATGCATACCCTATGCAATGAAGTGTTGGCATCACTGCATTCTACAATGTACTTCAAGACATATCAGCTTAGATGTTGCAGCGGTGGATCTATGCGGAAGCAGCATTCTTTTGAAGTAAATCATCTTTTTCAGTGTTTAAATCTTTACATTATGATCTATGGCACAAAATATATAAGCAGTCTGCTTCTTTCTAAAGCAAACAGAAATGACTCTATTTCTTACTTTGGTGTGAAACAGCATGATCCCACTGGCAAGATTGCAGTGACCTAAGGTTCTGGTTTTTAAGGTGAAGACCTTCAATCTTCATTGCACTCAGATTCCTCTCAACCGTTAACTGCTGACTTCATCACCAATGCTGTGTTCATGGACAGTGGAAAGTAATGTGCATGGGACTCATTTCACTTACCTTAAAAATCTGCTTAATTCAGGTTGTGGTAATTAGACTCACTAGATGTACATTGACTCTAAAAAGAACTTAAAGTGATTAGTTCCTATGTAAGTGTCCACACTGCACCTTTCAGTCATCAGGCAAATGATATTTCCAATAGATGGGATAGCTGATTCCATGTTAAAGTATCAAGATAATAGAGGAAGCTTAGAGAACACATACACTAAGATATAAAGATAGGAACCTGATGGGTTTCAACAAGAGCACGAGTAGAGTCTTGAACTTGGGGAAGAATAACTGCATGCAACAGTACAGGCTGGGGCATGATCTGCTGGAGAGGAGCTCTGTAGTGAAGGATCTGGGTGTCTTGGTGGACAGCAGATTGGCTGTGAGCCAGCAATATTCCCCTGTGGTCAAGAGGCCAGTGGTATCTTGGGATGTGTGAAAAAGAGCATTGCCAGCAAGCTGAGGGAGGTGATCCTCTATTCTGTCAAATATGGAGTACTGTGTGCTGTTCTGGATTCCTTAGGCACCATCATTTGCAGCAAGTGCTCATCATGTCTGAAAAGCAGACTGTTTCTGCTTAGGTGTCCTCTGTGCATTTCAAATGCTCTTATCTCATGCTTATTATGGTACTAGGCTTTGTATTGGAACATAAAGTGAAGCAAACACTCCATTTTTACTAACCCAGAAAAAGGATTCTCTCCTTTCCCTCCTATCTGCAAATCAGTTTTTAGAAGAAAAGGCTAGCACATTTTTTTGGCATAGAAACGCTTCCAGATTGTGTCTTATTTCTTTGAACTAGGCAGGCTAAGATAATGGTATAAGGATAATTATATTTTATGCTTCAAACTGAAGTTGATAGGGGAGAAATATCCTTCTGTGTGGAGCTTTTACATCATGTTTAAAACATCTGTTATTAGCTGAAGCCAGAAAGACCTATGCATGTATTTAAAGAATGGAGGATACAACCAGCATTAAAGAAAAACAAAAAATCTCTTTCCTCCTTATATTAGCCAATTAGATATTTTAGTTGCATCAGGAGTGAAGATGCCTGTGATATGTCCCATGCTAATCTGTTTTATCAGTGTACCAGAAAGTTAATTCACCAGATACTTCAAAACATACTGTTTCCAGAAAAAGATAACAGCACAATTATCTTTTGTCCAAAAAAATCCATCAGTAGTCCCAAAAAAATGTCTTCAAGAAAATTTCCAAGAAAAGCAGAGAAAGTTTCACTAGGAATATCTTCATCAAAAAGGAAAGGAAGTGCAATGCTTTAGACTGGTACTCCAATCATTCAATTCTATGTGAGGGGAAAAAGATTAGGATTAGAAATCATAGAGCGGCCTGGGATGAAAAGCATCACAATCATCATCAAGTTTCAACCCCCCTGCTACGTGCAGGGTCACCAACCACCAGACCAGGCTGCCCAGAGCCACATCCAGCCTGGCCTTGAATGCCTGCAGGGATGGGGCATCCACAGCCTCCTTGGGCAACCTGTTCCACCCTCTGCGTGAAAAACTTTCTCCTGATATCTAACCTAAACCTCCCCTGTTTCATTTTAAAACCCATCTCCCTTGTCCTATCGCTATCCACCCTCGTAAACAGTCATTAGAAATTGAGAGGCTGTTGGCTGATAAGATTCATCATAGAGGGAGGCTGTGGTTGGACTATTTATATTGTGGCAATGTCTTTCTCTGAATCCTGTCACTGTTTTGGAAGCTGAGTAATGATATAGTGGAGGTTACTTCAAAATAAGTTATGAGACATATAGCTGCACAGATTGCCCATCTTTTAGGTTTTGCACAATGTAAAGACATACCAAGTAAACATGGAAAGTGTAGTGAAATATGAATATGGAGACTGTTTGGAACTTTGGAAGAAGCCTTCCTCTGAATGCCTTTTCTTCTGGGAATGCAGCTGGAACCAGAGCATTCAATAGTAAGTGTAAAGACTTTGTTGGCATCCAGCCTTCTCCTGGGACACAAAGCTGCAGAATTGCTGTGTGACGACTGGCAGGACAAGACTAGCACAAATGCTAGTGGATTAAATGAAAGCCATCTTTTGGAAATGAAATGGTGGATGGCAATCTGTTGTGCTGCACCTGAAATATCTGAGACAAATCCTTTCATTTTTATCTTATTTCACTTAGAATACTCTTGTCACAGATCCTTTCATGAGAGGGAACCGTAGCAGCCTTGAAAACCTTATGTTAACAAATGAATTCCTCTGGAAGAAGGTGCTTCTTTCCTTTGTTGCTTTCCTTCACCCTCCAGAATAGATTCTGAAAAGCTCCAGAGATTTTGTTTTTTTTCTTATTCGGACCAATTGTTAACCATGCAGAGTGCTTGGATAATTTATCTTATTCTTTCCCATTGCTGAACATTTTATTTTTTTTATCCTTTATGTATGAATGTCAAGTTCCTAAAGGAAACTGTACTAAATAAATAGCTTGCAGGTTAGTAACAGATCTTAGATTTGTAAGAAGAGATGGAATACAAAGATTACTAGACACTGGTAAGGAAAAGTTTCTCACATTGTTAGAGTAAGAAGGTGCTCCAGAACATAAAGCTGTGCCATGTGGAAAGGAGCTGGGGTAGTGTCTGAGCAGATATTTGACAAAGCAATTTGCTGATATGTCTCTTGTTGTACACAACACAAAGCTGAACATTGGCAGAAACTCCTTGATTTAAACGATGCTCTTAGGTCCTCCTTTCCTCTGTGACTGGCAGTGTGACAGCAGCTGACTGATTAGCTAACTTGCTGATAACCATTTTTAGTCTTGAAATTACAGGGCTGTGTTTTTGGTTTTGTTTTCCTTTGTTGTTATAGAACAGGCTAATAAGTCATGGAGAAACCATATAGGTTTGACCCTCCCATGCCCCTTCAAAAACAAAACAACAACAACAACCCCAACTTTTGCTAAGCACTTGGCATTCAGTTCTCCAACAAGCAGAATTTAGAATAAAAGGTTACTAACATTTTGGCACTGTATTCCTCAGGCTTTCTCTTGTATTTCTGCCAAATATCTCACAAGGCTCAGATTTGATTAAAATGGCAATGCTCTCTGCTACTTGAATGTAATTAGAGCCGTTCATTACAGCTTCAGTTGACAGTTTGGCAACCTGTACATTTTTCTGAATATGGACAGCATTCCATGGAAACAGTTCAAGGGAAGAGTGCAGGAAGAGGATCCTCTCTTGAACTATAGCAAGTGGAAGGCTGCGCAGGTTTAGATAAGTTTACAGATTTCCCAACTGTCAATTGAAGTTGCAAAGAATAGCTCTTAATTAAATTGACATAGCAGGGTACCTCATTTTTATCAGTCAACTCCTGAAAGTTTCTGTGATGTAGTTATCACGTAGCCTACAGGACCGTTAAGTATTTCTATGGCAAGTTGCTCTGTTTTGCTGTTATTAGTCCTGGTTTTAGAATACTGTTTGATGAAAATAAATCAAGAAGATGTGTTTGCCCATGTAAACCTTTTCCGCAGACCACTTTTTTTGCAGAATTTCAGAGCAGATTTTTAATCTGCTTGAATTTCCCAACCTTCCTGATATATGTCAAGTAAGTACGGTTCAAATAAAATCAGAGCACATCTAGACTTCTGTCAGTTTCCTAATGTATTGTATCTTTGAGTTTACAATACTGTTAACTATTGTTACTTTTCATTTTATATTTTTTACTGCCATGCCCAGGAACTACTGAAAGACAGCCAGAAATGTCATTTTGAGCATATTCTAAATCAAATAAAAAGTAAACTCTGTTTACTTTCAATCACATATTTCTTGTTACTAAAGTAAAAAAGAATTAGTCTAAAATCTGACGACAACAACTTTTTGTTTTCTCTGTGGCTCACCACTGTTAAAAAGGGAAAGGACAAGAGCAGATTAATGAATAGAGCAATCTGTAGTTCAGTGTTACGTTGCTTGTTGCTGGGCTACTTTAATATGCTAACCAGGGGATGATAGCCTCATTGCCCTTTTGGTTTCAAGGCAAATTGAAAGCCAAGGCTTTGCAGGAGGGTGGGTGCATCTGGGTGAAAAATGAGTTCAAAGTTGGGATAATCTTGAGGTCATTTGTTTATTTACAGAATTTACAAAACCCAGTTCCACTCAACAGCAAGAGGAACACACAGACCACAAGCTTTCGCCAAAGTCTCCCACCAGTGAGTTTAGCCATGTGCCAGGGGAACATCTGTCTCTTTCAGCCTCAGCTCTTTTATTCTCTGACATTTATCTGATTTCTGAATTCCCATTCTTGTGATGCATCCCAGCCCTAATCCTGAACCTCAGAAAACTTCATAACTCCACATGCCTTTGTGCTGACCTGTTAGAAATGCTTTTCTTCTGCTCTGCGGAAGAGTGGCAGAGCATTTGCAACTCAGGACATGGAAGTTATCAGGAAGCTGTCATATGCGTATAAGATTGCTGAGACAGTCCCTTTCCTCCCAGCTCAACAGAACCTCCAAGAGAGAGCTTGATGTCATTACTTTTACAATACCTGTGATGACCACTTGGGTAATTAATTGCTTGCTATGTCTGTCCTATTTGTCTTCCTTTAAACCTCACACATTTTTATACTATGTGAGATTTGTTAGATAAAAAAGCAAGCTAAGTTAAATGACGACGTTGTTGTCAGTGCAGGAAATGTGAGAAGATGTTCTGATATTGCTAATGCTTCATAGAGCTGTTGTAGTCATATGACTGATGTTGCTGGAATAGGTGGGATTTTACCAAAATACAGTAACATCAATATTAAGGATCTGCTATGCAGTTGAAGGACCAGCAAACATTTATTATTTCTAATGCTGTTCAGCAGACATACTTTTTGTACCAAATGACATGGGTTAGTGTGCATGGTGATGGGGGGCTGACAGTTGGACTGGATCTTAGTGATCTTTTCCAACTTTAATTCTTCTATGGTATGTACATCCAGGCTACCACTGTGGAGCCTAAGGCAATGAATGATTGCCATGATAATCACTGTCAAACGTACGTAAAGACTGAGGAACAAATTAAGAGTCATCACAAGTGTTTATTTATGCAGTAATCTTTCTATAAGAACTTTTTCAGCTCATTGTTGCAAATCAATTTTCTTCTCTTTCCCATTCCTCTCAGAACCTACATCTGTGGGATCATCTTTCTTCCCAGGACAGTGTGGAAAGAACTGCTTTCAAATACTTTTGTTTGCATTGGCAGAAGGCCTCACATGCAATACCCACTCAAGTAATTTGCACTCATAAATTGGGATTTTACTGACCTCCTAGCTTTGTTTGGTGCCCACTTTTGTGCAAATGCATTCTCCCACGAGTCAGTGAGTCCTAAAGCTTTGCTTCTCATGGGAGAATGGTACAGACACTGCAATTCAGAAGTTTCCCTATGCCTCAGAAACGTTTTCATCCAGCTCTGTTTCACGTTTTAGAAAAAGCGCATATGTGCTTAGATGTGTTAAGCCACTCAAGTTGCCTTAAAGAGCCTCCTTAGTTCTGTGTGGTGTATGACCAAGCCAAAAACATTAATATTTGTGTTGAATATGAAAGAGAATTTGAAATATAGGTAGGTTAAGGTATCCAGTCTTACTCAGGGACTGGAAAATGTCTATCAAAGGGAAAGTAAAATATTCTGTGGGAGAGCTCGGTATATAAATTTGTTTCTAGCACTTGCTAGTAATTCACTTGGCATTCCACTCCTATACTACAGTCTATACTGAACATATGACAGGCAGAGATGGTCACAAATGGCCTTCAAAGGAGCTTCTGACCTGCTTAGGTTGCTCAACACCTTTTTTTTTTTCTTCTCATGCATGGGAACTTTTGTGGCCAAAAGCAATCCACAAGATTTTAGGTTTTGCTTCAAAGTCTTTCTACATCTCTCTTCCTCTAAGACTGTTACATGATATGACTGATATTACTGTCGTATCATCTCCAGCATTAGGATAAAAAGTACACTACTTCTTCTAAATTAGATACAAATTTCAGGAGGGTTTACATAAATTAGCAACATAAAATGTATTTCTTAGGATTTATATCATTTTAAGACTAAAATGACAATTGACATCTTATATATAGAACCTTCCAGATACTACTCATATTATAAAAGTTCAGATTTGAAGGTTTTTATTCATATTGGGCACATTTTGATACATCGTCTCCATTCAACATGAATTAGATGATGTAGCTGCAGATTTTCTTCTTTTTTAGCATTTTAAGTAGTCTGCTTTAACAAACTGTTACCAATAAAGTCAGTGTTGTCATGTATTAAAAAATCCAATAATGAAATTATACTGATACAAAACTGAAATGACTGGCCAGAGTGAAATACACCTGAATTTCACTGGGCTGTACTTTGTATGTTCTTATATCAGTTTTAAAACCTCAGACGGAATGAAAACAGTTTTGCATTGACAGACTTAAATTAATAATATTCCTCTTGTCTCCTGTTTTTGCATATTACCACTACTTGATAGAACAGGTGCCTATCTTTATGATTTATTGTCAGTTCCTCTGGTCCCATGAATCAATGCTCATATAATTTTGTGATGGGAGGCTGGATGCCCACCCAACTGCTCTCTCTCTCCCTCCTCAAAAGGACGGGGGGAAAAATTAAGATGAAATACCTCCTGAGATAAGATTGAGACGGGGAGACTGCTTACAATTTACCATCATAGCCAAAACAGATTCGACTTTGGGAAACTGAATCAGTTTGGGTTGGATGGTGTGAAACAGACAAAAATTAAAACAACACCTTTACCACCATTTCCCCCTTTTCCCAGCTCAACAACCATTTGCTCCGGACTTCCCTTCTCCCCAGTAAAAGTTTTTTATGGTAAGGTTGCCCAGAGAGTTGGTGGATGCCTCATTCCTGAAGACATCCAAGGTCAGGCTGGACCAGGCCCTGAGTGACCTGATGTAGCTGTATGTGCCCATGCTCATTGCAGGGGAGTTTGGACTAAGTGACCATTAAAGGATCTTTCCAACTCAATTCTACAATTCTATGACCAGGGGCTTCTCCACAGGTTTCATGGTACTTCTGCTTGAGCACCTCCATCTGCAGTGACCTTGGTGTTTGCAGGGCTGTTTTTCACATTTTTTCCTCACTTCCTCTCTGTGTGGTGTTTTCTGCCCTTTTTTTTACAAATGCTTTTCCAGAAGTGCTGTCATCTTGACAGTAGGGCCCTGCTATGCCTTTCCATGAGGCCATTGGAATCAGCTAATGGTGGCTGTGTCTAGCATGGGGCAGTCCCAGCCTCACCTCACATAGAAGCCCAGCAGCAACCCTTGTCATCACCTGAGCTCTTACACCCAGTACTCATTTCTATAACAAAAAAGGAGACATAAACTAGAGTGGAATTACCTTTTCCATAACACCTATAAGGCAGACGTTAATGGCGCTACTTTCATGGTGACTTTCTCCTTCTCCTCATTACTAGTTTCCAGCACTACTGCAATCAAATTCTGTCACAGAAGCTTTCTTCATTTTTGTGTATTTGATCACTTTTCACTTGTTTTGATAAGTGTAATTGGAATTCTGCTGAGCATCTCAAGCTGAAGTACCTTTAATTTGTCCATAGCCTCAACAGGTATGAACTATGTCAGGTACAATTTCTTTCCAAGTTCAGCCTCTACTTTTGCCTTTGCACTTAAGCCCCATGATCAGAATGACTGTTGGGTCCTGTTGTTTATACGTCAACATCCTTCACTAGGGACAGTCCTCTATTTATTTTTTTCCTGAACAAAGTTCAGCCCAGCACCAGCAGGGCCACTCAGAGCAGGGTGCCCAGGCTCATGGCCAGGCAGAGTCTGGAGGTCTCTGAGGAGGAGACCCTACACAGCTTCTGGGCAGCCTGTGCCAGTGCTCTTGTCACCCACACAGTAACATGCTTCCTGGTATTTAGATGAAATTCTTTACTTTCACACTGAAACCCATTTCAGAATTTGTCATGGCCATTCTTGGCTAAATTAAGTATTACTTCTCTCCCTTGAGACCCATTAATCACACTTTGTAAGCTAAGGATGATCTCCTGCACAGTTCTGCTTAACAAAAGTGAAAAGTCACTTCTGTATTCTGACTTTGGTAACTCATAGGCATGTATCCATGTGAAGTGTTGCTATGTGGATTTCACATTCTAAGGCAATCTCTATGTTAACAGATACACTGGTTACGAGTGAATTAGGGAGTTAAGTGCAGGTTACATCACTGCTGACTCTTGGTTGAAACCAGACACAGCGGCACTTGTCTTCTGCAGCAGTTTGATCCTCTTTTAGTCTTTCTCACTTCATCTCCCTGTGATACAGCTGTCAGTCTCAGCTCTCCCTTTTCCCTCAGCGCTGTGACTGAGGCTTTGCCTACACTCCTGTTGTCAGTGCCAGCTCCAGACCACTGCATTTTGTTTATGTGCTGATGGGTTCCCAGCAAGGCATTCATCTCGTCATAAAGCAAACGCTGGAGTTGCTCAGGTAGTCCTTGCCCTCAATGTGCCCTGTCTCCTTTGAATTTGCAAGATGCCAATACGAGGGTTTTATGTGTGAGCATCAGCACTGCAGGCAGTGTTTCAGTGTTGTCTGTGCAAAATATAAAAATTGTAGTGATTTGCAGCCCAACAGGGATAATGTGAAGATAAATACCATGTTATCATAATTAGGCTGTCGGCTAGATAGCACTTTTGAGCTTTATCTGCTTGATCCTCTCTTCTGTAATTTTTCTCTCCAGTTTGTGTTTACTCAATTAATTTCAAGCTTTCTAGATCCTGACTCCTTAAAGACCTTCCTTTCCCCCTCCAGGAAGATGACTCAGCAGAAAGGTACAAACAATTTCTTTGTACGCATTAATTTGTATGATAATGTAGATGCATTTGAAGCAGATTGAGTTCATAAGTGAACCACCTTTAAAAAGAGTATGGTGGCGATAGCTGCAAAGCCACTGTTTGCGCTGTATGCCAGAACAGCTAGATAGGTTTCCAACTGTGCTGAAGTTCCCAGCACTCAGCAGGATGCTTCTGTGAGTACTAATACCTTTCGCTTGCAGTCCAAGCTGAACAGTGCCTTACTGAATGCTTCAGGATAAATTCTGGCACAGAAACAGAGATATAAAGCCACATACCCCTCAGTGAGTGAGTGCTTGTTGCAAAACCCCAGTGTTGCTGGATATTAGGAAACCACAGATACCTGTCTCTGTTTTGGCAAGGCTGAAGGCTCCTTACTTGCATAATTTTGGCAGTACTTAGGTTTGGTTTATCTTGTGCTTCTGTGTACCTTTGGAGGCTGGAATCCCCATTCTTTTCTGAAGACAGAAGTTGGTTTTCTATAATACATTTCTGATGTCCCAACTTTGTTACAGGACCTTTGTCTGAACTTCAGGGCAGAACTACATTGGCAGTTGTTGCCTTGCCAATGTACACATGCTGATAGATACCTGGCTGCTATCCCATATCATGCACAATAGCTGTATCTCTCTGACAGCACCAGCTCAGTTCTCTTTCCTTAACCCAAACACAGAACATGCTGAAATATCTTAGCTTTGACATTCTTCATCCATATGCTGAATGTGAATAAAATTACTCAGTTATTCCAAGAGAGAGAAGAGGAAAAAGAGATATATGAATGGACACACTGTTTGATCATCTGAACTTCATTTCCTTTGAAACTAAAAGTAGTCATGGATCTCCAGAATCCTGGAAAACATCATAACTCTATGAAATGTTAAAAGTAGTTATAAAGGGGAAAATATGCATGACTGCAGTGAGGCTGTGATCTTAAGACTGGAAAAAATATGGGGAGTGGAATTGATTTCAGTTCCTGGAAAACAGAATATGGTCATTTCGCCTCCGATTTCATAGAATCATTAAGATCGGGAAAGAGCACCAGGATCATCTAGTCCAACCACCGCCTATCACCACTATACCACTAACCATGTCCCTCAGTGCCACATCCTCACATTTCTTGAACACATCCAGGGATGGTGACTCCACCACCTCCCTGGGCAGCCTGTTGCAATACATCACTACTCCTTCTGAGAAGAAATTGTTCCTAATATTCAACTTGAGCCCTGGCACAACGTAAAACCATTCCCTCTCATCCTATTGCTGTTACATGGAAGAAGAGGCCAACCCCCACCTTGCTATAACTTCCTTTCAGGTTCATGCAGAGAGTGATAAGATCTCCCCTGAGCCTCGTCTCCTCCAGACTGAAAATCCCTGTTCCCTCAGCTGCTCCCCATAAGACTTATGCTCCAGATCCTTCGCCAGCTCTGTTGCCCTTCTCTGGACACACTCCAATTTCATCCCTCTTATACAGTTTTCTGAAGTAAGGTTTTTCCAAAAGAGAAAAATTAAATATTTCCTTGAAAAAATATTTATAGAACTAAATAAGTCTACAGGCTTGTGGCATCAAATCACAAATGTAGTGCTATATTGCCCTGTGGGCATACAGATTTCAAGCTTTTTAGTATAATTTTGATATTATAATCATTTTAAATTGCATTTCT
The DNA here is from genome assembly GCF_905368555.1 of Meleagris gallopavo. Lineage (NCBI taxonomy): Eukaryota > Metazoa > Chordata > Aves > Galliformes > Phasianidae > Meleagris > Meleagris gallopavo. The sequence goes on from NC_139406.1 coordinate 35,470,420, forward strand.
TGCAAACGGTGTAATTTCTGATGACACTTCAGTTGTACATTGGCTTACAGACTGTTATCACAGTTGTAGAAGGAAAAGAAGAAAATATTTATATTCTCAAACAGCCAAATTAGAATGACAGGCCTGCGCTATCTCTGAGAGATCAATGGTGACTTCTGTTTTCCTCTGCTTGTATAACTGCTTTCCAACCCTTATGCAAAAGCATCAATTCTTGCTAGAAATAAACTACATCTATTCATAAAAAAATCCCTTGGAGGTTTTACTCCAGTATGTTTTCAAAAAACAGTTTTAAAATGCTTTCACTTAAACAAGATAAATTAAAAAGAAAGATTGAACCTGGAAAAAAACCAATGAGTTCTTGTGAACTCCAGCGCTTTTGACTAGCCTTACTGTCACATACACATTGTTTGCACGTTACCAGGCTGTTTTCAGACTTGTAGGACTGTTTTATGTAGTTCAGGAAAACTGGATTGTCGCAAACTGGGACAACAAGTGACAATGTATGGATTAGCCAACAGAAGCCATTCCAGATCTTTAGGATTAGAAGATTTTAAGTAGATTCTCCAGTTCATGTCTTTACTTCCCAAAGCTCAGATTTTCTTATGCAGAAGTGGCTGCTGATATGCTGGTATCTTGAATAGCTTCAGTGAAGTTTCATAACTTTTTCTAGCATCTCGTTTCTGCATTGGCAGCAAGTTTCCTTCTTCATTCTCTCATTTGCAAAAATCTCCCAAATTTTTAGTCTTCATGTTTCATGAACTGCTTCAGTCTTCTCTGATAAGACTCACTGATGTCTTTATATTGTTTATTTTGTTATCTGGATCAATTTAAATAGTTTCCTCATCTGAGTTCAGTCATCTCTTTTAAGACGCTGAACTGTCATACATCAGTAATGAGTTTTAATAGCCTCTTTTGGCCCACGAACAGGCTTCAAATACAAAAGTTTCAATACTTAACTCAAGAAATATAATACATTTTAAATACCTCGATGCTGAAAACTCCTAGAAAGTGTATGCTATGAATGCGTGGCTCTGCTGACCTAAGGAGAGCTGACTGCTCTGCTGTGATGTGGTAGAAATATAAGCAAAGATAGGGGAAACTGCTGGGATAGTGGGAAGGAGTTGGTAGTGGTTGGAAGGAGGAAAAACATATGCAAGATTGAAAAACGGATCTAAGCTGAGACAGGCAGCTAGAGAAGTCATTTTCCTACAGCAGTGACTGAAGACTGATTTGTTAGAGACTTATGCATCTTTGATAGCAGTACGTAATATTAATCTGCAGAAGGTAACAGTGTAACACTTCACCGAGGATAACAAGAATTTCCTTCCTAAGTAAATTAATCTTGCTGATGAAATGGATTTTTATGGCTAGCTCTTCTGGGGCTTTCCTCTCTGTTGTCTTATCACTAACGGGAGGAATTTACTCAGCTCATAACTAGAATGGAATAGAACTGCCTAATCCAAGTATGAAATGCTATTCTTTGAAAATGATGTTTCCTCCTTGTTCAAAGATTTTTCCAGTCTGATCTGTAGAACAGATTTCCTGCACGGCATTGATTAGCATGAAATGTATTGCTTAGTATGTCTTCTTACTTGGGCTACTGCTAGACTGGAACCATGCATTTCAAGGATTGTCCATATCAAGTCAGTGAAAAATTCTTACTATTTGTTTTGAAATTCTGAACAGAGAGATGGTATTTCAGTCATCTCAGGATTTATACTGGTTCTCAATAGCCAGACTCTGCAATGTTTTTATTCAGTTACTTCTCCTAATTGGATACTTCAGTAAGACTAGACTAGGTTGTATTTACCTTATGAAAAGACTGTTGTTGGATTTAACTGTGAAGACTTAAAGTTTCTAGCAAACTTGTCCATTATTTTCCATTCTTGCTCTAGTTCTGCTCTTACAGAATCAGCAGCTAATTTTGCATTACTGGTCCTCTGATAAACAAAAAAACAGTCTTATCTCTGCTTCTGCTTCACACATCTTTAACCCTTGCTTCCTGCTTGCTAGAATGAGTGTTTTATTTGTGTTGTTAAGAAACCACCCCTGCTCAGACTGTGTGTTAACATTGATGATCTTCTGTGATAAGATACTGTACAACTTTACAGTGTCACACACTAAGCACAGCAGCATGCAGGAGCTCACATGATGGTCATTTAATATCCATGACTCACAGTCCACAGGACTAGGACTCTGGCCAGCTGGGATTTGTTCTAAGTGGCATGAAATGACAAACAGTGCATGAGATACAGCTCAGATACCAAACATGGTGGCCAGACATTTAAAAAAAAAGTCTCCTTGCCTTCTATAACAGAAAAAATAACAAATCATGCAGAAGATTCACTCAATACCTATAGGGTGTGTGTATGTATATATATATATATATATATATATATATATTTGATAATGTGCAAAACATCAGGTACCAAAATGAAGAAAGTGATATCTTGCCCTTCATAGGCAGATTTTGCACCTTTCCTAATCTCTGGCTGTGTTCTTTTTTTACCTTTGTTTTAATTTCTTGGTTTACGACGGAAATTAATAACTACTCTAACCACGCTTGTTCTTTCTGCCTGATTTTTGTATTTAAAACTGCAATTTATTTTCTGTGGCTTGCTATTCAGTTGGGATGTTATATAGTTGCAGGGCGCAGGAGGGATTAGTTGTTACTCTGTGATTCACCCAGTCCCTGAGGAGAGCTATATAAAGATCATCCTCATCTCCTTGGCCCCAGGGAAGCTAGGGGGCAGATTATGAGCTAGCGGAAAAGACGTAGGTCTCACCATCTGCAAAGAAGTTCCAGGAGTACACATCTCCCTGTCCTTACATTGTGCACAACTGGAAAAAAGGTGTACTCCATCTCTCAACTACTGTTAGCGTAGACAAGGGAGGAGAGTTTAAATAAAAACAAAACCACTGAAAGTTCTCTTTCCTACTGTGCAACTATTCCTTTCAGTGGAATTGCTCAAGGTTTCCTTTTCCAAAGAGAAGAAGATGATGTGGAAAGGCAAAACTGAGGGATTTGTTGTTTACAGATGCCTTTTCTCCATAGCCTGGGAATCCTGAAATACAACTGCCTTTTAAGGGCAGGTTATTTTCAACCACTCCCTTCATTTATGTTCCTGTTAAACCCATGGCTTAAGTGGGGCTTCTGTACTGGAGAGATTTTGCACTGGCTGTTTGCCCAGGGATGGATTGCAGCAAGAGTAGACTCTGACAGAAATAGGTGGTTATGTACGTAGAACTCTAAGTCTTCAAATGAGAAGTCACTCACTGCTAGAGGTCGAGGTTTATGCTTGCTGGTATTTCCCTCATTTAGTGAAGTTGACTCTTGTTTGCCAGTGCTGTCTATTTTCGTAGCATGCTCACAATGGTGAGGATTTTCTCATTTCAGTCCTTGCACAAATGATGCAACTTTGGATACTTTTGCCTCTTAAATTTTTTTCATTAAGAATTTCAAACTTTATGCTCTCATACAAAATTTCTTCCAGACTATTTGTTTATATGTGAAAAGTATTCTAAAAAACACTTCTATAAAATATTAAATTGTGTTTTTTTTACATGTTTTATCTAAGGTTTTGACATTTTGGGACTTATTTGTTCTCCAGAAATCTTTTCTAGACTTTCAGAAGCAAAACTTTGAATTCTAGAAAACAAAATCTTAAACAAATATGCAAATATTTTTAATCTGCTTTTCAAAAAACTTGGAATTATGTATGTAAAACCAAAAATATGATAACTGCTCCTTACTTTGCCCTTCCATACCCTTCAAGGGTGACTCGAGATGTCATATGGAAAATTTGAATAGAGAAGGAAACCGAAAGCTGACAACTACGACAACACCTGCTTCAGATTTTGTGTTTCTTGTTGCACATTTAGTTATATTTGTCCATCTATTTTTGCATTCCCATTTTGTCCAATATCTCATCACATGCAGTAGAGTTTTCCTACTTCATGCTGTACATAAACTGTAAAGTTCCCATTAAATGTAGGTTATTCAATATAAAAAGCCTTTCCAAAATAGACGTCTGACCTTGTTACAACAAGAACAAGAACAGTTATATTTTTTTTTCAGTTTTGAACTGAGGTTTTCTGTATTACCACTACCTTTACTAGGGCTTTCCTGCTTTTGATTTTGTTTTTAATATCCATTAGGTTAAAATGTTATTTTAAATACAAGTTGCTGTTCATTTTTTCTGAAAGCAAACTCAAAGAGCCTTGCACAAGAAAGGAATGAGATTTGTAATGGTCCTCTGTTCCTTGGAGAATTGTCTTAGCCTTAGATGACACTTTGAGAACTTAGAGAGCCTTAGAGAACACTTTGTCCTTGCACAGGCAAATCTTCCTTAGTTATAAGGGGATACTTACACAGGGATTACCAGACAATGAAAGTCCTTCAAGGCTGAGTCCAAATTTTGGAACAGATATTTTTGAACTTGAACTTAATGCGATTCTCATGTGAACCACATGAAATTCAACAAGACCAAGTGCAAGTTCCTACACCTCTGTTAGGATAATCTTAAGCATAAATACAGGCTAGATGGAGAATGTTTGAAGGTGGGCCTAAGGAGAAGGACTTGAGAATGTTGATGGATGAAAAACTCAACATGAGTCAGTAATGTGCGCTTGCAGCTCAGAAAGCAAACCTTATCCTGGGCTGCATCAAAAGAAATGGGACCAGCAGGGCAAGGGAGGTGATTCTCACATTCTACTCCACTCTTGTGAAACCTCATTCATAGTACTGTGTTCAGGTCTGAGGTCCCCAACAAAGGAAAGACGTGGAACTGTTGGGGTGGGTCCAGAGGAGGCCATGAGTATGATCAGAGGGCTGTAGCAAAGACAGGCTGAGCAAGCCGGTCTTGTTCAGCCTGGAGAAGAGACGGTAATGGGGACACCTTATGCCTTTGATAGATCTTTGACACCTGAACAGGGTCTACATGAAAGCTAGTGAGGGATCCTTTGTCTGGGAATGTAGTAACTGCAAGAGGTAATGGCAACAAATTAATAGTGTAGATTTAGATTAGATATAAAGAAAAAAATTCTTTACTCAGAGGGTGGTGAAGCAGTGGAAAAGGCTGCCCAAAAAAGTTGTTGCTCCGTCCCTGTAAGTTTCAAGGCCACACTGGATGGGGCTTTGAGCAACATTGTCTACTGAAAAGGGTCCCTGACCAAGGCAGAGGGATTGGAACTGGATTATTTTTAATGTCTCATAAAACCTAAACCATTCTATGATTCTATTCTATGATTCTGTACCTAATAATATTAACGTTAAAGCTGTGATACAGAGGAATGAGTATCTTTTCTTCATGTATGTATTGCATTATGTATTTTATATGGTTGTTGGTTTTGTTTTGTCTTGTTTTGTTTGCTTACTTTCAGAAAGGAGTTTTCATGTGTTCTTGAGAAGATCAGACAATATTGAAATCAATGATAAAGGTTGTAATGAGTTCACTAGGTCCAGGATTTTACCACAGAATAAAGAAAAACAAAAATGAACAGAAATGAACAATGTACTGCACTGTCACCCTTCAGATCTGAAAGATCACTTTTGATATGAATGTTGGACATCAACAAAACATTACTTTGGAAGTGAAGGGTGTGCTATACATGATGTTGAATCCACATGATGCTACCTATTAGATTTTTTTTTTTGGTTGATTTGTATTTTGTTTGCAATAATGTTAGAAATGGAGAAGTGAATTTGTAAGCATTTCTTCCTTATTATCAGTGTATATTGCTAAAATGTATTTAAAAATTGGGCTGTCTGGTCTCAATTTCTCTATTGTGTGACAGTCCAATCTATGTTTATTCAAGATTACTGAACCCTGAACCAAGAAATTGCTAAAGGAACATTTCAGCCACCTTTTGACAGTAACCATTCCTTTCAAGCAGCTTCTGCTGGATATTAATCTACTGAAACACCATCTTGGATCAGCCATGTCTGAAGTTTACTGATTTTCTCTGGTAGATGTATGGATATTGATCAGGTTTGCAAGAATTTATTTTTTCTCTACCTTTTTCTCCACTTTTTTCTATGGTTTCTGCCACAAAAAGGGAAAGAAGTAGCACTGTGTTCACTGGATAAAAATCTGGATGTTAGTTTGCTGAGACCTACCATGCAAAGCTAGCAATTGCATCTTTTACCCAAACTCCTGATAGTTTCCACAGGCTTCTAGATGAAGGGTCTAATTCAAAGCATTCTGCCCATTAAATTGACAACACTGCCTCTCTATGCATTAACTATTAGCCCAGCTTTCCTTCCTTCTACTGCTCTATGCAATTTCTTCTATCCCATCTGTTGCTGTAAGAGGCACACACATAACTGTGAAGGTTCAGATGATGTATCTTCAATTTGCATAACTTAACAATTAAGATGTGATGACCTTTGTAGTTGCCATCATGCTAGTTTGATTGTCTGACAGGACTTGTGATTAGAAGATCATGTATAGGTGGAGATATTATTTTGTAGTACTAGTACAGTCAGAACTGGAAGCTACTCTGAACAGGTATTTTGGAGAGTACATGTGAAATGTCAAGTTGGAGGAACTTGACAAGAGGGCAAGAATCTAAAATGATTTTATTAGACTCTTGATGTGTGATAGCACTACATGAACAGAGCAGTGGGGAGGTGGGGGGATACATACGCGGAGGAGAAGAGCAAATAGTTGGTAGAGAACTCCCCCTCCTCCCTTTGTCATCCAAGATGATTAATGAACCTCTCTGTGGCTCTGTCCTGGTCTCATCAGAGAAAGAATCCAGTTAGCTTTCTCATAATGGCAGAAGTAATTAAAAAGGGGATCAACTTCAGAGGAACATAAAACACACACAAAAATCCGTCTCTTTAATGATATCCCCTACATCCTTTACTGGCGGGGTTTTTGCTAATCTTATACCTGTTAATTTTCTTTCTAATTAGGGCTACAGCTCACAAGAGGCTATTTTATATTTAATGTAGATATGGTTTAGGGGCTGATCCTCTATTTTAGAAGAAGCAAGTGAAAGACTAGAAGACATGATACACAAGACAATGGAAGATCAATAGCTCTTTTAATCTTGGTTCAAAAACAGTATGAAAGATGCATAGAGTTTATAGTATGAACAGAAGGAAATTTTATAGGGAAAAAAGCTCAGTGTAACCATGTATGTTTAGAATTTCAGTGAAATCATGTTTTAGACAATGTAATATAAAAAATTGCATGTGTTTTGTAAAATCAGAAAGTAAGTGCCACTGTGCTGTTAGCAAATGGAACTATGAATAAGTAGTCTTCTTCTCCTCTCTCTTTTGTCTCTCCAAACCTGCAGTGAGGCAAGGAAAACACCAGGCTGCTGGACGATGACCAGCTCTGAAAACTATATGTACACATATTTTCTCTTTTGAGGTCAAATGTTCTGCTTGAGTGCTAATCGGAAATTTCTCAGTGAAATAGGTTTTGATCAGTTAAATATTTGTTGAATGTGAGTATTTTCCAAGTATTTTTCATTAATTTTAAACACAGGTGTTTTGTAGAATTCCTGTTGGATTTGCTGGATTCCTGGCAAAGCAGGTATTTCTGAGTGTTTCAGAGGAAATCCAAAGAAGAATCGTGGAATCTCAGAATGGCTTGGCTGGAAGGAACCTTAAAGCCCACTCAGCCCCATTCCCTGCTGTAGGCAGGGCTGCCCCCCCCCGCCCCCCCCTCCCAGTTCAGCTGCCCAGGGCCCCATCCAACCTGGCCTTGAGCGCCTCCAGGGATGGGGCACCACAGCTTCCCTGTGCCTGTTTAGTATTCCCTAACTCTGGGTTGCCAAATATGTTCTGAGGCTTCCTAAAGCTGTAAGTCTGAAAGCCCCAGGAGGCAGGAGGTTCTGAAAACTGTGCATGTTCCTATCACAGAACTGAGATTAAGATTTTAAAAGTCTTGGAACATGCTTCCAAGGTCTGTGTCTGGAATACTTTCTTCATGATGAATTTGTCACAGAACCATGAATCTCTGGAGCTGCCCAGAGCCTATAGAAAGCATCCTGCAAACACAGATTTTGTGTTGGAACAAGATTAGAAAGTGTTCAGTGGTGACTGTATACTAAGAATATTTTGAAAACAGGTCATTCTAGGATATCAGCCCACTAATATAGCTTAATGTGTCTCACAAAAATTTCTTGCTCACAGAAAATTCTCTATTTTTAGCTCTACTTAGTGCAGTCAGTCAGAATTCTTGTCTGCAGTTCATTATGAGAAGTAACTTCCAGTTAGGTTAAAGAGCAGTGTGACCAGCAGGAGCTTCAGTCTCATGGCTGCACTGTGAAATCACATTCCATCTGGAACATCCTCAGCTTTTGTTGAAGGAGAGTAGACTAAAAGAAAAGACCATTTTCTACAATTTTTTTTTCAGACACTTGCTGAAATTACATTTGAAAAAAAAAAAAAAGTATTATGGCATTCAGTGTTTATCCTGTTATTTACAGAAGTAATTCTACTATACAATATCAATAGCTTGATCCAGCTGAAATGAGTATATGGAGCTTTATTAATTGCTCTGTTCCTTAAAGGTCACACTGGACTCACTTGCAAATCTGGAGGAATAAACTTCAGGAATTCACTTGAAAAACTCGCACTTGAAGAAAATTTGCAAGTATTATCACGCTGGGAATGGAGAATTGGTTTTTGCCAGGAGATGAGTAGGATGTTATAACAAGAGGATGCCTGAAAAGTCTTTGAATTCTAAAGGAGCTTATGAACATCTGTAATGCTTGTAGTAATGCACCAATTAGTAGGAAATGAAGTTAAATTTTTGTTTTCTGAACTCTTCTGTATGTCTTTCTGTCCTTCTGTCTATCTTGTCTTTTATGCATATTTTTACTTGCTGCCAGAGCTTGCACAAGAACAAATAAAACTAAAAGATCTGGAGGTAACAAAGTGTGCATGATGGAAAAAATTCAGCTGGAGTGTTCCATGGCATTTTGGGCATAATACTTCAGAGATTATGTGGGCCAAATAGAGGTACTCTGCGGAGATAAAAGAATCACTGGAGACTGTGACCAGCAAGAAATTAAAAAAGAAACAAAATCTCAGAAGAGAACTCCAAAGGAGGGTAGGAGAAATATTCCTCAGGTGTACCAATACAGGAAAAATAGTCTGTTCTGAAAGCATTCAAAATAGATAGGACAATAGATCTAAATATGAATAAACCATAGTTCTAAACTGCAGTAAAGGAGATTCAGGGCCAAATCAAAGGAAAAAAAATATTAAAGGGCATTCTAGTACTTAATTATAGTTCCTAGGAGAGCTGTTACAATTCCATCATTAAAGTTGCTATTTGCCATTGCTTTAGGCAAGTATCTCTCAGGTATGGTTGGATGTGAGTTAAAAGGAAGAACTAGGTTGATTTTTGAGAACATCTTCTATGAGGGCTGATCTGAAAATAATGCCTCCTATTTTATTATGTTGGCCCACACCCTCAGAGGTGGATCTTGGTGATATGGCAGTAGAGGTTGAACCTTCCCACCAGTATTCCGTTACATGTTACTATGTGAAAGATGGCAGGAAGGGGGCCATCTGACAAAATGGCGTCTGACCATGGACAATGGAATTGCAGGTGGAGCAAAGGTATGTGACTGAACTCCTCCATGCGGAAAAAGTGCACTCACTGACATTCATCAATGCCTACTGAATGTTTATGGAGACCAAACAGTGGATATGAGCACTGTGAGATGGTGAGTGGTGTGTTTTAGCAGTGGCAATAGTTGTGAAAGACAAGCCATGTTCTGGATGGCCATGTAGATTTTTACAGGCATGGCATGCTCCTGTTCATTGCTGGTGAAAATGTGACTATGTTGAAAAGTGGTGTTTTGTAGCTGAGAATTTGTTCTATTAAGTAGTGCTATTGTGCTCTCTATAGCTGTTCTAGTTTCCACAGAAATAAACAGAAAAAAAAAAGGAGGCATTACTTTCATAGTGACCTACATATACCATGATTCACAAGCAGGGAAGAAGAAGTTTATTATAGTTTGAAGCATAAAGATATACCAAAAGATGATTGTCTTTTATATCATTCTTTTATTGCTAAATATTATCTAAAAAAAAAATAAAAAATCAAGGAATTATTCCTATCTTCCTTAACCTATGTAGATTACAAAAAAAAAATAGCTGGCCACTGTTCTACTTTGTCAAATGTGATGAAGCCCCTATTATTATTCTCTCTCTCCTTGCTCTGTTATTGAAGGGCAAAGAATAAAGATATAATTTTCTCTCTCCAATAGTTTTAGGCATTATGGCTCAGGTATTGTTCTCAACAGTTCCTCTCTGATCTTGAGCGAGACTCAAAACCTTTATAATACTCCCATTATATAAAAGTCATTATTCTCTTGCCTCAGAGACTAAGGCATAAATTACTCAATTTCTGCAGACAGTCTGATCAATGTATTACTAAGAAATACAAGATATTAATATCTTATTTATTGTTCCTTTCATACATTCATTCAGAACCCCCACTTTTCTGATTTTGCAGAGCATTTCCAGCGTTCTTGTGAAAACGATTTCAAGAGTGTCCATTCTGTGATTGACATTTTCACTTTTTTGCTTACTTTTGTAAGGAATGAGACTTATGCAATCCTGCTTTTTTTTCTTTTCTCTTTTTTTAATGTGTGTATGTATCTTTTGTGAGCTGGTCAGTTTTGGTTAAGTTCTGACAGAGGACCAGAGACAATGAACGTACTCTGTTCAGAGACAGTGGCTGTCAGCTCCTCAGCAAAGTTTTAATTCCTGTGTAGACTCCCTTTCTCTGGTCATTAATAATGGGATGAAGAAGTTTAAAAGTCAGTTATCACAAGAGCAAATGCTGTTCAAAATTAGGCTGCACCAGTTCCAGTGCTCACCCGACTACTTGTTTCCTTGCAGAGAAATTCAATTTAAAAAAGTCATGATCAGAATCCTAAGGATGAATTTGAAAACAACAAAAGGTGAGAAATGCAAAAGTAATTCTGTGCTCTTGCATAGAAACCATGCATAATGAAAACACTCTATTAAGATAGTACTTCGTGCTAAATTTTACAGTGATTGTCTTTAAATCTAGTGTAATCTGAGGCCTTTAATATTCTCCTAGTCCCCCCTAAGAGTTTGTTTGCTCCTGGCTTTTCTGGGTGTGAGGAAAGCAAATGTCATGTTGGCTGGCTGCCTCTTCTCTTGGGCATGGTCACTGCAGATTGGCCCTAACCATTGTTTGTTTATTTTTCAGATGTTCTGGGGCAAAACTCTGGGACAGGAAATAGCTGAGCCTGTTTGACAGCACTGCAGCGTTAGACTCGCTGGAACAGCTGGGGCTCATTACTTCATTGGGTATTCCTTGGCTCAGGCCAAACTCTCTTGGCTCTTTTTCACCTCTTTGGATGCATAGCTCCTAGAAAAATGAGTCAAGAGCCTGTGTGTATGAATGCTCTTAATAGCGCTGATAAGCATCACCTGGTGCCCCCCCCCCCCATTCTCTCCTCTCAAGGACTGCATTACATCTCAGACCCTGCCCAAGTTATGCTATAAATGTGCCTGCTTATAGCTCCAGCTGTGTTGCAGTAATGCCTGGCAATGGGCCCCTTTCATCTTTTTTCATTTGGCTGGATCGTAATTTATGGACCGAGTTCCTAGGTGTTAGACCTGCCTTGATGCTATGAACTTGCCTGGTGATTGTGTCTGACTCTGTCAGGGCTGACTCTCCCTTACTTGCTTGTGTTTCTGGCTTCATATGGGACCAATCCTGTTACCAAACACTTGACTTGCATCTGTCCCCCACCACTCCCTTGCAAATTGGAAGTTACATTGTAAGAGTGAAAACCAGGGACAGTTTGGGACTCCAGGAGATGAAAGGCTGCAGTTTGTCTTAAAAGGGTAGAGGTGCTTCCATTTCCTGACCTTCCCTCTGTTGCTCTTGTGAGGAATTAAATTAACCCAGACAGAACCAAGCATGATGATTTTGGCTGTCACATGTACATGAAATGAAATTTGCCCTTTTCCTTATTTTTGCAGATGCAAGAAGTCCTGGCTAAAATCAGGTGCTCAAATGCATATTAGTGTTTACATGTATGGTATGGGCAAGGAGTGCTACTGTGGCATGGCTTGCCCTAACTAACCCCTGCCCGGAGAAATGTAAATAGCCTTCTGGCAGGAGATACTGGGATGCAGATTCTGTGACTTTCTATTATAGGTGGAGGAATGGAGAGAAGGAGGAAGAGCTGGATATTTTTCTGTTCGCTTTCCTGTGCATAGCACACGTTTCTGCATGGATATTCAGCAACAGTCATTGATGATCGCATTAGCAGTAATGTCTCTTGATGTTTGCAGTCCCTCTTAAGGAAGACAGGAAGTGAAATACCGTGTGCATACTCTCACCGTGAAGGTGAGAGGTGGGAGGCTGGTGGCAAGTGAGTAGGTAATTAAGAGATGCCTTCTGTGTGGAAAAGTTCCAGCCATTCTGGCATTTTCTGTCTGAGAGGAGCCAATAAGCAGGTGCCCGTGGAGGAACAGGAGAGCAGACCATTTCTGGAATAACTCTTCTCTTGCTACATTCTTCCTCCACAGTTCTGCTGACCTCCAAGTTAGAGACTTCCTGGTCAGGAAAAAGTTCTGTCTGAAGACTCCCAGCGTATATTTGCTGTCTTTCTGAGAAGCATGTTAAGTACATTGGGCCTACCAAGCACTGGGTGATGTGACATACATATTCTGAATGTGTATTGTGCAGGTGTGCCCTCTCTATTTTTTCCTGTTGTTCAAGGGCTTTCCTTCTAGAGATCTACCTAGGCCTGCAAGGGCTTGTTCAGAAAAATATGATTATGGTTATGGTCCAATACAACACCTCTCCCCATCTGTAGCTCCTTCATTTCCATGAGGTTTGAATTGTCTGTTTTCCTGTGCTTTGTGCTCTTCAATGCGAAGGTACTGCAGAACTTTTCCAGCTGATATATGTTTTCATTTTCAGTTGAGCATGATTTCTTTTTACTGGGTAGAATTGAAACAATACATTATCTTGTACCCTAATTTATATGTTCCTAGAAAAATTGGTCTTCCATGAGTGATGGAAAAGTAACTCCATTGCTTTTCCAAATTGTCAGCTACATCTTGCACATCCCTACACAATAACTAAAAGTCCAGCTTCCTTTCTGATACTTCACTAAACTTCTCTGTGTAGGAATTCTAATTCCTGTGTTTTTCCCATCCAAATACCACTGAAGATTTTCTTTCACTAGCTTCTGTAGACAAAATCAGGACTAGAACAGTTATTCTCTTGATCTAGCTAGAGTAAGCTCATATATTGAAAGCTATTAGGTTAGATGGGCTGATTAGATTATTTGGTGACATGAATGAATTTTTATTCATTATTTTAATTTTTATTCATTGTTTGTGAAGATTTTTGGCTTTGGTGCTCTCCTTCTCTTTCAGTAAAATCCTACCAGACAACCAGACAAGTGGGGAGAGCAGAACTTTTCTGAAGTTGCACCAGGGGAGATTGAGGCTGGATGTTAGGAAATACTACTTCTCTGAAAGTGTTGTCAAGCACTGGAGTGGGCTGCCCAGGGAGGTGGTGGAGTCACTGACCCTGGAGGAGTGCAAGGAACATTTAGACGTTGTGTTGAGGGACCTTGGTTAGTGAGAATTATTAGTGATAGGCGGACTGTTGGACTGGATGATCTTATAGGTCTTTACCAAACTTGGAGATTCTATGATTCTATGACTGCCATAGAGATAGGTGGAGTTTCCATTATACTGTTTTTGCAAGAGTGGTAGAGACAAAGTCATGGGAATTGCTTGCATGAAATTTATGCTTTGTGGACTAACATAAGCAGGATGGTAGTTCTCTGGAATTCATGTGTTGTTTTGGGGTGACATAACGTGCTCTCATCAGTCATGGTCTGTGAGTGACCACCATTCAGATGGCCTCTTCCATCCACAGAGATGGAGCCTGAGGTTTGCAATTTAACAGACATTGGTGATCTTCTTTAGTCACCAGTCTGGAGCCGGCCAATGCTATACTAATACCATTGGTTACCCAGAAACTGACATCCTAAAAACCAAAAATTAATGAATTCCCTGGGCTGGCTTATGATCACTTAATAATATGCCATAGAGTTCTGCTTTCTAAAGCACCATGTACTTTGCTAATCTGTGATCTACTTTCATTTTTCTCCTGATAATTTCCCAATTGTTTGACTGGTGCATAATTTTTTTTGCAAAGCTTTCTGGCAAAAACAGAGCTAAGAAAGATAGATATCAGATGTGTTTCAGAAAAATAAAATCTGGCTCATCTTTATTCTAATGCCTTGTAAGTAAATATATAATAAAATGATAGATAAGGAAAAATGGCTACTTTCTTTTTGGTAACAGTAAAGAATGCTTTTGAATTAATTATTTTCATTTGTATAGCAGTCTTCCTGTGCCTTAAAAAAATGTTTGAACTGGGTTACTTTATGTAAACTAAAAGATGTTTCTGAGTTGAATTTGATCAGTGCTTAGAATTCCACCTTAAATACTCCAAAGATGGCACTTGTTTAGGTTTCTGAAGATGGGAATATGATCTGCTAAAAATCAGACAAGTGAGCAGAAACAAACTATGACTTCTGCCCCAAGGGTAATGGAGATGGAGATGAATCCTGACAAGCACACACATGACAAGACCTAGGCAGAGCAAGAACGGGTGACTCACAAATTGTAGTGGCACGTTCTCTCCAAGGGCCTCAGTGTGCAGTAATGCCTGAAAGATCTCAACCAGGATCACATGATGCATGCAGTGGTTGGCTGACTGTTGAGCCATATAATAAAACCCCAACAAATTAAGTATAAAACAGCCTCTGGTGAGCTGTAGCCCTAATTAGAAAGAAAATTAACAGGTATTAGATTAGCAGAAACCCCGCCAGTAAAGGATGTAGGGGATATCATTAAAGAGACAGATTTTTGTGTGTGTTTTATGTTCCTCTGAAGTTGATCCCCTTTTTAATTACTTCTGCCATTATGAGAAAGCTAACTGGATTCTTTCTCTGATGAGACCAGGACAGAGCCACAGAGAGGTTCATTAATCATCTTGGATGACAAAGGGAGGAGGGGGAGTTCTCTACCAACTACTTGCTCTTCTCTTCCGCGTATGTATCCCCCCACCTCCCACTGCTCTGTACACATCATGCCATCATTGGCAGAGTTGTTGCCAGCATTCTCTTTACACATCAGCACACAGTGTTCCCTGATGTTAGAATTTTTCTGTGAAATGAACTCACACCTCAGCCTCAGCCTCAATGGAACTAGATATTTCTTTCTTTTCCCACACTGGCCATTTCAGTTATGAAACTCATTCCAATCCTTTACATCTGTTTGGTGTGCAAACCCTTAATATAGGATGGTTTGCAGGCTCCCAAACTGCTTTTGTCTGCCTTCCCTTTTTAGCTACCCATTTGTCCACTCCACTCTTCTTTTCTTGGCCCAGTCTCTTTCTTCTTTTTCTTTCTGCTCTCATTGCATCTTTTGCCCCAACTTCTCTTGCATCCTTTACAGGTTGTCTCATTCAAGCCATTCTGCCCAGAATGCAAGCCTTCATTGCTTCTTGCTTATTTCATCAAAGCAGAGCACTGTTCCTGTAACCCCAGACACATAGATATTGAATGCAAATCTCTGTACAAGTTCAGATTTGAAAAATCCTCAGGGCAGAGCAAATGACACTGACAATGGGAATTATCAGAGTTCTTTCTAAGTTCGTCAGTGATCTTTTGCTAGCCCATCCTGAGATCCTGAGTTCATGAAAGAGACACAAGAACTGCATTCCCTAGAGTGGATTCTGCAGCAATCACTCATACTGCCTTCTCAACCCGCAAGCAGACTGATTGTCTATGTCCTTGCCTATTCTGCTAGGTGAAATAAAGGACATCAAATTTCATTTCGAAAAGTAGGAAGGTTCTCCCATATGCCTACTGGAACTCAACTGTATGGCACTAAACACCTGTCCCATACGCAGAGATGTGACTTCAGTTATAGCATAGAACTCCTTGTTTCTCATGCAGCGGCCATCTGATTATGATTACAGTGAAATTACAGTCACACTTCTGAATTTCAAATTCTGCACTTCTTGCCCATCTCCCAGCCCAAAACAGCACATTTTACGTCAAAGATGGGCTATATTTAAGATCTCAGAGGAGAGGCCTTCTCTAAGAGCAGTCGGAGTTGAAGGAACAAGCTAGACAGGCTTGTTCAGAAAAGAGGCAGTTTTCACATTGTGTTTATAAACATCCTTTGAGAAAATCAATTATGGAATTCAGATAAATGTCTGAACTCCTAAAAGGAGTGCTTGGCTCCCAGGTTTTCCGGTAAGAACTTCTCACAGGAAGTGTTTTTAGAAGTGTTATTTCAGGATGTAGTGATACATCCTAGTCTGGATAATTATATTTTGACAGCACAAAGTGCTCCTATTCAAGATCTATAACTGTTCTTTATTTTCCCCAAGGTGTGCCTTGTGCTGATGACCATCGTGTATTTCCTTCCTGTTACATGTGACTACATTTCATGAGTGATGGCAAAAATTATGTCTGAAAGATGGAGAGATATTGGCAAATCTGATGTCCTTTTGAAGCCACTACCCTATAAGGCACACATGGTATGAGTTGGCTGACAGTATTCTGGCAGACTCTGTAGACAGCTATTGAAGTCAACTTTTGGCAAGGATTTAGAGATTTGAGTTGTTACCACATGTTTTTTATATAGGTACTGTGGTTTATTTTGACATGCAAGGGGTGACATAACACTGATTTTAAAAAAGCTTAGGTTGTTACCACTTTACTTTTAAGAGCATAGACATCAAAGGATGGCAAATATGTTATGCAGTTTAATGAGTTACCATTTGTCACTGCAAATCAGCTGAGGAGTGTTAGCTCATTGAGCCTGGATAACCTGATTTCTTCTAATCTTTTGTGTGTGTGTGTGTGTGTGTTAAGCATTATTACATTTACTAAGCAAAATATTACAAAATTATCTTGTTATTGATAACTGAACACACCTAGAGTGGATCAGCCATCCTGTGATATTAAGTGCAAGTAGCATACCTGTATTCTTCCCTAACCCAAGCTCATTTTCTTTTTCAAATTTGAGCAATGATGACTGTACTTTTGTATTTGATTCCCTATTCATTTACTGTATCTCAGCAAAGAAATGAATTAGACAATTCCTTGTTCAGCATACAGTCCATAATATGCCAATGTGAGGGCTCCAATAAATACTTTTTAACCATAAGCTATTTCTTGCATTTGTATTTCATGGAACTGGGTCATAAACATGAATTTGCTTTCATCACATATGATGATGTTAATCTCTTTGTTTCTTCTTCTCCAGGCTGCACATACACACATGTACATACATGCGCATTTGTATGTATGCATACACACACTGTTTGTCACAAATCAGTTCAGCTGGTAATTTTCAGTTCACCAGAAGCTCAGAATAGCAGAGAAATCATTCAGTCAGGCTTAATGTGGAGAACAAGTGTTTGCACACACTCCTCATGCTCTTTCTTGGGGGAGACTATCAAAAGAGGTTTGAAAAAGGAATGTCAAAGAGAAGATAGTCAGCACATTTGTCTGTTCTTTTTAACATACATATTTCTGATATACAGGTGCAAGTCTGCCAAGGTGTAGCTGAGATGAGAAGCAGGCATTTAGATACTGTATTGCTTTACTTGGAAATGTGGGCAGGAGTAGAGCAGATAGCATCTCATACTTGGGAAACAGGCTCAGTGGATCATGTCAACAGAAAAGGCTTGAGAGATCTTCCTTGAAAAATGACTCTCTTTCCTGCCTGGAAAGGCTGGAAAAATTAACATCTCCACACTTCTCTGAAGAGGCAGGGAAACACATGACCAGAAAAGGGTTTGTTCACTCAGGAAATGCAGCAAAACACACTGGGAATAAAATGGCTGGCTCTCTTCCACTCTTCTATCCAAGTACCAGACAAAAAGTCTCTTAGAGGCTATATATATTCAGGTCCAGAAAAGCTAACTTATTCCAAGAGTGACCAGTAGATTCATCTGTATAAGAAAATAAGTCAGAGTTGCACAGACACTGAAAAAAAAATGCTTCAATTTCTTTTTTCTTTCTCTCAGGACTAAAATATTTATTCAGATTTACACGTTCATCACCAGTGAAGACAGTAGGAACCGAATCTGAAGAAAACTACACAGAAACCCACTCTTGTTTTCCGTAGTAAAATAACATTCTTTTTAAAGATGTAAAATCCAGATATAAACTCCACTTGTCAATATACCAGTGTTTCAGGAATTTCCTCCCTCCTTGCTATATTAACTAAGCAAGGAGACTGACTATTTCAATAACTGGTCTTTTATGATACAGAAGGAAAAAAAAAATCATCCATTTTGGCTTTAACATTAATATTGAGATTTACAAATTGAATGTATTTGTCTACACGAAACAAATCTGAAATTTCATGTTTAGTGACATCTATTATGTGTACATCTGGAAGCAGTAGGCAGTGCACTGAAATCTATCCTTCTTAGTCATTGGCAATATCACAGAAGGAAGGCCTAAATGAAACATGAAATGCAAAAGGATTTAGCACATTACAAATACAGATAAGTATACTTTTAATTTAGATGCATTGAAGAAGCATGGGAACCAGTTCAGTTTCTTTGAAAATGCCAAACCAATTGTTTAGCTGCTACACAGAGCTGTAGGCAAGTATCCTAGTAAATTGCTCACAATATATGAGCTTTGTTTGTATTACACAGTAAAGACAGACTAAATCTGAAACTGTCTCAAATTTGTTTGCAATATGATCCAATTAATTCACATCTGATATTGAATAAGCAGCTGTACTGTAGTCTGTTGCTATTAACTTTTGTCACTGAGCCTTTTTTCCTTGTGGTGTTAGTATTCATGGCCTGGGAAATCTTGATGGGATTAGAAAGGAGCAACAAGATGGGGGAGGTCCAGCCACACCCATGTGACTCCCCTCCTGTTATATGCTCTCTCGTGTTAAATCCTTCTGGTGCCTCCGGTTACCAGGTTATACAATTTTAAATTTCCTGATCTTGTATTTCACTATAACAGACAGTAGAAAGTAAAAAACCCAATAGTAACGTTCACACTCTGAAGGCAGAGAGACTGTATACCCAAAGTTTTAAACTGGAAATTCATTTCTGCTTTGGACAATGCAAAAATGTACCATACAAATGCCACAGTACTGTGACTGCAGGAACGACGTCACAGCTTGTTTGCTTTTACTGTGACTTGGGTGTATTCTTAGATCTTCCAAAACCTGCCTAGAGTTTGGTGCTGGCATTGGTTCTCTGCAGCACACACACATTAATTCAAACAGAAGGCAATTTTAGAATCATAGAATCATAGAATTTCTTAGGTTGGAAAAGACCTTAAAGATCACTGAGTTCAACCATAACCTAACCATACTACCCTAACTCTAGCAATCCTCTGCTAAATCATGTGCCTGAGCACCACATCCAAACGGTTTTTAAACACATCCAGGGAAAGTGATTAAACCACCTCCCTGGGGAGCCTATTCTAGTGCTTAACCACCCTTTCTGTAAATAAGCTTTTCCTGATATCCAACCTAAATATCCACTGCTGCAACTTGAGGCCATTTCCCCTCATCCTGTCACCTGTCAACAGTGAGAAGAGACCAACCCTGCTCTCATTGCAAACACCTTTCATGTATTTGAAAAGAGCGATAAGGTCTCCCGTCAGCCTCCTCTTGCCCAGACTGAACAGCCCCTGTTCCTTCAGTCTCTCCTCATAGAGCATATTCTCCAAGCCCTTCACCAGCCTTGTTGCCCTTCGTTGGACCTGCTCCAGCACCTCGATGTCCTTTCTGTACTGAGGTGCCCAAAACTGAGCACAGTACTTGAGGTGAGGCCTCACCAGTGCTGAGTGCAATGCCAGGATGACTTCCCTAGTCCTGCTTACCACACCATTCCTGATACAAGCCAGGATGCCATGGGCCTTCTTGGCCACCTGGGCACATTGCTGGTTCATATTCAGCCAACTGTCCATCAATACACGAAGGTCCCTTTCTGTCAGACAGCTTTCCGGCTACTCCTCCCTAAGCCTATAGGGTTTCCTGGGGTTGTTGTGAACAAAATGCAGGACCTGACATTTGGCCCTATGGAAATTCTCATGTTTGCCTTGGTCCATTAATCCAGTCTATCCAGATCCCTCTGTAGTGCCTTTCTACCCTCCAGCAAATCAACACTCCCTCCCAACTTGGTGTCATCTGCAAACTTACCGAGAATGCACTCAATCCCCTCATCAAGATCACTGATAAAGATGTTAAATAGAAGCAGCCTCAGTACCAAGCCCTGAGGGACACCGCTCATGACTGGCTACCAACTAGATTTAACTCCATTGACCACAACACTTTGGGCTTGGCTATCCAGCCAGTGTTTCACCCAGCAGAACATACGCCTATCCAAACCATGGACAGCCAGCTTCTCCATGAAGATGTTGTGGGGGACAGTGTCAAAGTCTTTACTGAAGTCCAGGTAGACCACATCGACAGCCTTACCTTCATCCACTAAGCAGTTACCTTGTCATAGAATGAAGTCAGGTTTGTCAAACAGGATCTACCATTCATAAATACCATACCATGCTGGGTTTATGAATGCAGGGCCCGGCCCCTTGGTTGACCTTTAATTGATCCATGATGGTTTCTGAGATTATCCATTCCATAACCTTCCCTGGCACCAAGGTGAGACTGATAGGTCTGTATCTACCAGGATCATCTTTCTGCCCTTTTTGAAGATGAGCGTGAGCAAATTTTGGCTGAGCAAATTGCACAGCGTGAAGTCTAGTCCTTCAAGTACTGTGATTCCAGTGAAATGTGGTTAGTCTAAACTAACTAATCTATACTGAGGATAGCAAGGCTGGTTCAATTATTCATTGGCACAAAATTAACTCCTATTCTTTGATAATCAGCTGCAACACATAAATAAATATTGTTCATGATATGTTGAACTGTTCATTTTTTATACAGTTTGCTGCCTGATGCATAGATGGTGTGAAGATGTGGAAACTGCCCCTGAAACATTTTGCTTTGACTGTTGGAATGTTGCTCATGACCTGGTATTTATGTGACTACTGTAAAAATAATTTAAACAAGGACAAGGATTCTAATGGATGAAAATATTAAATAATGAATAGGAAAGATTCAGGAAATTAGATATTATCCTGTTTTTGAACAAATAAATATGTCCACACAAGAAACAAAACATGAATGGTGTGAGCGCCACTTAACATCCATCAGAAGGAGTACATGGGCACAAGTGGTCCTGTAAAGGACCCTGTGGACTACAGTAAATTTAGTTTGTTTCTGAGTGGAATAACAGCTTCCCAACACCTGCACAGACATGCATCACTGCTGTTCTGTTCTCATTCTAATACAGTCAGTGGGTAATCAACATCATCAAGGGACACTCATAGCAGTGAACCATCGGGAACTGTCTGGAGTAGCTCCAGTGCATTCATCCAGGCAAACATGTAAGTGTGGTGTTGGAAAATAATAGCGGGAGCAACGATTGATCAGTTATGAAAACAATGTGATGTCTGGACTGAATCTGTACAAACAATACCTGATAAAATACAATAACCTGTTATTTGCAAAAGAATGATCTGTAAAGTGGTGACTGAATTAGAGTCAAATGTGAGTAAACAGCTGAACGTGAATCTCTGTTGTCTCGGGATAAGTGTGCTTGAGCATTCTCTGTAAAAAGTGCAGTTGTAAAGTAGCAGTAGGAGGTGGTACTGTCTTAAGGAAACTGCCACTCACATCCTTCCTAATCTCTGTGCACCAAACAGTTTTTTGTGTAGGAGAAGAGTTCAGAAAAGAAGTGCAAGTCTGTAAAACCTATGTAAGTGTGAGTGATTAAATAAGCTATTTAGTTTCTATATAAAAGGAGCTTAAAGGATGACTCATTTATGGCACACAAGACAGCTCTTGAACACTGAAGAAAATACTTG
Source organism: Meleagris gallopavo (assembly GCF_905368555.1). Classification (NCBI taxonomy): domain Eukaryota; kingdom Metazoa; phylum Chordata; class Aves; order Galliformes; family Phasianidae; genus Meleagris; species Meleagris gallopavo. The sequence goes on from NC_139406.1 coordinate 35,492,398, forward strand.
TCATGGACCAGAGCAAATTGATTTTTAAAATGTTCTATGATTATTGGATGAAAGAAATATACAAGCAGAACAATTTTATGAACTTAATAGAAAAGAAGTTATCAATAATGAAATTCTGAGCATTTTTTCACAATAAGAAATAATACTTGTTGACTTGCCTGTAACGGTGGACTTTCATCTCAGATTCTGTGAGTAAGGAAGGGCCTCATAGAACTTGCAGTTGAATTGCATTGTAACGCCAGCATGAGCATGGTTTGATATCAAGATGCATTATTATTATTATTATTATTATTATTATTATTATTAAATCTTACACATAGCTGTGTACTTTATTTGTCATATTCTTTCTTAGGCACGCTGGCTTCAACCTGCAGACTAATTTTTAAAATATGAGGTTGCCTGAAAAAGCTTGTTTTGTCAGTTCTGGTTGCTGACGTGAAAGTTTCATTGCTTCTAAAGTTTGTTACATATGCCCACCTCTTTTGGTATTTTCCTTCCTTTGCTTCCTTGACTCCCTCTTCTACCCTACTTCCCCACATCTTCCTCTCCTTCATCTCTTCTCTCCTGTCCTCCCTCCTTGTAGTATCACAGAATATCCCAAATTGAAAGGAACTCAGTGTAACCTTTGTAGGGAACATACGTTAGCAGGGGGTTGGACTAGATGATCTCCGGACGTCCCTTCTAACCCCCTTCTGTGATTCTGTGATCACTGAGTGCAACTCGGCCAATTTTGACTACCCTGGAATGAATCTTATTGGGCTCCTCACATTATATGCATTCAGTTGAAGAAAAAGAGGGAAAGTGATCCATGGAGCTCAAAGAGACAAACTAGTACACAAGGAAAAGTATGTACTTCCCCAGGCACTGAGTAATAAAAATAAATTTTCATGGCATATAAGCTATAAATACAGTGAACAAACTTTTGGCAATGGGAGCTTCGATAACTTCCATCTGGACTTCTGACTCCATTGCTGCTGAAATAAAGTAATGTATGAACCAGTTTATAGATGACTTATCTGCCATTACATGTGTCTCAGACATTTTCTGCATGGAATATTGTATTTGACTGTTTTACGTCTGTTTGAATGACAACCATATTTGATGCTTCTCACCTAAAAATACAGTTCATTCACATCTTTGGTTCTGATTTCATTAGTAAAACTAATTTATGTCATTCATGTTTTACACTTCTTACTTTTTTTATTTAGTGCAATAAGAATTGCCCTAAAATAGACTTCGGCATTGTTAAAGATTAATATTTAAGAAGAATGGGGTTGGACATCATAAGAAACTCCAAAAGTCCAAATGGGTATTACATATCTATAAGTGAAACAGTGGAAACACCACTCTGTTGTCATTGAAGTTAATAAAATTCTAATGACTTCACTATCAATATCACAAGCCTCTTCAGGACAAAATCTCCTCATAAGACTTTGGGGATTTACTAAAATTATCCATGCTGAGATTTCTAAAGAATAATTGCATGTGTGATCTGTTTCCATCCATTACACAAAAGGAAAAAAGAGAAAAAATAGCTAGTTTTATTCACGACTCTCAGATAGTATTGCAGTATTCCTGTTTTAACTAATGATTTATAATGTGTGTATCTCTAAAATTTATGTTGCATGTTTCCAAAGAAATGAAAACATTTAAAATGTCTATTGTCCATCTATGTAATGCTTTATCATCCTCTTATTTAGTTATAAAACAAATGCAGAAATGAAAAGATGAATCTCCATATTCTCACTCTGTAAAAGCAACGTTAATTAATTGAACATGACAAGCTATGTGAAATATCTGAGTAAGTCAATCTAGTATCATTTTGTTCATGAAGCCCAAAATATAGACTGACAAAGCGCAAGTATGAAATGCATTTCAATCAGTTTAATCAAATAGAGTCAATGTAAAGAACAGGGGCATTGTCAAGATGTGTCAGTGAACATTTGACCTGCCTCGCAGTTAATATTGTTTTGTGCAGTTATCTCTTGAGGGGATACCCTCTCTGTTCTGTATTTCAATTTTAAATAATGAAAATTATATTTTTGATCTTGTGAATGGCAATCTACAGTAGTAATGGATGTAGGAAAGGCATCCCTTGAAAATCACTATCCACCTAGAAATTGGACATAGACAATCAGAGCAGCCACAGAGCTAGGCAATGTTTATGCCTTTTTAAGGGCAGCAGAAGGGGTTTGTCCAGACTGCTTCAATAAGACTTCAAGAGCAGTTCCCTGGTAAAATCACTCAGGATTGTTCCAAGGAGTTCCCAAAGATGCATTCTCTGCATCCCAACTCTCCCCTGTCACTTTCCACAATCCTCATGATAAGCAGAGCATCATTCAGCTCTGTGTTCACCTCTGAAAATCTCTCCCCAGGCTCTTCCCAGTGCTTGATCTAATGCTTTGGTATTTGATCACTCAATATTGAGGACAACATTACTGGTCAAATCATAATGCCAAATAAGTTTGTTTTGCCTTTAAGTCCACTTTAAGGGATAATAGATAATATGGCACTTTAAAAACTATTTCTCTGTCTGAAAACTACAAATTGGCCAGGATTTAAGTCCAGTGTGTCTGAATATGAGTACACAAGCACACCGGAAATTAGAAAAATATCTTTTAACTTTTTGTTTCCTAAGTGATGACAGGGCTGTGGGGGTGAGTGAGATCTGTAGAACAGCTTTAAAAACCCCTTGTTGCAGTAATGTTTACTTAAAGGTTTTGTTCCATTTCCTAGAATCTCAGCTTTTACTATGACAAACTCACTTTCTAGTACTATAATCAAGTACACATTGAGCATGTGGACCAAGCTAGTTGAGATACAGAGATCTGTGAGAAGAATCCTTAATCAGTGCCTGAGTTAGATGCTCCATCCACCTGAGTGAAGTGATGAATGAAGCCAGGAATGAAGACTGAATTGGCAGTGTTTTGGGACTCTTCTGAGAGATGAAAGGAGAAGGAAATCCACAAATGTTCAAGAATCCAGCATTCTGATAGCTGGCAGTTGGTCCCTCCCCAAACACAGATGCATAACACCCAGAGCTCAGCAGAGCCCATGAGCATGCTGAGAGCATGCACAGGGAGTACTCAGGTTTGCAAATCACATTGGACCAGGTTGTATTTTCAGTAGGTGCATACACACATGTTAGGTCCATCTTAATGCTCCAAAGACCATGGCTGCACATTTTTCCCAACCTGGGAAACCTGCTGCTGTACAAACCCAAGAAGTTCACAAATCTGGAGGGCTCTCCATCCAGTTCAGTGTTTTCCCCTGATCTCTTGGAATTGAAAAACAATGTTCATAGAATTATACAATGTCTTATGCTGGAGGGTACCTTAAAGATCATCTAGTTCCAACCTCCCTGCTGTGGGCAGGGCTGCCCCCCACCAGCTCAGCTATCCAGGGCCCCATCCAACCTGGCCTTGAGTGCCTTCAGAGATTGGGTACCATAGCTTCTCTGGGCAGCTGTGCCAGTGCCTCACAGCACTCTGAGTAAAGAATTTCTTCTAATATCTAACCTAAATCTCCCCTCTTTTAGTTTAAAGCCATTCTTCCTACCATTATCAGATCAGCTAAAAAATGTTGGACAGTCAGCTCCCTAGCCCTGCTGGCCATCCATCTTTTGATGCAGCCTAGAACACAGTTGGCCTTTTGGGCTGCAAGAGCACACTGCTGGCTCATGTCCAGCTTTTTGTCCACCAGGACCTCCAAGGTTTTTTCAGCAGGATTGCTGTCAGTGAGTTCTCCTCCCACTCTGTGCTCATATCTGGGATTGTCTAGACCCAAATGCAACATCTTCTCCTCCCACTCTGTGCTCATATCTGGGATAGCCTAGACCCAAATGCACATTTTTCAATCATGTGCAGGTCCCTCTGATGGCATTCCTCCCTTCTATTGTGTCAACTGTATCACTCAGCTTGGTGTCATTTGCAAACTTGCTGAGGATGCGCTCAATCCCACTGTCTACATCATTGATAAAGACGTTGAAGAGCACTGGTCCCAAGATGACCCCCTGGGGACACCACACATGACCGGCCTCCACCTGGACATAAAGCTGTTGACAACAACCCTCTGGCTATAACCATCCAAACACCTCCATCCAACCTCCAATTCTGAAGTATTGTGAGTTCTGTTGTATGACTTTAGAATGCTTTCTGCTTCAAACTTCGCTGGGATGAGTTTCAAACTACATGGAAAAGAATGATTAACTGCAGTTTAACAAATCACAGGGAAAATTTGTGCCTCATTCAGACTTTGGAGATGCACATGTATCAGTCTTATTTATTTGAACTGGTTTATTCTTTTGTTTTACAGCCAACAAACGTGGTTGGCCAGAATGGTCTGAACTGTATTATTTTGATATTTGCAGCATTTTCAAACACTATTTTACTTTGTCCTTTCTGTTTTCCACAAATGTATGCTGCTTGGTCCTTGACAAAAACATTTAACAACGTGAAAGTGGAATATTTTTCTGCTACAGACTTAGACCTTCTGAAGAGCCTAATCAAAACCAGATTTTTTTCTTTAATTGGAAAAGAAATGAGTGTTTTGCACTATATACTAGCTAGTTAGTGCTATCATAAGCAACTCCCTATTAATCACGTACCATTTTTTGCAGCTGTGTACAGTAACTGACCTGCCTAGATACACTGTAACTGAAGCAATTAAGGATCTTTTGTATTTTTTATGTAATTACCACTTCTGAGCCAGGTTGCTAAATACTTGGGACTTTTGGGGGTATAATTTCAAGGTCATTATATTTTTGTTCATCTCATTTCCTAGGAAACCTATTTGCAGACTTGCCTAAAGCATCTCAGATACTGTACATTAAAGTATGGCAAATTAATTTAATCCTACTTCCTTCCACTCAGTAGGAGAATGTCCATTTTTCCAATGCATAATACCTGTTATATTTTTAAATTGTAAGCTATTCCTGATTTTAATGATGCAAACAATGGAGAGAGCAAATAAGCTAAAGGAGCTAACACATTTATCTCCACATTCTGCCATCTGTTTGAAACTGCTGATGTAATTCCAGTTTTAAATTACATTAGATCCTGCCTTCTGGACCCCTTTCCCTATTTCCTTTTTTTATTTTTATTTTTTATTTTTTATTTTATTTAAGGCTTTAGAGAAAGCAGTGCCTTCAGGTTGTTGACTACTTAATAAGAAACTGTGTCTTTGACTGTTTTCAATCTGGACTTAAAAGTGGGTCTCCTGGAGAAAGATGTAGTAATAGCTTTATTTCTAAAAGATGAAACTTATTCTCTGTGTGCAATTTAATGAGATCTGTTTTCAGCAATAATGCTAGCAACCAGCAGATTTGTTTATACTGAAGAAATGGCAGAGATTAAGGGTTGTGTTCTTGCATACTCTATTGTCTAATGATGGAATTTCTAGTTTTCTCTCTCTGATTCTGCTTTAGAATTACTGTAATTTATTCCCTGTAGTCACACCACCTTATTTCACTAGTTTAATTAACAGCCTTTTATTTATTTTTCTCAGTATTTCCTTTACCTTTTGAGACCACAATGGAATCTGGTGGTATCTTGTTGCTGAAACACTTTGTTGTCTGGATCTGATACTAATGCTGATCTTTTAAGGATTTTCCTAAGGGGATACTGGTCAGGATCTGTCCAAATCTATCAAACACATAGCTTGAATTTTGCACTGTCACATTAAAGCATTGAGGTCATGATTCCAATTTTAAAAACATATCACAGAAATCAAATGAATGTATTTTGTTTCGCTTTGTTTTCTTCCTTCTTTCTCACAGAATAGTCAGAAGGATAAAGATTTGGGAAGAAGAATGGATCCTATACTAAGAAGTTTGCAGAGTAAGCATAACTTCTCATTTGTATTAATCTCAAAAAACCAGAATGCCTAATTAAAAACAAAGACAAATACAATTCAAGCTGCATTTTATTTATCATGGTGCAATATTTTTTCACAAACACGTTCTCTAAAATTGTGAATGGATATTATAAAAATTGAAGAATAATTCAGTTTTCAAGATGAACATCTTACCCAGTTAGAGTTACTGAATCATGTCAGGTAAAAATCTGAAAAAAAACCACAGGAACACACCAGTTTGATTCTAATCCCCTAATAGCAAATTTAGTTTTAAAATAAAAAATAATTAAATTGTACAATTTCTTTTTCCAAATTTTATTTGGAAATTTTTAAAATATTAAAATGAAAACTCACAAAGTTAAAGCTTTTTGGTTTGATTTGTAAGAAGGCAGACATGAGGTTCATTTTGAATTTAATGGATGATTTTGCCATTCACTATTTGACTGAAAAAAAAACCAGAAAAAATGTTATTATTTAAATTCAATTAAATATAGAAATTATAATACCTAAACAAATCTAGTTCTTTTACTGAGGTAACTAGAAGCTACATCTAGTGTTGAATACACATCTTGAAACTGTTTGATTCAGCTCCCAGAATTATAGCAATTTTGACTGATCACAGATATCAATTTTGATATCAGTCAGATCAGTTTTGATAGTCACTGATCATTCTAAATCAAAAATGTAAAAATTATAATGATTAAAATACAACAGACTTGCTGTAGGCTTTCTACTTTCTACTCAACTACTGAATCAAATGGTTGAAATAAAGAGATGGCCAACTGCTGGGAATGCTGATGATTTTTTGCCAGTGTGTTTGTACTTAGCTTGGCCTCTACCTGAAGTGGAAAATGTGTATGTAGAGGTGAAATATTCCCTTTGTACTCCAGCACTGCCATCCCTGGCTGGATGAACATGGAAAAAGTCAGCAGCTTTCCAGGTACTGTTGAAAAATAAGGTGAGCGGTACAATCTACAGCTCTGACCTCTTGTATTTTCAGGGTCTACTAAAGAACCATGTAAACTATTTACTCTATATTTTCGTATAAGAAAATGTTCAATGGTGATTTGTCTGCATAAAAGTTACACCAGAGGGATTCATGTATAACCATATATATATTTTTAAATAGGTCTTAAACTTACAAACATGCCAAAATATTGTCAGTTACAACTTGCTTTAGGAGCTCACAGCAGCTTTCCATGGGTACAGATAATGGGGCAGAGCAGAGCAAAGAGTATTGATTTTCTGCTTACAAAAATACTATTAACTTCAAGAACCTGAACAATGTTTCCCAAACAAAGAATTTATGACTCCACCTTGGCCTGAGAGGAAAAAATAATTAAAGTCACATTATTTCTTCAAATACTCAGACTTTAAATATTTGGTAACCAGCTCCCTGTTGTGCTAATGCTCTCCCTTCTGCACAGAATTTGTATTCTAGACCTACATGAAATTAGTATATGAAATGAACGGAGTGAATGATTTGTTAGAAGAACTTTTTGTTGTGAAAATGTAATGAATATTTCATGGTTCAAATTCAAAGCAACTATAAATCTAAAATATCAAGTTTTGCTGTGATGCATAAAAACCATTCATCATAACTGCTAAATACAAACCATATTCACTCCTGGTAAGAACCATAAATATGACAAGAAGTACTGAAAGAAAGTTGTAGTTATGGCTAAGAAGGAGTCTATGGAATGAATACAGTAAAATTCCTTCCAAATGTTTTAAATAATACTGTCTTTCCCGAAGAAAGATTGCATTTTATCAATATCAAGATTTGCAAATCAGTCAGGAGCACCAAAACTCAGACACTATCGTTGCACCCCAGCACAGCCGAATATTAAACCATATTTTAAAAATGATCAAAAAAGCAAAGAATATGTCTTACAAAGCCCTGAGTGAGTTTATTTGCAAGAACCTCCAAAAATTTTCTCCAGCCACAGTGCACACACCAGGCCTTTCAGTACAGCTCCTGGTCTTGAAGAGTCACTTTGGGAAAGACAGGTGTCTTTTTTTTTTTTAAGGAATCTTTAGTGGATTAAAATGTAACATGAGTGGAATCATAGAATCGTAGAACCCTTAGGGCTGGAAGGAACCTTTAAAGGTCATCTATTCCAGCTCCTTGGGTAGCCTGTTCCAGTGCCTCACTACCATCACTGCAAAAGACTTTTTCCTTATATCTAACCTAAATCTCTTTAAGCATGAAACCATTTCCCCTTGTTCTGTCACCACAGACCCTGCTAAAGAGTCTGTCCCCTTCTTTTCTGTAGCTCCCCTTTAGATACTGAAAGGCCGCTATCAGGTCACCTCACAGCCTGAACAGCCCCAGCTCTTTCAGCTTGTCCTTTAGGAGAGGCATTCCATCTTGCAATGTGTGTTTCCAATCCAGAAGGTCAACGCTATCCTAGGTTGCATCAAGAGAAGTGTGACCAGCAGATTGAGGGAGGTGATTCTGCCCCTCTACTCTGCTCTCATGAGACCCCACCTGGAGTACTGCATCCTGTTCTGAAGCCCCTAACCCAAGAAGGACATGGAGTTTTTGAAGCAAGTCCAGAGGAGGGCCATGAAGATCATCAGTGGGCTGGAGCACTTCCCCTACAAGAACAGACTGAGAGAGCTGAGGCTCTTCGGCCTGGAGAAGGCTCCAAGGAGACCTTCTAGTGGCCTTCCAGTAGCTGAAGGGGACTACAGAAAAGCTGGGGAGGGACTTTTTATAAGGATATGGTAGATGACATCAGTGGCTCTTCCCCTGTCCATTAATACAGTGACAGCATCATAGAAGGCCACTAGGTTGGTCAAGCAGGATTTGCCCTTGGTGAAGCCATGCTGGTTCTCCCATATCACCTCCCTGCCTTCCATGTGCTTTAGAATAGCTTCAAGGAGGATCTGCTCCATAATCTTTCCTGGCACAGAGGTGAAACTGACAGATCAGCAGTTCCGAAAGGTCATCCTTTTACTCTTTTTAAAAATGAGTGTGAGGTTCCCTTTCTCCCAGTCACCATGTACTTTAATTCTCATGCAGTAAATTATACATTGTTGTTCTTGAGATATATGCCAAAGAAAATATCTGATACTTCCTAAGCACACGGTACATGGGTTCATATGATAGCAAGAGTGATTTTTAAACTGATTGGATAAATTTGGTTTGATTGGTTTCACAGAATCACAGAATCTTAGGGGTTGGAAGGGACCTCCAGAGATCATCGAGTCCAACCCCCCTGCCAAAGCAGGTTCCCTACACCAAGTCACACAAGTAGGTGTCCAGGCGAGTCTTGAATATCTCCAGAGAAGGAGACTCCACAACCCTCCTGGGCAGCCAGTTCCAGTGCTCCGTCACTGGAAAATACTTGAAAAGGACAGGTGAAAAGGTTAATTTATTTGGGGATGCTGAGTTCAAACACTTTCTTCCAGTTCTTCTCTTACTATTGATATGATATAGAAATGCATTTCTTGAAAGGAAAGTACTAAGTCACTCTTAGTATTTGTTTGCAGTTTATAGGGAGAAAGATTTTTTCAAAATCTGGACACCAGCTAAAAATTTCACTTACAAACTTTAAAAAAAAAAAAACAGTAGAGGCTATGAAGTATGAGTGTGAAGCATTGTTTGTATAAACTAATTTTCAAGATGCATTATACATTTCCTTTGCATGCTTTCAAAGACACACTGTGTATACAGCTTGAATCCAGCTTTAGTGTAATTGGCAATGAGCAAGATAATCAGCTTCTGATTTTGAACAACTTGACTTCATTTTCAAAAGATTAGTCCCTCTGAGAATCACATCATTCTTATTTACACAAAGGATTCAAATCCAGCTACTGGAATGTTGAAAAATACTGCAGAACAGTCAGATTCAAAGATTACTTAATCAGTAATAAAATCTCATTGTAAGAAGCATAGCAGTACTTCCTAAATCCCTCACTGCATGGTTGCTTATTCCATTAGAATCTGTGCTGGCCAATCTCCAAAGATGCAGAACTAATGCTATGGGGTATTATCTGTATTTGTTAAGCACTGAGAATTCAACATTTATTAGTGTTAATGACTGAAGAATAGATAAGCAATTTCCTAATATATTGTTATCACTTTAAAAAAATTAGGGCCTACCCCTATCATAATTACTTTGTTATAATATGACTCAGATCAGCAGAATAAATAGGTCTGCAGACTTTATCCCTGTGCATTAAATGTAATGCACTGTTTGCTATTTTGCAAATGATGGACTTTTAACTTGAGAAATCCTTTTCTTGGAAATAAGGAAAATGTAAATTGATTTCTAACAATTAGAGACGTATTTGTCTACCAATGTTTTAATCCTTCCTGTTGGAATGTATGGATAGGAAAAAGAGAACAGAACTTAGACTATATTAACCTCACCTGACTAGAAATATTATTCTTTTAATTAGACAGTAAAAATCATAAATCATCATAGTGTGTATTGTACTGTGTTGATAAAGCTGTGAAGAGAAAAACACAGCTAATAACTAGTTGTAATTTCAGAATTACAACATGTTCTGTAAAACTTCTCAAATTTGACACTTTCCATCAGCAATCAAGAAGTGGGTTCCTTGAGTTTGAATGCAACTTAATATTGACAAAGAATTTAATTTTTTATTTATATTCACAATTTTTATTACAAATGTATGCATAGGTCGCTCTGACCTATGCACAGCCATCTGGAACATGGCTTATACTTCATGTCACTGTCACCACTGCTGAAATGCACCACCCACAGCCTCAATGGGCTCACTGAGCACTGAGCCACTGTTTGTTCTCCATCAGTGTTCAGCAAATGCTGATGAATGTCAATGGATGCTTTTTTATTTCCGCATAGAGGAATTCAGTAACACACCTTTGCTTCGTATGCAATTGTGTGACAGATACCATTCTATCAGACTGCCCCTCTGCTGCCATCTGTCTCATGGCAGCAACACGTAACAGAATATTGGTGGGAAGATTCAATCTCTACTGCCATACCACTAGCTTCTGCCTCTGATGCTGTAGGCCAACATGATAAAATAGGAGGCATTACTCTCAGAAAAGCCTTCACATAATATACTATAAAGTGATAAATAAAATAGATTTGTAATTCATAGAATAATTAAGACCTTTAAGATCATCTGACTCACATACATTCTTTGAAGAAAAAGAGCTGAAAACTTTCTGTTCTGGAGAATATAGAGCTGCTAGTAAATTTAAAATATGTTGATAAAACAGATACTTCAATGGAGCATTACTCTTTTTTTAGAGAGTCTCTTAACTCTCTAAATTCAATGCAGTTATTGATCAATCAAATTTTAAATCTTTTTTGGAAGGTTTTGGATGGATAAAGCCCTGAGCTACATGATCTGAGATCATGATCAACTTTTTTTTGGTTGGTATAGAGTCTGCCTAAGGTCCCTTCCAACCTGAATTATCCTTTCTGATTAATTTGTTCTTTTCTGCATAGTGGGTGGCGGGGACAGCTAAAGAGAGTCTTCTGTTCTTAGGTGATACCAGTGGAAAGGTTTCAGAACTTAATACTTTGGAAGGCTATTTCTGGGTTATGAATTTGGTCTTAGATGGGTGATCCATTCTTCCTAGTAGAAAATGAACAGGTCAGGTTGATCCCTCTGGAGAGGGGGCATGGCTTTTGACTTGGGAACACCTAAACTTCTCTAGGAACAGAGATTCATGGGGGCATTGAGAAGCTGAAACACAATATGAACTGGTAAGAAGAAGAGGAAACAGACACGCAGACCTCAGAGTCCACGGAAATTAAAAAGAAATCCTAGGGAACTGAAAGGACAGCACAGTTGGCTCAAACCCACCACAGAGGAAACGACACATCTGCAAGGGATTTAAATTTCCAATCTATCTTATCTAGTGACTGAATTGTCTCAAACAAAATGTACAATAGTTCTAGTTCATATAAAATAGTCATCTATTTAGTTGTGTGTGTGTGTTGGATGTACAGAGCTCTACAGGATGAAGGAGGAAATTAACCTGGACCGAAGACATTTTTTTGACCATCAGCAGCAAAGGTAAGAAGAAACTGATGGTCTTGTGGGAATAGTAATTAGAAATACAATTTAGTCCCAGAATAATGCTTTTGTCTTTTCTCTTTCTCTTCCTTGTGCCTCTCCAGTGAAAAAATAATGATAGAGCTGGGCTATCATTTCAGATCACTGCTTAAAACAACAGAATGCACAAACCTTTTAACAAAAGGTTTGTTAAAAGGTTTAATAAAATTGTTTAATAAAATTTCCACTACTATAAAAATAATTCTTGAAAATGATACACTTCTTCCTACGGTGGAAGAGCAAGAAATGCAATCTAGTTTTTGTGGATATTTAATGATAAGTTTTTCTGGTGTTTCTTATAGTATCAGACCCTTGTTACTCCAGGAGTGACCAAATTCACGCGGCATGTGGCTTGGGATTTATGGGTGAAGTTGCTTAGAGGAGAAAAAAATTGTGTAGACATAAGAAATATTCTTCTAAAAAGGCAATTTTATTCTTTTATTTACAGCAATGGATATTTTGACTTTTACAAAAAGCTGTAGCTCTCTTAGCACGATAATTATCATCCGCTGAGAGAAAAATGTATGGCAGAGAATTGAAAAAGCTTTCTGTCAGTGCCGCCTTACCCAAAAGGCAAAGCAGCTGAACAGACAAACTGTTTTAAAGCTACTTGTTGTGTCCTAACTGAGCACTGCCTATTCAACAACTTCACTTGGAGCAAACTTTTAGGTCTGTTCTCATGTAACTCAAACAAAACTGAGAAAGAGCAGAATGAAGCAGTGGGGTAAATACACCTCAGTATCATAATTCTGCATTTGACACTTCCTCTAAAAACTTGTAGATAGCTTCTTTTAAACTCCATATAGCTCAATGAAGCTGAGACAGCTTGCATTTGAAGCAATTGGTGCTCAAGCTACAAAATAATCGGATCCAATAAGGAGATTGTTGTATATGCAGAGTGAGTGAGAATTAGACTTTCATTTTAAAGTCTGAAGAACATAAATACTTGGAAATACTTGTTTTATGTCAGCTCCATAGCAAAAGCAGTCAAACTGCTGACCTCCATGCATGTCTAGACAACTAACGGCACTGGATTTCCATAGTAATAAAGAAACTGGGATTTCACACAAGTGTGTAAAAATAAGCTCACCCAGAATGTAATGGCCTGCTATGTGGTGAAGCCAAACATAAGGTGTAATGTCACTTACAGTGCTGACTGAAATGTACGAACCTCTGTGATGGATGGACAACCAGTGAGAAAGATGACTGAAATTCACATGAAAATTTTAATGGTTAGTGACTAATATTAGTGACTAATGGAGCTTAACACGTAGCCAACTTATTAAGGAGAGAAGTCCCATTTAATTTACCCCAGTCCAGAAAAAAAAGTTCAAGGAAGGTTACGGAAAACAGGATATCAGATTAAGCAATCATTAAATGGTAGATAAGCTACCTTAGCACAGACTTTCTCCTTATTACCAACTATATATAATTACATTAGCCCTATTAAACTATTTCAGATAGTGTCTGCTACTTCATACAAAGTACCACAATTCCATTTAGAGCATCAGCTACACCCACAAGTTTTTCAAACCTATATTCTAGCTGCTCATGGAAAAGATTTCTGCTGCCTCTGAATCTCTTGGTGTTTTCCCAAGTCATCTTATTGATAAGGCAGAACTGGATACACACCACCTACTATTTCAGCTTTTAGTTACAGATCAACTAAATATGTTGTTACATTGTACTCTTGCAAACTTCATAGACTGAAAGGTGTAAGAATACACAGAGGCCTAGAAGCCTGAGAAAATTCTTGTAAATATATAGAAAACACTTCTGTTTGACAGTCAACTAACTATCAAGGCTACTTAATGAACAAATCAAGATCTGCAGACACCACAGCCTGCATGCTCTTTCTTAGAAGATTTTAATCTTTGTCCTTGTCCTTCAGTGGAGTTTCTTTCCAGAGCATCTTGGCTTAATAAACACCTTTCAAGAAGGCTTCAGCACTAGTGTGAGAGTACTTGTATAGCAATCTGGAGTTCTTATCAGCTGTGTAGTGATCAGGTGGAGGAATAATTGATTTCAATAAGCAACACCTGTTTTTATAATTGCTCAAGTGATTATAATTAAATAATAAAAAGCCAATTTAGCTATCTTTACTCAGATATTAACCTCTGATATACAGCATAAGAGTGAAATTGTAATAGGTTAGATTTCCTTAAAAAACAAGATGATACTATACGTTTATTGTACTTTGGTCTGTTTTGCTTATTTTCACTTGCTATTTTTTTTATTTTTTTCACCAGAACAAAATATACATTTTTCTATTCAAAGAGCTTTCTCTGCTATCTTTTTTTCCCTACTGTTGTGCCAAATACGTTCCTTCTCTCAACCAGATTTTTCCTCAGATTTTTTTTTTATGATTTACTGACAGCATTATTTGGCTTGTGATTTCCTATATTACCTAGATCAATTTCTGCAGAAATGCTGCTTAGCTAGTTATTCCCCCTCCATGTTTGTGTACTTCCTCTTTCCTAAGTATAATTACTCGCAATTGTTTTTACTGAATTGTACACAGTATTCATTTTTTTTAATATATGTTCTTTGTTTTTGCTAAGATATTTGCATACTAAGCTTGTTTTTGTGCGCTTTTTGCAATCGTTCCCAGCTATGTGCTTGTTTATTTTGTGGGTTCTCCAAACCATCTTCCAGGTCTGCCATAATAACAGTGAATATGGAAAAGTCCAAGACTTGTTATGTGTTACTGCAGATCTCTTCTCAAGGCATCTTGTCATTCTGCCTACTAAGTTATCATTATCTACTAAGATAGTGCATTTCCTTCTCTTTCATTTTATGTGATTTTTGTTCTGAAAATAGAAGCAAAGCTAAGTCAGTGGTTTCCCTTGACCTACTTTTCCCTTCCATGAATTAAAACATGAGTTTTTCTTTTTCAAATCTTCTGGCACCTCCATCTCTTTTGCAAGTTTTCAGCAATAATTACAGATATACTTGTGACAAATGTCCGCCCCAGAGTATTTCTACATGAATCTTTTTTTGGCACAGTTCATCTGAAAACAACCAAATATATACTGTAATCTGCTCTACTAACCTGTTTTATTCTTTGGCTCTGGTATGTGAGTCATTGACTTGCAATTGGCCTTTTAAGTGGGGAGTGAAGAAAAAATATGAAATTCAATGTGCTGATGTTCTCAGTTTCATTCATCAATAACATTAATTGTCTTGCAACAACCAGACCAAAGCTTTTTCGAGCATTGCCTTAGCACTGATGCAATTACAGAAAGTATAACAAGACATTACTCATATCCCTCACTGGATATCTCACACAGGCTTTTCTAATTTTATCTATATGTGCTTAAATTATGTTTTTTTTTATGCTTGTTCTTACTAACCCAACCTGATTTCTACCTTCTGCATGCCTTTTTCTTAATTAAAACATGGATTTCTCCAACCTCTGTTCTGAACAAGATGGAGCATAACGTCACCCATCCTGGCCACCCGTATTGGAAGGTAGGGACATCACTTTTTTCTTCCTTTTGTTTTGTTGAGCAATATCGCCATTCTTATAATTTATCCAACCAGTAAGCAGGATTAGTGTTTTATGCTCTCACTGGAAAAATAACCGGTGGCTCAGAATTTGCTGTGAAACCAATCACAAAGAAGGGAAGTGCAGTTGCCCTGGTGACAGTGTTGTCAATCCTATCTCCGTGGTGCCACCTTCTGATAGTCTTATCGGTGCTCCCGATGGTGCTGCTTGACAGCATGCTCTCAAAGCAATTATCCCTGCATGGAAGCAGTAGCTAATGCAGTGGGACTGGCCCTGTGAGAATGTGTCTACCTGAGACTGGAGAAATGTGGCTGTGCTGATCAAAAATGGAAGCTTCAGGATCGTGTCCTGGCGTTAATCTTATTTTCTATATTATTTTTTCTAACTTCCAGTCTAGGGAACATGAAGACTCAAATAATGCACAAATGCTGGTAGTCAGGTTTATGTCATACTGAATGGTCAGTAATGACTGAACTGCAGGAAAAGCAACATTTTTAAAATATTTTGTTCCACTAGAAAAAGCTTGAAAACATTAGCACTTATGTAACTGTTCATATCAGTTTAGGTTTAACTTACAATATGGTGACAGCAGATCTAATAGATACATTTGCAATGGAGAGAATTGATAAAGAATATATTGAAGTCTTTCCAATGACTTGCCACAGCTCCTGAGTGGCCTATACAGAGATGAGAGCAATCATGAGGCAGACTGTCATCATGAAATGTATGTCTTGTACTTTTGACTCCAGTCCTCATTTTTATCTCTAAATCCCCCTGTTCCTCATTTAACCTCATATATAAGAGGAGAATGTAGACTGGTGTTGAGCATTACTTGCTGTCTCAAATTCTTCTTTCAAAATTTGAGTCCTTTAATGGCAATTACCACGAATGCCTACTGGTGCAGGCAGTGTAAGTGGAGAGGATCTATTAGTTTTTCTTATATACTGATATGATCCTGTATGTACCTGGGAAAAGAGAACTCAAAATGAATTCATGTCCATTAATGGGCTATTCTTCCCACTGTTGACTCAGATCTTAAAGTATTTTGGGGAAGGTGCATAAAGAAAATGCAGCCCATCTCTATCTATCCCAACTTCAGGTTGTGCCAGGGAGTTGAAAAATACATTTGAGAAGAAAAAGCATCAGTTTTGTGTATAAGATGGCATGGGGAAAAGAATCTGATAAGAAGTTTCTTCTTCATAGTACAGTGGCTCTCTTAACTCTTCCAAAATGATGTGAAGTCCCCATCCCAAACTGAATGAGTTAAAGAAAACTTACAGCCATTGTGAGTTTTAAAATATAATTTTCCTCTGATTTTTTTTTTCTGTAAGGGTTAGTTGCAAATGGTTTTTTTGTGCTAATGTGGAGTTGACACCTGATACTCAAAATGCGAACTGTTTTTGTGGTTCTGATGTTTCAAGTAATTGTGTATTGCTGCCTGTTCTATGGGCATAATGCTTGCAAGACAGAAGGCTTGAAGAAACCAGGGGTCTTGGGTTCTCCATCCAAGGAAATACTGCTGCAGGGAGCCTAGCAGTAAGCAGCCTTGGCAAATTCTAGAAAGTTAAAACTACTTAAGAGACTTTTCTTTTTGTTTGTTTGTCTGGTATAAAATGATATTCTCAGTGGAGATATCTGGAACGCTGCCTACTTACATTATCATGAGGCAAAAATTCATTGCATTATTTTAGAAAAGTTGAATCTGCAGCAAAGGTAGTCCTTAGTAAATGAAGTAGCTGAAACTACATTGCTTTTGTGGCTACTGCTGTGTTCTATCTTCAACCCCCAGTTTGCCATTTTGGGAATACAGCTACATATTACTACAGAGTGTATGTGCAGGAGGTTCTCTGTGAAATGGAATTCATTTTTTTGCTTTCTCTAGGGAAGCTGCATACATGACCAGTGCATGGAAAAACATTACAACGCAGGCCTACTTACCTATGGTTTCTCTGCTATTTTGAAAGACCATCTGTGTTTGTAAAGAAAGAGAAAATGGGTCAGTATGAAGCTAGCTAAAGGTGATTTTGCACATCCCCA
The DNA here is from genome assembly GCF_905368555.1 of Meleagris gallopavo. Lineage (NCBI taxonomy): Eukaryota > Metazoa > Chordata > Aves > Galliformes > Phasianidae > Meleagris > Meleagris gallopavo. The sequence continues at coordinate 35,509,862 of NC_139406.1, forward strand.
AAATATACCTTCTGCTACAATGCTTTATTTTTTCCTTGGGTGAAGTCCAAAGACTTTGACCAAAATACTTCTGCAGACTTCTCTAAAAGAACAAATAATTAAAAAATAAAAATAAAAACTCAACCCAGGAACATGGATGTATCTGTTCAAAAACTTGCTGAGTTTTTCAGGTCACAGAAGACCATTTCCTGCTAGTACAAGAAGAAAACTAAACTGCTGATTTGTTTACGGGTGTGTGAAAATCCTGTGGCTTTAAAGTGCTTTGTGTGTGAGGAGAGGGAGAACAGGGGAGGGCAGGGGGATGGATGGGTGGCTTTGTTTTAAAATAACGTTAAAATCATATTCTTTATGTGTTTGTTTTACCTGCAAGGTGACAAATGATCGCACTTAGTAAATCAAAGGTTTTGGCGTAAAATCTTTCTTTAACAAGCCATATCTGTTCAAAGTAACAAAGCCTGGATTGAATATAAGTGGGTGTCAGTTCAGGAAGTAAATACCTATCTGTTGTATAATCAGGTCTATTCTGTATTTACTGAGTCCTGACTGGCTCTTCTACTTCCCTAAGTAGGGAAAACATCAAATCTTGAGCTTCATTTTCCTCCACATGCAGATCAACGGACCATTGTCCCCTTTGTAGTTAATGGAAGGTTGGAAGGAAAGACAGCTACAGTTCTGTGCTGCCCGATTGCAGGAAGTGAGCATACAGGCATACTTGTGTAGATACACTCATCTTCCCATTATCTTATATTGCAGCCTGGTTTAGTTATGTGTGAACACCACATTTTGGAAGGATGAAATCTGCTTCATAATATGCCTGCATAAACACCAATAATATACTAGATGTACCCATCTCTATAAACAACCAAGTATAATGTATTGTGCTGAGTAAGATGCTGGTATAGTAATTGTAATATGAAATGTGGATGAGTTTGTGAGATTTTGTATACGTGTTTAAAGGAAAGAAAAGAACCAGGATACAGGAATCATTAATAGAAGTTAATCCAGAAATGCTGCAACATGGCATTCCAAGTAGAAAGAAAGTACTGATACAGCCTGTGCAGTCTGTATGCAAATTGATCTTGCACAGGGAGAGAGATTGTTTTTGACAGCTTGACTCTAGCAATGCTTCAAGGCACCTAGAATGGTCCTACTTTCTATTTTCTCCAGTTCCTTATATTCCTTGAGGTGTTATAATGAAAGACTTCTGACCAGACTAAATGTAGTTCATGTTGACAAAGACTGTAAACACACATGGTAGCTTTCATGTCTCTGTGAAATCTTTTGACTTTTTCATGCCTTGTCCATAGGACAAGCTGTGAAATGACAGATAATTTCTGTCACCTGTGTTGAGATTTCAGTAGGACTATGAAATGGCTGCAAGTCTCTAGAAGGACATTCCGAAAACAGTGTTTGAATGATCTCTGGACTCCCTTTAAGCTTCAAAGGAACTGCATCACTTTCTCCATAACCTCAGTAATTGCTGTTTAAAAAAAAAAAAAAAAAAAAAAAGCAGATTTTTAAAAAGAAATCATACAATCTAGAAACATACTTTCCATCTGTGTATTGCGGCTGAAATCCAAAGCAGGCCAGCTGGTCATAGCACAGCTCACACATTCACAGTATCTGTCCTCTGAATAAGCCATTTCAGCACAAATAGTGGAAAGCACAAAGTGGAGTCTGAGCTTCTCTGTTTTTTTCCCCACATCTGACACTTAAAGGACTGGCAGGTACTAAAAGATTCTCTCTGATCTTAAATTTGATATTGTCATTGCATTTTATTTGCTGCTCAAATATGTCTTTTAAAAACTGTGTGATCCAGGATGTGAAGTGGAATGTTTGTTGTGGCAAATGCCTCTCTTCATTGGAGCCGTTTGGTCTGGCAGTATTCCCAGTTTGCTGTAGATTTAGCAAGTAAGTTGTGCACAGTCCCTGGATTTTTGTTCTTCCTTTTTGTGGCAGTCTCCCTATATCCTGAAAGCACCTGGAGTTTTACAGTAGCGTCTTTCAAAATCTTCATTTTAAACCTGAATGCAGGAACTGATCACAGCAGACTAGAAATTTGTCTTTATGAAATTGGAAGTCCCTCTTCCATATGATGAATATCTGGGTGCAGACTCTGTTGGCAGAGGCCCACAGTCTTCCCCTCTGCCTGCCCTGGCTCCATGGACAGTTTGGAGATTGTGATTGCCACATCCTTTTAAGTAAAAGATAGAGGTAATGTGTCAGCTAGTGGTGAGGAAAGTGAAAGTTAAAAACCGTAACAGTACACAGGGATCATGACTGATAAGGGGAAAGTTAGTCTCTGTAGTCTTTTGAGGTGATCTAACCCAGTTTTGAACGGTGTATGAGCAGCCAATGACCAAGCTGAAACTTAACCTGAAGAGGAAATGTGAGTGTGCCTGAGAAAACTCTAGAAAAGATACTTGGGCTTTCAGCAGCACTTGGCGAGGTTGGGGTTACTGAACTGTATGAAACTCAAAGACGATTCTGGCACTGTTTAAAGTCTTCCTGTCTTCTTCATCTGTTCTCTGAGGAGTCTGAGTTACTCCATTTCACTAGGCTCAAATATTCACGTGATTCCCCATTTGCTGAAGTAAGTATCAGATGTGCACCAGAGGACTTTGTTGTGGTATGGCCTATAGATCGCTTCGGAAATCAATATCCACATTGAGAATTGCATTGCCAGCAGAGTTTCCAGTTTAGTTTCCTTTGGAAGAAACCTAGTTCTCAGGCTCTGAGGACCAAGCGAGCACATGAGAACAGTCAGAGGATATGCTCAAAGCCCCACTCTGCTCTGAATGGAACCACCTTTGTGGGCAAAGCAAAAGTTTCAATTTCTGAAGCATGCAGATGTATGATTAAAAAAGGAGAAGGAAAAAGGAAAAAAAAAGATGGCATAGAGCTAAGCAGACAAAACTCACAAATGTTGTCAAGTTATGTTTTAAAAAACATACTATTTTGCTTTTTGATATTCTGACACAGTGTCAGAATAGACTGGATAACCAAAGAATAATTCAGGTTGGAAGGGCCTTTAGGAGATCATTTAGTCCAATGTCCAGAGGGGTCAGCTGTAAGGCCAGACCCACTTGCTCAGGGCTTCATAAAGTATAGTCTTAAAAACTTTTAAGAATGAAGACTATACAGTCTCTCTGGACAACTCACTCCAATGCTTGACTGTCCTTGTGCTGGAAAAGCACAGCTTATATCCAGACAAAAACTCTAATTTTAATTTATGACCATAGCCTATTGTCCTTCCTCAATATATCACGTTGAAGAGCCTGGCTCTGTTCTCTTGATTACCTATTTGATGATCTTGGAGGCAGCTATTAAGTCCCCTTCAAACTTCATTTTCCCATTTCAATTAAGCCCAGTTCTTTTTTTGTATATTAGATGCACCAGCCTCCTGAGCATCTTGGTGGCCTTCTACTACACCTGCTCCAGTTTAGTGAACTAATTCCTTGCATGGAGTGCACAGTTAAGTTGCAAGTTCCTAAGCACTAGGTTAAATGAAAACTGAATTTATGGTCTGGTGTTTTGCTATCCTACACCTGTTAATTTGTTAGAATATAGATCTGGACAGACTGTACTTAAAGTTCTTTATCCAGACTTGTAGATAATATAAAGACATAAAGCAGGCTGCTATAGTTTATGTCTTCAACCACATTGAGTTTGGAGTGGTAATGTGGAAAATAAATTCTACTTTCACAAAAGTGACCAAAACAGTTTGTGCTGTTTCTTTGCACAGTCAGTCTTGCACAGCTGTACTATACCTCTGTGGCTAAACAGCCAGAACTGTGGCCTTAACTTTGAGTCTTATAAGAATACTAGTCTGATTTCTAACTGCAATTTTGTGTTAATATGACTGCTATCTTTTCTTAGCAATGGAATTTGATATACTTGTATGGTATTTTCTGTACTCTTTAAAAGGCATCAACTTATTCCATTTCCTTTTTAAAAAAAAACAAATTTGAATATTAAGATGTCTCCTTTCATAATTAGTTACAAAGGTGCATCTATTTGATACAGGTTCAAAAGAAGTACAGAATCATGTAAGAAAAAAGAAATCTCTAGAGGTTTCTACTCCAACATCCAACACCCAACTAAGAGCAGGACAGTTTCCAAAGTTACATCATGTTGTTTAGGGCCTTGGCCAGTTGCGTATCTGAATATCTCGAAGGATCCATATCCTGCATCTCTTCTGGGCAACCTGATCCAGTGTTTGACCCCTCTAGTAGGGAAGAGTGGATTCTTTAGATCTAGTTGCAACTGATGTCTGTTTATTTTTGTCTTCTTACTATGCATCTCCAAAATAGTCTGCCTGTGTTCTCTACAACCACCCATTGCTTCATTATGCTGCAGTTGTTTACAGAGCTCTATGAATGGGTGATGAAGAAAGACAGGTACTCTGAATAACTATCAAATTATAGTAATTAAAACTAGAACCTGCTGGGCAGAGGATTCTGCAGATCAGGAAAGAGGTACAGCTGGAAGGAGCACTAAAACCTTACCTGATCATGCAGAAAGAAAAGTGATCTAGATAACAAAATAGCTCTTTATTGCTCAGATTTTTCACAGTCAGTGAAAATTTCCCCTTGTAGCAGTTGTACCAGAATTGTCCGTACTGTGTCATATCATAGTTTTTCTAAATGGCTGCAGATGATAGCTTGGAAAGACTTGGTCAATAATGAGCCCCGTATGTCCTACTGGAAGGCTGAAAGATACCTTCTCCTTCTTTGTGAGTCTGGGGCTGGTGCCCTATCTCTGAAGGCTTTAAAGGCCAGGTTGGATGGGGCCTTAGGCAGAATATCTAGTGGTTGGTAACCCTGCCCACAGTAGGGGGGGTTGGAATGACTTTTTAGGTCCCTTCCAACCTAAGTCATCCTGTGATTCTTCAGTGAAAATGATCATAGTTGTTCAGTCTGGTGCGCTACACCTGTCCACTGCAATTGAGATACGATCTGAACTTCCACCATCTCTGAATGCAGATGAAGTAGAGGTCACTGTTCCTTCCTCTTCCTACGCTGTCTCTGTGGATTGGCTCACTCTGTGCTCACTCATCTGTTACCTTCATGGTAAGATACACGCTACAACACGTCCTAGGTTAGCACCAGAATGAACAGCTCTCTGAAACGGTCTCTTCAGGTGGATTATTCAAGCATAGCCATCAGTCTTTTCATATTTACTTGGACAGTATTATATACAATGAATTTCACTTCCTATTCCAGAAATTGTTTGTTCAAATCTGATCGTGTGTTAGTGGCTCAAGCACAAACAATCACTGCCATTCAAGCAGGATTAGGTGTGCTTTATACTCTTCCAGGTTTGTTAGCTTGTGGTATGGCTACGTTCTTAGAGATGCCTGACTGTAGAGTTCTGCGCTTAATTCTCTACCTACTCATATACTCAGCTTTACTCAGTTAAGTAACGCTGCTGAAGTATGTCTCTGTATCAACTTGCTGTAATGCAAATGTAAGATAACCAGAGCAAACCCCTACTCTAACTACATATACAACCGATGTGCCCTCAAGTAATTGGGCCCGTAGGATAGAAAGCAAAACATCGCAAATGGTACTGGTTTGCAGTAATTCATAATCCCTTAAGCATATAAATCCACCAGACAGCTTAGAAGTGCAATTTCTGCCACCAGCTATGTTGAAAATGCACCCGCATACTTAGTACTAAACTACGGCATCAAGCAACAAGCTCTGCTTCAGGGATAGTGTAGAGCCCCTATCATTCCCATGCCTGTTCCGGGAGTTGTCATGTCTCAGGGAGTCATAGTGCCTCCAGAGCTTCCCTTGCATCACTATTAATTAGAGTGCAGTTTGCACTCCTTTCTGCATCTTGTCAGCTTCACTGGCTTGTGTGTGGGATGAGATAGTCTCGTCCCCTTAGTGCATGCCATGAGAGCTGCTGCGGTGGGTCAGATTGGGGGTCCAGCCAGCCTGACACGCGTTTTCTGACAGTGGCCTGCAGCAGATGTTTAGAGAAAGAGAAGAAGAACTGGGCAATTACAGAGAGAGACTTTTCAGTGATTTGCCAGGGAAACCAGGGATGTGTGGGCTTCTTGATCCAGTTATCATGTCTGCATGTTAGTGCATGATAGGTAGATAGATTCCTAAACACTAAACAAGATAGTGAGCTTGTTTTAATCCATCTTTGAATTATTTTTACTCCTTTCCAATATCCAGTAGCAATACATTCCACAAAAGTTCAGCAATATGCAAAAAGATGATTCTTTCTGCAAACCCTAAACCCGTCAGCTGCTCAGGATATTTCCTTCTCTGGTCCCACTCCTGTACAAAAAAGCAACAGTATGGACTGGATGCTTCTCTTTTCTTCAAATTAATTGAAACATCTGTGCAAAACTGTTTTCATTCAAAAAGAAATGACATTTCTATTTCAAAGCTTTTGAATTATAGTTAGTTTTGTTTCTTTAGAGGAATGTTTTCTTTCATTTCATGTCAAAATTAATTTTACTGAAGTTGAATTTTAAAGAAAACAAAGGAAATTAAGAAAAATGCAGTGAAAGCAAGAAAGCCTGCCTTTCCTTCCATTGTGAGCTGCTTCTGATAAGAGTGCTTCCCATCCCAACTGCAGAACCCCTCCGCCATCTCCTACATAAAGGATTAGACCCAGTACAGAAAAGCGCTAGTGACTTTGTCTCTGAAAAGGAAAGCCTTGGCTTTGGGCACGATATGAGCGCAGTGCTAAGCAGCCTACACCTGGTAACTGATAATTATGATCAAAGTTACACATTACTGTATGCCTATATTTTAAATGAGATTCGAGGTAGCTAATTGCAAGAGAACGAGAGGATATTTACAGTACTGCATCTTATTTTCTCCTCCGTTCTGTCACAATTTTCCACAAAGGAATGAAAATTTTTAAGCTATCAGCTCAAACTGTTGTTAACTGAGTGACAAGCATAATATATTAAGTTAAAGAAAAATGAAATAATTATTTATATTATTCTTAGAGGAGGCCAGAGTGTGAGCTGATGCTGAAAAAGTGACTGAACAATAATCCCTTTTCCTCCTCAGTATGAAAAAGGACAAAATAAAAATGAACGGCGTCAGTAGCCTTACGTGACATTTCTCTCCATGGTTTATTTATTAAGTTCCAGGAAATGTACAGTGAGGTGAAACAAATATTAGTACCGATAACTGAGTAAAGAAGACTTTGTGGTGCAGGAAATAGATTGTGAGAAGAAAGGACTGAATATTCTTCATAATAGTCTTTCTAGCAAGTGATCAGTATTTATTTTAGGAAATGACTGAAATACATGTAATCATATATGTATCAATAAACTGCAAGGAAGTGTTCTTCTGGAAGCCAGCATGATTGCCAAAAGACTACTGCTACGTAAATGAAAAATCTGCTAATTGTTTAGTGTTGCCAAATGTTTAACTGCCCTCTGAAACTTGGCATACACAATGAAAATGAGTTACCAAATGGATAAAACAATAGCAGTTATCCAAGATGAGTGATCTTGTTCTTCTTGAATTGTGTGCTGAGATCACAGAATCATAGATTCACAGAGTGGTTTGGATTGGAAGGGACCTCAAAGCCCACCCATCCCCACTCTGTGCTGTGGCCAGGGCTGCCCCCCATCAGCTCAGCTGCCCAGGGCCCCATCTAGCCTGGGCTTGAGCGCCTCCAGGGATGGGGCACCACAGCTTCTCTGGGCAGCTGTGCCAGCACCTGACCTCTGAGTAATTAATTTCTTCCTAACTATACCTTCCTATCTAGCGACTTTTAGTTTAAAGCTATTGCCTCTTGTCCTATCGCTATGAGAACCATGTAAAATGTTGGTCCCCCTTCTGCTTATAAGCTCCCTTCAAGTACTGGAAAGCTGTCATCTCCCTGGAGCCTTCTCTTTTCCAAAGAAAACAAGCCCAACACCCTCAGCCTTTCTTCAAAGGAGGGTTGGCCTTTGTCTCACAGGAGATGAGTTCAGCAAGATTTGCAGGGCCCAGCACACAAAGGTATCTCTGTGAGGTGCAAAGAGCCATGTAGCAACAGCAGGGCAGGGGGCAGTTGGGCGTCTGGTCTTGGTGAGGGAACATACAGCAGAAGGTAGAGCATCAGTAACAGTGCCATATTTTCCTAAGGAGAAGCCTCTGCATGTTGATCTCCATCTCTCAGCCTGGGGGTAGGTGAGGCTGGGAGAAATGTCTGGAGATATGTGTGTCCATCACAATGCCTTGGGCTTTGAAGGTACCAGTCTGTGATGCCTTCTGAAAGATGGCAGATTCTGAGCACAGATGCTTTGATTATCTGTCTGGAGTTAGATAGGATAGTTCTGGGTCAAAGACATGATGATAGGTCTATACATTGATTCTCTTATTATGGCTAATTCCACTTGACCTTAGATGACTACAGTGAGATTCCCTTTGGGCTCACCCATGTCTTAGCTCAACATTCATTTCATTCTAAAGAAATCATGCAGTAGGAATGACAATTTCTTTCTACTGGCTGTGAAAATAACCTAGAAGACTATTTCAGATGTACTTGCCTGCACTGTAAAATACCTACAACGTAGGTGAGATCAGGGGCCTACAGTTTTTGTGGATCATAACTATGAACTTCCACATGCACAGATATTGTTCTGTTCACGTGTCAAATATTTGGCATGATGTGGCTTTGAGGGGAAAGGTATTCATGCCTGATTTCTTTGATCTGGTTGCAGGAATCTCAGTGCAGGAACCAAGCCTGGTAGCAGCAAAAGGAATGTTAGGCTTACAGCACTGCTTCCATCTGGCCAGATGTGATCTTCCAGAAGTCACCCTTCTTTATACCTACATGTTATGTAGATATTACATTTGTCATATTACATATAATACCTATAGCATGTACACCTACGTGCATTATAAGTATTATAGGTAATAGAAGAGGTATTATAATATAGGTATCATATGTAGTATGTATATTCTACTTCATGCAGGATAATATGTGTATTCGCATACATGTATGGGAATGCATACAATACATATGTTACATTGCTGATGAAATTACTGTAACTCCCCTTCCAGAGAAATGGAACAGAAACAGATAGAATGGAAATCAACTCCAAAATACAAGTCCCTATGTCATCCACTGTAGTGTTTTAGTGCTATACTGTCTTGTGTCACTGTCATGGTAGTTTTCTGATGTGTCCATTTGAGTGGGCCACTGAACATACAATTTCCAATTTACTACTCCAATTTGTAGTTAAAATCAAGTTATACATTCCTCCTTTATCTTTGGTGCATCATTTCGTACAACTTTCTGCAGGATAAGGTAACTGTCTTGAGCTGTTTACTTACTTTCAAGAAGACAAATAAACTATTGTTTCCCAGAGAAAAAGAAAGTGCATTGTCATATCTGCAACATGAATGAAATCATCTAATTTTGCAACCAGTAAGCTACTCTCCTACTTTACCTGTCATGGATTTTAATGTGATTAAAACTAGATATCACGCATCTGAAGATATATGGTTGCATGGGGCATGCAGACTTGTGTTTCAATTGTGCCTTACCTCTGAGAGTAAGATGCTGTTTGTCGCTGATCTCAAGCAGCAACTTCCTCAAGAACACTGGAATTCCAAGTGGATGATTTTAAATATGATTTGTCTGCTCACAGTGTGTGTACAAAACCCTCCCCAAGGTCTTTCCAAATTGCCCCGTGGTTATGCCCCCAAATATATTTCATGCACCACTAGTAATTCAAATATACCCAAAAGGACTCAGAGACCAAGAAGGGAGTTGTGATTGAACTAATTCCTCAGGGGAATGTTTGTTGCTAGGAAGTGGCTGAATACCATAGAGATTAACAATCCCAGTACAACATATTTTTCCAAGCTCTTTCATTCCGCTCATTTATTTGGAACATATGCCAGCAAGTATTAATGTTTAAAATAGCCTCCACCCACATCCCCGCACACTGTTCTAGTCAGAAAGGCCCAAGGTTACTGTGAGCTTAGTCTTCTGACTGTGCAGCTAGGTACATGCACATCACTGGCCTTCTTCCCTTCTTTCTTTCCCCAGATGTCCTCTCTATCAAGATTGTGAGCTCCTTCCCAGAAGCAAAGATGCACCTTACAACACCTAAGCTTTTTTTTCTAGATTCCTTTTATAGTTTGGGAACATGGAAGAAGGGGTTTCTCTGATATAATTTCCTGGGTTACTTGACATAGCTGTATTAGGGTGAGATAAATCAGTCCCCCCTAGAAATGCCTCTTTTGCCTTGAAGTGTAGATGGCTGACACAGGAATGTACGGTGACTCCTGACACATTGTTGAGATGGCTTGTGGCTGCTTGTTTTGGGGCAATTTTTCTGCAACATTTCTATACAAATGCGAAGTACAGAACAGGGGATGGCGTCCCATGTTTTGAGTGCTCCCGCTGACATCTGTAGCTAAAGGTGCTGTGTGCCAAGGGGTAAACTAGAAATGAGCGGTGTGTCTCACCTCTGGTGTGTCTTGCTTTTTGATCACAACAAACCTGTGCATCATACAGTCATAGAGTCATAGAATCAACAAGGTTGGAAAAGACCTACAAGATCATCCAGTCCAACCGTCTACCTGCAGTCTTGGGGCAGAGTGACTAGAAAGCTGCATGGAGGAAAAGAATTGGGAGATGTTAGTGGACAGCTAGCAAAACGTGAGCCAGCAGTGTGTCCAGGTGTCCAAGAAGGCCAATGGCATCCTGGCGTGTATCAGGAATAGTGCAGCCAGCAGGAGCAGGGAGGTGATCATCCCTCTGTACTCAGCACTGATGAGGCCGCTCCTCAAGTACTGCGTTCAGTTTTGGGCTCCTCACTACAAGACACTGAGGCCCTGGACCATGTCCAGAGAAAGACAACAAAGCTGAGAAGGGTCTGAAGCACTAGTCTTCTGGGGAGTGGCTGAGGTAGCTGAGATTGTTCATTCTGGAGAAGAGGAGGCTCAGGAATGACTTTAGTACTCTCTCTGACAACCTGAAAGAAGGTTGTGACGAGGTGGTGGTTGGCCTCTTCTTCCATGTAACAGCAATATGGTGAGAGGGAATGGTCTTAAGTTGTGCCAGGGTTCAGGTTGGATATTAGGAACAATTTCTTCACAGGCTGCCTAAGGAGATGGTGGAGTCACTGTCTCTGGAGATGTACAAGAACCATGCAGATGTGGTACTGAGAGACGTGGTCAGTCGCATGACGGTATGCTGACAATTGGACTAGGTGATCTTACAAGTCTTTTCCAACCTTAACGATTCTATGATTCTACTACTGGTTCTGCACATCTCCCCCTCCTCCCTTCCTTGGATCTGGGAACGATAGTTCTGCTTGCACATTAAAAAAGAAAAAACATGTTACAGACTGTACCTATCCTGTAAAAAACATAGCAAGCTTTTCTGGCCCTGCTCTGCTGTTTGTATTATCCTTTGAGTACACATAACTACAGCATGAGCAACTATAGAATTTGGCCCTTTTTGAAAACAAAAGGAAGGAAAAACTGAAATGTTGTTTCACTGGAACATAAAAAATACAAATGAAATAAGGCACTTAGTTCAACTGTGCAGAGAAAGCAGCTGTTAAAATTACAATGGCAATCCCTGAGTCAGATCCAGTACTTGGGTGATTGTTTTAATTAGGACTGACATATATTTGTTTCTAGATGCTTCAGCAAGTAGGGAAGAAGGGAGATCTTGGCAGAAAGTGTAAGTATCAGGAGGCACCTGATGCTATTGAGCCTGAAGCAAACCTCCCCCAAACTCTTCAGGATGTCATTGAAATACACAGATGTAATTATTTGAAGTTCCTTAAGGAATTGATGTCGCAGTAATTAGACAACTCATTACATCAAGAAATGAGAAAATAAGACTGACAGAGATAAAAATGAACACACTGATAATTTGGCAATATGTGAACAAACAGGATTCAAAGAAGCAACTTTCTGAGAGGAGAAACACCATATAGAGAAGCAGCAGACCCAGGTTTCCTTTTGTCAGTCTGTCCAAGTTATAGACATAATAAATAAAAAGAGGTTGATATAGCAGACACTATCACTGCCTGGCCTACACATTTGTTCAGCAGCTTATTTCTCAGGCCTCCATCCGGTCCAGCCTCTTGGCAAACCTTGCCCGGTGGTGCCTTGTCCTACACGAAGGATCGTGTTGTGGGAGGTCAGGAGTAGGTTTGGCTGTGTTCTCCCAGCCAAGCCAACAGAGTGTTTCATGTGACAACCCTTAAGCAGGACATGGAGTGGCTTACGCTGACACTCTGCCCCACATGGAGATGTTCATGGATTACATTACTGTGGAGCTAATTCTCCTTCTTTTCCATTTCTCCTTCGGGCTTTGTATGCACAACTTGCTGGCACTTCTAGTGTACCATTTCAGAGCTTCCCTCCCAAAACGGTCCTGGTTTTTATTCTAATATTTATCCTAATGGCTGCTATAAGTCAACTATCAAACAAATTTCCTCAGGAAAACCTCTGTGGTAATAATACAAGAGGCAGAGAGATATTGTTTACATATCTGTAAATATTTTCAGTTACAGGGAAGCTAAACTTTAAGGCACAGTATTTTTATTATGTTAGGAACTCTTAACCATGTACACAATGCATCCAGATAGCAATTTTTATAGCTGAACTGTTGTCTTCACTGATGACACCATGCTGATCGGAAGTTTTTAATAACAAAAATAAACTATCTGTACATGCTACTTCTTCACCATTTCTTTGCCCATTAAAAGAAGAAATTGAGCGAAATATTTTCAGTGCTCCTCTCAGGACTGTATCTTTGCTTCTTGAGCCTCTTACTATGTAATTTATTTTTATTATCTTCTGATTCACTGTTACAATACAAGCCTCAGCTGTCCTTCTGCATTTCCAATAGAATGGCAATACTCTTCATCTCTGCCCCTTCTGATCACAGATCTTCACCTTATCTATCCTCTGCCTGTGAGGTGCCATCCCCAGCCTTTCTAGTGGCTATTGGGTCACTCTTCAGCTCTGCAAGGGGAGAAGATGCAGGCTGGGCCTGGAGAGCTAACAGACTTACTGTGGGGAGATCTTTTGAGACCCATCACTAACGTGAAGCCAAACTGTCTTGGTCAAAAGTGACCAGAAGTAATTTCTGAAAGCTTACTGGCAGCCATGCGTGAATGAAAATTGAAATGCTAGCAAAGTTTTTATTTTTTTTAATAGAGCATCTCCCGTGAAAGCTTTCTTGGAAATCTTTCAGCAAACCACTCCTTCCCCCTGCAAAAGCCCCTTAATGGCAGGAAGGGCGAGGATTTGCCATGCTGATGTCCTTCTTTTCTTCTTCCCTCTGCCTTTTGCTTCCCTATGTGAGTCAAGTACCAGTTTGCAGCAGTAAAATTGGAAATCAAGAACAACAACAACAACAAAAAAACAACACTCACAAACCCCCAAAACCTAAATACAGAAAGGCAAAACTGCTTGGGAAACGAGGGTAACCCTGAGCCCCTCCAGGCACTACCGTACACAAGCTGCAGTTTTTGGGTGAGTTTCAGGCTGAGCTGGCCCCTGTGTGGGGAGCCTGGCTCTCCCTCGGAGGTGCTCTGGTGAGGGGGTGAGTTTGCACAGCTGCTGCCCATCCTGCGAAGGCCTGGCCCAGGAGCCAGAAGGCTGGTCAATTAGAGGCTTGTCGTTGGCTCCGATGGGCTGCAAATGAGCTCCAGAGTGAATAAAGGGTTTCAGTTCCTGGAGCTGCTCATCTGGCACCTTTCGCCAGAAAGGGGCCAATTTTACAGCTTTAAGTAAATAGAGTTTAAAGTAAACAAAGCTGTTTTTCACCAAAACTCTGGAATTCTTTGTACATGAAGAAGTGGAAGCTGCTATTGCTTCGCAGCAAAACTGACAGCTGGACGGAACGAGAGAAGAGGCTTGTGAATGAAGAATGCTGTATGACACATTGCAGCGCCCCTAAATCATGCAGGGCAGCAATACCTGCGCTCGCTCCAGATCTGAGGAGCATTGTGGCCCTGTCAGCATGGCAGTCTGCCTGCAGAGCCGCACAGCCCACACCTAATGCAGCCATCCTGCTCCTCAGACTCAAGCTGGAGGCTGCACAGTGCCACGCTGTGCTGGCGTGACAAGCCAGCCCATTCCAGCACCGCTGTTTAATATCCTGCAAATACCTAACACCATGTCTTAGGGCACGCTAGCACTTCTACCTGCCCTAATTTAATGCCACAATTTGAAGTAAAATCCAGAAGCAGACACGAAGCTAACTGGAGAATTTGGCAAATAGATGCCTAAGTAACTAAATCAATGTTTTTCTTTTCCTTTTTTTTTTTTTTCTCTCTTTTTTTTATTTTTCCTTTTTTCTTCTCTTTTTTCTTCTTTTTTCTTCTTCTTTTTTTCTCTTTCTTTCTTTTTTCCTTTTCCTTTTTTTTTCCTTTTTTCCTTTTCCCCTTTTCCTATTTTCCTTCTTCTATTTTCTTTTTGCAGTGAAGTGACAAGGTGCACTAATTTCACTAAATCAGCCCAAGTTCACCTGTTGGGCTAGAGCCAAAGCAAGTGCACAGCCTAGTTTGATAAGTTCCATTTCTGCACTGGTACTATTCAGAGTAGGAAGACTGATACCTGGATTTTTTGGGACGTCTCTTGTGTTGCGTTTATGTTACCATTATACGTAAGGTGCAAAGGAGAGCTATAATTTCCCATTTAGAAGCTGGTGATGTTTTCATAAGGAGATAACAATTTCCCCTCATGTTACAGTATGCTAAGTATTCAGTAAATAGTCAGGAAGGAGACTTTTTGAAAATTTTCATTATTTAAATCCTACTCTTGTATGAACTCTTCCTAAACCATTGTATTACTGCAAGCTAAAGGGACTTCAAATATAGTGACTTTCTTTTTCCATTTCCTTCCCCTCACCCCTTCCATTCTCCCTTTTCTGGCCAGAAACCCCAAACCCCAGAATTCCTTCAAAAACACAACACCAGTAATAATCAGAATGTCGGATTTCTGACAAATGCCATCTGGTGATTTCTTTCTTTTTTTTTCCTCTCCCAAAAGATGAGATTTTGGAAATGGCTAGTAAGTACTTTAGCTTCTTCTACTTTGTGACACCAAAATAATCACCATGGCAACTCTTTAAGGGCAGTCTTCCAAACAGATATATTGTGAATGCAAGAACTCAACAGCACTCTCTAGGAAGAAGTAAGTCTGCATCTATTGCAGGTTTTCTTGCTACAGAGATGAATGATGACTAATAGACATAGGCAGGTCCGCCTGAACTTTTTCAGTTATCCCTATGAGCTTAACTTCCCACATTTACAGGTGGTGGGAGATCCAAGGGCAGGGGGCAGTCAGTAGTAAACTTAAACCAATTACAGTGCAATTGGTTTCTCTGAGTACATTTCGTGTGGCCCCTGATGGCAGTAAGACAAAAGCACCACAGAAACAATATGGATGCTGGAAGCATGGTACACCAGACTAGAAGAAGGTCAAATTTCTTTTGGGGCAACCAGAAAAGCTTTTGGCGTACTGATAGTCTCCTTCTTTTCTTATTACTTTCTTATTTCTTCTTTCTCAGCAAAGAGATGAGAGTAAAGGCAATTGCTGGAACTATTCTATGCTATACTAGAAAAGAGAAGAAAATTTCATTTGCCTGGCTCTGAGGAGGACAGACCAGGGCAAATGCTCACTTATTAATCCTTAGCAGTTGTGCTAGTATTTTCCAGGTATCTCCTTTTTGGCTCAGGTGTTGGTTAGAGTCAGCAGATCTAATTCGTACATAAACCAGAATGTTGGAAACCAGCCAGCATTGCTGTGTGATGTAGTTGTGTAAGAGGTTATATATGGTTCTTGCTTTGCATTTGGCAAATGGTTCTCACTTAAACATTCATTTAGCATGATTACTTAAGTGAACCATATAAGGCTATTCCTCGGAGCAGCGAAAATTAACTTGTTATAGTGATGCACTATGCCAAAAGCTGATTTAGGCTCTACTTAGGAATTTATAGCATTTGTTTACCATGCCACTTGAATAAAGCAACTTTACTGATGATCCTTACCCGGCCACAATTTATGTGCCATGCTGCATCTCATCTAGCACTCTGAAACATTCATTTTTCTGTTAGACACTGTCACTCCATTGTTTTCATTCTGAAGGAAGAAAAAAACCTGTACAGAAATACACTGAACGCTATGGGAAGGGGTCCTTATTGGTCTCTTCCAACTCGGGATATTCTGTGAGTCTATGAAAGCATCCTTTTTTGTGTGAATGGGGGAAAGACTTCATGTTTTGGGGACTTAATTATTTTGCTTTGGAATATTTCACTTTGCTCAATTGAATTGAACATTGGAAGAAGAAGCATCTCCCGCCCGCATCTCTGATTTGAGAAGCTGAGAAGCTTAACCCTGGCACTGTTACTTTATTTTTCATCAGTCCAACTAAAACAGAATGCTAAGAATGTTGATGGACTCCCTGGCTGCACCATCATGTTTGGAGATCCCGAGGACGTTACTCAACATACAGCTGTGTCCCACTGAAGGTACTCATCTTTGGGTTCAACTTATCCCACAGGTTTTGTCTGGGAGCTTTCCCAGCCACGACTACACTGCAGAGGAGCCTTGGGTAGAGCAGATATTCTGATGCAGCGAAGTGAGTTCTGCCATCACTGGAAACTCGTGAGATTTTTTTGAAAGTGAGGAGTGCACAGACATAGAATGAGAGAATATCCTGAGTTGGAAGGGACCCATAAGGATCGCTGAGTCCAACTTGTAATGCAGGAGGAAGCCTCGATGCTGCTTTCTTTCAGTCAATTCAAAAGTTAGCTCATGGGGTGATGTGCAGACAAATGAGGGCAAGCAAACACTCCTCCAGCCAGGTTACAGTACCCCTCGTTTGTCTGTCTTGGAAAGACTGAGATCACAATCTGTCACCTCTTCCTACGTCTCACTGTGTGCAGCCGTCCTTTCTGCAGAGCACTCTCCGTGTGGCTCTGGTGCGAGCTTTGCCCTTCTCCTCAGCTTCAGCTCTTTTTCTCTTTAGCAGTGTTACAATTCAAGAGTGCTCCTTCCTTTGTCCGTTTTTGTAAGCCGCAAGAAAAATAACAAGAGGCGAAATTAATTTACGTATCATTGTAGAAACTAATTGCAGAATGCGTTGTCTTTCTTTTCTCCCTTTCTCCCCTTTGCTGACGCACATGCTCTATAATAAGCACTGTTACTTGGTGCCTGTAAGCCTCTATAGTAAGCTGAAACTGCTACTATATTTACTCACTTTCCACATTTAGACAAAGGCTATTTTTAACCGGAGTTCTATTTGCGGGGGCTGCCAACGTCACTTAATGTTCACATGCATCTTGGGCATCATATGCTTGTTATTTTTATTTACTGTGCCTGTGCCAGGTCTGCTTTTTTTTATGGGAAGAAAGAATGAGAATGTGTCTTTGGGCCAGATCTTGAAAGCTCTTTTGTACAACAGCAGAAACACAGATAAGCAGAGGAAAGCAGCCCGGCGGTACATTTGGCAAACCTGCTTTTTAAGGGCTGGCATCTTTACCTCGTGGTCTGGTTGCAAAGCTGTCTGCAGAGTCCCACTGCATTTGTTAAAGGCGAAGGTATTTGGGAGACATTTAATTATCCCCATGTTCCCTGGAGCAGCCAGCGGTTCTTGGTGCGAGATGAGGGACGCGGGGAGTGGGAAATTATTACGATTTCAGCACTGCTCCCAGGCAGTTTAAATAAACGATGTACCAATAATCAGTGCTTCTCTGATCCGTCTTGCTAATAGGTGCACACTTCGGAACTTGAATGCAACAGATGTTGTTTTCAGATAATTAGCTCCAATTTTCAATGTAAGAGTCTCCTGAAAATGCTGCAAAATACGGCACTGCATCCATAAATCAAGCCTGCAAGCTGGGGCCCGTAACGGGATTTTCTGCAGGGTTTCCCTGCATTGCTCCAGTGACCTCGGCTCAACCTGAGGGAATTGCCCTTTGCAGAGGTTAGAGGCACTTTGTTCAGTATGCTGACTCAGGATGCTTGATTCATTTGATATTCCCACCATCATGTGCCCAGGATTTTGAGAGCTCTACATGCTTTTGTAGGGAATAGCTTATTCCCTGCACACACAGCCACATCTCTTGCCTATACAGGAGAGTAAATTCCTAGATAGGGGTAAAGTTGTGCAGCAATCCCTTAACGCTTTGCTGCTAGCATGCTGAACTGGGAAGTTGCAGAGGAAGGCAAGTTAGGGAACAAAGCTGAAATTGGATGTCCTGGAAATAGGTTTTGTTTAAGTTTCAAACATTTTACAAAGCTTACACATCTGTGGGGTTTTTTAAACCCTTCTCTGTACTACCTACTCTTACCTGATTCCCTTTTCAGATTGATTTCAACACACGAGAGGCTGAATAAGCTTCACACAACCCAAAATTTCTGCATGCTGATCACAACAGAATCAAGTCTTTACATTTTCCAGTAGATTTTTCCTGATGGATTTTTTCCACACTGATTTTTTTTTTTTTTCCTCACTGCAGTGAGTGCCTAAATGTTGTTAAAAAACAACCCAACCACTTCTGTCAACTGAAAAGTGAGGTCAAGGCTTTAAAATCAAAGCTGCTGTTTTCATGTGTGTGCTGGGCAGCAGAACTGACCCTCAGGCTCAGGGAAGTTCTGAGCAAACCACCGAAAGTGTCACGCACTTAATGCTCTATAGATGAGTCCTTTCATCAATTGGGTGACTAAATGTGACTGAATGTAGATACTTGTCTTTAGATGACTTTATTTAAAAACATGTCATTCTGGTGATGTTACGCTACGTGGGATTCTTTCCATGTGAAACCGTGTTTTTACTGCTGGATTTTTTCAATGGTTTAGAAACTACAAAGTGAAACTAAAAGCCAGTGAAAGGGAAGCATAACCAAGAAAAGACCTAACTCTGTATCTCTGACTATAAGCTGTCCTCTAAAACACTCATGTTTTCCAGTTCCCTTTGATTCCGGCTTTTTCTATTAGGCCTATTAGAGAATGAAGCACATTGCAGACCAAGGGGTCAGCACGGACCCGTGTGACCTCATGTGAGCATGGTGGCACAGCAGCGAGGAGACCTGATGACTGTCACCTAGGAGGGGAATCACCGTCTCATTTGGTTGTTACAACGCCAGGTCCTCTGACAGTGGCGTCCCTTGTGATACGGCTCTGATATCCCCTGCCACGTGCTGTCTAAACTTGTTCGAGAAAGAACATACATAAACATCTTTTCGGGGGCAGAGCCTGCCTTCCCTTTGTCATGCCACAGGCATGTGATGGGCACGTGGCTCACAAATGACACGCAGTCAGCAGCTGTATGTATCAGGAGCGGAGGTGAGCTAAGCTATAATTTCAAGGTAAATCCATCTGTTACCTTATCCTGATAAGGAACGAGCGTATCACACCCACGGCTGATTAGCAGAGTCATTTTTGTGTACTGTCACAAGTTATAAGTAATGATAGCTGTGCTTCAGCTGCGCTGGCACAATTCTGGCCATCTCCTACACAAAGGTACTGCCTCCAACACTTTCACTGTGGTGCCCAAGCAAATTTCCCTAGGACGTACCACGATCTGACAAGTTTATGCAGTATGAATGGCTCTTTTCCCACTGGTTTTCCACAAGGGAGGGGAGTAGGTGTGATGAAGTCTGTAGGGCTCAGCTAACATCCTCTCCCTGCTCTGTCACAGACAATTTTCCAGCTCTCTCCAGCACAGCAGAAAAAAAATGTAATTTTCAATGCTAGACTTACCCTGTGGCCATGAATGGCAGTCGGGTTTCTAACAGATAAATTTGACTAGTAGCAGATTATGCTGCCAGTATATGATTTTCTGCAGCAACAAATATTTGCAGGAGGCCACTGCAGGAGGAGACCTGTCAAAGGCAAGAAGGGACCCTTTCATCTGAAGAGCCACTGTGGAGGGCAGGAAAAGGGTTAAGTATTACAAAGTTAAATCTGACAGCTGGCCCTTGTGCTCTGCTGCTTCGCAGAGGTTTCCCTTTGATGGAAAGTATTTCGGTGACACAGGACGCTGGCAGCTGAACTAATAGGCTTCTGCTGCTGAAACCGTGTTCTTGCCAACACAAGTCAGTGGGTGAGGTGGCCCTAGGAACAGGGCTGGCCTGCTGGCTTCTAATGCTCCTCAGGCACTGTTCGTGTGTGAGTTGTGGAGTCGTGGTGCAAGAGATCATGGTGCAAGGAAATGCACAGTATCCAAATAAATCAGAATTATTTCCCTGTTGCAAAGAAGGACTTTTCTGAGGTATGAAGAGCAATCCCAGGAGTGGTTATGTAATTTGTTACAGAGAGCAGCACCAGGATGGTGTTTACAGATCACTGCAGTCAAACTTGAGCCTTTAGAGTAGAGGGAGCACCGCCTTTCTCCTCTTCCCATTGATTCCTGAATGCACTAAATCTATACACAAGTATAATGTGGCTTAATGCATGAGTGGCCAGGAGACAGTACTCAAAAATTCTGGCACCAGTTCCACTTTGTGCCACTTCGTCACGTTGTTGTAAAAAGACTGTTTGTTGTTAACTCTTACTATGAAATATATTTTGTAATAATTTTAAACTCTATTTATGGCTGACCAGAACCCCAAAACCAAGTCCTAGAACAGAAAGCAGAGAGGTAATCTGTGTACTTGTGCTCTTTGAGCAATTGAAGAAACATTGCTGGTGCAGTGCAGGAATCTGCATATATGCAATTCTGATACTAATAGGACAAGAGGGAATGGCCTCAAGTTGCATCAGGGGAAGTTCAGGTTGGATATTAGAAAAAAATTCTTCTCCAGAATAGTGGTGAGGCAGTGGCCCAGGGAGCTGGTGGAATCATTGTCCCCAAAGAACCGTATGGATGTGGCACTGAGGGTCGTGGTCACTGGACATGGTGGGAGTGGGCTGATGGCTGGACCAGATGGTCTTAGTGGTCTTTCCAACCTTAACAATTCTATGATCCTGTGAATTCACCCTTGGTACACATGGGTACAGTCAGAATTTAGGTGGTGTGTGGGAAAAGTAATTTCCCCCTTACTCCCATACCCCAAATGATCCCTTTACTATCAGAAAAGAAAACAATACATGAACTTCTCATGCAAAAAGAGCAGATTAAATTGTTAGTAGCTACCCAACAAACGAGAAGTCATTGGTAGACACACTTACACACGCTGAAATTCTTGCAATTTTTGGAAGTAGCAGAGCAGTAGCTTTTCTAATGAATTCCAGTGTTTGGTGGCTTTTTTTTTTTTAATGGAAGAATTACTGCAATAAAGAAGCCACTCTACTTAGAATAAGCAGTGGTTTTTTTTCCATTTTTCTTGCATCATTCGACTTCTAGTGGTGCTTGCAAGAGATACAGAGATGGAAAAACATTTCTTACAAGGCACTCTAGGATTATTCTGCATACTCTGTTTTCAGAGGGCTTTGAGATGGTCCTATTTAACATAGATTTAGGTTTCACATATCATATATATGAAGGATTTTTGGACCTGAGATTAGCACGTTCTAAAGAAAGGCTATTTGTACCACTTGGATTTGGACCTCGTTTGGAATATGCTTGACCATTTGTATCTAGGCTTACAGACAGGGTAAGGCAGTATGAGCTGCCTGGAAGGAAGCTGTGAATCAGGCCCCTTGTTTCTAGGCATTTCCAGGCATTGCTTTTCTGCAGAGAGCGAGCAAGAAAGTTGGCATTTAGCCCTCAGTCTTCATTCAAACCGAATTCCAGTTGCAATATTGCCAACTCTAAGTGTTAAAAATCAAGAGATTAAAATAAATAAATAAATGAATGATGTGTATTTCTGTTTGCCGTCTGGTGTTTGGAGCTCAGTGTGGGTTATGCTTTCAGGCTCTTCTCTGCAACCAGAAGAGACAGGGACCTCTAGGGACAAGAGGTTGAAGGCAGAATGAGATTCTCAGAAAGCACTTGATTCCAAAAGCAGAGCTTGAATTCAAATCTGAAATAAGAGGTGATCCATGCAATAAAATCCCGTGTGTCAAAGCACATTATTATATCATTTCATGGGAATTTTGCTGAACAAGAATGGTGTAAGACCTCCAGGAATAATTTCATTGTAGTCTGTGTCACTGAACACGCTCTCAATAAGAATTAAAAAATCATTTTCAACAATCAGAAATTTCACCAAAAGCTTTTATTCTTTGAGATGACTTTTTACATGTCAGCAAAAATACTTGATTTCAGCATCCCTGAGATTTAGAACTTTCTGAATGCCACGTGTCTGACCCTTGGAGCACTCTACAGCATAGGAACAAGCAAAGATGAATGAGGACATTTGTTATAGCCCGTGAATCCATCCAGCCGAAATCTCCCGATACATAAACATCAGATCTGAACATCTTGTCACATCTGCTTCATGCACCAAACAGCTGGGTGCACAGATGCTTTGGTCGACTAGAGCATTTTGGCTGAATGCATTCTTCTGTATGCTTAGTTATTTGTTTTAATTGGTTTTGGTAATTTGGCTTAAATCACTTCTGATGTTGCTGAAATATAGGTACATTTGTGGCTAATTATGATTGCTACACTGAGAGCATGAGTGGTGGCATCAGTAACCTCAAACTTCTGGGTGAGAGATCACCGTCAGCAGGCTCTGCACTCAAGGACACTGGCTTCAGAAGCAGGAACTTTGCTCTCAGAGCTTGAAAAGACCCCTCATCATATATAAGTGTCTCTGTCACTAGAAAAGAGTGGAAAACAACATTTACAAGCACACATTCTGCGTCTGGGGAAAGAAGCTAAACACCTCAATATGTCTCTATAAATAATATATAGATCATAGGCATGCAATTATATATATATATTTTTTTTCACAGGTTACTCTTGTTGATTTCTTCCTGCTTCATCTTTCTTAAGTCTATTCTGTTGCCTGGTATCATATCATATATCATATAGTGTATCATATCACATTACACATCAGTGTTACCAAAATTTACTTTCAAAGCTGTCTGAAGGCAAGATCAAGTCTTTCTCATCCACGTGGCTAAATAGCCAGCATGCTTATGGGATTGTAAATAATAGGTGTCATTTCTTTGGACACCCAATGGCGCAGTGATTCTCCACACTACTCAATCATTTCATGATCTGTTTGGAGCTCCCTGGGAGGAGCTCTTTTACAAATGGCACCTCTCTGAGCACCTGGCATGTATGCCAGTGCTCTCGGTAGAAGTGCTGAACCAGCCCAATGTTACTTGCTCCTCACCTAACTAAAGCAGAAACAACCACAGACCGAGGTGGCCTGGCTTCTAGACAGCTTTAATTAAGTTCTATCAAGCATCACACGTTTACATCTAAAAAAAAATTCTGCTCATATTAAATGAAAATCTTCTGGGGAAAGGAAACCCAATCTCAGTCTCTCACAGTGCAGTGCAATCCCCTGTAGTTGCCATTTCCACCACAGGCTGCTTCCACGCTGTGCTGAGCTGTGCAGCAGGCACAATCTGCATTAGCAGTCACTGAGTGCTTCCTGAGAGCCTTTCCTCTGGGACACCTGTAGGAAGATGGCTGGTTGTGCACATCTCGGGAGTCCAGAGCCTCTCTGCCCTGACCATTCTCTCCACTAAATCTTAGCTCTCCAGATCCCTTGGGAAGTTTTGTTCTTCAAGATGTACCACACAAGTGCCATGAGCATTTGCACCAAAATGACCCAACTGGCACAGACCCTCTCAGGCTTTCCTGCAAGCTTGCAAGCGTGAATACCTCTTTACTCATGTTACTCTTGTTTATTTTACAATGAATAAAACTAAGGGGAAGAGAGCAGTGTCTGCAGAAGAAGAAATCTCCCTTACGGGAGAGTGCTCAGTGTCTATGGGTGTAAAACAGGCAGGAGGGAATCCTGCCCTCTGTGCCACCAGCAGGAGGTTGGCTCCCTTCTGGTCATTCTATACGCATTGTGACATTTGCTAAGTCAGACTTCTCTCTTATGTCTCTGAGCACTTTTCACAGGGTGCTAAACGACTCCTGTCCCTCTCCCAGGAACCCCTCTCTGTCACCCACCCTCTGGCACAGTGACACTGAGTCACAAGTCGCCTAAGATGAATTGTGATTGCTCTACACTTACTGAACGTTGGGGGATCAGGTATCGCTCCTTCACCCCATGCCTTGCTGTGACAGGGAATTTACACCTCCTGAGGACAGCTCAGTTATGCAATAATCTTTGAAGTTGCCCACAGTTCCTTATAAACTCTGGGCTCTTTCCAACATTCAGTTTGATTTTATGTCGACTAAATTATTTTACTAAACTCCTTTCCATGTCTGACCCAAACCAGGAAAGGGAGAAATGGAAATCAGTTTCATTTCATTCAGGGCCAGAACTTGCCCAAATAATTCACTGTTCATTGCAGGGGAGTTGGACTAGAAGACCTTTAAAGAGTCCCTTCCAACTCAAGCAATTCTGTGATTCTATGATATGATATGAGCACGATGATCTTCCTTGGTGCAAAAAGCTGAGAACTGCCCTTATGTTTCACCATCACAATTAGCAGTCTGTATAATTCTTTTTCAAACATCAACACTTAATTGTTGAACTCCAGATGTTGTAGGATCTGGCACAATGCCACTGAATTAGAAGGATCGATAAACATTTTTGCCTCAGATATACAACTTGCACCAAGGATGTATTCCACAAATGTAGCTTCTGTGCTGCTCAAGGAGCATATCTGTGAGTGTTGCTGTTTCCCGGGGATTGCTACAATAAAAATCAAAATGAACAAAATAGGCATTACTATGGGCATTGCCAATAATCTTCCAGGATATTAACAAAAAGCCTGGATCTATGTATATCTGAGCATGTGGGCTCATAGTCTGATTTCCTCCCATTGCTCAGGGTTGTTAACCTCCACCACCAGAGTAATCATACAAATTAAACAGGAGTCTTACTAGCAAAGTGCCTTGAATCTGTTCAGGCACTGTAGGCTTTTCTTCATCCTTTTTGAGCTGCATTTTGTGAGGCTGGGATTGTGTTAAAAGGCAAAAATTCTACTTCACGGGGATTTCAGTGCCAAACAAAGGTAATGCACAAGTATGAATGTTTGCAACTTCCTGCTGTGGAAGGAAGATGACTACATTTGCAGTACTGGAGATTCAGCTGGGATTGGCAGAGAACGTATGGTCGACATTACATATTATCATTTCGTGTCAAGGATTTGGAATGCCATTTCATGGGTGATGGGTTGGGCAGGAGGGTGAAGATAGAAGAGTGTTAATAAACAGCCTTATTGCTTCTTGGTACTTGTAATTTGTTTGCTTTTTTTGCAGAAGAAATCCTCTTCGTACCTTATGTCAATCATAGCTGAGAATATGAACTCTTTTTCATGTGAATAAATGAATGAGAATGTATGTGAATAAAGTAACATGCCATTTCCTATCTGGAAATTATGCATACAGTTCATATGGTGAAAATCCATTTTCTCCTTAAGCCCACACTGGTGCATCAAATGCTGATGTTCTTGTAGAAAAGAGGAAAAAAACGCTTGTCAGAGCTGGCTTAAAGGAAAACAGTCGAGCTTTGCAAGACTATCATTTGGATGGAAGTCCTGTTCCTCTCCCCTCCTCAGTTGTATTCAAACAGCCTGTCAGTTTTAGCCTTCTTTCACAAGTAACAATCAACAGTCAGAGCTCTGCCATGCCCGGAGACCAGCAGCTCAGTGCCGTCTGTTGGCCGGGACGGAAACAAACCTGGGGCTTCTACAAGTGTGAAAATTCTCAGTAGGGAAGCAGCTGTGTTTTGATCCTCCAGGAGCATCTTGGAAACTAGCAAGGGGAATGGTAATTATGAAGATGATATTATAATATTCACATTTAAATATATAGATGTTACAGTCGTTCCCTTTTCGATATGCATTTACTTAGGCACAAAAGGTTGCACGTCTACTAGCTGCATATGTTTTGCCCTGTGCCACAGCATATATGAGAATCACATGGGTTGTACATGAGCATAGCTGTGGAGAAACGTCCAGATGGGGCTAGGGAAAAAGCTGGTTTCCCCATTCCTTGGTAGGTGCCATTGTCATATCCAAATTCAGTTAGTACCTAGTATTTCTGAAATTGTGGAATGCCCTAGAGCATACTACTACAGGTAGGATTGTTTTCAGTGTTGTTGTGGAACCCATTCTATCTGCAAATGGTAGAAATCTATGCTGCAGACAATGTTGCATTGGGATAATTAGTTTACAACTAGGGAAGGGAATTTGCACTGTTTGCCAGCAGAGAAGAGAGGACATTTTATAGGCACTGTAGACTACTGAGTCAGATTTCAGACATCCATTTTATATATAAAATTTCAGAGTCCTAGCTCTTCTAATTAGAGAGACATCGAGGTTCATATTTTCCTGTTGAAACACATACAGTGAAAATGTGCATGTGAGTTGCAGTTCACATGTCTGTACCATATCACATGGACAACATTTTCACAGGCTACAGGTAAAATTGTGGTAGGATCTTGGAGGAATGGGGAAGAAGGGTGGACAAGAAGGGCTGAAACACTCGAGCTGAAAGATGACAAGTAACTCGTAAGCAAACATTTAATATCACATTGGTCACTGCTTCTATGGCTGCTTAAACAAGATCTGCCCTAGCATTTCTCTCAGTTTTCTTTTTTTATCCCCTAATGATTTTATAGCATAATAGGTTTTGGTGCCTGAATCTTCACACCTGTTGTTTGCACACTGTGTATTAACACAATGCTTGTAGATGTGTCTGACTTTAAAAGTTTGTGTTGCCATTAAGCTATTTTCCTTTCTTTTTGTGAGAGACGGACAATTAAAAACATTCCCACTATTTGTAAATTCTCCTTGTGAGGAACACAGCAGATTGCCTGGATCTTCTGCTTGTTGTTCTGGCTCCAGTTTCAGAACTGAATGCACTCCTTCTGCTCCGTCTGTTTGAGTTTTGACAATGCAAAGGATAAAGCTGGAGGAAGTCCCATATATAAGCGAGGTCTATGCTTCTACTTTATCTCATTTTTAATTGAATTTCAATTGGATTCTGCCTGCTTTTATGTCATTTGGTGCAGGAGGGTACAGAGTTTTCTTAGTACGCTTTCTCCAACTACAAGTTCTCTCTAATCACAAAATGATAACATAAAATGGGCATTGTAGTTAAGCACAGCTGATATTTTCAAGTAGTACTCTTTTCCTACAAAATAAGTTATTTTGCACACATTGGACTACTCAAACATATAGGAGTAGCTAAAAACTAAAAACTTCACTACTGAATGCATTAACATACTTTTTTTTGTTGTTGTTAATTAACTGCATGTTAATTGTTCATCAAACAGAAAGCAAACAAGTGCAGTAAGTGTTTATAATATAACTTCCTTCATTTGGGTAGATGCATATAGGTGTTTCCCTTTGCTGCAAAAAGCCTTTGCCTCCAATTGAGTTTTCTTTCCCATCTTGTCACTCGATATTGTTTTCTCAGCCTGGCCTTATCTTGTAGGTAAAAATTCAGCGTTTTTGAGCTTCATTTTATCTCACAAGAATAGGGCCAGCGCAGCAGTATGTTCCTTTGTTGTCACAAGTAATTCCTGTAAGCAAGCCTATCAATGTAGATGTGCTAATTTGCCATGTGGTATCTTTACAACATTCTATACAGATGAATTTACAAATCCTGGGACTGTGAAATGAGTCCTCTGATTATTAATTAAATACTGATAGCATTATTTCATAGCTCTATGTGTTAAGTACTTTTTATAAAATATTCTGCAATGTATTGCAGAAGAAGTGAAGAACACTGATCTTCACAAACGATCAGTCTGAAGCATGAGTTTAAATTTGCTTCTACAGCCCAGTGACATATTTCTGTCTGTATTATGAAACCAACTAACTTTTATTAGCAAACGACTGTAATTGCTAAGAGTTGGATCAAAGAACATATGTCATTAAACATCCTTTTAATGACAAAAACAGGCAAAACTTTATTATAAGCTCATCATGCAGCTTCTTTAGCTGTATAGCTTAACAATTTGCAGGATTTAATGTTATAAAAGAAATGAAAAATTCAATTAGAGTGTAGCATTATGAGACTATTGGGAATGAAGTTCTGGTGCTGTGGTAATAGAAGAATGCTGCTCCTTTGGGGTGCTCTATAGCAGAAGACGTGGTCAGCCCGCTGCTGGAGCATGCAGTCCGGGTAGACCTGTTAGCATCTGAAGATGGAAAATTCAGAGTGTTTGATTTCCTGAAAGCACATGTGCCATGGTGAAAATTCATATCATACAATTATTTCATACTACTACTGAACTAACAAAAAGCCCTGCAAAAATCCTGCTGCCAAGCCATGTCAGCTTACCAAATTGCAACTGAAAATACTGATCTGGTTAAAAACTAGTATTGAAAGGAAGCTCTGCTCATGGCAGATGTTTGGATTCAAGCTGAAAGGAGGGGAAGAACCCATCTCCCCCCATCCAAACCATGGAACATCAGCTGTCTGAACTAGAATCTGAACCAGTCAATGGAAAATGAGAGGTCTCTCTGGAAGGGTGACTCGCCCAACCCCCAGAGGACAGGTTCACATGGGATAGGTCACTCCAAAGGATTGCTGCTCAGCCCTTGGCAGCAGCAGAGGAGGCTTAGATTACTGGCTTTGGCAAATATTGTCTTCTTTCATGGCTAACCTGCAGGGAGGACCTTGGACTTGAGGCTGCTGTGCCGACTGCTTCTTCTGGAGTGTTGGCCTTTAGTTTCAGATCTTAGACATCCCCAAGAATGGTCTAAATTGTCACTGAGGCTTATTATATGTCTGCGTACTAATGTTTTAGTCTGTTGTCTTTGTTTCAGGTGTAAGGGTTTATAAGTACTAAATGTGCTGCCTGTGCCAGTCCTAGTTCTGGGCAGTTTTCTGCCTTGGGGGCTAATGTGTACCCCTCACGAGTTTCCAGACAGTTGCATTACGCAACCAAAGGGAGTGTGTGCCAAGCCCTTTTGCACAGTCTTGCTTACAAAGCCCTCATTTCTCAGAATGGAGAGCGGCAGGGCTGGGCTGCATCAGCCAACTCAGCTTCTTTGCCTCACAAAGCTCCACAGCTCTACCTTCTGCACAGGAACAAAGGAAGAGAACTGCTGCTCTCCCTGTGGATACCAGCCCGCTGTGTGTTTTAGGGCAGACAGATGGAAGCCCCATTCGATCTAGCTGTGGACGGAGTACAGATTAATTGCTATCCGACTAAATTGTACCAATTTCACTTGCTGGGGTAGTGGTATGTGTTCCAAGGCAAAGGAAGAATAACATTTGCCTGATGCTATTGCTTTTCTTGTTCTCCTGACTGTGAGAGGAAGAAAGAAACACAGTGCTGCATGGAAGTGTGTTCTCTACTGAAAAGATATAAAAGCACCTCATCCTGCAGGCATGTAATTTTGTTAGCCTGATTTGCCAATTACCTGTTTTTAAAGCACTTTAAATTAGATTCAACTTAATTCTGTTTCACTTTCAGGTCATATTATTGTTTAGAAACATAATGGAAACACAGACAGAAGTTCTCTGTGGTTAAAAAAAAAAAAGAGAGAGTTGGTGCTTCCATCTTTGCTGCTCACTGCTGGCCGTTTTGCTTCACTTCACTTCATAAAAAGCTCTGCAATCATCCCCACACATCTCCCAGCTTCTCTGCTTCCTCCTTCTGGCTCAGACTCTGGACATTGGTTGCAGGGTCAGTACATGACCCTGAGTGGTGGCAACGGAGACCTCCAAGACAAGGTTCAAAATGGTGATGAGACTTGGGTAAACATGAAGAGAAAAAGGGAGCGAGACAAGAAAGGAGGCCTGTTCCTCTCCCTGCTGTAGTACTCACCACGTGATAATTAATAACAGCAGGTTTCAGCTGGGCTCCTCCTGAAACCTCTATGCTATCCATACCAATGCTGAGGGCCAGCCAGCGATATGGCAGTGACTGGCTGCATCTAGCAAATGCAGAGAGAGGGGAGCTGCTCTGCTGTGTAGGATAGATGTGATTCCCAGTGCTAGCAGCAGGGCAGGGAGAGAAAAGATCCGGCCTTGAGAATTGCCTGGTCTTGGAAACCTCTCAGGTCAGCATCTCTTGAAAGCAGCATTACTTCCTACTGTACCTCCTAGACACTAAATGGCTGTCTCAAAGACACTGCTTTTCAACTGTAAAATAATCTTTGCACAGTGCATGATAGAATTTGGAAATATTATTTCTTCAGAGAACCCCTACTTTTTTTTTTTAATTTTATTATTTAAAGAGAAAAAGAATTTAAACAAAGGCTTAGAAGCATCTGTGTCTGTTTAAAAGCATGGATGTGTGAAATTACTCCACTGAAATTTATCCCACATAATTGCAGCTATACCAATACAGAACTGTGTAAAACCAAAATCTAGTCTCAAACAATTGCCTAAGTCTTGAAATGGTTACATATAAGTATGGAAGCTGCACTAGTTCATTTTTGCCATTATCTAATACAATAAAGTATTTTCTTAAATTTTTCTCCTTGTAGAGGCATGTAATGTGCTTTAGTGGAGTTAATCATGTGCAGCCTCAGGTGACTACTGCTTGTATTTCTAGTTTATTTTCTAGCCTTCTTTTCATTCTCCCTTATTAATAGATATGCTGAGGTTTCAGAGGAAGCTTAACTTTCTAGAAGCTATTTCTCTTCAACTAGCTGTGACACATGCCTGCTTGATGGATGGAGAGCACTCACTTTCTCTGCAGAGGAGTATCTGATTTCACTGGGAGTCCTCTCTGACTCTAATATTGCTGAGACAGCTGCTCATCTTTCTTTTTTTTTGTTGAGGAAGCACCATGTACTCACTCTAATTACAAATCCTGTGATCTGGCTATTCTTCAGTTTTTGCAGCATGCCTGTAACTCTCCCCATTGAGATTTTAAAGATGATCTGGGCACAAAACACCTGATCAGCCCAGAATATCCCATTTAATTTATTGCCTACTTTTGCACTGATCTCACTTTCATGTGTATACAGGGCAGAGGAGTAAGAAAGGTAAAGGTTATTTGCTAATTTCTATTTTGATTTTATGGAGAGGGGACCGAGAAAGCAAAACTCCCTGGACACCATTTTGTGTGCGAGTATGCTATATACTCAATTTATATGTATAATATGTAGGCTGTCACAGTTTGCAGAGCCTTCTATTTTGGATAGTCGGAGAAATTCAGTGTTTTTGATGCACAGCCTGAGTCTGATACCTGCTAGTGGCTGTGGCTCACAGTGAGTTGTAAGCGGTGCTTATATGTGTCATGTTAAAGACCTACAGGAGAAATTAGTGACTCTTTTCTGAGCAGCTATTGTCTGAGCATGCAATTACTTTTCAGAGAATCACAGAGCTACAGAATCATTAAGGTTGGAAAAGAGCTCTAAGATCATCTAACCCAATCCCCAGCCCACCCCCTCCATGCCCACTGACCACGTCCCTCAGTGCCACATCCACACAGCTCCTGAACACCTCCAGGGATGGTGATCCCCCACCTCCCTGGGCAGCCTGTGCCACAGCAGCACCGTTCTTTATGAGAAGAAAAGTTTCCTAATATTCAACTTGACTGTCTAATTAAAATTAATTTAAATACACTGTTGGCAAATACCACTGGGAAATCCGTGCCATCTAGACTTAGATTATTGAAGTAGATACAAAGATGACCCAGGTATGCAGAGAGCCTTCACTAAGCCAGAGAGTGTGTATGACTAACAAGCTAAGCATACTTGCCTATACAATTGCAATGGGCACCTAACTCCTCATCTCAACTTTTGTGAGACTCTCAAGCTGATATTAAAAAATATCTGATCTTCAAGAAGTATTGTCTTTGTGAGTTATTATGTTCTAATCAATATATTCCTCTAACTGATGGTTCACGGGTCCTGTGCTAATATCTCACAAATTCCGATTAGCATAGATTAAAACATGCACATGCGTTCTTTTCAGGTTGCATGGAAATAGGTATTCTTGTCTCTTTGCCTTCTGTATCTTTGTCTCTCAGTGACTGGGTAAGCAGGCCATACAAGGCCAGCAAGGACAGAGCATCCATTGCATTAGAGGGCTCTTAGTTTGTAAGCATATGGGAAATGTCAGCATGGAATGAATGCATCTTTTAAATTATACCTATAGTGTACTGTTTCTCTATAACTTAGGAATTTCACTAGAACTCACTGAACATCTTGTCAGGTCAGTCTATATGGTCAGTATTCACTGATATAATTTCATCTCAGATTGTTTGTTTTCACCTTACAAGTTCATAGCATTTCTTTCAATAGCTTGCAGGCACGTGGAAGCCGAAGCCCTTGATAAACTGGATCCTTTTTAATACTCCTAATTTGTCTCAATCCCTCTGAAATTTGAATAATTTCTTTGTTGAAACAAATAACTGCTAATGGACCAGAGACTTCAGAAGGTATTTGGTTGGCCTTCTCTGCAGCTCTACGTTTACTTAAAACCCAACACAGTGTAAACTTCAGGTAACTGTGCCGAGCAATCCTCTAGCAGCTATTTCCAGAAGTGTTTGTTTTCCAAGAGACCGCACAGAGTGCTTCCCTGAAGGTCTGCAGAAAAGTACAATCCAAATAAAAGATCTGCTCAGTTAGCTGAGAGCATCCATGTGTTTGTGTTGGTTTTTTTTTCAAATTAAATTGTTTACCATAGAGCCTACATTGTTAGATTTTTTAAAACTCAGTCATGTGGCTGAATAGTTTGAAAGATGCATTGAAAAAGTTACAAAAATGTGTTTTGTTTTTAGTCCTTCTTCATTCTGGATGCTCTCCAGGTCCTCTAAATCAGATTCTGGTCCTGACTGCTGCCATTTCACACCATTTGTCCCCTATTGCTGTCCACTCCTGGCAAAATGCTATTCTTTTTCAACTGATACAAGCTTTAGCTATGTATATGTTTGGGAAAGAAACTGTTTGATGCAGAAGTTCCCCAAATTATGTTATTTGTCAACAACCTGCAAACAGCATGTTGTTAAGCATGCATGGAATCCAGAGACATACAGTTGTAGTTATTCCTGTAAGTAGTTTTATTAAAAACTTTGTGTAAAAGAGATCAGTAAGGAAAAATCAGATGACTGTGTGAAATCTCAATGAGCTCTATAGGGAAATGTATTTCTTTTGGACTTGGATCGTTATTTATTTCTCAATTTCCGATTTACAGGGAAGATTTCTGCATTGACATCACTGTTTAAAAAAACAAGCACAATATCAACAAATGTGATGTCTTTGAATGTTGAGTGACACGGTTACTATTTCTATCTCATTATGTGAAGATTGTTTTGAGTTTGTGAAGTATGTCACAATTCTCTGTTAAGCCACACCATAAGGGAAATATCCGTGTATACATTTTAAACATGCACATCCTTCCAGAGTAAGCATAATGATTCATCCAGAAAAACAGAGATGCAGCATAACAACATGTAGGTATCCCTTAAGACTACAATAAATGAGTGTTGTAAACTGGCACATATTAATTTCCTCCATTACTGGTTTTAATGTCTTTCTATCTGAACTTAGAAGCACCATAAAAATCCGCTACATTTTCATTTGCACTTTCCTGCTCTCTGGTAGCGTAACAAGCAATACCAAAGGGAAACATTTGAGAATACTCCCAGATGTTCTGTGTGCTGAAGCACTGCACACCTACTGGCTGTATTTAGTATTTTTAGACTTCTCTGAGATCCAAAACACTATCAAACCCCAACAGCTTTTTCACTCTGAATCTTCAATCCATACTGTGTGGCACTCGTTCTCATTACGTGATGCCAAAGCAGAGGCAGAACAATCAGATACCCTGGCACTTCAGTACATCTTCTGAAACTACAGAAAGATTTTGGGTTAAGAATTGCATTCTTCAGGAAAATCCTTAGCCGGTAATGTTCCACCTCATCTGTTATGAGATTAAAAATAGAAGAAACACCTCTAATTCGTATTTGTTTTGCTTGTAATTACACACATTTTTCTATCCCTTTTGCCCTGATTCCAATCCCGCTCCCATATAGAATCACACTGCAAAAGACCACTGAGACCATCTGGTCCAACCACCAGCCCATCCTCACCATGCCCACTGACCACGTCCCTCAGTGCCTCAACCACACATTCCTTGAACACCTCCAGGGACGGTGACCCCCCCCCCTCCCTGGGCAGACTGTGCCACTGCCTCACCACTCTTTAGGAGAAGGAATTTTTTCTAATACCCAACCTGAACCTCTCCTGCTGCAACTTGAGGCCATTCCCTCTTGTCCTATTGATATATTATAATATATTTAGTCAAGTTTCTACATTTTCATATTCCTTCCTGTATGCTCACCCTGTCCCTTCCTCCCTTCAGTATCAGACTTTCCTCTGCTTGGGCCATGGCACAACATGTAACCAAACCCTCCCATCCCCACAAATTATCTCTAGCATGAAGTACAGGGTAATGCTTGCTTCCTGCACTGCTCACAGTGCACACTAAATGGCTGATTTGATCTCCCTGTTACACTGCTAGTACACGCACGGTGCCACTGGGAAAACAGCTACAGCTTCAGGGAGCTGCAGCATAGCTGAAACCCAAGCAACAGCCCAGAGCTTCTGCAAAAGTGTACTGTGTACTGTGTGCAGACCCCTCTGAACCAGGCAGGGAGGGGTTTTCTCTGCTATTTCCAGCTTTGGTGTGAGGAGTCTCCCGAGTTATTTTTGTGAGAGATTTTTTGTAAACTCATGAGCATCCCTTCTGTACACTCTGTGCTGGTTGTCCAAGAGCTGTCGAGTGACTGACAGATGGAGGGCCTGGATCCAGGGAGGTGGTGTGAGCCAGCATGCCGTGTGACCCACGTGAAGCCTCTGTCACCAAGCAAAGCATGTCTTGGCAGGCCTGGCTGTCACTGACCTGACACTGCTTCAACCACTTCTTGGTAAATGGTGCCTTCCTGGGAAAAGTTTCTTCATCTCCCCAGATGAAGACCCAGACTGTCTGGATGTTGTACTTTCACACCTTGACAAATTGCTGCTGTCACTACTGGAAATGCTATCTGTAAGGCAGATATTCTTGTAGTTTTCAATGTCTTAAATGCAAATGGATTTTTCTTCCATGCATGCACCAACTCTGGGACTGCAAGACTGGGCAATGTAGCATGAGAAGCATGTCATGTTATGTCAGTTTTTATGAGTTGAAATGGCGTCAGTGGGAATGCCTAGTACAACAACCTTGTACTCCACACAAAAAAGGAGAGGTACAGGGTCATAAAATCATAGGGGAAAAAAAAAAGACATTAGAAGAAGCCTTTGGTAGCATCTAGTGCAACTTCCTGCTGCAGGCAGAGCTAGCTGCAGAGTTAGAGTGGGTTGCTTCATCCAGTTGAGTTCTGAAAACCTCCAGAGATAGTGATTACACACCCCTTTTTAGACACATTTCACTCAAAATCAATGTGAAGTTTTAAAATATGTCTCATGTTGTCAAGAAACACATAGGGGACATTGAAGAAGAAAGATTTGGAAACACTGGAGAAACATGTGATACCTCATTTGCTGATATTCAGGCCAGAATTTATTCATGTGAGTACAACAAACCTATATGGCTAAATTCCAAAGGGTTTTCCTGAAGCTTTTACCACCAAGGTCAGAGGATTATGACAATACCAGTTATGAGCACAGTGTGAAAATATGCTTACGTAACCAAACCTGGCCAAGTTTCACCTCTTGGATATCCACCAGCATGCTTTAGGAGGATCTAGCCATTGGATCCTTTCACTTGAATTTTCATGGCGTATGGACAGAGTCCAGTCAAGTGCCTCAGTTTGTTTCTTTTGCCAACTCTCTAACACCTGCTTCTGAGACCTCATAGTATGAGCCCTTAGCCCAGGTCCAATACTGACTCTTCAGTCTTTTTGCATCAGTATTTCCACTGAGAATTT
Organism: Meleagris gallopavo; assembly: GCF_905368555.1. Lineage (NCBI taxonomy): Eukaryota > Metazoa > Chordata > Aves > Galliformes > Phasianidae > Meleagris > Meleagris gallopavo. Next base: position 35,545,689 of record NC_139406.1, read on the forward strand.
TAATGTTCTATTTCCACCTAACTCTTTAAGAGTTATGCACTCATTACTGGAAATTACATACATGTGGGTAAACACAGCTTTTGTGCAGTGTTTCTGAGTGTAACAAAGTCATTTACTTAATAGAAAAGTACACAACTTTCTAGTTCTTGTTGATCTGGAAAGCTCCAAAATTCTTTCGAGTGCTGCCTTTCCTTGAAATCACAGAATCCATAAGGTTGGAAACACGACTAAGATCATCTAGTCCAACCAGCAGCCCATGCCTGTGACTGCTATAGACCGTGTCTCTCAGTGCCACATCCACGTGGTTCTTGAACACCTTCAGGGATGGTGACCCCACTACCTCTCTGGGCAGCCTGTGCCACTGCCTCACTGCTGTTTACGAGAAGAAATTTTCCCTAATGTCCAACCTGAATCTCTCTCCTTGGGAACTGCGTAAGGACTTCAAGCCTCAGAGAGGCAGGACTTTCCATTATCCCATGGTTTTCCCACACAAACTTCCTGCTCAGGAACTGATGAATGAAGCCTTGAGCAGAAAACTCCTGCTCTCTTCAATCTCTTGGCTGCCATGCTTTTGGATGCTGAGTCAACTGACAGCAGGCACTTGCCAGCAGTCTTTGGGAACAAGGTGCTCCCTCTCCAAGGGTAACCCCTTCCTTATGGGATGAAGTGCATTGCTTAGGATTGCCTGCATTAGGGAAGAGGACACTTTTTTTTCAGATGGTCCCTGCTCTTAATTTGGTGTGATTCATCCTGGAATTTCAGCCCTACAGAGAACTCAGCAGAGGGAAGGGGAAATTTGGATCTTAGCATAATTCATAACAAATTCTCCACATTATCACAATTAAGGGTCTGGTTTGCAAAACTGACTGTTTCAAGTAGTGGTGAGAATGCACACCCGCATTATATTTTCAAGAGGAGACATTGTCAGTAAAACATTGGGTCTATGGAGCACTTGGTAAAAAAGCAAAGGGAGTGCCACCATAATGCAGAAAATAAATTTTAATCAGAGTGGATGTAGTTCGCTCCCAGATTTGGAAGTAAGACAACTGTGCATCTGCAGAACTGTGAATGAATGAACAAATGAAGAGACAATCCAACACCAGAGAGTGCTGACCAGCAATGTGCCCAGGGCAGAGCTCACTGCTAAGTGTATGTAGTTCCTCCAGTGAAAAGAGGCTGCTGTGGACAGTAAATTTGTCTGCTGCAGTGTGTGCTAAGGATCAGGAAATGTGGGGGCATGTCTTAGCCTCTGGTCCCTTTCCTCACATACAGAGTTGTACCGTAAGGCGTGGAAATCCATTTCTTTGCTCAGTGTTCTTGAAGTGTCGTTTAACATAATGAGCCAATTGCTCAATTCCTGCGATCATGGGAGAAGCTCTGTCTTTCCAGCAGGAGGAGGATGAAAACCAGCTGGGTCTGCCTACCTTTTGAACTTGTTTGTTCTGTGGTTCTTAAGACAAAATTACTAAGTGCTCTATTTGGTGCAAAACATTTTATCTAGTGTTAAACTTAAGTGTTGAATTTTTTTGTTTGTTTATTTTTAAATAAGAAAGAGCAGATAAGGCCCTCAACCCCTCGCGACTCACCAGATAAATAAAACAATAGCAACATGGGAAGTGTGGTCTGATTTCACAGGTGACCTGTGGTATCTGCATGTACAATCTGGGCCAGACCTCAAGCTCTCTTTAAACCCAATTAAAACCTAAATAGCAGAACCCAGAACATGATTCCTCTTATCCTGAGGTAAATGTTGATCTTTGGCCAGATGAATCATGCTCAAAACTCCAGTTTCTGTGTTGACTCTGTCTCCACTGATGGTAGAGGATGAACACAGGTAATCCATCTAGCAAACGGACATTATGAACAAAGTTAGGAATCTCAGTTCTAGTTTCAGAATGTTAGAAATTACCTTTGTCCCAGGAAGTGGATTAGGGCAGTGGAAGCTGGAAAGGAATCAGAAGAGAAGGAATACTTCCCCAGTGATTTTCTTGATAATCACTGGAAAGAACCCCATTATGGGACACTTTTGTCCTTCTTACTCAAACATTGATAATAAAATGCAGGGAGTGAGAAACGAGAATCTGCAGAAGTATTGTAGATGGGCTTTATATATGCTAAAATACTTTTGTTTGTTTGCTGGACAGTGTAACAGCAGCAGCATCTTAGGAAGCTTTAAGAGAAAAACAAACAAGTCTCAGTATTGTTTATATATATATATTTACTTATTTATTTATTTATTTTTCTATTGGTAGGTGATCAACTTAAATGCCAAAGGAGACCGATTTGAAAATTCTTTGAAAAAAGTTAAATTGAACATATTCAAGTGGAATTTATTCCTTTTACATATTCATGTGTTTTATATTCTGGAATAATTATTTTAAAACATGACTAAAATACAATGAGTTTGATTAAGATGGTTTTAATAAGGAGCACAGAAAATGCGTATGTATGTACCAATAGCAGTGAGCCTCATATTTTACAGTTTAATTTGCTGGGTCAACATCTAATGCTTTTCCCATTAGCATTGGCATGATGTGATGTGGAAAATAATCCCGCTTCCCAACAAACTTTAGGAGATAACAAATATTTAATGACACCCTACGTAGAAACAATAAATAAATTTGAGTTGCTCTTGGACTCCTGTGGAAAGAGGTTGTGAAAATTTTATAAGTTGGGAATTAATAAATTATAACCTGGCTGTTAAAATGTGAATCACTAAAGACTCTTGACACCCTTTTCCTTTCTCTAATTAGAATTTAAAAATAAATAAATGAACAAATAAACTTGTCATGTTTGGAGGTTAACTTACTTCTCTGTACAAGTTGTGAAAGTAAGAAAAGTTGATCAGATATAGTTTGCAAATTTTCATTCCCAAATTAGAATTTCTGGAAAGGACAAGAGTGAGATAAAGGATCAGCAGGATAAAACATAGCCATTTATAAAAACATGGTGTAACATACAGAACAGTTACCCACAAAAAATCCTGGAGCCTGCAGATTCTTTACAGTGATGTATATATTAAACAGTCATACAAACTGTGCAGCTGGGGATCTTCTGGGACCTTCTATCTGTCTTGACAACAACCTGGCTTTCTCTGTCCACCTGGAAGAGTCTGTGGGCAATGTATAGTAGGCAGAGTGGTGGGAGGGCACTGAAAGGAGCAGTGAGGCTCACTGAAGTCTTTCTCCAAGTGCCTCTCCCTGCTTCTTTACAAAATACTTGAACTCCCCATCCTTCGCTCTCCCTACAGAATCTCAGCAAGAGGATCGGCATATTCATCTCAAGTGCGGGGATCTATTCTTCAAAACTGAATACATCCTCTTACTTACAAAAATGCTTCTGCTAAATAGAAGACCATAAACGTCTGCTTCCTTTCAATTTCTTATTGTGCACTGTATGAAAAAAAAAATAATTTAAAATTATTTCTGTTATTTTTCATCCTTTGGCTAATTCTTGTGGCCATTTTATTACCTCTCATTCATCTTCGGTATTTTTGACTCCTGATGTCATGTGTAAGATTGATCAAGGTTACTTTGGGCACCTCTGCTGAGTTGTAAGGTTAAACTTTTGCTGGACCTGCATAGAGAGAACTATTGCAAAACTTCATGGGCTAATGAATCTAGTCTTAGCTTTTGCTGAACTATTTCTTTTATTCATTTCAGCAAGTACCTCTTTCACCACGTTTTGACAGTCTTCCATATTTTAACTCCCATTTCAGATTTTTACATTTCACAAATGGAAGATGCAAGACTTCTGGCATTAGGCTTCAGTCACCTTTTACAAAAGTAATGTTGGGGTCTCAGCCCAGACTTGATGAGTGAGTCGAGATCTGATTTTCCCTGATCTGCAAGCTGTGTGGCAGTCTTTAGCTCAAGGACACCATTTGGGGCCATGGCAGAAAAAGGGACAATTGAACATGAATGAAATATCAAAATGTTTCCAAAGCAGAAGTTGTTTAGACCTGATATTTGATGTAGGTCCACCCTTTCAGAAGACATGCAATCTATGTTAGATTTTTTTTTCTTGAATGGAACTCAAAAAGGAGAAAATATTTTCCCATGGATTTATTCTGCTTCTGTTACTATCATCCCATTATGCTTCTAGAGGTCGCCTGTGATTCCACATACAAGCTGTATCTGGATATTGTTCAGACTTGGACAAGAGAGATACTCTGTTATATGTAATAACCGCATGGATAAAATCTGACAACCTGTTGTGGCTGAACCAATTACTCAAGAAGCGGTTGTTTCTTTCAGTCATATGGTTGGTGTATTTTTGTAACATACTGGCACATTTCCTGCTCTTGCATGCATGAATGTAAGCTTGGAGCAGCTCAGCTGAATTAACTTTATTTTCTTTAGAAAGAAGATTAGAAACTTCAAAGACCTTTTGGTTGAAGACTCAAAATGCTTTCACAGGAGAAAGTAGAATGAAAATAGAAACTTGTTTACTATATACAGACTGCAAATAGTTCAGGAAGTTCAAGTCCATATTTGCCTCTATTACCAGAAAAAAAAAAAAAAAAGAAGAAAAAAAGAGGCTCATTCTCAATTAACCTGCATTTATTCACGTTTTCTTGTTAAAAATGAAAGTATCATACTGATTTTTACATTCCACTATAAAAATCCACTTCATTATAACTCCCCAGCAAAAATCTGTCTTTCAACTGTCCACCTGTTTTTTAGAAGGTAACTGGGCATATGTGAATTTCCCAGACAGAATCAATGCAGGGAGGGAAGAAAGCCACATTCTCCTTGGGTGGGTTCTTGCTATTTTGTCTATCAGTTAAATTTTGCACAAAATGGTCTCTGAATGGCCCACAGCTAGACAATTGTTTGGGGAAGGGATCCATCAATCTGGAAAGTTCTATACTGGTGATTATTTTCATAGAAGGGTTGGAAGGGACCTTTAAGATCACCTTGTTCCAACTCCCCTGCTATAGGTAGGGACACCTCCCTCTAGACCAGGTTGCCTTGAATGCTTCCAAGGAGGAGGCATTCACAACCTGTTAGGCAACCTATTGGACAACCTGTTACAGTGTCTCACCACTCTCACAGAAAAGAATTTCTGCACGATACCTAGTCTAAATCTAAAGCTCAAAACCCTCTAGCATGCTTGTGGTACTAGCATTTACTTTTAATAGATACACATCTCTTGAGATCAGCAGGAAGATTTGAGTGTATAATGGCTTAAATCAGTGACAGCACAGGGGAAGGTGAAAAAAAAAGATCGCTGGAATGGTCCTTAGCACTCAGAGTCCCTATATTCTTCTCTTTCATCACCACATCCCTAGTTAGTTGAGTGATGAACAGAGTTAATAGTGTGGGCAGACTTTCCTTTCTGATTTCTATGCTGTTATCTCTAACGGGTAAGTAACTGGGGGAGGTCTTACCCCAATTACTTTCCCAAAACTCAGTGATTAATAAAAATAAGAGAAAATAATAGATCAGAAAATAATTTTTTATATTTGATTTAAGCTTCGCTTGTGTATTTCAATTCAAGGATTAATTTTGCTTCCCATTAGAGTTTTGGTACCATCCTTTTTGCAAAGAGTAATTAAAAAAATTCATTAGTGTGGATGGTAATCTCTTCTGCCATTTCAGTCAATGTTGTAAGGTAATGTAGCCTGGAGCTTTGCACAGCTTGGCACTTGTTATAAAAGAGGATATTTCTAAATAAGATTTACATTTATTAAGACTCTACTGTGCCTGTTCCAATCTTGATTCTCTTGAAGTTAAGAGAGGATTCTTACTGACTTTACGTAGGAGCTGACCCAAGCAGCAGGACACCTTGAAATAAATAGCAGCCTTACAATATCCATCTTTTTACTGGGATGATAAATAACTTCAGAGCAGCCTTTCTCACAATACTTTTTCTTCCTGGGATATACAATGTATATTGTATGTATGCCATTCACTTGGCATGGATATTTTAAAATAAGTCACCTTCTTCCATAAAAGGTACCAGTGATACAAGAGAAAAGTGAAGGCACTTTAGAAATGTATGAGAAATACAGGCTGCTCAGCAAACTGATGTTTTCATTCCTAAAGCTAAAAGACTTTGCATGATGAATTTACTAACGTATTTACATACTTATACTAGACAGGAAATAAAGCCAGAATGTTTCTCCTGATGATTAAAGTTGAATACAGCTGTGTGAAATGTCTTTTTCTTATGTTATTGTCTTCTGAAAAGTCTTTGAGAAAGATCACCAGGTAGATTCACAGGGCCTTGTTGTTCTTACAACAATTGATGTGAGGTATCAAAGTGACTCAGTCCAGACGTATCATTTACTATTTTCTCAGGTTCCAGCACTTTCTGCCATTTTTGTATCAATTCATATGGGAATATTTCCTTAGTAATTTTGATTACGTCTGTCTGAAATGCTTTTAGTTTTGTATCTTCTTTGAGTTACTTGTGCCAGAGATGAATGCAATATCCAACATGAGGGTATTGCATACACTTATCACATTATTTTCCTCATGAAATAAAGGGAAGAAAGCGTTCAGTAGCTTCCTTGCAGCTAAAGACTAAATTTTATAGGAATACATACAAATAAATAATTAGTTTAAACATCACAAGTCTTTCTGTATGGAGGCCTATTATTTCACTCTTAATAAAATAACCAGTCTGCTATCTGCTTATGAGCCAAGTCACACACTTGTTTTTTGTTTTTTTTTTTTCTATTGTGAACAAGAAAGAGCTTACAAACAAAGATTTAATTCTTTAGCTGAATAAATAGTTTCTTGGCAGCATTAGTAAGGGGCGCAAAATGCCTATTATGCATTGATTATAATTCTCACTGAATCATCAACTCCTATAGCAAAGACTGGTATTTTTTTAATAATAAGAAACTGAATTTTTAGCCTTGAATTGTTGTCTGCAGAAATGAATCAAATGTACAGTTAATGTAAATGAGTATTTTTCTGCATTGCTGCTATTATTGTATAGTGTGGGGAAAGGAAATATGTCAATAAATGAGAAAGCAAATACATAGTTCAATACATTTCAGTGTTAACTGTGTTTCCAAATTATTTAGGCATGACATCTCGGGATGTTTTTTGAAAAATGACCCATTTCAGAAAATCTGCTGCATGGTATGAGGATGGATAACTTTGATTATGTAAGTGACTCACTGATATCCAATTTATTAGACTTACAAATTACATGCTATCCATTCTATTTTCTGACCACATGCAAATATCTCTTAGAATAAAAGCTGTCTGTACCAGAAATTCACATTCAGCCTGGTTTAAAGTTTACTGGTTTCAGTAACTCTTGCTGGTGTCCATCTTGAAGGAATATTCAAAGAAAATAACTATGACAGGAGCAATAATGCAGCAAAGTGTTCTGACCAAATACTTGGAAACAATATTTTAAGGTATTCCCTCAGTTGTTTTTTGGTTATCCCTCTGCCCATTGCACTCTTTCAGGCCCAGGATGACTCCTTGTCATCCGTTGCATCCAAGTAAAGTCCAAATGGCAGACGGTCCTTCCCTGTGGTACAGTTGCTTTCAATGACCCAAACAATTGGAAAAACTCATGATGGAATAGTCAAGCTTGATAGCTGCCTATCATTTGGTAGATGCCTTTTGAAGGCAATGTTTCAAGTTCAGTAAGCTGGCATTTTTCAGCAGAGTTCTGTCAGCCAGTCCCATAGCTGCTACATCCACAATGCTGCCATGTTGTTATACCCTTACTGACAGCTTTTAGCAAATATTGACTTCTGAAACAGCTTGAAAAGTTTCTAGGAAAGCTAAGGACCCCAGGAAATGCATTAATTCTTTCTGTCTTTTTTAAACAACATTGGATTGACATTAAAACCAACTCTCTTCCTGGAGATGCAGTGTTAAACTGTAGTTCAACTAACTATGACCATCATTGGCTATAGAGCAGAGAAGAAGCAGCACATGTAGACCTGGTAGCTGTGTTATTAGAGGAATCTGATCAGCTGAGCCAGCATGTCTCTTGGAGATTCAGAGCAGAACATAAGAATGCTCTGTGCCAAATCATTCATTACTTCACACCTACCCCATCTCACCAGACCTCTTTTAGGAAACAAGAGCAGCAGCAGTGCTAACACCCCAGCGTTGTAATGCTTGGACACTGTGCAAAGGCATGAAAGTTTCTGCTCCAACGTTTCTCAAAGCTAGCAGGAATTTTGGAACAAGTTCCAGCAGATGGAAGAATTCCTTGCATCTTCCCTCTGTCCACCTCCCCTCTCATGCATACACGCATATATATGCACAGTCAGGTCTTTATGTGAAGGGACTTGAATTTACAGTGCATTAGAAAAGTGTGATGTTTGTACAGAAAGTGATAATACGGATTTAATTAGCTTGATCTTGCTTTCTGTGCTACAACTGAGTATGTTTAAATAATTATTGTGGCATTTCTTCTTTATTTGCTTTGTATGTATCATAAATAATAATACAATAAGTTTTCAAATGACTTTTCTGGTGGCTATTAGGCTATGAAGCAAAATGGGAGCGCTCACTGGAAGACTAACAATAACTTTATTGTTATAGTGCATTTAATTCCAAGCAAATCTGAAATCTAGATGACTTTACAAATTTTAATCCTTTCACTCGTCAAGGAAATGTCATCATTTTTGGCATATGGCTGTTTTTTAACAGTTCAGAAAAGCACAAAACAGCAAATTGGGACAGAAATCCATTTAGCATGATCTAGTCAGCCAAAAGTTAAGTATGTATTCTACGCTAGTTGTCTCAGCTCCACTTAGTGAAAAGCGAATTCAACTCACTATCCGTCTCTGTCACCAGCTGGATGAATGCAAAGAAAAAGGCAGAACACTTGGTCAGAACTCTGAGGTGGCTGTTTTTCAGGACAATTTTAGGTTTTAAGTAAGTTAAGTCAGCTCCAAAATCTCATCTGGTTGCTACAGCTAGCGATGCCCCTTGGTTTTCCCATTGTTTTGTTTTCTGCTGGTTTCTTCTTTCTTTTTTTTCTTTTTCTTTTTTTCCTTTTTTTCCCCATGTTTAACTCTGCAAATTAAGGCAAGAAATTATCAGGCAGGTCACCTGAGGAGCATGACATTTGTAAAAATGACATTTAATTCCCTATTTCTCTAGAGATATTAAGAAACAAAGATGTATTATTAATGCTATGTTGCTAAACATAACAGAGAGAATGTTGGCCAGCTGAGAAGATTTCAAAATGCCTCAACACCATCAAGGAGAAAACATGCAAATAATAGGAAAAAAAAAAAAGATGAGATATTCTGAAAAGACTTGAAATTAGCAGAGCTGAAATTAAATTAATCCCTTTGAACCAAAGAGCTTTCTGCTCTCAGAATTTGTACCAGTATATCCCTGGTACATTGCAACAATGTGGAATCTCAGTGACCTATGTTGCACCTAAAGGATAATCAATCATGGGAAAGCACATGGGATTTGCTAAGACTCATCAGTGTGTATTCATTGCCTGGGTAAAGCCAATCCAGGGATAGTAGAGATGTAAAGGGAAGGAAGAAAGGGTTCTTGGTAAGGATCCCACAAAAAATTTCTATCTGTCCTTCTCAGGAAAGATGTTGTACTGTAAATTATTGTAAATTGAATAAGCTGATTAAAACATTCCTAATATTTTGGGAAAAAAAAAAAATCCTGAAATTTGCAGCAAAGTCTGCTCAAAGGTACATAAATAGAAATGACAGAAAGTGCAAATTAAAAAAAAAGCACAAGGGTAAACCAGAGATTCACTGTGATTTAAAATAGCATGAAAATCTGACATTTTTTCTTCTTATACATATATATTTTTAAATAGATATCCAGCTTGGAGAAATTCTATAGGGATGAGCTTAAGGGAAGATCAATGGAAGTGAAATGGAGGAAGAATAAAGAATGGGATGCACTAAACTCAGAGACATCACTTTGGTGCGCAACTGCTAGCAAGGTAACTCTCCTTCTGGAGTCACTAGTTTCTGGAAAGTGGAGAAAATTAGCTTTTGTAGCTGCTGTCAAAGGTGGGCTTTCTTTCAGCATTTCAGTGCCATCATCCAGATCCTTTAGACACTGTTCTTCTGTATTCATGACAGTGGTGCATCCTCTGGAAAGGACTTCGATCTATGCCTTGTAGTCCTACACTAGATAGGTTCCAAATGGGCAAACTGCCGTGTCCTGTGGCAAACAAAAAAATAGCATTAATGCACTGAAATTGTAGGATTTATGAGGATTTTTTCATTGTCTTTTTGGATCAGGATTATTAACTCCCAAAAAGACATTGTATGCAGATTAATGCAATGGCAGATTATGGGTTTAGGTACCTGATTAATATTGCCCGAGGCTCAACCTTTAGTGGACTAAGTGCATTTCAGAACATGGGATTTTCATGCTTTATATATATTTAATTAACTTTGTTACTCAATATTCAGTACTCAATATTCAGGTTAGTGTGGTGCCTAGTGTATTGTGGGTGAAATATTTCATATTGTATTACAGATAAATGTATGGAAATAATTTATTCTCATATTAAAACTTTCATGATTAGGCTAAAGACAGTGTTTCAGAGGTTTTAATGTCCTGTTCATTTGCCTTGGCACCAAATTCAGATAGTGAAGATTTTTCTAATTTACCTTTGCCTCTAACACTGCTGGCAGTTCTCCCTTTTTCTCTGGTTTTTTTTTGGTTCTTTTTTTCGTTTTTTTTTTTTTTTTTCCTCCCATCTCACTATTTCTCTTTCACTCCCTGAGTCTCTACTTTGTACCTTATACCTTTTTTCCTTAGCACTTAGCTTTGAAGCTATGTCCCTGGGGATGTTCATCAGATGTTCTTAACAAGGAATGTCTAGCATGCTTTGAAACACACATGCCTTTGGGTTTCACCACAAACTCAGACCATGCTCAAAGTTTTAGTAAGATTCATTAACCTTTTTACAGGGACTAAGTCCTGTCATAAAAATCCAAACCTCTTCTTACTTCTGTATCAAGGACCACAGGAACCCACTGGCTTCATGACATTTTCATATAGGAGAGTTTGTAGCAATAGTTTCTACATTTGAATAATCTATAAGCCTTGTGGGAAACCCTGAGGATGCATATACATGCAAATCATATACAGAAAAACTTTCTGGCTACATATAGTACTCTTGTGTTTGTCTTGTTTTAGCCTTAGGTCTTTTATTATCTGCAGTATTGTACAGGCTTTGACTTATCTTTAGTAATTTTGCTTAAAGCTATCTCTCTTACAGTACAAATGTTGTCACTTGCTTTCTTTTTATCTGCTGTGTGCACACATTTTGCCATTTTTAGTGCATTTTTCCCAATCAGCTATTCCAATAAGCACAGTATCACTTATGTCTCACTCATTAACCATGCAGTCATTTCTGTTTCACTTGGTTTTGCTCTTAGTAAAAAAATATTCTATCAAAATGGTAAAAAGTTGGGCAAATACTCTATATCAAATACTTCATTTTCCTTCTTCTCCTGAGAAATCTCTGACCAGATTGCACTTATTTTTCAATTATTAATTATTTTTACTTTTCCTATACTGAGTGATCCACTTCTTATTGCATGGATTAATTACAAATATCCTGAACCAAAATCGATTTCTTTCAATCTGTAACTAGTCAGCTAGGTCAGATTGCTTTGTTTCACATCCCCAGTCCATGTCATGCCTAAGCATTCTTTGCTTAGAAATTCATTTCCTGAAAATATTAACACCCGAAAGTTGGACAGGCCTTGACTGTCTACAGAAAAGCACATCTTTAACTTTCCAGGTAAATGGCTTGTATTCTGATTAACATCTCATTAACATTTATTTTGTCAGTTTGTGAAGGTGCTAACAGCATGGCAGGCTGTGGGACCAAGGCCTACTTTTGTCCATGTGTGTACTAGGTTATTTCAAGTATCAAGTTCAAGTGCTGGGTAGCACTGAACTCAAGACCCAGCATCTCCCATCTGTGAGTCTCAGATGTCCAGCCTCCAAAAAATACAGTGAGATCAAGGTCAAGCTATGGGTGTTTGTTCATGAACCCGGGCTCAGACCAGACAATGTCTGCCTTTAGACAAAATCAGCACCTGTCTCCACTGTTCTTGAACAAGGCATTATTTCACCTCAGCCTCTTCTACTGATGTTCCAGAATGGTAGCAATTTCTTCTCAGTGGTTCCTGTGAAGGAAGCATACCAGGAAAATTTATCTGGTCTACCTGCAAGCAGGTCAGGAATGAGTTTGGAAGTTTGTAAATTCATCCAGATCTTCTTACCCAACCGTACAGAAAGATTTTGGAGTGCCTCTCTGAAAGCACATTCCCCCCTTGGTGGGGGACAATCTCTCAATCACAGATGAAGTGCTAGCTTCCCCCAGCTTCCTGTTTTTATAAAGACTGTGTAAGCTGTATTTTCTAAAGAAAAGAAAAAATCTGCACATTTATTAAGAGGATGAGGTGCAGGTTAGTTTTCAAATAAGTGTCTTAAAGGGAAAAATATACATTCAAGCTTATAGCAAATATGCCCGCAAGGTGCTGAAGCTTATCTCGCAAATGGATAAAACTGAAATCAATAGACAAATATGTAACAAAAGCAATGACTTCAAGTTGTTTAGCAGCACTGATCCTTTCAGAACATAACTTCACTGGGCCTGGTATCCTCCTGAACCACACTTTGTGTACCAGTCTCCTCTGTTTGAAGATAGGTTGGTGCTAGACTTGTAGTTGGCATAAAAGCAATTTGAAAATTCCTGGCAGGACATCTTGTGCCTCTCAGAGTGGATTTGCACTGCTCAGTTAATGAGCTAGTAACATTTCAAAGTCTAAGGATAAATGAGGGTGAAGACAGAACTATGGCCCTTGTCCACCATAGGTGCAGGAACCAGCATGACTTCCATCTTTTAAGATTAAGGCTTCTTTCATTATTTGGGATTGCCTTAAAAACAAACAAACAAAAAAAAACAATAAAAACAACATGGTTCCTCAACCTTTGCCTTCTATGGCTTCGAGGTCTGCAAGTGTCCAGGCAGTGGGCAGATTCATGCTGGGATCTTTCTTCATCAGTAAGGATCCTTAATTTAAAGCTGCCATCTCTTAAGAAAGTAGCACATGAATCTTCCACCAACCTCTTAAATGAGGAATAGCTGTCATAATATTAAAATTATATCTCTGACTGAGGTATGTTTCCTGTTAGTATCCCTGTTGTCTGTGGTAGTGAACCTGAAAGGGGATTTCTATTGAGCTTGTTGCATACGCTAAGCCTGCTGAAGGTGGCAAGACTGAGGAGAAATTAGTGCATCTGGATCTGTGAACTGTGTCTAGAAAGGGTTTCTTCTTCAGGTTCCATCCCAGAATACATCAGATCACAGGAAATGATATTATCTGCATGATAATTTATTCTAGGAAAATGTTTCGAGTGGAAACAATCGGTGAGAGCTTTGTCTTCCTTATTCAGCAGTTAGGTATTCTCTGTTCTCTGCAGAACATGGTAATATCGTGGGGTGATTTCCTCACTGTCAGCTTACGAAAATACCACACTAATTTGTTGTAGTTGGAGTGCCTCTGCTGGGAACCCTTCCAAAGCAGTCAAATACCTACATGGACTGACTTGGCTGCCTGGCTTACTACATGCACTCTAAATATGGCAGGGCTAGACGTATTAGAACATACCAGCCTAGTCACCATCTCCCTGCTCTTGTACTCTTCATAGTAAAATCAATGCACATTGTGCTCTCAGGCAGGGGCTATTTTTAGGTGTTATTTTTCCACTCAGTCTGCAGCTGTTTTCAGTCACAAGCTTCTTTAACTAAAACAAATACACAGTCCTTGGCAAAGAAGAAGTTGTAAAGAGGACAGAAGTGTGCACATGAATCTCGTGCCTGTCTCACGCCATTTTACGTAGTGAGGGTCAGAGGGGAGCAGCAGGGGTTTCAAGATGATCACATTGTGATCATCCCCACCTTTAGCCCCATCCCAGAATGATCAATGAAGGGCAGACTTGGGGCAGAATGGGAGGAAGAGAGCTAGAAGACTACCAGACTCAGCATAATGCGCAACACCTTCCAAAAAGATACACATGGTCACAGACAAGGCTGTCTTTTGCTTTTAGCATATATGAGCTCCTTCGTCAGAATATGCAATCCCATTAGGCCTGTTGGATGCTGTCATGTGGGATGCCTCAGAAACTGTTGGTCTCTACACAGTAGCTCTGACTTTTGGAGCATTTCCTAAGCTATGCAAAGTATGAGTGTTGAGCTTCCCTTCAGTTACAGATAGTGAACTGGCTCCAAGGGAGCAGTGGAAGTCCATAAGGGCAGAGCTGCAGCTCTCTCAATGTGAGAATGGCTTGTTTGAGCTTCCTGTTAATTAAGAGGAGAGAGCAGATTAATACAAGGTCATGTTTGGCATGCTGAAGTGACTAGGATACTTTTGAAGACAAAAGGGCGTGACAGTAGGCCAGCCAACTGCTTTCAATGTTGTTTGTTAAGATTGAATGATAGAGAGAAGTGAAGTGTAGTGACCACGTTATCTGAAAACACCTTGTTCCATCACAATGGACATCTTCCCTGTCTTGAATTCATGGCCCCTCGGTACCTCATAGCCAGCTTCAATTTCCTTACCCTGGTGATCTGAGCTTGTTCTGTGAGTCTCATCTCACTACACCTGGTCTCATGACCCTGACAGTGCAGATCTCTTCCTGGAGCAGTCCTCTGTGTCCAAATATATGTTAACATAAGTCAATATGACAACTTGAAAATTGGAAACAATTCCTTATTCATCATTCATATTCATTATTCATACTAGGAAGAATTTCTTCTCAGAAAGAGTGGTAAGGCACTGGAAGAGTCTGCCTGGGAAATGATAGGGTCACTGTCTCTGGAGGTGTTTAAGGAAAGGGTAAATATAGTAGTTAGGCACATGCTTTAGTCAGCAATAGCATTGGATGGTTGGACTAGATGATCTTAGGGATCTTTTCCAATCTTAATGATACTATGATTCTATTCTATGATCCTATTCTATGATTCTCACCCATTCCCACAAACAGAAAAAAAGAAAAGAAAAAAAAGCCCCTCCCACCATTGTAGTCAAAGCTTTCTGCACACCAAACACCTTGGCACGGTTGTTGACTTGGAAACTTCAGGGACCCTTGAGGCCCAGTTTCCAAAATTTTCTTGTGTCTTACCCAGGTGGGCCCTGGGAGAGCTGGGAACACCTCACCCCCTGGGGCCCAGCCCTCTTTCCTCCGCAGATGTATACTGGAGAGAAAGGCAGAAGCATAGACATGAAGGGAACTATTTTCTCCTACAGGCCTCATCCTCTGAAGGCTGCTGAGCAAACCCTTGAGCAGTGCTTTACCTCCAGTGTGGAAAAGGAAGCTGACCCCCCAGGCAAGGAGACTGAAGGGAATTCACCCTCCAAGTGGCCCGTAAAAGGCTGTGCAAGCATAGGAGAGAACCTTGTCAGTCCAAAACACCAAACTTGTATGAAGGCAAATCTATGAGCCGGCTTGGGGAAGAGCATGAAAAATTCCTTTTCTTTCTTTTATATAGTCATGATTGCCCCTTTCATAATGTATGGATTCAGCTTCAGGGATGTTTTCCCTGATATCTCCTTGCTGTGGCTCAGCTAAGCTGCAACTTGTTGCTGTTTCCATATTCAGATATTCTCATCACCCTTTCAGAGACTTGTTTTCTGCTTCCCTTGCTCATCCTGAGCGATATGTCTCTCTAGCTTTGCCAGACAGCTGTCATGACAGAGCTGTTATATAGTCAAGGGCAGCAGAGTCAGGTGGGGACCTTCATTTCTCCATCATCCCATTCAGTTCATCGGAGAAAGCTCACTGGAATAATGGGAATACTCAGGTGGATACTTTGTGTTATGCTTGACAGCAAATGTTTTAGGGACTGGGAACTCAGACTATAAAACCCCAGTTGGTGCCCTTAAACCAACACGAGGGATGCTTCTGATATGTACTAAGAATCAGTTATCACTGTATTTAAAAAAGCTTTATTTTATGATACAGTCACTTCACCACGAGGCTGAGGCAAGTAAAGCAAGTATAATTTTAGCTTGCCTTGTTTTCACTAAGCTGCGTACTTACTACTCTCACTACATAAAAAGCTAGCAAACTGTGTCGGTAATTTAAAAAAGCTGCACTATAGGAGTCATTTATGCTCTTCTTCTGACTCACACCGTTGAAAACTCAGCTTTTGGTCAAGTTTACTGTTTTGTTGTTCAACACGGAAACTTTTGCACACTGTTCTCACGCTGTCCATTAGAAGAAGTGCTGCTCTCTTCCACGTGGACTGCCTAAACCAGGGATGTGAAGTGCCTTGTTGATACACTATCAGGTTCCTCACTAGATTTTGTATGAAAAGCAAACAAAGACACTTCTTCATGAAATCTGAAGTGCCCAGATTATGTTTCACGTGTGAGCTTCCTTGTTTTTATTAAAATTAAGTTTGCTCATTTGCCATTTTCAAGCTAGTTTGAAATGAAGATCACCTTGTATCCTAGGAAACGGTGAGAATTTTATATGTGATCACATTTTTATCCATGTTATGAAAAAAAGCAGATGGTAATTAGGTGCATTATTCATAGGAAAGCTTGTTGAGCACAGTGTCTGTATGGTTCCAGCTTCGATTAGAACTTGTTTGGAAGAACTACTTCATACCTTTCAATTGCCCTCGTTAAGTGTAATCATTACTCTTCTGTGGCCCCAGTGTGCTTAAAATCGAGCAAAACAGCATACACAGTATTATTTAGAGAAAAAAAAAAAAGAAAGAAAGAAATTTCTGGGGTCCTTTTCATTCTGCATGACATCACTGTGCCCTTTCTGTCCATCAAAATTCATTATTTATCATGGCTGGTAATGTGTTTTGTAGGAACTGTTTGGCAGTGAAAAATGTGCAAAGCTGTCTTGATTCAGGAAGAGCACCTGAACCACGGAACAGGCCAATTTCCAGCTCTAGGTAGTACCAAGGATGCTGAAGGCACATTTAGAGGTTGGCCCAGTTTGTGTAAGAAGGGCAAGCACCAGCTTTACTGTGGTTACTAGCCTTCCACAAGAGCCTGGGCAACAAAGAAATGGCACAGCTATACTATAACAGCAGTAAGAAAGAGTCTGCACCAGGGTTTGTTATCTAAATGTTGCCTACACAGCTGCTTATTTAAGCAGGTCATGCCCAACAGGATAACTAGTGGTTGCCAGATAGCCAGCTGGCTAGGCAGGAATTTCCTGCCTCAATCCAGACACTATTTTTTCCTGTTGTGGGAATCCAAGATAGGACAGCTTCTTGGGACCTAGAGAATCCAGAGCAGTAACATCTTTTTTGCAGACACGCAAACAGATATAATGGCACTTTCCTTTCTGAATCTGACTTTCTCACAAACAAGGCAGCCCCTCAAGCACCAGAACAGAAACTGTTCTCTTCAAAGCTAATGAAAAGGCAAATGGCTTGTCTTTTGCCGCGGATAGCGTCCTAATCAGATTGTTCTCAAGCGGGGAAGCACGACAGTACTCAATATGAGTGATCAAGCCTCATTTTATTGTTGCACACACAGAGTTTATATATGATTCTACTACACATGTGTTCACCTACTATTGGAGCACAAGGTGGGCGTCTAGGTGGGCTGCCTAGCTTCAACCAATGCTCAGCCAGCATTCATACCTGCCACTGAGCTCATCCGCTTATCAGCTCCCCACATATCCACAGAGCATAGCTGCGGATGTAGGCCTGCTGTTTAAGGCCTGCTGTTTACAGGCTGCCCAAGGATGTTGTGCCTCCTATCTTAACTCCTAATGCTTTCTCATGAGAATGCACCCTGTGCTGCCGCACTAGTTATGCTCGTACACAGCCTCATGTCTGCCCTGCTCTCGCAGCCATTCCCCAACAGTCTTTTGCTAAGAGAATGCCTCAGTGCAAACTTTACAGCAAGATGTATTCCAGCTCACATCCAAGCAGCATTTTGCCCAGTGAGCAAGGCTTGCTGTCTGCCTTCCAGTTTGCAATTTCCTACTCCCAAGAAAACAGAAAATTAAAGTAGCTATTTCCCTTTCAACCTTTGACATTTTCTTCATTTGTTAATAATTGTGCTTTCCATCTAGACAGGACAAATAGCCAGGTGGTGGTGGCTTCCCTTAACTAATGTGGAAGGATAGTGGCCTTCCACTGTCTCAAAAAGCTGGCAGTCCTTTGGTGTGAATCAGGTTGACCTAATCCCAGGAGATCATCCTAAGGATGTCCAGGTCTTTGCTCAGTGTTCTGTTAAAAACTCACTATAATGCTCTCCTTCCCTTGCTTTAGGCTTTTCAAATGCCACAAAATGTAGCTGTGGCATTCTTGTCTCTAGATTGTGAATTCTCTCTATCCTGATGATATTAACAATCCTACATTAACAAGCTGATGTACCATCAGCTAATACAACATACCACATCCCATCTCTTTGATGATGCTAACAATGCCCTGTCTCCTTTCAAAAAATGCATCCAGTATTTGGTTTGTGGTTTTCGAAAGTGGTCAGTAAGCTACTCCTTCAAAAGTAAATATATGAAAAGTAAAAATCAGGTGTTTCCAGCCATGTAGCTTTGCCAGTCAGAAGAAAATGCAGGGGAATGGTCAACAGAGCTGAATTACACCAGGGTGACTGCATGGGACACTCATTTCACAGCTTGATTGCCATCTTAAAACATCCATTCTGAGAGCAATTGCATGGTTACATGAATGCTGACAGAACTACAGGGTTCACATCTGCAGCACAGCCCTTTCAGTGAGCCATAGAGTCCTGACTAAGAAATTACCCCAAAATGAGTGACTGGGAGGTAGGACCCACCACACACAAGTGACCTTGTTTCTCACCGACAAAAATCTTGTCATTCCAGCCCAGTCTTGCAGTTGGGCTTCTTCCAGAGATTTCTCTGTCAAAGAAACCCAAGAAGTCCTCACAGATGGCACTCAGATTTGGAGATCTCCATGTGGAAAATATTTTTGGAAAGACAAATAACTGTAAGTGGGTCAAACAAGGGGATTTTTTGTCATATGGCCCCTGAAAATAAAGAGGGATAAGGCTATTGTTTGTCTGCTTATTCTACACAGAGGCTTCTGTAAGCTAAGCATGCTAAAATGGGTGAGTAGGGGTATCCAAGTGCATATTTACATTTGTATCATATAAGAAGTTGTGTGTGTGCATGTGTTTAAGAGAGAGAGGCTACTTAATCCTGTCACTACTGTAGATGCCCATTTTATTTATTTTGTGGTTAGGGTACTAGCAGTTTTTGCTACATCATCTGTATTTGCTTCTAAATAAATTCATTTCAGTGTTTTCCTTAATGACAAACCAATGCTCTTAATGTCTTCTCTCTTCTTCATAGCAGACAATACACTTATATAGTGCCAACTGTGTCATGCAGAAATACATTGCTTTGAAGTAGCCATTAATAAACAGATGCTAAGGTTCAAAGAAACACAAGTAAAATATATACTTGATCGAACATTTCATCAACGCATTTGAGACCTTCTTTCATATTTGAAATTTTTGCAAAGTCTTTGACTGATACAGCATGTTAAATGGTCCTTAAAGGTACAACACAGTCATCTTCAACTCTGACATCCTAGTGGCAAGTTAACACAAACCTGCCATAAACTGAATTCAGTGTTTTTCAAATCATAGTATCCAAGAAGAAGATTGCTTTTTTTTTTTTTGGTCCTTCACTTAGAATTTGGTGTGCCTAGAATAGGCTGCCATTTAAAATCTCACTGTGATTTCCAGTACAGGTCTTCATCATTTTCAGTCTTCTGCTATCAAGGAAGTTACTATCTTTGCTTACGTCTCAGCTCAGGAAGGCTTGGGACAAACAACTTGCCTCACCTACTGGTGCCTCTCATAATGAGATATCTGTATTACACCAACCCAGAAGACAGCTAAAACCAGACATATTTACACACAACATTTCTGTCAGTGTTATAAATCCACTTCACAGTGACTGACAGAAAGGCTGAGTTCATTGTATTCTCCCTCCTGTGGCTTCCACCTACATATTAGCTCTAAGTTTCAAGCCCAACAGAAGCACAAAGGAAAGAAATGGGTTTTCTTTTTTTTTCCAGCTACTTCAGGTCATGGTTCTAGCCAGTGCCACACACTGATACCAGAGCTAAAATACTGCATTCACCTTCATCAGTCAGCCAAGCTTGATTTAGATGTGTGTTCTCAAACAGCTAGTGAAACAAAGACCACTTCTTTCCCAATTGTGAACAAAACAGAAAGCAGAAATGGGCATTATTTGTGGATGTACCTGTCCTCTTATCTTGGCTGTTTTTGTGGACAGCCTTGATAAGAGAACTGTGTTGGCCTCCTATCCTAAGGGTGCACCCTGGTGTAACAACTGGCCAAAGGCCTCCTGGCACAGGTATGCTTGTGAACCACATGCTCTCATTCAGGAAAAGTCAATTTCTGAGCTGCAATGAAGAAAAAAAAACTACCTAGAGCTGATTTTAGTCACAGCAGTGCTATCTGTTTATTACTGGATCTTCCACCATGCTGTTAATAGCCTCTTCCTAGAAAAACAAACACTGTTTTCCATCCCAATCATACCATGCACCACCTACCCAACTACCAAATCTTCTAGACTACCTAACTGCTTTTGCAGAACAAGCACATATTCTGGCTGTGAACTTTATATTAGACAGTTAAAAATACAAAATGAAGCAAAACAGATGGAATTTCATAACCAAGTATATACAATTGAGGGTTTGATGATGCATAGGCTCTTCATTTTCAAACTGATACCAGTCATCTTGTTACATCTGTTTGAAGCTGTGATAGAATCCTCTGTCTTTTCTTCTGTGACCCCAAAGGATGACAGTATCCTGCTCATTGGAAAGTGTTGCTGAGGCTTGCTGCAGGACTGAGCATGACCTTGCTCCAGAAAACTCTAACCATCAGCTGTGCCTTCCGTTGATCTGAACGCGTGGCATGTCTTGTCTGCAGTGAGTCTGCATTTCCTTTGATATTATTCAGCCACCATGGTCTGATTTTCTGTATGTGCTTGGTAGTGCTCCTTCACTTCACGATTCAGTGAAGAAATGAAGTAATTACTAGACAAAACTCTTTAAAGAGTCAGATGCTGGGCTCATGGCCAATAAGTAATATGAGCTTGTAAAAGATAAATCCATGCCAAATATGGGTAACCATATTATATATCAGAAAGGCCAAACTAATGGAGGAGCCTTGGTCCAGGCTTTCATTCCTTTTGCAGATGAGCTTGTGGAAATCAAAATTTCTGGTATTCATGAGTGGAGGACCTGGCCCAAGTGAATTACAAAAGAGTAAGTTCAACACTCGTGAAATGAGAATTAGGCTCAGTATACCAAGGGTCTGGGGATTATTTGTAAAGCATCTGGTTTCCAAGACTCACAAAATATAATCCAGTAAATTAATTCAAAACTGAATATCAAGAAAAAGTTCTTCACCAGAGAGTGCTCAGGCCCTGGAAAAAGCTCCCCAGAGAAGTGGACACAGCCCCAAGATGCCTGAGTTCAAGAAGAGTTTGGACACTGCTCTCAGACATATGGTCTGATTTTTGGGTGTTCCTGTGTGGAGCCAGAAGTTGGACTGAATGATCCTTACAGGTCCCTTCCAACTCCGGATATTCTGTGATTTATGATTCTATTAAATCTTGTGTGGATATATCATATGGATATAGACATTGTGACAGTGCAAGGAACCATCCTGGAACAAGCTACAAGGATAATCACTTCTGACAACATTGTCACTGAATTGAAGGAGGGTCAAACAGAAAGCTATCTTGTAGAATGAGGAGCAGACTGCCTGAGGAGACTCACTTGTGCCACCAGCATGGGCTACTCGAACGAGAATGACAACTGCAACATCACTTCCTAGATTGTTGGTACTGAACAGGTGGGAAAAACCCACCTGTATCTTCCCATCACAGAATGAATATATCCATTGGCAGATGTTAACCAAGGACATTTAAAATAACTGGTACATTCTACAGATGGGAGGAAAAACTGAAAAATATGCCTATGGGAAATGCTTTCTACTTGGGAGTTGCTCTCTGGTTCCACTCACACTCTACCTGAAGGCACTGTGCAGAACTGGAGAAAGAAAAGATGAAGGGGACGGAGGGATGGTTTCGTTAGGGAGAGAAGGAGCAACATAATTCCTTTCTGAGCTGTAAAGCTTCCTGTGAGGTATGAACCTGTAAGGATAAGGGAAAAAGAAAAAAAAAGCAAAACCACACTGCTTGTTGTGGAGGGTTACAGAAGTGAAAACATACATAGAGGTAATGCAAGAAAGGCGTTTCTAGTTAGTACTGGTATAGCAGTCAATTGAATGTGTGTCAATTCCCTTTATTCCTCCCTGTGCTCTCTATATATATTTAGATGTGAGCAGAGACATTGTTAATCTCAGATCCCAAATGCCACTTTGATAACTGCCAAGATTTTGGGGAGGGCTGCTGTAGCAGCAATAATACAATGTTATGTTTTCTATCCTAATGGACGATTGTATGTGAAGTGCTCCTGTCTCCAAGATGTGCAATATTTCAAACTTTCCTGCCAAAAACAAAAATGGAAAAAATCACGAAAGCCTTCAGGCAACAATAACTTATTTGAAATCAAGTTACATGGGTTTTACATGTTTATTTCCTCAAATATTCAATTAAAAGCTTACTTACTGTGGCAGATGTCATATCACATGGTACATATGCTCCCCCTCCAATACAGAGCAGCTTTTTAGAAATGACTGCCAAAATGTTGTAAGAACTTTTATAATGGTTTTAGGATGAAGCATAAAATGTAATAAGTCACACATTTTTGTGCATATTTTATTGATCATTTGGTACCAGCTTTTTGTTTGGGGGTCGGGTTTTTTGATTGTTTTTGGGGAGGAAAGAGGAATTGTTTCCATGCTAAATGGGAGAGAATGAAACTACTGGGTTTTGGAAATACACACAGACATTATGTTACAGAAAAGACAGATGAGGTGACCTGAGTGATAAAGGTTTTGTTTGGTCTCGTGTGTGAAGTGCAAAAACGCATGTAACTATTATTAAGAAAGACTTCAGCTCTACCAAAAGCATTTTATCTTGCTGAAAATTCAACTGTTGGCCACTTGGTTAGCTGTTCTGTGGATAAAAACAGTCTGTTTTCCAAAACTGCTGTCTGGTTTCCATTCATAAATCAGTGTATGTGTTAACCAAACTTAGATAGATTGCATATTAAGTAGACATAATGCATCTGTATTTATTCAAATCTGGTATAACCGCTTGTTATACTCCACATTACCAATCAGTCATTAGCCTTGACCATCAAGAAAAAAGATATTTTCTGGTTGATAGGTGTCCAGCCTAGAGATGTTACATGTTTTGCCACAGAATTTAAAATCAAGTCCTGGTTCAAGATGTTGGACTACCTAATAAAGGACTAATCGGTTATGATGATCTCCATGTCTTTCTTTTTATTGGTGCTAAAAAACAAATCGTAGAAAGCTCCAAAGCATCATGAGATAAGAGCTGTCAAAATCAAGACTGAAGGTAATTCATTTTGTTTGCACCCAGTGAAGTCCTGTACGACCCCAAGGAATAGGGTCCCTAGAACTGTCTTGTTCAGCAAAGGATTATCAGGCCTAGGAAACAAGGTGAGATTTTAAGACATGTTACACACAGGACAGGAGTGAGGGAGTAATATGGATCTGTCTTTGCTAGCATCAGTGCTTACTCCAGTCTCTGTAAACAAAACATGTCAGCACCGAATCGATATACTTGAAATGACAGAGCTTTATGGATTTTGAGGAGCTTTTAGGACAAAAACAACACTGAAGTATGTTCACTGTAGAGTAAATCCTGATTGTCACTTGAACACAGCACTCAGTTCCCTGTGGTTGCACACAGAGTCTTTAACCCTCACTTCACAGGGCTTTCAACAAGTAGTGTTCAAATTTAATCTTTTGTTTCACTTCAGCATGAGACCATGATCCACTTTCTTTACCTTAAGAAGACAGGCTAATCAAAGTCCATAGCTGTAAGGTTTCCAAAGCATTCTTCTCTTCTCTTCTGGAAATGATTCAGAGCTGAAATCGAGTTTAGACAATTAAGAAAAAAGGCCAGACTATGGTGATGAAGTACAGAGTATGGTCAGAAAAATGTACTGACCACCAATGTCTTTATAAATGGCCAATCCCTTCTAGTACATAGGGCAGAGGAACAGCACTGTATGCTGTACTTTCAAAATTGGTAAAATCAGACTACCTACTTAATATGGTCAAGTGCCAGCATTGTTACTGACACTTTTTTGGAGAGGACATTCCCAGGATTCCATGACTTGATACGTATTTGCCATGCATGGACTCCAGGCTATAGGCAGGTGTTGCAGTGGAAATCACCTTATAAAAGAAGGATATGTTTTGTAAAACACGCAAGGTATATTTATAAAACTTTTAGAGATTTGGCTGTACTAGGATCTGAAAAGGGTGAGCAAAAGATGAAAAATGGTGGTATAAGTTTCAGAAAAGAACAGAAATCTCCCAGAGAATCACAGAATCATTTAGGTTGGAAAAGACCTTCCAGATCATCAAGTCCAACCATCCACCTGACCTACAGAGTCCCATCACTAAACCATGTCCCTTAGTGCCTTGTCCACATCTCTTAAATACCTCCAGAGTTTACAACTTGATTCATTTGGATCAGCTGGTAAAACTCCATTTGGGGCTATAATTAGATGACTAAGGACTCTTACAAGTACATTACTGATGTTCACTTTGTAAAACCCAACCTGTAACAGCATGTTACTTATTCTATATCTGACACAGCAATGAAACAAACTGGATAAAGCACTTAAAGCTCAATGCTTCTTTGAGCATAAGGAATCAAACAGGAATTAAAGCACAAACACCACCTTTTGCATATATATCAATCCTAGCATTACTGATTTTTTTTATTTTTTTATTTTTTAAATTCATTCCAAGCTCACAAATCCTATTTCTTGGACACAATTGGTCTATTGTCATTTTGATACAGAAACATACAAAAGAAACATGGGAAGCTTTTTCCATCTGCTTACATTTCCCATTATTGGACTGTTCCCTTCAGCAAGTTTTGAAATAACTTTTTTTAGTTTGGTTTCATATGAATCCAGCATTTCTAGTTCATTACTGATTTTTACAAGATCATCTAAGATACTTCAGAGTTTTTAATTTCTTCCATAATTCAGTGTTTTTTAAATGTTATTCTTCTCAGCCCACGACTTGCTACTGGTCAAAAAAACTGTTTCATACTGACGAGTGCCTTAATTTAAAAGCTGATGAGATCATTGCCAGCAACATCACAAGAAACTATGCTGACAACAGTAATATTAGTACAGTACCCTTGGGAATTGCTCTTCTGAACTACCCATGCCCCTGGACTGCTGGCCTGGGATTCAAAATTTGCATTTCTGACAGATCTTGTGAGGGATAAGAAGGCTACACCTTATATAACCCAGGAAAATAAGGCTTTTTAAAGGGTGCTGATCCACAGATACAGTTAGCAGAATTACTGAGATATCCAACTTGTGAAGCAGATGTGGGAAGAAAAGAAAGTGATGAAAGTGATTTTTTTTTTGCACAAGAGTGAATAACAAAGCCCTTTTGAAATATTTACTCTGACAACAAAACTTCCATAAAAATAAATTAGGGTCACTATTGGCAGCAAAAGCATAGATCGAATACCAATGCAGGAACACAGGTGTACACTAAACAGCATGTTTCCATGCTCAGCTTGTTCAGGAACCAACAGCAGCATCAGTAGCAGTAGTAATCACCTCTTCTTACAGAGAACACATGCCTATACCTTCATTTCCTTTAGCAGGAATGGCTATTTCAGGCTCTGTCCAAAGACAAACACTGGCGAAGGAGAGTAGGTATGTTGGCCTTGAAGTCTTTAGTCTCGGGGGAACTCCACTGTTGATATCTAATCAAACCACTCAGCCTAGTCAGAGCGAGAACATTCCAGTCTCACATGGGAAAATTCCCACTCATTCACAACTACAGAATGAATTTAATGAATCTGGAAGCTACGTAAGTAAATAAGTAAATAAAACAGATCTGAAACATTAGCTGGGTTCTTTCAGATGCCATAAACCTGGATGCTGAGACTTAGAAACATAGAATCATAGAATCACCAAGGTTGGAAAAGACCTACAGGGTCATCCAGTCCAACCGTCCGTGTCCCTCAGCGCAACATCTAAACGTTCCTTGCATGCCTCCAGGGTTGGTGACTCCACCACCTCCCTGGGCAGCCATTCCAGTGCCTGACCACTCTTTCAGAGAAGCAGTATTTCCTAATATCCAGCCTGAATTTCCCCTGGTGCAGCTTGAAGCCATTCCCTCTAGTTCTATCACCAATTACATGAGAGAAGAGGCTGACCACCAGCTCACTACAACTTCCCTTCAGGTAGTCATAGAGAGCAATGAGGTCTCCCCTGAGCCTCCTCTTCTCCAGAATGAACAATCCCAGCTTCCTCAGCCACTCCTTACAAGACTTGTGTTACAGATCCCTCATAGCTTCATTGCCCTCTCTGAACACACTCCACGGCCTCAATGTCTTTCTTGCAGTGAATGGCCCAGAACTGAACACTGTACTCAGGTGCAGCCTCCCCAGGGCTGATATCATAAGCATTTATGGAAGCAAAAAAGGTAGCTTCCTTCTTATGTCCCTGCCCACTTAGAAAGATGGGAACTAGACGAAGTTAGAACCAGAAATTGCTAAAAATACATTTTGGAGGTTGTGACTAGTCCTTTGAGGTACTGCATGTACTAGTCTTTGAGGTGAAGCAGCAAGTAGCACGCAGGCTATATTTGTGCAAATCCTTATCCAGTATCCAGAAAGAAGTAAATTCAGATCCACACCAAAACACCTGTATGTGTTCCAGGTGACCAAGATACCACTACAGTCACTAGAAATTTAAAGGCTGTTCAAACTCACCTAAAACTTGATCGCTGCATTTGGTCGGCCGAATTTTGAAGCTTTACTCTGCAAGCTGAATCTACTCCTACGTCTCTCTGTGACAAACAACAGAAACTGAGCAGCAATAAATGATTCTAGCAATAATCAGACTTCTTAATGATTCTACCCTGAACTCAGCACTTCGTCATGGGAAGGTTGAATGTGTGCTCTTACACTGCTGAAACAGGTGGACAAACTACTTTTCCTTGATTTGACAGATCATGTTACAAATATACTTTTTGATCTGGTTTATAGCATCGTAAAATCACAGAATCACAGAATCACAGAATCACAGAATTGTAGGGGTTGGAAGGGACCTCCAGAGATCATCGAGACCAACCCCCCTGCCAAAGCAGGTTCCCTACACCAGGTCGCACAGGTAGGCGTCCAGGCGAGACTTGAATATCTCCAGAGGAGACTCCACAACCTCCCTGGGCAGCCTGTTCCAGTGCTCCGTCACCCTCACCGTGAAGAAGTTCTTACGCACATTCGTGCGAAACTTCCTATGCTGCAGCTTATGTCCGTTTCCCCTCGTCCTGTCTCCACGTACCACTGAAAAGAGACTGGCCTCACCGCTATGGCCGCCACACCTCAGATATTTATAAACCTGGATCAGGTCCCCTCTCAGTCGTCTTTTCTCAAGGCTAAACAGACCCAGTTCACTTAGCCTTTCATCACAGGGGAGATGCTCCAGGCCATTCACCATCTTTGTGGCCCTCCGCTGGACTCTTTCCAAGAGATCCCTGTCTTTTTTGTACCGGGGAGCCCAGAACTGGACACAGTACTCCAGATGAGGCCTTACCAGGGCAGAGTAGAGGGGGAGGATCACCTCCCTCAACCTGCTGGACACGCTCTTCTTAATGCACCCCAGAATGCCATTGGCCTTTTTGGCCACGAGGGCACACTGCTGGCTCATGGCCAACCTGTCGTCCACCAGGACGCCCAGGTCCCTCTCTGCAGAGCTCCTCTCCAGCAGCTCATCCCCCAGCCTGTATTGGTGCATGCAATTATTGCTCCCTAGGTGTAAGACCCTACACTTGCTTTTGTTGAACCTCATCCGATTTCTTACTGCCCAGCTCTCAAGCCTGTCCAGGTCTCGCTGAATGGCAGCACAGCCTTCAGGCGTGTCAGCCAATCCTCCCAACTTCGTATCATCAGCAAACTTGCTGAGGGTGGCCACTATCCCCTCATCAAGGTCATTGATGAAGATGCTGAACAAGACCGGACCCAGAACAGACCCCTGGGGGACACCACTGGTTACAGGTCTCCAGCCAGACTCTGCACCACCAACGACGACCCTCTGCGCTCTGCCAGTCAGCCAGTTCTCAACCCACCTCACTGTCCACTCGTCTATCCCACACTTCCTCAGCTTTGTTATAAGGATGTTGTGGGAGACAGTATCAAATGCCTTTCTAAAATCAAGGTAGATTACATCTACCGCTCTTCCCCCATCCACCCAGCATGTGACAGCATCATAGAAGGCCACCAAAATGCCCAAGTATATTGTAGCAGATTCTTAGAATGGAAGAGTAACTTTCTCATACTCTAGTGCATTGTGATCGATCATTAAAACTGTGATTTGTTTTACACGTGGGGCACTGGTCTTTTCCCACTTGTTTTGTTAATAGATTTTATTAATAAATGTTTTTTGAGATTAATATGTCTGACACCAAAAGCAAAGTCTTTAGGAACTGCAATAGTTAAATGAATTCAAAGCTTTTAACTCAACTTGAATATATTATGTTAAATTAAGTCATACTCTCTGACACTGACTTAGGGATTCAGAGTAGGTACTCAGACTAGGAAAAACTTCTTTACCAAAAGAGTGGTCAAACACTGGAAAAAGCTTCGTGGAGGGGTGGTTGGTGCCCCTTGGCTATCACTGCTCAAGAGGCATTTGGTCAATGCCCTCATTAATGTGCTTTATTCTGAAATAATACAGTCTAGTCTAGTCTAGTCTTGTCTATTCTGGTCAAGCCAGGTCATTTAGGAGACAGCAACACTGGGTCTGTTATATTGACTAGCAGTTATATACAACCAAAGAGAAAGCAGTTTTTTCCTAAAGGTGCTATCTTTTGGAAAACTTTGCTTGTCTGATCAATAATTAAAGAGGGTGTACTCTGACTGTCAAAAAAGATTAAGAGGGCCATGTGAATCTTGTAAAGTATTTTAAACACAAGTGCAGTCACAAGAAATTACTTGGCCCATTCATCTCCTAAAGTCAAATGTTCATTTATTGGAGTCAATACTGAAATATGTGCACTTCCAGGGGTTTATTCTTCTCAGTTGTTAGACTGTGCTGCAGATCAGATAAATTGTTTCTTGCTTCTCTGCATTAATTAACAGGAAGCTGAGAACACAAATACAGACTGAATTCCTGTTTGAGATGGTCACAGTTGATTGAAATTTTCTCTTACTCTCTCCTTATTTGGAAACTAAATGATCTTAAAAACAAAACTTCACAGGTATGTACTGGAGGCATACCACAGGGGATGGTAAACCTCTCCTAAAGGTCAGACTGAGAGAACTGGGGCTGTTCAGCCTGGAGATGAGAAAGTTGCAAGGTGACTTGAGAGCGGCCTTGAGAGTATCCAAAGAGGAGCAACAGGAAAGAAAGGGACTCTTTAGCAGGGTCTTTAGTGACAAAACAGGGGGAAATGGCTTCAAACTCAAAGACAGATTTAGGTTGGATATAAGGAAAAAATCTTCTATGGTGAGGGTTGTGAGGCAGTGGCACAGGTTGCCTAGTGATGTGGTTCATGCCCCATCCCTGGAGACTTTCAAGATGAGCCTGGATAAGGCCCTAGGCAACCTGATCTATGGTAGCTGTGATGTCCCTGTTCATTGTAGGGCAGTTGGATTAGATGGCCATCAGAGCTACCTTCCAACTCCAAGGATTCTATGATTTCATGGTTCTATGACTCTATATACACATACATGTGAGACTATGTTGTCCTATCACTGATGCATGGTTACAATAACGTTATCACAAGGTAAGTAAAAGACTGTGCTTTCTTTTTATGCCTAAGAGATTGGTTGAGAGTGAAACTACTCCCCACTACACCCCTTGCACACAGCATCCAGTTGTCACATGCCTGAGTTCTCACTGTGCAGTGGAGGTGTCAGTAGGCTGTGAGCATGTACAAAACAGACCTGGACAGTTTGGAAAAATAAGCATCATTTTCACACCAGATACTACCAATATTTATGCTCATATGAATATGTTCAGAATAAGCATTGTTTTGAGTCAAAGACATTCTCCTTTTAGAAACATTTTATTGTGTGAAAATTGGAGCTGACATTACTACCACTGTCCTCTCCAGATAAAACTGTTTTTGTGAATGTAAAGACTTGCGTGAGTAAGTAAGTAAGTAAATAAATAAATAAATAAATAAATAAACAGAAGTAAAGAAAAGCCCTGAGCCATAGCATGAGATTTCTGCTTAATTAAAATCAATGACAAAAAATTTATTGGCCTCAGTGGGACTGGGATTCCACTGGAAATGAATTTGTGCATGCAGCTGATAAAGCAACTGTGAGCATCTCTTGTGTGATATCTAAACATGAGAGAGAAATGGACTTCTACAAGCTAATTGGTACATGTATTCACTAAATCCAATATCTTCTTCCCTTTTGTTCTCCTTTAAAAATATTTTCCTCTTGGAGGAATGTATCACAAAAGAAAATTGTTCTGCTGTTCTTCTTCACAACATTACATGTACTGAGTGGATGATCCACTCTGTAGGAAGTACAAGACAACAGGGAATATTTATCTGTAATGCAAAGCAGACAAAGAATTCAAGACAAAATTGCCAAAAAAGGGAAGTATGCACACCGACTGAATAACCTGAGTATCATGGTTTTCGAATCTATCTGTTCTGTAGTTGTGTTTAGAACTGTCTTTAATCCACATTACCTTTATATTTACCCATATTTCTGCATGTGTTTGGGGAAGTTTATAAACTGCCATTTTTGGATTCGTGAAATGTGAAAAAAAAGTAAGTTAAAAATAAGCAATATAGATAGTAACTGAACATGAAGATATACTGGGAAAACGTGAAGCAAATAGTGCATATCTAAGTGTTAAATTAACACATGGTGAATACTCATCATTACTCTCAGAAAATGAAAAGTGATTGGGACATTCACTCAAATTAATGAGAAAGGAAAAGGAAAAGGAAAAGGAAAAGGAAAAGGAAAAGGAAAAGGAAAAGGAAAAGGAAAAGGAAAAGGAAAAGGAAAAGGAAAAGGAAAAGGAAAAGAGAAAGGGAAAGGGAAAGGGGAAGGAGAAGGAGAAGGAGAAGGAGAAGGAGAAGGAGAAGGAGAAGGAGAAGGAAAAGGAAAAGGAAAAGGAAAAGGAAAAGGAAAAGGAAAAGGAAAAGGAAAAGGAAAAGGAAAAGGAAAAGGAAAAGGAAAAGGAAAAGGAAAAGGAAAAGGAAAAGGAAAAGAAGGAAAAGGAAAAGGAAAAGGAAAAGGAAAAGGAAAAGGAAAAGGAAAAGGAAAAGGAAAAGGAAAAGGAAAAGGAGAAAAAGAAAAGACTGACCTGGTGTGTCTCTAAAAAAACCAGGTGAAAGCCCATCCTTCTATCCTTCCTGGAAGGAGATGGTCTAAGCTTCCTAGAGGCAGACACTCCAGAGGTGGCTAACAACACCATCTGTTGATCTTTGTGCAGTGTTTTAGAGATCAGTCCTCTCACTGAAGAGTGAGGTTAACAGATTCATCCAGGTTACTCATTCTCAACTGTTTCTAGTTTAACTAACATGCAAAATGCTATGCGTAAAAGCCATGGTTTGGAGGCATTGTTTCTACATTCCTTTTTTTAATTTTAGCTGCTATATTTTTTTCCTCTTAATCCCTATAATAATCCTGTTTTGAGGCATGCTTAATTATTTAACTTTGCCATTCTCTCAGGGAAATTACAGACTAAATTGCATGCTTGTTATTAACACAAAGCACCATTTTGTTAGCTAATTTAGAGTATCACACCCACATCAAACAAGCAGATGTCTATAATCTATTATTTGTGATCCTGCTTAAGGATCCTGCACCAAGAGGACAGAAGCCACACTTCTGCTCTTCCACCCTGCTGTGAGGGCACCATCTAGCAGACAGGTCCCCTCAGAACCCAGCCCTGTACAGGCTGATATATCATCACAGCCTTTCTCCCTTAATGCCATGTTCAGTGGACACAGCTGGCTCTTCTTTTCTTTTCCAAAGTTTCTTCACATTCTGTTACTACTGCATGATTGCCACTGGATACACACTGGCTCAGCATTTGCTTCTCAGCTTAACAGCCAGGTTTGGACATCACTTAAAACCAGTTCTCAGGATTTCTTCCAGAAAAGGGGAAAAGACAAAATCTCCTCTAGGTTGGTTTTGCTTTTAATGCAGACATAAGCAGCGTATATTTATTTCAAAAGGTGAAATGTCCCTTCTCTTCATTCTTGGCTCTCACATTCATTTTGTATTGCAACTACTTCTTTCTAAGCCCTGCGCAGTACAATGTTGTTCCTACTGTAATGCTGTTTAATGTAGCAACACAAACCTGGCAAGTGACCTGAATTTCACACATCAGCAGCAACCACACAGGAGACACAGGGACCTGCAAAAAGAATGTTTTGTTTCATTCTTGGTGTGCTGATTCCTGCCCATGATCCAACTGCTCCCCCATCAGACCTTTCATGTAATTTTCATTGCTTATTCTTTGGAGGTCGTCTTGATGCATGGCATGCCTGCTGTTCCTCTTGGTCTAATGTATGTGCCACACTTGATCAGCTGTGTGAGAAAGTAAACTGAGTCATGTCAAATGAATGTTGTGATCTAAAGACGTATAGGGTGTCTTCAAGAGTGTCAAAAATACAATGTGTAAGTGAGACTCACGCAAAGCCTTACTCTTTGTTGGCTATTTTGCTTGGACCATCATAGAACTATGATGTTTGTCTTAATAGAGCTTCTTCTTTTCTTTTTTTTTCCAAAGTAAACAAGACTCTCAGCATAACCAGGGTGGCTGAAATGCTGGAACATATGACATGGGGCACTTAGAAGACATTTCTGGCTAGTACTTTGCTTGAAGGAACGCATATCTTGTGGCAAGGGGCTGTGAAGGGTTTACAGATTCTCCTGCTGGAGACAGCTAAATGTACTAGATGCTGAGCTACTCTTTTTCGACGTTGGATGCTCGTATTCACTCTACCAACTGAATATTTGTTGCAATTAGTTCCTAAAATGTTTGCCGTTCCTCTCCTGATCTGTATTATTGACTCGGCTTTAGATGTACCTCATCTCATTCAAACATGAGAAGAGAGGTTGAGATGAACTCAACAAATGTGACACAGACCTACTGTGTCATTGGTCACATCTTAACCTTACATGAGAAAGACACAGAGGACTATCTGCCCATAGACAGAGATAGCATAACCCCTAAAATGGCACCTCTAGCTGTGGGACATGCTTTCATAATGCATAAATGTCTCTACTGATAGACTCCTGAGTTAAAATCTGTAAACATACTTGCCATCAGTAGCAAAGCCTATCATTATTAATGCTAGCATTAGCAGCCATCAACATTAAAGTTAGAAGTTAGCAATGGAACATCACATCTGGATTTGTAACAGAAAAACATTAGGACTAAGGAAGTGAAATTATGTTCTCAGGAGTGAATTACTCACTACATGTGTACAACCAGCAGGAAGAGAATTGTAGGCTGAGGAAAATGTGTTCAAACTTACCAACAAAAATAAATACATGAAAGTAAGATGTGAACATTAGCTACATTTCCTTGACAAAATCTCCACATGGGGGCCTGAAATCCAACTATATTTGCGTTTTGACATATTATCACCAGCAAAGACATAGCAATGGAGCCCCTGAGGCAAGAGAGTTCAACACTACTGGGCCATCTGGGCATTCTTCATAGGGGTGGAAAATTCCTCCCCTCCCCAGACATCCTACGAGGTTGTATAGAGAGAAGAAAAGACATAAGATGGAAGATGAGGGAAGAAAGAGAGGAAATGGAGGATGTCCTGCCTTGAAATCAATGAAGCTACTGCAGGGAATCATCCACACAAACAAAAGTTTGTGCTCATGATGAAAGCAAAGAAACTCATCTTGATTAGCTTATTGATATATGCTCTAACTCTTGACAGAACCGTTCCCCTTCCTTTCTTTCCTATTTTCCCCTTGAGCAGCCTCCTCACTCTTAGATTTGCCATTATCCCTTGCCCCGGACACAATGCTCCCCCTCATACTCAGTTAATCTTTACAAGCTTGTTTCCTATTCTTGGGAACCCCTGACAAATCCTGACAAAACTACAATTCCCCTACAACTCCCAGTTCTCTGCCTAATCCATTTTTCCTTTTCCTCCAACAGTAATGACAGCCTTTGCTGCCATGTCTCCCAAACTGTTCCAAACTCATTTTGAGTTCTGCATATTGCACAGGGACTCTGGAACGCCACTCCAGAAAGGCTTTTCCAACTCGGCAGTGGGGCAGGATCTGCAAGGAGGCAGTGTCCTACACAGGCAGGATGGCAACAGGGCCACACTCTGCTCACAGGAGATACTATTGCATTTGGGAGGTCCAAGCATGATTCATGACTTCCCTATCCAGCTTCCCAGGTATGAGCAAGGACAGCACTTCTCTTTCATGCATGTGGACAGGTCACTATGCACGCACACAATCACACAAGAGTACTTGAGAGAGACTATAGTGACGAACGTGAACTAGTCTTGAAGGCTGCATGGAGTGGAGTAAAAGGGGAGAGTTAGAATTTTATGAGTCTATTTTGATGAAGCAATTGAGGACTGCAAAGGAGATAAAGAGTTACTGTGCTGCTTACAGAAGATTCAGAATTTGGAAGGAAAAAAAAAAAAAAAGGAAATAGCTTTGAAATGCTGTCACAGGAGTGTCTACTTTGAAGTTGTGCTGAGAAACCCATTCTGGAGTGCTTATGCTCCTGGGACAATTCCACCCAGATGTGACAGCAAACACTGTGATGCTCAAGCCCCAGTTACAAGACCTTGCCATGAGGGAGCACTACATGAGTGGGAATGAATGGAACCAAAGTACATTTCAATCAATGAAACTATGCTGATGTGCTTTGATTCAAACAAAGAAACTTGGGTCTCTACTGATGCCTCCAAGGATGGCCTTGGGGCAATGCTGTTCCAGGAGAACAGATGAGATGCACTTGACTTTCTATAGCATCTGTTACAAGAGTGATGACTGAGGCTGAATGAAAGCATGCCAGACTCTAAAGAAAGCTTAGGCATGGTCCATGCATGTATGAAAATTTCTAGGCAAATGTAAACTTTGTAGATGAACAGAAACTGGACTTCATATATAGATGCACATATTTAAATACACATATATTATGGATTCGGAAACTTTTCTTTGTATAGTTAAGCTTAATGACGTCCAGAAGGAGCAGATTCCTGCAAACTGAATTTCCTGAATGAAGAAAATGATTAGTTCCCTTTTACACTCTAAGCCTGCAGTTTAAATGCAGATTTTTGTCAAGGGAATTTTGCCAGTCATGAAGCGTGGTGGCCCACAGACAACCTCTGAAGTCTCAAGCCACCAGGCTACTTCAATTTTAATGCTACATAAGAAAATGTTTCTATCTCATCTTATGCAGCCATTCCTATCCTTGCCTTGTTTTATCGACAAGAGTCCACCATGAGATCAATTGGCTAAAGAAGCCATTTCAGATGCTAACCACCAGGACTATCTTAGTTTTACACATCTAGTGGACATAAATGCTTGTCATCTTGTTTTATGAGAACTGCAAGATTTATTAGATCAGACAGGTCATTAAGTAATTTTTTTCTTTAAAAATGTCTTTGATTCAGTGAAGTCAAATTTATGCTCTGTTATAGCGTGCTAACAGCTATTTTTTTGGCTAGGAAAGTCAGCAATAAATCTGCATTTAATAAACTGACAATAGATCTCAATGTGAAAGAGATTCAAGGCACTCATTTTTCCAGTTACTTAAAAGCAGTGAATCCTTGCAGAATTGCAAAATTATTTCAAAACTAAAAACATATTATTTTTAGAAACATCTCATTTATTACAGCATTTAATTCTGCTTAGTGTGGGGGTTATTTTAAAAGCTGTCTGTCTCATCAATGGCAGCATGCTTTCTTCACCTGCCAGAGAGGAAACAGAATTTGGGACTGCTCTTCTATGAACACTGTTCATGAACAAGCACATGAATATGTGCACTCCCTTCTCCTCTTGCAACCTCCATTCTCTGCAGATGTGCACACATGCACAGAAGAAAGCCGTGGAGTATGGTGGAACAGGTCGTCTAGAGAAGCTGTGGAATCCCCATCTTTCAAGACTGTCAAAAACTCAGCTGGAAAAGGCCCTGAGCTATCTCATCTTTCTCTGAAGCGTGCCCTGTTTTGAGCAAGTAGTTAGAGTTGGTTCCACTGATGTACTCCTTAATTGTAATTCGAACGACACAAAGAGGACAAACAAGTTCTTCTGCATGTTACATGGGTGGGTGCTAAAACACAGTGGCTGTGCATAAAAGCTGACTGGGCAGGACTCTCTCCACACGCTCAAGCAAAATGCAGAAGCAGCGAAGACACCAAGCACAACTTCACAAGGGGAATGTTCACACACAGGTTCCAGGTTCCATACCCATTGGGAAGTTCTTAAAGGACATGAATGGGGTATGAGGTGACGGATAGGTATTCTTAATATGGGAATCATTCCCTGATGAGGTGTTGTAACAGCCTTGTTCTAATTTCTGAAATTCCCTCTAACTATATGCTTATTGATAGTATTTGGACTCCGTGTCTCACAGTTTATTCTTAAGATCGTTTGGCCATAGATAAATTAAATAACTTCAAGGTCTTGGTTGGTAAAATGGCTTTGTAAGCTTCTTTATAACTCAAATAAATTTATATTAACATATTTCACTTCCAATGACCTTTGATACTCTTGTAGGATCCTGGAAGACAGATGAAGACCAGATTCAACAAGATTACCATGTTGGATAACTATTTACTGCTTGGAGCTATTATGAAGCCTATCACTTCTATCACCATCTTCCACAGTATCACAACAAGGTCTTTTATATAGTTTGTTTCCAATTATTTTCTGGATTGTTTTATTGAGACTGTACATGAGGGTGTTTTGCTGCTAAGCTTTCATACAATTCTATCAGCTCATCGATCTCACAAGTCAACGTCTTTTTTTTTTTTTTTTTTTTTTGCTAAAATGCTTTCGTGTTATTCTGCCTCTTCATAGTTCAGCTTTTCCAGTTGATTTCCCAGTGTTTCTTATGTTTTTCAGGCAGCTTCAAACGCTTCTTGGTCTTCTTGGCCTGGTTGGATGGGGGCCTGGGTAACCTGATCTCATGCCTGATTTAGTGGTTGGCAACCCTGCCTATGGCAGGAGAGTTGGAACTGGATGATCTTTGAGGTCCCTTCTAACACAATCCTACTATGATTCTATGATTTTCCAATGTGTCTGACCTAGATTAGACTCCAATCTGACAAGAAGTGGTCAAGGAGGAAGAAGTACTGAGATCACAAGGAAATTGTCTTTTATCTGTGATGCAGAAGATGAGGTACACATTGCTATGAGTGGCATTACCTCTCAGCCCTTCTGGAGACAGTCATAAGGGTAGGAACATCATCTTTCAATATCTGAGCGGTATGCTTGAATTTTCTTTTTACATCTCTCCAGTTTCAAGAAGAACCCATGTGAATCATGTTGTCTGGCTATAAAAAGGGAAACTAAAAGAAATGTCAGATGTCACTGTGGCTTTTTCACGTTATCATTCAGTTGTTCAGACAGGAAGTAGGCCTGCATCCTACTCACTAGGGCAGACAGGGGAGACAGCTGCCTCCAGAGTCTCTTTACCAGGAGGGACTGCCCCTTTTGGAACAGGGTTGTTTCCTTTTCTTTTAAACACAGTTTTGTTTCAGACCTCTGTTCTGCAAACCTAACTTACCCTCCGGGTTTTTCAGAAGATTCCACAGGTAAAAGGCAATGTCTCAGGATGTCCTGTCTGCTGAAATTTGGTCTCATTTTCATTTTAATCCAGATTTAAGCCATACTCATCTACTCCCAGACCACAGGGGATGGTGGAGACGAAAATATTTCATTTTATATTTGGAAGCCTGATTCTCATCTCAACACAATAATTAGTAACAGAACAATTGAAATCTATGGTAAATGAGCTTAAATAAAAAAGCTCAGAATACATTAATGCTTAAAGTGAAGGAATAAAACAGCCTGGCAAGATGGACTCAGATTTCTTCTTAGGCTAGGTCGCTGAAAACATTTCAGACTCACACTGTCCTGCCACTCAGAATAAGTGGCAGCTGCAGATCCCCCATGAATATTTGTTGCCCCAACTAAACTATGAGTATGTATTTTACACATCTCAAAGGACCCGCTGGCCGTTCTGCAGTCAAATTCTTGCATTCTGTTCACACTCCTAGTTTGTAAGGTTCAAAACCTGCATGCAGTATAAAAGCTGAAGAACCTGGCAACTTTAATGGATACATCATAGTCTATGTGTTAAAAAGAGTTGCAAAGAGGTAAAGCAGGCCATTCAAATAGCTGCAGAATCACCTTCTCACATGCATGATTGACAGCTAGAGAACGATCAGGTATCCTCAGGGAGGCAGTTATTTCTTCTCTTCTTCTCTTCAGGAAGACTGAGAGTTGCTGCCTACTCCAAATCATCCTCTTTCTAGAGACTGTGGTATTAAAACTAAGAGACCAGTCAGACCAACAGTATCTTCAGTGGATGCTCTCTTTGGTTTTGGCCTTCCTTTAATGCTGAGGTTGGATTTTCACAGGCATAAATAAATTCCTACAGATTTGAAAGTAGTGCCCAATGAGCCTGTACTGGTTCTTGCCGTAGTTGATGATACGAATCTAATCTTGGAGAATTTCTAATCTTAACAAGTAAAGGATGCTTATGACTAGCTCACATTGTCTCTCGTTGGCTAACGGCACATAGAGAGGACATGGGTCACTTAGTGCTATCACAGATGAGGGCCTCTAACATGAGGCATCCCTCAGATATCCACCCTGTTGTCCATGTGCTGAGCTTTGTTAGTGAGCCCATGCCAAAGCCCAGACTTAGAGAATTACCAGCTTTCTGAAAGAACAGCATTATAACAGTGCAGACAAAGCACTCCTATGTGCTTTGTGCTGTGCAAACTGAGACCAAGTGGTAAATGTGTCAGTTTAGGAGTGTTTTGGATTCAAGAAACAATGGAATGTTCTTTATATCTTCCGTAATAAGAGTCTGTTTGGATTAAAATGATCTCCATGTAAGCAAAAAAAAATTACCAGTCTTCCCATTTCAAAGCTGCCAGGGTTTCTTATACAGGCCTCTATTCAAACAGTGTAGGGGAAGAGGAATAGGGGACTTTTTTGTTTAATTCAAATGACGTGGTGTGTATTTCTAACTTAAAAAGCAAGACAGAAAATGAACTCTGTCTGAGGCAAAAGATTTAGAAGAAAAAGGAAAGTATGAATGTAGGATGTGGTCTGAACACAAAGGCAAGGCAAATGAACACTTTTAGTCATTGACAGAACATGCATTTTTATGAGCGTTAACAGAAATTTGGTGTGATGATTCCTATAATGACATCTCAGCCAATACAGCTGGTCTACAGGCAGAAAGGAAGGAAGCTGGATTCACAGTGGGATCTATGCAAAGTACTCTAAACATAATTAAAAAACAATTTCATGCATTCTGGGAAGATCTGAGATTGACAACCTGGTACGGTTGCAAACCATGGCTGAAAACAAGGAAATTCCAGCTGAAGAAATGCAAATTTGTACGTCATCTAAATATAACTATGGAGATAGCTATGCTACCAAAACCAGGATCCAGGAAAGCACTAAAAAGTGGTCAATCTAGACCAGGACTGTTTTCTCCAAAACCTGGCAAAGCACAGTTGGAAAAGAAATGGCAAAAAAGTGAAGGTCACTAAGCACAGTTTTGCCAGAAGGTGGATGTATGGAAAACATACATTTAAGATAAAATGATTAAATGCAGTTTATTATCTAAGGCTTAATTCTCAATTACCTCTGCTACAAAATCTCAACTATCACTTTCCTTCTATGCAACTTCCATTCTTCTCCCAATGGAAATATCACTCTCTGGCTACAGAAGAAAGTACCAGAATAACTTTCAAAGCACTTCCCTCTCCCTCCAGTTGGAACTGATTCAGCTTTCCAATTTTTCTGTTACACTCCAAAAGCTCTCTCCACATACTCACCACACTAAGTGTAAAGGAATCTGGTCACCTCTTCCCTCCCCTTATGGACAGGATGTGATACTAGCCTGTTTATTTTACTTTTTAATTTTATTTATTATTTTTTAACTATTTTGCTCTGCTTACAGTCTTGTCTGCTGCTCTCTCCACCTCTCACTTCATTCAGTAACCCAAATCCAGACCCTATACTTGCCTCCTGTTACACATCTGATGACACCTGACCCAATCTGGCTGCCCTTCCATCTCCACACTCCTCTGTGTTCCCTTCACAGCCTTCCCCTGCTATAACCTCTCATGGCAGCACTCCTATCTTAAAGGCTTCTGTCCTCAGGTTTTCCCTCTTGCCTCTAGCAGTACACGGCATGACCGTCCTGCTTCTAAACCTACTGCAGACATCCAAGCTATTTTCTCCCTCACATCCCAGCCCTGCCAGAGACATGCATTTTTCCTGCAGTTACTGCTTCTGAAGACACATTTTCATAAAGATGCCTTTTTTTTTTCTCTCACATGGCCTCTCTTTCTCTTCCTCCTCTTCCTCTTCTCTCCCACACTTTTGAATAATCTTGCATCCAAACCCTTTCTCTGCTCCCAAATTGCTCTCAGCCATAATTCAGCTTGTGTTTCCTGAGAAATTGTGGGTAGTTTCTCATTCGCTTTCCAACCTGAACCAGCCTTGGAATGGATGCAGATCACAGAATCACAGCATGGTTGAGGCTGGCAGAGACATCTGGGTCCATCTAGTCCATCCAGAGCAGGGTGTCCAGTCCCACAGCCAGGTGGCTTCTGGAGATCTTCGAGGAGGAGACTCCACAGCCTCTAGAAAACCTGTGCCAGTGCTTGGTCATCCTCACAGCACAGAAGCATATTTTGATGTTGAGACAAAACCTTCTGTGTTCCACCTTGTGCCCAAGGCCTCTTGTCCTGGTACTGGGCATCACTGAAAAGAGCCTACTCTTTGCACCCTCCCTTCAGACATTTATGGACACTGATGAGATCCCCCTAAGCCTCCTTTCCTCCATGCTGTACAGTCCCAAGATGCTTGTATGTTAATGACAACCCGACCCCAGAGGTGGAGGATTCTTCCGAATTTGGTTTTCATTTTCTCTGCAGTCATGACTCAAATTTACCCTCACCTGGAAGGCCCCTCATCAGGCTGTGCTCTGTCTTTCTTTGTTCCACTGTTGAACTCCCCCTCCTACCACGGTCAATCCTCTTTCAGCATCACCCATCACTTCTCGCCTTGTGCATATAATCTGTCATCCATGGGACTTGCAATGCACACGCATCTGCTCCCAGCATTTTGTCCATTTCCACTACCATAAGCTTTGCTGATTTTCTCTTTATGCTTTGATTCTTTCCCCCCTTTTCCCTGCTTCAAGTTGCATACTGGCATGAACTCAGCTGCAACAACTGTTCTTCCACAACAACTGCCACCACGAAGTTGTTCTCTCCCTTTTCCATTCACTTGTTCCATGCAGCACTTAGCACAGCCGGCATCTGGCCTGTCGGCAAGGCATGGTGAGCGCTGCAGTGAATGCAAATATAATCACATGGCTGGGGAAGTTGTTCCTGCCATTCATGTGAACAGTTAACTGCTTTTGTTAATTAACTTTTCACTGCCATGGAGTTTTGTAGCAATCTTTATGCTGGCTGAGACGGACCTTCTCCTGCAGGAATGGTTGAATAATAGCACCAGCTGAACATGTTGTAATTATCACAGCCTCAGCACTGGGGAAATATAAGACTTCTGGTGGGTGGAAGCCATTGCCTCTTTCTTTTCCTGTGTGCCCAGGCTTATCACAGGATGTCATTCAAGGTTAAAAAGTTTAACATCCCTGCTGGTCATACCTTTCCCCCTGGAGAAGACATGTGATGGATATGATAAAAAAGAGTTGTATTTCAGCTGCACAGTCTGTTCAGGCTTGTCCTTCTTTACCTTACCCATGGTGTCCCAAAATCGACATGTGACCCTGTGCACATGAGGGATTAATTACTTGGATTCCATTTTAGTGACACGGAGATCATTGTTGTGGGTTGCCTGTCCAGAAGACTGGAGGCAAGCAAGGAGAAACACAGCTATATCACTTGCCCTACATCAGAGGGAGGGTGCCGGACTTCGGTTTTGCCACTGTCATGTGTAAATCATTAAGGAATGTTGACTCTAGCTGTGTTTGAGAACTCCTTGCCCCGCAGCTTCCTGTGCCCCTTTCTCTTGCCTATTAGGGATTTCTTCGTGGTGCGTTATGCAAACAGGTGAATATATTTTTCTTGTTCCTATACACTAATCTCCATTCCTTTGTTCTCCTCTTGATTTCTGAAAGGATGTCACTAAGTATTTCTGCTTGAATGCTACATTTTCTAACATGAACATGTCTGACCCTCTATTTATACATCTTTAACAGCCCTTTATATTCTTCATCTGCATTTTGCTGTGAAATTCAGCCAAGATCAAGTAGAGGAAGGCAATGGTTCGGACTTAAAATGGATCAGTAATAACATTAATGCTTAAGT
Organism: Meleagris gallopavo; assembly: GCF_905368555.1. Lineage (NCBI taxonomy): Eukaryota > Metazoa > Chordata > Aves > Galliformes > Phasianidae > Meleagris > Meleagris gallopavo. The sequence goes on from NC_139406.1 coordinate 35,588,398, forward strand.
ATAACATCTAGCAATTCCCACTAACGACTTTGTACTGAGTTTGTACCTGGAAATTCAGTCTTGTCCTCAGTCCTGAGGATGTATGTGGCTATGGGACTGTGGCACTGCATGCTCTGCAGACAGCCCTGTTGTGATGGTACTGGCAAAGTTCCTGGATTCTGCAGCAATCTGGTGCAGGCAAAAGCCAATTCTGCCTCTGCTTCTTTTCTACTTTAACAAAGGATTTGTTTAATTAAATCACTATAACGATTAACAATGAGGACAACACAATCTTATCTGTGTTAAGTCATTAAATATAACTTTCTCTTTATTTAGCAACCTCGCTTTTCAGTACACCACAGTGTTCAGTTTTGAGTTGGATTTATTTGTTGGTGTGTTGTTGGGTTTTTTTTTACATCATCAGAGTTTCCCTCTGTTGTGGCATTTGTGAAAAGGACTCTCCCCCAGGCAAAATCAACAGGATACTTTATAAAAAGGACATTGCTGTTTAAACCACGAGGAAGTGCTTGTACGAAAAAGCAGGCTAATAATGAACACTCATTTTATACACGAGATCTCCATGCTGCCTCTGCTCTTACTTGCTGATGGTTAAATATTATTGTTGCCTATAACAGAATTTGTCGATGTTCTCCTGTCTACACATACTCTGCTGGTTTCTTCTTTCTTTCTATATTATCCGTGCTTCGCAAACACAAGTAAAAAAAGATTTTTGTTAAATAGACACCACGTACTATTTTGCTATAATGTAAAAAAACACACATAGAATTGTGAACTTATTTTTGGCACTCTGAATGCAGTGCATAGTTCCAGCTTTGCTGAACATTAAAAATGCAAATAATTTTTACGTAAACTCCTTGGACGAAGTAACTAAATAGGCTATAGTTTTCCTTTGCCTGGACTGACCTTTTGACTAAAACTCTGCCAAAATTTTACACATTTTCCTATGACCTGTTCTCCAAACAATGAGATCCAAGAGCTGCCAGACTTTTCATTAATTGGTTCTTCAGTGATGTTAGAAAAGCAAGAATATAAACTTGAATGTGTTTGTTTACTTATCATCTGCTGCTCCTAAACTTCAGGTCCTGCATTTATCCAACAAACAACTCTGGGAAGGCAGAAGAGCTTCTGTCAGTATGGTAAAGAATAGGAAGTCAGTATTAAGTAAAGCAATCAGATGAATCTATAAAGAAAATACAACTGCCCAAAGTTCGTTCTCCTCCGCCTCTCTTTCCTGGCTGGCTCCCCAAGGGTCACTGCTGTTCCTCACGTCCCTGGGCTGGAAGAAAAGCGAGGTGAGAGCCTCCAGGAGGGCAACTCGTTGCCACTCCTGCGGGGCCACCCCCGGTCCCGCAGCCGTCATAGCGACATGGCTCCGCGTCCTCTGCTGCCACCTAGTCGCCTGCTGGGGCACTGCCCGGTTAGCACGGCCAGGACAGACAGACAGATATGCTCACGTTAGCGGAAAGGCACCCGCTGTCCGCTAATGAGAGCGTATGTTAAGTCAAGGTGGACGAACGTTTGAGCTCGCCCTCAGGGTGGCTGAGTGTGTCAAGCCCAAGGCCCAACGCATCATGACCAGCAAAACCAGTATCGTGGCTCTGCTGGGCTTGTGCATCGTGCCAGCTCCCTCACTAACCTTCTCTGCTGTCCAGTGGTTATTCTTCTTCCTAGATACTTCTCTTCCAGGCCTTCCTTCTTCCTTGCTTTTCCCCCTTCCTACCCTGACATAGAAAGTTTATGGCAGAAGACTCAAGAACCAACAAGGCTGCCTTGGGAAGGCTGCAATGAACACTTTCTTTAATGGTTCCTGAGGATTGTTTCATGGAATCACAGAATCATTTCAGTTGGAAGGGACCCTTCAAGGTCACGCAGTCCAACTCCCCTGCAATGAACAGGGACACCTACAGATCAAGTTGCTCAGAGCCCCGTCCAGCCTGACCTTGAGTGTCTCCAGGGACAGCACTTTCACCACCTCTCTGGGCAACCCGTTCCAGTGCCTCACTACCCTTATTGTAAAAACCTTTTTCCTTATATCTAATCTAAATCTCCCCCCTTTTAGTTTGAAACAACTTTCTCTTGTTCTATCAAAGCAGACCTTGCTAAAGAGTCTGTCCCCATTAAAGATTTTGTTCCCTTCCTTCAAGCTGTCCCTTCATGAAGGCACAGAATGAGCACTCCAACTCATCCAAGACTTTTTTTTTTAATTGTTTAATAGCCCATAAAGTAAAGTAAATCCATGAGCTTAAGAATGTTGTTTCAGCTGAAAGCATCTGCATTAACATCACAGTGACTTTGCCTCCTGCTGGTGTGTCCTTCAGGTAAATATATACATTATTTTTTATTCATCTTCATGAGTTTGGACAAGCACTGCGCTCAGCCTTCAAAAGTCACCGTAGCTCCGACTCTGCAGCAGAGAAGGTATGTGGGATCAAACAAGGTAGGCTCTGAGCTTGTAACAATTAATTTTTTAGCTTTTTTCCAAAGCAGAATAAACAACATTAACCCAGGAAAGCCAGTTATCGTGTAATAATACCTACAGGGCCCATAAACGTTGAATAATTTAGAGTAAACTTTGCATTGAGTGCCATGAATTAAAATCTAAAAAAAAAAAAAAAAAAAAAAAAAAGAATCAAATCAGCTAGCTCAGCCTGAAATATCTACTCCAGGACTCTGCCTGTGTTTAAGTCATGCTATCCTCAGCATACGTTTCCATCTCCAAAGAGAAGTGACCATCTGCTCCAATTCACAGGGTGAAGTCCAGCTCAGACTTAGCTGTACATTCTCGTGCAGGATTCAGGTTTCCTCTATGATGTGCATGTGTCTCCTTCATACACACCAGTCTGGTCCAAAGAATACTGGAGCCCTGACTGACCTTTCAGTATTAATTACAGCATCCTCTAGAAAGCACCAGCAGAGAGGTTTTCAAAGCTGCTGGAAGACACAGATAGGTATCTAATGGGATTTTCAAATGTGACTAAATAGGCCAATTGTCTGACTCCCCTCTTTTGTGAAAACAGTGAGAATTGGGCTCTTATCTACTCATGTTTGGAAAGTTTCCATGAGCACCTCTGGTAATTCTCTGAGAATTTAGTTACATGAGATCTTGCTTGCAAATGAGGGCTTCACAGGTCATCTCATGAGCAAAGATTATTACCCCTGCAACAGCAGTTAGAAAAAGACTTGCAAGAATTGCAATCTTTACTGAAGTCAAGAAATTGTTCGCATGTGAATGATACAGCTGTCCTCATCAGAAGATTTCCATTTACTTTAAATCTCTAGTCAAAACAAACAAAATGTGTATTTCATAATTTCAGCCTGCTGTGGAAATCACTGTTCACCACCGAACTCATCACTGGCGTGAGAAAAGTGTTTGGGAAAGTCACGTCGGTCTTGTTCAGTGTTCTATGCTCTGAAAAATGGAGCTCAGCATATACCTACTGCCCATCATTTGTACACAGGGCTGGGGTGGTCAGATTTGAACCTTGAGTCACTTTGACCATATGACCAAAATGACCCTCGCCAATCTGTCCAAAAATATCTGCCTTTGTACTTCAAGCTCACACTGCATCCCAAATCAGGTGCTCATATGCATTAGCACCGACACGCACCTTCTGGTCTTTCAGACCAAGCCCTGGGAGCATTTGCATTCATGCATTCATGCTGGAAAAGGAGGCACCACCCCAGCCACCCCAGCAGGGAGGCTGATACAAAATCCAAATTTATAATCCTGTCACCAGACTAAATCAAATGGTATGTGGTCCATAACACTGACAGGAAGGTAGGGTATGCCATTCTGCATCTGATTAACAGTGATATATTCAGTCAACCCACATTATTGTGCTGTTTTAGGACTAAAATGAAAAACTACTGGCAAATGCAATAATCTCCCCTTGCAAATGACAAAGAGGATGTGCAAATACAGGCAGAATACGAAAATTGCAATGCTAAAGACACTGGGATCAGGTCTGGGATGCTCTGCCTATACGCTTTTGCCTTCTATTTGTTGCTTATGCTTAGGAATAGAGCTGCAGGGGACAGGATATTTAGTAACTGTCACCACACGAATGACATATGGGTACTGCCTGGATCACGGCATCTTTATGATGGTGTGACTTCTAATCCAGACATATGCAGATTAGCAGCGGGCTCACTCATGCTGAAAGCATCCAGGGCTCCCTTTTAAGCACCGATCCCTTTCTGAGTGGCAGTGATGTGACTGTCAGCTACTGTTCCTGATGTCCCTCTCACATGACTGCTGCGTGCCGTGACACACCGTGCTTGGACAGCTATCCAATTTCCACCCGGCGTACCGCTGCAGCGGACAGTAAGGGGGGGTTTCTGTTACTGGCCAAGTGCCACAGTGTACTTGGAGACATTTGCTGCTTGCATGTGAGCTTTGGAATCCCCTCTTACAATCAGGAGGTCTATGGAAAAAGAAATCCCTAGCACAGCATGAACATAATACTGGCTCAGAGTGATGCCAAGAGCATTAATCTCGTCAGCCTTAAGGCCGTGTGCTTACAGATTCCAAATGTGTCCCGGTTCACTCAGCACATTTCTCTCAGCCTTCTGCATGATTTTTTGATAATTAAAACTTCACATGACAGCAACTGCACTGTGACTGAGTTATGAAATGAAGGCTTCACATCTGTAGAAAAATCCAGGTAATTTTTTAATATCACTCAGAGGAGAGCGGAGAAGACACTATAGTGAACTGCGAACTTCCAAAACTTGGGAATGAGTCGCCTTTATCTTAATTTAATGATGCTCCCTTTTAAATGAAAATCTTTCAATTAAATTTCCATCAAAAGATCATGGACTTCTGTCTGTAACTCTGACTAGCAATAGAGCCAGCAGCTCCACTTAATTCAAGCCAAGACTCCATTCAAATGCTTGAAACAGGTGACTAAATGCTACGCTGAGAGGCACATCAGGAGTGCTTCTGACAGACACAACATTTTCCTGCTTTGTCTTCTCTACCAAGACTAGGTTTCTAATTTAAAGAGATGTTCATAAAAAGGAAGAAAAATAAGCTCTTCTGCTGTAATCCCTCCTCTCTGTCATTCTCTTCACAACTGTCTGATTTTCAGTTTTTGGTGAGGATCCAAAAACTGAATGAGGATGTTGAATCAAAGAACAACAAGCTTCTCCTGCCCATGGAGAGGGCAGTCTTTCCACTGGCTGCTCCAAAGCTCCACAAAGGTGCATCATCTCCCACTCAGAAAAACTGGGAATTTTTTTTTATTTTTTATTTTTTTGGCATTACAAGGTAAGTATGTGCCTCGGGTGTTCTCGAAAGCAGACAACTCTGTCCACCAGACACTCCCACAGCCAGCACAAGATGCTACATTAACCATTTGTACCTGTAAGAGGACAGAACTATTACCTTACAGGACAGGGAGGAAAAAGGAAAGCAGAGATGCTTTCCAGAACCACTGATCCAATTTTCTTCCTTCTGGCATTTCCCACTCAACATTTTTGTATAACATCTTTTTATATCATTTACAGCACATGAATGGGAAAGTGTCATTTGCCACTGAGCATAATTTAGGCTTATATAGCTACAGAGAAAGGGATTTGAGCTGATGCTTTTTGTGTATATTAAAAAGGACCATTAGAAAATAAAGCCATGTTTTGTATCATTCTGTTTGGGTATGGCAGAATGATCACAGTTGTCACAGGTCATGAAGATCCAGCAAATTTATGGGACCCAGGGAATGTTAACAAGAAGAGCAGTGTGACCATAAAGAGATTGGTGGAAATCCAGCAGAATTTTTTTTTTTCATACAAAAAGATCTCCTTTTTGTAGAACTTCCCAAATAACCGTTCTGTAAAACACATTCAATCACATGATTTATAAATGCCATGGGAAAAACATCATTTTCTGCACTTTTCCCTAAAGGCCATTCCCTTAGGGTTGACGGAGAGGAAGCTTCAGGTTTCTCACTTTCTTCTGTATTACAGAATGGGGACCAGCGTCAGGATCAGCTGAGAGTGGGTCACAAGAGCAGAGACAGTGAGGCTCACCACAGAGCAGCCAGCAAGTACACAGAGCCACAGAGTAACTGCATTTGGGAGGCACAAAACGAAACGCAACAAAACACTGCAGAAGTGCATGTGTGGGGTGTGCAGCATCAAACTGAGAACTTGGGAGAATTTTGTAAGTTCCCAGCTAACCACAACCCCAACTTAAAAAGCACAGCTTAATGTGACACTGATTCATGATCAGCTTTCTTGGATAAACACATCATACCCAGAAACCAGAGACCACTCAAATTTAGCAGCAAATTGACCACTTAATGCCTTAACCTACAAACAAATAAAACTCATGATATGGTTAGCAAGCATAATCTTGGATTTTACATTATCTCAGATTATTATTATTTTTTCTTTAGGAGCTGTAACTCAACCTTGTCAAGTAGAAGTTTCTGTTTTTGTGGGGCTCTCTCCAGATCAAAGCGGAGAGCTGAAAGCAAGCATGTACTCAGTGCCTGTGCGGGGCTGCTGAGGGTATTAGAGCTGCTCCTGTGCAGCTGGGTATCTCTGACAGCATTCTGCTTGCTCTGCTCATGTTTCCTTTTTACAGGGGAGAAGCTTTCATTAGAAAGCTGGAACAAATTGCACCTTTGGTTAAACCATAATGTATGCTAACGGTTGTTTCCTCTTTCCCTGTATCTGACATCAGAGCCATTCTGCTTGAGGAAGTCACAATTACAGCGATTGTTTTTAACCACTGCTCCCTTCTATTTTAGGCTGGGTAAGAATTATACCATCCCTTCATACTCTGCTTTTGGCTAAATAAACTTGTATCTGTAACCTGCACATACAGGAGCATTGCTTGAGGAGAACGGAGTACGACGAGATATTTTTGCACGGAACAAAGAAGAAGAGAAGGAAAGTGCGGGTCCTTTTTTATTTTGTATTGATTTTAAATGCTTTAACAACAACAGCACTTTGATTGATGCAAAGTCACAATGAAGCCACAATAGACTGGGTGGTGAGATGAATGCTCCTTTGACCTTTAGAGATAGTTGGCCTCATTCCCCCACCACTGTGCACCTAAGGTTGTAATTTATACCTGTGGCAAAGTGGTTACCAAATCAGCATAGTAGCATTTTACAGTGACTTGTGCAAAGCACAACACAAGGAACCAGGCAGGGGGAAATCAGGCCCAGAGCCTTCTCACACAAGGCATCAAAGAGAGGATCTTTTATAATTTACTACAATACTGCTTAAGTATCAACCTAAAACGAGGCCCTGCCTGGCACCCTACAAACACAGAACAGAGGGCAGCTGCTTGCCACAGCCCAAGGACTTGTCCGCAGGGGGAAGTTACTGCTCATTAAATGGAGGTGTGGGCATGGAAAGCAGTTCTTTGTGCAAGGCCTTTTGCCCCACACAGCGTGCCGGCAGGGGGGGGCGGGGCATTTTGTGAGCTCCCAGCTTCACCTGCTGTGTGGTGAGCTGCCAGCACTGTGTTAACCTGCATGGCTGCACAGCAGCCAAACGGAAGAAAGGGACCAGCACTCCTACTAAATCTATCCAGTCTCCCGCACAGGCTGGCCCTGGTCTGATAAACCTCTTTAATCCTTTCCAAGTTGCAAAAGTGCCTCTGTCACTCTTAAGACTGATTCAGAGTGGCCCAAAGTAGAGGAACCTGTCTGTGTTCACAGCTCTACAGTTGTCCTCAGGTGCAGGTTGGAGGGTTGGACTAGATGACCTCCGGCGGTTCCTTCCAACCCCTACCATTCTGTGATTCTGTCAAGTCAAGTGTTACAGTCACCCCACAACCTCTTAAGGAGGCCCTCCAAAGGGCCCTGCCTTACTGCTCTGTAAGATCACCTGAAAGCAGCTCTGGCTGATTTCATACAGGCATACTAGGGTTGGGGCAGGGAGAACTCATTTCGTCATCTTTTTGCCACCAAGAGACAAAATGTTCCTTTTCTGAAAGGAGCATTCAGGCTTGAAGAGAAATAAGGGAGGTCTTATACAACAGGTGTTTTGAACACATGAGCTCTTCAGTTCTTACAGGGAGATGGCTTTTCAGGAGAGTCAGGACAGGTTTGCAAGGATATCTCATGAAACATGCCTGCATTAAATACTGTGATCACACAGTCCCAGGCCCTAGTACCAACACCAGTTCCAGGAAGAAGGAACACAATCCTCAATTTCTTCCAGGGGTCAAGGACACCTCCCAGGACTATCTTATTCACTCTCCTTTGGATATGAGCATTTTGAATCAGTGAAACACAGCAGTTTCTGACTCTTAGACAGCAGCCCAAGTGAGTTCCCTAGAACAGGGCAATTTGGGCTGCAAGTCACAGACTGCAACCATAGGAGACTGCTTGGCTTTCCCCTTTATGAGAAGAGTAAAGGAATTCAGAGAGCAAGGTCTGACCAAGGCAGACAGAATGAATACACAACCATGTCATCCTTCTTCTATCTTTTTAAAGCCCTGCAATTCCCCTGTCTACACTTAACATACTAATTTTGGAAGTACTTCAGAGGAACTGGGAGGTGGCTTATTATACCAGCAGTGCTGTGAGAAGCAAGTTTGCAGGAAACTTTCTGTACACAGCATCACTCCCAGATACCAGCAGCTCCAGAACTGAAACAGGAATGCCTGCACTTTATGCATGCACTTGCAAAAGGCAGTGGGTTAAAATGACCAACGCACTATCATTTAGTACAAACATACCTTCAGAAGCACTGAAAATAGAGCAGGAAATAGATATGCTGGGGGAACCAGTATCAACAGCTCATTCAACACTGATGTGTGATGAAAATGATCTTAATGCAGTTGAAAAAACACCATTCTCTGTCTTAAATAATGTCTAATTTGACCACGCTCCACTCTTCCATCCTGCCAGGATTAACGTCTCACAGAGCTCCCCAAGGCACACATCCACAACCACATATCTGTCCCTCACATCTTGCCTACTCCAAGTGCAACAAAACTTCCTTTGGGTCCCAGTGTCTCAGTGTCATGGCAGCTCTAGGTTGAAGGCCAGACTGAGTAAAGAAAGAGGTGGAGGGGACAGCAGGGTGCTAACATCTGCTTTCACAGGCTCTTTCTGCTACTGAAAGGCTTCCTTGTTTTTATAAGGAGAGGGCTGTTCATTGAGGTCCTGTTGCACAAGCAGATACGATGAAGCCTACGAGGTGTATGAGCTTAACTCAGTGCAGAGTTTGTCCTGTGTGGTCCTTAGGAGTACATGAGTCAGCAAGCTAACCACTAGAAAGCAGAAACATATTCACTGCAGGCTTTCAAATAGAAACAGTAAATTAACAAAGTCACGTTCACCTTTCAAAAGCTCCTTTTTCAAAGCAAGTGTTTTCTGCCATCCTTTCTAAACTCTTTCAGAATCCTCCATCTGCTGAAGAACGGAGCAGAAAGCACCCCAGGCAGCAAAGGCCAGCTTCAACAGGAACAAAAGAACAGCAGAAAAACTTTGTCTGGGAGCCGTCACTTCAACCAGCTACCTCAGGCAGGGTTAGCTTCAAGACAGATCATGCTGTCTTGCAACTTTTCAGTGTCTCTGTGGACAGAGGCTACGGCATTTTGCAGAAACCTGTTCCAGCATCTGACCTGTCACCTGGTGAAGAATTTTCATCTTACTACCCAGTGAGAACATGCTTTCTGCATCTTGTGACCACTGCATTATGTCCTTTCTCTGAGCAGTTTTGAGAGCTCTGCCTTGTCTACAGCCCTCCCCAGACAGCTAAGACAGTAATGCGATTGCCCCTGATCTATCCTCTTCTGGCCGTGGTATATCTACATCTCTCAGCCCAACTCCAGCCACCTGCACAGGAGCATTTTATTCAAAATTAATACCATTATTTCAGAGGTCACAAACAGTGACCTCAGGATGTCACACAGTCTATTTTAATGATAAAATGATGACATTTTAAAATCATTTGAGAATTTTTCCTCATTCTATATAGGATAAATGCTGCTATAAATTACACAATAAGTTAGAAATTACACTGAGTTGTATCTCATTACATGTTTCATAAAATACTGCAACAAATCACACCATAGCAGGTGACCATCCCACTCTGCTAGGTATTAAGCCTGTCACTTGGCCAGCTGAGCTACAGATAAAGTCTGTAGATTGATTAGACCCAACTGGCACCTGCAGAATTAACACCTGCAATTTTGGTCAGCTAGCTAAACTAATTGAACTGAGCAGCACAAAGCTATCAGATTTCACTCCTTCTCTTTTCACACACACCTCCTGACGTCCTTTGCGAGCGGTTGTGAAAAACTGCATATTTGATTTAGTTTGAAATCTGATCATTTTTGCAGGTGACTGCAGCTTTTTAATGCAAACATGAGGATATCTCTTTATTCTCGTCGCAAAACAGAGAGGGTTTGTTTTGTTTTATTTTTGTTCTGCTTTAGGGAATTGTCGTTGTATATTCAATGTCAAGCAGCTTGAATAGATAGATTTAATTTTTGCTGCAGCCCTGGTTACAGTAACAATCCTTACATCTCTTGTAATTATCATCCAGCATTTCACCCACAACTGCACAACAGCCTCTCTCTCTGTATATTTAATCATCCTCTGATAACCTCCAGCTCACCTAACGGCTGCTGGTTGATTAGCAAACAAATAATCACCCAAGTGCCAGATACAGGCAGCTGCACTGTGCGTATGTCACTCACCACTCACCTGCAGAGCGCAGCAAATGCCAGATGCCTGTTCTGGAATAAGCTCAGCAGAAACCACTGGACACTAAGAGCAGTGCATATGGGTGTGTATACTTGTGCGTGTGTGCTGAGAAATAAGAATGAGGGAAAAGAAACAGTTTTGTCTGCTCCTCTCTCAGGGCTCATTTGTTCCTTCACACTTCCTCAGTGTCATGACTACCATACCTTCTGGTAGAGAGAAAGGTTTGGTGCAACCCCAGGGAGTCAAAAAATGAGCAAGTTGTTCAGCCTGTGCAGCAAGAGCAGACTTTGTGAGTGGTCCTGACTGACATGGTGTATGTGTGTCTCATTAGTTTTACTGTTTCTAAATATTATAAAATGGGAAGCATTTACGAGTAATAAGATGTCTGGCAAAATCTACTGACTCAGCCCAAATACTGCATTTGATTCACAGTGACTACGCAGTTCAAACAAAAGGTGGGCCTGTAATAATCGTCGGCATTACTCACACAAATATATTAATATTTTGATTTTCCACAAATCCTCTTGTAAAGAAGTCAGAGATTCCATGCCAAATTCAGCATATACATGCCAGGGTGCTTCTGAAGCATGCCTGAAAATTCTCATTTTAATTATGTGATTTTTACTTGAAAATATACATTCATGTGTGTGGTAATTATTCTGGAGAGACAAAGCTCACTCAAATCCATTGGCTCCTTTAAGGTTGGATCTGACTTTACTGTTTGACTTTTCCTGACGAGAAGTAGAACCTTAGGTTATATCTGAACATAAGCAGTGCAAAAATAAAACAAAAGAGAGGCCAAACTGTAGAGAGTAAAGATTTGCTGGGCACCCTGCCATTTGGAGACGGTGAGGAGGTCAGAAGTAAATCACCTTCTTTAACTGACTTCAAATAAAACTCAAACCTGTGCCTGGTGTAGATACACCTTAGCACCTCATTAACATATTTACTTGTTTTTAGCATTGAAGGCAAGTGAGGAAGAGGAACAGGAAAAGAAAGAGAAACAGGAAGCAGAAGAGAAAGAGGAAGAGGAAGGTTCTCTTCATTATACTCGTCCCTTCTGTCTTCAAAAGGTTTTAAATTCCCATCCATTCACTGAGACAATAATCCTCCTTCAGAAAAACACATTGTTTTCTGTGTTTGCCAGAGAAGGCACAAAGTCCTTCAAACATCTCCATTTCAGCTGAAATTGCTCACCAAACTGTAAAACTTCTATGTAAGTCTACATGAGAAGGTAAGTCTACATGAGAAGATGCAAGAATCGTACGCAAAGGACACACAAATATTTCCCTAAAATCACTGTGCCACTGGCAATCTCTGCTTGTGCACACAGAACTTGACAGCAAATAGCAGTGAGACTTCTGCAGGATTTTATCTTAGAAGATGGCCCAAACTGCTTGATCCACGTGATAAATAATTGCTGCATGGTCTATAATATACACTACTGGATCAAAACTTCTGGTTTCACATTTTTCCATCCACTAGTATTTAACATTTCCGTATGTAGAATCAACCATAATCATGTTTGCCATAGGTGAGCTGTTAATACAAGAGGATGTTAATTGCCAGGAAAAACCCACCAGGCTGTGTGTGTTAATACGCAGGGCAGAAAAAAGCATGAACAGTATTGTGTTCAGCTATGTAGTGCTGTAGCATGACTCTATGATAATCTGTGCTTGTGCACTACTAGCCTTATCAAAGGACAGACAGAAAGGTAGGCTCCACACTCCAGCAGTGTTGGTGGTCTCACAGTGCCTTCAGACACCTCCAAAGAGTGGTCTTCTGTTAAATCTCAGGAAACTAACCCAACACTTTCCTTTACAAAATAGCATTACATGGAGGTAGAGTTATCTCCAATGGAACAGAATAGATGGGGGAACATGCCAAGCTAGTCATTTCACCATTCATACTTCAAGAAGTGGTATGAGTAGAGGTTTGAACAACCTCTTTCTTCTGAGCAAACCAGAGTGAAGTCAGTGCCTTAAGGCCTTAAATGCTGGCATTCAGCTACTAGATCATAGGGTAATTTGCTGCCTTTCCAACGTATATCATCTGCATCTATGTGATGATTACACATTCCTTTCCAAAATGTTGATAAAGGTATTGAGCAGGGCTGAACCAAGAATAGCTCCTTATGCAACCTCAGTTCAAAGTTTAGAGTATTCCTCTGCCAGCTCTTCTAAAATAGAGATTTACAATATGCAGTGTGCAAAACCCACTGATGGCATGCAAGCAACGTCAAAGGAGCAGCCAAACACAAAAATCTGTCCTGCTGCTTTCTGGAGGCAGTGAGAGACTGCTTGAATAGGTGAGATCTTACAGTCAATCATACTTGGGCTCCATTCTCACACAGTGTAACTGCTGTCTAAAAGCCTCTTTTTCTTCCACCACTTAGAATCCTACAAGGACACACAAGACAGAAACTCAGAGAACAGCTCATTTTCCTCCTAATACAACACCACAGTTAACTTCTAGTTTCGACTACAGCAATATGTGTTCTATATCTGAATGATGGGAGACTGCAGAGTCATATTGTTTAGGGATAGTAATGGGAAGCAGTAGCACAGTGAGACCAAAATGTGCAGATGAAAAGGCTGAATGTGGTAGTGAAATCTCCAGTCACTAACCAAAACTAATTCATAACAGCCATAATTCAGCCAACACCCAATCAAAAGTAGGTGAAACTGGAGAAGAACTTGAACATAAAAATATCAAGGAGGACAGAATCAATGCCTCCCAGAGAAGTAGGCATTCAAATATCAATCAGCACATAAATAAACAAGGGAAATAATGTAGAAATAACATAAAGGAATGGAAACCACCAAATATAACTGAAAAGAAATAGATAATAAGATCCCTAATCCTAGGAAAGTTCTAAGTCAGTCCCAGAAAACTGTACACAACCTTTGGAAGCTGAATTTAACAAAATAATATATTTTATTAAGAAAGATGTGCTGGGGAAAGTGTGTTGGGGAAAGTGGGACAGATGGAAAGATAGACAAGTGAAAACTTCCAGTATTACATTCACTTCACCACTGCATCAACATCTTCCCCTTCTCTCTCACACCCACGCACCTCCTCCATTTCTTTCCCTTCTTCACCCTACTGGATCCTGTTGCTCACAAGCTGTCTGGGGTCTACAGACCTTTTTCCTTTTTTGTACTAGCAAAAGCCCAATGAAACTGGTAGGATTTCTAGTTTTGTGGCTATGTAACAAAGGATCTTTATAAAGATTTATAAAGATCTAGTTAGAGGCAAAATCAAACAGATTCTAGAATACATTTGAGCAAACTCTGCATCTCAAAGATTTACTATGGTATTAACAGCTGAAAGGCACAAATCTTTGAATCCCTTGGAGGGGATGCCCTACACTGAAGTTTCTTGTTATCTTCAGAGTATGATGGGTGATGACCTGTTGAATATTTTTGCTATTGTCAGAAAATGCTAGTTAATAAAATGCAAACTTCTGGTGAAAATAAGGCAATATTGACAAGGAGAGCTACAAATTTTGTTCAAAAGAAAGAAAGGAACCCCGGGATAGTCAATAATTTGCTTGTGAGGCAAACTTATGCAGCATGTGAGAGAATCAGATGCCAGTTCCAACTCTGCCTGATTCACAACATGAAGCCTCATCAGTCTTTCTGTGGTTCAGTGATTATTAATACAAGACAGAACAGACGCAACAGGAAAGCCTGAGAAAGTCCCACACATACTCCCTTGCAAAAGGTATTGTCTGGAGAGTAAGGAGGCCACAACCTAGTTTCAGCAGAGCAGGCACTTGCAATAGCACTGAACTGTCTCAGGTTTAGGTCAAAATATAGAGAGATTTATAACGTCTGAGTTTGATGGGCTATTCTGCACCTATCTCTATGCTCTTTCACTCCCAAAGCGCTTGAAATATTGACTTCTAGGGTCTTCACTACACACTGCTCTCCTCAGGGAGCTCAGAGGAGCAATGTTGGCTGAAGCATGTTGGTTTCTGCTTAAAAATCATGGAACTCTCAAAGAAGTAGCCAATTTCCATTGGCTCTTCAGCCTCTATCATCTTACAAAATCCTCCGAGCTTCTGCAAGTGTTGTATACATCCAGTGTTTTCTTCAGGGATGCAGGGAGAGGAGGTTACTATAGGAGTGTACTGCTTTCACTGCTTCAGTCTGCATCTCTTGCTTGGCTTTCTTCTCATTTTTGTGAATGACAGGAACTGTGCAACCCCCAGTGCAATGGAAATTGAAGCAGGGTAAATGATAAGACCATAAACTAAACTTTCACACAAGTTATGATCATTACAATTTTATGATCTAGTATAAACATTTTTAAAACCAGTTACAGCCAGAACAAAACCCCATAGAGGCACCCAAGACTGAAAATCAAGAGAAAGATTCAGGAGTCATGACTCAGGCACCAGATGATTTTACAAACTCATGGCAGAGAAAAGCTCAACTGAAGTGACTTCAGATTTCCTAAAGAAGTGTAAAAGGAACCTATGGACAGACAAGACACACAGATTAATAATGGAAAAGAGAAAAAGCTCTTTACTCAGTGGCTTTCAGAAACAGGAGGAACAACATTTCAGGAAACACTTTCCAGAGGCAGAAAAACTTGACCATACTTTGGTCAGGACAGATGTAAGAGAAAAAAGCAACATTATTAAAAAATCCTAGAGATTTTTGCTTTTTTCATTCCTCATCTCGATCACTCTTGTTTTAGCTTCTGTGCTATCACACAGATTTCTGCTACTACTTGCAGGCAGTGTTTATTAAAGAATCACAGAAATGTTGCTTGAAAGAGAGCTGTGGAAGTTGTGTAGTCCATCCTTCTGTTTGATACAGCTCAGCTGTGGGTTTTCCCAGAATGGAGATTGCACAGTCTCTTGAAATAACATGTTCAAAGGTCACATGATGCCACTTCATGGGTCTTCCCAACCACCCAATATGAACCTCCCAACTGCAGTTCCTGGCTGTTACTTTGCTATATTGTCTGCTGCTACACAGAAGAGTTTGGTTCCATTGCCTTTGTTTTCCTCTTCCAGTCACTCTATTTAGGCTGTTGCTAAGATCACCCTATAGCCTCCTCTTCACCAGAAGAAACCAGCCCAGCTTCCTCAACCTCTGATGTGCAGTTGGTCCTTCACAATCTTGGCAGCCCCCTGTCCGACTCCTCCTTTCTTTACAGCCTTCTTTGAACTGGGAAGGAGGGAAAGTATGGAATGCGTGATTCCATGTTTGATCTTATCAGTGTCAAGTAAAGACTGATGAGAACAACAACTTTGCTTGCGCTGCTCCTTCTAACCCACTGTGTGGTTTACTTTACTCTGAGTTTTGGCTCAATCATACATGGTTCAGACAGTCTACCTAAAGCCCCTAAGTTTTCTCTAGCGGGGCTGCAGTTCAACCAGTTACCACCTGATACTAATGCTGGGTTTATTCTGCAGCTGCAGAACTTTGCATTTCTTCTTGTTTAATATCATGAATTTTTTCTTCGTCCAATCTTCAACTACCTGCAGATTCCTCTGGACTAAAGCTCTGTCACTGTGTGTGTCAATCACTCCCCACCATTTAACACTGTCTGCAGATTTGCAAATGGTGCCATCTGCCTCCTCATACAGGCCACTGACTTCTTATCTTTGCTATGTTTGAAAATGAATTTCAAGATGTTCTTTTTCAGCAATGAAGGTGGCATATTAGGATTCTTCTCTTTGCCTTTTGAAAGGCAGGCCCTTTAGAATCTAGCCTTTTCCCACTCTACATGAACATCTGTATATATCCTGACTTTTACTGATGATAGACAGAAGCTTCACAGTCACATCAGGTACTTCTTCCAGTACCAACAGATGAATCTCATGAAGCACTATGGATCTAAGTACATCCAGTGGTAGTAGTCCCTAACTAATCACTCTTTCACTGCAAGCTATCATCCATAATAAACTGTGTTGGTATGTACAGAGTTGGAATTAAGCTTTATCTGTGAAAACTGATGCCAAAAAAAAAAAAAAAAAAAAAAAAACCACACATTGGGCACACTCTTTTGTATTGTTCAAACCACTGTGTTGTTCTCCCTCATTCACTGGTGGTCCCACACTCTTTAAAACTTCTTTTTTTGTAATTAGTGTACCTGTAGAATTCCTTTATGCACTCTCCTCATATTAGCTCCAACTGGGCTTTGACCTTTCTCAATTTTTGTTAAGATGTGCTTTATATGCTATAGAAGGCCTTCCACCAGAAGTCTCCATCATGTATAAGACATCCCACCAGTACCACTCTGTCTTTACTCCTCTCTTTTCCTACATTACATCTTCCTATCATTTTCTTAGCTACTATTTCAGCTTCGTAAGACTGAGCAACATACATGTTTTACCACAAATCCCTACCCTAACTGGCATTAGAGTAACAATCCTCTTTAAAAAAGTGTAGCATAATAAAACAGGGGTGAATGTCTGAGATGAGGGGCAAAAAAGAAAAGAGACAGACTCCCAGTACTCAAAATTTGCAATTCATCAAACTCAAAAAAGATGAATGCTCTTTACACCTCTCAAGATGATTGAGCACCCTTTACACATGTAAGCAAAATTCTGTAATCTGGTTATGGTCAGTTATTATTGTTAGGAAGAGAAAAAACAGTTAATTTTGAACCTGTTCAACTGAATGGGAGATAAACCCTTAAGTGATCAAGTGAATAGATTGTAATTATACCACTTTTACTTGAAAATTCACTGCAAAATTATGCACAATAATTATACTATGTTTCACTGAAATTAAAATTAATATAAAAAAATACACCGATTACATTCTACAATTCTTTCTGTGAGACCTGAGAGGACAAAACTGCATAAAAACACCGAAGTTTCTGTGCTAATCTTCTAACAGAACAGCATAGTAGTTATTGATGAATGGCAATTAATGCCCCCTAGAGAATATTCAAAGGAATTAGCAGCACAGCAGTCTCAGGAGTGAGTGTAAAAGTAGATGCAGCTGAATTCTCCCTATCCCATGTCTGAGAGCCGCATGCCAGGTGTGCTTTAAAAGCTTTAAAAAGCTGCAGCCCATCAGCATGTCCAACAGAAGGCCTGCAGCATTCATGAATCGACAGATCCTCCTGAACCCATCCTCCCGTTCTCAGCTCATCTTTCACTCCAAAGCACTTCTGTGTCACAGAATCACAGGACTGCAAGGGCTGGAAGGTACCTATGGAGATGATCTAGTCCAACTCTTCTCCGCTAAAGCAGGCTCCCTAGCATAGAACTGAGACCTTTTACTGCTTCCCAAAACATAGTGGAGGTGTCTCTTTTGCTACGCTGCAGGCCTTGGGTGGATGTACTTCCTATACAAAAGCCGGGTGGATTATATCACAAATTAACCTGCTATGGTTGCCTTCACATGTTGTACCACCATGTGGGGACAGCAGCAGACTGCACTCCCTGGTTTCTGGAGAGCCACACCAACAGTGCCTTGCCAGCGTGGGAGGAAGCTTCTAGTAAGCCAGTGAAAGCCCAGTAGGGCCAGAAACAGGCTGTCGTGACTAAGTGCCTCAATTACAGGATGGTGAATGTGACTCCTGGCTTGCATCTTGCATCCACCAGTACCTGCTCATGCCAGCAGCCAAGGCTACTTGTCCAGTTGGATGCTGTGCTGAGTTCAGTAGGTCAGGAAGAAATCACTTCTATGTATCTGAACCACTACATCCCATGACACTGTAGTTGAAAAAGGCCTTTCTCAAACCCAATAAGCAGTAAAACAAAATTAAGATTTTAATTCGCTAGTGAAAAATCTCAGTGGTAAGTATGGCACAGATCATATTATATGCCAAGTTGCGACTGGTATCCCCACTGTGAAATGTCTGTTGAAACACAGTTCTTCAAGTAGCAAAATTAACGCAGAACTGGTGATTTAATTCACTGTCACCCCCATGGCTGACTCCCATCTGTCTGTCTCAAGCACTCATCTTTCCTCGTGTTGCCTAAAAGCATCTTCTTCACCTCAGTTTTTCTTAGGGAGGGATAATAATGAAGGACACAATTCTGGTAGTGTGTAGCTTCTGTGTAGAGCTCTTCTTTACTGCTTTTACCAAGACAAACAGTGCTTTCCCAGATGGGGAACTGAAGGCCCCAAATAGCAATTTCTTGAGGTGGCAAACGACAGAGTCAAATGCCAGATAGAACCCCTTGGCACCACCCAGCACTCTAGCTAGAAGGTAGTTTATTTTCTGATCTCATCTGTATGATCACAACCAACATGATTCACGTTTCCCACACTGTCACTGATTCCTCACCTGCGTGATGCTGCTTATCAGAGGTCTGTAAGAGAATTTTAGACACCAGCTTCAACCCCAATTACTCACAAAGAGCTCTTACTGTTAAGCAGAGACACATACAGTAATTAGACATATGACACACTTCAGTAGTTAAACATTGCTCCAATCTTCTTAAACGCAGGCTATAATGAAACAACCTTTGATCTTCTGAAAGTGCGGCACAATCACAGCACACTTAATTCTGAGGCATTTCAGACCTTGAGAGTGATTTTTATTTATTTGGTTGGCTTTGATTTTTCTTCAGTCCTTAAGGAGAAAAAATTCTTTTTGGCAAGTGCAGGAAATCAACAGGCAGTGCCAGCCTGACTCTCAGAGAGACTAGATCTCTGAAATAGTATTTCCACCTCCTTTGTGGCTACAGCTTGTGGTTTCATCTGAGGTACCTGTGTGGCAAACAATTCAAACGAGCCCACAGAGAGTCTTTTATGTTGAAAGATACGTGAAGGAAGGAGGAATTTCCAGTGGAAAATGTGATTGAATGGAGAAATGTTCACTTGGACAATCTTTTACCGAGGCACAACAAATGACTAGAGGTATCTGCCAGTCTTTTTTTCCACACAATGAGGCACTGTCTCTTTACTGCTTACATCAATTAGAACTCATACTGTAATTACTGGGCACATCAAAGCATCTTGCCTCCCTTCAGAAAGGCTCAGAAGCCTGCCCACTCACATTGTGGTCTGCGAGTAACTATGAATCCCCCGGCACCCAGTAATGTGTTTCACACCTCAGCTCTGGGCTCTGAGTGATGCTTTTAGGCTCTTTTAGCTCTGACAATTACAGACTCTATTCCTTGGGAACCCTCAGGCTTGCTCAAACATTCTCTGTTTTCATATTTCACACCAACAAGAACTACTTTTAGAATGCAATGCTCACAATTCAGTTATATAAATAAGAAAAGAACTCATCTATTAGCTGACTATTTGAAAACTGTGGTAATAGTACAGCACATGTGCAGTCATGATTATGGACTATGAAATCAAACTGTCTCAAAATTCGGCTGTGGAGTTTTCACAGTCTCAGAGAAATAGGATGTGGATACGTACTCATCAGAATCATGAAGATCTTGTTATGCATCAAGCTCTTTTCCAGGTATTAATTATATTGATCAAAGAATTGCCAACGTGCCTGGTTTTATTTATTTATTTATTTTGAAAACTGGAATTATCTCTAAAGGTGATGCTTAAAGGAAATGTCACAGGAGACAGGGTCAACTTGAAAAGGGCAAATGGAATGGAAATGCTATGGGCTTGGGTTGCTTTTTTGTTGTTGTTGTTGGTGGTGGTGGTTGTTGTTTTTTGTTGTTGTTGTTGTTGTTTTTCCAGACAAGAGCCATAGTTAGCTCCCTTTGTTTCAGTGACAATAACTGCAAATGCATTTCTTCTCTGATGAAAACTGTCTGATTTAGAAACAAGAAATGTTCCACCAGAAATAATCCATATTGTGCCCAAAATCTCCAAAACAAAGGATCCCAAAAACAGCTACCTGAACAGAAGTTAGTAAATCAAATAGTTGTGTTGATCTGAGCCTGCCGAGACAGTCCTGCCTGGTCTCATCTAATCTCAGCACTGACATAACCTCAGTGAACCAAAAGCATGCATTTCTGTTACTTGGTTAATCTTCCAATCTGCTCACTGAAAGGGGAGTGCCAGCAATGTTACAAGAGTATAGCTGGGGAGGGATATTCAGCAGTGGCCTCAACTTACTGCTGTTTATATGCAGCCTGAGACTTGATAGCTTGTGAAATTATCCAGGGAAGTACAATAATGGGATATGAAGTGAGAGATCCGGGTTCAATGGCGTGCACATGTTTTCTTGTATTTTTGGGACTGGGGCAGCTCTCACTGCTTACTTTCCATCTACATGCATGACAGGGCTAATTCTAAGCATATTGAATGCACCTGCCTTTGGCGGCACACTGATGAATGCCCACAGCTCTCATACCTGCTCTGACTATGCCAGAGTTGCAGAGAGCCAGGTCAGTGAAGCTGCTGACACCAATGAGGGGATGGAGACAGAGGTTTCAGTTGAGATCTTCACTCTCATCCCAGTTAACAAGAGTAATCAATTACATTCCCCAGCTAACTCTCTCTGAGTTAGCTCCTTTCTCTCCTTCCTCCTCTCTCCAGTATCTCAGTTTGGAGGAGAGAATTTGGTTTACAGTGCTAAGAAGCCCTGCACAATCAGTAATTGCCTAAATACCCCTGGAGATTGAGTCATTGGCAGTCAGGTTCCTACAACTCCCACTATCTGCTGCACAAAGCCATGGACATACTGGTTATCAAGGCTCAGCAGCCTCAAGGTTATCCCACTTGGCCATCAATCCAAACAGACAAAATTAGAATGTCAAAGCACAGTGAAGAGCAATGCTGGAACCCAGCCAGATGAATATGAAGTGGTTTACAGAAATCCTATGTAGCAAGTGAAAGAAATTGTCCAGAGGCCACCATCCTCTTTGGGATGGTTTCTGCAGGGCTCTAAGCAGCCAGATGGCTCCAGATTCCTCCAGCACAACTCCTCACTCTTTTGGACCTCAACAGTGGGACCACTGCAAAGAGCTGCTGGTAAAATTCATCACACGAGTAGGATGGGGGGGTGAGGGGCAGAGGAGGTCAAAACAGCTGAAAGAACCACAAAAATGAATTTGTATCAAAGTGAAGTTTTGCGAAAATGAAGGCAAAAGCAGTCCTTGCCAAGTTTAGTATAATAACTAGTTTCCTTCAATGCCCTAGCACAGATTTACCTGAACTGCAAATACGAGTGATCTTTATAAATGGTGTTAAACTGCATATTTTTCATTGAACTTGAGAGGAAGGAAGCAAAGAGCAGAAAGTTAAGACACCTGTTGCAAGCCTTCTTCAAGAGAAACCATATATTCTTAATTGTAGGCAGTTATAAAAGGCTTTATAATGCCTCAAAGACTTTGGGTCAATATGTTAACAATCTGTTCACTGGTGGAAAATAGAAAGAAAAGAACTTCAAGATATTCTTGCTCCCTGCAAACTAAAAACTTCAACTGTAAAGTTTGATGAGAGACTTTATGTTGGAAATTCCTTTGTAGTTCCAGAAAAAGTAGGAAAAAAACAATCAGAAGTGAAGACAGAAAACCTAATATTGAAATGGTAACAGTGGAAGAACAAAAGAAGGGTTTGGGGAAGCTGCCCAGGGATGGGGGAATTATTGCTATGTAATCAAAGGAGTTGTTTTTCTCCCCTGCTTTCTCAAGACAAATTTTGGTGCCAGTCTCTTTAAAAAGAACATCTCTGCTTTTCAGGTGGTATCTTCTTCACTTACTTAGCAAAGAACTGCGAGGAAGGACAGCGTCTGGGGAGAAATGAAGCCAAGAGCATTTATTGGAAGGTCTTAGCTATGTCAGAAAGAGTACTTCAGACTGTGATTTAATTGAAATCAGGAATGTAGCTGGAGAAAAGAAACATTGCCAACATACCCTGGAGAGCAGTTCTGAAATCTGTGCTCCATTGACCACTGATGATCCATAGAGAGCTGGCAGGTCTCACAGTGCTGGCTCTTCTCCTTGTTTCCAGCTGCTAAATTACATTAATGTCAGCTTAAAATTCATTAAATGCTTTCCTATTATTACTTTTCCATATAAGCAGTTGTTATAACTGCTGAAGAGGCTTTGTGTGATGGTGACAGTGAAGGGAGAAGTCTGAGTAAATATGAATGGGAAAGGAGAGGTGATTTTGACCAGAAAAGCGCTTGGGACCCCTTCCTTCAGAATTTTACTGCTTTTCAAAAAATGAAAGCAGATAGACAGTAGATTTTGAATTCAAGATGCTTAAATACTCCTGAGATACCTTAATACTGAATGTGGAGGTCACATTTTGTTTTGCACTTCCGTATAAATTCTGAACCAGTGAGAGTCACCTCACTGTGAGACTGTCACTGCAGTGATGCTGACCCTGTGTCAGTGATAATTACAGGTAATCTCAAGTGCTGTCATTAATTTGCCTTTTTCAATCACTCAGCAAAGCCTTACCACGGGCCTCGTCCTCCATATAATGATGTTGAAGATAATAAGATTTCTTCCATCAAGATTTAAGGAATTGAATTTAACTTTGATTTTTTAAAGGTTCTGTACTATTTCTTGAAGATTTTGGAAAAAAATATATTTTTAACAGTTTTCACAGATTTCTGTAGGAGGTTTTTCCAGAACAGGATACAGAGGACTGAAATTCAAGTGTTACCAGAAATATACTGCTACTCAGTTAAGAAGAAAGATCATTCAAAGGTGAAACTTGGGGGGAGCAGTCCTTACTCTCACCCCGTTTCACTTCATTTTTTTTTTTTTTATGAAACATCACAAAGATTCTTCACTTGAAATCTGGCTTTTAGTGACAGGTCTCACACAACAAAAAAATAAACAGCTGGCATGAAATAAACATGGCTTTGCCAACAAGACAGAAATGACAGTCCAAGCTCAGTACAAAATGGCGCTGTCTACTCATTACCTGTATCATCTGATATCCTTAAGAGAAACAATAACAATACCTGGACAACAGTTCGACTGAGAGAACAACCCTGTTAGTTTTTCTGGAACAACAAAATGAGAATCTACTGAAAGAAGAAACTCTTTTTAAATCTAAAAAAGAAGACATAAACCACTTTTTAGTGACTCATACAACTTAGAGCTGTAGAAGACTTTTTAAAATAGTATTTGCAATTTCTACAGGAAGTCTTTCAGAATAACATCACTAAAAATACCCAAGTGTCTTTAAAGACTTACTGTCCATGCCCAGAATTCTTGAATAAAGTAGAATATTAGAATAATATTGAACTTGTAAGCCTTGCATATAATACTTGTTAGAGCTTTAGTATACATGGGATGCAGAGGTCCATACACTGCAACGTCCTTATGTGGAGACCCTTCTGCAGGCCATGTATATGGAATTCCCATTGGCCACACAGCTGACCAAGTCTGTACAACGATGCTTCCAACATAAAGTAGTCAAATGCACTGTTGGCTTATTCTGATCTTCACTAAATATTTGGGGCTGAATTTGGCTTGTTTAATGATACAGATGCAGAAGGAAGTATTAACTTTCTCACACTTGTGGGCTTCCTACCTCTTGGGTGTAGCCTTGGAGATCCAGCAAGTCTCTGTTAACAGCAACAGGACCCAAGGGAACTGCATGGAGCTACAGGAGGGAAAGGTCAAGTTAGGTGTAAGGAAAAGGTTCTTCAGTTCAGAGGGCAGTGGCTGTGGAACAGGCTGCCCAGGGCAGTGGGCACGGCCCCAAGCTGCCAGAGTTCCAGGAGCGTCTGGACATCACTCTCAGACCCTCAGATTTGAAGTGTGAGTGGTGCTGTGTGGAGCCAGCAACTGGATTAGATGATCCCTGTGGGTCCCTTCCAACTTGGGATATTCTATGATACTATGATTATTTTATCAACTGTATTTTATTTGTTTGCTCTATTCTGTGATTCTGTGATTGTAAGAGCAGCAGAATCAGCTATTGCAAACGTGCAACAGCAAAGAAGGACAACACAAATCTGATGTGACCCTTCCAAATCCAAGGGGCTTCGAGAGAACTAAAGGCTACCCTACAGACTTGCTCGGTGGACTATCCGCTCCAGTGGAGAGGAGCTGCAGCTCCTTTCCCTAGGTGGAGCTATTCTGCCCCCACATGGCAGGTCCTAGGAGAACATGGAGCTGCACCTCCACACAGCCTTTGAGGGCAAAGAGTCATCAGCAGAGAAAATTAATGCAGACAGGCTGGAAAGTTCTCAGAGGAGCATGGTGAAACATACCCATGTCTCGTCCCCCACCACCCCCACAGGAGCCGAGGCAATACCAGCCATCTCCGGGAGCTGAACAAGGTCTTGCTGTGTTCAGCTGACTCCTCTGAGAGTGGGAAGAAGATCGTGACTGTTTCCTGATTACATTCAAACAAATGTATAGAGTTTTTATGTGGGCAGGGGCATCTGGTTTTCACACCATATGCTATTCCTTTTGGAGTATAAGTATATAGCTGGGTAAATGCAGCAGGATGTTTATATGATGAGCATGAAACAGTCTGAAAGGAGACTTGACGCCAGTAGTAATAAACAAATTTTGCTTTCCATTGTGGGGCTTCAAATTCTCCTGGTAAACTTTACATTTAATCCGCTTGAAGTCAAATGAGTTGGCACTTGGTCATGGATGGGGGAAAATAGTTATTTTTCAAGATTTGCCAGAAGTACACTTGCTAATTAACCAATATCCAACACGTCATAAAGGAAAGAGAGAAACCAAACCAAAGGCAACACAACAAAATCTCACAAAGCACCACAACTTTGTCGACATTCTCTTGAAGCACTTGCCACCAGCCTTTCTTACATACACTGATGCCTGTTCAACACCCAGCTTCACTAAAATCCTCCTGAAAGAGGGCCAAGAGGACATTTCTCCAGTTGCATCACCACAGGACCTCTCTGTGCCCTGGTAAGCCACTCACCTCATCGAGGGAGACCTCTTGACATCCAAGGTAGAGTAGCTGTGACCAACTAAACTCTCTTCTTTGAAAAAGCTCATAGCATCACTGTTGCAAATGGTGACTGCAGAATTTAAGGCAGCACCAACGGCTCATTAACCTCCAGTTCAGTGGGATCTTATCTGTCTTGAAAATTATTGCATCAAAGACCTTCTTAGAGGTAACACAAGAAACAGTGTGGTTCAGCAATGCATGACAGGATAGAGAATAAACAAGAAACAATTTCCCTACCTCTGACTTGATTAAATGTTGACTGAAGGACAGAAAGATGGTCAAAAGTAGACCATTGGAGAAAAAGGGAAAGCGTCTGCCAAGAAGAGGCTGTTTGTCTCAGATTGAAACCTCTGTATGTACATTCATGTACATATATTGCTAACCATTTCTTAGTTTCATACTAGATTCGCCTCCTATGGAATTTAAGAATTGCTAAAAAATGAGTATTTTCCTGGAAGAATCCTGATGGAAGAGCTTGAGGTGTATTGGTGAACATCCAAACTAGATCTTATCCCTTGTTATGAGTATAAATGGTGCCAAATAATAGTGCCAGCACAGGAGAAGCCACACGTACACACGTACAACTAGCTTGATGAATTTTATTGACATGAGATCTTTGAGGAAAGTTGCCACAGAAGAGATAGGCCAAAAAGGTGCCAAATATGATGCAAGCATAAAGGCAGGACACTGTGTGCAATTGTGTATAGAAAGTGATACAAGGGTTTGTTTCTAGACAGGGGAGATGTCTGTGATTAATTAGTAGTTGGCAGATGTTTGCTATTCCAAGCCATGCTAACAACTTTCAATCAGACCTAAGTTTCAGAGTTTCCACAGGGAAGCACGTCAATATTGATGCCCAATGGATTTAGCAAGTATAGATAAATACCTTTGATGTATCATGTGTGCACATACATATATACACATTTCTAAGAACACATCTCTGTATATTTAGGACCACAACTGACATATAATTATGTGATTATATATGAATGTGGTTACATGGTACATTATATTCATTTATGTAACTGTAGCTAGAAATATTGGTACGGTATAAAAATGCTGATATATATTGAAGATTTCTCTATATACAGGAGATAAAGGAAATATGTGTATGAGTAAAGCTGTATGTAAAGATCCTGGCAGCCTGACACACTGAGTAGGCCTGTGCTCTAATTGAAGGCTGGGGCTGTATTAATGTTAGCTTCCTTTCAACCATGACAGGGAAGGAGGAGGGAGGTCTGGAAAGCACCATCTGCTTTTCCAGATTGCTGTTAATCTGCCAATAATTCATATTGGATATAAAGAATTAATGTTATTGGAGAATGGTAAAAATATACACAGCCTCCATCTTCAGTGTATGGAGCAAAGAGCAGGCTTCACGTTGCTCTCATGGACCAGGAGGGTAAAGAACCTTCAGAAATGCAACTTGTGGGGATAAGAGAGTGAAAACACAGGTATGGAAGGGAAAAGGGCTATTCCTCTGATAATCAAATGTGAAGAAACCTGGAAACTGCCAAAAAAGCCATACAAAGAACAATGTAAGACTGGACAAGCAATACAAGTGGAACTGGCATGCATACAAATGAATAAAATCCTGGTTTGGGGGAGCAAGCAAGCTACGCTTTGTGAGCCTGTGTTCGCTTCTGTGTGAAAACACACTGGAAACAGCCTTGAGCAAAACATCACATGAAGGGAGCCTGAAGTCACTTGGAAAAGATGGCAGGGTGGCATCAGTGAGAATGCAAAGCACAGGGTGATACATCTGAGGTGAAACGCTAATCCCTCAACTGTTTGTAGTTTTTACATTGACCAGAAAAGGTCAACATATGGTGTACTGGGAAAACTGCCAATAGAAGTACTGCTATTTTTTTGAATGTTTTTTAATATGAATTTCAATCTTTTTCTTGTTATTGCAGCTCTGTTAGAGAAAAAAGTGCTGATTACTACAAGGAGTGATCACTAATTATGGCTCCTCTGAACATGTAGGTTGAGTCTGAATAAGCATGAGTTACATGCAAGTGAAATTCACTGAAATAGGGCTGCTATGTCATATATCTGATATTCCAGTATTACTTGGGCATGGGAACCTCTGACTACATTTATCTAAGCAAACTACACAGAGCGTGGGCATAGGACCGAGTACTGACAAGCTATTAACCCTACCACAAAAGTGTTAGCAGGGTTTTTACCACAGCTTTAGCCCTCGGTCCTGTGCAGTTAGAAACTATCATAAAACAACATTTAATTTTCACATCAGAATGAAAACAGAATGAAAAGACTTGCAGGAAAAGAAAATCACCCGCCTCTCTGAGGATAGAAAGCTGGTGCAGCTACATAAGCGATCTGGCAGTTCTTGCAAGAGTAGCATAAACAGGAAGGGAAGAATTCCGCAAACTTGATGACATGTGGTCTTTATTTTCAGAGTTGCTTGATTGACGAGTGACTGTGAAGGGCTGCTGTGTACAGGGAGCTCTGCTGATGGGCCTCGTGATCCAAAGCTGGAAGGAGTTCGAGACTGATATCACTGCTACTCGATGACAATTTTCTGGCTCTGGGGGGTATTTCTTCTGTCAGACATACTGAATTCTGAGTGCTATCTTTCCCTCATTTCATGTCTTTTTTTTTTTTTTTTTTTTTTCCCCCTCTTTGCTTTTTTTTTTTCCCCCCCTTCTCTTCTGAGTTTTCTCACTGCATATAACGTGTGAATGGGTATAGGTTGTAGTCTGAAATCATGAATGTGGTGCCTCTGTTTCACTGAGACCCTCCATTAGTAAAAGCACAGGCTAATGACTCACTTTCCAGAAGGAGGACAAGGTTACTAAATACAAATAATGATATTTTTACATTAAATACAATACACTGGAAAAAAAGAAACAGGTGAGTTGTACACACAAGTACTTCAACAGGTTCTTTACCATAAGGTATTTATTATTTAAAGTTTTGGATTCTGATTATTGGCCTTTTTTTAAAAAAAAAAAAAAAAAAAATGCAAAATGAACTTTAGGGGAAAAAAAATAGCACACTAAGTAAGGTTAATTCACCTGCAAAGCTCAAATTCCAGAAATGATGTTTCAGGATATATGAAATGCATTTATATTCCATGTATCCAAAGTATATATTGTTTAACTCACTTGTTTGTTTTATAAAAGGAAAATGAAAGAAATCATTTGTATAGCTGCTTAATGTTTTATTCCTGGCTGGGTATTTGGACTAGGAAAACAACAGCTTTCCTTTTGGCTGTTAGTGTTTAATTATTCAATGTTAACAGCCAAGAAGTAAGCTGTTAGCCCTCCTCCTCTTCTTCACAGCTTTTCTTTCCCTGGTGGGTCTAAATCTGTCCTTCACGCAGACGAAGCGCAATCTGAATTGTAGGAATTGCATTTTGGCCTCACAGGAAACAGTCTATGAATGGCATACAATATCTCCTTTTAATATTGGTGTGGCTTGTCCTGCATTGAACACCATCACAGATACTTCACAGACCTGCTACCAAGCTAAGCTCTCTCAGTACAACTTCTGAAATGTAACAACTGTTCTAACCAAGTCACTGCTTTGACTGCTTGACAAAGGGAATAAGCATTTGCAAAATCCATATAATTCTTAGTTATGCTTTTACTCCTTCATTTGCTGTGAAGTTCATTTACTTATAGAAAGAAATTACTACTAGATACGGAATTTCACAGCTCATGGAAAACAGAACAAGTCTTTTATTTCTACTATTTCTCAAAAATCCGCAAGATCTGAATTCCAACCTAACATACTTCATGTTATTTACAGACACTGTAAGCACCATCATTCCCATTTTACTCTATATAAATTAATTCAGCAATCTGGTGAAGAAGCTTCCAGTTGATGACGCTGTGTAGAGAGACATTACACAGGAACAAATAGAATGCAATTCTGGATCAAAAAGACTAACTTTTTAGATGTTCTCTGGAAATTTTAACGAATCTAGGATACTCACATTCTGAGTCCACAACGTATAGAGAAGAAGAGGTCCAATTTTTCTGTTATTTCCAATATTTTCTGTTTGTAGCCCATCATCCATATTGATTTGGGCTACTCATTGTGAAAAAGGGACAAAATAGGTGCAGAAATGTACAAAAAAACAAAATTCCCAAGTTAAGATTTCTTTCTGTGAAAGTATTGCAAAAACAAGGACACTTGCTGACAGATGCAAAATAGCTTGGGGAAAAAAAAAAAAAAATGCCAAAAAACCTGCCTTTACGATTAAAGAATATCTGCACCTTTAAACACTGGAAGTTGTTATTGATTTCCCCACCAGATGGAGTAGCACAAACAGCTTTGATGATTCCTGCAGATAAGTGATTTATTTATTTGGAGTGGTTACTGAATTCTTGGCTAATATTATGGAACCATTTCTACTCTGTTCAAAAAAATCAAAAATTCAGTCCCAAAGACTGAATAAAATCACAAATAAAACTGAGAACTTACTTTCTCTCCACAACTCTTGAAGACCTTTGATAAGAAGGTTTTTATTGAGGTTCTGCTTACTCACAGCTTTTTAACTCAGCTGCTGTGAAACAGATATATCCCAAGTTTCAGAAAATGTAGGCATTCAAGTCAGTTTCAGAAAGGTCCTACAACAATCATAGACTGTTGTACTCATTTGAGTACTGCATCCAGGCCTAGGGCCCCAGCATAAGACAGACATGGAGCTCTTGGAGTGGGTCCAGAGGAGGGTCATGAAGATGGTCAGAGGGCTGGAGCACCTCTCCAATGAGGAAAGGTTGAGGGAACTGGGCTTGTTTAGCTTGGAGAAGAGAAGGTTCCAGGGAGACCCCATTGTGGCCTTCCAATACTTGAAGGGAGTGTATAAACAGGAGGGGGAATGGCTGTTTATGAGGGTGGATAGTGATAGGACAAGAGGGAATGGTTTTAAACTGAGACAGGGGAGGTTTAGGTTAGATATTAGGAGGAAGTTTTTCACACAGGGGGTGGTGACACACTGGAACAGGTTGCCCAAGGAGGTTGTGGATGCCCCATCCCTGGAGGCATTCAAGGCCAGGCTGGATGTGACTCTGGGCAGCCTGGTCTGGTGGTTGGTGACCCTGCACGTAGCAAGGAGGTTGAAACTAGATGATCATTGTGGTCCTTTTCAACCCAGGTCATTCTATGATTCTACTACATGATTCATAGGATAAATCCAGGCTAGAAGAGATTTTGAAAGGTCATTAAGTACAACCTCATGCTGCCTCCAGCTTAAAGGTGAGTCACCTGCAAGATCACACCAGACTTCCCAAGCCTTTATCCTGAAGGTCTTTAAAACATAAGAGAAGACTGCACAATCTTTTGGGCAACCTGATCCAAATGGTTGGATGTCCTCATGGTGAAAAAGCTTCACCTTATATCCAATCTTTCTTGTTTCAATTCATGCACGTTGACACTTGCCCTTCTGCCACGCACAACTGTGAAAAGCCTGCCTTCAATTTCTCCGTGACGCCCATGTAAGTACTGGAAGGCTGATATTAAGCCTACCCTTCTCC
Source organism: Meleagris gallopavo (assembly GCF_905368555.1). Taxonomy (NCBI): domain Eukaryota; kingdom Metazoa; phylum Chordata; class Aves; order Galliformes; family Phasianidae; genus Meleagris; species Meleagris gallopavo. The sequence goes on from NC_139406.1 coordinate 35,619,376, forward strand.
ACACTACACAAGCCCAGTTCCCTCAACCTCTCTTCATAAACCAAGTGTCCCCAGCCCCTGACCACCTCTAGATTTACCCATTTATCACTGTCTTTCCTGTATTGAGGAGGCTCTAAGTTGCATATGGCCTCTGCAGTAAACCGACACTTTTTGTCCCTGTTGTGTATTTCCTCACACCGGTGGCTCATGCATGAGCTAGCTCTTATTAGATCAATTTTATACTTCAATGTCAGGTGTACTATTTAAGAAACAGTTTTCACACTGCTTCCACACCAGGATATTACAAACCTTAGAGGAAATATACATACAAAATTTGTCCCAACTTGGCAAGTCTCACTGGAGACAAGTACCATTCATTCTTCATAAATGCTCTAAAGAAACATACTCCCTAAAGTCCCAGGCAAGTGTAACAGTGTAGGACCTACCCAACATCTTTTTGAGCTGTATTTTTCCTGGAAAAGGCAGGAACCCTATAGATCCTCTTAGCAGAGAGCTCAATAGCGCTTTCACAGAATCACAGAAACACAAAGGTTGGAAAAGACCTATAAGATCATCCAGTCCAACCATCCACTTATCACCAGTAGTTCTCATTAAACCATGTCCCTCAACACAACATCCAAAGTTTCTGGCCATAGAGATGGGCACAAACAGGAAGAGAACGAAGTGGCATTGATACAGTGTGGAAATAAAAGCTGATGCAAAACATTGGCATTGCTCAGATGTAAGCCGCTTGATACTTCACACAGCAAAAAAAAAAAAAAAAAAAGATCAGGACCTGGACAAGGCTGTCTGTGATCCCTGACTGCCCCTTTCCACATGCAAAAGGAGATAATGCCTATGCAGTAACAAAACAACCACACATCAATACCAAGTCAGTTTTTTTAACAGACTATAATCCATTCACGAACCTGAGCTATACATGAACGACACATCACCCACTAAACAGAAATCGCAGCTAGAAAGAACATCAGAAAGTAGGGAGAAGCCTTATGATTGTCTGAAGTAGAAAAGGAGCCATGGGACTACTTTGGCCAAAACTTGGAATCAGCAGGATCAAATATTCCCTTGTTAAATCTCTGCTTGATTCACAAAGAAGAAATCTGTCAGAGCTCCTCGTTTTACATGGGAGATTAGATAAAGAACTATAAAAATGGTTCACAGCAATTAAAAACTAAACCTCTCTTGCAGAGTTTCCATATGACCAAGTCTATGGGCATAACTGGGGGAATTTTTGCATTCATATCATTCATATTAATTTCTGCATGCACTTCTAATTGCTCATTAGGGCTGCAAGAATACCACTAACAATTGTGTGCGAGTATGTTTCAACCATTCTTTTAAGCAGTGAACATTCACTTTTGCACACGTGTGAGTCTTGAACAGATACACCTAGAAAGCAAGAGCATTCCTGCTTAGCTCTTTTTCACAGCTTCCACCCCAGAAATCTCTCCCAGTTCTCTCCTACAGCCTTTTCTGTTGGGTGATTTGTGACTAACTGGGGAACAGAATCAAGACTGGACTGAACACTCTATCTGTCATAAACAGACTCGATAACTCCCTGACCTTAGCCACTGGAGCTAGGTCTTTTATTACTTAAATAATATCAAGTATGACTCCACAAACAAAAGCAAATACTGTTCACTCTAAAACTGGTATTTTAATGAAGGTCATATGCTATCAAAGTTCTGATTGTTCCCAATTTTACAGTAACTACATAATTTTATTGTCACTGTATGCTGATACAAAGTTCTTACAGGATTTTCTTTTAAATGTACATATATGTATTTGTCTACATATACTTTTAAAAGGCTTATTCCACCTGAAATGCCTGATCCTGCAATGCCATCCCTCTATCACTGCATTCTGCCTTTGCAGCTTCTTCACATCTGAGTACTTAAAGACGTGGTAAGACAGGATGCTGCAAATGTATGCCAATTTTTAATAGCAAAGATACTCAATCATTTGATTCATGAATTATCAGTATCAGAAACAATCTTTTTTCCTAACTTTCAATATTCTGAGAGCCACTGCGTAACAGCAGATGGTGGGGAAACAGACTATGAAGCATTAGTACAATTGTTTCACAGCACTTCTCAACAAAATATAATTATTAGATGGTCTTTTAAGATATCAATTTATTTCATTTCCTGACACCCATGCATTGTAGGGGCAAGGCAGTACACTCTGTCACAGCAGTACCATATTCCCAAAGTACAGACGTATTTACTTAGATTGTGAATCAGCTACAGATTTTACTAAGCTTGGCATGACTACGCCTACAACCTCACTGATAAAAGGTGTCTTTTTACACACACACATAGCTAGCTGCTGCACTTATGCCAGGGTAATTTCTCAAACAAGACATGGGAAGCTTATAGTATCTTAGATTACAGTTGCATCCATTTAGGAAAGGCTTTTATGATGCAATTCTGTGAGAGCAAAGCAAGTGGATTTCGTGGCTGCTGCCTCTAAACTTTGAATCATGGCAAAGGTGAGCTGGGTATAGACACCCAGATGCCTGTACCTTATCTCTCTGGAAAACACCCATTCTTCAGTCACTTCATGGCACCTGGCTGTGCAAGTCAGCACAGGCACCCACCTGGGATTACAGATGGGGTTCTACCTCAAAGCTTTTAGCATTCTGTTTGCTTGAGAATGGGAAGAAGACCACCCAACACTGAGACTCTAGATGGGTGAAGGCTCCCATGAGAAAGAAACAGAATTTTCATTGCAACAAACAACAAGCCTCCTAGAGAGCATCCAGTCAGAGAGCAAGCAAGAGGGATAAGAGCAGCAGCATTGGTAAATCTAAAAAAATCTGCCTGCAGAGACAAAGGAGAGAGGAGCTGCCCACCAGACTCGGTACTTGGATACAGAGATATCAGCTTACTATGCCTTTAAGTCATTTTATTGCCTAGAAGCTTAATCCTTTTTCACAATGGTGACAGTTATATACCTACAATTCTTTTTTCTTTCAGGGAATTAGTTCACAGAAAGAAGGAATGAAGGGCAAATATGTATGAATGTACAGTTTTCTTCCTACAATAGGGATTGCTGGGAATGCTGAAAGGAAATTCAGAAAAGTAAACACTAATTGCTGAAGTCGTATCAGAAATGAGTTTAAGTGTTGCTCTGTCTACCTCACACACGTTAAAGAAATGTTCTATGATGGTCTGTGTGAGACCTACAAATAAAAGATATGGTGCAGGCTATTGGGAAGCAAGAACTTCATACAAAAATAACTTTATAAGCCAGCAGATAAATCTGAATGCACAGGTGGTAAGTGAAAAATGAACAAGCAGAAGGCCTGGGAACAGCGCCGAGTGAATTTTGGGAAGGCACTTGGAAACCTCTCAAGCATATCTGAGTTTTCCCTTTTTTGTCCGTGTAAAATACAGCATGGGGCTAAAGTATGTTCTTATATCAAATTCAGTCTCTATGTGCTAGCCTTGCCGACAAGACCAGGTTTGTTGTTGTTTGGTTTTTGAAGATGGTCAAAAACAGGACAGAAGCTTAATGTGAACCCGCAGTGATGCAGACTAATCTGCATGCACCCTGGCAGGAACACAGCTGGTCTCATTATCTGCATTTTCAGCAAGCTTGTGAAGACACCAACCTGCAACAAGTGATAGCTAGACTGGAAAATAGTACTTCCATCTGAGTGATCTTAGCAATTTGGAGAAACATTCAGCAAAGACAAATGTCCTTTCTGAAAGCCCTGCACCTTGAATAGTGCCTGGTATTGCTCCAAGACATGAACTGACTGTTCAGAGAGCAACTCTACACAATAGGGTCTGGATATCCCAGTGGACAAGTGGTACAAACAACAACAGTATATCCCTGCAATGATGAAGACTAACAATACCGTAAGATACACAGCCAAGGTGTAAAGGAAACTAATATAAAAGATACCCCCTTTATTTGACACTCATTTAGAATACTGCATCCGGTGTTGGGCCCAGTACAAAAGAAATAGTAACAAACAGGAGAGTCCAGGAGGGGACCATCTAGAGCGCAGGCAGTTAGGGAAGTGGAGCATGAGGGTCAAGAGGGCAACCTACTTGGTTTCCTCACCTACCAGAGAAGATGGAGCCAGATTCTCCTCAGCAACACACACCAGAAGGATGACAGGCAACCACTGCAAGGCCAAACAAGGAAACTTCTGATCAGACAGAAGGTGTTACCACAAAAGCGGTTAAGAACAGCAACAGGTACCCAGGGAAACTGGAATCTCCAACTTTGCAATCTTTCAAAATGCAATTGGCCAAGGATCTGATCAACCTCTGATGCCTGCCAGGCAGTAAGTAAGGAGCTGAACCAGTGACTTCCACGAGTCCACTTTATGACCTCTACTCATATTTCCAATTCTCCTTTACATTGCCATAGTTAGCTAGTGTTAAATGCTGAATTTAAATCTTCAGTTCATGGAAAATGTTGATGCTTGGCAATCAACTTGGCTCTCATTTCAACCACAAGCAAGATTTTTTTTTTTTTTTAAAGATTTCTGAAGTATTTTTAAAAAAATGTTATGATTATAGAAAGTATCTTATTTTTAAACATACTTTTAATATTCAATTTAATGTTTTTCGTTCATGGATTACCTTCTGAAAATACCATGAATGTAATAGTAGCAGATCCTCCTGAATGCTAACTTTGCTATTTACAAGGAAGATGGCTTTATTTTCCCTTGTGTAGGAGGAAGATGTGGCTTACTGCATTTCAATCTATCATTTATCATAAGTTGTGGCTAACTGCATTTATCATTTCATGCCTACTTATTGAAAATGTACTAGAGACATGAAAAGCTAACATTGCTGAACATGAAAACATTATTCATAAAGAAGTTAATTAGCTGTTGACTTCTTTTTTCTAGGGAAACAAACACCTTCTAACTGTCCTTTTGGAATGCTGAGGGAACAGCTACAGAAGGGCAATCGATCAAGCTGAAGAACAGGAGATAAAGTGCTTCAGTCCTTTGACTTGCTCTCCCTTCCACCCAGAGGGACGCCTGCACGCTGACCCATGGCTACAATGCCCATCCTCTCCACAAATGACCACCTCATTCCTACACTAAGCTGGGAGTGATCACAGATACCACAAACCCTTACAGTCTGCCCAGAGTATGCAACTTCAACCAAACGTGACCTTCTTCCTGATCTTTGTAGCTCTCCAAATATCTAAAAAAGAATGACATTAAAAGGCAATCTTTTGGAAGAAATACATTGTTTTAATTTGACTTGAACAACAAGACAAGCACGATTTCATTTGGTTAATGTTATGACAAGCAACTCTGTGCATGAGAAGTTTTGCTTAGCTCTGTTTCATAAGAAGGAAGTGTTATTTCAAATAATTCCATTTGTAGTTGGTCAGTTATTTCGAGGTAGAATTGTTAAAAATCCTTCAAAATATGAAGCATGAACAATTACTTGCAACCCACAGGCCAGTACAACAAGTGTGTCAGATCTCTTGTGATCCACTTTTGATCCATTTTTGATCCATTTTCTCACAAGGAGAATGAGTCTTTTCTGTTCACTACTACCTGTCACGCTCCTCTATCAGAGCACTATCCTACTGAATTGTGCTATGGATTATAATTTGCAGCCTCCAGAGGATAAGAGATTACTAGAATACAGTACTAACAAGAGGTCACAGACAAGTCAGGAATTAGGTATATTCAGTAACTTCATATCTGTTCTCGCTTTGCCTTTCTTTCAAGTGGCTTCTGAAATCAAAAGCAGAATTCATAAATAAGGTACAACTTTCCCTCAATAAAAAAGGTAGAAGGCAGACAATCCTTTCTGATAAGACACATTCCAAATTAAAAATAATTAATGTTCTTAATATTTTACTAACAATGCCAAGGCTACAAAATACAGCCCTCTATGCAACACATTATATAAACAGCTAATATAAAGTTGTCAACACAGCCATGCAATCAATGTTGGAAGCGTAACAGCTTAGTCTTTGAAGGAAAAAGCAGTATATCTTTTTTCCAGGAAAAAAAAAAAAAAAAGAAAGAATACCATTTTCTGCAAAACTCCTCCTGGAAGCCATTAATGTATTTATAAAATCATTTAGCCCTCACCATGTGATCTCAATATAACATCCACTCATCTCTAGCCAGCACAGCTGAGGGAAAGAACACAAGCTGTTCCATTTGCTTCTCACACTGCTGCCACAGCACAGACTAATAAGGACATGAAATCTTACATTTTTTAAGACTCATCTTTCTGCATTTCTAAGCAGACAAAGCAACCATATACATATCTGTAGAGAGGCATGCATGTATTTCTGTGCCTGTGGTAAAGGCGTGATAACTTACTGCAAAACAGTACTCAGGACAGCTTACAGTATGTTATGACAATCTCAGAGATCTTAAGAAACAGCTGGAGAGAAATGAAACATCGAAAAGAGCTAACCATTTCTTCTTGGAGGGTAAATTCAGAGTCTGATGTGATAAAAAAACCTTTCTGCTCTAAGAAGCAGAGTATGCAGGGGACAGTCTGCAAGATGACACCTGTAATTAAAACCTGCCCTTCCCTTTGTTCTCTTCAAGAACCAGAAATGTTTGAAGTGACCAGAGACACAGTATTTATCCCAATGTGATGGCAAAGATAGATCACAAGCTCTGTGCACACCACAAAGAAGGCTGGCCTGCATGTGACTGACTGAGTACCAGTAAACAGTGTAGCTTAGAGGAAAAACATTTGTTTTTGTGTAGTATAGCTGGCTTCTGCACAGACTTCTGCACAGACTGCAAAAAGGAGGAGCTAGTTCTGCAACATCTGAACTAATGAAGCCCATATCCCCACAGATGCACAGCTTGTAGTATTCAACTTCAGTGCAGGAAGGTGCCAGGGCAAAGATTAAAGTCTTTCCTAACATAAATGAATTTAAGAAGCCTAGCTCTTCTGCTCTTCATTAAGTAACAAGCTAGAGTGCTTAGGGGAACTCCAACAGTCTCATTCCACTAGCTACCTCATTCAGAGAACCCTCAAGAAGAGCATCTTTTAGTTTCTACTTGTGCAGTTGTCTCACGTACAGCACTACTGCTCAGGGAGGGAGGGCAGGCTTATGTGGCACAGACACATCCATGCATGACATAAGCTCCACTTCCTTATAAAATCCTTTCTTATTACCTGAGAAATAACAAAGTCTGAAGTTGCAAATAATGTTTTTAGAAGTCAAGAAGAGATTCTAGAAGTTTAGAAGAGATTCTAGTACTTCATCATATTTCCTTTGGAGATACAAGTCCTCACAGATTTCTTGAAGCTATCTGTATTGCTAAGTAAAGATCTTTGTGGACCTAGCTCCTCCTGCAGCACTAATGTAGACTACAAGGATATTTACGACTCCTAACTCAACTCAGACACGTTTGTATTTCAATCATATACAATTAGAGGCCAAATTCAGTCTTAATTCCTTGCTGTCTGGTAAGAAGCTTTGCAAATAATTATTTTTTCTTCTTCCTCAACTTATTACTAAAAGACACTCTAGTTTCCTGTATTACAGATAAGCTGCTGTTTACCAGCACAGCCATAACTTAATCATCCAGGCTATACAGAATTTCATGTTCATTATTAACCAGTATTCTGGTAGGTCTTGGCAATCTGCCCTGCTGGGAAGTCAAATTCTTGACAAATACTGATCGTAATAATCTACTACAGCTCATGCACATGGTATGTTTAAGAATCCAGGCATAACATATCTAATGCTTTCATGCAAACCATTAAAGAGATCATAAATTGAAAACATACAGAGAAATCTGTCTTTATGATGTACAAGGAACATCAAGCAGTGCTATCAATGTTCCAGCTAAATGCATCCAACTAGGTGTAAATTTTATTTAATGAATAAAAGCTGCCATTTTTTAAACACCATAAAAAAGCTCACATGCCAAAAGGGAAGGGAAATAGTTTGTGCAGAACTAAGGACACTATACTCCTTAACAGCATATGTAAGCACCTACAAGACAAGGCAGTCTAAGAGGTCAGTCTAAGAAACCGAACACTTAAGGACAGCACTGTTGAAGCAGTCAACATTTCTGTACTCAGCTGAACAAAATGCTGGTTATACAGCAAATCCTCTCCTCCGTACCCCCGTTCTTCTTCCAAGTGCACAACTGATTTGAAGACCAAGATACTGGATACGCAAAAACACTGAAGTCTTCAAATAGAACTGATGTGGCAGAATAGCCTTTAAGGACCATAATTGTTTAAAAGACAATTATATTTTGATGATATAATAAGCAGAGGTTACCTACTTAGATACTACTATTATTTTTTTCCCTTGAGGTATCTGAAGAGTCCATTATTCCTCTCCCTTAAAGTACCACAAACCAAGCCAGCAGCATAACCTGACCCTCTCTTCCCCCCCCTTTTTTAAACTCAAATTTTTATTTAAAATTCACATTGGCTGGTTATCTCTTTTTTTCCCCAGAGGTTTTATTTCATTCAGAGACAATGGCAGCAATGAGGGAAATGGAGACTGTTGCATTTGCTTTTTTAACAGCGTTTTCCTTCTTGCCTTAAAGTAAAATCAGTGGCTGTACAAATGTTATTTTTTTGCTAGCAAAGTATTTAAACAAGAGTTCCTTACCTTTGTCTTTTGAAGTAAGACAACTCCCACATTTCATCTCATTTTCACTTCCCATCCACATGCACAGTGGTTATTTGTGGAACTTGCCCCTCTGACACATGATGTATTGGGCAGTTTCCACCACACAGTTGTATTCTGATACCACTTTTTTTAGTTATCAGAATCCCCTGTTCTTGACTTCCACTCTTCCTAAAACAAAACTCTTCTACATTTAGTAAGAAAATTTCAGTTTCTGCTCTAAATAATCTATCTTTCTCTGTACATATTGACTTAAGCACAGCTCAAAAGCTATCCTTATAGACATAAGACCACATTCCTTATTCTTAAGCCACTTCTTCATTTCAGAATTAGTACTACTTTAAGAACTGGTTTATAGGGCAGCAAGTAGGGGTAATAGATGCTGATTCCACAACTTGTCAACAGTTGTTGTTGTTAACACCTACCAAGGCTGCATAAGCAAGATTATTGCTTGTATAGTACGAGCAGATATTCAAAGAGAAATAGTAACACGAATAACAGGCTAAAATAATTCCATCCAACTGCATGGAAAGGCCTGATTCAGTTATCTGAATCTCAAGACCATACCAGCAAGAAACAACACACCAATATGTTGCTTATGTTTAAAAAGAAGAGCTGCCTGACTGTCTGCAAGGAAAACTATAAACAACACCCACAAGGAAAACGGGCAGGGCATGAAGAGCCACTTAAGCATATCTCAAGTCTGTTTCCACGTCCTGTTATTTAAAAAGCAGTCATTGCTTTCCCAGTCCTCCCATTCCATTTTACAACTTAAGTCTCTTCAAAAGCGCCTAGACCTACAGAAGAAACATGTCTTTGACATCCATGCAGTTACTCTTTTTAAATCAGAATACCTGTTTATGCCTTTCCTTAAGTGTAGTTTGAAAAACAAACAAACTTCATACTTTTAGTATAATTAGTACTGAGTGGCTTAACTTACAATTAGGAAATAAAAGCATGATGTTAGCATCACATGTTTATGCACCCTATGTTGCCTTCCTCATTCAGTAAAGGATTTCTGGTATGAAGTTATACAGCAATTTGCAGTATAAAGAACTGGTTTCAACTGTCAAATAACATTTAATCAGCGATAGCAATATACAGAAACCACAAGTACAGTACCTTAGTTATTGGTTGGAATAGGAGGAAAAACGTTAAGACTAGTTCAATTTCCATATACAAATTTTATTGTAATACCTGTATTCTAAACGTACAGATGCAATGACCCATTACAGACTTTAAAACCTGCCCACATAGACAACTGAGAAGCTCATTCTGTGTTACAGTCAAAGTTTGTAGGACTTCAATAGGTGACAGGAGGCTTCCCCAGTCTCTCTCCAAGAACAACCAGGATCCACCATATTTTTGGTCCAAGATGTATGCTTTAAGTTGGCAGCTGAGTCTATGAACGAGTGTATTTACCCCAGATGTGCAGCATAAATACAGAAGCAATAAAAAGGAGACTCATGACCAAAACTGGAACAGGCCCACTAAAAATAAAGAAAAAAAATACATTAACACAAAGCCAAAAAATTCTGCTTTGTCCAAAGGCCAGTCGCTACTAGCCAAGCAAACTCATCAGTTCATATGCAATTGAAAGAGAAAATTCCTTCTCCATTCCCATAGAAATATCATAAAATACACAGAAATGAGACAGTCACCTTTTATTAAACAAATGCTGCTGCTGCTCTGCTTTAAGAGACAGTTACATAACAATTAGGGTATGTAAAACTCTACATCACATCACATTAACTTCCACTTATTTAAGCAGTAATTCATGGTTCATTATTAGTCATCACTGTGAAACCAATCTGCAGAAAATTATTATCTGTATTTACTACTAAGCCGCCTGAGCAGAGATGTGGTAAGATACAAGAAACAACAGAGTCCTCTAGCGGCTACTCACATTTTGGTGTAAAACTCACATTGGTTGTCTTTTTTTCCCCAAAGGTTTTATTTCATTCAAAGACAATGGCAGCAATGAGGGATATGGAGATCGCTGTTTTGTTTTTTTCGAAGATATACAGAATCTCAAAGTCAAGTCCATCATCAAATCATCACCCAAAGTGTACATTTAACAGATTTGTTCGCTTTTTCCCCTTCTCACACTACCTACCGTTCTCTCAACGCTGCTTTGCACCACCTACTTCACCCAACTATGTGTCAGATGTATAACATTATACTGGGAGAAACGCTGACTTCTCTTAACCGGTCACACTTGACAAATCACCCTTGAGTTTACCATTTAGAAGCAGGCAAATATTACTTGAATACAGAGTAAAAAACAACCTCAAATTTGATTAAAATGAAAAAATTCACTAACATTTTTATAACAGACCTAAACTGTCCTCTACCATTGAATTCTAAGTCTCAGTCATTATTGATCACACTTAGCAGTCCTGAGTACGAAGAATCCTACACATAGATGTAAACCACACTGGATATAAACCAATCACGTAACATGCAAAACAGACTGCACACACAGAAACTAAGTAAGCAACCCCTAATGCTCTTTCGTACAGCTGGATCTTCCTAGCTCATCGTGTACACTCAAAATAGATACTAAACCTGGCTTAAGCACCTCCAGAAATCTGGAATTGTGCGCTCTCGGGTGCACCTTTCATGGGACTCCATACCATACTTTAAGTCCAATTTCATTTCACCATGGTTCCACCACAAACACTGCCTACAGCTCTTCAAGTAATCAGTCAAGTTTAAGGCAAGATAGGGGATCCACAGGTATGGGTGCATAGCAAGCAAAGCAAGTTTGACTTTACTCTTTCTTTCAAAGCACAAAATGCTCATTCAAATATAATCCTATCTCCTTCTCAGATTTCCCTCAGCTCCTTTTGTGAGCGTTGCTTTTAACGATATAACATCTTGCATTTCAGGAAAAAAAAAAAAAAAGAGTACTTTCCTGAGACAAAAGAAACTGGCTTGTTTATTATTTCTGACGCTGAGAACAGATGCTAAAACCTTGAAGCATCAGAGACAACATTACGCACAATATAGAACATTTGATCTACAGTGGAGTTATCTTGATCACGGATAGCATGAAATAATCCTTCCTAATAATAAAGAGCTCTTACTTCAGATTAGATGAGTAAGAGTAGTCTTCCAACCCCATTCCACAGAAGATATCCCAGGTTTAGATTTAAATCTAAGCAACAGCAATCACAAATTCTGCTGAAGCATTTAACTGAGACAACTGCAACCCATCTATAGCCCATTTTCATCTTTAAGCATACTGAATGGGACAGATGATAGCAATAGGAAATCAATACAGAAAGCAAAAAGCTTGGAAGGAAGGAAGCTACTCCCAAGTCACAGTTTAGAAAATCTTACAGCTCATTTGCAAGCACACTCTAAAAATCAACACACATTTGAAGATGTCTCACCCATTAAAAGCCTTGGCATACAGCTACCCATGCTAGCTTGTAAAAGATACTTTCATTTTCTAAAACCTTAAGATTCAGAGCCACTGGTTTACAAGTAAATGGGAAAATCTGCCAACAGGCCTGCATTGAAGACTAGAACAGTGCATCTTCTAAAACTGACTGCTCAACAACTGAAGGATTCACAAGGAAACATGCTGAAGCTGGTAAATTTACTTTGACAGCTTACATCATTGTTACATTTTAAAAGTTGTACCTATCAGAAGAATAGCTATTTTCTTCTCCATTCTTAATTGATTTTCGGTAGGCCACATAATACAGAAAACGCTTCCCTTACCTATCAACACATAAACAAGCTCTAAAACACCACTGTTCTTCATATTCTTTCCATTGTCTCTGCCTTGCTTCCTTTAGGGATTCTGCAGTAGCAAAGCATCACTACTTTGACAGTGTGCAGTTTTGTTAAAAACTGCTAAGTGCATATGAAAAAAGAGAACACACAAGGTAACCCAGAGTATCGTGAGCCCTTCTCCAATCGTTCACACATACAGTTGCACACTTAAGGAACCCTGAAATAAAATATTAACTGATCCTAGAAAAAAAATAAACAATGAGCATAACCAAAGGCACTCCCCTAAGAACACTGGCTCTCTTCAGTCCAGTAACAAAACACTGAACTCTACAAAAGGCATTAGCTCATATCTGAGGGTGTAACTTTTCATGTGCACCTGTTAGATGAAACATTCCTGCCTTAGCTACTCACGCATTAGGTTGCTAGGTGAGTTTGAGAAACTGACCTGACTTAGACTGGCCCAAGACTAAAAAACACAGTGCTCCTCTTGCTGTCAACAGAAGCTACCACCAGATGTCTGATCATAACCTGGGAATGTTCCTCTCATAGTAACAGAGAGAAACAAGGTACAGGAAAGTCAGTTAGTTGGAAAGCTTTCCTGAAATAAGCTTTGTTGTTGTTTTTTTAATAAGAACACCTGACACTCTGTAAACATACCTAATCCATAGTGTTATGTTTTCAAGAAAGTGTGAGATGTCAGAACACACCAATAAGTAAGGAAAGACAAAAGCTTAACTAAGAGATATCAAAAAGCTATTTCTGCTGCCTAAATTCACTGTGACAAGTAACCTTTCCAATTTCACAGTTGTAAAAGTCGGTATCTCTCTCCAGCTCTAAAGATTAAATACCAGATTTCCTGCTGAGCGCACCTAACCAGTCATCAGCTCACCATACTTCCCCCTGCACACCGCAGCACTGATTTCTCAACTCAAAAACTGAGCAACCGAACAGCTGAAATCAATCACCCCACGCTCATACACCCAACTTACACTTTGAGCCCTGGGGAGTCCTCAGTGTAGAACCGCCACATCCCACCGGTGCCTGTGGACGTGGCACGGCCTGCACTCCTCGTCCCACAGCTGGCGTTCTTCCTTTAGGGAGTAACAGAACAAAGCAAAGGCCACAATCCGTTAGCTCTCAGCCAACAGAGCGCCCAACAAACCCAAGAAAAGAGACAAGCACTTAAAACTGGGCAGCGCAATACGCTGCGGGCACGACGCCCACATAATACGAGGGTCGAGAAGCCGGACCGACACCAGCCGGATCGACAGCAACCCTCCCCTTCCCGCACACCTCACTAACACGTCCGCAGCGGGACGCACCGCACGGCCCAGGCTTCCCACAGCGTCGCTCCGGCACTCACTCGGAACGCCGTGAAGGACAACGCAGCGCCGAGCCCGGGGCTGCCTCGGCACCTACCTCTGCCGGACGGTGGAGCCGGCGGCGCGGGGAGCCACGGCCTTGCTGGGGGAGCGGCCGGACGTGCCGACGTTGGTAGCGCTGGGGCTCGGCCCGGGCTGCGGGAGGAGGAAAGAAGCGGGATTAGGGAGAAACGAGCGTACGGAGGGAAGCGAGGGCAAGAACCTCAAGACAGGGAGCTCCCCGAGTTGGAAGCAGCAGCGCAGGAGCGTGGAACCTCACCATGGCGGCGGCGGTGGCTGCAGTCGATCAGTCGGCAGGCAGACACAGCTCCCTCACCACAGCCACGTCCCTACCCTCAATGCCTACCCGCAATACCGCCCCGCCCGCTCGAGGCCCCGCCCTCAGGTCCCCGGGGCTGCTCGCGGCGATGCCTGACGCAGCGCCTATCTCCTTTCCCTTCTCTCCTCCCGCTGCCGGGCCTCTTTCCTAACGAGACGCCTTCACACGTGGTCTTCGTCCCCGCAGGTGGCCAGGCTGAGGTGTCAGCGCCGAGAAGGAGTGGGGACGAGCGGCCCGGCAGCGTGCGGGCGGCCCAGCAGGGGAGGCGGAGGAGCGGCCGGCAGGACGGGCTGACGTGGCCCTAGAGCCCGCTAGCGGCGCATGCGCGCTGCCGCTCGGCGCCATGGCGGAGCGGGAGAAGGGAGAGGAGGCGGGCGGCCCGTCCGTGCTATTCCTGCATCCGGACCTGGGACTGGGCGGCGCGGAGCGGCTGGTGGTGGACGCGGCGCTGGCGCTGAAGGCTCGGGGCTGCCGGGTGCAGGTGTGGACGGCGCACTACGACCCCGGGCGTTGCTTCGCCGAGACGCGGCAGCTGGCTGTGCACTGCGCCGGGGCCTGGCTGCCGCGTAGCTTTTGGGGCCGCGGGCACGCAGTGTGCGCCGCGCTGCGCATGGCCTTCGTGGCGCTCTACGTCCTGCTGCTCAGCGGGCAGCACGCCGACGCCTTCATCTGCGACCAGGTGCGGGCGGCCGCCATCTTGAGGGGCAGGGCCGGGGCGGGAGCGGGAGGGGAACGCCCCGGGGTGAGTAGTGGGGACGGGGTGAGTCGCGTTCTTGAAGCTTTCTCTTGGTGATGGGTGCTGAGAAGGAACGCAGGCCGAGGGTCTTACGGGGTATAGGGAGTTGAGAGGGGGAGCTCCGAGGTTCAGTTCGGATATTAGAGAGAATTTCTTCTCTGGAAGAGCGGTGAGGCAGTGGCACAGGCTGCCCAGGGACGTGGTGGGGTCAGTGTCCATGGAGGTGTTCCAGATCCACATGGATGTGACACTGAGGTGGGCATGGTGGGGGTGGGCTGACAGTTGGACTAGATGGCCTTAGAGATCTTTTCCTTCCTTAATGATTCTGTCATACCCTTTGCAGCAATAGTGCTACCACAAATAATAAATGCCTTGTTCTCTCTCTCCTGGTTTGTGCTAGGTGTCT
Source organism: Meleagris gallopavo (assembly GCF_905368555.1). Taxonomy (NCBI): domain Eukaryota; kingdom Metazoa; phylum Chordata; class Aves; order Galliformes; family Phasianidae; genus Meleagris; species Meleagris gallopavo. The sequence goes on from NC_139406.1 coordinate 35,634,582, forward strand.
GCTTGCATTCCGATACTCAGGCTGGCCAGAACACGGAAGAAGGTTTTGTTTTACTGTCACTTTCCTGATCAGCTCCTGACCAAGAGAGAATCTTTCCTAAAGCGCCTCTACAGACTGCCACTGGACTGGCTGGAAGAGTACACCACTGGCATGGCAGACTGCATCGTTGTGAACAGCAAATTCACTGCCAATGTGTTCAAGGAGACGTTTAAATCCTTGTCTCACATAAATCCAGATGTCCTTTATCCATCACTCAACACCAGTAGCTTTGAGACAGTGGTTCCTGTGGACATAATTGACTTGATTCCCAAAAAGACCAAGTTCTTGTTTCTGTCTATTAATAGGTATGAAAGAAAAAAGAACCTCGCATTAGCTCTTGAAGCTTTGCATGAGCTTCGAGGGAGACTCGATTCTCACCAGTGGAGTGAAGTTCACTTGGTTATGGCAGGTGGCTATGATAAACGAGTTCTGGAAAATGTGGAGCATTATGAAGAACTAAGGAAAATTGCAACTAAGCTTAACATTAGTGACCATGTCACTTTTTTGAGATCGTTCACAGATGAACAGAAAATCTCTCTTCTTAGTAACTGTGTGTGTGTGCTGTACACACCAAGTAACGAACACTTTGGCATTGTTCCTCTGGAAGCAATGTATATGAGATGTCCAGTTATAGCAGTTAATTCGGGTGGTCCTTTAGAATCAATTTTGAATAATGTTACAGGATTTTTGTGTGATCCTCTGCCAACAAAATTCTCCGAGGCCATGGAAAAAATTGTGAGAGATCCTCTCTTGAAGGACTCAATGGGAGCAGCTGGGAGAGTCAGATTTATGGAAAAATTTTCCTCAGAAGCATTCTCAGAACAACTGTATCAATACATATGCAGATTAACACAATAAAATCGATTTTTTTTTAATTACATTTTATAGCTTTGTGTCTGTGACTTATATATAAGGGGCCAATGTTCAGTATGACTGTGATGAAGGACCCAGAACTTGTGAACTTCCTTGTAATACTTTGTGCGCTGCCTCTGGTCACTTGGTGTGAAAAAAAGTAAAAAATGTCAATCTTATTAGAAGGTTCAGATTTTCATGTATTAGACTGATTGTTTTTTTATGCAGTGCCTTGGATAAATGCATGGTTCAGATGGCAGTGACTTACTAGACTTTAATGCACATTTTACTTCAGGACTTTATGGTTAACTCAGTTTACAAGGTACAGATATGTACAGATAAGCACAGCTTTACTCTTCTGAGAATTTCAAATCAGCAACTTATAAACAAAAGATTCAGCTATAGAATAAGAAGGAACACACGATTTGATCAAGTGTTTAAAGAAAATATCTTCCTTAGTGATATGAATTGTATGGGTATTTGTTTTTCTAAATGACCTTTTACTGGGCTTTTCTTCTAGAATTGCATAATCCAGGTGTGCTGGGCATCATAAATGAGCAAACAAGTGTGTGATCAGGCAGAATTGTTGGTACCGAAATTCTACATTTTTGTAGATACCTGCTATGCCTAACATTCTGGATTGTAGAAATGTTCTTAATTAAATGTTTCATTAAATTCTAAATTACAGAAAGCACTTGAGGAACAAGTAGTAGGTTTTACTTTACCTACTTTAGTTGCCTAATATAGTTATTCTGAATAGTTTAGCTCGGGGAACAGTTCCCACATGCTTTTCTCTCAAGGCAGTGCCATCACATGACAGTAATTTTACTGATTGGTTTTATTTGTTATTTTTAAGTGCAGTACTGGATTGTAGGCAAGGAACATCTTTGTATCTACCTCAATTCAAGCACATCTTTATTGGTTGGTTGTTAGATTCAAAGAAACGCACTTTTACATAATTCATACAATTGAGTTTTGAATCTCAAAGTAGACTGAGTAAGTATAATTCCCTTGGTTATTGAAGTCCAATTTTATCTAAAGTATCGTTTTCTGCAGTCTGCACTTTGCCTGTATGATAAAAATTCAAGGATTTCCACACTTAAAGAAAATCTCTACTGTAGAGAGACTGCTCCTTCTGTTGCTTAGGACTGCAACCAAGGTCTCAGTATAAGGTTTTTACTTACAGTAAAATTAAAAAAAAAAAAAAAAAAAAAAAAAATCAGTGAAGAAATTATGTTCTTGTCTTTAATATGAAACTTGAATTGTTGTAATAGTTAGACATCATGGCTGGTTAGTAGGGGGCATGGCAGGTGTTAGTCCAAACATTTCTCGGTGTTACCTTTGGTGCCTATTCTTGCATTTGTACTCCTTTCTCCCCCTTAATCCTCTTGAAATATATGGAAGTTTTCCTGAAACTTTGCGTAATTTTTCAGGATGAATATAGTGAACAGAAGCTGGGCCCTCTCCCTCTTAGGTGCAGGTTACCCTTAAAATCCTGCAGGTGAACATGTGGAGATGTGGAACAGCCCTTAAGGAGTCTTGAAAAAACTCTTGTTCCTCAGCTTGCAGTTCTAAAGTGAATGATTCTAGAAGTGCTCAGCCAGCTCTTTATTTTATGCTTACTCTACCTTTTTGGAAATCCTACAATAATCTTGATTATGCGAGCAAAATGCACTCTGCTGTTGTCAGTGATGAACCATCTGTCAACAGAAGCAGCTACATCATGGAATAATTTATCTTGGAAAAGATCTTTAAAATTATGAAGTCCAACCATCAATTAATACTACTAAGTCCACCACCAAACCACATCCCTGAGTGTTGCATCCACATCTTGAATGCTGCCAGGGATGGGGGTTATACCACTACACCAATTGCCCAGGCACCCTGTTCCAATGCCTGACCAGTTTCCACGAGGAAGTACTTCCTAACATCAAATCTAACCCAAGGCACAGCTTGAAGATGTTCCTTTGTGTTTTGTCACCTGAGAAAAGAGTGACAACCACCTCACTACAGCTTCCTTTCATAGAATCACAGAAGCGTTTAAGAGTTCTTTCCAACTCAGATATCACCTGCAACTCCCCTGCAATGAACAGGAACACCTGCAGCTACATCATGTATTTAGAGCCCTGTACAGCCAACCTCAGCTGTCTTCAAGGGCAGAATTTTTTTTTAAGAAAATATATTTACTTCGGTTTTTAGAAGTTTTATTTAAATGCAAATGCTTAGCATGATCCAGTGCCAGAAGATAAAATAATGGATGAGTACAATGAAATAATCATTAGACTGCTAGAAAAATGGAGGTTTGGTATTCATATCTCACAAGTAATAGAATGGATGATACAACAAAAAAATGGTTGTAAGGAGAATTTGATCTTCTGTCCACTTTTCCATATTTGTGCATCCCTTTCACCTTCAGTTAGAACCAAAATAAATAGACAACAAACAGGAGCATGATGAGAAAAATGCAAAGTCCATTCATGGGTACTAGGTGTGAACAAAGAGAGGCAAGGAGAGAGATAATCAGCCTTTAAAATTTCTTAATTTACAAGTAGACTGGGCTGGGAAGTAGAAACTTTCTATTTCCTTATTCAGTATACTTATAATACTTTAAATAAGCCACAAGCAAATTATTTCATACGCATAATTTTTTCCACATTCCATATTATAAAAAGAAATCAGAACTTCAGCAGTAAACTAGCCTGCTACTGTTGCCTTTCTCCACTCCGTTTTGTCCTCTTTTTAACTATTTTTTACTTTTTTTTTTTACTATATTACACAATATAAAAAAATTTATAGATTTTAACATTTACATGGGGTCTATAAAACTTCATGCTACATTATCATATTGTTAAACTTCATTCCTTTTTATTATGGCTTTATTATTCTCTCTCATGGATGAAATGGCTGATATTTTATTTTGAATTATAGTTTATTATACAGTTGATATCACAGGAGTATTTTTAAGGAAATAATAACTGTAGAATACTGACAAAATATAGTATTATGAAAGGAGTGTATTCAACAGCACGAATGCCAAAGAGTAGAGAAGGAAATAAGTTGCTTTTATCTATGTTTATGGTGAATGTAGAACATGTGACCCAACAAGTAAATAAATCAGAGGTTAGTATCCATTGATTTATGGATGTGCATTTCTTCATTGCCAGTTACTTTAAACACAAGATTAACAGAGTTCCCAGGGTGGTGGTCGAGTTGCCGTTCCTGGCAGTGTTCAAGAGTCGTCTGGATGAGAAGCTACAAGATACAGTTTAGAGGATTGTGGTAGCAGTGGCAAAGGGAGGACAGTTGGACTAGATGATCTTGTGGGTCCTTTCCAAACTTATGATTCCATAATTCCATACCCACTTCTTAACAGAGAGGGCAACTACCTTTCTCTTCCTGCCCTGCCTCTCTGTTTTAACAAGCCCATAGCCCCTTTATATTAGTGTTCCAGTTGTGCAATTAATCCTATCACATTTCTGTGATAGCAGATTTTTTGTGTGTGTCAGTATTCCACATCGGAATATCATGTGAACCAGTGGGAGTTAAAGAGTTAACGTTCTGGTTCCATTTACTGCCTCTTACTAGCATTTTGAGTATTCTGATGGGAGGGACAGCATCCCTGGAGGACTTGGCACATTTAAGCACTGGGAGAAGCATTTGGCAGAAGCCACCTGTTTGGTCAACACCAGAGGGTTGGGCAATCAAGATGGTCCTACAAAATCCAGCTCCCTACATGCTGTAGAGGGAGATAAAGTCCCTATAGTATACATAAAAAGAGCATGTTGGGAAAAGTTGTTTGGGTCCTTCCAGCTTCTGGAAAGGGCAAACCTCTCGATGGAACTGTTTTTGCACAAAGACCTGGGTGCACTTGGTGGGTGATGGAGAAAAATGGGAATGTTTAATGTGTACCACAAGGTCATTTGATGCTGGGGGAGTGCAGTCAGTGATTCCATGTATATATTATATAGGTATGTGTATACATAATGCATATTAATTATTGTTTGTATAAGGAATATGGGGTGTGTCTTTTTTTTCCAGGGTCTGTGCCTCCCGTCACAGACTTATATCTAGAGATAACCCTGTGACAACAACAAGATTTGCTAGAGATTAAAAAAAAAAAAAAAATCCCAGAAACCATCTTCTATTATACTCAGACAAAGCTGAGAACTTAACAGAAAGGATCCAAAAGGTTCTGGGTACCAGGCACCACTTCTGTACTGTGTGGATAACCGAGTACCAGCACAGGCTGCCCAGAGGCTGTGAAGTCTCCTCCTAAGAAATCTCCAGATTCTACCTGGCCATGGGCCTGGGCACCCTGCTCTGAGTGGCTCTGCTGGAGCTGGGCTGATACCTTATATACACAGTGTTAAAAGAACATGTCAGTAGGCAACTCCCTTCCTGAGCAGAGCACCTCAGCTGAGAAAATCTGTGCTATTTTCTATTAAAATAACAGTTAGAGAGGATACTTAGTTCATCTATTCCAGCAACATCTTATTTTTCTGAGTAAAAGCGTTCTTCTAGCACTTAAACGTGTGTTCAAGACAAGAACTGTTAAGTTAATCAAACAGTCTCTGACTTACAAAGCAAATAGTATTGCAAAACATCACTGGCAAGTTTTTGATCCCTAAAGCTGTTTGGAATGTTATCATAGAATCATGGAACTGTATGCTTCTAGCCTCACAATGCCAAGGAGTACTAATTGTTCTGCTATTCCTTATAAAAGAACAAGTCAGTAAATCCCTGAAAGAATCCCTGAAAGTACTATACACAGTAATGCTGTAAATTTGGATAGAAAGATCCATTTTGAAGACGCAGATTCACTACACACAAAGCAGGCACAAAAAAGTATTAAAATATATTGCTAACAAAAAAGAACTGAAGAGATATGGAATGGCCTAGAACAAAGCAGTGTTCCAGGATCCTCATACTGAGACTCAGGAGAAAACAGAAATTCCACAGGAGATCATAAAGGCAGGCTTCTCAGCTATAAGTGTGCCTTTCTCTATAGTAGGTAGCTTCTTCCCTAAACCAGGCTCTTAAGGGACATTTTTCTCAACCAGATATAAAATACACCCCAACTACATTTGTTTCTTAAAGAAGAAACTTGAAGTTACAGCAGGGAGTAGAGCGATTCACATGCCATTTTCTTCTTAGTAATAGGAGTCAGAGTTTATGTAACGGCTATACACACATGCAATTTATTTTAAACAAACGGAAAGAGGGCATGGTCTCTTCACCTTGATTCCAACTGGATAAATATGTTTTGATTTAAGAAGATAATTTCTGTAAGATGTTATGAAGAATATTACGGTATCCAGATGAGTTTATGTATTAATCAAGAACCTGATAGAACATCACTGAGCTGCTAACCACGAAATAATTTCTACATGCAGGCAATATCGTAAGTGCTTTATGCCTGTTGAGGAGCAGTCCAGAAACAAGGAAAAAATGCTTTAAGGATAAGCTCTATTGTGTTGCCAGGTACCAGTACAGTCACAGCAGTATTGATATTGCTTGGATGGAAGCACCTGTAGATTATAAGCAACAATAAATAGGAAGAAAATTGACTCCTCTCACAACTTAATTCAAACCTCCTTTCTTTTGCCTGCAGGACCTTTTCTCGGTTTCACCTTCCTTGTTTACAACCCTTTTATAATAACAGATTCTTACTCTGGCAAAGAGCAAGGCTGTTTCCAATAGCAATAGAAAATTGATTAGAACAAATGATAAAGGCTGTACATTCAGAGAGTTAAAAAACTTTAAGACTATTAAACAGATAACTGAAACTCAGGCAGCATCTACTTTTTGTCAATAGACTCCCACAGTGATTTCAACAGAAGAATTTCCTTTTCATAAGTGACTCTGTGTGTTTCCTCCACCATCGCAATTCTTGGCTCAAAGTCTACCATAGAACTGCACAGTTGATGATTAAGACACAAAAGGAAAAATAATTTGTACCTAAGGGGACTGCAGAATGACAGGCTATGCTACACATACTCCAGGGTGTTGCAAGTTGAGCAAAGTAACTTAGTTCAGATACGAAACTGTCACCTCCCCCAACAATTCAAATTACCATTACACTATGCTCAGTGTGGTAAGAAAGACAGGAAGGATTTAAAAATGCTTTCCCCCTTAACAAGGCTGTTTATACCCTCCCCATACCAGGCTCCCTTTGCCAATTCCAAAGACTACTGCAACACCTAGAGAAGGGAAGGGTGGGAGAAAAAGAGGCAGGTGAGCTCACAGCCAGAAGTTATCAATAGATTTTTCAGATGATATGTTATTTAACCTCATAAAACTCACCTTCAAATGAGCTGTGACATAACAATGGCCAGAGATGGCTAATACCAAAATCTTGTTGAGGAAATAAAAGCTAAGGTCCTATCCCACTGCACATCCATCTTGCTTTTTCCTATAGAACTCCCCTCAGCAGCTTCATTAGCGCACCACAAAGCATTCCTAAATCACAGTTTCATTTAGAATAGCTGCTACTATTTAAGCCAATCTTCCAATAGGGGTGGGACAGCTTTCTAAATATCCCTTAGCTGTGGGGTTACTGGATCTTCTGCTGGTAGGACTAGATGCGCTCCCTCTCCCTTTCTCTCGCACACACACACCCCTACTTTGTGTTTGTACAAACCAAGGAATGATTTTCTTAATGGGACAGATTAGTTCTTTTTTCCTTTTTCCAATGTTCTCGTGATAGAGCAGTGTTTTAATGGAAGAGACCAATGGGAGTAGACAGGGGTACAATGGAAAGATATTGGTAAGAAATGGATATATTCAGATGTCACTAGGATGTGATGCTCAGTTACAAATGGGGAAATTTCCATCAGATTCTTCCTCCTGACAGTCACATTGTAAAGATACACTGGAGGGAACCTGTACTCACATCCTTCTAGTTACCTGACTTCTTGGAACTGTCTGTATGGGCAAGCTGCACCTGTAGTACCACCAGCAGCCTTTGCTGCTACTTCCAGGGTAATGGAAAAAAACCCAGACTTAGTAGAATCATCTGCTCAACAGAGTGAACACTCCACTGCTGGTCTCAAAATCCACACCCATTTCTCGAGGGCATGCTAGAACAAGGGGCCATTAGCAGTGCATATCCTACACAGCAAATGAGAAGTGGCTGTTCCCTTCTACCTCCATTGGTTGTTCTGCTTTTCCTTTTCCTGGTAACTTCTTTCCACCCACCAGTTGTGCAACAGAGCAAGCACTCCCCTGAGCAGTCAGGCCAAGGTCCAGTGCAGACAGATACGTAATATGCACTGAGTAGAGACAGTGCAGAGGAAGGCTTCCTGGCAAGGGAAGCACATAGCAAATACCTTCCTGAGGAGAAAATGATGCTGGTATGATTGATGAGGGATCCTTTCCCAACTACTTCGTGGCCCCTGGGACCACAAAGGCACTGAGATGGGAACATCACAGGCACACACAGACCTGCCCTCTTCATCCAAGTGAAAAAATGCATAGATGTGGTCAGAATGATCCACCTAGGACTGCACAACCTCCTTGCAGTAAATAGTTTCTCCAGTGGCTTATCTATAGCCACTGAAGGCAAGAGAAATCTCTCCATTATTTATTGTTAGTACCTCATGATTTGACATTTAATTTGTCTACTGTGTCTTGCCCAGCAGCCTCAGCATTATAAATAGGGAAGCTACTTTAATTCCCATTTAAGAACTAGCCACAAGGATTCAGATCTACTTTGATGAACATTTTTGTGAGGCTTGCATTATGTTGTCATGTATAAGCGATATTCAGAAGTGTACAGGGACTTCTGTTGTGAAGAAAGTTATCTAACCAACAAAGAAACTTGCTTCAGGGCAACTCTCATGTACAGGCCTTACAAACAAGTGTGTTTCCAAAAAAGTACTGAAGAGATGAGGAAGTAGATTCTTTAGGATACAATTTCATAGATCTTTACCAAGAACTTTTCTTGAGTAAAATAACATTTTCTCTGCTTTACGAAAACTTCTGCAGCACTTGGAACACTGGGCATTTTGTCACAGTGCAATCAGACACAGGCCAGGCATAGTGTGCCCTTGGCGAATTCATGTCAAGCACAGTTTAAACTAAGAGGGGAAATTTAAGCAAGATGTTAGGAAAACATTTTTTACTCAGAGAGCTGTGAGGCGCTGGCACAGCTGCCCAGAGAAGTTGTGGTGCCCCATCCCTGGAGGCACTCAAGGCCAGGTTGGATGGGGCACTGGGCAGCTGAGCTGGTGGTGGGCAGCCCTGCCCTTGATGGAGGGTGGGGCTGGGTGGGCTTTGGGGTCCCTTCCGACCCAAACCATTCTGTGACTCTGTGATTCTATGATTCTATAAGTTTTGGTTGCTTCCTTGTCCTTCTCATGCTCAGAAGTGGATTCCAAGAGGACATGCTCTGTGATCTTCCCAGGTAGGGCTTTCACTGCAGGCTTTTCTTCTTCTATCCTAGGCACAACTGAATTGCATCCTAACTCATGCTGCTATAACTGTTTGCTTTTTCTAATATTCTAGATGCCAGATTGCAGTTATTTATAATAACAACAGTAAGCCAAATCACCAGGTTCAATCATATTGTACTCAATCTCCAGTGTAAGTCATATAAACACATAGCCTGGATTCTCAAATCAGAAAAGATGAATGTCAAACATAATTATCTTTCAGATGCGAAACTGTACAAAGAAACATAAAACAAGAGGTTTCTCTTCATTGGAACAGGCTGTAATGACCTAGGAGAGGCAAAATAAGCCAGCCGTTCTTACTCTGGTTCCAAAGAAAACTCTCAGTCCTTTGTAAGCTTGGCCTGAAGCTTACCTACATGTCTTGCAGCTGGAGCTGAAAAGTAAATCAGGCCATCTGGTCTTCAGATCCCTTACCCATTGAACAGATTGGCCACTTTGTTATTACAGCTTTTCAAATTGGCCATAAAAAAACACTTCCAGCACTTATGCTTTCATAAATACTCACTTGTATTAGCATTTGAGACCTCTTTATGTACATTAAATGTTTATATTGTGCTTATTATCAACATGCCTGAGTAGCATGATATATGCAGCCTCAGAAACCAGGAAAAATAAGAAGAGATCTGTATGTTTTAAACTGTCTGTGCTTAGCTTTCATCTTCAGAAAAGACTTGCGCTTCATTTCTGAAAACTGACTTTGCCTTGGACCTTGCAGCACTGACCACAGACACATGATCAGAGAGCACTCCTTGGACTCATGCGTAAGGGACATGAGGAAGAAAGCTGATAAAAAAAGCAGAGCCCACCAACCCGTGCTCTTTGCCTTAAGCTGTAGACAGAAGGCATCACAGCCTCCTTTCCTTCTCCATATGAAACTGGACCCACTGGAACTGCTCCAGGAGCATTGGCTGGGCCAGGTCCGCTGGCTGAGGGAGCAGCTGACCTTCCCTGCTGAGCCATTCCGTTGCTCGCACCTACCCTGGGGCACACACTGTGCCATGGGCTCATCCATGTGACACCTGTGAATTAAGAAGTTTCCTGTATTTATATGTACTTACTTAATGCTTGTAGACAGTGTATTTTGGTATGGCTTTACTAAATCAGTTACCATGATTTGAGTAGCAATGGGAGTTCAGTTCTGTCAAAATAACACTTTGACTGTTCATTCAATTTCTTTGCCTTTTATTTCTGTTTTCAGCACATTTCTTCCAAGAAACAAACAAACAAAACAAAACAAGCCTCATATTGCCTTAAAGAAGGGATACAACTGATTAGTGGTTTATATACCAGGACTGTCACCTTCATTAGTTTGCCCCTAGGTTTCAGAAAGAATTACAAGTTTCCCTCATGCCTATGCATCTGTTCTTGAAAATTGCATGAAATTTCTTTTTTCCTTTCAACATAGATTTGTTTGTATTCCCATATTCCTGAATCTTCGTTAATATGAATGTTCATGGCTAATACAACCACTCGTGGAAAGACTGAAATCTCAAGACATTTACTCAGCAGATGACAGTTTTACCATATATCTATATATTTCTTTAACAAAATAATATACAAGGGGACTATCTATTTAGATATCCTATGTATTTTTGATTTGTGAGAATTCTTCTTTACTTTTACACCCATTTTCAGTCTCAAATAATAAACAAATAGACATGGTGCTGACATTTATTTATCAGCCAAAGTAAGTTTCCATGCTTTGGAAAACAAGGCTATTAACCTTCAGGAAAGGTTACTTCAATGTAGGACTGGTGTCTCGTGTTAAGTGTTATGGGAATAGAAAATGGCTTTGCTAAGAGATTGAGCACTGGCTACCCCATACCAGCTTTCAAGCACCACTCCTTGCAGTAGAAAACAGCAGCCATGAGAACCTTGATTTCAGTGCCTCAAAAGCATGGGACAGCTGAACATGAGACGTGACAGGACCAGTCAAAATAAGGAAATAATGAAAAATTCCTTGGAGAGAGAGAACAGATGAGAGAATGTGTCTCCACGGTTGAGTTGTACCTCTATTCCCAGTTCCTATAGTGACTGAGACCTGGTGTGGCTCTCAAACGGCTGAATTCTGATCTGAGTGAATCCTCTGAACTTGGACTACTGCATTTTAAGGCAAGATTGCCTCCTCTTTTGCAGAGTCTGTTTTGAGCAGGGCTTTATCCAATGTCTTTGGATTATGGCACAAAGCCCTGGAATAAGCTAGCCTACAACATAAAGACTGACTGTGCTCACAAACATATTACTAAGTTTAAGACTGGAAGTGTCACTGTGGTGTAGGGTCCAGATAGAGGAGCTCTGAGGAGTATAGTGTGAAATTCAGATGTGAGAAGTGAACATCCATTAAGATGTTTGCCATCCAATTGTATTTGAGGTCTAAGATTAAAGTGTATTCAGGCCATTTACTCAAATGCTTTGTTTCTGGATTCTAGTAATAGAAATTGAAATGAGAGTGACTTAGCCAAACCCTGAACAAGTCTGACATATAGAACAATCAGGGTTTTTTTGCCATGCTTTTTAGATCTGGAATAATGTAGGTCTGAAGAAGATGGACCCCAAATCTCTCCAGAGTTGCACAGAGATAGGGCAACAAACAACAAACATTAGTCAGAACGTGGAAAATTCTAATTTGATATACAGAAAAAGTATTTCACACTATGGGTGGTCAAATACTGAAGCAAATTTCCCAGAGTGCATTTGAAATCTTCACCTTTGGAGATGCTCAGAACTCAACAAAATCAGTTTCTGAGTAAAAGGGTAAGTCCCTGGCTGGAACAGTTGATGTCCAGAGGTTCCTTCCAACCTAAATTATTGCAGTTCTATAATTGTGACTATATCAAAACCTCTCCCTCTCTTACAGGAGTCATACAATGTCACTGTGTGAACTTGCATCAATCCCCTGATGTCATAATATCAGCCTTGTGTAATTTACTTTTTGTTCCTGTTTTATACTAAGTCAGTCCTGACAGAGACCACGGTTTTTTAAAACATTATGTTGGTTGGCCTTCTGTCAACATGACCATGATCACATGATCCTATTGCAGATCCTATAATAGTGTTCCTATTTTTTTGTGTGTGTCAAAAGTAGGTTTATAACTAATAAAATTACAGTCACCTGCATTGTTGAGCATTTTAATTTTTTTACTTACCTAGATGGTCTCTTATTCAAGTGGAACTACTTTGGAAGTGTCTTGTAATATGCGTATCAGTTATATATGGCTTGTATGCATTTCTTCTCATGTGAAATGAAAAATTTAATTATATGAAAAAAATGCAAATTGCTGCCAACTGTGTTAACTGTGAGAGAGTTGCATTATCTTCTAACATAAATTGTCAGTGAATTGAAGAAAAGACGTTTTGGAAGCTGATCTGATTACTGTCAGGGAAAGTGCTCAAACTCAATTGTTGGCAAATGTCCAGTACCCATCACTGAATGATCATCACCTCATCATTCAGCCTTCTCAACTGACATGCAAAACAACATCCAAATATTCATTGCACATCTGTGCTGGACAGATTATGCATTAGCAATTCAAATCAATTCGATGTACAGGCAGTTTCTGTAAAGGCGTCTGTTTGGGTGAGATGCCTTGTTGTCTGGGATAGATAATAAGGCAACTCTGTCTAATCTTGGAGAACAATCAACCCATCTTGAGAAGGTGACTGACTACGTATGCTCTTGCCCTGACAGCACAAGAACAATGGCCCCATAATGCACTTGACTCAGCTGGTAATAAAATCTACTTTTGATTAGCAGCCATGGCTTGTGTCAATCACCGCGTGATGTACTATTGTCCTCTGGTCCTGAACACAGTTTATTTACAGGGAAACAAAGGCTTTTTGGATATGGCTGCTGCCCAGAGATTGCAAAATAGATTGAGCTGTCAGCCTCACACACTAGATGAAGATTAATGAGTTGTGCAGACAATAAATATGAAGCAATGACCATAAATATGCTAATAGGTATTATCCATATACACTATAATTGCTACAAAAATTAAAAAGTAGTGTGAAGGAAATAGGTCACAGGGTGACAGATAGATAATCTTGGATGCTGAAGATCTTTGGTTCAGTCAGATTCTCTACAGGTTTATTTCCTTCAATTAGACCCTTCAAAAGAGTAATTGTTTAAAAGCTGTTTGAATAATCTCTTTTGAAACAGAGGTTTATGGGAAAATGTTTATGAAAAAGTGACTTCAATGAACATGTTATTAGAATGAAAAAGGTGACTACCAAAAGCAAGTTACGCAGAGATTAATGTCTGCCATCAGCTGCCCAGCTTCGCTATGAAGGAAACGTGTCTAAGTGGTACACTAGTGAGAACCTCAAGGAAAAGGGACTGCAGTGGCACAGCAGGTTGTATCCAGAGACATGAGAGAGTCAGTTCACACTGGGGTGAAATATAGAAGATTTGAGTGCACACCTGTTTGTCTGTATTGGTTTGTTTGGTATTTTCATCTTCGCACACTTCTTTCCCTGAAGAAGGGAAGGATCCTCCTGACTGAAACTGTCAGAGTACTTCTGAGCCAGCTTCTGGTCTTCCAGTTACTTTTAATGAGCACCCAGTCCAGACAGCACATGATTTCTGGCTCTTAAAGATTTCATTTGAACCTGAAACTCTGAGAGTTAAATATCCAACTGTGTTAGCTGAAATGTGTAAATGTTTCAGCACATAAAGCTGCTGAAATTATGGTGAGGCTGAAAATAGAAGTAATCCTATTCTTGGTATTGATGGCTTTGACTCTGTTCTCTGAGGCTCAGAAGTGCTGCCAAACACTTCTCGGGTCAGCTCACACCACCTACCTCCTCTCTTCTAATTTGCATCTCCTGAAGAAGGGAAGTTACTCATATACTCTCCCAGACCCCAGTGAGGCTGGTTGTCAGGTTCAGTGATAAGAGCTGTTTTCGTTTTCCTTGCATCATTTTCGGTTTTAAATTATCAGTGTATTTTTGGCTGACAGCTCATTGACTTTTGTGCTTCTGGGTTCTTTGTGCTCCTTGCAAATGCAGCTGGACATCAAATATACTGGACAAACAGCTCGAAAGTTACACATTTGAACCCAAAATACTGGTTAAAGGAAACAAAATAGGTAGGATATCATTAAAGAAAGCATCTTACACAAAATAAGCAGGTGAAAGAAGTGTGTCCTTGTGGATGGTTGATGGAGGAAGGAGAACTCTGGAAGCTGTAATCTTGGGGGCTGAGTTCTTGTTCCCAGTCCCATTTCAGCACTGGATCTTTAAAGTGGAGGCTGTGATGTCAGCCATGTCACACGCTGTCAGGACACAGCAAGGGCTGGCTGTTCCCAAAGGGACATGGAATGAAGTGTGGTAGAACGGCCAGGAGCACCACCAGCTGCAGCCCTGCCCCACCATCCCAAGGAAGGTGAGTGGAGCAGACTCAGAGACGACAATCAGATGAAACAAAGGCCCAAATCATCAGATGAGATTATGGTGAGGAGGCAGATTCAGTGTCAAGCCAGAAGCATGAGTCAATGGATCAGGTTCAGATGTGGTGACAGCAACCAGGATCAGTCACAGCTCAGAGACGATTGAGAAAGCCTATCCATTGTAATCAGGCAGGCCCAAGGAATACAGGCTGCAGATGAGGGCCAGGGTCAGGTAGCGATGGCTGTGATGGAGCTGCAGACAGGTGCACCTGCCGCATTGCTGAGACAGGGACAGAGTCCACAGGCAGAGGGCAACGGTGGAGGGCCCCAGGGAGGCTGCTCAGGGCCTTTAAGACCTAATGGGAGGCTTCACCCTGACATACTCACAAGAGATTTGCCATGTTATGCTAAGCTGCAAAGTGAAGTGTCAAAAGCTTACTAGGACTCAGGAAAGATTATTATTTTTTTCTATATGTATAAGCAGCATAACGCAAATTTTCAAAATAAGCTGAAAACATGTAAAACCAAATCTCTTCCAGGTCAGAACTTCACAACTTAATTTGCTGTACCAGTAGTTATAATGAACACACAGGCAGAGGTCAGCCGCTTTTAGCGCCACGTCATCTATGCCTACTGATAGATCACCCAACTCACTGCAACCACACACAAGATATTATAGTCATCTCCCTATATGGATTTTTCTGTGGCATACTTAGAATCATAGAATCATTCGAGTTAGAAGGGACCCTTAAAGATCTTCTAGTCCAACTCCCCTGCAACGAGCAGGGTGACCTACAGTTGCATTAGGCTGCTCGGAGCCCAGTCCAGCCTGACCTTGAGTATCTCCAGGGAGGGGGCATCCACCACCTTCTGGCAACCTGTAAGCAAAGGCTTATCCTGAATCTCTTTAGTAGCTTCCCTCTCCTTATTACACTCAGTTTCTCTACCTTGTCTTTAGGAGACTACTAGTAATTCCTCCTTTCCCTGCTTGATCACCAGTGTCTTTATCAGTCATGAACTGCCTTGAGGCATTTCACTTTCAATTAAGCCTTTGTTTTATCTAATTTTTATTGTATTTAGTTAAACAACTCTATGTTTATTCATTATGAATTTTTGTGCTTTAGAATTTGGTAAAAACTCATCATATGCAGCGTCTCTGCAACTTCATGAAGTTTTAATTCCCCATTACTCTGCCAGATTTTATCATCATTTCTTGTTGGAGTGTTTGGAATATTAAATAAGTGATATTAACTAAGCATCAAAAGATTTTAGCAGTTCTGAAGGAAGTACATGCAGCAATACTCATAAAGAGTCATTTTTGTTATATTGTGACTCAAAGTGGACCTACAACTTAATTGTCCTATTCTTACATGAAATTTTACTTGCATTTAAACTGTAACTTTAGATATTTCATTATATAAAATAATTCAAAATGATAAATGAGAGATGAGATAAAGAGAGATTTTGGAGGATGAAGATGCATCATGACAGAAGGCCTAATGCAAGCAGACTGGTTAATAAAAGCAACTGTATTGCAGTTAAATAAGACAAACACATCTGAATTAAAGAATAAAAATGAACAAAAGAAAAGCGTTCGAAGATACGGAGAGCAGTATTGCTCAGGCATGCATGGGGCAAGTATCCCACTGCTCAGATACGTACCATATACAGTAGCAAAGAAATGGACTTTATGTCACTTGTCCCATAACCCAACAGTGAAAATTCGTGATCTTTCTGTATTATTTCCACTGTGAGAGCCTTTCCTGTGGTACTTTGAACTAACCAGATAGTCCTCTTTACCTAAGGAAGGAGACCTATGGATTTTTAAACTGTCTAATCTAAACTACTGGCTAAGAAATGCTGCAATAAAAGGAGCATATGCCATGTCCTGTTCATTAAAGATGGAGCTTTAACACGATTTGCACGAGGAAGAACTAAACAGCTGTCTCAATCTGCTCTCATGACACAGAGTCCTTTAACAGTTCCCTCAATAATGAAATTAATTTCAATCATCCTATGTTAATTGTATTCTGATTTACGACTCCCTGTAAACAATTTTTCTGGGGGGTATAGCTGCATCTCAGCTCTGGGCAGTGTAACAAAATCAGCTTGCAGTTTCTGCATCAGCACTTCTTTGCTGCCTTTTTTTTGTCTATTATCTTTTCAGAGTCACATTAACACTTAAAATGAGGAAATACCCTTTTTTTAAATGCTTCTGATAAGGTGTGTTTGTTTTTTATCTAGCATGTTCATAAAGGTCAGTTTCATTTTCCTGAGTGACTACAGGCTTCAGATAAATTCCAGTTTCAGTTTCGTTTCTTTTCTGTTAGCTGGATTGGGTATAAAAGGGATGGCTATGAACTTCTTCCTGCACCTTCAGCAGGCAAAATGTCTGACAAGAACGTCCACAAAGCCGGTTTTACTTCCTCTGGAATTGCAAGAGGTTCTCTTGCTTCATCAATCATGTCTGGTGAGGCAAAATCCTTCGGGGGAGGTGTTCCTTCTGGAGGGACTACTGCTACTCTACAAGAAATGGGTATGAGAAACTTTTTTTTTTTTGTGGTTTTTGCTTTGTTTTGCTTAGTGAATAGAGCCAAACAGAATTATGTACTTGAAAATAAGCTTGTCACATAATCACTTCTTTCCTACATTCCTGCATTGCACTGAAGACAGAAGATTCACATATGAAACTGCATGTTATGAGTGGGATGCTGTTGAGAAGGTTTTCTGTGAATGTACATATGCATGAGTATATATATATATACATAGGTAGTATTCATGAGATTTGGGACAGTATTTATTCAAAGTCTGTGCTGTTTTTCCAATCATCAATAATACAGAAAGTCACGCTGGCAGTAAGAATCCATACATGTATGCAAGAACATGATCTGTGTACCAACATCTCATATAAATTTTCAGATTCCCCTTGCTCTTTGCTCTTACATACCCATGTGTATCACGCATACAGGGAGAAAGCATGAAATCTTATGCAGACTCCATAACAGAGGGGAATTAGCTGCAGTTTGAGAGTTAAATACATAAAGGAATATACATATCCTTACAGTGTGTATCCAAGTACTAAAAATAGGCATAACTGGCCTTTATGCAAGCTAACCCTGTAGGTGCTTGCTACTCTGTTGCACACACAGAGCAATCCTGATCTGACAATGGAAGCATCTTGACTCTTGTTTAACCCCATGTCCCATGGGATGCACACACAAGGCATCCTGTCTGCTAATCCTATCCGTGGGACCTGGTTCAGCAGACACCCTCTGAGTATGCATAACCCCACAGAGAAGAGAGCCCCATGTGATTCTGATTTACCCAGCTGCACAGTGGTTCACAGGCTGACCTTGGGTGAAGGCTTCAAAAGCCTTCCTGCTTTGGGGGTCTTGGACTCACCACTCTCACATATCAGGAACACATTTACCAACAGTCTGTGTGGTGGCAACAAGTGGGGATTTCTTTAAAAAAGAATTTAAAAAGCAGGAAGAGCTATTCTAAGGCACACTCCACTGCATTATCAGCACAGAACCCATTGCACAAGAACCATCACTAATACCATAATAAAACAGACAGCTGTAGAACCCTGCCTACTGTTACAGATAATGGTGGTACAGCAGTAGTATGCATGCCCATAACCAGTGGCATCCTACAGAAAGCATGAAGTTGCAGTTCAATTCAAGTGCTGCTGGGAATATTTAGAAGAAAGAGAGACAAAGACTTTTGACAGCGCCTTACTTTGTTCTTGCAATGTCTGTACCAACTCTATGCTTTTAGGAAAAACACTGGCTTTGGTGAAGATAAATCTACAAGACTAGAGGAAACTTTAGCCATGCCTACAGGACACACTCCAGAAGAGCTTTTATCCCTGTGAAAAATACTTGCTCTGTAACATTGCCAAGACAGGTGTGAGCTTTGGCTCCCTGCAGCAGGAGAGCTTGCCACACGTTCTTTGCCTGATTGAGAGCTAAAAGGGCCTGATTTCATTTCCGCAGGTGCTCCTGAAATCTCTCGCTCTTCAAACGCATCTTCTTAACCTTTCCATTCAGGCTGGAAGCCCTCCCCCACGTGCAGCAGGGCATGAGTATTGTTCAGTATCACTTTACAGATGACATTATAACAAGCTCATCACCAAAATATTTGAGCATCCTCAAGGAATGTTTTAAGGGTTGTCACTAGCATTTGTCATTGGTAATGCTTTACACTTCTCCCAGAAAAAGAAGGGATACTTTGCCCAGGACCCCATCCAACCTGGCCTCGAACACCTCCAGGGATGGGGCATCCACTTCACTGGGCTGCCTTTTTCAGCACCTTACCACTTCTCTGTGAAGAACTTCTCCCTGACATCTAGCCCAACTGTCCACCCATCACCAATATTTTCCCACTAAACCATGTCCCTCAGGCAGTTCCTCAGAAAATTGCAATTCCAGCAGAGACAAACTTTGCACAAACTGTTTTGCACAACAAAGTTAATCAAAGCTGTCTTTGTGACTGAGTTGTACATTTTTTTTATATTCAGCAACATCGACAAAATATTGTAGACGTTCTCTCACCAGGATGCCATCTAAAAGGCAGTGCACTGATGGAAGAGGTCAAGTAATTAGCAGATATTGTCTTCTGACACATCTTCTAGCTTTGTGGGTTTTTTTTTGTTTTGTTTTTGTTTTTAGAAAAGAATGGTAATTTACTATTATGCTGCGAAGTCTTTTCCTTATAAAAACACAGCAACATCTCTTTTGTAACTTCTCCAGGTGCCAAAGGCTCAACACACTCCTCAGGCTTTACCAGCAGTGGGATCTCTGGTGGTTCCAGGGCCTCCCAGATGATGTCCAGTGAGGCCACTTCTCATGGAGGCGGAGTTCCCAAGGGTGGCACAACTTCCACTATCCAGTCCATCTGTAAGTCAGCGTTCTCCTAATACAGAGGAGGCTTGGTAGAGAACTGGAAAATGATTTGAAGCTCTTCATTTCAAAAAGCGTATTTCAAAGTGTAACACAAATCTTTGGCTTCCTCTGTCCTGAGAACCCTTGTAGGCCATGCTTAGATATTCCATGTGTTACCCTGTACTGCAACATTGCTTTAAATTGCTTTTGTGTTTCTTTGTGTTTGTCTTTAGCAATGGGTGGCAAAGGAGGAAAGCGCTGAATAGAAAGAAGCATGGTCCAGGAACAGGTCCTGCAAACTGTTCGTCCTTTACAGACAGATTCATCTGACATCTTCTTCCCTTCTTCGCTCTCCCTGTACTTGGCATGAAAGACAAAGCATTTTTCACTCTCTAAAATAAAAGCTCTGTTAAAATCATGGATGTTTGCATGAAATCAGTGGGAACAAGGATGGGGATGGGAATGAGGGCCAGGTTCTTCCTTGATTAACTGTGTTCTGAAGCACAAACAAATGTAAACACAAGACAATAAATGTAAGATACAGTAGTCCAGAATACAGATTACAAAAGCCATCATTTATCAGCACTAGACTCTCCTAGTAGCTTGCTTGCTTTGCTTACTCTACAAAAAGTGATCACAGAGCAAAATTCACCCTGTTGTGAGAAAGAAGCCTAGAAACTCTTCATGAAGTGAATCTAGCAGTTCCTTTCAGATGTACTTCTAATGGCTTATCAAATTAAATTTTACTTAATTGAAAATACACATAATCAGATGACAACAGGTCTCAAGAAATTTCATACTTCATAAATCCAACTAATGTTTGTATCCATCTCCTATAAGATTCTTTTCTCTCTAATATCTCAAGGTCCTGTTAGTTTATCAACATCTTGGTCACCAATAGACAAAAACTACCCCTGTAATCTGTGGATGATATCTGATTAGAGTGAGGAAGGGAGCCCACCTTCCGTGGTGTAGGTCTCACAGCCTTCTGCTGTTCCCACCTGACTCCTTTCATTCAGCTGTGCTCTGACTATGCCATTTCCCCAGACCACACAACGTTGTCCATTTCCTAGGCATGCTCGTACATGCATGTCCCCCCCCTTGCTTCTTCCACCTCCCATCTTTCCAGCTCCTCATCCTCTCTCCTCTGTCTCTTCCCTTCTTTTGAATTTCTGGTAACACCAAACAGTGTAGCCTCCCCTTCCATTTCCACCTCAAAACAAAGAGTACCTTGTACCCTAAGGTGAGGAGTTAAGAGATACTGAGCTATCTCGGGAAAATAATGAAATGTAACTGCGAGCTGTAAAGGACTAGTAGGATGTGACGTGAGTGGTAGTTATAAAGTCATAGAAAAGTTACTTTCAAAGAAACCTCGGTGTGGGCGGAATGAAGCTCCGTGTCTGCATGCTGGCTATTTACTGCTATAAATTACTATCGTTGCAGCAGATATCTTACTGTAATATTGATGTTGTACTATTTAGAAAATAAAGAGAAGATATGAAGACCACTATGTTCAGATGAAACGAAAATAAATATAAGCTAATATGAGTAAAAAAATTAAGTATTCAGGACTCACAGATACCTACTAGCCTCAGGGATCTGTGAGTCTGAGGAATGTGGGATGGACTCTCCTATATGATAATCCAGATGTGATTCTTGGACTCTTGTGATTCGCCCTTCCAGCCTGTCTCTCCTCCTCCAGGAAATCTCCATGTCCCAGCCATATCTCTGCATCAAGAATTTCCACTCGTGTCCCAGTCACGATTAACACAGTGCTTGTTTGTGATTTTGCCATACTCATAATGTGGCCACACTCAAACATCTGGAGTGGGTGCCACCAGCCCCTGGAGAGGAAAGGGACAGAGAGGCTCTGACCTTCCTCTGGCAAGGAGTCTGTGTGATGCCCCATGGCCAGTGTGAATGTGGTCAAACAGCATTTTGAGGAAGAGCATTAATAGAATATCCTGTGTTGGAAGCGACCCATGAGGTAGCATCAAGTCCAAGTCCTATCTACTACAGACTAAAGGAGGCAGGCAAGGAAAAGACAAATAAGAAGCTCCATCTTGTTTGTTTGTTTGTTTTTTAAAGGTCACCAGTAATTCTGCTTTTACAGCCTTGACCATTCAGCATAACAAACATAAAAGCATTGAAATTCTGGATATTTGGCATAGCCTCAGTGTTTATGTGCAAAGATGGAATCATTAGTTTGATGTGATGCACCATCTTCAAGCCTGGGCTTGTACATGGCTCTGCTCAAGCCACTCCACACTTCCGTCCAAAGGTCTGGTAGAGCAACCTGTGACTACCAAATTACAGTTGTGTGTAAACAGCAGGCTCTCATTCCCTTCTGTGTGAAGTAGAGCAAGGAACCCAATCACAGCTGATTCCCAGTCAGAGACCTCATGTGCAAATGCTGTCAGTGAGCAGCAAAGATCTAGATCCCCACAAACAAATCTTCAAGCATCTGCTTCAACTCTGATAATACTGAAGTGAGTTGCAATAATGAGACTAATGTAAGAATGAAAGACAATTAGAAAAGATCAGGCACATAACTCATCAGACAAACAATTTTCACAGAATCATACAATCATTAAGGTTGAAAAAGACCACTAAGACCATCTAGTCCAACTAGCAACCCATGCCCACCATGCCCACCAACTACATCACTTAGTGCCACATCCACACGCTCCTGAACACCTTCAGAGACAATGACTCCTCCACCTCCCTGGGCAGCCTGTGCCACTGCCTCACCGCTCTTTCTGAAAAGTTTTCTTAATATCCAACCTGAACCTCCCTTGGCACACCTTGAGACAATTCCCTCTTGTCCTAAAACTATTGTAAGCTAACTTTTTAAAACTAATTTTTTAAACTAATGCTGTATTATCTGAATGCCACCTTTTTGACGACAGTTATTTTGATTCTTGTTTTCCTGCACAGACATAAGATTTCAAACAAAGTTCAACTTCAGCCTTGGCACTGATCTCAATCGCTTTGTCTAGTTAAAAATGTCTATCATCAGTGAAATCTAATAAACAGTGTTTAAGCCTAAAAGATGGAAAGATGATCCAAAGCTAAACAACAGTCGTAATTCCCTATCAGTTCCCTTTCAACACTTGTATGATCCAGGCATTATGAGTTTGGATAGCCCTACAGTCCCCAGTTTCCTTACAGGAGAACAAAGCTAAATGCTTCCTCCTGAACACATCACTCACAGACCACTTAAGAAAGTTCACATGTGCATTATTAGAAAGGAAATATTCATGTTTTTAACAGAAAATAAGTGAAATGGCCCAACAGGATCAAATATGGCAATGTAAATTCCTTGTGTCTCTCAATCAATCTTTCACAACAAATAAACAAAAAGGGAGAGAAAGGAAAAGAGGCAGCAGCATGTGATTACCAGAGCAGTAGCAGCAAAACAATATGCTGCAGAAAGAACATAGCTCTCTGCACAGAAATCAATTTCTCCCATGGGATGGGGTCGATAGTTGTCTGACAGGACAGTATACAGGCAATTTAATAGCATTTTATCTAAATTAATCTATTCCTCCACCCCACTGGCCTCGTAGTGCCAGAACAGGATCTCTAAGTAAAATAGATTTATTTATTTTTTATCATATAACAGGAAAGCATTTATCATGCTGAAGTCACTACCACTGTCTATTAAAAATCATTTATCCCTGTTAGTTACTCCTTACCAGCAACTCCTTTCCAACATTGTTATTCTAATTAGTTAACTTATGCATGCAGTCCATGAAAATCACTCTCAGTTAATTCTGGAAACATTTTTCTCACTCAAATAATTCCTAAACTGCAGGTCACCTTTTCGGGAAAAATAAGCCCACAAACCAGGCAGAGTCAGTTGAGTCAAAGGAATATTTCTGAATATATCTGAAATGATGGTTTTATGCAAGAAAAAGCTTAATTTTTGAGCAATGCTTTATACACAGAGATTGGTTGTCCAGCATATCTATTTTAATAGCACTTTAAAAAATAAAGCTGATCTGATCTTATTAGCGAATATCTGTGTGAAGTAAATGGTAATGAATAAGAACCCCTAATAAGCATCATTCCAGGGATGGATCTTCAGCTCTCTGGGAGTTTGGTATTGTGCCCCAAAGGCTCTTGTAAATCCAGCTGCAGTTCTTGCTCATCATTTAGAAGATTAGGGCTGATAAGCGACATCAAGCCTTATTAGAACGGGCTAAGGCAACAGGAAACATTAATTGGGTAATTTAATGCACAAGGAGACAACAAATGCCTGCATTGTGGTTCAGATCCTGTTCCTCTATTGATTTGTTCATGTCTTATTTTGTGAAATTCTCACAAATCTTTAGCGGAGAAACCACATGACAAAGTCTAAGTTTAAAAATACCAGATTAATTCTGTTATTTCCTGCAGCTTCGCTTCATCTCCTGTGTTACTAGGGTACCTTCAGCAGCACTGTCCTTGGCAAGCTGAGGGATGATGTTCCCCTGCCTGAGGACTCCTCAAAAACAGATGGGGAGAGAGCCAAGGCACATCAGCTACCTTCAGTGAAATGGTATCTCACCGCCTCACTTGTGTTATGATTTCATCTCTTAGAAGAAAATGAATATAATCCATGTTCCCATGTCCCCAAGTCTCTTTTCCTTCTGAGAGCTGGGAGCACTTCATAAAGTTCTCTTGTCTTTCGCTGTTGTGAAGGAGATGGAGAAACTCCTGCTGGATTTATCTGCCTCCAGAAGTACAGAAGATGAGAAGAAACTCCTACATGGTCATTTTTCTCCTGTCTAATTCACCCACTGCTTGTGGTAAATTACTCATAATTTACCCACTGCTGGTGGAGTCACAATTAACTCAAGGTGGATTTTAATGTCAGGAATGTCAAAATCTCAATACCAGCTCCTCATTTGGATCCTAAGTTGAGATTTCCTTCATAGAATCATAGAATCTTTTGAGTTGGAAGGGACCCTTAAAGGTCACCTAGTCCAACTCCCCTGCAGTGTACAAGGACACCTACAGATAGATCAGGTTGCTTAGAGCCCCGTGCAGCCTCACCTTGAATGTCTCCAAGGATGGGGCGTCCACCACCTCTCTGGGCATCCTGTTCCAGTGCATCCTCACCTTAATTATAAAAATCTTCTTCCTTACATCCAGTCTAAATCTCCCCTCTTTTATTTGAAACCACCTCTCCTTGTTCTACGACAACAGATTCTGATAAAGAAGAGGCAGGATCCACGAGCGTAACTCCTCTTCACCACCACGTGAACCATTTCCTTAGGGCCTTACATATTGAAGAGTCACAATTAATAATTCAATTTAAGCACACAGAAATTCAAAAGTAATTACATTCCCTTATGAAAATATTCACGATTAATGATTACAAAAATTAAAATAGTTCCCCATCTCTCTTCGTAACACTTCTGGGGAAAAATGAGCATTGAAATATAATACACTTTATTGCTCATCTACTATGGGCAATATTTCTTCTCAGGTATCTCATTTTTACCTGGGATTTTTTTATTTTTTTATTTTTTTTCTAAATGCTTGACTTTGAATGTAAAAATAAATAAATAAGTGGATTTCCCTTGATGTCATAAAATTTCATAGAAAATAACATCCCTATGGAAACAAAAAGCATTATCTACAAAAGCATTTTGTAACATTCAGATGTTGCTTTTTCCAGTCTTTTACAATCGGAATTTCTGCCCAGCCAAGATTTTTACTGGCTAGTTTGAGGCTAGCTCTGCAATTTATGTTTATACATAAACAGCCCTGATTTTAATTGCTATCAACTTCTTAGACTTGATAGATGGTTTAAAACATTTTTTCTCTCCAGAGACTATTTACTTTGCCATGTATTGACACATTTTTAAGATTTATACTACACTAAGGAACAGAGTTTACAATAAAAAGTAATGTATTCCGTGGCTGTGAATGGTAATGCTGCTAAACCATCCAAAGACATTTCACATCTGATAGTTATTTCCCTTTTACTCCCACCCCTGTGCTGGTTTAGTTCTACTATAGACTTTGGATTTTAGAGAAAAGAAGATTGCCACATTTACCAAATACAACATTTCAGATATCTAGTATTTCTTAAGATTCCTTCCACTAGAGGCATTATTGGATTCACGATTACATTTCCATTTTTTGCAATAGTTACTTTAAAAAGGTAACTTCTGTGGAAAGGGTTTGCTCACGGGACAGGAGTAACCCCTTACTTTCATAGAATCACAGAATCATAGAATGGTTTGGGTTGGAACAGACAATTAAGATCACCTAGTTCCAACCTCCCTGCTATAGGCAGGGACACCTCCCTCCAGACCAGGTTGCTCAGAGCCCCACCCAGCCTGGGATGAGTTTGAACTTTTACAGTAAGAGTTCAAACCAACCCATAGGCACTGCAGTCAGAAGCAAGCAAAGGTGTGAAGTACAATGTAAAACTTGCAAGAAGTTAATAGTTCTTAGCCAAACATAACTCGGCAGATAAATGAAGCCATGTCTGGATCACCACGTCTGAAGCCTGTGTGCTGGTAACAAGCACAGGCCACGCTGCCCAGAGAAAACCCAAAGGGCAAAGAGAGTGTCTTAGGAATTCCTTTATTTATTTATTTATTTTCAGTCATTCCAGCTTTTTGGTATGTCTTTATTTATTTATCCCTTTGGGGAATAGGTTATTACTAGTCATATGGCTTTTTTGCAGAGAACAAGGAATGATAGCTCTCAGTTTCTCTCTTTTTACCTTATTACTACCATTTCTCTTTCTACACTAAAACAGTGTAAGGAAGCGTGCCCCACATACTGCATAATCTCTTCTTCCTCACTGATCAGGAAATGGACAGGATGGGACGCATGGGGGTCTGTAATTTCTCTGTGCTGTGTGATAGTGCACCTATACAAGAATGATGGCTATCAGTGTTTAAATTTACATGGAATCATAGAACTAAAGAATCATTAAGGTTTCAAAGTCCTCTAAGATCATCTAGTTCAACCCCGCCGACCCCCACCATGCCCACTGACCACATCCCTCAGTGCCACATCCACACAGCTCTGAACACCTCCAGGGATGGTGATCCTACCACCCCCCCAGGCAGCCTGTGCCACTGCCTCACTGCTCTTTCGGAGAAGAAATGTTTCCTAATATTCAACCTGAACCTTCCAGTAGATATCTCACAACATTGTTCTGAGACTAAAACTCCAGGTTACTTGGCATTTGCCATTGAGTTAGAGGATTCTTTCCCTGCAATTTTAAGAATTGCCAAAAAAAAATTTAAACGAATAAATTATTTTGATAAAGTAATAATTTCAATGATTGTGAAATTACATTATGAATCCCTGTCCTGGCCATTCTCACTCTCCCACCCATCTTACAAGGATAAATCTAGCATTAATTTTGCACCAGTCCAGTGGAAGACTTAGAAATGACAGTGGATGAGATCGTTCATTTCTGATTATTCATGTATATTTCATCCGTAGCATAAGTAGGTTACAAAAATACTGTTTGATGACTGGTTCTTTTCTGATGGATTTTAAATTACACACGGAACATTCTTAAGAAGTGAGTTACATATGTGTATATTATACATATAATATGAACTTGACTCCTGTTGCCTCCAGTATTTAGAAATGGTGTACGCACAAAGAGGTTAATGCTACGATTTTCAGATAATTCACTTTCGAACGGCTCGCTTGGAGATTAATAGCTCTGAAAACATCCAAACATAATGGGATTATGGTGTACTACTACTAACTGGTTCCTGAGGGTGGGCTGTAGCAGTGCCTTGTTGCTGCGATGCAGCACAGTGACTAGGCTGCAGTGGCATACAGTGGTGACACATGAAAACTGCAGCTCTTCAGTGTGCAGTGTGAGTTTCCCTTGCACAGGTTACTAGTTTTTATTTGTGGCATGTCATAAACTGGCATGGGGAGTGCTTGCAGTGCTCTGCCCTGAGCTCATTAGGGAGATGCCACTTCTCCAAGGACACCATACTGACCCAGGTGTGCAGGAGAGCTCTGTTTGATTTTCACCCTCACAGAAGAATTGCAGACTCATATTTGCTGTACCATAGGGCTGGCTGTGTTGCAGACTCCTTATGGAAGCTATTGCAGGCAAGAGTGGCCAGAGGGGTCGGGCACTGTTCAAATGTTTTGCCATTTTTACACAGTAATTTTGATATTTTTATATACATATATATATACATATATTTATTTTTTTTGGAAGGGGATGTTTTTATGCTAGTAGGAAAATGGTTAATGGAGGAAAAAAGAGAGAAAATCTATAGCAAACCTACTGATAAAGGATGAAAAATAATGATGGGGACTAGCCAAAAATGTCTTAGCTTCAAGATCTTTCTAGTGCAGTGAGACCTCTTAGATTAATATATGTGAGTTACAGGTTACATTCACAGTAACCCTGTGAGGCAGGAATGATTATCTGGGGGAAAATGAGCTCAGAAGGATACTAAGGATGCTACTCAGGATCATACAGCTGAGAAAGAACCCAGAAGTTCTTAGGTAGCCCTGGTACAGACTGGTTGGGCTTTTTGTTTCTTGTTTCCTCCTTGGGAGCTGCAGAAGCTCAAAATATGACTTTTAAGTCACTCACATGACAAAATTCAGTGACCACCCCCACTTTGCTTACCTCCCCTGTGCTAACTTGCCAAAACAAAACACCAACAGTATGATGCAGAGAAGAGTTGAAAGGGAAGGTAGGATTCAAGTTTATGAGAGAAAAGCAGTAGCGGTAACTCTCTGGATTGAAGGAAAAGAAGGAGCAGCCATAAACATCTTTAGCTGAGAGAATAAGGAGAACACATGGTCCCTCCACAATACAACCACTTCTTAACAACAAGGGATGGTCAAATTGCTGGCCAGAAGCTTCATCTGGAGGGCATCTGCCACTCAAAGTGGGACTATTGCCTACACTAAAGGATCAGCTTTGTTCAAGACTCGAAGGGTATCTTTAAATGTTTTCATGTTTGTCATTGCCAGTGATTTCAATTCATACTACATATTGGGCTACAGCTTGATACATCCCCACTAGATAAAGAGGAGGGGAATTTGGCAGTTTAAACACATACAAAAACCTTCACTGAAGTCAATGCTTCTCAAGTCCATGAAAATTAAACTTAGATTATCTTTATTACAGGGGTACGAGCTTATCTCTTGCAGGCTAGACTATTCCTTCTTCTGGTGTGAGCAGTTGAAGCTTCTGTAGGTGCACCCATGCACCTCTTCTGTTCCTTGTAAGCAATAGAAGAATGGTAATAGAACATCCATTGCATGCTCATCGTGCTTTGACTGTAATAGCATATCTGCAGTGCATGGATGTGTTTAAATGGATCCCTTCTTATGATACTTGCAAAAGCAGGCAAGCAGTTCGTTTGCTTCCTATGGAGACATGTTTAGCCCACCCAGGAGTTGTTTTTGAACATTGCTACTGATCGTTACCTGGAGTGAGCTAGCTAGAAAAAGTATTAAACATTCATGTAGTTCAGCTGTGCCTATTGACTCTGCATTTTAAATAGACTCTGCTGTGCTCTCCCAGTGGAAAGATTTATTTTACTTTAAGAATATATAGGACTGTTCTTTCAGTACTTTTTCTTTGTTTAACAAGAAGCTCTCTTGCTGTAAACCCAGCAGACAATAAAACCAGTCAGGGGCTTTTATCGAGGATGTCTGACCCATCGCCTGGCAATAATTAGTTCAGGTTAATTACAGCAAATCTGTAGATTTGCAGCCTGAAATCATCTCATCCCCTAAGCTGAACCCTCCAGAGGTTTCTTTTATGAGCTCTGCATCCTAAGGGTGGACTTAAAGTAATGAATTTGTCTCTAATAAGATTCATAGGTTTGTTCCCTAAGCAATGGTGTCAATTATAGAATCTAACGCTGATGGCTTATTTTGCTGAAAATTGAGAAATTGAGAGTTTTTAATGAAGCATGCAGGACTTTTAACACTTATGTTTAACTCTTTGCATTGATGAAAAGCACAAAAATACAATTATGTGAAATATTGTACCACTTTCCATGTATTTCTCTGTGTGCCAGTAGCTAATTTCCTTCTGCTCTGTAATGGAAAAGGTTAATGCAATGACTCTGAGATTTCATTTGGAAATGTTCCAGAAGAGTGTCTGAGTATTTGCTGCACTTAATGGCAGGAAGTAATAAGTGAGGTTATGTATTGGTGAAAAATGTTTCATGTACTGAGAAGATTAATACTGGAGAGAGGCACAGGGGACACAAGCCTGAGGCTTCCTCCTCAATTCTGACACAATATAATATGTCCATACTTGATACGTGCCCTTCTGTAGTTAGTTCTTAATCATTAACAAAGCAGACAGGAAGCCTCTGGGGGACATGATATCAGAAAAAGAGAAGGAACTGGTTTTAGGATTGTCTTCTCTTCCATAAATGAGAAGCAGGCACACCCAGCTGGGAGCACTGGACCAGATGCTACTGGTACCAGCATCTACACAGCAATACATCGACAAAACACGCATCAAGGGTTCAGTTTCATCACAAGTATTTCAATGTTTATAATAATTTGTGTGAATAATGATTGTACTTATGGCTTTTGGAGGATCATAGAACATCCCTAGTTGGAAAGATCTCACAAAGCCATGAGTCCAACTCCCAGCTCCACATAGCACCATCCAAAAATCAGACTATTTTAATATAGAGTGAGGTAAAGTGAGCAGGCTTCTATTCTGTGCTGTCTTTCCTCAGTGGTCCCAGAATTTACACCCCACGTTCCTCAAACAGAGCAGCTCTGGGGCTGCTGCTTTAACCATACCTGCACCCAAAGTCACTACCTGGTCACTCAAGAAAACCAAATAATAACAAGGAATAACAACAACAAGGGTTTCTGTAGTGTAGTGGTTATCACGTTCGCCTAACACGCGAAAGGTCCCTGGTTCGAAACCAGGCAGAAACATCACCTCTTTTTGGGGTTGGACTACGGGAGCTCCAATTAACCTTTCCAACCCCTGCCAGTCTCTGCAGTTTCACACATGAAAATCTTGCATTTATTCAAGTGTATCGCTTGCTGCACTTCTCAAGGTACCATCTCACCAAGTACATACCCTGATTGCCCTTAGGGACGGAGTGAGGGGTACCTGTCAATGTGCCATATGCTGGGCATGAAGATGGGAAGAATGGGAAAAGGGAGAGGAGGAGACCCATGGCCGCCTCACTGAGGCAGTGGGACTGGAGGCTGGTTGGAGGGCCTTGGCAATGTCCGCTTGGGATCTGTAATGTCTGTGCTGTCCTACCTGGCCACACAGGCTTGTAGATGGCCTCCCAGCTCCTTCTGACTCCACTTTTCTCCACTCCTCAACATATACTTTGGCTTTGGGAAAGCCTAGATGTGTTTAGATATAGCCAAGAAGGAGTTCGTGCCTGTGGCAAATCACTGCATAGGGCAATCTGTCACATATATTTCTCCTGTATAGAATAATAGAATATCCCAAGTTGGAAGGAACCCATTAGGATTATCGAGTCTAACTCTTGGCTCTACATAGTACCACACGAAAATCAGATCCTATGTCAGAGAGCGGTATCCAAACGCTCCTTGAACTCTGGCACTCGGAGCCAGACACCAGGTAGGACAGACTGCTGCTTTCTCTAGAGGTCCAGCTCACACAAGGAGTAGCAGCTGAGGTCTGACTATCTCTCTGCCTACCCTAAATAAGTTATTTCATCAAATTCTCACTTTTTCTTCAGTGGCACACATAATCTCCCACAAGATCTGCTCTGAAGGCTGCTTATCTAATGAAGTCTATTTCAGTGAACATTTGAAGCAATACAAGCATCCATTAGGCAGAATAATCTTCAGAAAAGGGTAAAAAAATGCACTAAAGATGCAAGTTTGGTGATGCTTAAACATTGCTCAGATGCTTCTTTTTTTTTTTCCTTTTTTTTTTTTTTTTTTTTTAATTAGACAGAAAGTACTGGTACACCAAGACATATCAATTTTAATGGAAAAAATATTTGATTTCTTATTTTCCCATCAGTGTCCAGAATTGTATTTCTGGAGAAGAAAACCAGTACCTTAAAAAAGCAAAGGTATAGATCACTCCTCTCAGATGGCAAATGATTCAGTGTCCCATGCTGTTTCATCTGTTCTAGGGCAGGGATCCGAACCTGCAAGCCCACTCTGAGAAGAGAGGGTGAGCATCAGCTGGTCTACAAGTCTCTCTTCCTCACGCATGCAAGCACAACCAGCTTCAGAACAGACTACTAAAGGCTGTATCTGCAGCCTGGCAGCTACAGCACTCATCTCAAATGTGAGGACCAAACCTGGGCCTCACGTTATTGTTGTGGGGGGAATTAAAAATAGAAAGGGCTAAAATTTCTTCCAATGGTGATTCAAATCAAAATAATGCATTCTCTCATCAAACTGAAAAATTGTTTTTCAGGTAGCCCTAGGACAGGCATCAGTGGTATTAATCACTTAGAAAGTTGTTTTGGCCGCTTCTCTGAGGATCTTTCAGTTACAAAGTCATCAGGCAGGGGGTGGCTAGGATACACACCTACAGACGTGCTGCTATTAACTCTGTTAACCTGGCACTGCAGTGTCTTGTGCTGTGTAACAAGGACTGCAGAAAGGTTCAGCTGCCCAGAATATCCATCCTGTAATCCTGTATTGCAGTCTGAACTCCCCAGGAGTTGGAACCTGTAACCTGCTAATTGCCTTATCCTCATTTATATGATAAGTGGTTCATTTCCTTTATTGTGATTGAATCCCCTCCCTATATTACAAGAAAACTGGAGCTGCAGAGAGTGCTTGATTGGATTTCGTTGCTGTAGGCCATTTCTTAAACAGGTTACGGGTTGACAAACATAGAAGGAGGATCAATATCCATTCTTTGCCTCATTGACAAGCTAATCTTTTCAGTAAACATTTCATCAGTACCTGCCATTTGTATACACACCTGCCTCATGAGGATGGAGAAAGCTCTGTTTTATAAGGTTTAGGTAACTAATAAATGAAAAGACAAGAATATAAGTGGAGGAAATCATCAAGATAGCATTTTTAGGAAAATAGCCTTTCATTGTCTACAGAATCTAACCAAGCACATTTTCAACCGTTC
The DNA here is from genome assembly GCF_905368555.1 of Meleagris gallopavo. Taxonomy (NCBI): domain Eukaryota; kingdom Metazoa; phylum Chordata; class Aves; order Galliformes; family Phasianidae; genus Meleagris; species Meleagris gallopavo. The sequence continues at coordinate 35,667,277 of NC_139406.1, forward strand.
CTAATTTTAATTAGGTTGCAATACATTCAGGCCCAGTGCCAGCTTCTGGTTCTGTAATCCTGATTCTCCTCTCTCATCAGAGCTAAAAGGACTATTTGAATCGGAGTAGCAACAAAGCTATGGCTCTGCTAAATACTTAGAAATCGTGAGTCATACTCCAGAAGCACAAGAGTTTTGTTTAGTGTGTTTGGAGACATCTTTCTTGTTTGCTTTTGTGTCACACGCTGAAGTCTCCTTCCCCCACAAGCATGTGGGCTGGAAACTGGCATTGTCTCTTACAGAAGCGAGGGCCAAGATTACATCTATATTTAGGCTTCTCTTACATTCCTGTGTATTAGAATTACACAGCTGAATGATGAATGCTTCAAAAATTAGCAATGCTGAATTTCAGTCCAATCTGAGAGTGCGAAAGCACTCACAACATTCCTTTTGAGGTGAAGGAAAGTGGACGACAAACATGAAACTTTGGGGACACAAGAAAAGAAAGAATATCGCTGTTGATACTTCAGCAGTATGTTTGTTAACATCTTCCTATCTCCAATACCAAAAAAACACAAACTTTCCTGTTTCTTTTCCTCTGTGACATGTGGAGAACTCTCACAGAGGGCACAGGAATACTGACCAGTCAAATCAACTTTGCAGGCAAGAGAAAACATCAGAGGTAGAGATTACTCCAGGTGTAACATTGCTGACATAAGAAATACTTCAGTTCTGCATCTTGCTAGAGAAAATTGAGGTCATAAAATTACTCAGTGTTTGAAGAGTCAGAATAGAGAAAAAGTAGGGTAATGTGAAGATTAGAGAACACATATGTGTTTACAGTTCTTTACAAGGAAATCTTTTGATACATCCTTTAAAATGAACATTAATCAACTGCAACACACCTCCAGTGTCTGTTCTTTCTTCCAAATTACTTCAGGAAGAGCAAGTGGAAAGGAAGAGCTCAGTTAATACTCAGCAGTCTCAGAAAGGACTCAGTGTAATGTTTTTAGTGTGTTGGGTGCCCTCTTTTCTGCTATCAAACTGGTCCATGTAGGTCCAAGAACTTTTGTCTCATAGCCTTTTCAATTAGCAAAAACAGTGCTAGGATACACCTTTCATTGATGTGGAGGCTAGAATAGAAATTTAATAGGGAAAAATATTCCCATAACCGTAGTTAATTGCTAGTAAATGTTCCTCAAGCATCTTGGTTACGTTGATTAATGGCCCCAGTGAGCAGCTGAAAAATGGCTGGGCTGCTGGACAGATCATTAGCAATTTTAACTCTTCAACTATTGTGATGGGCACAGAGAAACAATTGCTAACATTTATAATGTGTTTCACTGAGTACAAAAGCATACCGAAATGCAAATTATGGTTAGAGAGAAACAATCACTGGTTTGTTCTTGTATTCAATTATATGGAAGTTTACAAGACAGAGAAAGGCAAGGGTTTTGTTTGGCTTGGTTTGCTTTGGTGTTCTTTTTAAAAAGCATTTGGACACATCCCTGATAAGTGCATGGGAGATTTTATGCGTAAATACAATACTCACTTCTGTTCATTAATCCTATTATTTTTAAAAGGAGAGGAACAGAGATTACATCCTAAAATGTATTTTATTTCATAAAGGCATAATTTCACAAATTTCATATTAAGCTGTGCTTTGCAACAGCACAAGGCTTGCAGTCCAAGGGCTGAAGGAAAGAATGATGAGGTTTCAGGCCACCTCTGGTCTGCCACAACTGTAATTGCCAAAGTCTCCCTGAGAGCATCTGAGAGACCCCAGTGCTTGCGATAATTCATGACAGTTCTTCATACCTGGACTGACTCAGACCCTGCTAAAACTACAGTGTCTATTGCTGTTTTGGAGAGAGAATCCCTCAGCTGTCAGAGGAAGAGATTTTAACACTCTGGTAGTCCACTTCAGTCTTTTTACACTGTGTAAAAACAGGTCACAGGTGTCTGAAGCACCACACTGGGAGGGCGAGAGGATGAGCAGCAGATTCACTAAGACAGAAGTTCCTGGAAACAGCCCTTCAGCCACACAGAGTTGGTCCAGGTCCACCTACTTTTTGAGATGCCGTGACCCACTTTAGAATTTAAATCCCAGGAATAGGAAATAAAACAATCCAGGACTGTGAAAAAAGCTGAAGGGGATATCTGTCTGATAATGACACAAATTCACTTGTAGCAGGCTCCTGGAAAGCTCATCAAGAACAACCCGTCACACTGTTTCAGAAAATATGCAACAGGAAATTACAGCCTGAAGGCACTTTGTTCACTGGCAATTTGCAACCAAGAAAGGGAGATGGAGGACAAACCAAAATAATTGAATAAAACTCTTTGAGCTTTATATGTAAGCTCTGCACTTTCCAAGGAAAGTGGGCAAGCAGCCAAAGGGACGCGATATGGCACTAATTATCAAGTATAGGAGAGAAATAGCTTTCTTGTTGGTTAAACATTACATGAAAAGCTTTGTCTGTACTTTCTAGAGTATGTACTGCTGACATGGACACTGTTCGGCAAAAATACATTTTTAACTGTAACTGACCAGAGTGAGGCACTTGGTAATGCACTTAGGATGGAGGAAAGGGGAAATCCTCTCTATGCTTCTTGCACTTGAGTGCCTTTTCTGCTGACACTTCTGAGAATCAGCATGTGCACAACAGGACACAAAGAACGCAAGGTACTTTAAATAACTACTTTTTTATAGGGCTACAAAGATGGGGAAGGATCTAGAGGGAAAGATGTATGAGGAACAGCTGAGGACCCTGTGTTGGCTCAGCGCAGAGCAGAGGAGCTGAGGGGAGGCCTGATGGCGGCTGCAGCTCCTCACAGGGAGCGGAGGGGCAGCGCTGAGCTCTGCTCTGTGTGACAGCGACAGGGCCCGAGGGAACGGCATGGAGCTGTGTGAGGGGAGGGGCAGCTGGGGGTCAGAGAAAGGGTCTGCATCAGAGGGCAGTGGGCATGGAAGGGGCTGCAAAAGGCTGTGGGCACGACCCCGAGTGCTGAAGTTCATGGAGCGTCTGGACAGAGCTCCCAGACACAAGGTTTGAATTTTGGATTGTCCTGTGAGGGGCCAGGAGTTGGACTCGATGATCCCAGGGAGTCCCTTCCAACTAGGGATAATCTATGATCCTATACAGGAGAAATATATGTGACAGATTGCCCTATGCAGTGATTTGCCACAGGCATGAACCTCTTGGCCTTATCCCACCACCAGCCAGCTAACTCCTGCAGGGCATTTTTCCCCTCTCTACTTTCCCCAAAGCCAAAGTATATGCTTGTGAGTGGAGAAAAATGGAGTCAGAAGGAACTGGGAGGCCCTCTACAAGCCTGTGTGGCCAGGTAGGACAGCACAGACATTACAGATCCCAAGCGGACATTGCCAAGGCCCTCCAACCAGCCTCCAGTCCCACTGCCTCAGTGAGGCGGCCATGGGTCTCCTCCTCTCCCTTTTCCCATTCTTCCCATCTTTATGCCCAGCATATGGCACATTGACAGGTACCCCTCACTCCGTCCCTAAGGGCAGTCAGGGTATGTACTTGGTGAGATGGTACCTTGAGAAGTGCAGCAAGAGATACACTTGAATAAATGCAAGATTTTCATGTGTGAAACTGCAGAGACTGGCAGGGGTTGGAAAGGTTAATTGGAGCTCCCGTAGTCCAACCCCAAAAAGAGGTGATGTTTCTGCCTGGTTTCGAACCAGGGACCTTTCGCGTGTTAGGCGAACGTGATAACCACTACACTACAGAAACTCTTGTTGTTGTTATTCCTTGTTATTATTTGGTTTTCTTGAGTGACCAGGTAGTGACTTTGGGTGCAGGTATGGTTAAAGCAGCAGCCCCAGAGCTGCTCTGTTTGAGGAACGTGGGGTGTAAATTCTGGGACCACTGAGAAAAGACAGCACAGAATAGAAGCCTGCTCACTTTACCCCACTCATATTAAAAGTTATACAGGCTCAGTTAAATCCTTTCCAAATTACATTTTCAGTCAAAATCATGCAACTAAAAAAAAAAAAAAAAAAAAAGCCCATCTTTATTCCACTCGATGCGGTATTTTTAATATACTCAATAATGGAACCATGGGCTTTAGAATATTAAAAATTATGCTTAGAGGAAAAGCTTGTGCCGCATAAATCACATCACCCCGCAGCCCAGCCCCAGAAAGGTGCTCTGCTGCTGCCTGCGCTCCTCAGCCCGCATCCAGGATCAAAGACAGCTGCGAATCAAAGAGCAACGCCGCCCCCTGCCGCACGCCCGCCTGGCTAACAGCCCGCAAACACTGCTCTGTGCCCGGATATGGAGCAAATTCTTTCAGAGGGCAAAACTGGCACCATCCGGAGAAGGCAGCTTGTCCCATTCGTGTTAGAAGGGCCAAAGTCTGTAAGCATTTGTCCTTCCAAAATTTGCAGTTCGTCAAAAGACAAACTTGGAGAGACTGACAAAATGTCCACAGTGTAAAAAATAAGGGGGGATTTATGTGAGATGTTAAGAAGAAATTCTTTACTGAGAGAGCAGTGAGGCGCTGGCACAGCTGCCCAGAGAAGCTGTGGTTCCCCGTCCCTGGAGGTGCTCAAGGCCAGGTTGGGTGGGGCCCTGGGCAGCTGAGCTGGTGGGGGGCAGCCCTGCCCATGGCAGGGAGTAGGGCTGTAATTCTGAGGTGGTAATTTTTAAGCAAAAGGGAACTTAAGATTTAGAGGATGTGGTAGGTAAAGGTAAACAGCTCGTAAGAGGAACTCTGTAAGAGTTTTGTTGTTTTATGTTCCCCATACATTAAGCTGGTAGAGGGGATGTTTCTCAGCTTCCAGGCCACTCTTTGGGCTGTGTCAGACACCCATTGTCACATCACAGAATCACAGAATGACCAGGGTTGGAAGGGACCTCAAGGATCATGAATCTCCAACCCCTCTGCCACATGCAGGACCACCAACCTCCCCATTTAATACTAGACCAGACTGCCCAGGGCCCCATCCAGTCTGGCCTTGAACACCTCAAGGGACAGGGCATCCACAACCTCTCTGGGCAGCCTGTTCCACATTCTCCACAAAGATGGAGAGGAGAGGCCAAACCCAGGCACTGTGTGATGTTCTCAGCCTCCTTTTGGCTTTCAGTGTTTCATTCATCTAGAAAGCTGGAATTGGATTCAGTGATCCTTACGGTTCCTTTCCAACTCAGGATATTCTATGATTCTATCACAGAATCATAAAATCTTCAAGGTTGAAAAAGACTTGTAATATCATCCAGCCCAACCATCCATATATCACCAATATTTCCCACTAAACCATGTCCCTGAATACAACATCTAAATGCTCCTTGAACACCTCCAGGGTCGGTGACTCCTCCACCTCCCTGAGCACCCTGTTTCAGTGCTCACCACTTTCTCGTAGAAGGAGTATTTCCTAACATCCAAACTGAATCTCCCCTGGCACAACTAGAGGCCATTCCCTCTTGTCCTATTGCTAGTTACATGGGAGAAGAGGCTGACTCCCACCTCACCACAATCACAATTCATGTAGATATGGAGAGCAATAAGTTGACTCCTAAACCTCCTCTCCTTCATACTAAACAGTCCCAGTTCCTTCAGCCACTTCCCATAAGACTTGTGCTCCAGACCCCTCACAGCTTTGTTGCCCTGCTCTGATCACACTTCAGCGCCTCAATGTGTTTCTTGTAGTGAGGGGCCCAACACTGAATGCAGTACTGAGGTGCAGCCTCACCAGTGCTGAGTACAGAGGGACAATTATTTCCCTGATCCTTCTGACAACGCTACTTCTGATACAAGCCAGGATGCTGGCTTCTTGGCCACCTGGGCACACTGCTGGCTCATGTTCAGCTGAGCACTGACCAACATCATCTTCCAGCCACTCTGCCCTTAGCCTGTAGTACTGCTTGGGGTTGTTGTGGCCAAAGCGCAGGACTCAGCACTTGGTCTTGTTGAACTTCATCCCATTGGCCTCAGTCCAGCTAGCCAGACTATGCAGATTGCTCTATAGGGCCTTCCAGGCAGATTGACATTTCCTGCCAATTTGGTGTCATCTGCAAACTTACCGAGGGTGCACTCAATGCCCTCATCCAAGTCATCTCAAAATATTGAACAGGACAGCCCCGATACTGACCACTGCGAAGCACTACTCATGACTGGTCACCAACTGGCTTTAACTCCATTCATCATCGCTCTCTGGGCCTGGCCATCCAGCCAATTCTTCCACCAGCAAATATTGTATCTGTCCAAGACATGGACTGCCAGCTCCTCCAGGAGAATACTGTGGGAGATGCTGTTGAAGGTTTTGCTGAAGCCTCAGTGGACTGACTCAACAATCTTTCCCTCATCCAACAGGCAGATCACTAGATCATAGAAGGAGATCAGGTTTGTCACGAAGGACCTGCCTTTCACAAACCCATAGTGGCTAGGCCTGATCCCGCAGTTGTCCCACACATACTGTGTAATCTCCCTCAAGATTATCTGCTCCATAACCTTACCTACCACCAAGGTCAAGCTGACAGGCCTGTAGTCCCCCAGATCCCAGATACAGCCCTTCTTGCAGATGAGAGTCATATTCACAGGCCTCCACTCCTCTGGGACCTCTCTGGCTGATTAGTAACACTGATAGATGATGGAAAGCTGCTTGGCTATCACCTCTGCCAGCTCCCTCAGCACCCTCAGGTGGATCCCATCTATCCCCATGGACTTGTGACAGTCCAGGTGATGTAGTAGGTCTCTAACTCTTTTCACCTGAAACACAGGGACTTATTCTGCTCCCTGTTTGAGACTTCCAAGTCAGAGGGTAGAGCACCCAGAGGGTAACTTGTCTGACTTTTAAAGACAGATGTAAAAAAAATACACATTTAAGAACCTCAGCCTTTTCCTTATCCTCAGTTCCCCATCATATCCAGAAAAAGGATAGAGATTCTCCTTAGCCCACCTCATACTGGTAATATATTTGTAAAAAAGCTTTTTGTTCTCTTTTTACTTCAGTGGCCAAGTTTAATTCAAGCTGGGCACTGGCTTTCTAATTTTCTTCCTATGAGAATGATGATCTTACTGGTGGTAGATTACCTTCTGGACTGTGACTTGCTTAAGGCTGCTCATATAGGAATGGCCAAGCATACTGCAAATCTTTTTCTTTTTTTTTTTTTTCCCCAATGCAAGAAATAAAATCCCACAGTCCAGTGAGCAAGGCTTGGAGGAGCAGGCATTAACCCAGAATCTCCTCCAAAGAAGCAAAAAGAGAGATGAATGGCACTAAAACTCAGACCTCCCACCTCCATTATGGCTGGAAAATGTGGTACAATAATGCAACAACTCATGGCAGAATCAGAAGTGTAGACAGTTATTCTGGTCCTGATATGTATGTATCCTCCTGTATGAAGGAGACAGAAATAAATAAGTCATTTTCACATTTCACTTTCCTACCACACAATAACCACAGCAGCCTAATCCCTGACTTTCTCCTATGTTCTCCCTAGCAGTGTAGCTTTCTGAGGCTTCTGGTGTTAGGTTTGAAAAGGGAAGGAAGCGGCTTTCTTACCATTTCTTCTTATTCCTTCTCCACTCTGTCTGGAGTAAAAAAACCCTCAGGTGCCATCCCACAAGGCCCTTCCCTCAGCAAGCCTATGGATTATAGCACTGTCATATGTCGCAACCACAAAACACAGAACACCCTATATGTACGTCTACTATGAAATAATTAATTGCATTATGCCTAGAATTCAAATCAAGTTTTGAACAGAAAAGCTATTAAATGGTTCAGAACTTAAAATTCTTCAGACAATTCTAAGGCAATAAAATGCACTCACAAAGTGTAATTGTCATGCATGGTTCCAGCTCCTACTCTGGAGGAGATTTGAAACCTCTGCTGATTGCTTGGCTTCTTCAGCTATGAAATGACATCACTTTGCCTGCTTCAGATGGTTAAACAATGGTTACATCCTTGCAGAGCCAAAGCCAGATTACAAAGAAGTTTATAGGAACACGCACTACGAGCAAGGCAGGCTTCACTGCTTCCAGCAGCCTGCAAGGCCTTTCGGAGTGTGATGCAAACAAGAACATGCCACCCAAACCTTCCCCAAAAGCCTCTGCCTGTGCCTGGTGCTGTTCCAGAGCCCTGCTGCTACCAGCACTGCAGGGCCTGCTCCTCTTGCACTGCTTGCTCACCCACAAAATCTACTGTTTCAGTTTCAAGTCCTCTTTCTCCCCTTCCTTTGAGATGTTTACATTATCCTTGTTACTCATGCTTGCAGAAGTGATCTTCTGAGGAACTATTTTGTACCAAAAACCCAATGCTGGCTTCAGGTAAAAACATATCTGTATTTCTCCAACTTCACAATGTCAACTTCAAGATTTTAGTGAGGTCTGGGGAAGATGAAGGAGTGAAGATAGCAAATTAAAATATGTCAAACAGGGGTCCCCCTTTGCAGTTTTTAAAGACCATTCCCAATTCTTATCTACATGCTTTGTTATTATTTAAACCAGCAGACTAGAAATAAAGCCTCAGACAAGGTAGAACTACTCTTCCTCCTTTTCCTTCTGCAAAAAGAACTTAGAAACCATCTCCAGGCCTTTCAAGCCAAGTATTTTTCACTAGAATCATAGCTGTCAGATCAGGCCATCTCTTTATTTCCAGAGCAGAAGTGTCTTCTTGTATGTGCTTGAACATCATGTTCTGCCCTTACATCTACAGGAGATAACCTTTCTTTGCCTCTTCTTGGTCATCACAATTCACCAAGATGTGGTGGAGGTGATAGAGCAACACAGAGGTCTGGGAAGTCAGATTTCAATGTGCATTTCCCCAGATCCTATGGCTTCTGGGTGAGCCATAAAAACATTACCCTTCTCTATGCATTTGGCCTTTTACCTACACCATGGTTTATTGCACAGATATTTCATTTGCAGAAGGCATCAACATTGTGAGTTTGGGTCATTAAGAATTAGATTGACTGGGTTGTTTTGTTTTGTTTTTAAATTGCTACTTACCTGCATAGAAATTCTGTAGGATGTACAAAGCTTGCATTGGGTCTATCTGAGTGGCTTTGAATTCCTTCCATGTCAGATGATCAGACACCACCTCAAAATGTTCCTTCTAAAAAGCTCTGGAAGTTCACTTGCCACTATCATTCTAAATAAAGGTAATGACCAGGTTGGTTTTGTTTTGTCCTCTCTTCACCAAGATCCTCCCAGTTCTGACATAAAAAACATATTAGGTGGCAGCAGTGAAACACTCTGACTTCATTCACTAAATTGAACATATACACCAACAATTCAGAGTTATAGGGCCAAAAGTAGCAAGTAATTGCAAAAAAAAAAAAAAGAAAAAAGAAAAAAAAAAAAGAAGAGTATTTGAATACCATTGATTTATTTGACATTTCTTAAATGAAAGTTGAAAATGGGAAGGCCTCAAAACTGCAGTTACTAAACAGATAAGTCTGAGTGGGAGTGAAGTGGTTGTTCTTTACCAAGAACATGTCAACCAAGAGAGGGAGAAATTAAAACACAAAGCAGGAGTTCAGCAGAGAAAGACATGTCTGTTCACCATTGAATCCAAGGCCTTGTTCAAAGTTTATATAAAGAGGTGATGGTCATCTCTTGTCTATGTTATGATTTATCATTTCTTGGGTCTCCTGTCTTTCCTGGGCTAGATTACTCGCTGTTTTTTGTTTTTGTTTTGTTTTTGTTTGTTTGTTTCTTGTTTTTTTGTTTCTTTCTTTTGTTTGTTTTTTGTTGTTTTTTTGTTTTTGTTTTTGTTTGCACTTCATTACTTAAGTACTATTGTCCTATGTTAATGTCTTGGAAATAAAATTTAAAGATTGTTCGACAAAGATTCAGGTAACAGCAAAGACTTCAGTGATTCATATTCAAAAATATATAATTTTCAGATGCTCATAATATGTATTAAATTCTTGGTTACAGCAAAAGGATTGTAATATATAGCATCACAGTGACATATCATCAAGCTGTTACAGTGCAGTTTATTACAACTGTGTAAACAAAAGTAAGTATTTCTGCAATGGCACTCTTCATGAGCCAAATCTCAGCAGAAGCCAAAAGGAACTCTTACATAGAAAAGAAAATCCCAAACTGAAGCGCAGTACATGAACTTTTTGAATTGTATGAACTAAGAGTAAACATCTCTTAATTACGATTTGGGAATGTTAATGTCTGCAGAAGATATTCACTAGGAAATAAAAATAAGTTATCATGAAATGAAATCAATGATGATTTCCCAGAGAAATTTACTTTGGGTGTAAATATCAAAGAGCAATGGCAGTACCTTGCTTTTCCGGAAGGGAAGTAATCAATTTGATTATAAGACAATGTATATTCTGTAAACTGTAAGATAGTGTTGTATTTTTAAATAATTAGCACCTGAAATGTAAATCTAAGATTTAAATATCTCTAGTAATTTTTTGGTCATGCGTGAGTTATAGCTTGCTTGACTGATACAACTTTGCCAGTGTAGTCTTAGTGTCCTATGAGGTCATTTTAATGAAAGTATATATGTCTGGATTCCACTACATTTTATATGTATGTGTAACTTCCATACAGAAGGCTTTGCATATGTTCAAGCTGTAGGAATGAGACCTCACAGTAGAAAAAGGTACAGACAGAGCAAAGAGGTTGCACTTAAGAGCAAAAAATAGAAAACCTGGAATACGTAATATAGTTACAAGCTGGTATCTTCAGTTTACATAGAGCTACGAATTTGCTTGTTTAGAAAAGGACATCCAACATGTGTATTCTCACATGCTGACACAGAGTTCATGCAAGCTATCACAAAAAAGAACAAGTTAGAAACTTTTACCCCTCAGAAATGCTGCATATACTTCATCCTCAGATAAACTGAAGTCTCCTCAGAAACAACAGGACCTAATGTGCAGATTGACTCAAGCAACATGTAATTGCTTCTTCTGCAAAGAGAAGTGAGCAGCAGTACCCAACAGGAAATTTCATTGAATTGTACTTCACTTCAAACAGTGTTAAGTCCAAACCTAGGTTCATTTGTTACAAAGCAATAAGACTACGTCTAAAGAAAGGTTATTTTCTTGGAGGAAGGACATTTTCTTCATAGTAGCCTGGATTTACTACGTTTCCAGGTGGATCGTACCTAGCTACCACAAATGTAGAACCATCACTAGCAGACGCTTTTCCAACTCCCATTTTCTTTGTGCTCTTCCAAACCATTGCTGTGAAATGACCTGAAGAGAGAGAGAAACATATGCAGATGTTTTAGGTACTAAATCTATATTATTCCTTCAAACATATTGAGGAGGATGGGGAGAAAGAGGCATACAAAACTGTTTTTTTCTCTACCAGGAGAGCTCACTAAAGGTATGGGAAAAAACCTATATCTGGCATTTTGTCTTGAACAAGCCTGCTCTGACCTGGTTCCGTATTAGTGTTCTCGGCTCCATGTGCTATTCCCAAGTAAGAATATATAGTAAGAGAATCATGAAAGAAGGACTTTGATGAATAATTGATATAAAATTCCACAAAGACATTATGGTGCTTACCTCCTGCAGTAAGAATAGCAGTTCTACCATTTCATCCTTCCCTATCATGTCTGCATGGAGAACAATTCAAGATAATTCTCTTTGTTGCTGGGTTTTTGTTTTTTTTTTTTTTGTGGCTGCTTCTGCTTACCTCTAATGGCCATCCCTAAGCTGTGTTATCAGTTGTTCCCCCTATGCACAAACAAGCACCATGGGAGAAAAGCAAGATTTTCTTCATCTCAAACAAGCTTCGTTGTATCTCTTGCTCTATTATTATTCAAGGAACAATGTTCTTACGTTCACTGAGCACTGGGCTGATAACACGCAGTCAATGACCCGTGGCTGATCTCCAAATTACAGCTGAAGTAATCTCTGCAACTGTAGTGATACATCTTGGCAGAAGACACATGCCAGTGTAAAGAACGATGCACTGTATTTAGTGACACACATATATCATTTCAATTCAGTGCTTTTTACAGATTGATTTGCCTTAAAAACAAGGTGCCTTCCAAAAATTTTGGAGTTTCAGAAAAAAAAACACAATATATTAAAAAGAAAAACCATACAAATTCCAAACCTTCCTCATTTCTCACAGATTCTTCTACCTTTCTATCAGTTTCTAACTTAAAAGTTTTGGGGAAATTCTAATATTGTTGTCCTAAGAACAAGGTAGATTTTCGAAAACTATCAAAACAAGCACAGCAGGCAATTTCTTAAAAGAAAAGCCTGGTTGTGAAGAGGAGGTGATCAATCTGAACTTACCTGTCCCTGAAGAAAACCCTGGGTGTTGAAAGCTGTAATTCTTTATTTCACTGTACCATCTGTCAGCAACATCCTTCCCTGAAACACAGAAGAAATGTGGAATCAGGACAGGTAACACAAACACAAGAACATAATTCACTTATAGTCTGACAATTTTCAGGTCAGATGTTTGGACAGATTTCTTCTCTGAAAGAGTGGTCAGGGAGAGGGATGCTCAGGAACGTAGCTGAGTCATCCTCGCTGAAGGCATTCAAGAAATGTTTAAATGTTGCACTTAGAAACATGGTTTAGAGGGGAAATATTAATGATATATGGACGATTGGACTAGATGATCCTGGAGGTCTTTTCTAACCTTGGTGATTGTATGATCTTCAGTTAACAGCTGGCAAGACCTGTACAACCCCAGGCACAACTTCCAGGCACACTTACTGAATGAGAGTTTTTGAAATGTAGGTAACACGATATAGCAGCTTACATACCAAATATTTATTGTTTTGCAACAACTGTTGCTACACAGTTACTAATCAGTCTGTTTTTTGTTAACCATCTCATGCCATCAGTTTCTGGAGTTCTCAGCTCCCTGATACAACCACAATCTATCAGTTTCTTCACTGAGGTGCAAGGGACATAGCCATGGTTGGCACAGGCTGGCTGAGATCTAGGGCAGCAATGCAATGAACAGGTACAGAAATAGGACCTCTGTGGAGAGGTGCTCTTTGGATAAGATGGACCTGAAGAGGAGCAGAATTCTGACACCAACAGCTCAGTAAACAGGACCCACAAGCCAATTCTCAGATGTACTTATAACTAAATAGGGCTGAAGGTAGAAAAGCTCTCAGGCAAAATTGGTCAGTGTGGCACAGCATTTGGACTTGGATGAGCATAGATCCATGCAGTCCTTAACAAAATGTTTAACCGCCTGGCAATTTAACACATGGAGTCCATGGTTTGTGTCTGCCCAGAATCTTCTATAATTGTAAGCCTGGAAGGTAGCTGAAGATGCATCTCCCCCATCTTGGATGAGTGTTCCTGTCATTAGGTTTCTACACACCACTTTCAGCAGCTCCTCCATCTTGGAACAAGTTTGAAAAGACTTCAGGGAGCCATGCCAGGTTTTCTGGCAAAAGAGCATAAGGGCCTTTACTACAGTGAGCCCTCCCATCTGTCGATCCAGATGTATGAAGATGTTCCTTCACAACTCCCAGCAAACCAAAATAAAATGACACTCCTTACATCCTGTAGTTTTATACATTCCCATCAGCATTTCATACTTCAAATTTCTGACTGGATTTATTCTTCTTAATGGCTTTACACAGCACCTGAGCCATTGTGAATTTCCACTCTGAGCTCTCTAGCTCAGGGTACTACATCTCCAGGAACTGGTACTGTATGGAGATCTGTGCCCAGCACTGGCTCATTTCATCAGAGGTGTTCATTGATCACAGCTATACAAGGATCACAACTACAGCCAGTGGCATAGTGCTACATGTCTGTAGGTTTCTAACAGTAACATCTACCAAAGAAACAACCCTATCTGCTTTTGTTGAGCTGTTTAGGAACGTGATAGACGCGAGCAGATTCTGACAGTCTGCAATGAATCTGACTGAACAGACAGCACAGAGGGCAGAAGCTCAGAGCAGAACTTGCAGATGCACTCAAAAGTCAAGTATCACGTCTTTTCCATTACTGTTTCTTAGGAAATTCTTGTCTCAGACAGGGAGGGGGGAGGAGGGAGCAGGCTTTTCCCTGTGCTACATCAGTAATGAAGTTTCTGCTTAGCATTCCAGGAAGTATAACGCAAGGCCAGTTGATCCCAGAGCAAGCTGCCAAAGCTGTCAAGACTACCGTCATGAAGAACGCCGGTCCCTGGTGGACCGTTGGCTGCAGAACCACAATGACTCACAGTTTGCTATTTCACAGCAAAAAGTCTCAAACTTGCGCTGTTCCTCAAGTCAGACGCTGAGCTGTTAACCTCTTTAGACTTATGAGTGCAATCTGCTCAATTGATGGCGTTGTTAGCCTGGCAGCCTGGCTGTCAGAGCTGTCACTTGAAAGAAAATACTGAGTGAATTGCCATCGCTGAGAGGTTTGCGAACTGGAAGTTCTAGGAACTGATCCATAGCACACTGCTTGTTAGGAATGAGGCTCACTTAGTGAGTTAGTTTATATTTTCTGCATAAAGACATAGCAAACATGTTTTGATTCCTGAAGTAAATGTTCTGAGAGTAACAACAGGTTCCTTCATTCTCTGCTTGCCCAGTGCCAAATAACAACCAACCCCAGAAGACCTGCTTAATGGCTAGAGTCTGTAAAGCAAATACAACACCTGCTCATTTGCTACTCTAAGTAAAGCTAAAAGACTAAAAAACATGCCAAGAGCAATCTGTGTGTAAGTCAAAGGAAAAACAAAAAACATACAGTACAAAAGCTAAACAAATCATTGTTGAATAGAAGCACAAAGTGCTTCAGCAGATATGTCAGACCTTATAGAGCATATGCACTTTGTATATACAAGTGCTTAAGTGAATACACTATGCAAATGAACTTTTACAAATATAGGACTGCACTTTCAGTGCTACTAGCACTTTACTCTCTCCTGCAGTATGACATAGCATGAAGAGTAGTCCAAGAGAAAGTCAATACCACGCTGTCTACTGTAGCTCTAAAAAAATGCATCTAGACTCTGTGTGAGCAAAACTTAAGTTCAACATAATGGAAAGATTGCAAGAGGCATAGAAGTTTTTACAAAGATAGATACATACATACATAATTTAAAGAATGCTATAATGTGAAAATCTGATAACACTTTAATTCAGAGAAGATGGCAATGGCATCAGGTAAAAGAATAATCCAGTCCTGCTCAAGAAGGACAACAAGCATAGGTTTGTAACACAATTTACCACGTGTTAATTCCCAGCCACGGTGCCCAAAAGCCTACAACTTATTGCAGGCGAACAAGAAAGAACTGTTCAGTATAATAACTGGTACACATGCAACTATGGGAAAACTGCCGTTAGCCCAGTGACCCCTGGGCTTCCCAGGGGCTGGAGGAAATAAATAGAAAGAGGCCAGCACAGCAGTCAGCAGAGCACTGAGTGCAGCCCCTTCAATAGCAACTTGCACCCTCAGATGTGCTGGTTCAGAGAACTGACCACAGTATTTCCATTTCAAGTTATTACAAGATGTGTGATGCAGTTATACTCAGAGCCCATTATCCTTGCACTGGAATTTTTCATTAGAAACAGTGCTCACTCCCCAAAAAGTCTCCTCCATAACAAGGTTTGATTATTGTTCAAAATGCATTTCAAGCAGAAGGAAAAAGAGCAAAGAGATGGCACTCCCATCCATCACTGCAGATTCTGGCAGAAATGATGGAAGTTTAGTTCTATCAAAACCATGCAGATCTGTCCTACTACTAGTGCTGCAGTTCCTCTTCTGGTGGCAGAGCCAGTTACTATATTACTTTTTTTTTTTTTTTAAACATCCTTCCTGTTTGCATTGTTGTAAACCACATTTACAGTTTCGACACTTTTTCTATGGAAACGTAGTTCAGCTCCACCCTACTAACAACAACTGATGACCTGCTTGGTTCACTTCCCATCAGGCTGAATCTCACTCTCATAGGCTGCATCAGGACTAAGGAAGAAGGGGAGCCCAGAGAACTGGGTGTGCATGGATGAGAGGGTCTGTACCAGCAGCTGGATTGGAACTGCAGCTCCACGGGTTTGTACATCCAGCTGCCAGCAACTGGGAAGACTGGGATACGGAGGCAGCTAATGGACAGACCAGGTGTCTGAGCCCAACAGCTGAAGGCACTCAAATTCCCATTACTGGGAAAAGAATATATTTTATATACATTATTTTATATTGCCAACGATATTTTATTATATATATTTTTAAGAATCCACTGTTGGAAATAAATGCATACATATCATTTATACATATTCCAACAATAGATGTTTGCCCTGATGGGTCAGAAAGAGCCACAGGATAAGGCCGTTGATGCTGTTCATGTAAATATTGTCTGTACCTGCCCGTGTTGATCTGTGTGGCCACCTGCACATACATATATATATGTACACACTGTCTATGCATGCATGTACATGCATCCTGGGCTCCATCAGAAGAGGGGTATAGCCAGCAGGGACAAGGAGGTGATTGTCCCTCTCTACTCTGCTCTCATGAGGCCCCATCTGGAGTACTGCATCCATGTCTGGGGCCCCCAATACAAGAAAGATAGGGAGCTATTGGAGAGGGTCCAGAGGAGAGCCACCAAGATGATCAACTCCCATATGAAGACAGGCTGTGGGAATTGGGCTTGTTCAGCCTGGAGAAGGCTGTGGAGTGTGTGCAGCCTTTCAGTGCTTAAAGGGAGCCTACAAACAGGAGCGAAGTCAACTCTTTGAAAGGATAAATAACAGCAGGACAAGGGGAAATGATTTTAAGTTGAAGAAGGGAAGATTTAGATTGGATGTCAGGGGGAAGTTCTTTACAGAGAGAGTGGTGAGGTGCTGGAACAGGCTGCCCAGAGAGGTTGTGGATGCCCCGTCCCTGAAGGTGTTCAAGGCCAGACTGGATGGGGCCCTGGGCAGCCTGGTCTAGTATTACATGTGGAGGTTGGCGGCCCTGCATGTGGCAGAGGGGTTGGAGCTTCATGATCCTTGAGGTCCCTTCCAACTCTGGCCATTCTGTGATTCTATGCACACCTGGGAATATTCTCTTGCCTCACCGACTGCTTGGACCCAGGAGCGCAAGGCTGTGTCAGCCCAACTGTATTCTGCTCACCTAATGTTGAATTTCTCTGTGGCCACTCTTACTGTCTCTCCTTATACCTAAGAAATATTAAATTTTCAAGCCATCTCACTGAGAAAATTATTAACAGCATTCTAATAAGATTACAGCACACAGATTACATCTCTGTGTGAGGATGGGAAGCACCACAGAAATCTACAAACCAGGTACCCTAAACCTTATATCTTTCCTTTTAATGTTTCCTAGCTTTTGTTACCAATTTCCCTTCCACTTTCTTAGGGGAAAGCAGGAGAGGTGAATTTAAGTTTCCATCAGAAGTTATCTCAGAGGGTGTAATTCTCTACTTTCGGCATTTCTCATGAAGGTCCATTTTCACAGAATCATGGAATCACAGAATGGTTTGGTTTGGAAGGGCCCTCAAAACCCACCCATCCCCACCCCGTGCCGTGGGCAGGGCTGCCCCCCACCAGCTCAGCTGCCCAAGGCCCCATCCAACCTGGCCTTGAGCATCCTCAGGGATGGGGGAATTTTTACCAGTACTGTGAAAATCTAGTACTGGAGAGGGATAGAGAGCCACAGATGCCTCAAGGAACCATATTTGTGAGCCAGAGCGTGCTCCTTCAGGGCTGGGGCAGAATGTGCCTGTGCTGCTCTGCACACTAGACCAGATTTTGTAGCCAAACCTGGGTTCCTCTCATAATAGATTTAGATAATAACATGCAGGTAATAACAAACTCCCCAAACTTCATCAGCTGCAGTGTTTTCAGGGACTACACACACACTCTTCATGACAGCATTCATCCCAACCAGAACTGAATCATTCAGTGCTTGCCTTAAGCCTCCCCGTAATGAGAAATGACATGAGGTGTCCTAAGAAGCCTGACATAGTGCAGCTGCCCAGGCAGGCTGTGGTCTCTGTTGTAGTAGTGGCAGATGACAGCTGACTTACGTGAACAGAGACAAAGAAAAGTCTGCCACAGAGCAGTTCCTGAAGGACTGGAGGGAGGAAGCAGCTGTCGGCTATTTCTTGGATTACAGGGATAAATGTATTTCTAGCTACAGCTTTAGGCTGTGTAACTCCAAAATCCTGAATACAATGTAAGAGATTCCTGAGCCAGGAGAGGGGTGAAACTAAAAGGCTCTTATAATTTAAAGCTTAAATCATCTCTGAAACAAGAAATTTATCTTCTGGCATTATCACAGAACTCCATAAGAGTCAAAACAAACAATAGCATCACTTTTTTTAGAGAGAAAACACATTAAACTGGAGGTTTATTGAGTTTTGCTTTATCTGGGGAGGAAGACAGTCTCCCTTTATTAAGCCCTTGAATAGTTGCCTAATACAAATTTCAGCCTCATTGAGCAGGCTACAAATCAACTATCCAGAGGGAACTGTATGAGAAAAAGAGGAAGAAGTAACCAGCTCCACAGAGATGAAAACTAAGCCTGGACAGAACAGCTTTCTCTGAACAAGGAGTTTTCTTACTCTGATATCCTGACTCATCCTGACACATAGGAAATGTAGCACAGAACAAAAGATGTCGCTTATTTTTCTCAGGAAGGCAGTCAATTCTATGAATAAAAAATAGCAATAAAAAACTGCTCAAAACTGGCAAGTTGTGCATGGAAACAGTGCATAGAAGAAAACAAGTGTGATCCAAAAAAGGACTCGCATTATATAATTTATGGAAGGATCCATGTGTGTTATTTCCAGCTCTCTGAATGAGAATCCTGTTTCTTTAACCTCAAGGGAAGAGCACAGGCCATCAGCACAAACAAGAAGGAAGAAGTAAGCTCACTGAGTCATAGGCACTGTGCAAATTTTGCCATACATCTGTGTGTTCCCATGCTGCTCTGAAGTCTTACCTCAGACTCTTGCAGTGGACAGAACGCCAAGTATTAGTAGATCCAATTAGATTTTTCCACCCCGGGTTTCTTTTTCAGTATAAGAAAGTACCCACGCAGGGCTACAGCTAGCACTTGTGAAGGAATCCAGCAGTGCCCCTGGGCCTAAAACTCAGTTACTAAAATTTCCAGGTCCTTAAAACAGGACCTACAGTCCACATAAATGAGCTCCTATCTCCTCTGGACTGCACTGGGAATTCCAGGGGTGGATGGAAATAAAGAAAGCAAGTGGTCACTTATAATACACACCACCTGCTCTCTCAGCAGGCGGAGGCATTAACTCTGCATGCTGGAGGAGGAAGGAGAGAAAAGCCTGCTGAGCACAGCTCTGAGTGCTCACCGCAGGCTGTCAGCATGGCCAAAATTCAGCTCCTTGGGTATCCAAACAGAAGGCTGCCAATTATGTGCCACGTTTATGATCAGAAAATATACGGAGAACTTTTATCTTCAGAAATGAAGGCAGGGAAAAGGACTCAAAGCTTCTGTTTACTGACAGAGCAGAAGAGATCAGATGTTGCCTAACACACTTGCCATTGTCACTTTGGTTTCCCACTGTCTTTTTGACCTCCAAAACAGGAACTGCTGTGTAGCATGCAATTGCCATTTTTCCACCTTCCTCACCACAGTTGGCCTGTGGTCAGCCCTTACTCAGGCTAGGGCAAACTATGGATAAAGGTGAAGAACAGGGCATTGACAGCTTCCTTCTCTCCTCCCATGAAACAGAATTCAAAGTAGGTGCACAGCTGGGACATACAGAACAGCCTGGCCACCAAATCCTATCTTTAAAGGGACATAACCTGCTGCCACAATGCATTACCCCTTCAGCGAATATCTGTGTTTCCTGCTTTCAGCATATGTAGGTGTCTGCATACCAGAAGCCTGTGCCCACGGAACGTGGGTTAAGTTGCAGTGGCCACTTTTTGGAAGTAAAGGCAATGGCAGTACTCTTGCAACCAGCTGCGACATCCAGCTCACTCATGCTTTCAGCCCAAGGAAAATGAAACAGGCTATTTATATGGTGTCTGTGAGACAGCAAGAGAAGAAAGTTTACCTGGTTGATCGTAGGATGCCCAAGCCAAGTTCTCTCCACATTTTCCATTAGCAGACTCAGAGCTGTGTTTGAGGACCCTTGAGGCCGCCAGTTCTTCTGCATACCTAGCAAAGGGATGCACACATTGTGTTACAGACTGCAGCTAAAGAGGATGGAGAGGTGAAGGAAGAGAAAGAGGGAATGCAAACAAGGAATGTTAGAATCATGGAATCGTTTGAGTTGGAAGAGACCTTTAAAGGTCATCTCGTCCAGCTCCTCCACAACGAGCAGGGACACCTATAGCTACATCAGGTTGCTCAGAGTCCCATCCAGCCTGTCTTTGAATGTCCTCAGGGATGGCGCATTCACCGCATCTTTGGGTAACCTGTGCCAGCGCCTCCCCACTCTCACTGTAAAAAACTTTTCTCTTATACCCAATCTAAATCTCCCCTCTTTTAGTTTTAAACCATTTCCCCTTGTTCTGTTAGAAGATGGCAGTTTAAGTGAAGTTATTCAGTTGCAAATCTCTGATGCCAGGGATGCTTTAAGCCTATGTATATCTAGGACTCAGGAGAAAGGAAAGTCCAGAGAGCATTTTGCATGTCTTTCATGAGCGCTTGTGCCATGGGTGAGAAAGGTCTAAAAGAAACAGAATGTAGATCTCCCTTCATCCTGTCTATCCAGCACCTGGAAATCCACCGCTGCAACTTTAATGGGGAAAGAGAAGCATTCGTAAGCATTGCTACAAATGTAAACTCTCAACATTTCCAAACCCCTTCACTGGAGTAACCTGCACAAGAAATAATGTAGTTTCAAAAATCAGCACACAGATAATTCATAAATTAGGTGTACATATGGGAAAGGGAGTAAAATCGAAGCCCTTCTCAAACAGGGGACGGCCAATGACTCACTGTAACACTAGATGGAGATTTCCAGCATATATTTGCAGTAGTCCTGGGGTTTCTTCAATGTTTTGCTAGTGTTTTACTATTAAAAAATAAAAAGTGTACTTAAACCAGTTTTAATTGATAAGTAGAGAACAGTTCCAAAAACTCTGCAGCATTAACTTGATTTCTATATGAAACAGAAAAATAGACTGAAGCTGGGATTCAGTCAAAGTGAGTGAAGAGAGAGAGAAATCACAGGGAGAATTTGAAACAAGTGTGTGTACCAGCACAGGGATAAGAAGCACTGTTTCTATAGAAGTTAACACATGAGAGTGTGGGAGGTACTTCGATTGTCTTATTACAATGGGATTAAAAATAACTTCAAGTGTAAAAGGATTATTCTCTTTAGCCAGCATTGGAAAGGCTTCAGTACAGAGACATTTAAATTCAAAAGACCATTTGTTATTTCCCACAGCATCAGAAATCATCAGGTAGATTTAGAAGTCAAGTAAGACACAACAATTGTTCCATAGTGTGCTACAAAACTTATCACCAATGAGGCAGACACCAAAGCACACGGGGATCTGAAAGGAGCTAGAGAAAATTACAGAGTGTGTATTCAGGGGCTATTAGACACCTATAACAACAACAACAACAAAAAAAGATACTACCTAATATTTAGGAAAACCACAATTTCCTAGATAATTTTGTAATTTCCAGGAGAAGATAACAGAGCAAGGATCACTATGTATGTCTCGTTCTGCTGCTACTTCCCAAAGCTTGACTTACTGGCATCTGTCAGACACAGGATTGCTTAGCTGAATGTTTTGGGCCAAGCTAGTACTTTAGTCATTAGGTCCTGCTTTCCTTTTGTCCTATCCCTCTAAGAAAAGAAATCAAACAAAAATAGCACATTGAGCTACCTCCAGTAGATTAGAAATAATGAAAGCTTGCCAATTGTGAATCTGCTAGATCCTGAACTTAAGGATCTCTTGACACTCCTTCATGTCCTCTATCCCCATGGTCCTGCACTGCTTCTCTTCAAGAATTTGCACATTCCAAGAAAGAGATAAGACTAGGACAAAGTTGCCAAGGATTTGAGACAAAGGGTGATTAATTCCCTCCTGCTCAGGCAGCTGAGATTTGTATCTGAAATCATCACCCTATGCTTCATTACAGTCAAATATAAACAGACAACTGCTGAGGGTGACTCACTCATCCTAAAACAGGGATCCAATAGTCAATTCAGTTAGCCTGTCTCCATTCTTGGGACTGAAAATAGTAGAAAGCACACCATTTTCAACAGAGACAGAGGAGAAGAGATAGATCAGACACATTTCAACAAAGACACCAGATACACTGAAAAGAAAAAGTGAAGCTCTTTGAAGCTCTTGAATTTTAGATTATGCATCATCTAACTTGACAAAAATAAGATTTCTCAAATTTCATGTCTGCTATTCGGAACAAAACATTTCTGGTTCTTGCTACTGAACAATTGCACCAGTTTCTAAACACAACTTTAATGCTTATAAATTAAGTTATCAAAGGCTTCCAACTGCTATTCACCACAGTGAAGAAAGTCAGCTGAGACCAGAGAGAACTGTGAGGAACTCCAGAAGGACCTAAATATACCCAGGAAGGGCAATAGAGCACTTAAAGATAAATTTGGAGCAATGTCTATTTGACAGAATAATCTCAACTATTCATACAAATTGATTTGTTCAACCCAACTGTAAAAGTTGGAAGAGAAAAGAAGGGACAAGTCAATGAAATCTCCTCCTCACTGTGAGGCATCAGATAAAGCAGAAAAACCTCAAACCTTTGAAGAACAGGAAGAAGACCAAGATTGCACAGGTATGCAGATGTGTCACTGGCATCACAGAAATACTGTATCTAGTTATTATGGTGTCTCAAAAAAGAGGAGGAAAGAAGGCAGACAAAATTAACATGGATTGCTGCCAGAGGGCACATCTACATGCCATGTACATGGTGTGTTGTATGGCACAACACCTTATAGAGATCTCTGTTCTAGGCTGAACTGAACCATCTTTATGGCAGAGTGCATGATGCTGAGAATAAACTGGGTTCTGGAAACACCACAGCCTCCCTGGTTCTGAGCCAGCTGGCATGGAAAACCCTGCATGGTTACGGTAGAAAGTGTAATAGGAGGTGAGATCTCATGTTTGCTGGGATCAAACTGACCACTATTCAGCTGTTATGGGAAAACATTTATTTTTGGAAGAGTTTAGTCAGCATTTTTTCCTTCAAGTATTTCCTTCATATTGCAAAGATCTATTCCTCAGCCTGAAAATAAATGGAACACTAAATGATCTCCAGAGGTCCCTTCCAACCTCAATCATCCTATGATTCTATGATTTTGTGAAAACCACTTTGAGAAAGTCTACTACAGAGAGAAAGAAAACAATCTGGTTGTCATATATATTCAGCAAAGAGGAAAAGCAATAGTGGTCTAAACTTACTGTAAGAAAGACTTAAATCAGGCAGTAGGAAGACCAGTCATCACTTCCTACCATGAAAAAGTTATTTTCTTCCCTGTTTCAACAGCAGCAGATGTTCTCATGCAGCTGACAATACATCATTTGATGGAGTTGGGAGCGAAGTATGCTTTAGGCAATTACCTTCTGTAAAGGAGATACACAAGCGTAGACAGATGCAGCCCACGTCTCAAAGAAAATGCAAGAAAGATTTACACTCTTGTGACCAGAGAAATGCACATATGATTAGGTGGTGCTATTTGATGGAGAAAGAAAGGAAGAAAAGAATTGGCTGAGGAGACAAAAAAAGTAGAGTGCATCACTTTCCATCCAGTAAGCCTTCACTGAATACCAGCATGTCAAAAAGAAAAGTATTTTTGCAGTGTGCACAGTCAAATCTAGCCAATAAAAGTGACAAAAATCTTATCAGAGCAAAAAAGAACTGAACTCACTGTTGGGCTCCTCTGTTTAACTTCTTGCAGAGTTTTAATGGGGGGACTCCGTGTTTCTTCCTGTAGTCATTGTGTGCTTTCAAGACCTCTTCAGCAAATTGTTTGGAAGCTGAAATCACATCAAAAAAAATCAGAAAAGTCTGTCAAATACAGACATCAGTGAAGACAGAAAAACATACCCTGAAAACTAAGATGCTGGAGAAGATGAGACTGAAAAACAGGAGTATGCCACTCTCACTACTTACAAGTAGGATTATATGAACCATTGATGCTTTCTGTCCAGGAACTCTAAGAGGCAATTCCAGTGGGATGGTACAGTCTTACTAAAGATTGAAGAGAAAAGTGAACTTCATTCCCTTTCTCAATAAGGAGGTGATTTAAGGTTAGTTTGACTGACTCTCATTTCGAGATTTCTATATACCACATGACCACTGCAAAGAAATTGAAATAAGTGAGAATTAGGTCCTCTTCAATATTCTCTCTTCTTTGCCTTGATAAAGCTTCAAAAGGGGAAGGAAAAAAAAACAAAGCAAAACAAAAAAAAAACAACCCAACTCGTCCCTGCAGTTGGCTACCTAATGGAATTTCCTGCTTCTAGAGAAATCTGGAATCTGAAATTGGGTATTGGGACAGTTAGAGAAGCATGGATGGTGTCTTTAAAACAGAAAGACAGTTTTCACTTTCTCTGTACTGCAGAAGCTTCTGGACAGGCCAAGGCATACTTTAGTATTTACTCCATTACAGTGACACAGATTTACATTTATTAATGCAATTTGTGACATAATTTATGACATATATCAGCATTATAATTCTATATTCTATTCTATAACTCTGAATATTCTAATTAGAAAGACTCCCACTATTTTCCATTTAAGATTCTTTCAAAGCCCAAGTAGATCTCATGACTAGAAAGTTTTTCCTGTTGTTAATCTTAGATTTCTCAAGTTGCTCTCATTTCTTGATTTTAACAACTATAATCACTCATCTCCTCCTTTATTAGCACATACACTCTTCTGCTGTTTGTAATGATGCATTCTCCCACAGTATAGCTGTCAGTTTGCATATATTGTTCTTGCAACTTTTTTCTAAGGTAATTACCCAACCCACACTTGTGCTTTTAGCTGTTGTCAGAGTTTTCTCTGGTTCTAACAACAGCCTTAAGATAATACGGTGACCTAAAATAATCTCAGTGTCCAAATGCACATAAAAAGTCATTATCGTTTCACTCAGTACTTCATAACTTTGAATAGAATACGGAGTTGAGTTAGTTCAGTTCTCACTTCCACCAACACCACTGTGTTTTTGTGGACATGTACCTAATGTATTCCCCAACAACATCCTTTCAGGCTATATTTATTTATTTATTTTGTATAAAACTGTTGTCATAAGACAGTTGAGAATTCACCAACAGAAATCCTGCTGAAACAGTATCTGCTCATCACATTCCCGCTGGTAGGTTTTCCTTCAACTTTGTGCCACATGTTGCATACTATCAAAGAAACCAGGCATTTCTACTTCAGTGTTTAAGCACCCACTCACTCTTTGCTAACAAAACAGTTTCATCCTTCTTATTATCATTAATTGATTCCATTGAGCCAGGATCTTAAAACTCTCATCTACTGCGAGGCCTGTAGGTCATGGCCTATTTCTAAGGCGCTTATCACAGGTTACTGAGGAAGGCAAGCCTATAGCCAGCTGACTTAACTTTGTTGATATGGGGGTCCAAGATTCCAGCAGAGACATTTTAAGATAGTTTGCTAATCAAAAAAGTTGAAATGCACAGCTTTAGAAGTTGTGTCACATACTCCAGGCTGCATTTTTCTGCATAGGAGTTTGTGACTGTTATCACCTAGACTTCATTTCTCATCAGCTTAGCATTAAAGAGTACATATACAATCTCATCTGCAAATGTGAAAGTTTTAATTTAAATAATTTGTTCTTACTTACGATAACAAATTAAATTTCTAGGAAACAAAAGCTTGAACTGGACTGAAATGCAGGCTTTGTCAATCCATCCACTAACAGACATGTAGCACAATCCAGCTCTGTACTAACAACTTGAATTATAAAGATCAACAAAACATGGACATGGCTTCTTCTAGCCATGGAGACACCTCTCTACTGTGCTTAGAGATCCCTCCCATCCTTCTCCTTTCCTTTCCCAAGGTGTCTGCTACAGAACCACTTCTCTACAGTGACTCAAACTCATGTGCTAAACACCACCCTCTCTCCACTCGTTCTCCTCTGCACTCAGAAGCGTGGAGAGGGACGCCCAACTGCCAAAGACATTACAGATTTGTTTTAGAATACCTATTAAGTTTTTCCATTTTAATCAACGTTCCATAGTCCAAGAAGCCAGATATTAAAAGTGAGAGTTACCCGGAGTTCTCAGGCTCCCACTCAAATGAGAACAGCTTCCCGAAAAGCTTTGGAGACGTACGTTTTTTCCCCTTAAAATAGACTGCTTAAGCTTCTAGAAAAAAATGTTTCCTACTGCAAGGAAGTTGGTTTTGGACACGTATCACTACACATTACATGAAACAATTAATACTATTATCTACAGTTGCCTGTTTCTCATTATTCAAATATTTACCTCTGTTGTGGATTCTTCTGGAACACTGTCTTAAGATATGACAGCAAGCAACAATGAATTTACAGCCCATGATGTGGTACAGAGCACACCTTTCTTCAGACTTTTCCAGTTTTGTTTAGCTCGTGTGAGCATGGAAAAGTAAGCAAAAAATCTGACTTTTCCTGTCAGATTTTCTCTTACTCTCTTATTCCCTTACACTGGCCATCACAACCGAAGTGAGTTACCCAACACGTTCTCTATAATACCAGCTGCTCTGTGTCACCTTTGCAGTTACCAGCTGAACGTTGCAAGATGATGCAACAAGAACTGGACCTCACATAGAATCCGACACAGAAAAATACCATTATGACTGCCCAAATTCATCTTAAACCATGACACAGACCTCACCTTTCCACTCTGCGTGTGCATTACCCAAAATAAATAAGAGATGTACTCACGTAACAGCTAGAATCACATTTCTGAAGACAGATGCTAAGTATGTTTCAAAGAACCCACCAACTTGGGAAGAAATGAGTGCCGAAAACTGATACCAACAACTCTGGTAATGTGACTCATTTTTACCCAGGATACTGCACATTATTTCTACACTCTTTTCTGCCCAGAACAGAGGGAGGAACATTCACTCTCCAGGCAGAAAGAAGCCAAATATTAGAATGCACAAAGCAGACACAAATGCAAACTGTATAGAAAACACATATTAAGGTAACTGTTTGAAGATCAAGTGCAGCTCTACTTTTAATACTAAAATCTTTACAGTCTCCTTTGACTGTGCAAAACTCTTCTATTCTGGCAGTAGTAAAGGAGTATGGAAAGATGATGTAGCAAATACAGTTCTTAATATGCCCAACAACTTCATGAGAAAATTCATTGGAAGCTTTAGGAACTGCAAAGAAAATATGTCAAAAAGTCCTTTATTACCTTCCCAGATAACTAAGGATACTCATATTTTGACAAGCTTCTCAAGTTTATTAACAGATTGGAAACAAACAAAATTCTTAAGTAAAAGCAACTTCAGCTAATGACCACGTTCTCACTAAGACCAAAGATGCTTGGCATATATATATTATCAGGAACTTTTATTTTCACTTGAAACTAGCTACAGCTGAATATTTCACACTGTGAGAATACAGTTTCTTCAGTGGAGAAATGCTGGATATTTAGCTTGCAGAGAAAGCTTAAATGAAGGTAGGTACACTTCTGTTACATTTTGACTCTGCGTTTTGGTTTGAGGACATAAACACTCCATATACATGATCTTGTTCTGGGTGGCCTCTGCAAGGCCACAAAGATTACTTTTTTTTTTCTTATTCCATGTACTTAACTGCTCCTTTCTGCTCCTCATCTGGGATAAAAATTTCTTCAAAGACTGGCCCTTAATGTGATTTCTAGACACGTCATTTGGGAGCAGGATTAGGCATTCCAGTTCATGTATCACTTCCAAACACAAAACCTGATCTCCTTCAGAGCCAAACCCCCTGTGCTCAGCATAGCTGTTGCTAGACTACTTCATTTCCAATCTGAATTTTCTTACTTAGCAGAAAGTATTGCTAAAAAGTATTAAAGGAATTGGGGAATAGAGTTAGATACAAGCTTGAGTGGGAGAAATTTCCTGGAACTGTCTTGTTTTTAAGCAGAAATAGAATAATTTTCCCTTCAGTTCAGGAGATCTCTCTTCAGGAAGAAGATTCTCTGATGTTCTTCAGTTATGCCTAACTTTTCCTTCACTTACTACTACTAGGATGAGTTGCAGGACAACACTAAGATGCTTAAGTTAATTGAATCAGATGGACACACTCCCTACTCATTTTATTACCCAAGTTTCCTCTACAGGAAACTTCCAGCTTAATAACCTTGCATTACCTGTTTCGTGTAATAGCACACTATTCCCCTCCCATTTTCAATTTGAAGCATACTGCCTGAGAATATAGAACTACTGGTGTAATAATGTTTCAATGATATTACTCATGACACTGTTTGATTGCAAATTCTATTCTTGCCATAACAGACAGTGTTGATTACTTCCTCACTTAAGGCCTTTTATAAACTGTTAGGCAATTGACTCCCCTGATTAAAAAGGAACACCTGCTAACCTGGAAACTGCACAGCTCAGAAAAGCAGCAGAGCCTTCTGATGTATAAGCTTGGAAGAAAAAAAGAAAGAAAGAGAAGCTAATCAGAAGTTACTGACAAAGTTCTCGCTTTCATTTTTGGAGGAAAAAGGGTGTGTGAGAGAAAGAAGAGCTTTGCTTGGAGCCCTTCTCCCCTCCAAACAGTGAGAGCAAACCTTTCAACAGATAGTTGCTATCATGGAGTGGTCATCACGCAGAAGACTGGAAATGACTGCTCATCAAATCTAGAGAAGTCAGTGTTGACTTTGCATATAAGAGATGATCAAAAAGTGTTATTTTTATCACTATTCTGCTAAGGAGGACAACCCAGTACAGTAATGATGACGCACATATGCACACTCTTGATAGACAGTGAGGAAGCTGATAACCTTTTTAAAAAGGAAACCCCCTCATTAGTAAGGCCTTACATTCTTAGACATAATTGGACATAATTCCTAGGGTACATATGATTTGAAAAGCAAAGTCCCAGGTGACCTAGTGACCACACTACACAGGAGGAGAAAGTGAAGCAACATTTTCCTTTTCTTCTCTTCTTCCCTCCCTGATGCTGTATTTACCGAGGTCCTTCACCAGAAGGTGTGGAATCATGGAACAGGCTCTTCAGGGCAGTGGGCACGGCCTCAAGCCACCAGAGTTCAAGCAGCATTTAGACATTGCTCTCCGACACAGAATTTGAATTTTGGATGGTTCTGCGTGGAGCCAGGGATTGGATTCCATGATCTTCGTGGGTCTCTTCCAACTCCAGATGTCCTGGGTTTCTCCAATTCTATGATATGCAGGGACAGTCTTTACAATCAAAATTAGAAGAATGACTTGCAAATCCTGCTGCTACTCTGGAGGCATTGCAAACCTTCAGAAAGACAGCTAATGTCATCATTTCCTGCAGCTATTTAACAAGCATACTTACAGCTGAGAGCAGGCAAAGTCCACATGATTTCTATTCAAAGCCTGGATTCCCCCTGCTAACTTCAGCTCAGTCAACACAGAAAAATATTAATGTTTGCAGTGGTCTTTAATAGGCCCATACTGTCTTCCTCCAAAACACCCAAGACTTTGCTGTCTCTTACAGGCTCAAACCTACAGTACACAAGCCAGTTCTAGAGTAGAATTATTAGCCACAGTTTGGCCTTGCTTCCTCCTCCTCAGCAAGGCCACACACTCTGACTCAGAGACAGTTTCTGTTCAGACCGTCAAAGACTGGGCAGAACATGCTCATATTTGCCTGTAAGAACATAATGTAGATAAACTTCAGCTAATCTTTTGGAGAACAGAGTGGCCTTTACCAAAACAGCTATCTGAAATATTCTTCTGGCCTGTGGAGATATGTAACGAACAACTCTGTACTTACAGCCAAGTGACTTACTTTTCTCATACTTTCCATTCCTGCACAAAGAGCAGCAACGAAGACAAATTCAAATCCAAACAAGATAGAAACTACCAAATGTATCAATTATACTAACAGAAAACAAAGCTTTGTTGAATGTTTTCACTCACTTTCAGAAATAAGTTTTCATCATGCTTAATTATTTTTTTTCAGAATGATTTCCTAGGGGATCCAGAAAGGAGAGCTGATGTTTTTGGACATGCAACTATATGGCATGAGAAACCTTGCTAGGTATCTTGGTTAGTACAGACCATCACGTTGTATCTCATTCTTTGCGAGCCACTTCTGGTACTTGTCTGCCTTGAACATTAGAAACTAACGCTCCTTAATCTAACAACAAACAGGAGCAACCACTGTTACAAAGGATGATGGCTTCCGCATTCTCCTCCACTCCACTCTGCCCAAAGCATGATTTTTTTCAACAGACAAGTAAAGATTAGGCATCAAATATTGTTTGCCAAAACCCGATGTCTTTCTGGAGGATTTTCCATTATTTCTCATTTATTGAACTTGAACTGAATAATTAGCATCATCTACACACAAAAGCTGGAGAAGTGCAGTGTTTTTAATTAAATTAGTTACATTTTTTAAAGGTTCTTTTTCTACTACTGCTCAGATTCAGTTCTGCTGTAGAAAGAAATAGCAAATAACTTGTATTAAGTTCTGCACAGGCCCCACTGTTACCAAACATGAATGCCTGGTTATTACCAGCAGCTTAAATTCATTCATTTTCTCTATTCCCTAGGTCCTGTAAAACCAGACAACACAAAATGCGCTGTCAGTTTGGCAGCTTGTGTCACATTTCTCAGAAAGCAGACAGGTCATTTTTCTTGTATACCTGCACTTTTGTTAGGAGCTGCTACAGCTGCCTCCTCCTGAGATGCTGCAGTACAAACTCTCACCTCTCATCAGCTGGAGATGCAGCTCATTCTGAAGAAAGCACAATAGTCCTTTATGCCATGCTCCAAGGACGCACCCTCAAAGTTAAAAGCAGCATGTAGTTTTAAGGGAGATTAAAAGCAATAAGGAAAACAGCACTGAGTTTGGTTTCTATCTCTTTTCTCTTTGTTAAAGCCCTTTCTTGGCCCCTATTTATTTTTGCACAGACTCAACAGGCAGCAGTGGGTAACTCCCACTCACTTCTTTGGAGTCCCACCCATACTTGCAGGGGGCAGAGATGGTGGGAAGAAAGAAAATAAGGAAAGCAAGCACTGTAAAAAGATTCTCAGTATTTACTGAGCTCATTCTTCTCTGTCAGAGAGCATTCTGCACTCACCATCCAGAAGTCAAAGAGCAAATTATTCCCTCCCCACCTCCTCCACTTAGTTTTTAGAAAGCAAGGAGGGCAAGATCCCTTCCCCAACACACAGGGTTGGAAGGGGATTGGAAGAAATGACACTTTCCTTTCTCTGCCACCTTCCCAGCCCCCAGGCAGCTGCTGCTGTGGATATCCCCTCTGGGTTGACGCTGCTCTGGACCCTGGCCTCCTCGCCCAGCTGCATGGGGTCAGAGCCGTGCAGTGACGGGAGCCTTAGCAACACAGCAACAAAGAGCAGCCAGCTCACCATCAGCTCATTTCCTGCTGAAATACTCCCTGATGGTTTTTGTTGTTTTTGTTTTTGTTTTTTGTTTTTTGTTTTTTTTTTGCTTTGGGCTCTCTGGGGAAAAGGAGGTTGCATTACCTGCTAATCCACATGCTGTTCAAAAGGAGAAGGCTAGTGGGAGGATACAGGAGGTCCCCACATTTGGCTGCAGTGTCTGCAGCAGTTACAGCCAGGGGAGCATTTCTCTATGTTTGACGGGGTAGTTTCAGCATGTGTTTGTTTTAGCAGACTGCAGCATCCAAGGAAAAAGGCTGTCAGCGGTACCAAAGTCTTATTATGCTCAGTTCTACTAAGTGAAGCAAAACCAATGCAAAGTCATTAGTCATAATACTTAAAGCTGTATTCTTTGCAAGTATAATCCAACACATTATTAGGGAGCTCCAATCAAAATGCCTGTGAAGAACTGAGATTTTAAACAGCGGAGCTGGTTTTCCAAGGGGATACTTATACCTCAAGATAAATTCATGAAAGATACAGCTTTGAAGACATTTGTTCTAAAATAGAGCGCGCCCAGTTTACATGAATTAGAGTATCCCTACATGAACCATAGAATGAATAAATCACAGAATGGCCTGGGTTGAAAAGGACCACAATGATATCTAGTTTCAACCCCCCTGCTATGTGCAGGGTCTCCAATCGCCAGACCAGGCTGCCCAGAGCCACATCCAGCCTGGCCTTGAATGCCTCCAGGGATGGGGCATCCACAGCCTCCCTGGGCAACCTGTTCCAGTGTGTCATCATCTTCTGAGTGAAAAATTTCCTCCTAATATCTAACCTAAACCTCCCCTGTTTCAGTTTAAAACCATTCCCCCTTGTCCTATCACTGTCGTAAACAGCCATTCCCCATCCTGTTTATACGCTCCCTTCAAGTATTGAAAGGCCACAATGAGGTCTCCTTGGAGCCTCCTTTTTTCCAAGCTAAACAAGCCTACATGTACGCCTTCAGGCAATCTCTTCATTCTTCTGATCCAGGAAAGGAGCACTGGATGTCACGGAGAGGTCGGGCAGATCCCTACATTTCTGCTACATGTCCCAGGAAAGACAAATCTGCGCATCTCCTGTGCCTGCTGTGTCCTCAAGAGCGGGAAATCTCACACAAAACGCAGAGCTGTGCTCTTCAGAATAGCTACTCTCACCCATGCAAAGGCAAACATCAATCTCAGAAAGGAATTTAGAGATTTCAGTTTGGTGGAAAGGGCAGATGGGATTTAGTCAATGAATTGATTGTTAGGACAGGATCTCAGCTTAATGTACAGCTTAAATAGCTCAAACAGCACAAAAGCAGCAACCAGGGCCTAGTTCACTATTAACTTGAAAAGTATGATACAGGTTACAAAAAATTATAAACGTGTACTTAGAAGCTCTATTTGTATAACTTCTCAGTGGAGCTAACAATACTCAAACCTTAGTGAAAGGAATTTTGGGTCTGCCCCTGCTCCTAATTTTGGAACAAAGAACCGATGTGCTCTAACAAATGTGCAGGAAATAACAGCTAAAGACAGTAATTGCCTTATGACTGCATCAGCAATCTGCAAACAGAGATTGTGCATGTATTAAAACAAGAGATTTATATCAGTTTGGGGTTGGGAGTGGCAGAGTGAAACCTCTGCTGCTTTTGCCCAGTTAGCTATGCCAATGTAACACACAGATGCAAGGCTCATCTGGCACTCATACTTCTTATGCTGAAGCAAGGAACTGCTGAACTGGCTACTTCCTAGCAATTACAGTTATTTAAGTCGTTGTCAGATCACTTACTAAATCCTAACCTATCTGAAAGCACACAGCTTCCAGGAAATGGGACAAGTCCACGCACTGGCAGCTAGATGGTGCTAAGCCTGGGCTGGGTATCGGCCTGCTGCCACATACCATGGAGTCAGAGCAAGCCCTTAACCGCGTTCTCAGAGGGCTCAGATCCTCAGACCTCAACTGGGATGCTGATTTAAAAAAAAAAAAAAAAAAAAAAAAAAAAAGGGAGCACATTTGCATGCTGAGGCCCATTCAAGTGTTAGCCATGAGTTTCTTCATGTTTTTAAGTGAACAAAGGACCAGATTGCACTGAGCACATCCTATATGTGCTATTGATGGATAGGACTGACAGATTATATGCTACCAAGCCCTGATTAGTTACAGAAATAACATCCCAACCACAAGAACAAGCTATTTGGTTTCATTGCAGTTTCAAAAGATGAGCGTGGATTTTCAGACCCCAGACACATATCTGTCTGCAGGAAATTCCTTGTGGCTCAGAGATGGGTCAAAGATGGACCGATCCCATGGCGATCTCTCTTTTTAAAGTCTCCAACTTCCAGGCAGCCTCAGTGGGGTTTTCTTCTACTCAGAACATCAAACCCAAGCACACAGGCAACGAACAGAGCACAACAAGGCAGCCCGCAGCCGGCAGGAACAAGAGGCTTGACAAAAATCTGCACAGCTGGGGAAAAACTTATGAGCTTAGTCAGACAGCACTTGGTTAAACTGCAACTGTAACCAGATTTTGAATCTAAATCCTTCTAAAAGCTAGGGCAATAAAAAATCTTCCCTCTCCAAGCAGTTTGTTGATGATTTGCAATGTAAAGAAGCTTTGCCAGACAGTTATGCACAGTGTAACTTTAAAGCTACTAGATTTAAAACAATCCTTTCTCTGAATGCCATAAAACTCTTTCATGCAGCAGAACGCATTCGTTACCAGCTACAAAATGAAAACCATACAGGAAAATACAAGTACCTCTACACAGACCAGGTTTGGGGGGGATTCTTTTTTTTTTTTTTTTCCTGGCTTTTCAAATCAAACAGACTCATTTTCACTGTGTCTGAGAGAATGCTCCTCCCAGCCAACAACATGCGCAAATGAAAGCAGCCTGCTCATAGCAAAGCCACTGAGGCTTTGGAACACAAAACCGAGTGGTGCCATTGCAAGGATATACAGCCAACTGCACAAACGCATTTGCTCACCTGATTTTCCCATGATCACGTCGTGA
This sequence comes from Meleagris gallopavo, assembly GCF_905368555.1. NCBI lineage: Eukaryota > Metazoa > Chordata > Aves > Galliformes > Phasianidae > Meleagris > Meleagris gallopavo. The sequence goes on from NC_139406.1 coordinate 35,701,715, forward strand.
TTTTTTTATTTTTTTTTATTTTTTTTTTCAGTTTCACCTGATTCCCGCTCTCTTGCCTGAATTCCTCTGCTCAGACGAAGGGCTTTGTAATTTCAGTGCAACTTCTTCACTCTGCCGCGACGGCTGCTGGAGAAACTCGGCTGAAATAACCCGTTACCGCCCCTTTCTAGTGCTCAGGGAAGCCTGCCCATGCCTTATAAGGAATAGGGGCACTGCTTTTTTTTCTTGAAAAGATTCTGTTTGGGGTCAAGAGCTATGTAGCCTCCACAGTAACCAAGCAGCTCAAAACCACCGCGTGTTTTTACATACCAATTTCGTTCCGTAATTGCAACTATTTCCTGATAAGAGTATGCTGTGAAAAAAATTGTGCTGACAAATAGCTATGCTGCCACAGCAGGGATAACCCATGGGGTTAATTCATACAGCTACGTACACGTTAAAGTTTTACTGAATTGCTGTATGGACAGTTAAAACAGACAAGTGATAAGATAGTTGAACTGCGTTTCGTGAGTCCAAAAAGACTTTCTCCATAGTTAAAATGACCTGCAGAAGGTATTAGTAACATGCAGCATAGGATTCTTCAGGTTAAACGGGATCTGCGCTGATGGTTTATTTCTGTGAAGAGTTTTGTGTGCGTATACCTTACTTCAATCTGCGAAGGCTGATTAGGCTGCCTTCATGTTATACCCGAATATCCTACACTAACGTGACAAAAATTAACTGGTACTTCAGCTGCTAGGCGTGGACACGACAATTTCAAGTTTTTAACTTCAGAGATCTCCAAATTACTCAGTTACCTCCTACTTCCTTCTTTTCTTCATCACAAAAAATCATCTGGGTTTAATAATTCCCATTCTTTTTTATAATACTCTTCAAGGACCAAAGGTTGTACGTGGTTTTGTGCCAAGTCCACTGGCTCAGCCTCTCCCTTGGCACATGTACAGCTCTACTCATGGGATGCATATGCAGCAACCACTGAAGCTCCCTCATCTACTAACATGCCAGGAGGCATTAGAATTGTAGAACAGAATCATTCAGACCATCTGGTTCAACCATTACCCCACCCCCCCACGCCCACTGACCACATCCCTCAGTGCTACATCCACACGGTTCCCGAACACCTCCAGGGATGGTGACTCCACCACCTCCCTGGGCAGCCCATGCCACTGCCTCACTGCTCTTTATGAGAAGAAAGTTTTCCTAATATCCAACCTGAATCTCTTCTGGCACAACTTGAGGCCATTGCCTCTCGTCTTAAAAGGAACAAGACTCCTATTAGGAATCCAGGCATCTTGTGCTCTTCCAGGCTGTTCACCAAAGCAGGGGACAGGGAATGAGAAGGGCAAGTTTTAACTATCCACAGCCAATCTCTGGAGGCTGAGTTCCATGACAAGAAAAAAAGAATTTTTTTTTTTACTTCTGCTGATTTACTTCTAAAAAAATACAAGTAGCAGGAGCAGGTAAGGAGGACAACATCCCTTCACCAACATACTACTCTTGAGATTGCTTCACTGGCAGCAGTGCAACACATGCTGAGTTCATACCGTTATCTGATAGCTGATCGGATCACTAAGAAGAAGAGCAGGGTAAGTGATCACCAGGTGGAGAGGAAACCATAGGGTGTGAGATCAAACAGCCTCACAACTGCATGACACTTCCCATAGCTGCTAGCAAGCCTGGGCAGGATGAAGAGGTCAGAGAAGGTGAAGATAAGAAACTCGTTCACTTCCTCCACCATGAGAGCTGGCAGTCACTGGCTACGCAGGGTGGAGAGCTGGATGAGGTACTAACAGTGTTCTTTGTTAATGAGGTGATAGCAGCTGTTTTATTTGTAGTAGTTAGCAAACTCTGGGCCCACATGAAACCTAGCTTCTTGAAAAGCTCTGCTACATCTGAAATGCTGGGTAGTTCTATCTCTAGAATTTACATCAACACTCACTAATATCCTGTACCACTCTACAACTTTGACAAACAGTAGAATAAAATTCAATTTTGCATAGCTGGGCATTGCTGGTATTTAAAATTTTCATTTCCTCATAGTTGATTGTTATATTTTATTCCACTTGTGTTTTAGATCTTCATAATATTCAGCTAGTAGAAGCAACACCCCCTTATGACCTTGACTGTTGTTAACACAGCTGCATAAAGATCTTCAAAGTTGGCAGAGATACCTGCATGTGATTCTCATAGAATCACAGAATATCCTGAGGATCATCATACCCATAAGGACCGTCGAGTCCAAACTTCTGGCTCTGTATGGCACTATCCAAAAAGCAGGCCTTACATCTGAAAGCGTTGTCCACACACTTTGTGAATTCCAGCAGGACTCATGCCATAACCACTTCCTTGTGGAGCGTGTTATGGTGCCCAGCCAAGTTGCTGGCAAAGAACCTTTTCCTGGTATCCACTCTTTCAGATTTTCGTATCTTGGAAAAGAGGGTGTCTCCAATCTGGAACAATCCAGGATTACCTAGAGGAAAAACTTATGCTTTTTCTGATCACAAAACACAGAAATCAAAATCGCAGCCTGGAGGTGAAATGTGAAAAGGATGAGTACAGATTAAGTGCAATGACTCATTAGAGACTAGAAAGCAGTGTAAGTTCAGATACAAGAGGGAAAAAAAAAAAAAAAAAGGAAGTGGGGAGTGGAACTTTTTTAGCATTTTAATGTGAACTGGTGAAATTTCCAGACTAAAAAGTATTGCTGACCTTATCAGATAGCAATTTGGAGGAAGTCTGTAACTAAGAATACAATCAAGCATTTGGAAATAAAGACGAGGACTAAATAAAAGCTACTACTAGGGAAACTTGGAGACAAAATGTGGAAATACTGTTGTGCATAAGGGAGTGCAGCACAGGCACTGCTGCTTTCTTTAGAGGCCCGGCACCCTCCCCAGCACAAGTACAAATCCCATCAGATCAAGGCAGTGAAATGCCCACTTCAGCCTCAGAGAATTATAGAATTACAAATTGCTCTAACTTCAGGAAATAAAAACCACCACCACCATCACCACTTCAGCCTGAGGAGAACACTCACCCGTAGGTGTTTTCAAGTGGCTCCAAGAAGGAGAAAAAGATTGACACGGCACAACCTCTGTGAGAACAGTCACTTCCTATCTCAGGGGATGCTGAGGGTCCTTCCACTGTAAACTGCCATGCAGAAAGATGTAGAGCCCTGCTGCTCTCTAAGGGCGGAGCCCATCCTTGGGGAGGGAGATACAGAGGGGTTAAAGTGAAAAGGGGGTGGAGATGGTACCCTGGAAGAGTTTTTGGCACAAAGAAGTTCTAAGGACATTCAGAAGGAAGAGGGTTTCTTGTCAGTGCTACAAAGTGTTATAACTCTCTTCTCCAAGGCTGAGGTCATAGTGACTGAAGGATGCTTTATGGGCTTTCTGCTTCATCACTGTGCTTTGAGCTGCATTAAACTGAACAAATTTTTAGGACAACTGCTCCGTGTCTGTGATGAGGAAAGTCCAGTGACATCCCAGGTGAGCACAAATACACATAGGAATCAGATGGCTAGGCCAGCTGCTGGCCTCCCTTAGCAAATATAGCTAGTTACTCGTGAATGAGATCACACAATTATGATGGGTCCTGAAAATCTCAGTTTAAATGCTCAGAAGCAGATGAGAAAGCACATACAGTATTTCCTCATCGCTAAAAGGATAGAGCAGAAGTGAAAAAGATCAGAGAAGGGCAGCAAAGGGCATGAAAGCTCCATACACAACGCCACCAAATTAGATTTCTTCAGCTAAGGGAAGAGATAATGAAAAGAGAAGTTAGACATCTATGAGATCAAGAACGTAGATGGGCGCTGACTGTTGACTGTGTCCTCCGCTACAGGGTAGGAGGATATTGAAAGAAGTAGATATAGATCTATATGGGATGCAACATATAAGGTGCTTTGGGTAGGACTTCAACCACAGACGCCAAAAGCCTACAAAGGTCTTAGGAAACAAACATGGATAAGAAAGTCACTGAAAATTACTGAATACACAGAAATCACACTTGGTTTAGGAAATCCCTGAGCTGCAAGTAGTTGAAAACTAGTACTATTACCAAAAGTTATCACCTTCAAGCAGGGGGAGCTGGAGCAGATTGCTCAGGACCATGGCAGAAAGCACATTTTCCCTGTGAGGGTGAGCAAGCACTGGCACAGGCTGCTCAGAGGCTTGGAGTGTCCTCCATGGAGACCTTCAGATGCTGCCTGGCCATGGGCCTGGGCACCCTGCTCTGGCTGACCCTCCTGGAGCAGGGTTGAGACCTGATGGATTTGCCAACTTCAGCCAAGCTGTGATTCGTTGCCTCCACAGACAGGAGACTCCACAACCGCTTTGTCAGTATTTGATCATTCTCAATGAAAAAAAAGTATTTTCTGATGTTCAGATATATACTTTTTTGTGCTCACTGCTTCTTGTCCTACCAGCAGACATTGCTGAAGAGTGTTTTGCTCCATCTCCTTTACTCACTTCTTTTAAGGTATTTATACACCGTAAGATCCCTCTGATTCCGATTCTTCTCTTCTCCCATCTGAACAGCTTCAGCTGCCTCACCGTCTCCTCCTGAAATGCTCCAGTCCCTTATCAGCCTATCCCTGCAAGATCAAGCAGTATCCCATACAACTCCCTTGTCAGCTGCCCCTGCTTCCACCATACATTGACGTTTGAGCTCACACTGAAGGTCTTGCATCTGTTCCTTCCTGTCACTCCTCCACCTCCTCCTCCCCAGCAGCTTTCCTTTACATCGGCCTCTTCAGTTTCCCTGCAGGAATTTCATTTCCTTATTAATCATTCATTCAGTTCCTCAAATGTAAGTTCCTCAAATGTTCCAGCACTACCAAATCTTCACTCGCCATGCAGCTTCGGTTCAGTCCTTCTCCACAGCAGTGCCCATCACCCACGTGGGACTAGGGCTGCACCAGCAAGTAGTTAAGCACAGCAGAGCCGGATTTGCAGTGAGAAACCTGACGCTCATGCTACATGCTTCAGTGAGTTTCACCTTGAACTAAGCCTGGCTTGAGGCCGGTACACGGAAGAAACACCCAACAGCAGTTGTTGCAGGCTGGATAAAGCTCTGGAGTGGCTTTCTGTCTAAATCTGATCCAAACCCAATCCATTTAATGCCCAGCAAAGGTTCCATGAAAGGAGTGCCAAACTGGACCACCATCTAGTCCTACTTCCCCCAGCCTCTGTCTGCTGCCGACTGCGTCTCCTTCTCCTAATGTCGCCCCATTCATTCAAAAGAGCTCTACTGAGTTCGCAGCTGCACTGCTCCCTCATTACAGCCCATTTTCCCAAGGCATTCCTGTGCTCTCCTTCCCTAGACTACAGCAACACAACTAAGACCAGGAAAAGCCAAGCTAATGACTCCAGAAGAAAAACCCAACACGAGCTGTACTTTCCCTCCATCTATCGCTCCCTCTCTTTCATATTGACTCACATTCAGAGGATTTCAGATGCCTGTTACTGCTCCTGCAAGCTGATTTACAGTTGTAGTGTTGCAGGGATTCCAGCTTCTGCTTTTTTTTTCTTTGAAAAGTTTGCTTTCCAGACCTCTTGCTTGCAAAGAAAATCCTGACAGTTTCACCTCTAAGAAACAGATGGCAATAAATTTATTTTTAAATACTGTAGGCATCCAGCTATTCCCAAGAAACCTCCACCTCCTGAAGAGCAAATAATAAATCAGTGGAAACTTCTTTCTTTCCTTCTCTTTTGTGAAATGGGACAATGCTGCTCCATAAGCAGTACCCTCCTTCCTTTTCTTCTACTACGCTTGTTATTTACTCATTTTAATATATTGGTGATAATGCTTCATTTGAATAGTACTTACAGTTTTTTATTGCAAAATCATAATAATTACTAGCAGTAAGTTTGTGAGTAGATATCCTCAAGTAAGAAGAAAACGCCTCATACCTTCCAGCTGGGCTGGAGGCTGTGCCACCACCCCTAGGCTGTACAACCACCCACCGGCTTCAGGCTGAATCAGCTGCAGCACTGACATCGCCTGCGCTCGGCTGCCGCAGCACAGCCTACTTTCACCCAACTTCCCATTCCTCTCTGTATTTCTATCAGCCTGTGGATGCCAGCAGCTGGAGGCTTCTCATGCCTGATGTTCAGCTGCCGGCTGAAGAGATCACCAGCTATGGAAGCATTATTTTCAACCATAGCCAAACCCAGCAGGAATTTTTGTTTTACAGAGCTTCTGTCAGGGAGTATGAGAAATCCTTGGTAGCTGGCTCAAGAATGCACTTTTTCCCCCCCCCACAAAAAATATGAAAATTTATAAGTGTCAATTTTTTTTTTTCTTGAAAGTTAGCCTGCATGCATTCACTATTTTCAGATGTAAAGTTTTCTTCTCAGATGTAGTTATCTGGATCATCCTTCTAATTCTGAAGTGTTTTCACACATGATCACTCTCTAAATCTCAAGATCAAAGTCTTTGGGAACAGTTCCTTTAAGTGACAGAATCCAAATTAAGTTTGCTACTCACTTCTTTGCACTTAAACTACTTAAGACTGAAGGTTCTTGTCAGCAGAAGTAATGAACTGCTGTCAGCTCAGGTAACATCAGTGCAATCTAACGAATCTTCTAATCTTAAAATGCAGTTTATCATTTGGTTGGATAAATCATCAAACCTGTCTCTTTTCACGTCAGTAATCCATATCATTCTAGAATTTCCCTAGTTTTTATGGCACCTGTAGTAGACTAGCAATTGGAACAACATGTGTGGGTCCAAAGGTAACAAATTACAAATATCAGCCCATCTGCCTATTTCAGATATAGCTTATCAGTTAAGTACATATTTAGCTAAGACAGTTTGTGTTTTTCTCCAAGAGCTAGGAAAAGTAAGGAGATCTAAGATTGAGTCCATCCTTCCTATCATGTAAATACAGCTCTTATTATATATAAACATGTATCTTGCATTATGCAAATATAATCCTGTTGGTTTTTTTTTTTTCTTATGCTATTCCCGCTTGGTGAGACTCCATGGGAACAAGGAGGCAGCCACAGTAGCACTTATCAGCCCACTCCAGCAGAGTCAACATGTGGTTCTAGTTAGTATTATGAGAACTCCTTAACTTTATAAACTTTCTAAACTATGGTCAAGATCAACCATATGGTCAATGATCAAGACCATTCATCATATATCTGGCTGTAGCCTTACAACATTACAGAACATACATGGGCATGTCTTTTCATTAGATTTCACTCAGAAGAACTGATTAGACTTCATTATTTAGGCATTAGCTCAAGCATACAGTACTTCTTGGAAATGCAACTGTTGCTACAGTGGAACATCTAAACAGTTTAATGCTGAGGTACTGACAAAAGCAAGGAGGGTGTGGGAACAGAAGTAGGGGGGCTCCTCTTCAAAGAGTTAAATGCCTGTGATACAGGATTATATGTTTGAGACTCACTCTGTTTAATTTCAAGTAATAGTTTTGTATTAAAACTATTTTTGGAGCCTAATGATTTTGACTTCACAATCTTTAAAACTTTAAGGAAACGTCACCTCAAATATTCAGACTCGGAATCTGGTCTCTGCTGCTGCTTTGTTTTTTTGAAAAGCTGTATGTATTGACATATAACCCTCACTCCACAACTGCTTACCTTTTTCTTTGCTTGCAACATAAAACCAGTAAACACGATGCTGTTTCCCTGATGCGTGTCTTATTCCTCTGAATTTCATGTATCTGCAGTGAGTTCTTACGGCAATAAAGCAGTAGTAAAATTGGTTTTCAACAGGAATATAGAGATTAATGATTAACAACTGCTGGATATTATAGGAACCGTGCGGTTCAATACTGTTAGGTGAAACACAATACATCAGGTGTTGCATAAGCCACTCATTTATTGACAATTTACTCACATTCCAGGCAGCACATACAGTCCCAGTCACTGCACAGAGGTGTGAAAGGGAATAGCATCTGGTCAGGTGAGGCTCAGTCCAAAGATGGCCCTGCCTCAACTTACATTCCTTTTCTTTCTGACGGTAGATTATACGTATCATGCCCACCTGGTTACACATCACATGATAACACGTTGCAACGGTCAGAAACCGTGGTCACAGTGACCTGACGACCATCAGTAGGGGCAGGATGTTCACATCATGAACTTAGACTCACTGCCCAAGCCAAGTCACGTCCCTGACTCCTCACCAATCTTCCCAGTCCTCTCCTCGCCACCTGCACATCCTGAGGTGGTGCAATTCTCCACACCGACTGCAGGGACCAAGTTCCAAAACTTACCATGATTTTATGCATAGAGCTTTTCTTTCACCCCGGTATGTTTAAATAAAAAAAAAAACAAACAAAAACAACTGCTTTGTGGTAGTTATTTACATTTGCAGCAGCCCTGATTTGTTAAAAGAGATGTCGTATAAAAGTATGTTTCCTATTATTTCTGTTAAAAAAAAAAAAAAGAGGACAAAAAAAAAAGCCCCAAACCCTACCATGGAAGTATTTTTAAGTTCCTTCCTCATAAACTGAAAATATACACTGTGTTTTTGGAAGACTTTTCAAATAATATACCCAAAAAAAGATTACCTGAAAATGCTGCCTGTAGGAAGACAATGAGAATCAGAATGGCAATAAGCCACTAATAATACTCAGAAATGCAGCTATTTTGAGGCTGTTATTTCTTTTGTTCACTTGGCTTGTTCTATTCTGGCTGATTCATACCACAACTCCAAAACCAAAATCGTCAATGAGGTGCTTCATTAGGACACGGAAAATAGTCTTCAGTCTTGAAGAGGACAGGAGGCTCATAGGCGGTCTGCTGTCGTGAGGAAGACGATTTCTGCAAATAGATAAAGTTTATTTTTTACTTTCGTAAAAAAATCAAGTTTCAGAAAACCTACAGAACTGAAATGCAAAACAAAAGATTCCCTCACTCAGGCGAACTTTAAATTGCAGCTCAGATGGATCTCACTTATTCTTCATGTTACTTTGATTTTTGCCCTTTTATCACCTAAATAAACTCAGTCTTGAAAAGTGTAAAACATGCCAGCCTTTGCAGAAGCCAAGTGGGAAACAGTCAAGTCATAGTAACCTTCTTCCTTTTGCTCCACAAACCTTTACCTTTCCAGCTCCAGCCTTCTGAGTTCTCCTCAGCTGCTTCCTTCTAATTAACCCTAGCCTGTATTATCCCTTATTTACTTAAAACAGTCCTCTTATGAAAACAAACCTAGCAGATGTTTCTTTCAGGTTTGCTGCTCCTGCTGAGCTTCTTCATCAAGCATATATTAGACTATACAGACTATGAACTACTGTTAATATGGTAGTGCACTGGGAAAGAGTTGTTAACGCTGCTTTTCAGGAAAAGTGTACACATTCATTTTAAATAGTGACACTTGTGTCACATAATTATTATAATTCTGTGTTGTTTAGCTATAACAAACAGCTCAAGTAGACAACAGCAAGGACCACTACTGACTGTTCTGTCAGCCCTCCTGTATGTAAATAACACTGCATGGCAACACAGAGCCAGGGTATATTTTCAACATTAAAGCCTTAAAGAAAAGGCTTAAAATCATGTTTTGATTCATTACCCATGACAGAATCGATAAACAGTTTTGCAGAGCTCTCGATCAGTTTGTACTTAAAGATTTTCAGCTACTTTTTTGCCTGTCTGGAGCAAAGAGATGAAGAGTCTTTGTCAGTAATAGTTAACAGCAGCATACTTGAAGCTTAAGAGTACGCCCACAAAACAGACGAATGGATTTTTTTTCCAGCATACAGTTAAGCTGTGTATTTTTTTTTCAAACTGAATGCAAGAGGTTCTCATTATCCTGTTTATAAAAATCTATTCAAAACAGGAAGTATCAATGTTACAAATTGTTGTTTTAGGATACTTAAATTGTATTTGTTTTTAAGTTTACAATGCCACCAATTTCTCTGAAATTAATTTTGTTTTGCCATTCATGTCACTAGGAAAAACAGAAATAAAATATATAAACTAAGGGTAAATCTATAGTTACCAAAATTTTCTGCCTCAGAATTTTGCCAAAAGTCAAAGCAATTTTTTAAATCAAAGATTTCCTATCGTGTAATGGCCTACAAGAAAACACTGCAGCTCGTGACACTGACTGAAGATGCACTATATTTGAGTATGTGCAGGAAGGGGATAATTTCATTCAGGTGGAGAAATTCACAGGCAGGCACAGTACCCACAGTTGCCTAAGGATACGTTTACGAAGAATTACTTTTGCAACTGCTTAGCAGGCATCTTTACCTTTTGAGAGTGTCTACATCCTTAGTGATATTAGAAGTCTTACAGTAGTGTACTTTACATTGCCTGGTATTCACGAGGGAAGAACTTGGGGCAAAATCTGAAAGTGAGATCACAGATACACAGCTTATGAAAATGACACGGGAAGAGAGTGAGGGGACCTGACTTCAGTTTTTTTGCAGGAAAACGTGTACCAAGAAGTACAGTGAAAATCATGACATTGGTACAGCATCCCTTCCCAAAGGGCTGATATATAGCGTGAGTTAGTTAAATAACAGGCGTGGGGAGAAACCTCTGCATGCATTTTCATTCATTCATAAGTGTGATTAATGAAAGTGCATATTTTACTACGCAATATGCAGTTTCACTGTGGAACAGTCATGCAGCTTTTGTTAATTTAATCAATTACAACCATTAAGTTCTGAGCATTTATCATATTGCTACCCATTCTCAAACCAAGTAACAGGTTCAATTTGCTGACTGTTTTGAAGACTTTCCACTCCATTAATTGCTGAAAAACTGCTGACAAAATGTTCCCATGCAACATGAAAAACTATTTTATTAGAACTTTCAAACTTTAAAATTGAAGACTCTGTAAAAAGTTGAATTTTTTTCCAAGGCTGAAGTTTAAAGTTACAATGCTCCTATCCACAGCTGCCAGAGTTGTTGTTTGCCTTTTTAATTAGCCCATAAGTAGCTGTTGTGATGTTGTTTGTTTTGCACGTTGTTCATTTATTTTCTTATTTATTTTAGAAAGAAGGAGCATCACCGAATTTAAACACCAAAGAAAATGAGGGACCTGGAAGTTAATGACTAGCAGCAAAGAATAGTGCTCCTGAACCAAGTCTTATCAAGACAATATTCTTTTTAGATTTTTTTTTTTTTTTTGCTGCCACACATACTTACAATATGTAGCAAATAATACTTTAGCAATCACATCTTCCTCTCCCCCTCCACAAACCGACTTTATTTCACCATTTTCACTAATATAAGATAGACACCTGAGCTAGTATGGGATGCACATAGGAAAGGATAAAGGAAAGACTGGGTGCTGACAAGATGCAGAGAGACACACTTAGATATGGTATACGGTACATTACAGCAGACGATGACAAGAAGTATAAGGTGTTCCTATTAGGGCCAGAAAATTATTATTTTTTTTTTAAATTCAAAGGTTATTTCAAAAAGTAGTGCACAGTGTCAGTTTTTTAAGGCTTGGTGTGGCATCACCTTGAAACATTCTACAGAGGGTACTTCACGTCTTCTGCAGAAAAACAGACCACATGTAGTCATGAGGGAGGGTAGAAAAAAACACATCCCTTTTAGACAGTTTGACAAGATGCTAATAACATTACCAAATTGTGTGATAAATAGAACCTTTATATTAAGTATATTGTGTAGTACTGTTTTTATTTCCTATTCTGCTAACATTATGGCAGTGACTGCATTAATGCATCATAGTGCTTCAATGGTATCACCTGTGTAGGCTCCTCCTACCTGTTTTGCATACTCACAGAGATCAGGGATGCTTCAATAGAGGCTTGCTTATTACATGTTCTTATTGGGCCCTTCACGTTCCCTTCTTCATATATTCAAACTTACGCTGGAGCATAACTCAAAACCTTGTCAGAACTTGTGAGGTTTTTATTTTGTTGGTTTTTTTGGATAAACCTGAGAACTTTGCAAATGTGTTAAAAAAGCACACGAGTTTGACGTTGAAATTCATTTACGTGTGTAACAAACTTCCTATTTATTATTCTAGTTAACCACTGGTAAGCGGAGAAACTCAGCTGGACTCATTAGAACTAAAGCTTACTTACGTTACGGAAGGATGGTATGCTGATTGTGTGCAAGATTTTCTTGAATGTGCTTGGAAAAGCCCCAAGGTCTGTTTCTGCCTTTACAACCCGTTCTTCCATTCCAGCCACATGGTTTGCAATCATCTTCACAAAAGCCTACGTGAGGAGAAGAAGAAGAACAAAGCAGCACAATATTTTCACTAATATGTTAAAACAGGATTTATATTACAAAAAAGCAGTGAAAGAAAGTATCACTAATAAAACAAAAAAGTAGAAAACCACTTATATTCTATTTCCCTTGCATCTGCAAGTCCAGTTTATTGCCACAAATCTTTTATGAGATAGTCAGACTGCAAAAACAGGTCACATCTAATGAAACAATTAGTCTGACACTTCCTAACTACTTTTCAAGAAACTAATGTAGATTTCATTGAATCATAGAATGGCCTGGGTTGAAAAGGACCACAATGATCACCCAGGTTCAACCCCCCTGCTACATGCAGGGTTGCCAACCACCAGACCAGGCTGCCAAGAGCCACATCCAGCCTGGCCTTGAATGCCTCCAGGGATGGGGCATCCACAACCTCCTTGGGCAATTTCTTAGAATTTAGACGCCTATATGTTTTTCTATGGAAAGTGGGATCAAGAAGGTGAATCACTTGAAGCGTTGAAGCTTTACCAGACACTGACAGTTCTCCTATTTCCTTAATCTCAGGACAGTTCTCAAGACAGCAACTTTGAAAGATGATATATAAAAAAAAAAAAAAAGGAAAAAAAGCAATACTATCGGCTTTCTGAAAATAGAAGGATGGCTGCCTTGCTTCAAGCAGTCCATTTAAAAACCAGAAGGTGTTTTGTTCTAGAATGTCAGAAATTCTTCAGCAGTTGCATTCTTTTATTGTCAAGCACTGAATCAGGAGTGGATACGAAAGAACAGCGAACTCACCGCACATTCATGCATGCACACACCATTCTATCAACGACTGACACAGGCGGGACCTCCTGAGAAAGGGAACACAGCCAGAGGATGCCAAACACATACCTCCAGCTTGTCGATCCTCCTGTATATCTGCCTCATCTCAGTAGCTTTGGTGTAAATTTCAGGTATGCTCTCATTGACAACTTGGGATGAATCACTTCGAATCTACAAAGAGGATGAGTTGATGAGATTATACATAAATTGATGAACAGAGCAAAGCGTTAAATATTAGATTTCATTTATGAAACTACAACTGTGCTCCCAATGAGCGGATTAAAACAAATGGGTTAAAAATATTAGGGGGAAAAAAAACCCAAACCAACGCCAAGATTAAAAGCAGTAAGTTGGATAAAAGACCGGCGCCTCCCACGTACCATGTCCAGCATCCCCACAAACTCGTCTACTCTGGTCAGCAGCTCTTCCAGGCTCTTCTCTAAGCTTTCCACCTGCAAAACGCATTTATACGCTTTCAGGGTGCACAACCTCCAAGGGCGGGCACCAGGCGAACCGCAGAGCGCCGAGCACAAAGCAGGGGCACCGCGCCCGCCCGCCCACCTGCTCGCTGAAGGCGCTACGCTCGACCAGCAGGTACGCGCTATAGGCGGCGGCGGTTGCGCTGAGCGACGCGTCCAGCGCGTCCCCGTCCTCGTCCTCCTGCCCGCCCAGCCCGGAGGCGTTGCTGTGGCTCTGCGAGACGTTCCCGCTGTCCCCGCTGGAGCAGTCCCCCGCCGCCTCGGCCCCTACCCCCGCAGCCGCCATACCGCCGCCCGGCCGCCCGTCAGGCGGCGCCTCCATCACGTGAACGGCCGCCGGCGCATGCGCGGAGACGCCGCCTCGCGCCCCGCCCCATGGCCGCCGGGGGCGGCCCCGCTCCTCATAGCTCCACCCGCTCCCTCAGGCGGCTCCTGCTACCGAGAGCTAACCTGCGCGGAGATCATCGATATCTACACATAGGACTTACGTTTGGAGGATGGTGCATGCAAAAACAGACTCAACAGAAGCAGGGTGTTTTTGTCTTCATTTGCATCAACTAGAAAAACAATGTTTGCAAGTCTTGAAAGTGACACTGCAAAGCGTCAGGTCCGAAGTTAATTCTGCCACTCCTCTCCACTAAGCTGCATTTCCCACCTCAGCACTGCCTCCCACTCCACAGGCAGAACCAGCTGAGGATTTGGGTATTTTCTAACAGTCCATGAGCTGGAGAGACACCCAGCCTCCTCCCAGCAGAGCTGCTGCACCACACCATGAGAAAGGTGCCTTAAGCTTTTTCTGAGGAGACAGAACTAGGTGAAGGCCTGAAGGAAGACTTGAGTCTCACAGAAAGCCTTGCTACAAACAGCAGAGCAAGCTACCTGGCCCCCGTAGGGATCAGTGCAACAGTACTGATTAATAAAGGCAGGAAAAACTTTTGTTTTTTCACCTGTACTGTCTGCGCTGTTACAGCAAGAGGCAATCCTGAAATGGTTATGTCACTGAAGTTGTCAAAAACATACCCAAAAAACATACCAAGGAAGTGTGATACTCCTACAGAAATACCGTACTCCTGCCCTTCAGGACAAGGGAAAGGATATAGCACAAAAGTAAGCTTAGTGCATGTTTTATTGCAGACAGGTCACAATTTCATCAATTAAATAAGGCAAAATGAGTAACCCTCAGCCAGGCAAAACAACTTATTTAAAGAAGGTGTAACAAAACCCTCCTGATAAGATAGTCTGACTGACTGAAGCATATCCAGCTATTCAGCTTTTTACTGCACTAATATAATCGGAATTATTTTTTTTTTTAATGAAAACCTTTGGTAAAGTACAAACGTGTATTTAAGACATAGGATCAATGTGCTATTCTTACTGTGCTGGGAAAAATAAGTAAAGCTCTATAACTGCTGTGAAACCTAGAAGAGGTTTAGTTAAAGAGTTTTAAAATAAACTTTTAAAGTAAATCTAAAAGAAACATACTAAGTTCAATGTCCCAAACATACTTAACAATGAGCAGAAGACCGGTTGTTCCACAGGCATTCTAAATTAGCAATAATCAATTAGTCCATGTATCCTTTGTCCACCCATTACATATTCCAAAATGGAATGTAATTTTTTTTTTTTCAACCAAGACTTCTGAATTTTCATATTCATACAATATTTAAGAAATGTCTATTCCACCATATAAAAAAAAACCTTTAATGTACTACAAAGTTAAAAACAAAAAGAAAATGACAAGCTAAAAGTAGAAAAATACATTGTAAAACATTTATATTTTGCTCCTTACACTGATTGAGATGTAACAAAATATTTTAGATTTGATCATTTTAATAAATTCATGGCATTTCAGATGTGAACAGTTATCCACTCAGCAGTCACTGATTACCCCGTAACTAGCATCCAGTAGGGATGTCTGGCCATCGCCAACATCCAAGATTATTTTAAGTTTCTAGAAATCAAGTGTAGACATAAAGCTTTATGATTACTAGAAGAGTTCAAAAACAATAGAACTATTCTAAGTTAGGTTTGAAAGATAGTCAGCATCCCTCCTTTGTACAGCAATTGACCAAACTTTTGTAAGGAAGGATCTTGAGGATTTAGGCTGCCCTACGCATACAGCAAGAGCCTATCTTGGTGGGGAAGGAGACAGTCCTAGTACTCTTCCATTTCTTTTCACCTTCTTGCGTGTAATGTATCCCTAGAATTCACATGAACTTGATACTGAAAAAACAGAGATGGTGAGAAAATTTGGAAAAGAGGTATTATCTAATAAATATCAAAAATAATACATTTGACACATAATGAACAGTTTTAAGCTCTCACTGTCATGATTTTGTTTTCTCATATAGTATAAATCTGTGTTGCAGGCAGATCTGCCTCTGACCAGCAGGTGGTGCTGATCTCAAAGCAATAACATCATCCTCTAACCTCCTCTCCCTACACTTTAAAACATATATACATTTTTTCACTTGGGAAATGCATTTGCAGCATCTCCCTACCATTGTTACCACTGTGGCAGGAAACTACTTTTGCAGAGCTTGTCTGGTTTAGACATAACACTGCAAATGTGGTATAAACAAATTAGCAGAAGGTCTGTATGTAACGCTATTGAGAAGAGCTCTTTTAAAACTCAGAGGAAAAACAGATTCCACTTCAAATAGACACTTGTTATTACTATTAAAACCTAACTCATATACATGCGTGTATAAATACATCCACCCATGCATTCAAACCCAAGCACGTAGCACTGCCAGTGGTAGCTTGTAAAACTGCTTAGATTTATACAAACTACAACTAATTTGCCTTCTCACTTTAGGACTGAGATATAAACCAGCTTTTACACTCCGGCATACTCCTGATCAATTTTGCAGTGCATGACAGTCTTCTGCCTAACTGCAAACGCCATGTTTCCTAGACAGCAACAATGTTCTGCACCTGTGAGGTCTATGAGAGTATCAGCTGTTTTGTGCATAACAAGTTCTAAGAGTCAATTGTCCCCATTGGCACTTAAGACTGAAAAGAGCTGCAGGAATTGCTACTAAAGCGTAATGACCGTCCCATCCTCCTCAATTCCACCTCGGGGAATAACCAGACTGTGTCTGGGATCAGTTTTTAAGGAACTGAGTAATTTGTGGATGCTGCCATTGCTTTCTCGGCCGGAGTTGCTGTTGAGCACCAGGTCCCTTTGAAGTCTGTGGCTAAGGCTGCTGCCATTGATTCTAGAGAGGCTACTGGAAGTAAGGCTGTGCAGTTTGGGAATGTGCTGTGGCTCCAGACCGCCCTCGATGACAATGTCAGCCTCTTCGTCACTCTCCATTTCATCAGGGTGGAAGTTCTGCAGTACGTGGGATGTAGGCAAGCTGTGGTGACTGGCGGTGCTGTCTGTAGACTGCCCAGAGCTACCAGACATCCTACTGCTCCGAATAATATTGTTCCTCTGGTTCGCTGGCTTGACCGTGATAATAAGGTTATGGCTGTTAGCAATCATCATGTCTGTGACTTGGTCGAGAGTCTTTCCTGCTACTTCAATGCCGTTAACTTCCAGGACTTCATCATTTACAGCCAACAAGCCTGTGCTCTCCGCTAAGCCTCCAGGAACCATACGAGAGATGAAGATACCAGGTACTTTTTCCAGTCCGTGAGGAGTAACCCTTACGCTGGTGCCATCGCGTATGTAAAATCCTAAAGGTTTCTCACACCCGTGTCGGTACAGCCTCACTCTCCTGTGTGTTTCAGGAAGAATGTCCACATCGATTATGGAAGACACGGGCCTAAAATCGTGAGGCAAGCCAATATTAATGTGAGGACGCCGGCGGAGGTTGTCGTTGCGGAGCGTCACCAGAGCCTTCTTCTTCCTTGACAGCGTGTTGGTCCCAAAATTACTGTAGTCCACTTCATCTGAAAGATAAAACGTACCACTGCATCAAACAGAATTATTCAAACTGCAAGGACTTTTCCCTCCTAACTCTGGTTCAGTGAAGCTGTACTCCTAAAAACATGGAAGAAATCAAATTCTTCTGCTTACCCTAACCTTTGTTTCAGTTTAAGTCCATCGACACATCATTCAGAATGAATTAGCTGTTTCCAATGCCTTATCCATATTTCTTCCACATTTTGAGGAAGGAGACTTCCGATTCCATACTCTTGTATGGAATGCAATTACTTGCAGCTGCAAGCCTGAAACATCATCTTATATGACACCATATTTTCAGAGTTACATAGCAATTTTATACATATATGTCAAATGGGGAAAAATGTGTACACAATTCCTAATGTAGAAGTCTGAACGAAAGAATATTTTAATATCCACCACAGCATTAACTGATAGCAGACCTCATGCACAAACACAAAAGCAGGGTATGAGAGAGTAGCTGGTTATGTATTTTTAGCCTAGCCTTTTTCACTAAGGGATTTATGTTAATATCCATCTATCAATGCTGCACTCTTCTCTTTGGAATACTTTAATTTCTGAAGAAACAGTGCTAAAGTGTCAAATTCCAAAAAAAAAAAAGATTTTGTGGAAGTAAGGCACCAAGCAAAATAGATGAGGGGAGAGAGAAATTGCCCTGTTGCATAGTCCATATGCTGAGGAGCACAGAACAGATGCGGGCTTGCACAAACCCTCCCACCCTTGAGAAAAATCCAGAGGGAAGCAGCCTTTGTCAGATCTATTGCAGAAGTTCGAATACTTTGGTCTCTGTCAATGTATTCAATGTATCTCCAGGGCATGTGCAAAGTGATCTACTTTAAACCAGCTGAACAATATGCAAATGCCCACTGACACGTTATTCCATATAAGAAACTCATTTTGTGCTTCGCAAACAATACCTAAATATTCATGAATTATCTAGTATAAAAAAAATGTGCCACTGCAGTTCACATTAAAAATACTGTGCATATTTTGAACATGAAGCACAAGCACTAGCTGGAAAAGCATTTCACCAGGGGCTTAAACATGCTAACACTATTCAGATAAAAACTAACAGACTTCAAGTTTACTGTTGAAGACAAGCAGTAAAATACAGAAGTACGATTAGTTTACAGAAGTGTGGTGAAGCTTGTGCTCATGTAAATTAATCCTGCATAACAACACTTGAGAAAGTAAAATAATATCTCTAGCCAATAAAGGTTGAAAAAAGCATGCTACCGAGGCAAACTTTACCCCAGGCTTTCATTTTAAGATGGTAAAGTTAAAATTACATGCAAGTTTATGTTTGAAACTGTCTTGCACCACTGGAAAACTAAACTCAAACTAAAAGCTGCATGTCATTAAGACTCAGAACATCAGTCTGGTGACTGCAGTTCATTGCACTGCAGGTAAAATGAAGCATGCCCCAGTCATCCCTCTCTCTGCTGACAATACCCACGTAGCTGTTCTCTGCACCTCTGTGTATGATTATTAAGACTGAATGAGTAAGACTGGCCTGCAAGCATTTTATCAGATCAGATGATTTCTTGACAAGAGTTTTCTTCTCCTTAAAATAACAAAAACAACCTAGAGTTAATTCTCACAACATTCAAGCTTGTCGTAATTGAGTATTAATGTCACAGGTAAACCAGAGAAGCACAACGGTCCATCTGACACGTACAGGTGGGACACGTCTGAAGTTGCTTCTTTTGGCTGAGCAATGAAAGCAATGACAAAAAAAAGTCCTTATTTTGCTTTTATGACCTCCTCACCTGTGCTGAGCCCACTAATCTGTCTCCCTAGATGACTGCCAGCATTCCTGACCTCTGGGCAACATCAAAATAACCACCACCACTAATAATAAAGAGCCCAGTTTGCCACAAAAATGCTCATTTTCCTCTAAACATGAACCAGGCAGAAGGAGAGATGAGAAGTTATGTTGTGCTGGATTACTGACCATTTTTTAAATTCAAGTATTTCAGGGCTGAAAAAGGCTAAAAAATGAAGTCAGTGCACTGTTGACTGGATCTGTTTTTAAGACAGCATCAGGCATCAGTTTTTGATTCTGCTTCTCAATGGGACTACTACTGAGAAAGATGAAGACCCAACTTTAAAAGGTAAAACTGTTAAAACCTATTGCAGGATGGAGAAAGGGACTCAATTTGGAGAGCTTTTAAAGAAAAAACAATAACACACAATTAACTATTTTCTAGAAGAAATTCAAGTATGAAATACACATTCCCCGACAATACAGGGATTATTGCATTGCTTGTATTCAAGATGACCTGCTAGAACAAAACAGCTTGTCGTGCTGTTCCAAGCTTCTACTTCTGCAGCAGGAATAAAGCCAAGTATCCATACTAAAGTTTAACATCAGCTGTTGCTGGGGGAGCAGAAAGTCAATCTCAAGAAAAATTTCCTTCCTCATCAGAACTGGGAGAAGTCAGCCAAATATCACCGCCTTTTAGCAGCTACAGGTGGTCAAACAGTGGCCTGTTACCTCCTTCCCGTTAGGAACTGTTCAGATGGCATGCATCAGACCAAAATGAAAACTACCTACCATTGCATGATTTACAACAATACGCTTTGAATGAAGGTCAGTTACTAGGATTTAAATTTCTTCACCATGCAGGATTCCAAACAAGAATGCCGTTTTAGCTAACAAAACCGACTGTGCCTGAATCCTGATCCCAAGGAAGGCAAGTACGCAGTATATAAACCAGACAAAGCTTGTATTTCATGTTTCTCCTGTTACAATATCAAGTCCTCCTTTTGCAGAATGAAGGCTACATAAATCTGTATGCACGCTGGCAGGACAAGTGCCATCAAGTGGCACATCTAAGCAGTACTTAATGTCTCGTATTTTACAGGGTGTCGTGTTTTTCTATGTCCAGAATGTGGTCAGAGTGAAATGTGATGCACAGATGACAGAAGGAGAATTAACTTTTAGGTGCTGAGTACAGCCTCCATTCTTTACAACGTGGCAGACTGCGCCAAACAGCCTCCTGTACAAAATACAGTGCAATTCCAGACACAGATATGTTGTGAACTGTATAATCATGGATAACCACTGAATTTTGAAAGACTTAGATTTGAATTATATTTGGGCCCATTATCTTCAATAGGAAGCAAATCATCTTGTTCACTTTTTGCTACAGAAAAAAAAAAAACATTTACCACAGCTGGAGAAGGAATCATCTGCTCTCCAGTTCTGTCCTACAGACCAAAAAACCCTCCTCTTTTTTTTTTTCCTCCCTGTAGGCACTGAATGTTACTGCACCAATTCTCCACAGAAACTACATTTTTTCAGAACATTCTGCTATCTGGCAATGACTTATGTAAAACTTTAAGTGCTTTGGATGGCTGCATCCTTCCTGTTTAATGTTTGTGCCTTTTTTATTTTATTTTATTTTATTTTTGCCTGTCTCCTTTCTTTGAAATAGTTGTCACTACCTATTTACCCATCAGAACCTTTCTGGTGGGAGTACATATGCTACAGCTCTCTTCACATAGAAATATACTTGTGGTAAGTTTTCTTTATACCGGTGTTTTCTCACCTCAATTGGTGGAACTAGTTCCACTTGTCCAGCAGCAGTAAAGCCAATAAAGGAGGTTTTTGCTTTCAAGTATGGATATTTTACTAAACAAATTTCTTTTAAAACATATCTACAAAGTTACAGATGCCCACATCTTTGAGGTATTTGCTCCTCCAACAATTTTGTTATCAACCCATGACTTACAAAATACATTATACCTTCTTCCTGGTTGCCGTCATGAACCCTATTCTTAAGTCACAGAGTACATCACAGCACAGCATACTTAAAGAGCTATTTATAAGGGTAAGAAAACTGCTTAGAGCATCTGGTTGTAGCCAAAAGAGTATTGTATTTCTTTAATTTACATGAAGGAAGAAATTATAGACCTTCTGAAAAAGCCACCAGGAGCACCACTCCCACTGCTTGGACAGCTGCTTTTCATAGGAGCTGCCTGCCAGATGAAATACCAAAGCTTAGCCAGATAAGATTGTATAAACAAGCTGAATTCCACAGAGAAGCAGACTGCCAGGCTCCTATAGGAACAGTTCATTTCAGAGTCCATTTTTTCAGTGTACATACACTCATGGCTCATTATTTCCTCTGGGAACTGTGGAACATTAGTTGACAGCTCTGGAAACTACTTCAAAGACAAAATTACTTCCACTAGGGAGAGCAGCACTTCAGGCAGCTTGGGAAGGAGGCCAATGAGTCATTAATAGCGAAGGGTAACCCCTCAATCCAGCAGATCTCTATTACAGAACATTCAAATTCGCAGCAGTCATAAAACCATTTCAAGGGAACATGTCACGGTTAACCCTTCTACCTTTCCACATCCCCTCTACAGACACCGTCTGTGCTTTATACGAGTTGTATTCAGTGTCTATTTTCTCAGAAAGATCAAAGTCAGCCACATTTGTGAAAGCAATTAGACAACATATAAGCTGGCAGGCTCTCACTAGCGACTTGCAAGCTGACCGCATGTGAAGGGATTTAAAGAGGAAACAGATATGAAGTGAACTATGGCTCAGGGAGGCATGAGTCCTGTGCCAGTATCACTCATCAAGGAGCATTTAATGGGGAAAAAATAAGGTTATCTAAATGCTAACATAGCATTCCACGTTACAGGAATATTAAAATCATCTGTATGCTGCCAGCAATCTCTGGAATACCAATCCAAAAAACACTGCAGGTAGAGCAGCTGTAGAAGCTATTCCATTAGAAGGTCAAGTAACACACTCAGGTGTGCATGCACACACACATGCTTAACTACTCTCTTCCATCACATTGCTGTGTCAGTTCCTTTAGATACACCCTCAGCAGCCTTTGGATGACCACCTGAACATTATAGCTTACATATGACATTCAGTGGGGCTTTGGAAGCACCAAGATCAAATGGGACAAGTTCAAACTAATACAAGGG
This sequence comes from Meleagris gallopavo, assembly GCF_905368555.1. Classification (NCBI taxonomy): domain Eukaryota; kingdom Metazoa; phylum Chordata; class Aves; order Galliformes; family Phasianidae; genus Meleagris; species Meleagris gallopavo. The sequence goes on from NC_139406.1 coordinate 35,724,061, forward strand.
CGTATTATTCTCACTATCTTAAATCTCAATTCATTTGCTTTTAAAATGATTTTTTTCCCACTTCTTGTAAACACAGTGACATTTTTGAAAACAAATATCACCAAATAACTGAGCTAGAAATAAAATTTGAGATCACCACCCTACTCTAGCCTAACCCCTATTAAACTGCTGTTCTGTGAGAAGCAACCTCCTACAGTGATTCAGTATTAAAAAGGTAAATTCCCACTTAGATACTTCCCTATCTAGTCAGCATTCATTATCTGATTAGGATTAAAATCAAAGGAATACGTATGCACATCTCTACACTCGACACGTTTATCAACTCAAAATATTCTGCTCTCATTCACAACAGTGAGCATTATTTTGTTCCTTAGTCTCACATGTTACAGCAAGCAAAAGTATAATTGCATGAGGTGCAGGCTCTCTTTGCAGTGGGAGACACACACAGGAGATATTTCAAAGCCACTTGTATCAAGGATGGGGACAATCACTCTGGAATTTAATATGCAGCCTACTGCACTTCTCTCTACTTGTCATCAGAGGCCACTGTTCCCTTGCTGAACCTCTTCCCTTGGCAGAAGACTCTTTATGTTGCAATAGCAGTGCTGCTCCAAAGGATCAGAAGCTGTTGCTCAACCTGCAAGTTTGCCCTTAATAAGAGAGGTTTTAGGAGGAAGAGGATGCTAACAAATGTAAGTGGTCAGGCCTGTACCTCTCTAAGTGTTCGTCACCTCCTACAAGCCCTCACACAGCCCACCTTTAGTAAGCCAAAAAGCAACTCTCAGATTCCTTGTTTTATAGGTGAAGTTGTGGCCTCTTGCTTGCTTGGGAGGCTTTTCAGTTGTTTTGCCAAGTCCACTGTTATTATATCTGAGGTACACTCTCCTTAGATAACACATTTATCTCTACCAGAATGGTCTTTGTTTGGGTTTCTTTTTCTCCCTGGGACAACGTTGCCAAGACAATCTTAATTTAAAGGAAAAAGATTATCAGGGTCCTCTTCCTATTTAATTTTCATGTGCAATGACCCCTTTCCTCTTGCTTCCTTGCACAAACCACATTATGCCAAAGATACAGCACTGAAGCAATAGACAGTTGCAGGTTTTGAGTTTTGGCTTAATCATTTAGCTCATTTTTTGACCTGCAACAAAGATGTGGGACCTCTTCAATTCCATCAGAAGACCAGGCAGTTGCTGTTTACTACTTGCTCCCTATACATTGGCAAAGGAAATATTTTACTTCCAAAACAAAACAGCTACACCCAGTGCAAAGCAAAAAACAACTAAACAAAAACGAAGAGGCCAAGCTAAAGTAACTCCTACTAAACTAAAAAAAAATAACAGTATCTACTGCTTTAATAAGATTCTTACTGCCTGTGAGTACCAAATGTGACTGTTTCCCACACAGTACCAGAAAAAATAGTTACTTTTGCACACATTTGGAAGATAAGAAAGGTAAACAGATTGAAACACAGAGCAGATTTGGGAAAATATCATTCTACTTTTTCCATAGCTATGATATTTGAAAAAACACAAAGTAATGAAAGAAAATCACCTAAGGATCACATTCATTCAAAATACAATCTTTATACATTCGACAAGAAAGATAAAAGTCTCACAGGAGTCTCTGAAGAAACTGCAAAAAAAGCTTGGAAAGGCACCATGATAGGGAGCATAAAATAAAGGTAGTCCATAGGTCCAATGAAAAGCTTTGGAGGAGCTGCAGTACTGCACCTGGTCAGAACACAACCCTGAAGGTACAGACCCTAAAACAGAACCTTTTCCTAATTTCAGGAATAGCATAATCAGTAGTGAAGACCACCCCTAAGCTCTGCGGAACAGGCAGCAGAGGAGGGACACTGGGCAGGCAGGACCTTAGTCACCCCGCTAATGCAGCCTGCAGCTTGCCCAAGGGAAACCAAATTCAGCATGCTGTTAGGCTCTCCCTCCTGCTGCTTTCTGCCACAGTGCTCTATTCATTCCACAGTCATCCTCCTTCCATGGCTCCAGGCAAAACTGACAACAGACAAGAATTGTTTATTACACTGTATGCAGGTAACTGCTAATCACATTTTTGCAGCATATATAACTTGTTTTCCTGTTTGGAAGGAAAAGACATCCCCAGAGCTGGGAACACCAGCTTTGGAGGCAGTGTACCTACCGACCTCCCTGGTGTCTGTGGCTCAGCTACTAAATTCACTGGGTTTTATCTCCTTTCCTGCCCCACTACGATTCTTGCCTACCTAAGATTTTTTTTCTAGTTAAAAAGAAAAGACAAAAAACCACAATATTGCCAGGACAAGACCTTTTTAAAAGATTGAAACAGCTCACAACCACAGCAATGGGGTCATTCAATTGTTGCAAGCATCAGATCCATGAAATACAAGGGTACTATCAAGAAGAATTACTGCAGTATAGAAAACAATCTCTTTCTCATGCATTCTTTTGCTGACTAACACCTTATTCATCCCAAGCTAGTTCAGACAGGCAGGCTAGGAAGCACCTTCTTATACTTATAAATTTCCATAAAAATAACTGGAAATAAAAAACAAAACACTACCCAAACTGTGGAGAGAAACTCATATTTAATGAAGATTTAAGACTCGAAGGAATAAATGGCACTCTCTTCTACACTCATTGTTCTGGACGATCCTAAAAAGTCGCTACCTCACTTTATTAGGGAAGAGTAAGTTTTCACACAGTTTAAATTCTTCTAGGACTCATTTTCTCTCCCTAAAAAAAGAAATAAAAGGACACATCATATTTTTATAGCTTAACTGTCAAGATGCATTAAAACCACATACACCCTGCACTGGAGGGGAGGCAGAAAAAGCACGTACATTGCTTTACAAAGCACTTTGCTGGTTCCTGCCTCCAAATCATCAGACCGTAAACACAATCCAGATTCTGCCTCTTATCATGGAATTAAAAAGATTTCAAAGCAAGCATGGCACAAGACATTTATTAGAGCACTTGCCTATCACGACCTCTAAACACCCTGCAGGCCAGCCAGAAGGCTGCGTGCTCCCTGCCTGCCCAGCTTGGGCCTCCGCAGCAATGCCCTCCCAGCTTTGCCTCTGGGGCATCTCGAAGCACTGGTGGTATGAAGCAAAGAGCTGCAGATAAAGGCTGCCCTCTTTACTGGGTACCACTGGTGAAGCTGACCAGCCAGCTTCTAGGAGAGTCCAGAGGTACCCAGAGCTACAACTCCCCTTGCAGTGGGCAAGATTGCCAACAACAATATATAGCCTGCATGTCTTCTACAGCCGAAGGCAAAATCAGTGCGTTACTTTTAAAGTTTTACCAACTGTCAGCTTAAAGGATGAGGGAAATCCCAGCAGAAGGACCAGCTGTGTGGAGTTCTTGACCAAGTGATTGCTCCAGTATTATTTTTACAACACTGTATTCCTTCCTCTGTGACAGGCTAGGGCTCCAAGCCCAACTGTGAGACAAACTAACTAAAGGCTGCAGCTTGGGCAAATTCACACCAGAGAGGGCTCTTGCAAGCAAGGCAGAACAGAGAGTATTGTTCAATTGCCCAGCGTCAGTGGTATTAGCAGAACTAGTATGCTTGAGGGGTATGTATGGCCCTCAGGCCACCACTATTCCAACTGCAAAGCTTTTCTTCTAGAATATCAAGCACTGTTTGTTAACACCGAAGCAAGGAAGAAAAAACAACACAAATGAACTAATGTTTCATAAGTGGTGCAAATTTGGCTTCTTCCTTTAAGCACTTTTTGAGACGCCCCATCATTATTTAGGTGTGGTAAACTAGTGGCTCTTGTACTTTTTTCCTTAAAACAGGGTTTCTCCCTATGAGCACATGATATAAACAAGGGAGTGGCAGACAGGAAGTGATTGTTCAGAAATTAAAGGATTAGATCAGGCTCCATGATATCAGAACACAACATGAAACACAGCAAGCGAAGCTGACATTTACTGGTTCAGATGTAAGAAATGCCAATGGCATTTTGGGGTGCATTAAGAAGAGCGTGTCCAGCAGGTCGATGGAGGTGATCCTCCCCCTCTACTCTGCCCTGGTAAGGCCTCATCTGGAGTACTGTGTCCAGTTCTGGGCTCCCCAGTACAGGGATCTCTTGGAAAGAGTCCAGCAGAGGGCCACAAAGATGGTGAAGGGCCTGGAACATCTCCCCTATGAAGAAAGGCTAAGTGAACTGGGTCTGTAGCATCTCCCCTATGAAGAAAGGCTAAGTGAACTTGAGAAAAGATGACTGAGAGGGGACCTGATCCAGGTTTATAAATATCTGAGGTGTGGCGGCCATAGTGGTGAGGCCAGTCTCTTTTCAGTGGTACGTGGAGACAGGACGAGGGGAAACGGACATAAGCTGCAGCACAGGAAGTTTCGCACGAATGTGCGTAAGAACTTCTTCACGGTGAGGGTGACGGAGCACTGGAACAGGCTGCCCAGGGAGGTTGTGGAGTCTCCTTCTCTGGAGATATTCAAGTCTCGCCTGGATGCCTACCTGTGCGACCTGGTGTAGGGAACCTGCTTTGGCAGGGGGGTTGGTCTCGATGATCTCTAGAGGTCCCTTCCAACCCCTACAATTCTGTGATTCTGTGAAAGCACATTATCTGGTTACCAAACCAAGCCCTTGGCCTCCTGCAAGTACTCTGTCTCCTTAACAAACATCAATGCTGGCAGCTGCTAGCATCAATACACCTCCCAAGGAGCACAGGTTATTCCTTACATTCCATCAGCAATGCCATACCACACACTGCAGCACAGACCGCCTGCTTCTAGCCAAGCCAGTTTTCTGAATGGGAATGCAGCCATGCCAGCAGCAGCAAGTTTCTCACGATTTGCCTGGCACGGAGGCTCCAACACCACTCTGTGCTAGCAATGCTATCCTGTTGCTACAAACAGAGCAGTTTGCCAGTGCCACTCTTGGGTACAGCACCCGTTATTCCTGACACTGGGAATTCCCTTCACAACCTCAGTTTTCCTGTTACACAGGCGATAACACTGAGTCATTGCCAAGCTTACTTGCTAAATTATATCATTAGGGTGGGGGTGCAGTTGCGTACCTAAAAGAGGAGACAGCATTCACAGCCTGAGCCCTCCTTCAGGTGAAGGGCACAGGCTATGCTGCCTTTTCCCATGCCTGAAAAAACTGAGCTGTGGCCAGACCAGACATGCAGCTCTTCAGCACACGCAAAGTGATTTAGAGCACTGTAAATTCCAGAAGAGTCACCTTTTAGTAAAGGCATCCTGCATGAGAAGTCAAATTACAAGAAGCACTTCTAATTGGTGAATCCTGAAGGGCTAAAAATAAAAGTGTGCTGTTCACAAGAGACACTGCTCCCATCCCACTGGTTAAGCTAAAAACCTGGAGAATACATCAGAGGTTACGCAAAGCCCAGCAGCTCTAAGGAAGGAGGAGGGATTTGTACTGTTCAAATGCAGAAAAGAACAGATGCAGTATGTTAGATCTTAGTTTCATTACACTGCATAGCTTGCTTCCAAGAATGCTTTCAACAGAACTATTCCCCAATACAACAAACTGACTCGGACAGGCTTCAATACGAGCTGTGTCCTTGCCCAGAGACACTGAACTGCTCCTATTAACTTCAGCTCACGACTTCTCACCTCTTATCCTGACAACTTCCTCTGCCTTCAGCCTCCTGGGTTACAGCCACAGACACACAGCTCACATCATCACCCCCTAAATAGAACAATAATGACTACAACCCCTCTATTTTCTTTTGACAAGAGCCCAGTGTTCCTTTTCAAGCCTTTCCTTGCCTCATTCTCTTAAATTGCTAGACAGCATCAGGAATTGGCAAGCTCTTTAATAGTAAGATCAGGCAGTTATTACTAAATTCATACTGAATTCCCACAGCACGAGCCAAATGGTGACCAAGACAATTTTTATTTGATGATGTATCCCATCTTCAGGAAGAAACAGTTCCAAGGACAAAGAAATTGGAGACTAATAGTTACATAAAGACAAAGAGTTACATAGAACAAAAACACTGGTTCACAGGTTGATGCCATCACTGTACGTTTTTGCTCTGGGGTAGGCAGCAGGGAAGAAATACGAACACTCAACACTGAGTTGTGTTGTATTTCACCTGCATTCGTTAGCACGTTAGCTAATGAAGCAGCTTATTTGAAGCCTACCAGCTCTGCAGAGTTTTGTGGCTGCACTGTGGAGATCAGCATTAGGAACCAGTATTTGCGCTGGGCAAATGTTCAGCCCAACAAATGCTGGAAAAACAACAGCCAAAAATGTGTAATGCAGAACCATGGCATTTTGTACATGACTCTCAGACACAGCACACCTTCTGCACAAACCAAAAACATCTGAGTGCTTCCTCCCATTCTAAGCAGATAGAGTACCAGGAGACAGGTTTAACAGGTTTCAAAGTTAATGACACCTACCCTTGGCTCAGCAGATAACACCATTTTAATACAGAGTGCTGCACATGCAATGGGGGATGGGGGGCGGGGCACATATCAGAAGTAGGAAAGAGATAACTTTACTTTTACCCATCCAGATCATGTTTATCATCTGCACAGGTCCAGGTTTTCTTTCAGGTGGATGTAATTTAACATCCAGATCAACACACAAACTTCATGAGGGAACTCATCTGGCTTCGTCTGTATCATTTTACAGGAGTCAGGCCCTTAGCCACAGCAAGTCAAATGATAGGTTAAGCTGAAAGGAATAACCCTGATCCTTTAGTCTCCATCTTTCAATATACAGATGCAGTACTGGAAGTTTAAGAAAGAAAATGGGGAAAAAGAACAAGACTGTGGCTATGAATCACCTGCTTGTCTGGGCAAGAAAGAAATCTGGAAAATCCTGATCCTTACAGTAATCAAAATGCACTGAAAGAGTAAGGCACTGAAGAGCAGTCGGGCATTATGGATATCAAAAAGCCAGTCCATGAAAGCGGGAGTCTGGCTTGTAGCATACATTTCCCCTAGAAAAGCACGACTGTGCTATTTGTTTTTATGCCTCTCAAGTCAGATCAGTCAAAGGCCAACATAAAGTAAACATGCCAGATTTCACATCAGTTGCTTGCCCAAACAACTGAGGAAGCTGTTTTAGCTGAGCTCTGCTCTTTAGCTAGCTTCAGATCATTGTGTTAATTAAAAAGTCCTGCTCTTGTGCTACACAGCCCACAGGAAGTGAGGAGGAGATGCCGAACTATGTAATAATGTCAGTCAACAGCTCCCAGCACTCTCACCACTGCCTTGCAGGGTGCAAGCACGGCATAGCTGGCTTGGAAGGCTGTGGGAGGACGCTGCGTAGGAGACTCGTCACATTGTGCAGCGCCAGCCTGAGCTCCTTCACAATGGGAGCTTTCTGTAGGAGTGCAACAAAGACTTGCCCAAAAGTGCTGAACCCTCCGAGTGAAATGCCCTGACCAAGAGGCAGCCCCGCAGAAATGATTCCATCAACAAATGGCAGCTGCTAGTCGAGGTGTTACAAGGGACGGGTGTGTCACCTTTGGTCTCATTTCAACACAGACAACTGCTGAACCTAGCAAGCAGGCAAAAACATGGCTATCGTCATCTCCAAGCTCAGATTTAAGAACTTCCATCCTGGAAGCACTGCAAGAAGTGAGTCACTCTATATACCTTGGCAGTAGTTTGCAAGGCAACAGGGAATATCCAGAAGGAAATAATGTCACCAACCGGTGAGGCAGCAGCTATATTTACCAGCTTAAACAAGTTTGTGTCTTGGTACTTCTAGTTAAGTATGGCCAACAGCAAATCCCCAATTCAGAAGTCAAAGCCTCCAATTCAGAAGCCATTTACAGCTTAATATACCTGAAGACATCTTCAAAAGCTGCCCCAACTGCTAAAGAAGAGTAAGGTCTCTGGCAGAGAAAGACTCAGACAACAGATATGCATTCGGGGACTAGGCAAGGTGGCTGCCACCTCGGACTCTGTGCATCAGGAGGGAAGTGGGGAAGAGCTGGCCTGAGGGATCCTTCACAAACAGGAGCAACGTATGGTGGTATGGGCCACATGTGGGATAGGAACCTCACACAAGAGGAACGCCCCAACTCCTTCTGTGTACAGGTCAAAACCCAAACCAACTAAGTTTTGAGGGTGATATCGGTAAGTGAGACAGTGAATAACAAAAGAGAACGGCTTGTGTGTCAAGCAAGATGCTTAACGCTGTACCAGATGACAACTCCTCACCAGCTAAAGCTAAGAACAGAAAGCTAAGGGCTTTCAACATATCCCTTTAACGCACAGCCTCTAAGCAATTGGCTTATTTGCTGCCTGTCTGATGAGAAGTGCTAAAAGAGTACAGTGCACTTAAGGAAGCTTTCCTTACTCCACTTCAAAGAAAAACCCTAATATGCCTTACTCACGTTTTGAGCTAGAAGTTTACTTTCCAGAATGGCTAATGGAGCGCATTAACTCCACCCCTGAAACAGACACTAATGGAAGCAGCACAGAACCAGACTTAGGGAACAGCACAGTTAGGACAAAAGGCTGGCTAAGAAGCACTGGGAACAATACCAAGAACACCAGCCACTTGAGAAAAAGCATAATAATTGAGCGAAGTCCTGAAGCTGCTTTCCCTCTCTCTGCTTCTAACAGATCTATTATTCCCAGCGAATTTATACTTTCCAGAGTTATGCAAACTACCTTCATTACCAAAAAGACTTCAAAAAGGATAAAAGCTGGACATTTGTATGAGCAAGGATCACATGCAACAACTGCAATTCTTTCAAGCATGTGCCCTACAAAAAATGAGGACGCAAAACCTTTCTACTATATTCATTCAGAAAGGAGGAGACACAGCTTCTCACTTTCTCTCCGTCTTAAACTGTCTGCAGACAGTTTTAAAACTACATAAGCATCCTTTCAAGCCTTTTTAATTCTATTATTCAAAGTTTCTGGGATGCTTTCATTTGGGCCTCAACTGGAAGAAGATAACCATCAGCAGATAATACTCCCTTTCTCCCCTGGAATTTACAGATCTCAGGTATCCATTAAAATAAAGTAGAACATTTTCATTAAGACACTTGTCCTAATCCTCATGTTTTATCCTTCTCCTTCACAGCATACAGTCTGTGCCCTATCAGCTGATGATGGTTAAATGGCAGAAATAAAAATGGCTTATATTTTTAACATTGCAAAATCCCAAAATACAAAATAAAAGCCTTGCAAGAATCTAATTTACTTTTAATAAAATGACAGGTGTCTGCTGTCTACATTGTCAGTCACTGAAAATGGCATTTTTCTTAGCAGACAGAAAATGCATCCTTGGAATCACAAGACATCATTATGTGTTTGTTTCCATCCCAACAGTTATCTCAACTGTGCTTTAAAATTCTCATTTTTAAGCTTTCAGTGCACAGGGCAGCACACAGATACTATCCCTACTGGCATTTCCAGTTACTGCAGATTGTATCATTTCCCATGCAGATATTACAGCCGTCAGCACACACATCACGAACCACAATTATTAGCAGACTTCTCAAAAAAGCCTGTCCTTACATGACAGTGCTGTCACTATATCTATTTCAAGAAATCACTTTTATTACAACAGAGACAAACAAATTTAATGGAACATCTCCCTAAAAAGCATTTCCAGAAGCAACTTTCAAGTTGGATAACTTTTGCACAGTGAGTTCAGATTTCACATTTTGCAGAGCACGATTCAGAACAAAGGAGGAAAGTTTCTCTTTATTCTACTGACTTACTTAAGTGGAACATTTATATATATCTATATTTGTGGTGAGGCACTGGCACAGGTTGCCCAGAGGGGTGGTGGATCCCCATCTCTGTAGACATCCAAGGCAAGGCTGGATCAGGCCTTGGCCAACTTGATGTAGGTGTCCCTGTTCATTGCAGGAGAGTTGGAGTAGATGATCTTTAAAGGTCTCCTCCAACTCAAATGATTCTATGATTCTGTGATTTAATCAATTGCTGCAGTAGGAAATGCTACTGATCACGTAAAATAAAAGAAAAAGTGTGTATCAGGCGCCTTCCTTCCTCCAACTTTTTAGTTTTCCCTCTTCACATCTCTAGTGGACCATAAAAACTTGCTGCATCCCATGTGGTGGCACACTGTGCAAGCAACATGGTCATGAGAATCCAGCTCTAAAATTTACAAGCTATGCCAGAATCTGTCAGCATCTCTGATGTGGAAAACAAAACAAAAAAAAACAAAACATGCTGGATTGTACCCTTCAGATTATTTTCAGAGGAAGTAATGTTGTCAGCAGGGTGGAGAAAATGGACAAATTCCTGTTTACTTTGAGACTTGACAACTTACTTGGGAGGCAACTTCCAATTAAAAGCTAACACCTGAAACACCACACCAACTTTTGAGTCACTAACACACATTTATCTAGAAGGCCAACCTAAAGTTTGTTCATTAAGAACCACTGCAGCAGCTGAGCAGCAACTAATGGGAGAGGAATGGGGCAGGCAGGAAGATGTTGCTCAACATTTGTTCAGGGTAGGAATTGAGACTAGAAGAAAGATGTGGTCCAGTCCTCTCAGAGGACACCCATGCAGAAACATGTATGCTACTGCACTCACAAATGTCATGCTGGGGCTCCAACTGCTATGCAGGTTCTGATACAGAGAAGAGAGATCAGCGTACCTACTCAGACTGCCACCACACCTCTCACGAGCAAGGACTGTAAAGTCCTCAGAATAGTAATTGGTTCATTAGAGAGCTGTAACACACACACACACCAGATTTGAATTCTGTTTGCTCATCAGCTGTCATTTCATCCAGATAACAAAGTTTTGACAAACCCACCCAACAGGCTCAGTCTGAGCCATTTAACAACACAGCTCCTAAGTGGGCCTTACCTGATCTTTGCCATCTGAACTCCAGCCCTTCATCTGACAAGAGACTAACTTGTCCAAAAGAAGTTTATCGGCCTAGACCACTGCATTACTGCTGATAATACCAATACAAGCAGCACTTCAGAAGCTGGCTCCACACAACACAGAAAGGTTAAGGGAAAAAATAAAACACCAATAAAAAGAAAGACTATGGATGGGGTGAACCACCTGGGGAACCAGATACCTGGTCAGCTACTGATCTGATTCACACTGATAATACAGCAACCCTTGCTGTTCTGTCTCATCCCACAGACATCCTCTTTCATCCAGTTGGTTTTTTTTGTACACTGTCTTCAAATTCTAAACACAAAAGCGATCATTCAAGTCTGCGGAAGGGAGAATGCCTGCAAAGAACTGGTATGTGTACGTATAGATTTGTATATTTATATATGTAGATATGTACACAAACACACAGTACACATCTCACAATTTTCAAAGGCTAGGATACAAATCAGATTCAGGATAAAACACCTTTTTAAAGACATTCAGCAAAAATAAAGAGAAGAATCTCTTTGGTGCCCTTTTCAAAAAAACCAAACACAAACAGGTGATTAAATTTCATAGAATCACAGAGCCATTTGAGTTGGAAGGGCCCTTTAAAGGTCACCTAGCCCAACTTCCCTGCAGTGAACAGGGACACTACAGCTACATCAAGTTTCTCAGTGCCTGATCCAGCCTGACCGTGGATGCCTACAGAGACAGGGATCCACCGCCTCTCTGGGAAACCTGTGTCACCACTCTTCTTGTAAAAAACTTATTCCTTATGTCCAGTCTAAATCTCCCCTTTTTTAGTTTGAAACTATTTCCCCTTGTCCTGTCACAACAGACTCTGCTAAAGAGTCTGCCCTCTTCTTTCCTACAGCCCCTCTTTAGATACTGAAAGTTTGCTCTCAGGTCTCTCCAGAACTTTCTCTTCTCCAGGCTGAACAGCCCCAGCTCTCTGTCTGTCCTTGCAGGGAAGGTGTTCCAACTCTTTTCATGGGCAGAAAAGCATGACAGAAAACACACTTGAAACACAGTAGTAAAGAACTACTGATATTCTTAAGCTCAAAGAAAGGGCTGCAAAAGAAACATGAATTACAAGGACCACATCCAGATGTTGGTAGCTTTGTTGAAGGAGAGGTTCTACCCATGAGAAATTCAGGCATGCATCTCCATGCTATGTGCTACAACTTTGGCTTTCAAAAGCCTTGTGAAAATGCAAAAAAAAAAAAAAAAAAAAAAAAAAAAAAAAAAAAAACCAAACCTGACAGCTTTACACATTAAGTTACCTGATGTACTGAAGCTTGAATTTGGGTAGACTTCTTAACAATTCTTCCAGCTAGCCTTTGTGGCTAAACTCAGTCCCTGACACCAGCTACTCAGGCTACAGTGAGCCATGCCACTGCATGACCCTAGTTTAATCTCCGGACTGCTACAGCAATTTAAACCGACTGCTTTATCTTTCCCCAGTGAGGCTTGTGGTTTTTGTGGCCAATTCAAATCCTCATTGAGAGCCTCTGAGCAACTGGAAGTCACTGCTCATTCCTGCAGGTCACTGTCTACAGCTTTGTGCCTCACCTTGTGGTAGTTTACAGGTTTGGGATTCATCAGGTTAACAAAATAATGGTAAGGCTACCAGCAGATCCACAGACCAATATTAACAAAATTATTTTAATCTTAAGCTTTAATTGCGGGATATCAAACACACTAAGAGGCGCTTCTTTTTCTGTTCTCTGTGCTAAACAAGAAGTTTCAAGGCCATGCCCAGCCAGTTCTGTCTCAAAATTACTAATACTATTTTAAAGCTCCCAGTTCACTGCCATCTCACTTCCTTTCTAAGAAATTTCTGGGAGTTAAAAAAACAGACCCACACGTTATGTGATCGGATAGTCTGGGTTCAAGTTTATAGCAGAAGGGTACCAATTCTAGACTAGCAAGTTCTGGCACAAGTTGAAGATACTGGTCCTTAGAGGTAAATATTTTGCACGTTGTCTTAGTTCAACAGTCTGAGCTTCTGCTTGAGAGCCCAGTTCTACAGATGCGACATTGGAAGAGGTTCTGTTCAAGTCAAGTGAGGCCTGCTGAATAAAGTCAAACACGGGATCACTCTATATCAACTATTAGTTTTTTGTATACCCTTGCAGTAATCAACAATCTTGTGGATGTTATCATCTGACAATATGGGCACTACATCTAAAGCACCTACTGAGGAAAGCAAACAGGAAATAAAGTCACAACTTCTGTTTTGGAGATAAGGGAGCCAAGAAGAAACACTTGAAGGATCATTAACAAAAAACCTGCCTGTCTGCCCTGACTTCAGAATAAACCTTTTAAACTTCTGCAATCCCAGAGGAGCACAGGATCAAAAGAACAGTGAAGAATCTCTGCTCTCATCAAGCTCCTTCTAGGGAAAGAAACATACATGTACATACACATACACATATAATATGGCACAGACAATGAAAAGCTCTGCAAAGACTTGAAGCCAGGCCATATGGCTAACATCAGAAGAATGGTAAGCCACATGAGCACATCTGCACAGAAAAATGCTTTAACAGTAAAACTGCTGACTGCATGATGTGCAATGCTTCACTGCTGAACAGCAACGTGCTTCAGGATATCTGCTGTCTGTAAAACTGCTCATAGCCTTCTAGTTTAGGGTGAAAGAGAAGCAGGTCTGTGGATTTAGCACTCACAGATGTAATCTCAAGTACCCACACAGACACAGCACAGGCTCTGCTCTAACTGTGGTAGACACTCCCAGCCCCATCTGCAGAGATCTGAAAGCCAGTTACCTCAACATGAGCAGAGGGACCTAGAGAGGGGACAGTACCACAGCTTGCTTGGACAACCCAGTCACGTTTCCTCCTAAAGAAAGGAAAGGTTCACATCTGCCATTGTGATATTTGGAATGAGAACAGATAAAGAACAGTGTTGTTTGTCCTAGGAGGTTCTGACAGGAGCTTAAAGCACTGTCCTGGTCAGCATCACTGACAGAGGCCAGCAGAGCCATGGTGACATGCCAGCAGATAAAAGCAATGTTAAGTGCTCCTGTGCAGGGAGCAAAAAGCATCTGCTGATCCCACTAAACCTGTGGCTACTTAAATAAAAGTTTTCCAGAAAACCAGATGCAAGAACAGCTTTCTCTTAGACTGTCAGACACAAAGATCTCCACTCAAATATGGACTTCACAACAGACATGCAGAATGCTGCCCAATGTATACAAACAAAACCAAAGACTGTCATGGACACTGAGTCAGAGTAGTACAAAGGGGAAAAAGAATCAAAATGCACAGGAAAAAGAGGGAAAAAATTCTTAGAGCTAGGCTAATGGCTACATTTACTAAAAAGAAGCACTAGAAGTATTTAAGAGTTGAAGTCTGCATAGTCCTAGAAAGTTGGCCTGGGAAAGAAAAAAAGAAGAATGGCAGATCACAGTCTAGTAGAGGTGCACTGTGACCTGCACTGAAAGAAGCTGAAATTCACTTTTTCAGGAAGTAAGGAGTTGAAACCATTGCTAAAAACTGAGAGAACTTTTCTAAAAAGGTTGGTTAAGATCTCTCAGTCATCCTATGTCAAGTTGAGAAGTGCTTTTCTTGGTGCGGATTCCTGGAAGCAGATGAAGTTCGCAATTCCCAGCACCTGGACACAAACTGCTATTTGATTTGTATCTTCTTTCTTTCTGCCAAGGATAGGTTGGACTAGGATTTTCTGACCATTATCCGTCACCAAAACCTTATCTTTCTCCCTTGGGGGGAAAAAAAAAAAAAAAAAAAAACAGCTTCAGTTTTCACCTTCAAATACAAAACTAGTTCGAAGGCATTTGTCTGCTGCTAAAGTTACAGGGCCACAGCATCAGCTGTCACACATCACAGTGCACTGAAGCCAGCAGAGCTGCACCCAGATGTGCTTCACAAGTTTCACAGTTTAAAGATAAGTCTGATGCACTGTAAAGCTGCAGAAAAATAAATCTTGTATTTCAGAGATTTATAGATTTTTTTTTTTTCAAAACAGTGAATTATGACATTTGTGGTCAAGTCTCCAATGTCAGAGCCTCATCTTTTGTGATATTTTGTCAAATTAATTCAGCAAGTTGCAGGACTTAGATTAATACAGCATTTGGATTCACAGCAGAATTGCATTAGGCTGCAGTTTGAGCCCAATAACTGGTGAGACCCCACAGTGTAATGTATCTCGTTGGACTTTACAATTCCTATTCCCACTACCAACTTCTTAAACATTAGAGGCATTTTCTTTCAAGAAACACTTAATTCAAGTATCCCTGTTCCATGAGGATGAGTTGAGGTAACCAGGATGGCCCAAATTCTTCAATATATTTTCCTTTTTACTTTTAGGTAAAGTACCTCAGGGGTCCATAGACATGTAGGTATATAATCCACTGACTCCATAGAGACAGGAGACTGGCTCAGAATCAGTGCTGCACTAAGCAGAGGTCTTTCAAAGGCAGCAAAAACTGAAACCACAGAGCAAAAAAAAAAAAAAACTTTAAAAGCCTACACAGTAACGCTAGGTGTCGGGAGGAGGCATAAGGGGGGTGGTGCTGGTAGAAGATGATCTCATGCAGTTACCAAGCAAAACAGGAGGGAGGGAGAGGAATGACAGCACACCTGACAGACACGTTCAGAGGTGTCTGAACATGAACAGGGCTAGCCCAAAACCACACCGCAGTCTCGAGAGCAGAGGAGGTAGAAGCAGTTCTGCAACTAGAGACATTTGACTTATCAATTGCTCATGCACATTACTGAGCCCCTGAAGAAAAAGATCTAGAAGACAAGACTCAAATGGATGATTCAAACAGGCTCTGATTCAGAAGAACCGATATGCATAGAAGACAACACAGCAAAGAGTGCTAACGCTATGTTTGGGAAAAGACAAGACGTTGTAAAATGCCCACATGCCACACTGGTGCCTGGAATGATTCTTATTTCCCTTCCCTTTGGATAGCCATTGCCATGTTGCTGACTTCCTTTATATTCCCACTTTCATCAGAATCTCCCAACGTATCTCTTTTCCTTCAGCAGTGCTGACCTCTGGGCTACAACCTACAAAACAAACAGTTGCCAAAAGAAGGACGCACTGAGCCTTCAGTAGGTTTACAAGTCCTGCAACTTAACCCAAATTGAAAAATTCACAGTGCCATTCTGTGGATAGGAGACCAAGAATTAGAAGCATACAGATACACTGAATTACCACATTATTTTACCATGCACATTTAGATTTTCCTTTATCAACAACTGTAACAGTCCAGAGTAAGAGACTAACTTACTTTCTAGGGAAGAAAGCAAGCCCACTAACACTAGGTTACAGATTTAATCCTGCAAAAAAAAACAACACCTCCTTACAAAAACATATTCCAGCCTAAGCTTGTTTAGGTAATTAAGACTGAAGATCTTCCACCCTTCCTTCTCTATAAGGTATTCTAGCACAAATGTACCCAACACTAAGCCTCAAAACATGCCCATTCAAGTCTGGCTTCAACCCACTTAAAAATTCTTCTGTATCATTTCAAAAATTGAATATACACTTCATTAACAGCTGGCTGATTAGCATAAACCAGCCATTTTACTCCTCCCCCACCATCCTTGCAGCCAGGGGCTAAAAGCACTTGCTACAAAAGTCTCTCAATTTTTAAAATGTTGTCACACAACAAATATGGTGATGACTTAGGATTCCCAGCAGGCATTTCCTGAGTCAGCACCACCAGACTGGCCCACCTCCTGCAGCACGCCTGTCCAATCCCAGCCATGTTGCTCCATGGATACACACTCCAGCTTTTATTTTTGGCCCATACTGCTCTGCCCTCAAAGCTCCATTTCCTGCAACTTAAAACACCAGTGCTCGCATGTCTCTAAAGATGTGCTTTATATCAGTATAGCACATATATCAGTATAGCACAGAAAGCATAGAGTAAGGTATTTGCAAGCCTTCAGATTTGGAAGGAATGCCACTGTGTTTGTGTGTCCAGTCCCCTACTACCAATTCTGGTCAATTCACAGACATTCATTCTCGTGCCAAAAACAAGTCTTCAGCATAGTTGCTTCCTTCCCTTTTCTCAGTTTCACCCATCAGTGCCTCATATATACATACATATGTCTGTGTGTGTGTACACATATATATGTATGATAACACACACACACACACACACCACCCCTGTACAACTCATCATTACACTGCTCTCTCAGCAGGAGCCAGATCTTCAGACTGGTACAGCCAGGCCTTTGCCATCTTACAAGTCCTAGCTTCTATTTTTGAGTTTCTGCATAAGAAAACCATGCAGAACAAAAGATCTCAATGCATCTGCCTGCAAGAAGATGCGTTTTGGAGGTGCAATCCCATTATTTCAGTCTGGAGTTTACAAGAAGAATAAGAATGGGCATGTGTGTCTTGGCAAGTTGGAGCTTGAAAATGAGTGAGCAGAAGGCAGTGGCAAATAGATAAAGAAGAACAGTACAGAAGAAGTCTCAGTTATATTTACAACTTCATCTTTTATTCTTGCAGGACTTAACAGAAGGTAATTAAGTCCTTTACTGTGTCTGCTTACAACCTTTCCTGGAGATGGAAATGGGAAAGGGGAGTAAACAAAAACAGCCAGGCTTTATCATCTGTTCCCTCCCTCTGGCTCTCCTGATATTCCCTTGGCATGCCAGACCCAGTCATGAAAACTCCAACACATTGCTTAAGCAGTTCCAAGTACACCAAGGTCAGCAATACCACCCTTCACCCAGTCTGCCCTCCAAGTTAAAATACTGTATAAACACCACCTGGTAAAGGAGTAGGGCTCATGCAACCCTCAGTTTTCAGAAGTCTGCAACAGTTCCCATCCACTCTCCTGTGGATCCCCAGCAGCAAAGGATCTGCTGCTACTCCAAGCACAAGGGGAACGTAATACCCAGCTACACATATCAGCAGGTCAGAGGGGATGGTTCTCTGGAGGCTCACAGGAAGCCCTTACTCCATGGGGAAGGGAGGAAGAACTCAGCTTTCCCATATAAGTCTGGCTCCCAATGAAACAGCTGCCACAGTCAGCTTGCATCTTGCCAACAAAGAAATTATAGTTGCTTGAGAAGACCGCTATGTGGCTGTGCACAACCTATGGAAGTCACAGCCTGACTGCACGCGTTGAGGAGACCTATGGAACGCAGGGAAGTGGTAGCCAAAGCCAGCAAACTCAAGTAGCATTGTCAGAGGGAAAGCAGTGGCAATATCTGCTGCTCTAAGACCTGCAAGCAAGGTTCCAGCAAACAGCTGCTCAAAGGAGCATCCAGGACATAACCAAGTCCTACAGCAAGGACAGGAGTCCATTCATGTGGGATACTTCAAGTACCCAAATCTGTTCAGGCTGCAGAAGCACTTTCAGCGCAGTCAGAAGTAAGAAAAAGAAAGATTTCACTTATCTTACACCATGTGTGAGGACGAGAGAAAGTTGCTCTCCTTAGGAAGGCAGAGGGTTGTTCAAGGTGGAAGGATCATTACTGCCACAACCAGCACGCAAACACCAGGATGAACTGGTTGACTCCTGCCAGTTGACAAAGCAGCTGCCTCCTCTGCCATGGGGCAAAAATGAACACTGGTGATAGTCTGCTTGAGGGATCTCATTTCCAGAGCAACTAGAGCCTGACCTCCCCCCTTTGCTACAAAACCAAAAATGCATTATTAAACTCTACTTGCAAGAGATTTCTGATAGGCTGGTAGAAGGACACACTTAGAACATAACAGGAAGGGCCTTCCTAGATCCCATTAAAAAGTCAATAAAGCTTATGTTTTCATTTAAAAAAATAAAACTTGGTCATGACTTCAATAAAAATCCAACCCCTATTTGTTTTGGAGGAGGACAAGGCAGATTTGTGAGCTGCTCCACTCCCCTTGCCTCTCCACTTTTGAATCCATCTCATTGCTCTTGGCAACAATGAACAAAGTTTTTAGCTCATCCCTGAGACAGGTTTTGTTCCCGAAGTGAGTGGGAAACCCAGGCACGTGCTGGGTGGAGAGAGGAAAACCACCTGGAGATTCTTGCACCGCTTCAAAGATCCATCTAATGTTTTAAGTTTAGACCAGAAACAGCCCAGCAAGATAGGGATTTTGTTTCTAAAGGGCAATTAGTGCCTTCCTCCTCCATTTCTTTTTTTCTTTAGAAGACGCTGTCTATTGTCTTGACTTTTTGGAAAGGAAAAGCCCTGCTGTGATTGTTCTATGGCAGTTTTGAAACACAGCAGCTACAAAACAGTCAGCCCTGGGTTTGTGGAGGCAGTTCTCTGCTAGGTGTTCAGCCTGGGCTGTGTAGCCATGAAGTCATCTGCCTGACAGCCCAGCTAGTGGCCACTTATCTCAGAACAAAATCACTGATAACTGCTAACCAAGACAAACACCACTGTTTGCACAACACACGAACTTTTAAAACAATATGCTCTTTTAAAGACGGCCCACACACTAATGACCCATTCCTTTTCCACCTTAGTCACTGCCTCTACCATAGTCATACCTTGGCACCAGCCCACTTGAGCTCATTTTATTCATATGGAAGATGTAAAAATACTTTGCTTATAGAGCATACACAACTTAAGAACAAATTGACCTGAAAAACATGATACTAGATGTCTGTCTGGATGCTTCTGGACTACACAACTGCTACCTACTCTACTGAAATACTATCTGAAGAGTGATCTTGAAAGTGCTTTAATCTCTTTATTCTAGAGAACCTGACAGGATGAATCATAGATACGTTGCCTGTTAGCTAAGGTCAAGAGTTCCATGTTGCCATATTTTTTTTTGTTCTTCTTTTTTTAGTGGACCCAAGAAATACATCTGCATTTCTCCTCATGTGGGCCAGCAGCCACACCCTCCAGCAGGGGGTTACCCAGGTAACAGCTGGCGAATACCAAGTTTGTGAACAAGAAAGATAGGTGTTCTAAACTTAAGCAGTTCCCTGGAGAACTCTCTCAGACTCCTGAAAATTACACTGTACATGAGGTGCCTGATTTTTTATATTTTTTATTTCTTGGCAGCATGATTGCAACTTCATTTCAGAGTCTTTGTGAGCAAACTTTGGGTAGCCCCAGTCAAGACACATCAGGAGAGAAGCTCACTCACTGCATCTGTCAAGGTAGCATCTTCACCTATCCCACAGATATCCCCACCAAAAACAAAACAAAGAATCCCAGAATTTTAGTCTCAGTTTCAAAAAAAGAATTAAAAAAAAAAAGTTTGATACTGGATTTCCCACAGTGATTAAGAGGGCTAAGAAAAAAAAAAGTTCCTGGTAAGATGCAAGAGCTGTACTTATCCTATTGATTTCACACCGCATCACAGACAGCAGCCTTTGTGCTAACAGCTGGCTATCTCTAATCCTTCCATCCAACCTGCTGCAACACGATTTTGCACCCAAGGCCACATGCAAAAACCTCTGGCTCAGGAGCAGCAAGGGATGCTGTTAAGCAGGATGAGCTGCACACCTTTCCTTTCCCATCCCCACAAATGAACACAAATAAGGTCCAATGCCAGATCCCACAGGCTTGAAGATGTAAGCAACAACCAGGAAATGCTTCTTTAAAAGTAGGGTTTTAGAAGCATATGCTATAAAATTAGGTATAACCCAATGCAGATGGCTGCAAGGTTGTAATGCAAAGCATACTGAAAAGCAACCTGAATTTCTGATTAAATTAATCCTAAACCTAGAGATTCACAATATATTGGTGGAGTCTCTTCTGCTTACTGAAGTTGCGAGTCTGCTGCAAATTCCTTAAGCCTTATGATCACTGATTTAGAGATGAAGACCAGGAAGGGGAACTGCAGCTTCCCATGTCTAGAAGAGAGCATTTTAAGAAGTTAATATTATGTGAGTCAGACAACTTAGAGTCCAAAACCAAGCAGGTTCAAGGCACCAGGGCCCTTTCCTACTTTAATGTGCCACATTTAATGGAATGAAGTCTTTACGCTTCGATCCAGAGAGGATTTCCTCTTTTAGGACAGAGCAGTATACTGTTTCCTTCCCAGAAATAAGGGCAGCAAAATGAGGTCTTCTGAACTTAACCTGATCCAGCAACGCTGGCACAGACTGTTGGTCAAACAGCAAGGGAGAAATGAAAATTAAAAAGAAGTGTAACATGATAGTTCAGTCAGATTACCTTTATGCTCGGACTCAGGAAATGGATGACAGAAGTTTTATTATAACTAGAGGGGGAGCATTTTTCTTTAATAATCTCCTCAACCAAAGTTACTCAGGTGTGTCTCCAGCAGACCTAGTCTCAGACACATCACATAGTCAGAAGATTAAGTCATCAGCAGTGCAAAAACCAGTCTAGCCACCACAGACGCTTTTCTCCAACTCAGCTATTCCACAGGTCCTGAACAAATCAGAGCATGGCCAACAACCTCTCCAAGCAGCAAGACCTCCAGGAGGAGAAAAATAACAGAAATGAAGAATTCAGCAGCAGAGAGCCCTGGGGGAGACTGCACCATGTCACCAACACTGCCAAGGGTTGAAGGAGCATAGTCACACATCCATCTACCTTGGAGCTGCCGAACAAGATGACGAGCAAGCCTTGAATGCATTGCTCTCTGCTACGTCAGGAATGCCTGTGCATCCCAAACCACATGGACACAGACAATTAGTGACTGGTTAATTGAATTGCTTCCCAAGCTGGCCAAGAAGGGAAAGCACATAATATGTATGATGAGCATGTGTGAGATGCAAGCCACTTAGGACGCAGCAGCCTTAATTCTGGTTAGCTTTTAAATATTGATTATTCACAAAGGTCAAAAATGCTTCCTCAGTTTCAAACAAGAGTGGGTGGAAGGAGAAGTAATAATATGCTCTCCTTCCTTCCAATTAAAAAAAAAATCCAAGCATTTACAATGCTGAGGTTGCAATTTTAGCAGTAAGCAAATAGTTACACGGATGGCACAGGAAACTGCATCTGAAACATCATAATCCAAGAGCAACAGCACTGCACAAGTTTCCTTACATTTTCCAATTTGCCAATCATGTGTCACATGAGGCAAGCAGATGATTTGGGTTTCAGAAGGACAGAATAACAACATTTAGATCAAGCATGTTTGAAAAAGAAGCAACCCAGACTTCTGGAGGGCAAAGAGTTGGGCAGTTGGTCTCTAAGAATATAACAGATTTCACCAGCAGACCTCTGGTGTATATCTGAACAATATTATTTATAAGTATAAACTGCCAGTGGAACCAAGAAGATGCCTTGCTACTTGCTCCGCCTGTTCATGCACAGGTAAGAAGTTTGCTCAATCAGAAGTGGCTGCAGGCAAACGGCAGAACACACAGGACATCTCACACCTTCCTCCTGTACCTCACCAACATAGCATTGCCCACAAGGAAAGTTAGCACTTCTCATGGGTCTAAGTCCTCTCATTCTACCTTTTCTTATCCATTTCTATTAAAAAGCAAACCTCCTCCCATACTACATTCAATTTTCTTTTACACATCTTCCTAACCATTTAAATCCAGAAAAATCTTTTTTTCTTTTTTTTTTTTTTTTTTAAGCTGTTCTCTATCACTGACAACACTGGACAAAACTCCTGACTTGAACGTCAACTTCTAGAGCTGCTTTTGAAGTGGCCTCCCTGTGTGTAAAAGGTTTATGCAGAGGCCAGCCTGTGAGAAGAGGAGGAAGGCCCTGCATGGAGAAGTCCATCACCGTAGAGAGGACGTGGAGCAAGGGAATGGGTGGCTGGGAAGCAGGAACCAAGGTGAGGATGCTGACACCAGGGGTTCAGCTGAGGCTGCTTCCCAGACAAACATGAGGGAATAAGGCTGCTCCCAAAATCTGAAGCTTCCCCCAGAAAGTAGATCTTTCTGCCAGCTTCTACGTGGCCATGGGGACGCTGCTCTGTGGGGCCACAGGACAAAAGCTGGATGCTTCGCTGTGTCTCGAAGTACAGTTTGTCCCTTTATGGTAAACTCCCTTTTAAAAAGGGATTGCAACTTGTGGGAAGTTTTGGCAGAGAACGTAAATTCCTCCTCCTCCTCTCCCTTTTATATGCCTCTAAGAGCTGGGAGGATTAATCAAAACACTCCCAACTTTTCCAGCTGCTGTCTCAGCTTAATACAGGACCATACACCTCTTCCCTCCCAAGTGCATGCCCTCCCCAGTTTTCCCAAGATCCACCTTTGCCAATATGAAGATAGGCACAGGCTACACATATTACAGCACGAGCAGTACTCCTCATGGCACAGAAGAGTTGCTGGGAAAGGGGAGAGCAGTGCAATGTACAAGGGGAACTGTGTGCTTTCCTCCAGATTGAAAATACCGAGTGGGAGTGTTTTTGTTCGTTTCAAGGGCACAAAAACAATAAATTCTTATTAGCACGCATGCTGTAATTCAGCCTTATGAGCCTTAATGTAACAATGATTTGAAAGACTTTGCCAGGCAAAGAACCGCTCTGTTGCAGAAAGCTGGAGTATTAGTAGAAAAGCTCTCTCCCCCCCTCCAAAAAAAAAAAAAAGAAAACAACAAAAAAAAACCTTTCACTTTTCAGAAGATTTGTTTTTGTTTTTTTTACCTCAACATACCGGCATTTCACTTTCTCCCCTTCTCCCCTCCATCAACCCAATCCCTGAAGCTCTCCTGAACTACGACATCACAGTCCCCAGGTGGTTCAGGAAGCTACATGCATACAGAGGGGGACTAAACTCAAGCTAAGAAAACACTGCTAACCAAGAGTTGCTTCCAAGAGAGTGTTTCCCTGCCCTCATGCAGAATCCTCCTTCAGCCTCCCTCCTCCCACAAAGGCACTGAATTTCTAGAAAGTCCATCCTTCTTTCTAGTCCCCAGTCATGACTCACCACTGAAGGCCTGAGGTTAGCCTCTGGAAACCACCGTTTTCTTCCTTCCTGTAAGGTTAGGTGGTAAAGTCAATGTGAAGTTTTAAAGGAAAACATGACCCTGGAAGGCATGTGTTTGCTAGCTGTCACCTTGCAACCCCTTATAGTCCAAGGATACCTGTATTAATACCAGTAAAGAACTGTTCACAGAATATATGCTAGAGAAATCTAGGTGTTGTGCAGAGGAGTATTTGCTTACAGTATAGTGAATATCTGATGCTAGCCACATGTGTATGCCCACTTCCTCGTCCTAAAAAGGACACAGCATGGGAAGAGAAAAATTAAGAATATATATTTACACACACAGTTCTGTTGGGCTACCCGTGGAGCACCAATGCCAAGGGCTCCATCTTTTGCAGATGCACCCACCCTGCTCCAGACACCAGGCACAGGAATTCAAGCTTGGCACTACACTAACCCAACTATGTGGCTTCTGGAGCAAAAGTGATTCATGTCCTGCCAAGAGACACAAGGGAGCCAAAAGGCAATTGCCTGGACCAGTATCAGTGTAGCTAGGCCTGCAGACACTTCACCCGTGTTTTCAGGTCAAGGATTTTCCTCAGCAACTATGAACTATGAGAAGACGTGCAGGAGCACCTCAGCAGCCAACCACAGGCTCTAGAAACAAGGGCTTTGCAATAAAAAGTGGCCAGCAATGCCAAAGCTAAAAAAAGCAGCTGAAGTTTACCTAACTGCTAACTACAGCTAACTACAGCATACTTTTCTGGGAATCACTGCTTCGTTCTTTGAAGCTGCAAGAAACATGTGCCACAGTGCTGTCTCCCAGAGCCTAGCTGAAGGATATATCCCCTGCTACTTCCATTTACTACTCCCTTGAATTTTTCCTTGAAAGTCCCCACTCCTGAGGCTGCATTCCCATCTATGCACCCCCAAGCACTCGGACTAAATTAAGCAAAAATATAAAGAAAATCAAAGCCAGCTGATTATTTATTAAACAAACAGGATGGGATTGAGCACTAGCAGTAGCTGAAGACTTCAAACTTCTCTTTGGGAGGTGGGGGGAAGGAAGGAAGCAGTGTTTTACTTTAGGAGAGCACACCGAGAAGTTGTTATTTTACTTAAAAGCCATCTGCCTATGAAATGAAACTGTACACGCACACAAGACTTACTTAACAAGCTACAAACAAGCATCAAGAACAACGCTCATATTTCAGTGACACCAGCATGCTTTGATCACGTTTCGTAAGGCTGTCGTCTCCTTGGAACCATTTTCAACGTTTTCAACTCCTGTCAAAGCCATCTCCTGCATCTGTCAGTTAAAGGAAGAGGCAGAATTGGGAGTGAACGGAGCTGCAGATAGGGACCATGGGCACTGAGTTTCTGTGCTAAACATTCTACCGGCACGCAGAGAGGTCCCCAGCAAACAAAGGCCAGTAACACGTGCAAACAAAAGAATGCCACAGTTATGCACACAGAAAGGCAATCCTAATTTTTTCCAGAGAAGTTCTGAATACTTTGTTTCCTGTGGAAATAAATAAATAAATACATAAAACCAGCAAACCAAGCATTTGCCTAAAGACCTCCTAATCAGGAAACAGCCAAGCCAAGTATTTCTAGAATGCTAATGAATGCAAAAAGCAGAACAGCCATTATCTGCCGTCTGCCACAGCCGGCATCACTGACTCAAGCATCTGAACTCCCTCCTGCTTTTATTCAAGCCACAATCTGGAGACAGAGTTTTCGCATAAAAACAAAACAATGCACAAATTCAGTTCCCAAGTGGATACAGAGAGCCACATGCGGAGCTACAGGAAGACAGAGATTAGAAGCCACTTGCACCAGGGATTGTTTTCTTCTTTTGATTGGGCAAAAGAGAAAACATATCCAAAACAAGAATGTGCAATAAAATCAGATTAAAGAATGTTAGTCACTCCTGGCTTCCCCTCAAAACAGAAGTCAAAGACTTTCCGCCATTCATTCACAAGATGTCTAAACACTGAGTCTTGCTGAAAGAGGACAGAAAAAAAAAAGGATAAGGGTGAAGGGCAGAAAAAGAGTTGCTCTTCTCAGCCTACTAATAAACTCCTAAAAGTGCTTTTCCTTCATCCATATGCTAAAAGCCAAAGCAATCCCTGCAGCATCAGCAGGCGCTGCGGTCAGGGCTGGGTCCCAGCCAGTCAAACACACTATTAAATGCATTCATACTTTCCCACTGAGACAAAGACTCAAAAGCCTAACCACTGCTCCATCTTCCGCGCAGCCTCTTCCCAGCTAATTCTCCTGATATTGCTCCTGAACAAAAATATCCTGACTACTTACATCCATGTTTACACAAGGAAGTGGCTCTTGGGGTCACAGGCTGGAAGAGTGGAGAAGAGCAGGCTCATTGCTGCAAACGTGTCCACTATTCTTCAGATTTGGCTTAGGCACTCGGTGGCTTTGCTGTCGCAACTCAGCATCCATTTACACAAACATCAGTGCAGTCGTCAAAGAAAGAAGGATTGTAATTGAAACCACCAAAAATAACCATTGGCATACAACACTTGTTATTTAGCTCAGACCCCCCCCACCCCTCAGCAGTTTTCATGGTCAAGATTCAGCAGACACAGTGGCATCACTCCAATATAAGATCTCTTTATCCTCTTTCTGAAGAAGGACCGCAGGGCAGTTTAGGAGAGAACCCCAAAACCCCGAGCTTAACCAATTTACCATCCCACTACATCCCAGCCACCAGAGAAAATACAGGCTAATGACAATCAAGCAAACTGTGTTAAACCTTTATAAGGCCTCATCTAGGGAGCCCTTTCCACACGAGTAAAATGGATCTAGGCTGCTATTCTCAACTGCTTGTGAGTCAAGTAACTGTTGTGAAACACTTGCTTAAGACCAGAGTTGTTACTTAAAGAGCTGGTATCTCACCTGCTTCACAAAGATAATGAAGGTACTAAGACAACACCCAGAACTCAGCTCCATTCTTCAACTAAACAGTGATATTGTTCAAAGCAGCTTTTCTTTGACTGTTTTAAATGTGTCAGGGTAGTACAGGAGTTGTCCACACATCTTCTGCTAAGATAATAAAGCTAGACATGCAACACATCACAGCACTTTCCTAAGTTAGTGAACAGTTTGAGTTCTGTTCTGTATAAAAAAAGAAAATCATTTAGAATGAAAGTTCTTCATCTCAAAGAGGGCCTGGCTGAAAAACTTAACTGAATGACTCTGGGCAGTGATATGGTGATCAGTTCTACCACACAGAGAGCAGCAGAGAGTAACACAACTGCACTAGATTTCATCTAAGTATTTCATTATTAAAGAAGATGGGAAGACACACAATTTCAAAAGAGCCAAAATGAAATAACTTTCCTTCCTATAAGACAGACAGCTAGATACGTTATTTCTCTTTAGATACCTTTTTCCTTGAAAAGGCACACAACCACACTGGCTGGTGGTAGTGACCGTGCCACCAGATGCAGCACTTGTGTAAACTAGAAATTTGGTAATCATCAGCTTCCCACCTTCCATTTCTGAAATATCATTTTGATTAGATAAAAAAACTCCCCCACAGCTGCTTTACCAAGCAAGCAAATTCAGGGTAGCTCTATTCTTCCACACCCTACTTCAGAACTTGTCATATTTTACTAAGATCCAAGCTGCTAAGTATTGATGCCCAGACTCAGATAAACATTGCATGTGTAGGTAGATACCACACACAGTCATTCTGCTCCTTCCAAGTGCCAGTATTCTTCATGCTACTGACACAGATAGAAAGTTTGAACTGAATTCTGTACATCCAGCTTCCTTGGGATAACCTCCTTGGTAAGGTCTCCAGAACCAGTTCTAGCCAGACGAAGTTATCAAGTGATAACAAGATGTAAAGGCCTCAAATTGTGTCAGGGAAAGTTCAGGTTGGGTATTAGGAAAAATATTTCTCCTCAGAAAGAGCAGTAATGCACTGGTTGCCCAGGGAGGTGGTAGAGTCACCGTCCTTTCTCATGAAGAGGGTTGATGTGGCACTGAGATACATGGTCTATTGGGCATGGTGGGGTTGGGCTGGGAGTTGGACTAGATGACCTCTAAGGTCTTTTCCAACACTACACTGGATCAGCCCTCTCAGAGCCGACATGTATGCACTGTAACTGATAAGCAACTTCAAGAGGAGACAGATTCCTTCACCACATCAAACAGCAACTACTCCTGACATTTTAGGCAGTGTGAAAGCTAAAAAACACAAGGTTTGCTTATGTTTGCCCTAACCATCACATATGCTATCAGTCAGACGCCATGTCCCCATGAGAAGGCAGGAACCAAAACCTCACTAACAGACTTTGCAACCACCCAGCACAAAACATGAATATGCTCATCTCCACAAGCCTGTAAGTAAGTCCGCATGAGCTGACACAGCCTCGCGACACAAAAGGGATGTGAGACCATTACATAGCTGCTGTGCACCACACAGATGTGAGACCGCAGGAAGCTGTTTGTATGGACCTGTGGACCTAGGAGTCAGCACACCTCCAGAAATACCTCTGACAGCAATTCTTGCAGCACTGAGCATCCTTCCTAAGCCAGGATGTCATTTCCCCCTTGTTATTTCTATGTGCAAGCAGCTTTCCAGCAGCATGCATTGCCAACACAGACAGCCCTTACAGTGCGAGGAGGTCTGTAAGCAAGGGTGATCTGGTTTGCTGGAACTAATCTGTCCACACCACCTACAAGAAAGCAACTGTGGAAGGGTTCTATTCAGCGACTGCTGGTGAACAAGCCAGCTAACCGGGTTTACGCTAGTAGGGAAGCATTTCCTCTGAGCTGCTGCTGATACAGAAGCACCATCTTCATGTCTCTTTCAGCTCTCTCATTTGGATGGAACTGACGGAAAGGCTGAAACAGGCAATAACATCTCCTAAGACAGATGGAGCTAGTGACTCTGATCTTCCAAGATAAGCACACACACCCATAAACCTGACCAACAGGACTCAAGCATGCTACCTACACATCGAAAGACACTCATCAGGGTAGAAAGGTACCCACAGCATGCTGTAGTATTTCCTTGTTAGGCAACACGGCCCTGGGAACTCAGGATGCAACTGGTGAGAGGAAGGGTGTGGGACACAGACACCACTCACCAGCTGAGGTACAGCAATGAAAAAAAATAAGAACAGCGACAACAAAAAACAACCCACACACTTGAGGAAATATTTAGCTTTACTCCAGGCATCCAGAGGCAGGACTTGCAAGTTAGCTGCAGAGGTGCTTAAACACTACCTCTCCACATTGCTTGGGGTTTGACGCTGGTGGAAGCACACACCAGCAACATCCCCTCTCTTGCTTGCCAACACTACTACACTTCCCAGAAATGATGCAGGTGTACCTTTACTGAGGGTCATCGGAGCAAAGGAAGACACGTTTGTTGCAGCAATCTGTTTCCTGTGATCTGCAACCCATAAGTTGGCTCCTTAGCCAGATGCTTCTGGGAATAATTCAGGGAGGGGAGGTGGGTTTTGAGGTGCTGCCAAACCAGTCTGCCCACAGCAGCAGATGTAAAGCCACAACGGATATCCATCCAGCAGCTTCTCTCAGAGCTTCCCATCTCCACTCTGCCCCCTCTGGACATGGCATGCTTGAGATAAGCTTGAACACCATGCCCACAGCAGCTTTCTCACCTCTGAGTGCTCAACAGCACACATACAACAGATCACTGTAAGTAATGCATGGCTTTAGCCTCCAAAACACAATCTGTATTAAGCCCCTGTTATCACACTTCTTCATTACATTGTACATCCCCCATAAAGTGAAAAACAAGTGTGCAGAAGGGGAAGCATGCTATGGCACAGTAGGAAAGAACAAGAGGGCAAGTTTGGGGTGGTTTGTGTTGTTGGGGTTTTTTTTGCCTAAGCTAGCAAGTTGTCTATATGTTCCCTATAGCCAGTGGAAAGTAGGCAAATAGATCAGAGAAGGAGAAAGTAAATCCTGAGTAGAGCAAATTACAGCATAGGCCAGCACTTTTTTTTAAAGGGGGCAGGCTGGCAACCCTCAGGACAACCCAAAGATAGTACTTATACAAAAAGAGTTAAGGCTCCAAGCTCCACAGTGTAACGAGAGCTGCAGGGTAATGCTGCCACACAGCCTTTGAAACCCTCTTTGTTTTCTGAAATCTGCAAAAATCAGGAAGGGAAGATTCTGCAACACTTCACCTGCACCTTTGCTTTCACCAGCAGAAGGCAAGAGACGTGAACGTTTCCTGGTTTTGATAGCCATTGCCCAGCACAGGGTCATATACCATGAAGAGGTCACAAAGATACCTTCAACTAAAATAAAATCTGACGTGGCTGTGGGCTTGGCCTATTTGCCCAAGTAGAGGTGTTAGCCAGACCTAGCAGAAACCAAGATCAGAATTAGCTCAATTGCCTTTGCAAACATAAAGCTCACTAGCAGATCATCAGTGCTGTTTGTGGCTCAGGGGGAACCCTTAGGACACAACCTTTCAGGTACGGCAGCCTGGTGAAAGAAGACGTGGTTATCCACATGGAAAAGTAACTCCTACATGAAGCAACCCAACAGATGAAGAAGCAGCTTTGACAACTCAGTTTTTCCTTTGTTGCTAGTGACAAAGACACTACTCTGGACTCACTTGTGGGATCTATTCTAAAGCACCTATTCAGACTCTTAGAGTTTCTCTTTCTGAAACCTTACGGATTTCTAGTTTAACACATTATGTTTTTGTCCCTTTACTCATGCCAGCTGCACTTAAAATTTGACTGCAGTCACAAAAACAAAGACTTGAAGATGGCATCATTTTGTAAATAAAGCCACTGCATCTGCTCATAGTAAATTGCCTGACAGAACAAAAACAAAGCAGTAAGACACCAACCAGGCTAACAAAGTGAACAAACCAGCTGTCATCGGTAAGGTGTCAGAACTGATAGGCCTGTGGGATCCATGGATGAGTAAAAGAGCTTAAAAGCTTTTCAAATCTTCAGCTGGTACCTCATCTTTAAAAGAATCAGCAGTGGTCATCTGCAGTGGCTGAGGCACTGAGCCCACTGCTGCCAGAGGCCGGGACACACCTGTGTTGCTCCCTGCCCAGGCACTGTGTTCCACCAGCTCAGCAAGATAGTAGCTCCCCAGCTACCACAGAAGCCAGGCACTACAGAATTTCTTACTCATTGGTAAAATCAACTTAAGCAATTGTTCTCCTTCAAACTTGCAGACGTAAGCAGAGAATAAAGTTAACTGGATCCCTGGAACAAGCTGCTGAGGGAAGGGTGGAGTCACTGTTCCTTGAGGTGTTCAGGAACTGTGCTGATGTGGCACTGAGGGACGCAGTCAGTGGGCATGGTTGGGGGTGGGCTGATGGTTGACTGGACTGCATGATCGTAGTGGTCCTTTCCAACTCTAATGACTCTGTGATTATATTAATTACTTGTATTTTTTCCCTCACTAATTATTTCCTTACCTGCACTGTCACTGCTACTTCACCTCTATTTAATGCTCCCTAAGCTTCCTTCCAACACTTGGAATCAAGTAGGCACCAGCACCTGTGTACTTTACAAACTCTCTCCCAGTAACAGCCTTGCAGAACAATTCAAAATCTATCAGAAGGAGCAGCAAGCCAAAAGAAATAAAAAGCCATATACGGGAGAACTCAGCAAGACAGAAAAATATGGGAAAATAAAGGGAAGAGAAGGAAGGAGGTGAGTGGTCTGAAAGTTCTTCATATGAAGTTTCTAGAAGTTATTTAGTGTCAGTATATCTCAGGGGACTGAAGAGCAAAAACAGTGAATTTTTCTAGGTTAATAGTTTCCTTAATATTCCCAGAGGGTTCTTGGTTACTCTAAACATAGCACAGAGGAAAAAACAAGACTTGAGCAGATCATCATTAGGGGCAGGATCAAGAAGGCGGCTTTCAGTTGCCCCCAGACCACTTTCACTCTTGGAATTGGAAAATATGAGTGCTTATGCATTATTATAGCTGAAGCTCACATTTAAATTTGGAATGTGCAATCCCAACAATGCAGGCAATCCTAAGACAAAGGAGGAGCTTTCACTTTGAAAAACAAATATTGCCTGTGTTCTGGCTGTTTGAGTTATATCTTCAGTCATTTGAGCTACTTTTTCAGTGCCTACTCCAGCTAGCAGAAGCATCAAGCAACGCTCACTTGCTTTCATGCATGAGTGCACTCATTAAGTTGTCATAAGCCCTTTAAAGTACTTAAGAGAATCAGAAGAAAGTCTATTCCCAAAGGCCTGAACACTGAGTTAATGTGTGCATTTGTATTGGGTACCTATCCTCCCTCACCACATGAAAGCCGCTTTGAGCTTGCAAGGTCTCTTGAGGTAAAAATCCAGAACATGTGTCAAGAAGAGATCATCAGGTGCATTTCATTATCTGCACATTGTATTTCTTTCCATCAAGAAAGGAAATGACAGCTCTGCAGAACAGGAAAAAACCTGAGCCATGCACAGGAAACAGAATCTCATGTTTTGACTGCTAAGGTAAGGAAATATAAATAGTGGAAAATTCCCTCATACAGACTTCAACATCATCTGACAAGCCTTCCTCTCCAGCTTTATTAATACAGTTGGGCCACCTGTTATGGTGGTCAGATCAAGGAAGAAAACAAGAAATAATTTTCAACAGAGACCGTCTTTTTGTGGACATGATTTGGCATAACTGGGGGAGTTTTTTTTTTTCTTTAAAAGTAACATCACAGCAGCAAATTGCAATTCTAAGACAACGAACATGAGTGTGGAATATAAAAGGATTACAGTTACTTTACTTTGTGACATATGGCTCATCAGTGAAAGCCAAGCAAGGAGCTCAAGAGAGGTTCCCACTAAAGGTTGCATGAGCTTCCACTGCAAATAAGCTCCTTTAATCTAAATTCAGCTGAACCAGTGGTGCCAGTGTCAGCTAGAAGTAGTTTAAGAAGCATTACCTGTAGCAGTTAAGCTTCAGTTTAAAAATTTAATCAGTTAAACTTCAGTTGTTAATAATTTTCTTCAAAAGTTTCTGTACTTTGAAACCAAAAGCAAATTGTACATAGCTTTAACACAAAAGCACAAGTTTTTTTGGCCAATTATAAAGCAGCAGCATTTTCACAAGGCTTTTGCTCCATCCCTAGCATACAGTAGAACACTAATATTTATGCAGCACACAGTGTTGTAGAAACACCAGTTTCAGATTTACTCCAGAAACCCAATTTGTAGGCACTACTAGTAGTAGTACTATTTCCAGGCACTTTCCTAACACTTGAAATTCTTGCTTACCAGCTATTCTAGCTGCAATTTAATTAACTGGAGATGAAAAAATACCTTCATATTCTAAATGCGGAGTTTCCAAGGAGAAAAGCAGCCTTGCTCACTCTGCTTAGCCAACAGGTATCATTAACCATGCTAACAACAAAATCCAAGGCTGTTTTGTGTTTATGTCTGATGAGCCAGATAAAACAATGTTTTCAAGGGTGCTTAATAAAGCAGCTGAAAGATTACCCAGTCTCATCATTTGCACATGAAAGGTGGAGCAAAAAAGCTACAGTAATTCGTTGCCAGACTTCACTGGAACAAACAGCTGCATTTTTACTTATCTTCAGATATCAAAGAACTTGAGTGGGACAAAGATCACTTGGTTTGACAAGCATTCAAAGACCCCTCCAGCTCAAACAGAGAGATGTTTCTAAAGAAAATCTTGAAAGGACTTAATTTAAGCCTAGCAGCAATTCCTATTATATTAGCATGAACTACCACCATCCCCTAATCTTGTCAAAAGCTCAAGCAAGATGCTTTTCCTCCTTTTTCAATACAGCAGTGTTGTCCATTTCCAAAGGCTACAAGCAGACTAATGCTTCCTCCTATGAAGATGTTTCACAGCAACATAAGTCATAGTGAAAACTGCCATGGTCCTGCCCGGTCCACACTAGTGCCTCAGAAGAGCAACTAGTTTTCTGCCAAAGAACTGTCTGGGAGGGCTCAGCCACTGAGTCACACCAGTACCAAGGCAGAAGAGACCCAGTAGCAGCCCTGGAATGGCGTGGATAGCAGAAGGGGTGCCATCTCCTGCTGAACCAACTAGAGCCTGTGCCAGAACAGTTGCTTCTCCTCTCTCATCTTCTACAAGAGCATACAACCCTCAAGTTGTCATCTCTGCAACCCAAACTTTAATTCTAATGCCTCAGACTCATAGAAAGGTTATCTGAAAATCTGCACAGCTCAACCAAGACCAGAAGCAGTTCAGGGCCTCAACATGCACTGCCACCTGCTTTAATATTTAATATACCAGATGCCTTTAACAAGAGTAGAAAAATCGTATCACTCTTTTTCCAAAGGACAACATTTTGAGATGATAAAGTCAACGCCTGCATTGTAAAATAAACAGGAAGGTTACTAAAGAACCAAAATTTGCTTAAGACTTTAACTCTTGAACTTTTCCTCTAGAAGTCTCAGCAGAGGGTTGAATGTTTTAGCTGAAAATAGGTTTTAGTTGCTGCCTCAAAGCCAGTTCTCATGTTTAACACATGTGGTTAGACAGCCAACCACCATTCCTGAGGATTATCTGCTTAGAGTATGAAAGACAATAAAACAACTCACCATCAGTTTTTCAGCCAGACCTGGGCATGATTCCCATTAGCACATTTTTTATTTTAGAACTGTGATTGCTATGATTTTATGAAACAAGAAAGCTAAACACACATGTTGGTACTTTAAGCAAAGCAGAACTTCGCCAGGTAAATAAACTGTAGAGCTATGAACTGCATCTGCACATAAAAAAGAGACTTCGCACTGCCTGGCACAGCAGTTCAAACACATTAGTCACTGCACACTGCTGAGGAAAAATAGCATCTTCCAAATTGGTTAAAACAAGCCATGTTCAACACCAGATCCAAAAGCCTGCCTGGTAAATGCACATTTCTTGCTGCTGATTTTGGATTAAGTGAGAACTGGGGGTAGACTGCAGCGCTAGCCATTCTTATAGAAAAATCAAGGTCTGGTGTTCAATGTACTGGTTTACTGTTACCATAACAGACTATTAAATACAAGTACAGAAGAACATACTCTGAACTGTGAGTTTCTGAAGGTGATACTTAACAGCTTTTTGCAGTTTTGGTAACTGCAAAGTACAAAACAAAGGTACTACAAGACATCAGCCTTCACTAGCTTCAGGCCACCTCAATTAACAGCTGCAGTTTATTTGTGGCATTAACTATTATATTATGCTCTGTTCTGGTCAGCTTTATAGTGTCTTAGGGTTAGCTGCTCTGTTAGAAAGTTCTTCAGCTTCTTAAGGTTTTTGCTGTTTGTTTTATGTGCCTGTAGGAAGTCTTATACTTGGTATAACATACAGAAATGCCGAACCAGCATCTGACAGGTCAGAATTTCAGCTGTCTTCAATCTGTAGGAAACCATTCAAACCTTTGGAAAGTCTTAAAATTAACTCCATGAATGGAAAGACTGTAAATTTGATCTGTAGCGTGCTTTAGGCTTGATAAAGGTTCCCAACATTCATTAGTTCGCTGTTATTTTTATGGAAGTTGCTTAAGAGCTGTAGCAATACACTTGCTGACTCATACAATCAACAGCTGTACTCACACAACAGCCACAATTTCAGTTCCTGCTGACACTCTACACATCTCCTCTAGACTGCCTGAATATTTAAACAAGTTTTTTTTCTCCAAACCCCAACTCCTTCAGGTATTCTTTCAGAACTGCTCTGCCAAGAGAGATACTTCTACACCTGTACTACCAACTCAGAAAAACAGTGATGCTAACAGAAACTTAGCAAAGAAAGCAGAGGTCTAAAACCTCAAACCATCGTCAGGATGCACTTCCATCAGTGATAGGGACAAACCAAACAATCCCAATAAGGAATAGTTAAAGTGACCTCAGCCTGGGATCAAGATGAGGACAAGCTGCTCACAAGCTTTCTCATCTGCTTTGCTACTTTAACTGCAGCAGTTCTTATGTTACTGCCCATGCAATCCTACAGACTAGTAGGAAGTGAAAGTCTGATCATCATCAGTCTCGCTCACTTCTCCCACAACCCAGCCTGGATTTACAACAGCATGCCCAACCAGAATTAGAACCCTCTCTCCATTCACTATGCCTGTTGTTCTTCATCACAAACTGGGACCTACCTCCATTGCTTGGGGAAAAAAATGCTGCAGAGTACTTGCAGGGTGATCAGCATCTTCATCCTGCAATACTTCTCACCTGTTTCTAATCTTACTATGTTAAGCATGCCACATTGATATATCCAAGCAAAATAGGGCAAATCCTGGAGTCTCTTATCTCACAGACCTTCACTAATATCCTTGTGTCTCACTCACAGAATTCAAGGAGCTGCTTCAAGGCAGGTTTATAATGAGAGTCACTGTATTTCTGATTATTCCATCCTATTTAAAAGCCTCCAAAACAGCCTAGTTTGCACACACACTGACTCTGGGAGACAGGTATTACAAACAAGATTTGACAGTCATGTCATTCCATTTAATCATGCAAGGAGAAATGAAATGCATTTGCAGTATGTAATACTGATCCCTTTCAGTTTTTCAGGTCTTTGTTTCTGTTTGAACTCACAGCTTAAACATTTTTGCTGTATTCAGAAGACTGCACCTCTCCAGAGCTGTAGTTTAAATCAGACACAGAACAAATGAACTCTTGAAAAAACAGTGAACAACTGTGTCTTCAGAAAAGCTCTTCATTCACACAGGTTTCAGCTAGAGTACAAGAGTTCAGTTATTGTGGACTAAGTCAAACAGATCCATAATTCTTTGCACTGTTCTAGAGTCCTTGGTATATCCATCCTTTCCCCCAACAGCAGGCATCTTCCATGGAGTTCTGGATATGTCTGATATCAATCACAGCCAAGTAAATAAATTCTTGGGCTGGAAGCATCAGCTGATATCAACTGCTATTGTGCTAATGAAGTCAAGAGCACATCAGCTTACAGCAACTGAGGACACAGCCCATACTGTAGCCTGGGAAAGCAAGTCAAAGAAAAACTGGCTTTTCTTTTTATAGTCTGGTTGTCTAATTAGGATTTTTATCTGCACTGCAATTTGGAGGGAAGAGCAACACATACTTTCAGCAGATGGATCACTCTGAGCTGAGTTCACTCAGATCTAACCAGCAGATGTCCTCACGGCTTAAAGACCCCCAAAAGCATCCAGAGTAATTGTTGCAGGCACACTGGGAGTAGCAATCCAGTTCTCAATAAAAAGGCTGGCTAATAAGCACTGACATCCGCTGCCTAGAAAAGGGAACAGTTGCTATGATCCTGAAAATTCTGAGGCTCTGGAGACACGAACAAGAATGAGGACAGAATAAAACAGCTATCTCACACCTAGACATCAATCTGGCATGTGAGAATCAATCTATGTGGCTCGCCTCTGGGGACAGGTTGGGAAAGTACTTTTGAATTAAAGGAGTGCAAGACAAAGCTCAGATTTAAAAGAAAAACAAACAACAAGGCAAACAAAAAAAACCTAGCAAATTATTTTTATGCAAAGAGTAAGCCATCTGCTCTGTCACTCTGCTAACAAACAGTTAAACTCATTTAATGTGATTACTTAACCTACTTGACAAGAGAAAGAATAACCCAGCTATCATCTGGGAAAATAGATAGAATGACTCATCAAGTAGTTGATAAACAGTCCACTCTACTACAGAAAGGTCTGAAGCTCAACTATTCACTCGTTCCATGTCTACGTACTTCTGTGCCCCAAACCCCTCCACTCTGTAACACTGCAGGAACAACCTTTGGCAACCACCTCCTGGGATTTCTCCCATCGGTGGACAGCAATCCATGACCCAACAGGCTTAAGAGTGTGCTCTGCAGTTTCCTTCAAAGTCACAGAAGAGGACTGGCTTCATATTTTACTGGCATCCTTGTCAACTTAATTTCCCACCTCCGCAGCCAGAGTTTAGGGTGTGAGCTGAAGCACTGCAGACACACCACATTCCCCTGGATGGCACAATGGTTTCCTGCTCTCTGGGAAAGGTGCCTAGCACATTGTTCCCCAGCACAGCTCTCCAGCAGGACCAGCACTGCTTTGGGGAAAGCAGGGGGCAAGAGGTCTGATGGAGAAAAGGAGGAAGAGAAACAAGATTCCAGGAATCCATGCTAATTTTGAAGGGAACGATTTCTCAAGGTTGTTTCCCACATAAGAAAACACGGACGCTTCCACACCACCTTGGACAAGTATGCATCTCAAGTGTTAACCGCAGGAGTCCCATATTAAAAGGTGCCATTAATCAAAGGGACAGACCAGAATTCATTCTGGCTTTAGAGGGAGCACAGGAGAATGCGCACTTGGGAAGGCTTTCAGGCACTGCCGCATGCAGAGAGGCACTGACTTGTCTTTCCTCTTATATAAGCTTCCTTTTTGAGTCAGCGTAATTCTTTCCACAGAATAACAAGTTTTAAAAAATTAAAAAAAAAAAAAAAAAAGAAACGCTGCATTTTTCCACCAAGGTTAAAAGTTAAAAACCTTTACCAATAGCATACTATCTCTCACTGAATAACGGGAGAGAGCACTTTTCCCACACCTAGCTAAGTTTTCTTTCCTTTGCCTCCTTGTGTGACCAGCAGTTCTGTTTCAACTCCTCTCTCAGCACAGCTACGGATACTCAACTTCCAGTGGTCTGCACAGAGAGAGAACAGCCACATTTTGAACGGGATTGATCCAGACACATGAATAAACTTGAACTGAAGCAGGCATGACAAAATCATGCAAGCAACTTCTTATGACCTGACCCACCATGAACATTCAAGCCCTAACAGGCATTGCAGGAAGGAGGGTTTATCATCTGACTTGGTATTTCCTGCATGAGAAAGGAGAGACAGCAACTCAAGTCCTCTCTCATAAACATTCCCACTCATACAACAGACACACAAACAAAACTTGTCTAGGTTTAGATCTAAAAAAAAAAAAAAAAAAAAAAGGCAGATAACACACTCTGAATGGGGAGGGCCACAGAGATCTCTGTATCTGACGACACCAAATTAAACCACACACTAAATTAGCTCCTACCAGTGAGCAGGCTGGAGCCTCTTGCCAAATCCTAATCGGTACAAAACCCAAGCAGCAGAGTCCAGCTCCAGAAAGAGTGTTCCAAGTCACAGATGAGGTCCCATTTCTGACTCTGCTACTGATGTGAGTTTAATTCCTAATCCTGCGCTAGAAATCACTACGTGTCTGAAAACACTGTGGAAGCAATGTTAACATGGCATCAGGTTCCTGTGGGATTTAATGAGTTCTGTGGGAAGACACCTTGTCTGAAGCAACTGTCAACACAGTCTCTGGGGGGAAGGTAGGGAATAGTTTCAGTTATCTGCAATAAAAGCTTTACAAGAATAACACACAGCCGCTTAAACTTGAAGTCACTTTGACATTCGGGCTATTCTGCCCAACACTTGACTTAAAAATAAGGAAAAAAAAAATCAACAGTCATTTACATAAGGACAGAGGGAAGATCATCTGTTTGTCTGCAGATCAGAGTCAAACAAGACTTCATTTGCAACATAACTTTTTTTTTCCCCTCTTAAATACCTATATATCTTTCAGTTTATACACTATACAGGCATGAATACTTGAGTATGATGTTACTATCATGATGGATCATAGAATGGTCTGGGATGAAAAGGACCGTAACGATAATCTATTTTCAAACCCCCTGCAATGTGCAGGGTCGGTAACCACTAGACCAGGGATTTCTAAATGCATTGCAGTAGTACAGTACCATAATCCCCTCCCACAATCAGGCAGAGCAGCACTGTTGGCATGCTGCAGTGATAATAGAGCGCAGGCAGCACGAGGCACATTCCCCTGGGAAAAGAAGGGTCTTGCGGTGATACCCAGATACCATACTTCTACTTCCCCTGACACCACACCACTTCTGCACATAATAAAGAAGTGCTTGAAGGAACAGCCTGCGACCCTGTGAGGAGAACCTAAGCTCCTCTTACATCACCCTGGCCTTTAAATGAGGGTCACCTTGTACCAGCACTTTTCAATACACTGAAATGAGAATCACATCTTACCTTGTCTTTGTATAAAAACCCTGAGCAGCGGATGAGCACTTGAAACAGCCTTGAAAAAGTTGTCATCGTTATTAATAGGGAGAAGGTCTCCATGCACATCAGCATATCCAATCATCACTTCCAGGTTGGCTATGTGATGAATATGAAGAATTAGTTTATAGAAGTCTTCAAACTTTCCTGGTTTGTAGCGGTCCAGGGAGAATCTTCTGAACTCTGCCCCAAACTGCAAGAGAAAACAAAGAATATCTGCTTTCAGACATCACCAAAGCACAACGTTTTAGCTTGGCACTTAAACACGGTGTCCACCACTTCTCCTTTCTATACGTATCAGTGCTGTCAGGTCTACAAACACCCTAGTAAGCCCCCTATTAGAATATAACCACAGCTACCAAGACACCACCCTACTTGACAATAGGTATGCTTTCACATGCCACCTTAGTATCTGAAAATACACACTAAGTTTTCATCCAGAGGATTACATTGGTAGGATTCAATTCTGAAGTGCCATCATTATCATCATGATCTCAGACGTCCACAGAACTAGTCTTCTCTGAAGCAGAAGTGCTCACTCCACTGCTTTCAAAAGAAGTTCCTCAGCTATTCAAACAACCTTAATAAAAATTCTTTACATGCTTTCCATCAATACCACTGGGATCCCAACCACGATACTTCTTAGCGTGGTATGCAAGCGCACAGCCTGCTATTAGGAAGTTACACTCACTCTACATGCCCCCAAAATTTCCTGGCATCCATACAGAATGAGCAAAGTCCTTCAAGTGTGTTTCTACAGGTTTAATTTTTCTGTCACTCCATCAGTTTCTAGTTTTGAAGCTTCACAAGTGACTTAAAAAAAAATTAAAAATCCAGGAGAGATGGTTTGGCACAGAACAATTTAATGTGTTTTAAATACATGAAGTTAAATAAGTCAAAAAGTGATTGTATTAAAGACTTTAATTAGCCTTACTTCTGATATCAGAAAGCAAGTATGCTATTAAGAACAGGAGGAAACTATCAGATTCTCCAATCTTAGAAATGAATGGCGTGAAAAATCAGGCATCTAGCTAAACCAATACGACAACTGGCTGGTATGTTTCTTTCCCTAACTTA
Source organism: Meleagris gallopavo (assembly GCF_905368555.1). Taxonomy (NCBI): domain Eukaryota; kingdom Metazoa; phylum Chordata; class Aves; order Galliformes; family Phasianidae; genus Meleagris; species Meleagris gallopavo. The sequence continues at coordinate 35,764,866 of NC_139406.1, forward strand.
GGTCATTTAGTACTACTGTTTATCAACTGAACCTCTTCATCACACTCATTTCTGAAAACACTTAAGTATAAATCCAGGAATAAGGCAGTGACTGGCATCTCATGGAAGTTCTCATTTGCAAAGTCAGTCAATGCCAGGCAAGAGACCACAGGCAAAAGAAAAAAAAAACAAAAACATCCAAACAAAAAGATCAAAGAAAATTGAGAACTTTTTGTAACTTCTTTCTCAAAGCAGAGGCTCTCAGTTGTTAAATCAACTTATACATGCAAGCCACTCTTCTGCTGAGGCTAACAAAAGTATGAATCATCACCAGAATCATATTTATTCAAAGGGAAAAAAAAAAGCCCTGCTAGCTTTTGGGTGCAAGCATGTTCTCAAATTACTTCCACAGCTATGAAAATCCCACTCTTCAGCATCAAAGCCTAGTTGTGATCATCTGAAAGCTCATTTAGTCAAATTAAGCTGCTTGTTTGTAATATTAACTGTTAGTTCCAGTTTGGATTTCAATTCAGAGTGCCCATCATAATGCACAAAAGCCAAACAAACCACAGCTGGTTCCAATGGAAGAAAAAAGTCTTTGTCCTCAACCCCCACTCCTCTTCAAAGAAATATCCAAGTGACAACTTACTCTTTCAGTTTAAAATATGTCAATAGGAAAGTCGACATCTTCGTTTGAACAGTATCTAAAAGTTTTTCTTTAGGTACGAAAGAAAAGAAGTCACGTTCACCTGACAAGTTGAGCACTTATGGAGCAAGCTCAAGAGGCAGCAATGAGATCTCTTGTAGGTCTTGTCACAGCTACACTCCTCAGCACATCTGAACACAGCACCCCTTTAACCAAAGCAACATCCCTTGGGTACCAGTCCCAGCAAACACTCAGTTATTGGGCAGGCCACTTGCTTAGCCCCACAAACAAGCATGGCGCTCATTTACCCCAGCCTACAAAACACCTTGATGTCTGCCTTGGTGAGCCTCTGGGTCCTGATGCGCCCAGCGCTAGGAACATCGTGGTCAGGGGAAAAGTGATATGGGAAAGGAGAGGAGAAAAGAAGCAAGGACAACTATTACAACCCCAGGCTGAGCTGAGGCTGCTACAGAAGTGGTGGGCATCAATGAGGAGACCAGGCCTCCTAGCCTAGGCCCTGCAGGAAGCATGTTCTGAGGCACATCAGGTATCTGTGGAAGGCAGCACGGAGTATTGGCACACCATAGGGATCCTACTGCAGACTGGGGTACTGAGGGCTGATAATAACACTGCATAGCCAGATCAACTTGTTCAGCCTTGGGAGAGACAAGAGTCAACCTCTTTTGTGTAGGAGAATGACAGCAATAAACTAGCATATGAGATTTCACATGTCCCTGCATGAAGCAGCCCTTCAAGGCAAGGGAGCTGGAAGGCGACTCCACAGAGGGGAAGGAAGTCCCTTCAAAAGGGATTTAAGCGGAAATGCAGATGACGTTTTGTTGTTTAAAGTCTAGCACTGCTGTAGTTGTAGCTTAGCTGATTAATATACCCTAGGCACATGCACAGGCAGCAACCATTGTCAGCGGGTCCTTTCAGAGGAGGGTAAAAAATGCTTCAGCAGTGACCGCTCATTCATCATCCCTAATGAGGCTGATAGAGAGTATCGCAGTAATAATAGGTTTTGCAGTACCACACAGCTTGGAGACCGGGTGCTCCGCATTGTATTCAGCCAGGATTTCAAGATAACACCCACCGTGTATCTTCCAGAAACTTCAAATTCTGAGGGCTTTTCAAAGACTCACAATGGCTATCTGCTTTTCTAAGCTACAAAGTTCATCTTTAGTCTACCACTCCAATGAAAGAGACACAAGGACTGGTGTTTGCTAGCACAGTCTCTGCCAGAACAATACTGTATTACACTGCTTGACAAACTAACAGTTTTAACAAGCAGATTAGTTTTCTATAGTGAAGTAAATGATTCTGACCTTTTTATCTAATGCAAATACTGCATCTACTATTGCAAAAGTCAGAGGGCAGGAAAGCCCAAGGGAACTTAAATGAATTTAGTCTAACAGAGCTAATTATGTTGTGGAGGGGGGGGAAGGGAGAAGAAAAAACTAGAAAGAATTGTCAATTTGGCTTCACAAAGAATACGCTCTGTCCCAAGTTCCTCCGAAGTATCTGCCAGCCACTGTACTTGCTGTCTGCAACTACACGACCAAAAGCATCCAAAACAAATGCCATGCAGTATGCAGGAGCCCTGAGCAAAACCAGAGGCCAAGAAAAATAATTACAAGAAAAGGAAAAAAAGTGTTCTGATGAAAGTTACGAAAAAGAAGAAAGTCACAGCCAGCTGACCAAAAAACTTACATGGGCTCCACGACAGCAATCAAGTTCTTTTTAAAAAACTTTTCTAAAAAATGGTGGGGTGCAGCAGCGAGGGCAGAAAGGAGCAGGATTTTGAGGTCTGTTTCCTCAGAGTGCCGCTATTTTGTGAAACAAAACAGAGGAGTTTTCTGCAAGCCAAAGTGACCTTTTCGTTTTTTAGAAAAGGTAATTTCAAGAAATTTATGGGGTTTTAAGAAAAAGTGCTATGTTTATGAGATGCTCTCCCTCTGGCTTATTGCTAGCTTTGAGTTTAAGCTATTGTAATAAGAGAACAACAGAGAACATTTAGCAATAAACATGAATTACATTAACCACTTACTTCTCCCACAAAGTATCAGGGACAGAAAGAAAAACAAACACTCCCATCCATGCACAGACTGTATTTTTGGCTTACCCATGAGATTTCCAAAATGAAGACTACCTGACCAGGGTAACTTTATCAGTAAGAAGGAGGGAAGACAAAAGGTAAATGATTTTGTACCAGGTGGTTTCAACTGGGGCTTGAGCTCAGCTGTCATCCTTCTGCCTTCCCGTTTCTCATGACATGTCTTCCCCGACTCACTCAGCACTCTTTCACACTGCTCTCCAATCTCACCACGGTCATCTCTAACAGCAAGATGTCACCAACCAAGCAGATGCTCTCTGCAACAAGTTCTCGTCTTGCCTTCTGCCACCTGCCCCAAAGCAGCTCTGCTCCATTCCAACCATCAAGCTGGTGGGAAACTGGGCATTTTGCATCCCGCTCAGTCCCCTGCTCACCATTTACTATTTCTTCACAGAGGTGGCCAGGAGAACAAAACTGCCCCTTGTATTTGATCCTCCCGTGAACTCCATTACAGACATTTTTTACTACTTCAACCTCAAAGTTTTTTCCTGGTAGGCATTATGCTGTTACTCTTCTCTCCCTTATAGCCTCCCCTGTCACTCCCCAATAAATCACAGCCATGCTCTACTATCTTCAGTTGTTATCCTCCCCCATCCCCAATGGTTCCCCTTCACTTTCACAGTACTTCAACACAACAATTTCTGCCTCTCTGACTTTCATTTGCAAGGCAGTATTCACCCCTCCAACCCTCTCCAGTCCCTGACGATCTTTCTCCCTCCATAGCTTGGAAGACAAGTTTACCTCCTGCCTGACCACATCTCTCAGACCAACACCTCTCCATGAGATGTGCCACCCTTGCCATCTCTTACAGATTTCCTCTTCAGAGAATCTCAACCATCAGCACAAGGGTAAATTGAGCCACATTTTGCGCACTCTTTTCCCTTCCTCACCTAAATTCTTCAACACAAGAACCTTACACAGCTTCCCCTAGCACCTGCAACTTCTGTACCCCCCTTCATGGAGGAACCACAGATCTACATTAGCTACCTTCAGACCTTTTCTGCCCAGTGTCTGAAACCCACAAACACTCACACACCATCAAACTCCTGCTTGACTACTGGTCTGCGCTTTTCAGTGGCCTTCCTAAGCACCATTTTGCCACACCACCATCTAACAAAAGATACTTTTTTCCAGCCTGTTCCTTTGAAGACACCCTCTTTGTCACTCCTTCCCCCCCCAGTAACTTTCTCAATTAGGGTCACCAGCATAACTGCCCTCTCTGCTTCAGCTCATGATAAACATCTTCAAATCCACAGTGCTGTCCTGCTTCATGCAGCTGTTGTTCACAACAAAGCCTTTAAAAGAAAGAAATATTTGCCTTACATGGCTGTTCTCCCTCTCCTAATTTCAGGGAAGAACCAAAGCCTGCTTGCAAAGGATGTGGAGCAAACTGGTCCTGTATTTTCAAGATACTGCTCAACATGCACCCCATGCACCACCAAGCCTTAGCACAATTACAGTGCAGGAAGCAAGCATCCATGGCATGCCACCATCAGCACAAGGCAAAAAGAAGCAGCTGGCCCCTTGCCACCCATAGGACAAAGCAGCACTGAGTCAGGAGACCTGGTATTACACACTGCCAGCAGCACACAAGCCTGCGGGCAGACAGGCAGCCCTGCACTAGTACAGGTCTCCAGCCAGAGCAAACCACTTTCCCACCATTTTCTAAGTGACGTAACCAGTAAGGGCTCTGGCTGGTAGCAAACTCATTTAAGACCCTTTTAGTTTCTGCCAGAGCTCTCCACAGCCACCAGCAGCTGCAGAGAAGCAACTTGACGCACAGGCACACCTTACCAGACCTGACAGGGAAGCAGGAGGATGGCCCCAGGCTGGGTGGCCTGGGGCTGGTACAACGCAGCCTGCCCCAGACATCCCTGCCTCAATTAACTGCAGGAATTTCCAATGGGAACAGCACTAACTGTGCTGGGAGACCTTGCCTTCACTTCCAGGGAGGGAATGTCTCAGAAGGTACATTTCATCCTTAACTTCTGGCTGCATTGTAAATGTAATTAGGGGCAAGCAATCAGTCTTTGGGAGAGTGTTTCTCGGTTAGTAAAAGCACACACAAAGGCATGATAAGGCACTACTGAGGAAAGCGCTATTAATTGCAGCCCTGAAGAACTCCTCAGAGGTGGCTGGTCCTGCAGGCTGCCAGACAGAGCCTCCACAGGTATTTTAGCCTGCAACAGAAGACATTCCTTTCTGACTCCAGCTGTAAACAGCTTTTCAACTTTAAAGAGCACTCCAGCAAATTAAAGGTCCGTTGTTCTGTGGCCTTCAGGACAGTTTCAGTGTGGCGAGACGGAAATCTAGAAGACTCCATAAGACAGACTTGTTAGATGGAATTTCAAGCAGATCAGGAATTCCCAAGTCACTAGCATAAAAGTGACCACAAAAGCAAGGTTGAGAACCTGGAGGTGGATCAAGCACAGGAGAGTATGGGAAATGCCAGTACACAAGGTAGCAGAACCACTGCAGAACAGTTCTCTTTGCAGCTGGGAAGTTTGGCTTCTCACCTGTGAAAGGCACTGAGCAAGCACAGGGCTCAGCTGATGGATGGTAGCTTGTTAAGCTGCAGTCACTTTCTCTCAAATGACCTAACATTCAAAGACAGACCTCAGTTTATCAAGTATGACCACTTCAGAGAATTATCCTGCTATGGAAAACGAGGAGTTGTAATAACAGAGGAACCAGCAGGTTAGCAAATGCTGCTTAGTACATTGCAATAACCACTGTACCTACAGTCAAAAGCCCTGCAAGCTGGGAGGGAAAGGAACAAGGGAAAGACCTCTTAAAAGACTGATGTTCAAAGGATAAGAACCTACTTTTGATACATTTTATAAAAATCCAGACTGACTTGAGCTGATGTTGCTGTGGCATAATGTCTTCATTTGAAAGGGGAAGCTCCGTGGTTTTCTGAGACCATGCCACATTTGTTTTGCATGTAAGCAAATATTTTGAAGCTCAAAACCAGCAGTTCAAACATCTGTTCATAGGGTTTTTCACTGCTCTTATTTTCATTGAGTTCTAGGTATGATAAATATAATCCTAACTTGGAAGAAACTAAAGTACTACTTAAAAACACAAAGCAGGCTTGAAGACTTTTTAAACCTACAGGATTTTCAGCTTTTTCATCATTTTAGAAGCATGCAACACATAGAAAACATCCTTTGAACTCCAAAAGGCCTGTACAACTTTCAGAGTTAGCATGAGATCAGTAAAAGTGCACAAGGCTGGGAAACACAATCTGTAGATCTCTCTCACTAAGCTAACTTGAGAGATAAGCAGCAGAACTTAACAATCTCTTTGCAGAGAAATGGCATAAGTTTGTTCTTATCTGTATTGATACAGATTGCTAAGGTACCTGAACTGTACCAGCAACTTTCAAAGGAAAAAGAAAGGATGCTGAAGGTTAAACCAGATATTTTTATATAACGGGTACATGTACATTTCCCACAAAAGGAGATGACACGTAGGCAGGACGAGGCACCCCAGAGGCGTTAGGCTGTTACACCCAAACAGCAACTGGGAGGAGAGTTGCTGAAGCACTATCAAGCTCATGCACATGCCCAAGACTTGAAGCCACTATTCTCCCTGCTAGTTACTAGGTAAAAACCCAGAGCACAGTTGACCACAAGCATGTCCTGTCCTCAAGGCCCACATCAATCTCACGCTCATACTGTGGATGCAACAGAATATAGCTGAAAGTTTATTAAAAATCCAGTTGTGGCATTCAGACAAACATCAACATTCAGTGGAACAAAGCAGAAAGTAGGTGAGAGGAGAGAGCAAAGGAAATACAGTTATGGCTAACTGGTATATTTATCTTAATGGGCTTGTTTACAGTAGAAGGATGATAGTCACATTGTTAATTTGTATATCAGTTTGTAGTATTGACACTATTAACATGGCTGCAGAGTCAAGGTCTACCACCAAGCATCTAAAACAGCACCTGAGTCAGGCAGCTGTACTTTCATAGTCCTCAATTATTGCTCCAGTTTTCACTCTTCAACAGCAGCTAAACAAGGTGGCTTTTGGAAAGGATTATTTTTTTCAGGCAACTATTTTGAAAACCTGAAAAAGAATTCTTACAGATATATACAGCTTACAGAAAATGCAGTTTTTCACTCAGTTGAAGGAGAGTAAAAGAAGATGGACTATACAGAGCTATAATTAAAGAGGCAGTCTCAGTATTAATGCAGGAATTCCTATTTTATAAGTTCTGGTACTTCTGTAGGCTTACATTCACAAAGAGAGGGGCCTTCAACCTCTTGGTAAAGCTAGGGAGAGAGAGAAATGAAGAATAGGTTTGTGATCGAGTGCCAACAGGAAGGATTCTTAATAAAACAAGAATCCCCACACGTTGTTTGCTCTGGAAATCTTGGTAAACGGGAAAGAAAGAGTCATCTGGAAACCTTTTTTTAGAGATTAGAGGTAATTTCTTCAAAGGGAGCAGCTACACCACTTGTCACCAGACTGGGCGAGTACGAGACACAGGAGAATACACAGCTCTTTCAGGCCTGCAAGATAAAGTGGCTTCAGATCCCGTCTAAAAGGGCTGAAACATTTATTTTGAGCAGCAGGGACAACACCTAGATAACAACTGAGCTTCTAATTTACTCTGTTGAGAAACACTGAAGTAGAGAAAAGGGAGAAGATATAATTACAATTCAATTATTATTTTCCTTTGACATGTGCCAATTTCTAAGCAGGTTTCTCCTTCTCCTTCCTCTCCCATCCAGCATAAGCTCATAAGTGCTTTGATTATAAGGCTGGCTTCAGGGGCGGAGATGGGGGCAGGACAGGGCCTGAAGGAAGACGGCTCCCTAAAGCACAAGACTCTGCAATTGCAATTACTGTAACTGCCATGTTTGTGAACAGATGCACGCAGAGGGCTCATACTCCCTCTTCCCCTTCGGAACCTACTGCAAGTCAGTGACCAGGAGACTTCTAAAGCACCTTCCATTTGCCCAGAGAAAAAAGCTGGCCTGATGTACACCAGGACACGTTACGCTGTGCCACAAAGCTAGGGTTAAAGACCAGTAGGCAGAGTGTACATCACTCCCAAATCTCCTCCTGCAAAAACTGCAAGGCATCAGAATAACCGTGGACACAGCCATGTCCGCAGCTATGGCTGCAGGTCTGGCTCGGTCCAGGTTCAGAACAGCTACAATCCCCTCACCACAGAGCTCACATACTTACTGTATGTAAGAAAGGCATTTATGAATCAGAGTGAGCTTAGCCACCATGATGCTCCTTTCCTTTTTTAACGATTTTTTTTTTAAATAATCCTCTGACACACATCAGAAATCTTAAAATTTACAGGTAATTGGTGACTGCTAAACAACTCTTTCATCCAGCACAGTACCAAGGATCTGATAAACTCTCCCATTCCAATAAGTACAGGCACAAACTAATTTCCAGGGTCTTTCTTTTGGAGAACAGAAATAACATTCAGGTATAGACAATTCTCAACTAATCCAGAAAGCGTTCTGTTCGTTTTCACAGGAGCCATTTCCACGCAGCGGCCTAACACAACACACCAGCTGGGCGTAGGCAGGAAATTACCTGGCTATCACACCATAGGCTAAATAAATAAATAAATAAAATTTAGAAGTCAAGTTTGCAGCCTATATGACTCCCCACAGCTCCTCCAGGTCTGACTCAACCCACAAGGGGAGGAATGCCCCGTGCCACGTGCCAAGGCAACGCTCCCACTGGGCCCCTTCACCACAGAGCCCACCCCAGCCCTTCGAAGCCACTCAAGCCTCCCAGCTTGTGGCTGCAACACGGTGCCCAGGAGCACCCAGCCAGGACCCAGTGCTGCTGCCCGTCAGGCACCAACCAACAGCACACAGACTCAACTTTCTGGTTTTCTGGCAGGCTGGGGCAGGCCTCGTGCTTGCAAAACAGAGGCAACTGAGCGCTTAGGAGCTACCAACAGCAGCTTTATCCAGTCCTGCACAGCCCCTCGTGTGGCACTACCGACCAGAGCTTTTTGCTGGCTCCATCCTTACCACAGGACAATGCCGTAAGAGGGACCCCGTGGGCTTTATGCAGAGCAGGACACCACTCAATGAGTACCAAGTAGCTCCTTCTCACCATCCACAACAGTGTGTGCTCACAGCCCCCTACCACCCTGCACCTACGCAGGGCTCGCTTATGGGACCGCTGCGGCTGTAACCAGGGCTCTGAGCCTTTGTTATAGGACTCTCTTAAAGCTGTTATTAAGGGAACGAGCTCACGCTATGGATACGTTAAGCTAAAGGAAGAGAATGCAGACGTCAATTCGCACCTACGGCCAGTGCTTCAGACTGGAGTTTATGTGTTTAGGGCACCACTCAGCACTCACAGAACGGGACCACAACTCGCCATGAGTGCAGAGGCCACGTCCCACCTCGGGAGCATTACAAACTGCCCGACCGTGGGAGCACGACAGACACCCGTAACCCCGCAGCATTTCGGTGGCAGCGAGGACCGAGGCAGTCGGGCGCCCCTCGGGCAGCAGCCATCCCGCCGTCGGGCAGGTGACGAGAGCCGGGCAGCTTTCCTGCACTTCCACGCGCGCTTCCCCAAGCGGAGGCGTACCGGCTGAAGCCTCGGTAGCCGCAGCACCCAGTGAGCGGCCGGGGACACCGAGACGCGGCCGGCCAGCCGGCCGGTGGCGAAGCGAGACGGAACGGTATCGGGCCGGCGGCGCTCCCCGCGCTGCCCCGCCGAGCGAGCGCCGGCGGCGAAACAAAAGATCGAGCGGCGGTGACGGGCACGGGGCCCCTCGCGCCCGCCCGCACCGCCGGGAGCGGAGACCTCGCCTGCCCGCCCTCAGCGCCCCGGGCCGTACGGCCGGCGGCGAGGCCGCGCTCACCTTACTCTTCACTTCCACTGCGCTGCATTCCAGATACCGCAGAGTCTGAGATTTGTTGAAGCTCCGGTTCATCTTCTCGGCGCCACTGCCGCCCCCCCCACTCTTCCCCTCCTCCTTCTCCTCCTCCTCCTCCCCCCGCCGCCCCGCGCGCGGCCGGCGGCACGCGGCGCCCAGCTCCGCTCAGCTCCCCGCCGCTCCGGCCACTTTGTCCCAGCGCGCCAATGAGAGCGGCCGCTCCACCGCGCTCGCGCTCCAGCAGCCGACAGCCGCGCGCCCCCGCTCCGCCGCGGGGGGACGGCGGCCCACGCCCCCGAACCGCGTAGCCACGCCCCTACGCGCTTAACCACGCCCGCTCGTTCTGCCTCCGCCCCGAACCCTGCGGGTGTCCGCAGCCCCGCGGTTCCTGCCCCGAGTCTGGCGTAAGCTGATGGGCCTCCACTGGTTGATAATATTGGTACCTACTGCAGTGATAGGATTTTTAATTTTGTGCTTTTGAGAGTGCAGAATATTCACTCTCTTTTTTTTTTTAATCCCTTTCTCTCTTGTTATTGCTTTGATTGTTGGTTTTCCATTCTTGACTAAAGGGAAAAGCTAGTAACAATGTCTCCCAGTGTCCTTCATTTCAGCAGAAAAACAGAACTCGCTCTCCACCGTCTGTTCAGAAGAAGCGTCTTCTACCTCCACGTGCGATAAAAATTGTGTTTGCACTGTGATTCATAGAATCATAGAATCATTTGAGTCAGAAGGGACCCCTAAATGTCACCTAGTCCATCTCCCCTGCAATGAGCAGGGACACCTACAGCTACATCAGGTGGCTCAGAGCCCTGTCCAGCCTGACCTTGAGTGCCTCCAAGGATGCAGCATCCTCCACCACACATAGAATCCTAGAATCATAGAATTGCTCAGGTTGGAAAAGACCTTCAAGATCATTAAGTCCAACCACACTCCAGGCAACCTGTTCCAGTGCTTCATCACCTTGTAAAGTTGGATATTCTTCCATACATGCAATCTATATCTCCCCTCTCTTAGTTTGGAACCATTTCCCCTGTCCTATCACAATACACCCTGCCAGAGAATCTGTCCCCTTCTTTCTCACTGCCCTCCCTTAGATAGTAAAAGGCTGCTCTTAGGTCTTGCCTGATTCACTGCCGCAGACCACTGAAATTAACACAACTTTCAAGTTCCTATACCTCAAATAGTAGAGCAGAGTTTCCCTTGCCATTGTATGATTTATGGCTTGATACTAAGAGTAATAGATTGACTTTAAAAAAAAAAAAAAAGAAAAGGAAGAAAAGAAGAAGAGAAATAGTGAAAAAGAAGAAAGCTTCAACAAGAGAAATAGTGAAAAGAAGAGAAACAGTGAAAGCAGAGGAAAGGAGATGGGGTTTCACTAATAGTTGTATGGGTTCAGGCCATCCTATACAAGAAACACTGAGTAGATTTTCAGAAAGCTCTTTAGGTCTCTAGATGGAAGTTGCTGTACAGAGAACAGCTACTTAGGAAGTTAGGATGATGACTGTAAACACTTTAAAAATACAGTTGAAATTTAAAGATACTACTGCTCATAGTTCCAGTGTGCAGAGGCGTCTGCCTGCCTCTCTTCCCCGTGTCTCATTTTAGTTGGTCCTATTGCTGAGTAAATTGAAGCATAGTTGTAAGTTGGCAAGTTCAGGATACATCTTCTAATTATCCCTGTAATATCAAATAATTTGTATAGTTGACATTATCTTCCCAGGCATCTTTGCCATGTGAAACTGTGATTTAAGTTAGAATGGGCTGTAAAAACACACACCATGGTAGGAGAGTAACTTCTCTATGGTAATTATCAATTTCTCTAAAGAGTTTAAGATGATCAGATCTCCATTAAATTAAAGAAATTGAAAGAAAAATACCTAATTTAGTGGTTTGCAAAACTCGCCATAGCAAGGGGTTTGACACTAGGTGATTGTTGAGGTCCCTTCCAACCCAAGCCATCCTGTAATTTTATGATTCTATGAAAAGTAATACTGCTAATTTTAATACATAATGTCAATATGAGAAAGCCACTACAGATGTAATTCCTTCTGTTTATGGTCCAAGTACTTACCTGACTTGCTTAGTGAATAGAAGAACTGTTCTACAACAACCTTCTGCAATTCTTCTCAATCACAAGTTGTGTCTGTTCTCTCTTGGGTAACCATTTAACACACAGCAAGAAGAGCTGGAAGCTGAAACATGGATTTTGGTAACAAGATAAAATAGTACAACTTTTGCTTGGTATCATTTTCTCATATAAACACTCAAGAGGTTTTCAGCCTGGCATGGGATGCAGTTAACTGGAATGAACTACAAAATCTTAATGAAAGTGTGAGTTATTGAAAACTTCTATTTGGAAAGGTAAAGCAACAAATAAATAAATTACCTCAATATTCCTGAATTTAAGGAGTTTGTAATGTACTGTATAGAATCATAGAATCATTAAGGTTGGAAAGGTCACTATCATCCAGTCCAGTCATCCTCCTACCAACAATATTGCCCACTAATCCATGTCCCTCAGTGCCACATCCACACGGTTCTTGAACTCCTCCAGGGATGGTGATACAACCACCATCCTGGGCAGCCTGTGCCCAGCCTGTGCCACTGCCTCGCCACAGTTTCTGAGAAGAAATTTTTCCTAATATCCAACCAGAATCTCTACTGGTACAACCAGAGGCCATTCCCTCTCATCCTATCAGTATTCCCAGGGATAAAAGGCTGAACCCCCTATCTAGCCCTCTCAGAGCCCTCTCAAGCCCTCTCAGAGATGGTTAGGGGCATCACCTTCTATTAAGGAAAAGTAACAAGGAACTGCTGTAGCAAAGGTAATCAATCCTACAGAATATAAATCTTGACTTACTGTTCAGAATCTCAAAAAATGTAACACACAGAAGCTGAAAGCTTCTTAGCAAAAAAAAAAAAAAAAAGTTATCAGATGACTTTTTAAGTCTGTTCTTTGCAGGATTTCTTTGGCAGACCTTCTAAAGCAGTTACCGTATTAAGATAAAGATAGACTGAAAGATGTAGCTCCTGATTAATAATAATGATAAAAACCAGTCAGAGGGAGAGCTCACACTTACTCATGCAGCAAAATCCCTCCCATGTTAGCCAGGCCACTGCACATAGCTGTACCAGGCGGGGGTCACCTGATCCCATCAGAGCTAGTCCATGGACAGGCACCATGCAGCTCTTAATCAGTAGGAATGAACATAATCTCTTCCTCACCCACCTGATCTGCAAAGAGATTTGCCAAGAAGCTGCTTACTACATTACATATTTCTTCCAGCCTGCATTCACGCCCTGTAAAACACTGAAGTTTTGGAATGCTTGTGCACAATCGATCCTTTCCAGAGCTTTCAGCTAGGGCACACGTTCCCAGAGTCCTTCAAAGCAGCTGCTCAGAACTGCACGGAGCATGAGACACATTAAATCCTCCTTCCCACAGGCTCAGGGCCAGATGCTCAGCGGGTGCAAAGCAACAGAGCCTCGCTGCAGCTCTTTGGGGGCCCTAAGCCTGTCAGCGGAGTGAATTCCCTGGCCTCTATGGATGAGGAGCCTACATTTGTAACCTCTGGCCTAGCCTCCATCCCGTGCTGCCGTCCTTGGTGACTTGAAATGGGAAGTGAGACATTAAGGACTGCTGTGTCAAGGTGCTGGAGAGACATTTTGACAAACACTCCTGAAAGTATTTCTGCATCCCAGTGTGCTGAAGACACTGCAGGCTGTCAGCTATGAGGCAGTAACACGGTGTCCTCCCCCGTTTCTGCTGTTAGCAGAAAAAAGCTCCTTGTATATCTGTTTTCTTCCCTTTGCACCTTCTTAATGTCAAGAAATAAGAATATTTCTCTGCAAAATTGGTGTTTCTATGCTTTGTTTCCTTCGTAATTCATGTCTTCCTCAAGCATGTGTGAGGATTACATGCGGGACTGTGGATTTCAGAACCAGGCCTTCTGGCCATTTTGATAATATCATGGGAGGAAAACTCTTTCCCAGAACCAAACAATTTTATTGCATTCCACGATCATGTGCAAAACAGTGATCCCATCTGTTCAACAGCAATCCCCCTAAGTACAGGGCTGCCTCTCGCTCACGAGTCTGGGCAGTTCAACAAAGCAGCCTCCGTTTTCAATGACACGTTTTTCTTCAAAATACAAGACACCACTAAGGACAGCTTCATAATAATTCACATATTTGTCAAGGAGTATCTTCTTATGTACTATTTTGACTGGTATGAGCCCTGCAGAGCAGTATGGTACAACAGCAATTCCTCCTAAATTTAGGCATCTTTCAGATCACTTTTGCCAGTTCTCCTAAATAAACAATAAATGAATAAACAATAAAAATATTAACCTTAAATTCAAAAGATGAAAACTGGACTTCCTAGTTTTTATTTTTTCCCTGACAGCTTGAAGACTTTAAAACAAAGAGTGCTTGAATTCAGCACTCCAGGTATAGGGCAGTCTACCACAGAGATTTTGCAACAAAACAACTATGAAATAAATGAAAGATAATATAATTTATGAGATTATTCCAGCTGAGGTCTGGTGCCTGGGATTTTTGTCATAACTATGAACATCAGCAAGTTTCACATACCAAGTGTTATAAAAGACTTCTGGAAACTCAAGTTGAGGGCATTCTAATTGCTTAATTCTGCTTATCTAAACTTCTAAGTGTCTGTCTTGGGTCATGTTCAAGACCTTTTAATGATCTCTCCACCTGACTGCTCAAGCTTCCCTCAATAGCTCTGGAAAATCTAAAGTTTAATTCTTGTGCTTTTCCCTTCAGAAACTGATCTGCAAAACAAAATGTGATTTCAGCGGATGCTTTCCAGTGCAAAGAGATCATTATTCGACTGGAAAGTGGATGTATGTTTTGCTGGCCTTGCTGGTGCACATGCTGTACCTGCAGGCAGGGAGGAAGTGCCCACCCAACCTGTTTTGCCCCAGCTCCTTTCCAGTCTTTTCTCTGCAGTTAGAGCAGCCAGGGAATATTTATGTCTCTTGAAGGACCCAGTCTATGGGTGGGTTGCAAGAGGGCTGGAAGGGAGGTCTTCCATGAAGTTGAAATGCCTCATGTTTTTTATCTTTGTAAGAAAAGTTTCCTAGGATTTGGCAGGAGAATGGGATGTGCTTTGTTAATTTTATCAGCAACAGGCAAAAATGTGCTGATTTTCTACAAGGTGGGAGGCACCTAGTGGTTGAGAAAAAGGACCCGGAGAGGGTTTGGATTTAAGAAATGAGTAATAGGCATGAGCTAGTCACTCAGCTTTTTCATTTATAAACCAGAATGAAAAAAAAACCCAAACATTTGTATCTCTGCATCATAGGGCTTAATTAACTTGTATTTATGACACCCTGCCAGAAAGGTGTGAAGATAATTAGAAACATAACACTTACATCTGTTCAGGCCTACTCCAGTGGGGCCACAACCCATAATTAAGATCTCTAGCAGATGTCATAATGCAAATGATGACTCCTGAAAAGTGCAAGTGCAGTAACGAGGCGCATGACTGGCTCTTCCTTCCAGATAATGCATGCTCCAGTTCTCGTGGCTATCCATATGCCCTCACATCTCGTGCTAACTTCAAGGGACAGCGCTGCTCAGCTCGGTATTGAAGGGGAAGGAATTTTTACTGAAACATGCTGTTTTATGATAAATATCTAGCCTCTGCGAAGCACACTAATCCGATCCATACTTGTGCCCTTACTGCAGGCAACTGCAGAAAGAAGCACTTGCCATTGGGAGGGATAGTTTACTGGGGCTGTTAAGGAGAAAAGTGATATCATTTACATTTTTTTGGAACAGTGGCCTTTTTTCCCATAACTCCCTTCCTTGGCTTTTGTTCACTTCGCACTGGCGCCACATGACTGGCTAGGATCTGACGTTATTCTTGATGTTGAGTGCCAAAACAAAACAGTCTCTGGAGACAGGGTGGTTGTGAAGAGTCAGCAAAATGCCAACTGGTTTAGGTTGTTGGTTTTCGTTATTGTGTTGGTGGGGGGAGTGATGGTGTATAGTTTTGGCCCACTCTATATTTCAGATTTGTAAGTGACCAGGAAAACAACTATCTGCAGAACAAGGAAGCAGTTTATTAGCATCCGAGGAGATGCAGGGGGTAAGGCAAGAAGGCAGCAGAGAGCCGGAGCTGGGTGCACTCTGTGAAGGCTGGAAGCTCACTTAGCTGAAACCAGATATTGATAAGCTCAGGTCATACTGAAGAATAGAATTGAAATAGGATCCTGTAAGTAACAGCTCCCCTCATCAGCTTGTTATCTCTCCTCATACAAACTGGGACTCCTCACAGGATAAGGGTTTGGAAAAAAAATCAGATGCATGCCAGTGGGGATGCCAGAAGTCTCCTTCTCGACAAAATAATGGACAAATATATTCTGCCCAAGTACAATCTTTTTCTCCAGTCCCACTGTCATTAGTAATTTCCAACTGAAAGGACACAATTTATTTCCATCAAATATGCATAGGAGGAAAATTCCCTAGCCTCCTACTTGGCAATGGTAAAGCTGTTTTGCCTGAGACAAACAATGAAAAAGAAAAAAAATTACCAAATAACTCCCTCCAAACCACAAAAATCCACAAATGAAATAAACTCCCAGCAAGACTAAACTAGCCTGAGGTAGGCAGCCGGGGAATATTTCAGCTTGAACACTTTTGGCAATGCCATAAGAAAGTGAAGACAAGATCTGGAAGGGCCAGAAACCTGAACGCAAGGCAGGCTGCCCATTACAGCCACCCTGGTCTCTGCCCTATTCTGGGTTCATTGGTTGTGTCTAGCAGGTGATTCCTATTAGGAGTTCCTGTTGGCAAGTTTGCAATTTAACAATAAAAACACTTTTTTTTTTTTTTCATTTTTAAAGCAACACAATGAGAAATACGTGAAGATCTAAGAACTACATAAGACAATTTGGTTAATCACTCCACAGAGACATAATGCCTGATTTCTAAGTCATCTCTTGAGACACTGTTTCAGCACTCAGTAGGAGCTGAGAAGACAAACTGACTCACGGGTTTATTAGGAAGGGAAGAAGAGAAGCTTTATCAATGCCATTATACAAACCCACAGTTTATATAATGTTCCATATTCTATCTGGAATATCTGGTGCATGATTCTAGTCTCATCTCTCATAGAAGGCATGGCAGAATAAATGATGCAGAAAGGGGCTTCAAAGATGGCTGGAGATATGTTATAGCTTCTGTACTGCAATTTGGGAGGGAAAAAAAAAAAGAGGGCTGAGATGAGAAGCTGGAGAAGTTATAAACTTGTTAAGTGAATCAAGAAGGTGAACAAGAAGTAATTACTGTCACTTTACTATAACACAAGAATGGAAAGCATCAGGTGGAATTATCACGCATATTTGTTTAAAGAAAGAAGAGAAAGTATTTTTCTCCTATAATACACAATTTAACAGTGGGATGCCACATGATGCTGTGAAGGCAAAAGACTGTAATTCAAAAGTACTTACATTCATGGAGGAAAGGATGTTAGGGCTGGTAAACACAAAGCAGCAGATACATTTCTGGGTTCAAGAAACCCCTGTGCTGCCAACTGCTAGAAATCAAAAGAGCATACCAGAAAGACTAGCACTATAGTAATCCGGGATATTTTGTCATTTATTCCTAACCTGTTACAAAGATGACAGGCTGTGTGACATTTCAGGTATGGCTGTTCTACTTACAGTACAATAACAGTAGAAATGAATCGTCCATCATTTGAGCAAAATCAGAAAGAAACAAGGCTGAAACAAGGTTCTCTGGGCTGGAGAAGAGCTACAGCAGGGATCCATTTTTACTGTTTGTTTTCTATTGTGTAAAACTGCTTGGATTGCCAGTCCTTCCCAGATAGGTTTGGTTGATTGTGCTTCCTAAGAAAAGCTGCAGTCTGTAATTGATTGTACTTAAGAAAGTTTGCAGTCTATAAAATAGCCATAAATAATGCAAGTACAAAATATGCTTTGGTTGGATGCTAGTTTTCTCTTTTCATAAAAAGTATAAAATTTGGAGTAATGTGCAGCATATTTTGAGTTATACTATAAAGTTGCCTCAAAACCATTTATTAGGTGACCAGTAATTCTCAGAAAAATGTGCCAGCTAAGAATTAATAATGATAAAACCTACATTTTTCTCCTTTGGGAACCTTGTGGGAAATGTCTGGTTTTGCAATTTCAAATTATTTTCAGAAAATGTCCTACCAATTGTAGGTGTTCTGGAAATAGATTAAATGAAGAAGTAGGTGAGAGGCATAAACATAAAACAAGAACAATGAACTCTGTGTCAGTGAGTTTGTCATGTGTGTCTTGAACACTCCTGAAAAAACAAGCAGTGCCTTACAACCTATTCATTCTTAAGCCAGCCACCAAACTGTGGGAATAGGTCTCCCAGCTTAAGTCAGCTTCCAGGCAGATGACTGAAGAATGTTCCTGGAAAAAAAAAAAAAAAAATCACACACAAGTAAAAAAATCTCCAAAGGTACCTCTTCCCTTTAATATCCTGTCAAGGGTTTACTTAGAAAAGGAAGAGTTAGTTCACATAGGCTGGTAAGCCAGGATTTGGGCCTCAGACACAGTAACAGCAAAGTTAAAATGCATGAAATTACACTGCTAACAAGCCTAACACAACTGTTGAGTCATTATCTCCTGTCAGAGAAGCTGGAAAAGTATTGTGAAGCAGAAGAGCCTCCACTGCCTGCAGGACAATTATGGCTGCTAATGAACCTGTATGTAGAATGAACATCAAATTCAGGCCAAAAGTCCTTCTCGGTTTTTGTTTTGTTGGTTTGGTGTTCTTTTTTTCTTGTAGGAATTTGTCTGAAGCTACTTTGTACTTTCCTTCCTGACATTTCCAGATTTCGCCCAATATCAGCCCAACCTTGAAAGCACTTCAGGTTTGTTCCAAGTGAGGATGAAAGGTTTCCACAGCTGCAACTTCCAGGAGCTCCACATTCCGACTCCTTTGTCAGCCACTATCGCTTTTCAAGGTTGCTGATGGCACTCAGATGCCCTTCATGGGCAGGTACCGTCTGGCACAGCACTAGCACAGTATCTTGTTTTCCTTGGCATTCCCCAGCATCACTCTTCTCCACAGTCAGTATGGCCAATTTCAACTCACCTCATTCTTTCCCTTGCTGGAAATAACCCACTGACTTTGTGGTATGAGCACACTGCCTCCTAGGAAAGGAACCCACAGATACTTCCCCTTTTCATTCATGATATGTGCTCACTACTTTTGGATCAATGGCATCTGACTTCGAGTTTTGAATTTAACTTTTCTGTTCCTAGTAGCATATCTGTGCTGATATTTTGTTTGTGACTAACTGCAGCCTGTTGTTCAGCTCTTTCACGTCACACTCAGCATCAGTGCTAGGATATCAGCCCAGATAGTACTCACCTCCTCAAATTTCAGAGCAAGCCTGTGAACATAGAACAGGATTAAAAATTTCATTGACATTTTTCAGATATTTGACTGCTGGTTCCACCCTTGACAGAAGAGAAGAAGCACTGCTGCATTCAGGATATCCAATATTCAATATTCAGTGTGTAGGGAAAGTTTGATTTAGTTTTGCTTCATGAAACACAAGATCATGTGAAACATCTCTTTCTGATGATAAAGAAGGAAGAACTCTTCATTTCTCAGACCTTATTAAAAAAAAAAAAAAAAAAGAGAGACAAGCTGACAAGTAAAGAAAGAAGTCTGAAAAAATTCTGGAAAGAATGGTGTAGTTTTCCTAAAAGAACCCGATATGAAATGTTATCACTGCTGAACTATGGGAAACTTCCTGCCTTCTTGTCTTAGCTTGCTTTCAGTAGATAGAGCTGAAGCTGCCTTGCTTGGCTTACAGAGAATGAATTTGCCTGTGCTAAACCTGATATTTTCTAACTGGAGCCTTCACGACCAGAGGAAGGCATCCCTGTATTCAGGGATGCAGAGCAGCCACAGAGCTGTGATCCCAGCTGTGCACCACTGAAGTCAATTGAGCTTTGGTTCCTGAGTTCAGAACAAGGTTTTAGAAACAACTCGGGAATTATGTATGCTCAGCTCTTCCTGAAAAAGGGCTCTTTCATTAAGAATGCCCAAAGTTAGTGGAGGCCCATAGTGGGCTGATGGTAGTCAGTGTTTTGGTCAGATTATTTGAAAGACAGAGCATGAGGATGAAGCTTATGCCATTCATGGACAACATCAAATCTGTGCTGTCTGGCTGTGAAAATCCAGTTCCAGGGCCAAAGAGCATGAGGCCAGTCTCTGGACAGGACACACAGACTAAGCTTCATCAAGCTATAGGAAGAAGAGTCACATGTGGATGCTAATTTGCTAATATAGGCACACAACAGTTAATGATGCCAGGGACAATTCTTGGTAGACAGAGCTTGATTGTTCTATTGTTAAACAATCTTGTTCAGATTGCAAAGCATTACTAAACTATTCACATTGCCTTTGGCATAGTTTTGTTGGGGCCAAAGAGAATCTTCCTGAGAGGTCCTAGAGGGACCAGTCCCAGAAGGTGGTTTGGGTATGGAGCACACTCTTTGTGAGTGGGAGAGGTTAATTATATAGAATAAGGGTGCTTAGCACCAGAAATGGCTCTGGGCACAATGAATTTACTCAAACAAGCCGCTAAAACTTGCACAGGGGAAAAGATATCAGAGCTTGATTCTTTGCTCCTGAGCAACCTGGTTGGAAACTAGCAGTGACTTTAACAGGGGGCTTTACCAAGCCAAAACAATTGCCTTCAGCAATGCTCCAGATGATCCCAAACTATAAACGACTCCAGGTGTTACCCCCTGCTGCCCTTCAAAAACCTTTGGGAGCAGGAGAGCAGCTGATCGCTCAGGAGCTGGCCAGCCTCCAAAGGGTTGCTCATCAGCGCCAGGGAATTTTGATACTGAGTGCTGTTTTTTGGGCAAAGAAGCAAGTAAAATCACACATCACAAGCACTGTTCTCAATAAAAATAAAGATTTTTTTGCTGTTCAGTAAAAACATCTACATTGACGATTCTTTTGGGTTGTAAACATTTGCTTCTGGTAGACTGATTTGGATGTTGCTGCATTTCTCCCTCTGGTACTTGAGAAACTGAAAGCGGAAACAAGTAGAGAACAAAGGGAAACAGCTGAGCATGTTCTCACTGTCCAACCTTAAACAAAAGCAAATGAAGAGTATAGATAATGCAGTCGATGATTATAAGACAGAGGCTCATTCCAAAACTTCAAGTGAAACCATCTACCCTGTCAGCCAATCTGCTGTTCTTGTTTAAATGTCATTGAAATAAATGTGCCAAGAAATATAAACTGCAAACACAGCATTTTAATAAACATAAAGTGAAATAAAGCAAGCCAGAACAGATCTGTTGGCTCTTGTAGTTTTTTGTTTGTAAGATGGGGAGGCTGGAGGTGGGGGCATGCAGGGAGGGTATTATTTCTTGCACATGTTTTTCTGATGCCGATTAACAAGGGCAATGCTAAAAACTTTCTGTGACTTGTTACAGGCTATAATCTTCAAATTTAGGGCCTTGTACTGCTCTCAATCTATCCACACAAGCCCCACTAAGGAGCACAGAAAGCCTTGAGGAGAGTTTGTGTAATAGGCTTAAAAAATGTCTTAGAAATAAAAACCTATTTAATTTTGCCCAAACAATCTTTTCTCACATTTTGCAGAACAATCTTTGGTACTAATGTATTCCCCAACCATATCATTTATTGTTCTTTAATAGTGTTCATGTAAATAGAGGCTTAAATCAGAACTAAATGATAGCTGGAGTTCGCATAGAACAAAGAACATGAACAGCAGCCACGGTGCTGAAATTCTAAGTACCTCCCAAACATGAAGAAAGCAGAATGACAGCCTTCCCCATCAGACAGCAGCCATACACCCATCTCTGTCCCTGACATTCGCTCCACTTGTTAGTGCCTTCACTAACAGTAATGATGCTGGAGCAAGAGGGAGCTGGGGGTCACAGCTCCCTGCTCCATGTTGCCTCAGCTCCATCTGCTGCCTTTTTCCTCCCCTCTGAGCAAGCTCCTGCCCAATGTTTTAGAAAATTAATGCTAACTAGAAAATGATGAAAGCATATTACCTGTAAATTGACTGACTAATCATGTTCTCTCACCTTGGACCTATTACGTTTCCGAGCTTACAACTTAGTCATCCTTGCAGGCAAGCTCTCCCTATTCCTTGTTTTGCTTGCCAGGTTCATCCAGAATATTTGCTCAGTTCTTTGCTTTCCTCCCAGCTAGTAGTTCAGTCTCCCTGGGTGCTCAGCTCTCTATGCTCTCTCCAGGAAAGTAATTAAGCACATGTTTGACTTTAAGCATGTGAAGCTAATGGTAATTAGGAAAACAGTAGGCTTTACAGCACTCTCCTTTTCTTTGTTGGCAGTTCCTTAGGTAGGTGGGATGAACCTCACTCATCCTCTAGAGGTGCTTCCCTCTACCCAGTGACCTTTGAGGAAATCCTGACAACCTGTACACCAGTAGGAGCCAGCCAAGATATAGCATGTGCATGCCTTACACAGGCCATTTTAACTCGTACGGAAGATAAGTCAAATACTATTTTTAGCAACCTTTATTGATTCCTGTATAATTTCCCTTGCTCTTCCTGTGGAAGTTCCTTCCTTTCCAGTAACACTACCATTTGAAGTAGCACATCAATCCTTATTATGTGTCAAACCTTACTTTTTTTTTCCCAAGCCTCAGCATGATGCGGAAACTCTTAAACACGGAGTCTTCCTGCAATTTACACACCCAGCCGTATGCGTAATTCAAATAAGATGTGGTGAGTACTAATGAATCTACCCCCAGGCTCAGCAGATAGTGAAGCTTTCTGGATAATCAGCGGGAGGGTCGATACAGCACTGCAGCAGCGGAGGTCCCTGTGTTGGCAGCGCAGAGCAGAGGAGCTGAGGGGAGGCCTGATGGCGGCTGCAGCTCCTCACAGGGAGCGGAGGGGCAGCGCTGAGCTCTGCTCTGTGTGACAGCGACAGGGCCCGAGGGAACGGCATGGAGCTGTGTGAGGGGAGGGGCAGCTGGGGGTCAGGGAAAAGGTCTGCACCACAGGGCGGTGGGCATGGAACGGGCTGCACAGGGCTGTGGGCACGGCCCTGAGTGCCAGAGTTCATGGAGCATCTGGATAATGCCCTCAATCATGTGATCTGATTTTTGGGTGGTCCTGTGTGGAGCCAGGAGTTGGACTTGGTCCAACTTTATGCATCCCTTCCAAGCTGTGATGTTCTATGTTTCTAAGAGCAATGTGTACTACATCAGAGCTTTTTGGACTAAAACCTGGCTATGTGCACTTTTCCAGAAAGTGCAGAGTGAAGCAAGTACTACGCAGTATGCTGTTTTTTCCTCCTGCATTTGGTATCAGTATACCAGCTTTTGCCTCAGGATATAGCAAATATTATCAATTTTATGTTCAGTCTACTGCAGACAAAAGGACCCTGATCATTTTCTTGTCATAAGCACATAAAGCAGGAATATCTGTTGCTTTCATCAAGAGTCTTAGGTCCAGATTTTCAAGAAGCATTCAAGCCTGTAAAAATGCCCATGAGGTTGAAAAAAGTTCAGCTGTTTTCTTTGCTTTTACCAAGCACAAAATATACAGCCCTAATTTATTAATGCAAGCTATGTCCTCAGGTTTCCTTACAGAAATTGTTTTCTGTTCAGTCCAGGTGAGTCCTGTGGGGACATGTGAGCTGAAGAGGCTTTGAAAGAGGCTTCAAATATTTACCTAAGTGCATACAGAGACAAAATTATATACTTAACATCACAAAACAGTTTTCTGTCCTCATGCTTAGGTATCCAGTTTGGGTTTTGAGTGCCAAAACCAAACACTTAACAAATAATTCACAGGCTGGATGCTCATCTGTAATAGTTTATCATTTTCTTCAGAGCACCGAATAGTTTAAAGTGCTTCATGAAACTTGAGACAAAGCTAAAGTCAACAACTGCTATGCAGCTTGCTCAAAAAATGCAGCTATCTACCTCACTCACAGTTCTGAAATGCTTCAGATTAATATTCTCGTGCAACAGCAGCCCTGGTCTCCACGGTGTGCATTAAGACTGCTATAAATAAGATGTGAGTTACGTGGGCCTGACATGGTATTTACGAAAAGACTGTACTTATTCCTTTGAAACAGCCACCTCTCCAAAAGCCTGGCTCTTGCACAAAAGCATGTAAGCAGTTCATCCCTTTAAAGGTCAGGGAAAGAAAACCTAGAAGGTGGGTAATTGCAAAACTGGTTCTGTGAAGGCACTCTTATCTCCTGAACAAGAGGCGGGTGCTGAGACACCAGGACAGTGAGCTAAAGCAGGCTCAGGGAGGATGCAGATTCCAGGAGCCTCACGTCAGCAGATGTGCCAGAGGAATTCCTGCCTCCACCAACCCTGCGCATCCATGCCTGAGGGAAGAGAGCACCAGGCATGTGTTGCACAATTTTCCCCAGCTGCCAGTCTTGACAAGAGTCGGAGCAAAGGCAAAAATAGTTGTATGTTTCAAAAGCATATTTGAGTTGCCCTGTTTTGGTATGGGCCATCCTTTTAAATCCCAAACAATCTTCTTATTCAGAGGTGAAATCTGATCTGGCAGACATTTCAATGCCAGACCCTCTTTTCTGCTGACTTCAGGAGACTTAAAGAGACTTTTTGTCCAATATTATTAATTTCAAGTAAGCACTTAGCATAGTATTTTTCCTCTGGGACTGACATTACACTATTTTACTCACTCTGGTACTTTCTATACATGTTCTCATTGAAGCCTTGTCTGTGAAATACCTACTGCGCTTTGTTACCTGTTGGTTAAGACTGGTGTTTTCCTCTGTAAACAAATGCAAGTACCTAAATAACTCTTAGTGTCTCCCCTTGACTTCGTTAGGACATACAGCCTCTGCTAAGCAGAGCTTTAATTGCATACCTTCATCCTTTGCTCTAAGATGGACTTGAAGCAATATGTTGAAGGAGCTTCCAGGTGTCCATCACTGAGTGCAGTGTAAGCTCTTAAAATGGGCTCTGCTGGGCAGCAGAGGAAGAAAGGGGGGGGCAGAAACCTGGCAAAACTGAGTGTTTTCTATTCGGGAGGAGGTGCATTTGCTGTAGGCAATGCCTGCCTCATGAGTAAGAGTACATGATAGTTTTGGAGCTTGTGGCACCTGGTAAAACTTACTTAGCAGATGGAGAATCCAGCACAGAGATGGAGGGAGACCCTGAGTACCACCTGTATCCACTGATTCTTGAGAAAAACATATCCTAAGGGTTCCACAACGGCAAATTTTCTCCTCATTAAAGAATGGATGAAGACATAGCTCTTTTGAAGTCTCAAGTTATGCATAATACCTTCACATATGCCAGTATTTCCACTGTTGTATTCATTTAGAAATAACAAAAGGCGTCAGAGGTTGCCTGGAGTTAGGTGGCAAGTACCATCTGACCACATTTCTTAACTGTAAACTAAGACAGGTCACATGTTCAGATTAAAATAAATCATCATTTGCAATAGTGTCCCTAAGCCCCCATTTTCCTTTCCATGTCCCAGACAGAGCCAGTGCAGGAGGGAAGGAGTCATGGGCAGTATTGCCCTGCCCAGCCATCACCTTGGGGACTCCATCTCAGTCACTGTTATTCCTTCCATCGCTCTCACAAATGCGCTAATTGCTTTGCACACCCAAGGACTGCTCTTTTAATCAACTGCAGTTTTATCAGCTGTGTGCTTGGCCAGCTGGAAATGCTGGAATCCTCTTGCATTTGCCACAGTGCAATGGGAGAACAGAGTGAGCTACAAATCAAGCAGCAAAACACGTGAGCACTGAATGCGCTGCTATGCACAGCCATCTTTTGCCAAGTGGATGAAACACGAGCACTCTGCTCCCAGTCTGACGTCCCTGATCATTAGAGTCAGGATAAAATATGAACTTGAAACATTTGCACAACAGCCGTGAGGCTGTAATGAGATTTCTATCCTGTGGTCTCTTGGATATTTTAGGCTGTCAAGTCCAACGGCTTGCAGCATATGGTTTCGATTTATGTTTTACACATATCAGACTTAGGGCATACGTCAGGGAGGATGCATACAGAATGAATACAGGTGGACCACTGGAAAAAAAATCTTTAGTGTCTCAAACCTTAGCTTTTTTTTTTTTTTTTTTCCCTTTCTGTGCCCTATTTAAAAGCACATGCGTAGCATCATATCTAATTTCTGCCTCTGCAAAGATTACAGTTACTAGTTAACTATCACCCTGATCTCCTTGGTGTTCTTAAAATAACCCATAGAAAAAATACTGGAATTAAGCATAATGAAACCTTAATTCTGGGATGGTTATTTCAGATGTGTGTGCCAGAAATAAGTTTCTCTGTGAATAAAATCCAAGTACTAACATTTGCAGGGGAGTTAGACTAGATGACCTTTAAATATTCATTCCAACTCAGAAGATTCTATGATTCTGTGCCGCTGTGCACCTGGAATAATAGAAAAGAACAGGAATATTGTAGCCATCGCTTCATGCAACTGCACAGATTTAAAAAGCAGAACTCTGCAGCAAACTACCCAAACTACCCAACCTAACAAATGTGAAACAAAAACCAAGAAGTTGGAGCTAGCATGTGGGGAACCCTTTTAGCTAGTTAGCTTCTGACATCTGCGGGAGCACAGGCTGGTTCTAAGCTGGAGCACAAATCAAATAGCACAGCATCAGCATGATATACATCCCTCACAGTTCTTCTGCTTAGGGAGTTTCAGTATTGTTTCAAGCCAAATGCATGGCTTGTTAGTCACAGGTCTTAGAAAACAGTCACAAGCAACTGCTGTGATAAGTCCTGAGATCTTCCTTGGATCATCTTTCCTCCTTTTGTAAGTTATCACTGGGGAAGGAGAAGAGGGCAGAACATGTACAGCTCCTGTGGTTACCCCTGCAACTCTTCAAGGTGCTGTAGTGTGCTCAAAGTGCACACACTTTGGTGTGATGCTAGTAGCCTTTGCAGCAGTGCTGTAAGGAGTAGGCTGGTGGGCCAGCGCTGGTGCTGATTTTAGTATGGATACTATCATTTTAGTCTTTTTTATTTGCAAGCAGTGGATGCCTGTATTCCTCTCAGTGGCTCTGCAAAAGGCTGCAGAGCCCAGCACTGAGGATCTTCAAGATCCAGAGAGGGAGATTAGCTCCTTCATTTATTTATGAAAGGGCTTTGAAAATGTATGTATTTGACACCATTGAGAAGTAGAAGCCCTGGTAGGGATGCAGTGAGAGTAGTATGAGCCAAGAGGAGAACTTCTAGTTGTCCAGGAGATTAAAGCAAGCTGACTATTTGGTATGCATATGAGCTGAGTGAAAGGTGGTGCAAAAAGGCAGTACGATTTAGACACAGCCAGCATCTGGGGATGTGAAGAAAGGGAACAGCAGGTCAAAAGGTGATGGATAAAATATAAGCATACGGGATGAGCTGAATGACATCTGCATCCATAGTAAACTAGGGAGCAAGTACCAAGCGTGACTTCAGGAGAATCAGTATCACGCTTTGCTGAGGAACATATTTATTCAGAAATGATTAAATGAGAGTATAGAGTGGTTGCACCCTGCAGACTAGCTCGTTCTTTATAGAAACCTCTTGCATACATTAAAACATCCTCCTTTCAGCCTTGTTCTTCTCCTTAGTGTCTGTAACTGACTTAGTATTTCTCTGGGCCACTAACCCAAAGAGAGTGTGACTAAGAAGGATCACTGAGAACCTTTTGAAGGACATCTGGGCTTTGCACTGCTTCTGCTGTGAGAAAGCACCCAGTGAGCCACACCAGCAGGTCACAGAGAATGAGCCTTAGTCAAGGTGGTCACAGCAGATTTAATTCAGAGGACACTCATGCCTGTGGAATGGACAGGTTGAGTGTCTCCGGTCTGTTGCCTATTCTCTTGCTTATTCTGGGTGTCTTGTATCCACTATGAGGTGCCCGCCAGTGGTTATTTCATGACTTGGTTGCATTTTCTACTGTGTGGCGGTGTAAAACTTTTTAGGATATATATTTTCAGCATTATCGCTCCACACGAGGATCTGGAGACTTCTATGCCTGTTTTTATTCCGGGAATGACTTTTCTGGCATTGGTGAACAAAACTGCAAGGCTTAGGGCAAGCTGTAAAGCAAAGAAATGTGCCTGTTCTTGGAAACGCTTTGTTTGACATGCTGTTGATAGACAACCTCTGAGGAGGCCACAACAGTTGTTCCCTTTGATTTAAATGCCTAGGATGCTCAAAAATCTAAGTAAGTTGTTTCCTCTGAGAGGTGCTGGACAGAAAATGTCCCTTTGTTTATCAGAAGACGCTAAATATAAATCACATGTGACACCAAGAGCTCCATTTTGGCTGATAGAATTGCTGTCTCACTGGGTCCGTTCCTGGTGGTCATTACACAAACAGGGACACAATCCACTTTCTGTTGATCCATGTGACGTCCCTGCTGACGGACGCTTGTGGCTGAGAGCAGGGCTTTGCCACCAGGCCGTGTGGGAAATGGCCAGCCTGAGGGCAACGCCAGCTCACCACAGCTCCTGCTCCTGCAGAGCCAGCCTTCCCCTGCCTGTTGAAGCCCAAGACAAATTTCAAGTAATTTGAGTTGATGAGCTAACCATTCCTCATGGAGGACTAACTCCAGTCCCTTGGGCTAAGAGCACACATATGGATAGCAAACCATGAACCACGTGGAGCACTGATTTGCTGACATGCCCGGAAGCCACCGCACTTCGCTGGCTCACAGATTGCCTTTCGCCTAGTGTGTGTCTTGACTCCAGGCTGGATCCTGCTCTCCTGATTCTTGGGAATCATTAGCATGAAACACCATGAATCTAGTCACATCCCCCCCTAGATCTTTCACTGCCACCCAGATTTGGATATATATTGTTACTGAGATTTCTCACTGCTCATTCTGCAGGGCACTTTTGGGAAAAGTTCTGCTTGTGCAGACCAGCTTCTAGCTGAATCTAACTTCTTCCAGTTCCCTATTACCAAATTGTTCTTCAGCTTAAAGAGGTTCTACCAGCGAAATGAGCCTTATTTATTTCTGAACATGACACTGAGAAGAGTAACAGGGAGGACAGCCTAGGTTAATCTCTGGTCTGAGATTAACCTAGGCCTGCCTACCAGCCAGGACATCAGAGGCAGCTGTGTGAAGTCAGCTACTAATCCCTATGGATGATACACTGAGGTTCATCCAAGAAAAAAAGAAAAAAGAAAAGCTTCAGGTGAGCTTTATTTCCTTATTCCTCCGGTTCAATCATTCTTTTCCTCCTATAAAGTGCTATTGAATAGGACACAATCAATACCTGCTTCTTATCAGGAAGCAGTTGTGGGGTGATGCAGTTTGGTATGGGAGTGTTTTGAGATGAGGGCTGGGAGTTGCCTTCAAATAGTTACCATTACTCCTTTAATGAAATATATAGCTCGACTCCCTCTTTAAATAGCAGAACTACCTTATATTATCAATCATTAAAGCTTGCAAGCCTTTCTCAGGCCCATAGATGGCACATTCTAACAATTTGTGCTCTGTAAAACCAGCACTGGGATGGAGAGCAGAACAGCTTAAAAGGCAAATTAAAACTGAAATTATTTTTTTTCATTGGCAAAGAATACCAGGAGGGCTTACTTTCTCCAAGGTCAGAGGACAGCAGTGAGGAGTACAGAAGAGACGTGGCAGATGCCCATGGTGGAATCCCACCAGTACTGCTGAGAAAGGAGATGTGATGGCACAGAGTGTTTATATTTTCTTGAAAACAAAAGCAGTCTGGAAAATGAAACAAAATATAATACAGATGAGAATTACCAAAAAGCACACTGCAGATGAATCCTGGAAGAAACACAAAATACTCTTCCATGGTAGCTGTACAGTGCTGCAATCGTACACACGATGGTTCAGCTTTTGAAGGCTGATCCACTGTTATGCTGGTGAGTGGCCTCCCCATACAAGAAAGGCAATAGACAGGAAGGGTTTAAGTCTGTTTCATGAAAAAGTAGCAGTCAGGAGGCCTGGATAGGAGAGACAAAGCCTTCTGGGCATTTTGTCCTCCTATGACGAAGTCCAATCCAAGATGTTGCAAAAAACTAAACTTGTATTTTCCTCTTCCGCTTCTTCCAGATATTTGCTGATGTCATCACCTTCCACTCTCATCTTCTGAGCACAGCAAAATAACAATGCATGCAAGATCTGGCCCTTGATCAATAGAAACTATTCACAACTGCATAAACCAGCATGGAAAGTCAGAATCTAAGGTAAGGGATCTGGGGACAAGTAGCAAAGTCCTTTAAGACTTTAAGAATGAGCAAACTAGTTTGCATGAAGATGACCTTATGCTCTCAGAACAGTTTATAAGCAGACCAATCTGCTGAAGCTTCAGTGCTGCATTCTGGTACTGAAAGGCTCATGGAAAAACACAAGGAACAAAATAAGCCAACACACTGCAGCCTTCAGCAAGGATAACATATAAGGGAGTATGCTCACAGCTTTTCTGATTGCTTATGTGCCAGATGCAGAAGCCAGAAATCACTCTGAGCTCAGCAAAATCAATGCCCAAAGCTGTTATGTATTTTTCTGTGCCATAGGAAGAACTAATGCTGGTTGGCATTTCTGGTGGGACAGTTTTCAGCTTTCCTAAGTAGACCTGTGCACATCCCCAGCATCACCTACAGCAGGATCCCATCCTTGATGCCCAGACAGAGAGGCACAGAGGGCAGATGGTCAGAGGGCTGCCACCCAGGAGCAGATCAGGAGATAAATGTATCCAACATTTTAAGTGTAATGTGTACTTGCTGCTTCATAGGCCAGTTAGCCTAGAGTCTGAGTAACCCTTTGGCTCCATCCTTGAAGGAAAAACAGTAGAAATCAGCCTATACACTTCCAAGATGCCGTGTTAGAGGAGAACTCAACAGTGTGCCATTTTAGTAACCTTGTGGTATGCTGATGAGTCAACTTTTGTTGAGGATTATCACACTTTTTTGTGGATTTTGGCATCTTCTACACTGTAAACAAAAGAAAAAATTGCTTTTTTCAGGCCAAAGTTTGCTGTCACAGGGTTAAAGGTACCTTCATAATCTAAACTGCTATCCATCTGGAGATCTGCAGCAAAGCTCACCAAAAGCTAATAAAATAAACAGTAGATGAAGAGAATTTATATTGGAAATTATACCAATAACAGTATTAGTAAAACAGGCCACATGCAGGAGTGCTGAGAATTCACCAGTAATCATTCTGATGATGCGCAAAGAACAAAGCGTTATACTTCTTTGTTTTTGCATGCAGTGGTGAATTTTTCAGTGTCCTTGAAGCTTGCCAAGAATGGGAAGAAAGGAAAGGAAAATTATGGAAAGAGCAGGGAATGTACTGAAAATATGGAATAACAAAGGGTAGAGAAATGCCTAATCAGCTTTGATGTGGAGCAGATGTACCCTGCATTCCACAGGCACGATGCTGAAGCCTCTCAAAAAACAGCGAGGAAGGAAAACTCTCCTGTATCCCATTAGCTTTCACACAGAACCCTCTCAGGAGTTAAGATGTGTAGCAAAAACATTTCAAACAGCCCCCTCCAAAACTTTTTCCATCTAAGAAAGGAGAAAAAAGCAGCCAGAGCTACAGTTATACTCTTGGGTACACAGTATTACTTTTCCACATTACTTCTGAACTCACACATTTCCTAAAGCACCCCATGTTACCCTCAGTCTGGGGATTTTTGCTCTGCTGCCTAGAGATATTTAATACGTTGTATGAGAGTGTCCAATTAACATGACAAGCAAATGAGAAAGTTATCTATTTTTGATACACCGCAATGGTAGTAAATGCAAGACAAAGACACCAGCAGTGTCAGTTAACAGTATTTGTTCAAATATTTATTTCTAATAACAGAGATGATCCTTCCAAGCCATTAAATCAGGGAAGCATTCAAAAAGGGACAGGGTGGTACAGATTGCTTGGTACCAGCACTGGATCCAAACCCACATTGGAAAGCCTGTGATGTCAGCATTGCCATTAAGTCCGTGCAGAAATGTAGGCTGCCATTCTGGATCTTTCAGAGAATAAACTGTGTACTGTACGGTCATTTTCTACCATTTGTATGGTTGAAATTTAGAAATATTCGCAGTATTTTAAATGAAAAAACTTCTCCATTTCTGTGGCCTGGTCTGTTCAATATGAAGAAAGGACATTCTTCAGTATTAACCTCTTGCCTATCTGCATTTTTTTTAATATTAATTCATTTAATAAGTTGATTAAATAAAGACAAAGAAACATAAGAATGAGAGTAGTTACCAAGGGCACATACAGGTGTCCAAAATGCTCCCTGCAGCACTTGGGGCTCAAGCATAATGTACTGCTACCTCTCCAGTCCTGGTATTTCAAGGAATTGCAAAGGACCATCCCTTCCAGGCCATCCCTTGTGGCCAATCTGGGCTCACACAAGAGAAAGATTGAAGAAGGACACAGTCGATAGCAAGGAGTTATGAGAAGGGCTACAACTGCAGAGCTCAGTTTGAGCTGAAATAAAGCCTGCTTTATGGTGGCAAGTCCAGTGTTTTATTTCAATCATTTGGAGTATATGCAGTGAAGAGTCCTTCAGGTGCCAGTGTCTGAATGAAATTGAAATGCAAAAAAAAAAAAAAAAGAAAAAGAAAAAATTAGGTATAAAGAGCCCTGAAAGTAAGGTAATTGCATCCAGATGTTTTAAAATTGCTTTCAGAAAGGAGTAAACAAATCCTCCTCAAGCAAGACACAATAGCAGAGGCACAAAGAGTCAGAAACATTTATGGAGAACACTGGGAAGGGCACCTGTTCTTTCAGCAGAGGCATAAAAGACTCAACAGCCAACAGCATCCAAAATCTATGTTTTGGATGGTGGTTTTCTGTAGACCTTCGGACTGGCAGCCAGTTAAGGAGAAAGGATTGACATGCTAATTACAAATGAACATGCCATGACAAGTGTCGTTGGCCACAAGCTTTTCAGATCTTAATTAAATATGATAGGATACAAAGAGTGGGCTTACTGAACCACCAGCATGGGGCCGCCGCCTGTCACTCACCTTTAGATATAGTCTTAAAATAAACAAGAAGGTGAGCTAGGAGCCTTAAAAAGTTGTCTTTTAAAAGATTTAGCACTAGAAATATTTTGTCCTATTTAATTTTACTTCAAAATTTGAATTTTCTTCTTACGTCAATCTAATTTTTTAAAACTAAAAAACAAAAACAAAAAAACCCACAACAGCATTGCACTTTAACCTGTTATGGCAGAGACTTGGATCTGATGGCCCACAATGCCTACAATTGTACACATCTCCCCCTTTAAGAAGCTAATAGCAGAGCCCAGTCTCAAGTCTATGGAGGTACCAAGGTGCTCTACTATGAAGCCTCTCCAGAGCCTTCTCTTCTCCAGAAGAAACAGCCTCAACTCTCTCAGCATTGAAATGAATATTTTTGTGTCTTCTTCACCTTAAAAGGAAAACAGAAGACAACACAGCTGAACGCAGTTATGTTGGGAGCAAGATGATTGGAGGAGAGCTGGTACATCATTGCCAAGGTGAGGCTAAGTAGGTGAGCTGTCTCCCTCTCAGGAGGATGTTTGTAATTAAGACCATTCCTTATCAGCTCCTCACAAAAATAAGAAATGCTTTGTTCTCTGGGGTTTCATTCCTTCTCAACAGGCAGAAGAGTAAAAGATTAAAGAGATAAAAGTGAGCTGAAGTGCAGGAGAAAATTTCTGAAGCCAGACCCTGCACTCACCTTGGAGCTCAGCAGCTGGTTGCTCTCCCCTCACAGCTCTGGATGCAAGGTCAGATAGGAGCTCCTCAGGCACACCATGCTTTTGCATTTACATCAGCTGGTAGTGCCCACCATGCCCTTGCTGTAGCATCCTGGGACTTTGTCCCAAGTCCATGTTCCTCTCAAGGTAGTTTACTGCCACGGTATTTGGATTCTGATGATACAACAACACCGTTGGAAGAAGTGGAGTAAACCTGCACAGAAAGGCCAAACCAAATAGATGCGCTGTGCCAATAATTTTTATTGAGCTCTCGGGTCCATTTTTTTATTTGCACACACGTTTGGTACCAGATTCTCCTATACTGTTCTAGTAGCATTCTAGAGATTTAAAGCATCTCTTTAAATGACCAGAAAAAAACAGCTATTGCAAATGAAATTAGAAGTGTAGAGTTTGGGTCTGTCAGGCCATTGTCACAAAACCTCGTAAATTAGTTTGTCATTCCACCTCCTAATTCCATCTTTGCTCTAACGAAGACAAAATGAAATCTAATAGACTGTGGCAGAGAGCTATGTGTAAGTAACTTGCTTAAAATACGCTATAATAGAAAATGTTTCATTAATGTCTCCGTTACAAAGCAACAACTTATTTTTTAAAAAAGCTAAGATTATGGACTAGCTGCTCTTTAAATGGTTAAAAAAATATATTAAGGTCGGTTACGTTGGGGATTAAGTTTCTTGAAGAAACTTCTGTCTTTTATGAAGGATCCTTATGACCTGGGAGCCCATATTCTGGCTGGGTGTTTTCCCAAAGGAACCTGCCAGCCTCCCTTGAGGAATTAAAGCTGACTCCAGGTTTATCCCAGAACCTTAACCTCCAACACTGTAGATACCAGGGCCAGGTCATGTCCTTCACAATTCAATTCAGATATGCATAGGGACACCCCAACTGTCAATAGCCTTCTGTTCACCCCCACTGAAATCATGCCGAAAGTCATTTTGGTGGCCTTTGCTTCCTTGCTCTTCTGCAGACAATCATTCTGAAAGGCTCTAAGCCAGAAGCAAGATCTTGATCCTTCTCCTACCAGCAGCTGGGACTGAAGCACCTGTGTGCCCCATGATGCTGCAGGTGTAAAGGTAAAGTCATCAGTAGTTCACAACTGTGCACCTGGAGGAAGGGAGGTGCAAGCCAGACAGAATTGAGCAACAGTTCAATACAAGATGAAGTTTTTGCACAGTGAGACAAGCCATTATCACACAGAACCAACTAGGAAAACAGTAAAGACCACAGTGATCTTATCAGATTGGGATCAACTGCATTTCCAGTCACCTTGTACAGCAAGCACATTGACAGCTCAATTAGAGTGAAGGTGTCTGTGCAAACAAGAGAATATTGATAAAGTGAAGACATTTTCCTTCAAAAAAGTGGAAATCATTCTTTCCCTTTTGGATCATTTTCTGTGTGTCAGGTGCAGAGGTCCCTGTTAGATCTTTCATTGTGATTTGGATTTATTCTGACCTCCATATACTCCTGCTCCACTGCCTGTATCTGTCCCAGTCCCTGCAGAAAGTATTGCATGTGAGGGCAGAAGGAATCGTCCCAAGCACTGTTTGATCAGGACACTTTCCCAGTATAAACAACCTAAAAGATAGGCAGAAGGACCATGAGAAAACTTACAGGGGAAAAAAATAAAATAGATTCACTTTGCATAGGGACATTTCCTGTATTTGGGATTTGTCAGATTGGCACAGGCTCTGGTGCAAATACAGTTTCTGCAGCTAGTGCTATAAACTACTACACCTTTCCTTTTAGAAGGTGTTTTTTTCCTGCTCTAGAACTGTGGTCTAATGATTTTTTAAGTACTTTATTAAGCAGTGCATAAGTATTTAAGATTATAGAAGCATATCAGGCACCTCAATTGAATGAGTGAAGATTAACAGCCAAGGAAAGGGAAGTAGTCTGCAACAAAATTATTTTTTCTCAGCACTGCAGTGAATACAGGTAATGCTAAGTAGGTGATGTCAGAAATTAAGGACAGGCTCTTCAAACAATGGCAAACAAATTCAAACAAAGATGAACAGCACAATTTCCAGCTTTGTTCCTCAGTACCTTCATCAAACCTTGAGAGAGGTCTGCTAAAATTGAGAAACACCTTTCACAAGACAACAGAACACGAGCACTTTTGCTATAATCAAGAAGTAGAATTGTTGCTCTCCAGATGGCAGCAAGTCAGGAACAGAAAAGAATACTCACAAATGGCATCGACCCCAACTTTGCCATCTAATCAATGCTTCAAGTGAGGATAGCCACTAACACTTCCTAA
This sequence comes from Meleagris gallopavo, assembly GCF_905368555.1. Taxonomy (NCBI): domain Eukaryota; kingdom Metazoa; phylum Chordata; class Aves; order Galliformes; family Phasianidae; genus Meleagris; species Meleagris gallopavo. Next base: position 35,800,518 of record NC_139406.1, read on the forward strand.
ACTTTTCATGCTATATAGCTCAGAGCACCTGATGGCCTCCTGCTACTTTGAAGTTCATCAGCCTTTAATCATAATCAGCTGCATCTAGACTTGTTCTGATAGCAGATCTCCTAACTTCCTGAGGGGTCTGTGTTGTCTAGCCAATCCAATTTGAATACATTCCTTCTAGGGCATTAGAAACCCTGCTTTTGTAGAATAAGCTCTCATCTGTAACCATTTTTTTCCAATTTATGGAGCATTTTCTGGTTCCTCAAGTTCTTTATGCTTGTGCATGGATCCTGTTATCCATTTTTGATAGTTTGGCTTTATTCTGTTCTCCAGGTGCTTCTGTTTTACTGTGCATTGTTTTACTGTCTCCTGGTAGCAACTGGATTTTCTTACTGATATCAAGTGCAGTTTCAGGTGCAAAATGCCTTCATTTAGCATGCACAACATCAGAATAAAATAGCATAAAGACACAGGCTGAAGTTAGAATAGGACATCTAAGACACAATAAAAGGATAACCCAAGCTTAAGATACTAGGTAGCAAAGCTGAGTTCAGTCAGCCAAGTCACGTGCCATTTGAAGCCTAATTACATGTTTCATATGCATTTGTTACAGGAGGAACCTCATCTTTCACTTCTCTGGCACACATAAGTTGCTGTCAGGACCATCACACCCAAATCATAGTGGCAGAGGTAGCCTGATCTGGACTGCTATTTTGCTTTGGCTGCTCTCAGACATGCAATGGGAAGATGACCGAATTGTGCATGGGTAATCAGCCAAGCAAGTCTAGATTATTTCTGCCTTTAGTTCCCATAACTGGGTCTCTGAAAGGGGTTCTGGAAGTTCCTTCACCCAGCTGTCACCAGTTAATTACACTTAAGAGTATTAGTTAAACATTCACATCAACATTTTATTAACAACAACACTAGATAGAATCTGCTTATTCATTGGTATGCTTCATTAAAAGTGAACAAATAATTATTTCCAAGAGCATACTGCTGTTATTTACATAGAAGATTACTAATGCCACCAGCTAGAGCTCACATGGAACAGGGACAGGAGGTGTCTAGAAACCACACTGAGTCTGGGCAGGGTAACTAGGTTACACAGCAAGCCTACATTACCAGCAAATATGCACTTACTTCTGCTTAAGTGCCAAAAAAAACAGCTCAGGGGAAGCAAAGGCCTTGCATAACACATCTACATCATTTGCTATAATAATCTTTCCTCCTTTGCTGAGTGATCTTAGCTGTGTGAATGCTGTTCTTGATGTCTATCTGGTGGAGAAGCACCTAAACAGCTCCAAAGGCAAATCATGGCATTTAAAGGTCATTCTTGTTGCCCTGCCTTAAGAGTTCTCAACTAACTGAACTAGCACATTCGGTTTGTGATAATGTAGCTAAGAGACATTTGCCTTAAGTGTCTTTTTGCCGAGGTGAAGAGCACAACTAGAATAACAGTGCTTGCCTAGCCTAGTATGCATTCAGAGCTAATGAATGTTCAGTGACTTTATGCTCTGCCCTGCTGAGGTCCATGTAAATGTGAGCACTTCAGTGTGAAGCTACAGGCAGTACTAACACCCTCTACTCAGGTTCTCATCTTATCAGCATGCCAACTTCTTGCTGTCAACACTAGAAGTAGCCTTGGCATAGTAGTCAGAGAGCAGACCTCTGCACAGCTTAGCTCTCCCTTAGCTATAGCAGGGCACCTGATACTGACCAAGCTGCGAAAGGCAACAGCCAAGGAATTTGAGGGAGCTCAAGTTTCTCCATACACCTTCATCTCTGCTTTTGTGCACCTGAAGTTATCAACAGCACAACAATTTCACAACACAGAGATATGTAGATCTTAGCCAACACCACGTATCAGCAAGAATACTTCAGCTTCTCTTAAGGGTGTAGAAAATATACATTCACAAATCTCTAAATTAATTAAAAGTAACAGAACAGAAACAAGTAATTAATTACTCCATAGAATTACCAAAATTTGGTATTTAAGATAAGGTACTAGTATAATCAAATGCTATGCAAGACTAGCTCACATCATCTAAAAAAAGCCTGGCTTAGGATCAGGGGAAAAGCAAGCACTGTAAACTGGAAAAACTGTAATTACCATTAACATCTGACACACATTCCTCCTCTGAGCTTTCTGCTCAGTACCATTTATTTGAAGGGATAAAACATATTTTGTCAATTAAACTTCATCCTTCAGAGCTCTAACTCACTTCCTGTAATACATCTCAGCCTGAGACGACTTTTAGGAACCATACTGAGGTACAGCAGCTTTGCTAGCCTGGCTCTTTATGGTCTGCAGGAGGTGGGGCATTGTGGCTGCTCCTCCAAACCTCCCTCTGTGGGGATTTAACTTCACAGCTGTGTGCCATCAGTGATGATTCCCTACTGCTACCCTAATAGGAGCCGAAGGATATGCAAAGCTGGTGGTCAGTCTGTGGTCTTGGGAAACCTCTAAGCATAAGGAGGTCCCAGACAAAGTGACACAATTTGCATGTTGGCTTTTGTGTTCCTTGCTGGTTACGTCTCTCTGATATTTTACACAGCACAGCTGTATCCGAGCGAGTCAGATTTCAGACAAATGCCACGACTTGAGAAATGAGAAGTACAAGAAGCATATGCCATCTGAACCTCGTGGGCAGTGGTGTGATACATCTAGGCTGGGCCTGCTCCAGCATCTGGTGTTTCATTCTGCGCAGCACAGTCATACAGGCCCACCCTGCTGCCTTCCAGGCACGGCATTTCCACCCATTGTTTCCTCTGTGTTTATGCTATATCTGGAGCAGCTGGAAAACACAGCTTTAGCGTTTTACCCCAGCACTGTCCCCTTACCTCATAGTGTTTGAGAAACCTCTGCATTTTTGCCCTAGCTTGCTTGATCTCAGCTGCTGTCTGGTCTGGCTGAGGGTGGGTGTTAAAACAGCATATAAAGGGCTGTCCATGGCTGTGAAGGAGCTTCTACCTCCTCACAGCTGCTTATGATTTTTCCCCCTGTGTGCACTTGCTGATAATACCTACCACAGCCACTCCACCAACAGTCTGGAGGTGTGGTAGAAAGAGGTTAAGGGAAAAAGAGCCTGAAATCACCCCCAACAGGCAGATGTTTCTGTGCATATACAGTGCTTGAAACTGCAGTCATCACAATCTAATTTGGCATCCCTATAGCAATGCCTTTTAAACGCCGTTACTATGAGAATAATGATGCTGATGTTTAATGGACAAATAATCCCAGGTGAAATCACACAATAGGGTTCATAAGCCCAAGCTTTAAAGAAACAAGGCAGACACAACTGTTCCAACCAGAGGGTCAGGGTCAGAGCAGAGAGTAAATGGATTTTCTTCCAAGTAGCCCTGAAAAACGACCCTACAGTGACACATTTCTAGGATTCGCGTGGGGATGCCACACATCTGGTTGGCTTCTGCTCAGGAGGGCTGTCACAGTTGACCATCAAACACACACATGATGAGGATCTTCCTTTTTGTGATATCCACAAAAAGCAGCTACAAGGAGATACGGGACTCAAAGCCAAAGCAGATGCTGATCTCCAAGGGGAGGGGCCTCTGCTGATGTCCCTTGTGCCAGCCATGGAGAGGACCTGTTAAGGTCAGGGCTGTCTCCTGAGCACCAGTTCTAATTGTGGTTTCTGCAATTAGAAAGCATTTCTAGGCAGAAGCAGATTGCAATTGTTTTTTTTGTTTGTTTGCTTGTTTGTTTTACTGTGAACACTTGATGACTATGAGGAGATAGCTTTGAGCAAGAAGTCCCCTGGGACCACCATGCTATGAAATCCAGAAAAGGTGCCGTAGGTCCGTATTCTAAGGATCTGTCCTTAATCCACTTTCTCAGAAAGGATTCCAGACTGTCCGAAGAGGATGTTTTTCACTTATACATCACCACATATCCTCATTGTGTTTTGCCATTATTTATTGCTTTGTTTCAAAACACTGGATGTGCTCATTCTTCTGCAAGGACAGTAATGCAACCTGCTGGCTGGCGAGAGCAAGCAGCAGCCCAGAGCTGGGATAAAATGAAGTCCTCTGGGCACAGTGCTCTCCCTGAATCTGTTCACAAAGCTTTTTGCTCATTTCCCCCTCCACTAGCTCACCTATGGGAGCTACACTGCACTTTGTGAGCAGTCAAGGAACCTGGAGCAAGGACACACCCTTCCTCCTCTGTGTTTGCTCAGGAGATAGAACAATGAGGTTCTCAAGCCTAATTTCATAATTACTTGCTACTAATATTTATCACCTGTGCACTAATAAGTGCAATAACTTCAACTGCCGTCCAGCCCAAAAGACGCAGTGAATGCCAGGCACTGTTTGCCAGAGGACTCTTCCCTTCTTCCAAAATCCAGCTGAAAGCTCCCAGCCACGTGGACATCTGTGTGCTGCCCATCCTACAGCTGGGGAAGCAATGTCAGAGAGCCGGGCTGGCCAGACATGCTGGCAGCCAGCTTTTCCCAACCCCACAGCAGCTCCAAACCATTGGTATTAAGTGTTGGTCTGACTGAGCTGCTTACACCAGGAATGCTAAATTACAGTGTAGAACAAACCTCTGTGGGACTTGAATTGCTTAAGGAGTAATTTTACTGTGTCTCTGGCATCCCGGGCATGCAGCTGTAATAGTTCTCCCCATCCCTCTTGTTTTCAGTTTAATTGAAGGGTACACGCAACCTCAAAATAAATTAAATATGCACATGCTTAGATACAGTACACACACACAAATTTTGGTTTTTAACCTGTGCATGTGTTAATATCCACATGCTATGGATATATATAGTGGCATAGCCACAGACACACTAAGTGCATATATGCAGCAACGTGGGGCTAAAGTAAAGTAGCCCCTGGAGCTACCTACTTCACGTTAAGGCTGAACTTTTGATTCCTACCCATGAAGCCCTGCTGCACACCAATAGAGTGAGCATCTCTATTGGCTCACTCATATGTGGGACTTCAAGGGCCAGAGGCAGGTCTTGTAGCCTAGACTGCACTCACTGCAGGCCTGCAGACTATGGCTTCCTCCTCATGCAAATGTAAGCAGGAGGATGAATATGTATTAGCAAAACGGGCTAACTAAGATAGATCAAAAAACAGAAGAAAATCAGGAATACAATTTATTTTGGTGTCAGGGTGGGAGTAAAGTATATCTTTCATTCCTCCTAACCATCGGTCTTTAAGTATCTCTGTCCTGACTTCTGCAGGTACGATTCTAGACTACACCTCACTTGCCGTCACCCTCAAATGTTTTCAGCAAAACAGTTGCTCTAGTTTGATTAGTTCTGAAAAACTGGAAGTTATTAGTGCGACATCTGTATCATTAAGTGAACATAGCTCCCAGCCAATAAAATAATTTCAAGCCAGTGCCACTGAGCTGTGCTCCCTGGCCTGCAGTATTAAAAGGATTATTACTTCTGTTCTGCCAAACGGTGTCCAAGCAGCAGAAACAGTGCCATAGTGCTGAGCTGCATCCTTGTCACTCACCACCTCCTGTGTTCCCTGCTCTGCCATCAGCATTTGGGAGCGCTTGGAGAAAGGCTGGACATCTGAGTACCCAGATAAGCCTTACTAGCTCTACACAAGCTCTCCTGCAGCTCAGCACCAGTTCACAGTGCCCCTGCGAGGTGAGAGGCAAGCAATGAACATGCTGTTTATTGAGAACCAAACGCCTTCCTCATCCATTGTAATTGCCCAAACTAGTCTTCTGGCTTTCACTGCTCCTGTATCTCCACTTACAACAAAAGCAGCTTCTTTTTTACGGCTGCCCAGTAGAGCTGTCACAAATACAAGCTGTGCTTCATTACCCCTCAGCATAATTTACAAATAAGAAAGGAACCTAACTGCCTGTTCTTACAGGAGAGGAACACAAAGCAAAAACAAGATGGATGCACAGGAACCAGTCACCTTTGGCCAAATGAGGCTTAGGAGAGCGTGTGTCAATCCCCACCTGCGTGTCAGGCTGACCCACATGAGGTGTCACTCTTCTGCTCCATGCTGTAGGTGAAAGCACAGCTGGCAGATTGTACTGTAGTCAGACTCATGCAAACTTCACTCCTGGCAATGCCACATTGCAGAGAAATCTTCCCAGTCTGCTCTTAGCAGCAAGTGCATTACTGGTGAGGCAGAGGCTAACAAAAGCTTAATTTGGCACCTGTGCAAAATCTCCCATTTGTGCATGAAATGAATATTTCCTTGACCGCTGTGAGGCAATCACATCCAGTTTCCTGATCTGTGGTTTCTAACACTTGCCTGCATGAAGAACTGTGGGGGCAAGGGAGCTCAGACAAGCACGCAGAGGCTGCTGTGGGACCCAGAACTGGAAGGCATTGGGAAAGCAACAACTACACAAAGCATTCTGAGAGAACATGAAGCTTGAGAGAAACAGCATGATCATTAAGTGATAGCACAACTGGTAGAAAGCGTAAAGGGAAGGAAATAGGGAGTCATTTAATTTTGTTGATTCTCAGATATAACGTAGATCATTTCATTTAATGTTAATTTTAATTAGCTCCCATCTGTTGCAGAAATATAACCTGTGAACTTTAGCTGCTTTTCCTGGCAGTCAATTATCTCAATTACCAAACTCCATCACCCCACACCACAGCAGAGCTAATTGTTCCCAGGAGAAGGGCTTGGTGAGGGGATGAGCTGTAGCAGACGTTTGCACTGTGGCTCAATGTACAGTTGCAAGACATGTAGGTTCTCTGCTGACAAGAAGGAAAGGAAATGGTGTCTACATATATCAGGCAAAGCTGTAATTTCCTCTAACATTGGCCCATGTACAATTTTATGCAGAAATGAAGATGTGAAAATATTTCCACGAGTCCTGGCTGAAATACAGAAGGGCTTCAGCCAGGGGTCTCAGCTGTTTCTTTTCATGTTACAGTTACAGCTGACTGAAGTCTACTTTTAACACTTGCTTGAGGTGAGTGTTGAGACTGTGAAATAGTCCACCCTGGAAAACTGCCCAAAGGACTCAAATCATGTAAAGATGCAGTCAGGTTTTTCAAAACTGGTACTATACATTGGAAATGCATGTAATGTTGTCATTTACAATGTCAGCAGAACTGAGATCTGGATGCTTCAAGTACCCTTAACACAACTGTAAAATGAAAGGTGCAGTAATTTAAGACAAGTCACAAATTTCCTTCTTTCAAAGAACTCGATTTACTGTAACAATCCTTCCTAAGAACACATGTATGCAACACTTTTTATTTAGTGATTGGGTTCAAAAGTCTCAAAGAAGAGCATTTAGCTGAGAAGGAACTAATGAATGGTGCAGTGATATCCATGGTGGTCTTTGGTAGCTATATGAATTTGACAGGAGGTAATGAAATGTTAGCTCTGCTCCCATGCACTGCATTTTATATCACACACATTTTTCTAAATGTGGGTGCCCATGGCTTGCACAGCCCCTGGAGGAAAGGCTTTTGACATTTTAAAAATTTCCATTTCTTCCTAAACTGAAATCTAACCTTGACAGGCCCATGGGCTAAATTAATTCTGTAAGCCCTCTGCCCAATGACATACCTTATCTGAAGCAGAAAATGGAAATGTACAATATGCTTTACAAAGCTGACCAAAGATCCCAAGGGAAATACTGAAGCAATCAGAACAAATGATCTGCTCCCATGGGTGGAAAAAGTATCTATTTTAATCTCATAAATTATTCACCACCAATTATTTGTAAGAAGTCTTTTATGTCCTGGAGATTGAGAAGCCTATCTATGCCTATTAAAATAAGCAGACATTCCTATTATTTTTCTACAAATGATGAGTTTGCAATGATGATGCACCAAAAGTGCAGGTGGAGGAGCCTCCGTAGGCTTGGAGCTGATGGCTGCTGTGTGGTCCTTCCCTACCAAAGCTCAGAAGAAATAAACAGTATGGTAGGAAGCCACTGGCCTTTGATTTAAAAGAAGGGAAACTAGATAATCTCCCGAAGAAAATGAGCTCCTGCTATACTTTAATCATACTAGTATGTCATTATCCAGTGGAAGATTACACATACGCATAGAGGATACTAGAAAAAGGCATTTTTTTTTCCCACTCTCCCAGCAGGGCATGAAACAGCCACTGATCGATCCATCAGTCCTTTCACAGATATGAGAGGGTTTGGGGGACTCCTATTTTTCTTTGATTTTGCCAAACCATTAATCACAGCTCAAGAAGAGCAGTAACTGCCTTAATATGGGAAGGGAAGTCTTCAAAGCTCCCCAGAGCCAACTGTTGCACCTATGGTTCTTCAGCATGTTTAGAAGAGGGGGTTTACAGCCCAAGCTAGTAGATTTGTGCTGCCAGTTATGGATTTGAGGCTGGATTTCCCCTCAATTAACATTAACGAACATGCATGGGTGGAAATGGCGATAGAATATGACCTGGGAAATGTATTTGTAATGTCTGACTAGGCAGCCTGAAGAGTGAAGGGTAAATTAACCAGCTTGCTGCTAGCACTGTCCGCAGATGACCTTGGTGGCGTCTGGGAGCTGGGATCATCTGTGTCACTTTGTATGGAGCAGTCACGCACAGAATATCATCCTGGACGAAACACTCTGTGCAGAACCGACATCTAAAAACATTATGTCCATTTCCCAATTTATTTCCTGAACCAATCTGCATTTGCTGTGATGCTTCTGTTGGTCAGCTGCAGCTGGCATGAGCAACATTCAGCACGCACAGCCCAGACTGAATCCCAATTTCCTGGAGATAGCATTAGAGATGGGGAGACTTCAGGCTCTTTAAGCAGAACAGCAGGAAATCAGGAAAGGTGAGGGAAGTGTGTCTGCAAAGCTGAAGAGAGGCATCAGATTGCTGAGGCAGGAGGAGCTAAGGCAACTGGAGGTGTTGCCAGACAGAAACAGAATGAGTGAAAGGACAAAAGTTCCCCAAAATGAAGCAGCTGTTAACCTGTAGAGTCTATGGGGCTTCTTAACAGCTCACCACAAAACCTTATTTACAGCCCCCAATCTATGATGTCCCACTACGATATGGTGGCTAGTGTTATCCTGAGTTGGCATGCTGCTTGCCTTTCCTTCCTCCTTTCACCCATCTGTCTGCATTTCTGTCCCCAGAGAGGGACAGAAGGATGTCAAGGAAGGCTTAGGCCAGTGTGAACCAGCTGGACTTGGTTTCTTCTGGCAGTCAGCTGGCTGCTGCATTGTCTGTTGCTAACTTTTCTTACTTTCACCAGGCTCAGGATGTGGGGAATCACCCCCACCCTTCATGGACTGAAAGAGGGACAGTGGAAAAGAGTCTCAGCTTTCTGGAAAAACAGTAAAAGCAGCAATAAGCAGATCTAGTACTTTCCATTGCAAAGCATGGCTTGCAGATGTGGCTCTCTAGATGCTGCAGACCCAGAAGGCATGTGAGAAACAATCTCACAGGTTTCCATAAAAAGGAAGAGCATGGCATCTTTATGAAAGGAGCCGAGGAGAGGAATAAACAGAGGTTGCATGAGTTTTAAAGACAGCTTCTTGATCTTGTGTGGTCTCATTCATAGCTGTTTTCCAGGTGCTGGCTGTAACATTTCTGGATCCCACCAGCAGGAGAGTGGAAATGGTAGCTGGGAAAGAACAAGCTAAATTGCAAGGCAGAAAGTGGGGAGGAGGCAGAGCACATGCTGTAATTTACTGGAACCTGAAAATAACATCTTCAAGGGACTTATAAAATAGGCGATTTCTAGCTTTTAAAAATCAAAACACAGCCATCTGAATGTCATTAATAGTGAGTCAGTTGGATCTTTTACATTGTTTAGAAGTAAAAAGAAATCTTCTCTGAAAGATACCGTGGCTGTATTATGTGGAGATGGTTAAAGAAATTCTAAAAGATCTCTAAATACCATCCTGCCATTGTGCCAGTCACTTAAGGTCCTTGTAGCATGACATGCTTAGTAGTTGTTTATGCCTTGTAATAAAAATGCAAGTATCCGCTGATTTGTTTATAATTTTCCACACAGCCCAAACTCAACCTTAATGACCAGGAAATGTCCTGGACTCATACCCATTTTCCTGTGCACATTTACTTATCAGGAAAGAGGAAACAGTTGCCTTAGAATACCTCGTTAATTAAGTCTTAGACAATCAAGTTGTTGTGGAGAACCTGGCAAGCACTGCACATCATCGGAGCCATTGCGTTTGTGTTCTCTGCGTGCAGGAAGATATTTGACGATGGGTCAGCCCAGGCCTCACATGTCCTCATGGCTCTGCAGATGCTCACATGAGGGCATCCCTGGGGCAGCAGGAACTGGGCTTCTCCAGATTCACCCTCACTCCTGCTGGTGTGAGAAGCCCTGTCAGGCTGTTAGCTCCTAGTTTTCATTCTCCAGAGGAATGAACCCATTTCCTAAGGATTGACAACAGTAAATAAAAACTGTGTTTGGCTACACTATCAAAGTTAGGCATGCACTAGCCAAACTGACAAATGACAGCAATCTGTTTAAACAGCAACCTTAATGGGATTTTTTGAGCATATTTCTCTTTCTCCGTCTTCTTCTTTACAAGGAACCATTAATAATGTCTCAAACAAGGATTTGCAGGGAAGGAAATATGTCAACACGCTTTCCTTATCTTTAGCAACTGCAAGAAACCCTTTGATAATTTAGTTGCATGAACATGGCTATCCTACATTGGCCCAGCTCACTTGGAGCCTGCCAGTTTGCTCCAGCTGCGGGCAGTGACTAGACTGCTTTGGCAGCCTCATGCATTTTCTGTCTCCACAGCCATATTAAAACTGTTCTTTCAGATTCCATCAGCTGTGACCCATTTTTCTCGTTAAGCTATGGTGTTGATAGTTTTACAAAGACAGAAACATGTAGAGTTGGTACAAATACTGATAGAGATCTTCTTCTGGATTGAAAATTATTTTAGGGCTTCAGTCCTGTGCATCCCTTAATAGCATTAATTTATTGCTGCCCACCCGTAGCTTCCTTGAGTTCCTTTCCCTGGCTTTGTTTTTCTATTTTGCTGCAGAAGGATCTCAAAGAGGCAGGCTGGGGTGTGCTCTGCAGCAGGCTCTCAGTCTGAGTGTGGGAAATAGCTCTGGAGAAAGCAGCTTCATCTCCTTCATTTGGAAACTTGATGACCATTATTTTAAATATACTCCTTGACAGTACATTTCCAAACCAAGACAGTCGCAGTGCAGGGCAGAGCAGGGACACCAAACCAAGTCTGGGGCAGATGTTGATGATCCAGGCTGTGGTACCTGATAATAATAGCTTTTATGGGCCAAAATGAGGTATGTGGTGACTCCACCAAATCCAAGTGAATTCATTTTTTCCTTGAACAAATCATATAAAGAGATGCCAGATGGGAAAAAAATAAAATAAAATAGAAAATAGAGCAAATCTTACTTCTGTTATGTTTTTCCTTTCCTCTGGCCACCGTTGGCACAGAATCCTCTGGCAGCCAGCTAGCACATCAGTTGCATCCCCTGGGAGCACACCGCTGCCAAAGGATTGAAGGTTTGGTGCCAGATTACAGTTGGCACCAAAGATTGACATATCTGAGATCAGTTAGCAGGGAAACTTCCTTGTCAGCAGGCTGGGGCTATGAGGTGCTGCCGTTTACCAGTGCTAGTGTGCCATGGTGCCAACCATTTTTCTTCAGGAGAGACATCTGCTCTGCTTTTCCCATTGCCCATGCAATCTTTCCCATACTGCAACAGAGCAAGGAAAAGCTTTTTGAGAGAATATCAGATTTGGCTTCTACCTCTGGAACTGAGCAGAAGCTCTCTGCAAGCATCCCTTTTTGTTAAACATAAGGTTCCTTGATTTTCTCTTGTAATGGTTGTAACTGGCACTGTTTTTTTCCTCCTTTTCCCAAGTGCAAGTGTTCCTTGACATAGGAGGCAATTCCCTGTGGGATTAATGAAAATGTAAGTGCAACTAACAGCCAAAAACTGGGGTCTTTTCCTTGTCAGTCAGGGTAGTCATCATGCAAAAATGGCAGTCATGGTTGCCCTATGCATATAATTACCCAGCAATGCCCGGTTTAATGTTTCACTACATAATGGCAATGTTCTGTTTCAAATCAGGCTAATGTAAGGGTTACCCAGCCATTCAAAGAGATAATAGCTGTAATTAAGGTGTTTCTCATGATGGGTTACCATTGTAACGTGGCAGATGATTTCACGATCGTCTTCTTGGCTGCATTAGTCACAGTTATTTTCATTAATATTGACACTTTTCTCTTGCCATACCAACAGAAAAGCAGACTGATCAAAATATTCTGCTGTTTTCCTCTGTTCTGAGGCCTTATTTTGAGCTTGTGCTTAATTCTTAGCTTTGAACAGGGACAAAATGCAGTTTCCATTTTGGAATGCGGGCAGCCTTATGGAATCACCTGTTATTTAAAGCCATGTGATGAGAACAAAGGTAGAGAATTCATTCATTGAAAAATGGAAAATAGAGCACCAATGAAACTTAGGCGTTAAGCTTTGTAAACACCTGATCTGGTTTCAGCTACAGTGATGTAAGACTGCTGAAGTATGTTCAGGCTGGGAAATGAGGCGAGTGTTTATGTTGGGGTATGCTATTCTGGGGAAAAATGCTCAGATCGTGGGACAAGATGGGATGTGATTAATCTGTGACTGAGTCTAGTCTGCAAAACTGTGCATCTCCAATGGCAGAGCTCCATGGGGATGGTTTTGGCTTGGCAGGCAGTTTGTTGAGGTTCAGTGACATGAGAAAAGATTGTGTCTCTATAACATAATTTCCAGGGAAATAAATGGAATTAAGTGAAGGATGGATTTGAATTTAAAAGCCCAGTAGATGGCCATTTTCCCCAGTATGAGTTCTACACAGTCAGCTGAAGCTGTCAGAGACAGCATCTCCTGACTAAGTTGTCATGCCAAGTCATCCAGAACGAAACTGTATCAGGTGCTGAAAATGAGAAGGGTTGAGGAGAGCAGGGAGCGTGACAGGAGACCCCGGGCACAACCTCCAATACCTCACAGCTGAGAGGAGGCAAGGGAGCAGCCAGACAACACCAAAGAAATTCACACTTTGATTTCTAGGTTCAGCTATTTGCCAATTAAACAAGCAAGTGGAGAAAAAAAAATGTTGAAATGACAGATTTGGGAGTTCTGTGTGCACTGACCGCTATGCTTGTCTCAGCTAAATGTCTCCTGGAAATATACCCATTGAATATGATGGTGTAAGCCAGTTGAAATTCATTTCAGTGAATTTGCATACTATGAACAAATAGAAAACTGTGAATCCCTTAGTCCCAGTTTTCAACAGAAAAACATGACGATACCAAGGGAAAAGATCTTGGCAAGCACTTGCGCTCACTTTCATTTATTAAATTCTACTTGCCAAGATGCAAGCTCCTAAATAGTATGATATGGCAGAATTTTGTTGGCAGAGGAGGTACAGGTTAAACAGCACGAAACCTTCCTTGCGTATCTTCAATACATTTACAGCACTGCAGGCATCATGGCCTGTAGATGCTTTTGGTTTTGTAGGCAATATGTTTTAATATAATTAATGTGAATGTAACTATTCAAATGTGAAACAGTATCTCATATTTTGGTGCATAAGGAAATCCAGACAGAATGTAGAAGTATTTTTTAAATTTACAAAATCGCCACTAGCTATGTTTCATCAAAATGTATTGCCTGCCCATGTATCCATATTACTTCTGAAAGGAACAATCACTAGTTACCACAGCCAAGCCTGAGACAGGAGGGGTCATATACATCATTCATTATTGAAGTGAAAATAAAGAAATGCTTCTTTTTCTCCATGGGAGGTTCCAAAAGCCACCTGTGATAAGATTGACTTTTAGGGGCTGGAGGCTTAGAAGGCTATGACTTGTCAATGATTGCCTTGCTGACCCACCGCACTGCTGACATTATATGTGGTTTATGGGGTACCTGTGGCTCACTGGGATGCGGCTCTCCCCATGGTCCTTGCAAACAAGGCAGTGTACAGTCATGATCCTTCATCCCCAGTCTGGACACATAAAATAGCCTTGTGGGATTGGATTGCAGAGCTATATCAGCTTACATAAAAAGTGCTCCTGAGGTCTTCACGTGAGCCTTTCATCTACCATCCCCAGCTACTTTTGTTCAATTTCCACTAAATGCTCTTGTAGATTCACTTATTTCAGGCACTTATCTCACAGAATCACAGAATTACAGAGGTTGGAAGGGACCTTAAGAGATCAAATTCAATGTCTCTGCTAAAGCAGGCTCCCTACGATAGGTCACACAGGTAGGTGTCCAGTTGGATCTTGAATATCTCCATAGAAGAAGGCTCCACAACCTCTCTGGGCAACCTGTTTCAGTGCTCCATCACCCTTACTGTAAAGAAGTTCTTACTCATGTTAGTATGGAACTTCCTATGTTCAAGTTTTAGGCTATTATTCCTTGTCCTATTGCTACACACCGCTGAGAAGAGCCTGGCCTCATCCATTTGCCTTCCACCTCTTCTAAAGCTAATAAAACCAATTGCATGAACTTACAGAGAGGAAGCTTTCTGCAGACTCAGAACTAAAAAAAATTTCCCCAAAATTTATACAAACCAAGCAAAACACATTGTGATAATAACATAAACTCATTGTCACTTAGTATCTGCTGAGAACACAAGTGGCTCTGGACCATGTGAAAAGCAAAAGATTTTGGTAAAGACACACTGCTATGTACTTAGGTCACTCCAAAAGTAATGCCTCCTATTTATTTCTATGGAAATTACAACAGATACAAAGAAGAAAATAACGCTGTTTGATAGAGAAATACTTAGCTACAAAACACTCTTTTTCAACATAGTCACCATCAATAGCTATGCATTTTTGCCAACGATATTCCTGTGTGAACATTCATGGGAAATGCCTGGTGCAGATTTTGTGATATTCCAACATTGTCACCATTGTTTCCAGTGCACTGAAGCCAATATTCAGCTCCATACACAGTTCACTGGCCATAACCCACTGGTTTGTATGGATGAGCTGATTAAGACGCTCTTCATTTCCTGGTGTGACAGCTGTACATGACTGTCCAGAATGTGACTTGTCTTTCATGACACTGTCACCACTGATGAAATGTACTACTCACTGCCTCACTATGCTCGCATCCACCATTTCAGGCACTGGAATGGACTGCCCAGGGAGGTGGTGGAGTCACCGACCCTGGGGGTGTTCAAGGAAAGACTGGATGTTGTGTTGAGGGACATGGTTTAGTGGAGCTATTGGTAATAGGTGAACGGTTGGACTGGATGATCTTTTAGGTCTTTTCCAACCTTGGTGATTCTATGATTCTATGATTCTATTTGGTCTTCATCAGCATTCAGAGCTGTATACACGAACGCTCAGTGGTTGCAGACAGTCTTTTAGAGACTCTTTTCATCTCTGATTAAAATTTGTAACGTTTTTGATGAGGCAGGGCAGGATACTCTAGAACTTACATTTTAATAAGAGAGAAATAGTTCTACTGATATCAACGGGATTAAACAGATGTGAAGCAAAGCAGACCTTTTATCACTGAAAAATGTAGGTAGCATAAGGATCATACAAGAGGAGGTATACTGTAGGGAATGGTGAAGAAATTGCTCCACAGTCCAAAATAATACAAACTGTTGTTCAAGAAAACAGAAACAACAATGAGATCAATATAAGGGACAAGAGGAGAGAGAGAAAATGAAGAATGTACTTATAGGCATTGTTGCTTAGCCTGGTAAGACATATTCCTCTTGAGGTATGACGGAAAGATGTTTGGTAATGTGCCCCACCAAATTTGTAGCAAGTTGCTGAGGATGCTGATAATGCATGTCTGATAAGCAGTGGTACATGGGATTTTCTCACTTTAGCTTCCTCTTTGTTGTTACGTGCTCCATATAGCTCTTCCCTTGGAGGAATGCAATGTCAGGGAGTAAAGGCCCATCCCTGATGGCTTGTGGATCTCTTGCTTAAAGTTTTTCTGAACCACTGTGAATCTCTGTTATTGCAGCTGTGATTTGAGTTGCTGCCATAAAAAAAACAGTTAGGAGCTTAAAGCCCTATTTCAGTGCTGTGTTTAAATGCACTTAGCTCTTTGCCTGTGAGCTTATCATCAGGGTAAATGGGAAATGAGCATCACCCAAAAGTTGTGAATGTTCTATAGTGCTGTATTGAATCAACATCTCTATATGTGTTCACTGAAGGCTTTCTGACTGGTTTTTATAAAGCAGACTATAAGGGGAGTGCTTCATTACACCGTTGTATGCAGGGAACAATTGGAAAGAAACTTGTACTGTCAAATACGGGACTCTCACCTGCAGGAGACATAAATGCTGAAATGTGGGAGCTTTGCTGACAACCATTCCCCTAATCTCTCTTTGGAAATGAAGAAAGGATTACTTGGGTGTGATAGTGGAGGTGTGGCACTTGCTGAATGTGCAGTAAAATACATGAACATAAATAGCACAAATGATGGTGATGCCATTGAGTTTCAAGACTACGTTAATGGCCCGAGAGTGATGGGAGGCTTTAAGTTCAATAAAGTTTGCAACAATTCACTAACTGGTATGGATTTTAAAAAATACACATGTGTTTGTGAGCTTTTCCTTAATTAGGTTTCTGTCCTTCCAAGTTTTCAATTTATGGAAACTTTGTTTATGACTTCGGTTTGATTTAAAAGAAGGGCTTCCTCCAGAAGTGACGTTATGCTGTGGCTTCATCCTGGAGGCAATATTAATTTATGTTACATGTGGTTACCCTATGGAAAGAACTTACTATATTTCATTTGCTGACAGAACTAAAAACCACAGCTGATAGGCATCATAAAGCCTCTTGCAATTTGATGGCTTTTATATAAAATGGCTACCGTATATGGCCTGTCTGTCTGCAGCAGATGGCTTTCCACCAGTAACACATAAACTCCAATCTTACAGATTTGCTGTAACTGCCATTTTTTTATTTCTGCACAAATACACCCATCCAATATTTCAACTGCACAAACAAAGCTCACCAAAGTAATGACTTCATACAGAAGGCAACCATCAGAATCACAGAGCAGCAGCCCAGGAGCATCAACACTTGGAGATGCTTGTCTCTACTCTAGGAGATGGGCAGGGTACTGTTTCACAGGGGTAGGAGTAGGTGAGCAACCCTCTTTCTGAGCAAATATTGTGCCTGTGGGCAAAGACGGTGCTGGAGAGACCCACAAGCAGTGGCACCTATTGAACACCACCCATCAACACTTGTCACAGATTCACAAAGTCACAGAATCACAGAATAACTGAGGCAGGCAGGGACCTACACAAGCGACAGAACCCACTCCTGCTCCAGCAGGGCCACCAGAGCAGGGTGCCCAGGCCCACGGCCAGGTGGCTTCTGGAGATATCCAAGAGATTTATAAACATTGGTAAGGCTGTCTGCCCCTTCATACAAATGCCCTCCTGCCCACCACCCATCTGCTTGCACAGCACGGGCACACTACTACCAGGAGCAGCAAGTAAACCTCACATGGGAAACACAGCCACAAGCACCACCAACAGCTATGGGTTCATTTTAAGCCCAAGACACAAGGCCAGTTCTGATTTTTGAATTTTCCCATCCCTGTTCACATCGCAGTGATTGAGCAGAATCTGACGGAATTTGTCCAGGTCCACCCCACTGATGCTGGGCTGCAAGGGAAAGAGAAAGCATCACTGAAAGGAAAACAGCTCTGGGTTTCAGCATCTCTGTAAAGCAGCAGACAGGGCGGCAGGGAGATGCCCCAAAGGGTGAGCAACCAAAGGGCTCAACCCCACATCAGCTCATATGAGTGGGGAACAAGGAAGGTGGAAATGAGGCCCCATAAAAACAGAAACGTTATGGTTAGGTGGATGGGATGGTGAGTCTTACAAGGAAATGTATGATAGTTTGTTTCCTTAATCAGGTTGCTCAGTTTCTGATCTGTGTCAAACAATAGTCTGCAGTTAGTTCTGGGTCTGCACTTTCATTCAGTTTCCTCTCTCAAACCTGCTGCACAAAGGAGTATATGCCATTTCCGTCACAAGCTACCGCTTTACAAGCTAGTCAGCAACTTTATAATACCTTCAGTGTGTCAAATGAATGTTAAAGGCATGTTTTACAGGCCTCTTTGCCTCTGTCTACTCTGCAAAATGGATGTGGGAGCATAAGCAGCCTTGCATAGGATCAGTTCACAGGGAAATAACAGTGACTCAGGCTTGGGTGAACCAAAAGCTGGACCGTTAGTGTCTTGGACTGTATCTGAAAACTCAAGGTAATGCAAAACAAGTGGACTCTGTTGTCATAAGTGACACACTGGCACGATACTCTTGACTACAGAGAGAGATCAAGTGATTTTTAAGTGTAGCCCTGTGATGACAATATAAACTATGAAATCATGCTGGCAAGGACATTATCCAAAACAGAATAAAGAAGAATCTCTGATGATCAATCCCTGTCAATAAAGTTACAATCATAACATCACTGAGGAGGCAGAATCTAAGAATTTAAGTAACAGTTCTTTGACGTGTAAGCCACCTCCTAGATATGACTTGCCCTGTATTCTTTGCGCAGCTGTTCCTCCAACCTGAAGGCAAGATCATAGGGAGAGATGGTTGCTGTGAGCTGAAGAGGATTTCTGTAGCATAGGCAGCTCTGAATAGTCCCATGCTGAAGTTTCAGCCATTCAACCTCCTGGCCCATGAACTCCAAGGCATGCTGAGGAGTGTCTGCCTCTAAAGTTGACTTTGTGGCCTTATAATATCACAACCATTAGGGATCCCATGCATGAACTTCCTGATGTTCAGGCATGGTGATACTCTGAGAAACCTTGGTCTGTGCTGTTGTCAGCTGGAGCTGAAGACTCTCAGCTCTGATCATGGCTTTTCACTCAAATATGTGAAAAGGCAAAGGTACATATCTCTTTTCCAGCTTACTCAACACCTTTTAGCGATTTCAGCCTAAATATTAAGTCATTAGGGGAAAAAATGTATGTGTATGGGTAGACCAGGTGGTGACTAAATGTTTGTGATGCTATAACATCTGCCCAGGTCAGAGTATGAAACAGAATGGATTTAAATACAGCTGCTGAGTCAAGTTGTATTAATTTGTCAGATAGAATTTCTGTAATGTGGCGAAATGCTCTATTGCCGTATATGCTGAGGCAATTACATTTGTTTCTGTTTGTGATTGAAATTAAATTTGACTCTGTGTTCCCGCTCTTGCTCTGCTTACATATCTTTATCAGAATTAGGACTTTCCTCTTGGGCATAAAGGGTATTAATAAAAAGAAAAAAAACGTGCAAATACCTTGACCAGTTCCATCATGTCTTTGACAAACCCATCCACTTCGGGGCCTTCAAGTGCTCCTGTTTTACTCTGACAGATGGAAGAAACATCAAAACCTTCCAGTAAGTCAAAACCCATCCACCTATTCGCTGAGCCCAATAGCATTGTGATCCCTTCCTTCATCCAAGACCATCTCTGCCCCTTAAGTGGCAGTAATGTCTCCCGCTATTTTGTGAGGCGTGCTAGTCACCATACCACTCCACTGTAGGAATGACAGAAGTGGCACCAGATTGCTGTTTTCTAACCAATGCTAGGGCAGTTCTGGCCATTCTGGGCCAGATTTAGAATAACTCTTGGTTAAGCACTGAAAGGGGTTTCATTTCTCAGGGTGATGCTGCGGGTCCCAAACTGCTGGAGAACTACTGCTAGAGGCACCATCTTCTCTACAGCCCATGTGTCTCCTGTACAGAGATATTGCTGATGCAGCAGTACTGGCCATGGCAGTGGAAAAAGTGAAAATGTATCCTTTGTCATGAGGTCACTGACCATAGCCCACCTCTGTCCCCACCTTCACATAGAGCACTTCTGGCCCATGAGCTCTGGCACTGTCATATGTTTAAACTGTATCATGTAGAGACCACAAAAGAATGTTGCTGGGACTCACAACATCATAGTGTGCAAAGATTTTTTCGAAATCTCTCTTCCTTTCCTCTGTGCTGCAAGCCTGCGTGCAGGGAGAATGAGTGAAAAAAAGTAGATTCAGGTTTTAGCGTAGGTTATCTTATCTGAGAGGAATGGGAGTAATGCATCAAAATACTTACATCCATTTTAAATTGAAGAAGGAAATTTTCCTGGAGGGCCAGAATCCTGAAGAGAGAGATTTAAATTAAGATCTTGCCACTTTGTCAGCTACATACATACTGCTCTGAGCTATCCCAGTTTGTAAAGGCTGCTGTGCTGCGTTACACGAAATAGTAATCTACCACTGTTTTCTTCATGAAGCATTGTTGGCTGGAAAAGGAAAGGACGAAGTAAGGCTGACCTGAGTGCTGAGGGCAGTGCCTCTGCCTCTCATCCCCCAAACTGGTATTTTAAGAAAGTTGTACCCATACGATTAAAGTCACACCTGAGTGCACATACATTACATATACAGGCATACTCTATCTGTATATAGTGCCGACCACCAAAAAAAAAAAAAAAAGAAGAAGAGAAAAAAACAAAAACCAAAAAACTTCAACTGCCAAAGACAGAAAAGCAGCAGAGACTAAACTACTATTTTCGTCTATAAGTGTCTTTCTCTTGTGTCTCCAAATTCTCCCCTGCTGACATGACCAAGCACACTGGCAGTGCCACCTCAGCCACATCTTCACAGAATATCACAGTGTTAACCATGCTTTAGAGACCCAGGATGCCTACATCAGAAAGCCTGATTTTATTTAGGATTCAAATGCATGTCTCCAGAGAGATATTATTGCTGAAAGTTACCACTTTGCCCGGATGTGTCATTGCAAGCTGAAAAACTGCATCAATGTCATTGAAGCCTACCTTGCCAGGTCATTCAGGTCCAGACGTCCATCCTTGTTTTTGTCAAAGATTTTCATCTAAAAGCCGGGAAGATAGGGTTGCTATGAAATAGATAGGCCGATGAGGAGAAGATACATAAAAGAGGCTGGCAGACATTTTGCTGTGCCCTGTGACCTGGTAAGCAAGTGTACAGCAACGTCCTCTCTGTGTTGGCTTCCTGGCATTGAGAAGCAAAGCAGCCAGACACCATTCTGATGAAGACAAGTCTCTGACAGACAACTTAAGCACCTAAACATTGTCCCTGGGAAAAAAAAACAAACTGAAGCTTCCAAACACTTCCAGTCCAGCTCTGTTGTTATCATTGTCAGTGTGGCTGCTGAGTGGCTGAGGTGCAAGTTTCACCTCCTGACAGACGCTCAGATCAGGTCTGGGTGCTGCTAGAGCTGGTGGGCTTGTGTGTCTGGCCCAAAGCCTGCATGAGAAAGTGACAGGACTGGGAAGACTCAGGCCTCAGGCATCGAGAGGTTGATCTGTGTGAATGCTAAAGCTATCCTTTCCTGAATGATATCCTTTTCTTAATGTGATCTTTTTGGTGATTAAACACCAGATACTATTTATTCATTTAATGGATTTATACAATGTTTCTCTGCAGTGCATAAATAAGAGTCAGTTACAGGGGAAGAGTTTAATGGATTGCAAAAACTAATGCCTTCAGGATCAAAGTTCTTGAAAAAATGTATTCTATAGTGCAGTGGGGGA
Organism: Meleagris gallopavo; assembly: GCF_905368555.1. Lineage (NCBI taxonomy): Eukaryota > Metazoa > Chordata > Aves > Galliformes > Phasianidae > Meleagris > Meleagris gallopavo. The sequence goes on from NC_139406.1 coordinate 35,822,009, forward strand.
AAAAAATCAATTTTTTACTAAGATGGATTACCACTCTTTGTCACATCCTCAGCAAAAGAACATGCATTAATTGCATTTGCATGAACCTCATTTGCTTATTCAGTAACTGCAGATGCCAGTCCCCAACCCTGTAGGCTCATAAGGAGAGGGCATAGAATCATAGAATCGCTTAGGTTGGAAAAGACCTTAAAGATCATTGAGTCCAGCCACAACTTAACCATACTACCCTAACTCTAACAACCCTCTGCTAAATCATGTCCCTGAGCAACGTGCTGTGACACATCCTGAGCTGGCATGAGCTCCAGGATGAATGAACCCATAGCACGTCTTGAGCACTGCCCAGCAGAGAAACAGGGGCCTGACACTCTGCATAGGTAGAGGTAAGGGCTGGGAGCTGCTGTACCTTGGGGTGCCCACATGTATACACGATGCCTTTTTTGCCTTCTCCCTCTCCTGTGCTCTGGCACATGTGCTGAGCCTGCAGTAGCTCTTTGCTGTACTGGTTGTAGATAAGATTCTGCAACTGGATCTTACTGCATTAATTCTTCTGTAACTTGTGCTGCTGAGATCTGGATGGGAATTTTGAAGAGCACTCTGTATGGGCCTACTTTTCCTCCCATTGAGAGAAAGTGTAAAGCTAATATGGATGACAGTTCCATGCTGAGATCACTGGAAAACTCATCCCGTGAAGTCAACACAGATGTTAGCCACAACAGGACAAGACTGAAGGCAGGGTTAGGAACTGGAGCTGCTCATGCTGTGCCACCAAGAGGAGAAATGTCCTTGCAATGCTTTAATTTCCAAACCCTTCAATATTTTCCAGCAGCAGTGCAGATCTCATTAAAACAAATTTAACTGTAAAGGTAATACATTCTTCAGTGGAATATTTAATGAAAAGAAACATGCACAGTCAATTTTGCTCTATCTTTGAGCTTAACATTATACTTTCAGTGGTTTACTACATCCACTTATATCAGCTCCCCTCTCTGACCTCTGACTCAGCTCTGCTTTTGCAATACCAAGAGAAAATCTTTGCATTTTCAAATTCTGTTGTTTTTTTTTTTTTCTTTTTTCTTTTTTTCTTTTTTTTTCCTGCAAAAAGTATCCTGGAAGAAACAATTTCAAACCTCTGTGATTTTTTGATTTCTCGTCCCAGTCAACAGAGAGAAATGAAAGTCTTGCAGGAAGAGCTATGCTGGGTTAATTCTTGCATCTTGAATTCCACATGAAAGATGGAAAATGTCTAGCAAAGATGGACTACTGTTCTCTGAATTAGTTCAGGTACCACAGCTAATAAGATAGACCTAATCCTATTATTTGGACAACTGTAGCTCATGCATACACACTACATGGCAATCTTGGGATAGAAAAGCCTGGGGAAATGTATATTAATTAAGCTTTCAAATTTCAAGCACACAATTGTTTGATCTGATCTGTTAATTGTGCACATAAGTGATCAAAGAATGACAGAGGGTTCCCATCCCATATGATGAGACATACATAATGGGAGAAGAAGATATTTGAAATTGTTATGAGATTGTTTCTAATTTAAACTTTTGCCTTTACAACCATCTTGATATGTTAAACTTGATGGATTTTCAGTTTACTCTCTTGGAAGATATATTTATGCTGCCAGGCTGATACGGAACATCTCAGTGTGGTTAAGAATAAGGTCTGGCATGTTTAAATAGCACACAATTTTATTAAAAGCTTTGCTGCATCCAGCAGTATGCTTTATAAAATGATGCATTTGTCTTACTGTCAAGCTACCCAATGTTTTAAAGTGTTTGCACAAATTAATTCACTGACATTTTAATGGGAGCACACCGGAGAAGTCTTACTTCTGTTTGTCTGAATTTAATGAGTGTTCTCTGAGGCAGACAGAGCATAACTGAGAGCTGGTTTTGCAAAACAAGAGTTGTTACAGTGTGCATTTAAAGTGCAAACTCAAAACTGCCATTGGCTTTGAATTCAGCAAAGAAAATATCTCTGCTTTCTCAATCAGGTGTTGTAAAGAAGGCCACTGAAACACCAAGATGTGACAAACACACTCGTGCTTTGAAGAGCCCTGTAAGATTATAGGTCGAAATTATTTTCTGTGACAGAGATAAGGAGAAAAGTAAATAAGCAAAACAAATATGTCTGTGATCAGCAGAATTACTAGGGCCTGCTTCTAAATGCTTTCCTGTCCCTTCTCTGATGTGTAATGAAGTGTGTCATCCCTGGAGGGAACATAGAGTTGTTTCCTGCCTGCCCAGCTGCTCTCACAACATGTCTGGACCACCTATATGATGTCAGCTATAACTAATATAGCAAGGAGGGTATATAGACAATGGCACAGACCCAAGTGGAAGACTGCATGTGGCCCCTTTTTGCTGGGGCCAGCAGGCTTTTGCAGAGCCCTGAAGGCTCTGTGGCCAGCAAGTTACCCTTGGTACAGAAGCTCTGTTCTCTGCCCCCCCAGGTTATAGTGCCTGTGTAACCTAGGCAAGTCATTTAGTGCAGGATTTCTAAGGCTCCTTTGGTTCCTAAAAGAACAAACTGTTATCTGCTGGGATTTTTGAAAGCCAGAACCTGAGTTCCATGAGTTCTGTTCTTTAGAAGTGAAGTTTGAGCTGAAATGCACTTTTCTGCTTCTGCTGGCTTATGTCACAGCAAGTGCAGTGCAAAACTGAAGATGACAGAACAACTGGGATTAAGTCTAGAAGTGACATGGGGCCAGATTTCCCTCCATGACATTAATGAGCTGTGTGTGAGCCCTCTTGCCACACACAATAAGGCAGCCTTTCATCAGTGAGAGGAATCACAGTGACCCAGGGCCACAAGAAAGCTATCAGAGAGGGTGGCTCTCGTAGTGGTGGATGGGGTTAGTAGGGCTGATGGTTGCAGTGCCCATGCAGAACTGTAGATGTGGTCTCCTAGAGACATCCTTAAGTATCCGCCTGGGAGGGAGGCATGCACTGAGCACTAGCAGGAGAAGGGATGTACAAAGAGCTCTCCTGTAAACTACCTGTCTTGGGCCACACTCCACTATCGTATTTATACAGCTTCAGAAAGTTTGATCAGAGCATGTTAAGAAGCATAACATGCTTCAGAGCATGTTTAGAAGCATAACATGCTCCGTTTAGGCTCTCACTGTAACAAAGATTTCTTTCTATTGTACTATTCCTTTGGTGGTTGTAAAAAAAAAAATTGTTAATACGGATATGCTTTGCCAGTATGGTGTTAAGGAGCTAGATCATCTGGATTTTCTCTATGTAAATATACATGCATTGGCGAAGAGCAGAGACGGATAGACAGACATTCACAGCCAAAGAAATACCCCCTTTGAGCCTCCAGCATTGTCCTTGCAGAGAGGACAGCCTGCAACCACAAAAGCAGCAATAGTCATAGAATTATACAGTCATTTCAGTTGGAAGGGACTCTTAAAGGTCATCTAGTCCAACTCCTCTGCAATGTAGATGAGGTTACTCAGAGCCCCACCCAACCTGACCTTGAGTATCTCCAGGGATGGGGCTTCCACAACCTTTCTGTGCAACATGTGCCAGTGCCTCACCACCATTATTGTAAAAAAAACTGTCTTCCTTACATCCAATCTAAACCTCCCCTCTTCCAATACAAATCAAAGGTAGAGCACGATTAATTCCTATGGACGCAGATCACCTTTCAGGGAGAAGTAAGCCTGCTCCCCTTCATACTGAGAAGACCAAGAGCCCTCACATAGCCAGCTGCAGTTCATGTGTAAGGTCAGTGACTGCTCAAGATATGCAGCTCCATACCCAGAAATTCTGCTGATAAGCAAGTTAAACCATGACAGTGTTACAGCTGGGAAGACTGCTCTATTGACTTCCCTGGGGAAAAGATTCATCTTCAGCCATATCCATATACTAATTTCCATCAAAGGCTGTATTTCATGACCAACGTTTACTGTATTACTATTCTCCACGCTTACATTACTTTTTCCCTAGAAATTCAGTTTGTGATGGGGAGAGTATTCTACTTTATGGTTTTTATCTTATACATTTTGCTAAAATATAATAAATCTCAAATTAAAGGAGCTTATTTTGCCCAGTCCGATATTACCAATACAAAAAGAGAGTATTGATGTTCTATGAGTGACAGTTACAGTGGTATATACATATAAACATAATTTGCTGAAGTTTGCCTCAGAATTGAGCTTTCCCTGCAGGTGTCTTGCAGATATTGGGATTACAAGCCAGAAGTAGCATGCTGCTATCTGAGAAGCTATGAACCATCAATGGTTCTGTGAACAAGGCAATAATAAATGCAAGAGCTGAGTGAGAATTTTGTTACTGCAGAAGACAAGAGATCAATACTAAACTTCATCGGAAATTATGGTGACATCTTTTTTAGATTCAGGCATTTAAAACACGCTGCTGAAGTACACAGCTATGTGCATACACATGTATAGAAGCTGTCACTCATGACAAAATCCTGGCAAATGCAAGGACGAGCTGGATATTCATGGATGGAAACCTCCCCAGGATCATGGGAAAGGTTGCTAGTGCTACTGTAATCCCTCCATCCACTTTTTTTCTTTTTGTGATGAAGCAGTAATGGGACAACTTTTCATTTCTCCATATTATGTTGCTTTAAGAAGGAAGTACATTCTCATCAGGCTGTTAAAAACTACACCCAGCTTTCAACTATGCCCAGTTTGTCTCCCACAGTACTGTACCTCTGGGACATCTTCTCATTGCTCAGAGAGGCTTAGAGCAATATAAAGATTTGTTTCTGCCTCCGAGCATCTGCTCCCTGCCTACAGCTCTCAGTCTAGAAGCCTGTGGTTTGTCTCTTCTAGAAGAAGACAAATGCACAAACTATTTTCAAGAATTCAGAACATCACATCGCTGTCTTCTCATGCAAGCACATGAGTGTAAATAAATATTAATGCACCCTTAATTACTACTAATACAAGCATATGTACATATATAGGCACAAAAGCTAACACAAATCCTGTAAAGGGGCTTCCGCAGCACAGAACTGCTGCTTTAATTCCTTCATCAAGGGTCTTGAGCACTCAAATGTTCTTTTCTCACAACTTTCCCCAGGGACTTGAAGGATGCTACAGATTTGATTTAACAAACTCATGGGGATTGTGCAATTCCAATGCATTCCCTACCTCATTTCTTTCCAGTGGTTCATGACTCATCCATCCTTAATCTAAATCAGTGTTCTCTGAAGAAAGGATGTCAAGGTCATAAGGAAACAGAATAGCCTGCATACAAATAGCTTCTAAGCAACTCAATAAAATGATGTTCCTTTCTGCAGTCAACCAATGTATGCACGTTAAAAGTGTGAAAGGGCCTCAAGTAATAGTAAAGCAGAACAGAAAGACTACCTCCGTTTATCTGGTTTCTCCTCTATCTCCCTTGAAACAGCTGAAAATGAGCGGTAGAGAGATGTATTTATATGTAGGAATATGTAAAGATATTTTAAATATATATATTAATGATTATATAAAATTATAAATATGTATAAGAGAGTGTGTGTATGTCACACCTGTTCAGGTATTTGCTGTGCTATGTTTAACCCAGATCAGAAAAAGGAGGGCACTTCTTTGAGGCGTTCTTGGTGTTTCTGGCTCTTCAAAGGAACAGAAAGAAGCAATATTTCCAAAGGAATGCTGTATCTCTCTTTCCAGATATCTCAGCTGTTATTTATATATCGATTGATTTATTTTATATACTGTATGATCATTCACAACAGCATAAGCAAACTGGATGTAGTTGACATTCCCTGGTCATTTACCTCCCACAAGCTAAAGCTGCAAATATCCAGCAAAGAATTGTAAAATTTCGTTCTTTCATGCCTGGGCTATCTTCTTTGAGATGATAGTTTCTGTCTTTTCCCTTTTATCCCTGTCTCCAAAAAGCTCTAGGGCCCACTTGGTGTATCAGTATCTACTTAAGAAGTATGCAGTCAGCTGTGGAGTGCACAAAGAAGAGGGCAGAGATCTGTAAATGCCTGTGGAGACAGATGGGATTACAGCTCCTTGGGACACAGCTTCTTTTCACCAAACATTATTACAGAGGCATGTGAAAGCCCTGAGCAGGATGGCTGGGCTACTATCAGAGACCCGTAGCTGTGCATAGCAGAAAAAGGTCCGTGTCCAGAAGACCTTGTGCTCTAAATAAGGGTGGAAGCAAAGATATGGGGAAAGAAATAGAACTATTTCCATTCTGCAGTAAAGGAATCAGTGTTGCTGGTTGCTAAAGATGCAATAGAAAGCCTGTAAAAGCCTCAGGAATTAAATATAAAGCCCCTGCTTTGCATCAAAGTATCTCATGGTTGCAGTCACCCTGTTTTCCCAGGGTGTTCGGATGGTGGCAGAGTCCCACCAGACTTCCCTGCTCCATATGGAAAGCAGGAAGAGAAAGAAGGGCTCTCTCATTGCTCTGGACCTTGGCATCACACCTTTGATCTCAGTAGCTCAAGTCACTTTTTCCGTTTTTGTTGTTGTTGTTTTTATTTTTTTTTTCCCCTTTTAATGGGGAGATAAAACTATAAGAGTGCATTTTTCTTTCCTCCCTGTAATTTTGCACTACTGCTTCAGGCAAATTCCCATGCAATCTGTGTCCACTTCTATATAGGTACTGTCCATGAGGGAGCTCTTTGCCATGATGCACAGAATGCATATCCTCCTTTTTAGTACAGGATATTGCAACAACTGATGTTATGATTTCACATTCTACCTTAGTACTTGGGATCAGGTGTGTTTGTAAGCATCCCTAATCTTGACTTTATACCAAAAAAATCACAAAGAAAAATAAATCATCAGGACTTGAGGGAACAGCATGGAGCAGTGATGTGGGTCAGATTGGAGATTGGGAAAATGTTCTTCAACAGAGGATGAGGTCATGGAACAAGTCCCCCAGGGCAGTGGGCATGACTCCAAGGGCCAGAGTTCAAGAAGTATCTGGACACCACTCTCAGGCATATGGTCCAATTTTTGGGTAGTCCCGTGAGGAGCCAGGAGTTGGACTTGATGAACTTTATGAGTCCCATTCAACTTAGGATATTTAATGATGCTATGATTCTCATTTTCTACTATCTTCTGTGATCCTTTTGGCATTATGGCTTTGCAAACTTCTGTTCTCATGGGCCAGATTTGCATTTTAGGTCACAGATTACCCCAGATATAGGAATCATTCTCTTTCCCAGATAAAAATTTGTTCTGCAGCATAGAGACTAAACTACCTCTTCAAAGACACAAAGCCAATCAGTAAAAGCCAGAAGAATAGAAACCAGACCTCCTGGCTGTCAGCCCTGTGCTGCATTACCACACCATATTTCTTTCCAATCACAATGTTATCTAGCTGCACTGGGGTGGCAGAAATCATAGATCCTTTTTGAGAAATTATCGGAAAAGAAAGAAGTTGGATGAAATTATCTGCGTAATATCTACAAGCTTCAGACTGCATGTTCCCCAGCAGCATCAGGTCAGAGATGAGCCACTGGCTAAGGGAATCTTAATGGGGCAGCCTAAAAGCTGTTTGCTACCTGCAAATATTGCTGGAAAGATTTTGTTCTGGCTGCGGCTTCTGGGTTTTTATTGTTTTTCAAGCTCTTCCAGATGGAAAATAACTTCTGTGGAAAGCTTTCCTCTCCCTTAACTATCCTATAAACATGAAAAGATGCACACACTTTTGTACATCATTAGGTATAGTTTCTCATTTTGCTCTAAAGAGTCACATTTTTAGTCACAGATGCTACATGCATACATAACATGGTATCACAAAATACATGGGCAGCTCCTCATTTGCTTGCATATCAAGCTCTACTATAGGTGAAAACACAGATTTTGTGCCAAGAAGCAAGACAGTTCCATCTGAAAATCATTTAGAAAATTGCAACGATAGATGTCTCCTGGTGGAAGTGAAATGATAGCCTTGATAACAACATCAGAAATGGGCTTTTTTCTTTCTTTCTTTCTTGTCTTCAGATGGTTAGATACAGTAAGTTGTTCTGAAAGCCAGGTGACTGATGCTAAACTTATGCCAAATATTATGTTGCTGATGATTGCAGGATAAAAGCTTCATTGTAAGAAGGCAGGGGAAGAATCAAAGCCTGTGAGCTTTGAGATTCCCAGCCCTTTAGGGAGGCAGCAGGGCTCTCCATATTTTGCAGAGAAGAAGTGAAGGATGCCAGCATCTCTGAGGAGCAAAAGGATTTGCTAGGAAGGAACAAGGGAGAAATCTGGATGGAGTCCTGGCTGAGGCTGAAGAAGAATGCACCTCACCTATTGATTTGAATAGGTTTAGGGCTCAGTTTGCTGTGGCATAAAGTCAGGCTGCTTTCTCATAATAAACACTTCAACTCAAAGCTGAAATGCTGTTCACAGCTGATGTCCAGTACAGTACAAAGTAGTAGCTGTGTGCTGTCTAGCTTCCCACTGCGAACTCTTGGAAAAGAAGCACCTTTTGAGAGGGTCCCTATGGCATCAAATACTGAGACCCTGAGAGATACTTTTAGGCAGTACTATAACCTAAGCAATATTATCGCTCTCTTTGCTTACCATTGTATCAGTGTACTCTTCCAACTTTACTTCAGTAACCACCTTGTTATGCTGCAAGAAGAGATCTCGCAGGAAATCCTGTAACCAGGAAAGAGTCAAATGTTACTTCTTAGAGAAATTCAAGTAAGAAAATAGACTCAAATTCAGCAGTCACATGAATCTAATTTCACATTTCCAATTAGTACTCAGGCCTTCAATTTCACGTGAAGTTCATACTGAAAAATATTTTTGCAAATAAATCAGAAAATAATCAAGTTGTCCCCAAGCAAGCATACTGGAATCAGTTGTAATGGAATAGTTCAGCCACAAAATACACAAGAGCTAAGTCCCACAGAGTCTGCTAACTGATCTCAGATCAAAATAGTCAGGGCAATGGGGCAGTGAAACAGCAGGAGGGATGGCAGAGCTTTCTTCCACCCACTGTGGACCCTGCAGCTATGCCAGAAGGCTGGAGGGTGCCCAGCCCTTAAACTGGCTGTGAATGAGCTTGACGTGCCATTTGTCATTACACAAAAAGGCAGCAAATTGTTAAAGGCGACAGATAGGCTCCTGTTGACATCTGTGAGCTGTAGATCAAACTCAAAGACCCTGGTTAGAACAACTTACTTTGAGTTCTCCAGCTGAAATAAATCCACTGCTATCAGCATCGTAACTGCGCCAGATCTGGATGGGGATAGATTGATATGACCTTAAATGTTGCCATTAATCACTCACACAGGAGATAAATCATAACGATCTGAATCAGAATTTCCCTAATGAGCTAGCTGTTCTGTTATCCAGCATTCAATTAATTGTGGACAAAATAAAATAAACTTTCCACACAATAGCAATTATTCTAATTTGGGTGCTGTATGTGTGACATGCTGCAATCACGTGTTTAATGTAGACATGCATTCTATAAAAGGAAGAAAAGACTGAGAAACTGGGCCACATTTCTTACCTAATTTGTACATGCAACTTCTCAAAGTAGTTACTGCCCTGAGTCCAGGCCAGTATGCAGCTGGCCATTGATCTGCAGAAGCCCTGAGCTTGGATGTGAAATAAGAACTACAAATAGTCTTAAAAAAGCCAAAACTTTCATCTGAAGCAACTTGCAGAGAAAAAAAAGGAGTTTGTATTTTACAACTGTCCCTGTGCCCATCCTGACAAAGGTGAATTTCTCAGTGTTCCTGAATAGGGCAGGGATGTATTTGTGTGCCTTCACAGCCCAGGCTAACTCATCAGCTCAGAACTGTGCTTAAATGGTGGCTGGTCAGCCCTCCTGGTCTGCACTGTGATGTGTGCACAGCTTTGGATTTATCAGTGGAACAGAATAGGTGCTACAGAAAAGGTTGGGGAATTGGTGTGCAAGGGAATGAGGAAGGCAGAAATACAGACCCGCATGAACTCCACACTGTTGTCCAAGGGAGTCTCTCGTCGGAAAAGCAGCAGGAAGTTTTCATCATCTGGTAAGACCATATTTGCAAGCTGAAAAACACACATACCAGCCCCAAAATCATATCTGCAAGCTGAGACGAAGGGAAGGGAAGGGAAGGGAAGGGAAGGGAAGGGAAGGGAAGGGAAGGGAAGGGAAGGGAAGGGAAGGGAAGGGAAGGGAAGGGAAGGGAAGGGAAGGGAAGGGAAGGGAAGCTTGGATGGCTGCAGACACACGTGGGAAATACCAGCTTGTCACATAGTTGTTATGGAATGAAGACCAGACCAAGAGATCTGGTGAATGTAGTACTCCATGACTACACCTCCTCCTCCCTCAGACTCTATCTCCCATATCTGCCAAGTCCTCCTTCTATCTGTTAAAAAACAACAACAACAACAACAACAACAAACAGCAACCGGGCTGGGGGAAGATACCTCTTGGATTTGCAAGCGGCCATCTGTGGTGACATCATAGGCAGACATGAACTGCTCCTTCATCCTCTGAACTTCTTCTTCTGTGATGGTGTCCTGCCATAGGAAAAATAGCACACGCAAGAAAATTGCTAAGGGCAGTAGGAGAGTGCCCAGAGGAAGTCTGCCTCACAGATAACCACCAGGAAAACAGCATCCTAATAGCCAAGGGCTAATGCTTCTAAAGGACCACAGATGCATTGCCTTAGATGAACTTGTGATAGTAAGTAATGCCTATGCAAAACTTTGTGGCAACTGAGCTATTGGTTGGAAGAGCAGTGTCTGGAGACTAAAATATTTCAGTGAAGGCTCCTTTAACCAACTGTTCACACTGGGTACTGTATCGCTGGAGTTGAGTTTTTCTTGAGTTTGTATCAAAGCAGTTCTGATGCTGCCCATTGTCATTGCTCAATGATGTTTGAAAACAACACATGGAGACCTGGGTGAGCCTCATGCCCCAGAAACTTCCTGACCACACCCATATTCAATAGGAGCCAGGTGCCAACACTATTCCCAGCTGCTCCTGAGCATTCTGGCTGCAGAGCATTCACACAGCCAGTGACTGGCCTGTAGGAACACACCAGGATGTCATAAATGAGGTAATCAAAAAGGAAGTGAGATATCACATCTTCTGATGAATGTCATCAGCTAAAGCCTGTTTCTGTCTGAACTTTGTCGCCAGATTCTCCCACATGTTTAGAAGTGACTGATATTTTCCAAAAGCCTTAATTTGCTGCTAGTAGTAACAGAGAAAAAAAAAAAAAAAGTTATTTACAGATAAAAGGAGAGTCAGATAGCATTGTAATTTGATTTGCCTTCACCTTACTTCAGAGCAGATTCAGAACTTGTGAGCACTTGCCTGCTTGCAGTCATTATGGGCTTATACAAAAATATTTCATAGCATGATATAATAAAAATCATAAATAGCATGGTGCAAGCAGAGGATCCCATGCTGAAATTAGGGGAGAAGGAGTTTGATTTATAAATGTCAAGTCTGAGTGACTGTGAGTGCGCTCTGCTTAGAGCAAGTGAACCCCTGTCACCCTCTACAGGATGTGCCAGATGATGGGACGTATGGGGATCTAGGTGTGAGAATGGGAGGACAGGAGCTCCCAGGAGTCTCTCTGTTGGCTGCATCCCCGGGGTGCATCCTTGAGGTGCAGCACAGCAGGGCAGGTTCCCCCCCCAAAGACCACCCCCTCAGCATTATCACTTGCTCTTACGCTAGTTAAATTGCCTTCTGACCGTACCTTGGCACTACCAGATGCCTCCCAGGCATTAGGCAAACCTACCAGTTGCTGACTTCAATAGGCTTGCAAAGTACTCTGAAATTATCCTCCTCCAGCCCTACTAGATCAAGTTATTTCTGAAACTATAATCAGAGCTGATATTTGGAAAAATGTGCTGCAGAGGTCTGACTAGTCGTTTGCTAAATGTTCAACTTTGTGTCAGCTTTTAACCACTACTTCAATTGACTTTGCATGTCAGGAACATTGCACTCTGCAAGAGAATAAGGCTGCCTTGTTTTCTTCTTTAACTGATTCAAGCTATGGGATACAGTAAGTGAAAACCATAAAGCTGGAATGTATAAAAGCAGCTCCAAAAGGTCACACTAGAGTTTCTTTATTGGACAGTCTATCTCTGTTCATAAACATATCACTTATGAAACACAAAAGCTAGTGACAACTGCTAAGAAATTTTACTTTCAAAGAGAGAAAGTGTTGTAAAAGATGCTGCACAAACTGGCTTTCCCAAGATACACATTCAAGGCAAAATTATCTTCCTTCTTTCTTTCCTTCCTTCCTGCCTGCCTGCCTGCCAGCCAGCCAGCCAAACACAGTTTAGTTGCACATGCTTCAGGCTCATACTCCATTTATTCAGTCCTCTAAGGATTATAAGGTTATGTATAAGGAAAGAATCCAGCCATGAGCACACCATTCTGCTCTGAGAAGCAGCTGTACTATCACTAAGCACAGACCTTTTCCTGGACCACACTGCGTGTCTCAAGCAGCAGCTCCATTTTAAGCCTCTCTCCCACCTTCAGAAGTGTTCACTGCTTGGACTAAGATCTTGCAAACTTTTTAGCAGTAAGATAAAATGTGAAAATTCAAGCAAATGCTGTTGCATTTGTGGGGAGACTTTTCACAGGATGCAAGCTGTAGTTCCTGATTTTCCCTCTGCGTGCACCCCCATGAGTTTCTGGAGGTGCCCAGACTTCGCTCATAGGTATCTCAGGGTCAAGCACTAAATTTCTTACTATGGATGCTCTTCCACAGAGTTTTGCAGAGAAAAGCTTCCGTATTTCAAGTTGCTGTAACTAATGAATTTTCTGCTTTCTCCTTTCCAAGTCCAGTATTCATCTTTGCTTTTGTGGAAACCCATTAGAAATATTTTCCATCACAAAGGTAATTTGGTTTTTAATCCTGATTGTAATAAAGGAAAGAGCATGTTTGTTTTTTTTTTAATCTATGCAGTATTTAATTTCTTGGTCATGGTTGGTTATGAATTCTTGGAAACTCGGCTGTAATCTGCCTTCTTCGTTAACCTATTCCTTACACACTGCTGTACTCTTGCCCCACGATTTCTGTTTAAATTTTTGCTCCTTCGGGGATCCATGTGCTTGGCAGCAGCTTTTCTTGATGAAAATACAGCTAGGAGTCATCTGTTTCAGGGGACAAAAAAGCAAATGTATGGAGCACTGCAGAGACTTCACCACCTGATGAAAGTGGAAGTCTCATTTCATCCCTGCTGAGCAAGGCAGCCTTGCCATACATTGATTATTTTCTCCTCCTTGATGTGATTTTTGGGATCCAGACACCATATTGATAATGGTGTAACGAGCAAGAAGAAATGTGAGTGTTATAGACTGTTTCTTGAAAAAAAAAATGAAGCTTATCTGAAAATGCTGGCTTGAACACACGTTTCTCTTAACAATGTTTCAGTTTGATAGAATAAGTGAGAAAGGTCTTAGAGATATTGAGTTCTTACAAGATCAATGAAAATAAATTACATCTGCCAAGAATGCCTGACAATTAGTACCATGCCAAAAGCCACACAGTGACAAAGGAAGGGCAGCAAAGACCAGATGAGACACCAGAAACACACACTGATTTCAGAAGGTGAACTTTTTTTTTGGCCAAATATTTGTTCTTTAAATCTGGTAGCATTAAAATGTATCTCAAGGAATCCTTTCCTTCCATCCATGCTGCCCATGGGGCCACTGTGCCCAAAAAGACATGGGCTTTCCCAGCAGCTCCTTGGCCAGCCCTTACCACTGAACTGCAGAGCTGCTGCTGGAGGGTTTGGCCCTGTGCTTTGGTTTGGGTTTACTACAGTCTCGTACACTACAGTAGGTGAGCCCCTATACAGTCATCCCTTGCTTTTTAACTCGTTTATTTTGTTTTAGCTCTCACCAGCTCATTTGTGGGAAATACCTTTTTCACACAGAGGACATCGGTGCTGAACTAAGGCCATTGTAGCCCATGCCATCACGTTACTGTGGTTAGGCTTTGGGTGCGTTCTTTGTTTTGCCCTTTCCACCAGGCTGAGTGGTTTTTGACATGCCTTTGAGCAATGAAAACATGTCACTTCTGCCTGTAGGTGTGTTGAGCTTCCCATTATAGGTACTATCAGCCCTTGCAGTGCTCTGCCTTAACAAGCAGCTACTGGAAAAGGAGTCGGTCAGGATAACCAGGGCTTACAAAAGCTACACCTACAGAAATGAATGCATTTGGGCAATTAGCAGAATTGACTCAGGGTTTAGATTTTTGATGTAGCCTGGAGGAGGATGAAAGACAAATGCTTTTTGCTAGGAGTCTTTCTGCTCCCACTGGTCACCAGGGACCTGCCCTGCAGCCCTGGCTTTCTTGGGTGGGTGGTACAGCACAGTGGTACAGCACAGTGGCAGCCTGCTTTGGCCAACATTTTGCTGACTGAACTTTGAGCACCTAGGTGTTGCATTCCTGACCATATTGTCTGACCATTAAGCTAAAGATGTAATTTAGACAGACAATACACTGTGTGAGGCAAGGCTGAAATGCAAGAGAGAGGTAGCTCATCTTCCTTGGAAGCAGAAATCAAAGGCAAATCCTTTACGGCTGTTCAGCTGAGCTCCTGGAGATTAACTGCAGTCCCTCCAGCCATAGCCACGCAGGTGGTTTGAGGGAGGGGGGATTGAAGCGAAGCTAATACCTGTCTTACCCAAACACATTTGCACTTCAAAGATTTTCACACATGGCCTCTGACACACATATGGTTGGGTGAGGGCAACAAACTTTTGTCAGAATGGCTGCTGTTCCCAAATCTCTGCCTATTTTTACTTGAATTTAAACTAAGTGAAATGTCTTTCTGTAAAAGAACGCTGCAAGAGCAATGGTAATGTACAATTTCTTTTGTATCTGCACAGATATCACTGATTTTGCAGAAATTTTCTGTGAAACACCAATGCAGACTTTACAGCTTTTCATTTAGAAACCTTTTCTTGTTTAATTATTAGCTGAATATAGATAGAGCTTCGCTAAAAGCAGAGTAAAGAGTGAGCAAGGAAGATCCCAAATAACCTGTCTAAAGAAAGATGTATAGTGATGCAAGAGAGGAATTCAGAGGCAGTATTTTCTGCTCCAAGAAAACAAATTCAGTGTTGAAAGAAACCTAAATTTTCACTGCAGCATAACAGGTTTACAGATGGAAAGGGGTCCATAATGTGAAAGAAAGAAGTTTATGAACAAATAGGAGCACAGTGGTCAGAGAGAAGTCATGGCAGTGATAACCACTGAAGATGTAGGATGGCAGCAACTCACAACACTGTGTGGTGTTGGGCTGAATTGCCCTGGTGCTGCCCCATATACACCATACTATCAGCCCACTTCTTCACAGAAGCCCCTCCAGCTGATGGAGAATAGACAGCAACCGCAGCCCACCAGTGTCATAAATCCACTGTATTTCACTGAAGCCTGCTGTACGTGCAATGCATCCCTGGAAAACAAACTCGTTTTCTTAGAACTGCCCCTTGCTGGGGGAGGAGAACCAGAAAGCAGCACCTGGGATCTGGGTCTGTTTATTATAAAGTTGAAAAGCGTTGGCACAACTCGAGTCTACCTCAACATTATCCCTTGCCCTGCTGTTTCCCTGCAGAGGCATTGCCTCAGCGTCCCCCACTGGATGGCGTTCCACGTTTCCATCCCTATGAAATCTGACTCCCAGTTTGCAGTAGCCCTGCTGTGCTTTGTTTGCCCAGCTGCTCCCATCCCATCCCCTGGCATTCAGTGTCAGCTGGGGATGCTGCGGAGTCGGTGGAAAGAAAAACAGAGCTGAAGGACTACAGTGGTCATTAACTGAAATAACAGCTTAGGGAGTGTAGGCTGGAAAAATGTAATTATGAGACCATTTGCTATTCAAGCAGAGACAACTTCCAGAGCTGATAGTATTATTTATCACTTGTCAAGCACTTCAGACGCAGCCACTAATTAATCCTTGAGACACATCTGGAAGTCCCGCCAGCACACATTGTTGTACAGGCATGTCAGGAGCCCAGAGAAGAAACAAGTGTCAGAGGGAGCACTGGAGCCAGCAGTGCTCAATGCTAGCTCCGTTCTTGCGTCACCAATGCCATTATCCTGCTGTGTGGGATGAAAAGCACTGCAAAGAGCACCTTCACCCCACCTGCACTGTTGCACCGACACGCTGTACAAATAGGACAGGGAATTTTGCACTGCCCAGCAATGCAAGTGATCTCACACACAGGGAGCAGGCTGCTCCAGTGCCTCCAGTCTCCAAGGGCTGGTTGTTTCTTCAGTCCTTTTGTGTTAAGCTTTTACCCTTTAGGGGCAAACCCAGACAGAAGAAACAAGCAAGGTGCAAGGTTTGTCTGTGCTGGTTTGGGCTGGAGTTATCTGAGCGTGGCTTATTTTGGAAGTTGGTGGCACAGTTCTATTAAGAACTGTGTATATAAGTTCAGGACATTTTGTTATGAGTGTAGCCCCATGGTGTGGATATCCATGCACCCACACCTAGCACAGTATAACAAGTTCATGCTGATAGTAACAAGGCTACAAAAACTGCTCTAAGGTACCGTCTTTGCATCCAGCTGGGGTGAGGCCGCTGCAAAATCCCACGTGGGATGGACAAGAAAAGAGTGGCTGTGCGATTGAGCAGGGATGGAGATTTCTCTGCACCTCTGCCCACAATCTGACATTCCTGTTCCAAATGCAGCACAAGCTTTCCAGCTTTTCATAGAATCACAGAATGGCATGGGTTGGAAGGGACCTTGAAGATCACCCAGTTCCAAACCCCCTGCCATGGGCAGGGCTGCCTCCCATCAGCTCAGCTGCCCAGGGCCCCATTCAACCTGGCCTTGAGCGCCTGCAGGGATGGGGCACCACAGCTTCTCTGAGAAGCTGTGCCAGCGCCTCACCGCACTCTGTGTAAAGAATTTTTGCCTAACATCTAACCTAAATCTCTCATTTTGCTTTAAAACTATAGCCCACTTCCCTATCATTATTTGCCCATTTCTCTACAGAGCAGCCTTTCTGTGTCCCTAGTGATTCTTGATGCTTATCTTGGAATTCTTACTTGATTTTCTTTAAACTGCTTTTATGTGCATAGCTCTTCATGTAACCATCCATGCTCCAGGGAAACATTTTGTCAGAAATCGCCAATATTTCATTCCAAATTTACTTGCAAAATAATCAAAAACTCACTTGAAAAAGTGATCTACGGAATGTTTTTTACGGTCCCCCAGAGATCCAAGGATTCTAATCACTTCATGACTGCAACTTTGATTTTGCATGTGATGCTCATGCATTTATGCTTTTTATTAAGCTACCCTTCCCCTCTTACTGATCACTCTTTGCTTAAGGGAATTGTTTCATCTGTTTGCTTTTTTTTTTTTTTGGCACACCCTTTCTTTCCCTATGGAAGATGCTTCTTCCTTTCCTCTCTCCAGCTGGCTGTGGGCCACAGAGTGAAAACCAGGGGAGCAAACTAGAAACTCGAGAGCCGAGTGTTGACCTTATGAACAACATCATCAACTCTTATAGAGCCACTTTTAGCAACACAGAAATATTCTCCCAAGCATTATTTCAAATTAATGATCTCACAGCAACAGCAGATGTCGGATCGACACCAAATGTTGGAGCAGCTGGTGCTATCACACTTGTTGCCACACCTGCCTCACGCACCTGGTTGCTAAGAGCTCTGCCATCAGGCAGTGATAGGGAAGCAATAAATACAAATATTTCCAGCATAACAACCTTTTAAGTAGGACTCTGTGCACAGAGGTACTTACATCTGGCCTCAGTTTCTCCAGGAGATGATGGAAAAAGTTGTCAAGCTCCTTCCCTTCGATGTAGCCGTTGTCTAAACACAAGCAGGACATCAAAGATGGGCGTTACGGGCTGAGTACAGGGTCTGCAGGGGCCCTGCCTGCCTGCTCTGGCAGCCCATAACTCAAACCCCCTCCCTGCTATTTGCTACATAGGGTGGTGGGCGGGGGAAACTCAAGAGACGGAATGAGAAAGGCATTTCAGACTCAACGTTTGGGAACGACGGGGAGAAAGAAGGAAGCCCCGAAACACCAGCAGGACCCCGTCCCCACTCATGCGAGAACCCACCCGCACGTGCTGCCACCAGGCAGCGCTCTCCCCGCGCCCCCCGCGCTTCCCCCAACTTGCCGTCGGCGTCGAAGCGGCGCCAGGCGCCCAGGAAGGCGGCCGCGTCCAGGCGCCGCGCCGCGCCGCTCTCCATGGTCCTGCAGCCGACGGCACGGCCCGCTCTGCCCCGCGCAAAAGCCGCGCAGACCCCGCGCAAACACTGCCGCCCGCCCGCCCGCCGCCGCGGCTTTGAGAACGGCGGCCCCGCCCCGGGGGCGGCCCCGTGGGGCGCGGGGGGAGGCCGAGGGCCCACGAGTGGCCCCTTCTCACCCCCTGCTGCCGCGCCACAGCGTCGGTGTGTGGGCGTCAGCAGGAGGGGCTGCCCAAGGAGGGGGGCAATGCTTGGGATAGACTTGAAAATTCAGAGGAGTGCTGTTTAGGGGGAAAAAAAGTTTGGTAAAATTTGTGACCCTCCCGCTCCTCCATGCCAACTGCAGAGAGGGCTCCCATGCTGGGACAGAGCACTAGAGCCTCACCCTCCCACAGTACAACGCAAAAAGAATGGTGATGCCAGGGTGCCAATACAACAAAGTTGGTGTTCATACCCTGCATGGGTCCACTTGGGGCTGTACGGCCTGCTTGGGCCCCTTTCTACAAGAAGGACACTGAGGCCCCAGAGTGTGTCCAGAGAAAGGCAGCGAAGTTGTGAGGGGACTGGGTCACAAGTCTTACGGGGAGCAGCTGAGGGAACTGGGGCTGCCCATTCTGGAGAAGGGGAGGTAGTGGTGAGGCACTGGCACAGACTGTTCAGGGAGGTGGCACTGTCCCTGGAGGAGTTCAGGAAACAGGTAGAAGTGGCCCTGAGAGACATGGTTAGAGAGATTTTTGCAGGCTGATTTTGGTTCAATATATAGATCTCGATTTTATGCAAATGCTCCTGGCTTTTCAAAAGGCTCTCAGAAGCAGAGTAGAAAAGGTACTAAATGAGCATTCAGTGTTCACACCAAACAGGCTTCTATTTGATCTGAGAACAAACAAACAAACAAACAAACGGAACACAAATCAACTAAAAGTTGTATTTTGCTGAGAGCAGGTCAGGGTCAAGGCTGCACAATCCAATCTTTGAGAGTACAAAAGCATTGGGACCTCCTTAACTCCTTCACCAGAGGGGAGTGGGCATGGAACAGGCTACCCAGGGCAGTGGGCACGGCCCCAAGGGATGGAATTTCAAGGAGTGTTTGGACACTGCTGTCAGACATAGAGTTTGAGTTTTGGGTGGTCCTGTGTAGAGACAGGAGCTGGACTTGATGACTGATGAGCTTCAGTGCAACCATCTTCACCTCTGTTGGAAAGACACTGGGAGGTCTGTCGGATACAAAGGGGAAAAAAGAAGCAGAGGTCATGATCTCCTGCTCCACATGCATTGGCTATGCGTTTGCTCCCCCCAAAGCCTACCCCCAGCATACCCCAAAGATACTGGAGGGACACTGCGGTGGTCTTAGATGACAACTAAGTATGGGGAATATAAATTTTGTTTCCTTATTAGCATGAGCGACTCAAATGTCCTTCTGAAATGAGTATTCAAATGTCCTTCTGAAATATCACTGGGTCCTTCTCAATACAGACAGCACAGAAACGGTCCACAACGTTATCAGTTTAACAAAGCAATATTAATTACACTCCATTAAAGATGAAATGCATGGTAAACATGGCTTTAGGCTCCTCCAGATGCCTTAAGTTACTCAGCAAAACATGAATTAAAAAAAAAACAACAACAGAGCTAGACCAGCTTGACAGGGCACTGTGTGGGGTACAGTGAACTTGGGGAGCTCACTGAAATCTGGATCCACTGCTATGAGTATCAGAGCAGCAAGAGGAACGTGACCTCAATGTGTGCAGCTCATGGCCAACACAGGCATTGCTCTGCCATATGGGGATAAATAGGGATTTAGGTGGAAGGTGGTGTTTTAAGTAGTAGGGAATAAGCTTCAGCCATGGCTTTGCACTGTGCAGGAATGCATGAAGTAAGAGATCTCAAGCCCTTGTTTTGGAAAGCTGAAAATGGAAAGAAAAAAAAAAAGGCAATTGAATTCTTTTTGTTCATAGCATTATAGAGTTTTAAAGTTTTGTATTTTGAAAAACACATCACTATTCCATTATTACTATTTTTTTTTTAGGTTCAGAAATGGCTCTAATCTAATAATATTTGACAGGATGATGTTTTCCATTAAGCCTTGCTGATGGCAGACCATTAGTTCAGATGTTTCTTTTATTGGTTTATTTTCAGATTACGGCAATTACACATCAAAGAATAAGAAATGTCCCTTTTTGTTTTCCGTGTGAACCTGGGTGTATAAAACAGGTTTAAAATAGTATAAATGCTATTTCCCAGTAAAATCGTTTCCTTCGTGATTCACAAGGCTCCTGAAGAATGCAAACATTGATCCCAGCATTTCGGCTATAGGCAAATTCTGGGAACAGGGAGGGGATGGTGCCAATGACTTGTGTGGTGAGTGGGGTGGGCACTGAGCACTGCAGTCAGCGAGGGGTCTGTGAGCATCACAGTGAGGGGGAACACGGAGGAGCAGATGAAAGACAGGCTGAAGGAGAGACAAAGCTGAAATAACACAGTCGGTGAATCCCCTCCCATTTGCATGGAAATCAGTGCAGAGATAACGCTGTCTCATGAAGAAAAGAAGCAGGCACTTATCTCTTCCAGCCACGTCCTCAGCTGACTACAAGCTGCTTATTAGGGTAGATCCCAAACCCCATCTTTCAGTACTGGTGCCACCTCCCATCCCCACCTTTGTCTGCAGATCCCATGTTGATGTGTCATGCTGGGTGCTGCCATGAGTATTCCCATCCAGACTATGCTTTTTTTTCCCCCCAGCCTTGTCTGTGCAGCCCCCTGGGCTGAGAGGCATCACCACTCTGATCACTTCCCACTGTGGAGAGTGGTTAGTATGTGAGGGACAGCCACCATTTTTCACTGCCAGAAAGGACTTCTTGGAGACAGCCCTCCTCATGGGATTTTCAGGTCTCTGAGCTCAGGAAAGAGAACCTAAGAAGAGATTTCCCAAAGGAAAAGCCTCCCAGTAGAACAGAATCATTAAGGCTGGAAAAGACCTCTAGGACCATCTAGTCCAACCACCAACCCACCCTAGCATGCTCACTGATCACATCCCTCAGTGCCACATCCACATGGCTCCTGAACACCTCCGTGGATTGTGACCCCACCATCTCCCTGGGCAGCCTGTGTCACTTCCTGACTGCTCTGTCAGAGAAGAAATATTTCCTAATATTCAGCCAGAAGCATCACTGTATCTACAGGAATTTCTTGCCCACCTTCCTTCTGGGCCCCTTCACCAGCACTGCCTTACAGATCACCATGAGACCTCCCTTTTGCATTTCTTCATCTAGTTTAGATGCTGGTCTTGGGCTCTCAAGTGCACGAACAACACTGGGGAACTCCCAGCGAGTGTCAGGTACCAGCAGGTGTCAACCGAAGAGCCCCAGCCAAAGCTGGCACTGCTCCGCATCCCCTTCCACAGCCCCATCAGGACAAACTGGGCACCTCTAACCTCGGAGCATGGATGGGAGCATGAGACAATGCAACAGAAGAGCACATCCATCCCCACATCCATCTGTTAAGCAGTGTACCATATGCAGCAGCAGTGAGTACCAATGGTGAATTCCAATGCAGAGCAGAACAAGGCTCTGGTGAATGGGCCGTACTCATCTCTGATCATCTCAGACTGGCTCAGCTGCTGCTGGAGAGGGGAGGAATGTAACATGATTGCTGTTTTCATGGTAAGAAGCAGATATTTACTACTGTTACTGCTCATCAGGGAATACTTCAAAACACTCAAGAACCATCATCCAGACTTCAGACTGCTTTAGCAGGGAGGGAGAAACAGTCCTAATGGCACCACGTAGGGCTGTTTGAGTTCACACAGCCACAGTCCTTCCCCAGCTGCGTATAGCACTGGCAATATTCAATGGCAAGACATGGAAACCACCCTGAGGAGCAGGAGCAGGAGAGACCATGGCAGCCCTATCTGAGAGAGCTTCTTCCTGCTCTTTGCCCGAGAGGGGATGGATGGAGGAGATGCAGATCCCAGTGCGGGTGCTGTTGCCAGTCTCCTTCCAGGCCTTGCCTTCCAGCCAGGTGGGCGAGCTGGGGGCTGCCAGGGCTCTGCCCTCAGCATAGGGCAAGTGGTCTGGATGGCTGATGAGCGGGACAGCGAGTTCCAATGGGAGAAGTACTCAGCAGCTAGAAGTGAGACTCTCATTATTATTTTTATTAATACCACAAACCTTGCTGTTCAGTAAGTTTTCTTAAACTCACAAAGCCAGCACATCAGGCAACCCTTCTTGAGTACTTACACTACTCTTGCAAAATAGCCTTGTTCACTTTGTAACAATTGAAGCAGGCTGGGTTGTTTGCTTCTTCTAATATAATCTCATGTTTTCCTCTGCCACTTGTATTTTTTCCTCACTGATGTCTAATAAATAAAGAACGTACGTGTGTGTAAATGACTACTTCCGTCTAAATGGTTTTAGATGCAGAATTTCAAAACAATGCAAAACCCACGGCGCGTGGGTTTGAAAACCCGGTCTTTAGGACCTGTTTTCTACAGCCTCCTGCCTTACTTTAGAGATGCTCTGGCATTAAAAAAGCATCTGGACAATGCTCTAAGATGTACAGTATGATTTTTGGGTGATGCTGTGTAGAGCCAGGCTAGAGGAACAGACTTTTCACCACAAGGAGAAAACGAGGACGCTGTTTTTGTCTTAACTGCACACTTGCTGTATCTGACACTACGCTATCATTCAACGAGGAGAAGCTGTCAGACCTAAACCAGTGCTATAAAAACGAGGAGCTCAATTTCAGTTGTAAAATCATTTTTATTGTTACAAATATACATATGAATAAAATCCCTTCAACCTGTGATGTAAGTGGATACCTGTGAAACCTGCGCCCCTTCCCCAAAAGCAGAAATGTTTTTACAGATGTCCAACTATGGTTCTCGTAGAATTACACATTGAAAGGAAGCTAATATGCAGACAGAACCGAAGAAGGTCTCTAGAAAACACCAATATTAATAAAATTTCCATTGCCCTCATTCCAACCAACTATATACATT
This sequence comes from Meleagris gallopavo, assembly GCF_905368555.1. Taxonomy (NCBI): domain Eukaryota; kingdom Metazoa; phylum Chordata; class Aves; order Galliformes; family Phasianidae; genus Meleagris; species Meleagris gallopavo. Next base: position 35,845,168 of record NC_139406.1, read on the forward strand.
AATACATGAACGTGGAAGCATAACAAGCTTATATGTCATTCAGATCCTTCTCCGTTGTGCTTTTTGACAGTACACAAATGTAAGCGCTGGAGCTTTATGTACAGTACAAGAACAGGAAGAAAGAAGCTCCCTATGGGAGAATGTAAAAACCATACCCAAGCATTTAATATATATAATCTATACAAATTATTTTATTAGTGTGCTCTTAATATAATTACAATGTGCAATTGCATACCGCAAGAATATATTTATAGGTAAGTCACGTGCAGATTTGACACATTTACATTCAGCAGTACAACACATTACCTGCTGTACAGTGTACGAGCATAAGACAGTGTCCAGTTAATTTGCTTTGCTTCCCCAACGCCCTAATGCAGGGCATTCTTTGTAGCTGCTTTGGAGGAAATTCAAGTAGAATACACGGAAGGATTGCTGGCTTTAGCAAAGGCATGGGAAGGAATGTCTGAATGGGACAGAACAGAAATTAAGGACCAAATCAACGCCAACTGATTGTAGTGGGAATCGTGTTTGGAAGATCAGCTTCTCTGCGCAGAGATGTACGTGTGGTGATAGAGCAGCTGGCTGGAAGGGCTGTTGATTGCTGTACCCTGACTGTTATAAAAGCTCTCGCACTACAAAGCACTTGGGCTGATCGCTAAACAAAAATAAAATCTTTATCTGCCTCTTCGCCAGAGTCACTGGACTTGCTTCCCTGATGGCCGTCTTTACTTAAGGACCTCTGCTTCAGCTCCTGGAACTCGTGGGACTGGTGCCCAGGGCTTCTTTTGGCAGCTGTGCAAAACACAGAAATGGGTCTTAGTAACGACTGCAGAAAGGAGGAGAGGAAAAAAGTCATTCCTGCATAAGGCACCTGCTCCCACTCCCACAGTATTCTCTTGAACCGGTGGGAGTAGCACAGATCCACAAATTCAACCCAAAAGAAGGTGAGAGACAGGGAGAGAAGAAAAAAAAGGAGCAAACTGCACCCCAGTGGTGGCTGATGAGCAGACAAACCTGAAATATGAAACTCAGTGCACCTCAGTGTGACACAGACAGACATTACAGTTAGAAAAGGCCTGGAGGCTTCCTTCTCATCACATCATGAGCAAACAGAAGACCTGGATTGCAGACAATGGCCTCCTGACTGCATGGGTGCCTTGGCAGGACTCTCCTTAGAGCAGCAGTGCACAGCCTGGACTCTTCTCAAACAGACACTGAGCCTGACCTGTAGCTCTCTCAGCTGGCAGCATGGCTGTGTCTCAGCAGGGCAGAAAGCAGGACGGCAAACTTGTTCAGTTTGCCTAGCACAGTAAATCTGAGGAAGGCCAAAATTTTCCCCTAAACCTATAAACTTTGAAATAGAATGGAAAGAAAAGGTTTTAAACCATCGTTAAGACCTCTGATCGGGTAAGTGGTCTAAAATTTCTATGGAAACAAGAGTTCTATTATGCACAGCAATGGGAGCAAGGTTATGCAAGGGCTGATGCCTACAGAACCCTCACACTTCCTGTCAAAACGAACCTTTACACAGATGGCAAACCTCCAGCGTGTCTCTACTGCACCTTTTCCCCTGGATTAGGCCTTGGAGCCACCCAGGTATGCCAGAAAGCTCCATCTGGCTTTATCTGGCATCCAGTTCTGCATCTCTGCCAATGTGAGAGCAGAAGGGACACATCCAGCACTCATCCTATGGGACCCACACCTTGCATACGTGGTGCATTTCTAACCCAAGTAGTCCTCCCAACTCCAAAATACCTTTTTCCTCATGTGTGTTAGCCAAAACATGGGATGAAATAAGAGTTAGCAATTATACAATCATTGCTTTCTTATCTGTGCTTTGCAAAGTGGGAGAGAAGAGGATTTTGAGAAAATTCTCTTAAAGCTATTTAACTTTTCAAAGATGCCTAAAGTCTATTTAAAAATAAAGCAAAATAACATATAAAATAAAATAACAAGTTAGGTCTTTCCACCTTCCCAAACACCACTGCTTTTCAAAGAAATAGGTGCCCTGTGGCTCTGAATCATTCTTGATAATTGTACCTGTGAGTAATTACATGGCTGTTGTTTGAGCTTCCATTCACTCTTCAAATAAAACCCAGAACACACGCTGCTGCAGCTGTTTCTATTTATGGCCTAATAAAACAAGATGGGGAGTTTGCCCCCAGAACGTCTGAAAAATATGTTGGGCACTTAAGTCCATATACTGCAAGCAGGCTGATGCCATCGGAGTGGACCTCAGGTACAGCTCTCACGAAACAACACCAAGGCAACTTGCAGAGATCTGAAGCAGCATCTCAGCTTTTGAAACTTATTTTATTGGAGAGCTGCTTAAGAATTAAGTAAAATAATTTAGTTGTGATGGTGAAAAGAGGTTCCATATCTGATGGGCTAAGTTTGATTCCACAATGTGATCAGCAAATCAGAAAATCTGGACTGAGGATAGAGAGGGGCAGATGGGACAGTTCTTTCCTTTTTCTCACAACAGGATAGAATGAATGATAGGAAATATACAGAAGGAATACAGGATGCCTTATAAACAGAAGAACTATGAATAAATGCAATTGCGTAAAATACTCAACTCATTAAAATGCTGCAGAAAAAAGTAATTTTGAACCACTGGTTAAACAAGCTAGTTACAAGGTACAGAGAAGCATGGAAACACAAACCATTTGGGAACAGGAGCTTTTACACTTTAAAAACACATAGTTCAACCAACTGTTTTTATATTTTACTGAATGAGCTCACTGTAAGTCCAAGGTGCTTTTCAAGAGGTGCAGCACATTGTTGGGTTTGGGTTCTTGTGGGTTTTATTTTTATTTTTGTTTATGCCAGCTGAAAACAACATGCTGTATTAAAATAAGCAGATTTTCCCCGTTCTCAAATGATTGTGAGACAGTGTAGAAGCTAGCACTAACAATACTCAGGATGAAATATGTTTTGAAATACTTTCATGCATGCATCACAGAATCACAGACTGGCTCGGGTTGGTTGGAAAGGACCTTAAAGCCCACCCAGTTCAGCTCCCTGCTGTGGGCAGGGTTGCCACACAGTAGATCAGGTTGCCCAGTGGTGCAGAAAGATGATGAACGTCTCATGGGACTTTCACCCTTCTCACACTTCACTGACAGAGCAGCACCCTTTCAAGGCTTCTTTGCTACCACAGCATCTTAGGATCGTTAGTGCCAGCTGTCAAGCACCATCTGGATGAAAAATGAAATTGGAAACTGCTAACCAGGAGCTGGCTGAGCTTTCCTCAGCCCAAGCACACTGACTTCCTCTTCTGCACTGGCAGAGCACTGCCCCGAAGTGGCTCCCCCTCCTCCGGGTGGCTTGGCACAGTCATGGTCTGCAGCTCTTTTTTGACCTTCTCCTGTTCGCTCTAGCAGGGAAACGGATCCATTTATACCCCATAGTGTACAGAGACCCATATACAGAAAGCATTAAGTAGCATAAATAATTTCTATTTGTCATCCCATCTAATCAATCACTCAGAGAGCAGCAATCGATACGCCAGATGCTCGCTTAAATCTAGCCTGGATATTTGTGTATGTTGGAACTGCAGCCTGACCTTACAGATAGTCTGTGCAAAGAAGTGCATTTGGGAATTGCCCCATGCAGTACAATTAAACTCATTCACAGAAAGCATTTTTATAATTAAGTATCATGTAATTTGCTGCTTTCTTTTGCAGTAGCTATAATTTTGTTTATGAACTTAGGTGGATTTGCAGTGATTCACCAGTTGCAGAAATAAATTGTGCACGCCAGTCTGAAAGGAAGCAGAATGCAAGAAAGGAGGAATGACCAAAAGTAGAACAGTAATAAAGAGAAAAGTTATCCTGACAAAGAATGAAAACCAAAAGAGACAGAATTCAGTCTTTTCCAACACCTCTACGCAAAGCACAGCAGCTACATAAGGATCCAGAAACACAATGTTAGTCATTCCAAGCTATTGTTAATAAAATTCTTACAGTGCAGCAGCAGCAATGAGAACACTGTCTCACCTTGGATCAGTCTTCTGTGTAGGCAAAGTGTAAGTGAGCAAAGAGGGAGGAAGGCAGCATCCAACCCCTTTTCTACAAGGATTTGTATACTGAGCCAACAAATTTTAAAAATAAAGTGACTCCCATTTTGTATATAATAGTCACAAAATACAGAAACTTATAAAATCTAGGCTGTTTTGGAAGGCTGTAATTCAAAAGGATTGCAGTTTCAATCCTGTAATTCCTCCTTCTCCAGTGTATCCTCCCATGACAAGGAGACTTAGAAGAAATAGAGCACAGCAATGGTGAAGCCAACATCACATGAAAAACGTCTGCAACAAGTCCCACTACACTGGGTATCTCTAGGTATGCAGCAGCAAGTTTGCTCTCTGGTGAAAAGCTGGCCAGGAAACAAGGGCTTTAGGACATGTATTTATCAGAAAGCAACTGAAAGAGTCGAGTGTGGCAAGAGCCTTTGATTGCAACCATTCTCAGCATGATGCCACCAGTTAACTAAGCCTGGTCCCTAAGCTGTGCTTCAGTTCACCTGTCTCAGTGTAGGCTCCGATGGGATTAAAGGCAGGATTAAAACCAGGCTCCTCCCATCAGTGGGTAACAGTGAGCTCTGCATGCTGCACAACTGCTCCTTTTTCACAAGGAAGTGTGATGTATCTGCCCTGACTCATCTGCCACATCCCATCCTGCAGAGAAGTGCTGGCAGAGTGTGAACGGGCACCCCTTTGTCTCATAATTTATGCTATTTTTCCAGTCTGGATGTGATGGAAAATCACCTTAAGCTGGAAATGTGATTCATCTTTCTCAAGGAGAGTCCAACGGATGGAGGTCTCACCCTCAGATTTCAATGTTGTCTTTGTGCCAGTAACACCATGCTGAACAATAGTTCTGTGACTATTTCTCCATGTCCTATACTTTTGAAGAAAGCCTTAACTCTCCTGAGAGCCAACTGCAGGGCAAGGGAATGCATCAGTAAAAGAAGAAATCCAGAGCGCACATGAAAAGCAGCAAAGAGATGCCAGCAGTCTATTATTGTGGGTGAATAGCGTGGTAAAAGTACCAAACATTGCCCAGACACACCACAACATATTGCCCAAGTGTGAGGTGAGCCTAGTTACATGCATTAACACACACAGAGCAAAAGGCCAGCTGCAAGGAAGAGTTGGGGCTGCTCCCCTGCGACTTTACTGATCAACAGAGCTACATTTCACATTGTTATCTGTGACCAACACCAATCAGCACCTTGAGTCAGACCAAACTAAAATGTAACATACATAACACAAACATCCCTTAATTGTTCAGCTACCTCAGTAGTAACAAGAAATTCATCTTTCGCTTGGTTTGATGAAACAAAGAAAATGCAGAGCACCAACCCACGGGTGGAGAAGGGGTGGGAAGACATGACTAGATATACTCTCCTTCCTCTTTTTTCCTCAAAATGAATAACTCCCTTCTCTTCCAAGAGCAATCAGATCAGGGAAAAATGACACGTTGATTCCTAGTAGGTGAAAGGCATGCTGGACCAACAGTTATACCAACACTCCTACCTTCTTGAGAAAATGATCTGACTGTGGGGCTGCTCTGACCATCCTTTTCTTTATCAGAGGGAACTTTCTTCAGCACAGGTGGAAGCAGGGCAACTTTTGGGGAGCTGGGGCCAGAGGGAGACTCTGGAGCATCCTCTGTGAAAATCATAAACAAAAGGTGAGAGGTTATATTTGCTCAGTAGCTCACAGAAGAGGCACGTTCATGATGGGACCAAAGTCCAACACAACATAAAACAAAGAAACAGCTAGAATCTGTATCGGAAAAAAGAAGGAATTGGGTATTTATATTATGTTAGGAGAACATATGATGGCCCTCAGTCCAGGTAAAAGAATATTTATAGCAAAACATAAGATATGAACTCCAGCATTTTTAATGGGTGTTACTACAGCAGCACAAGTAGAAAACTGAACTTCATGCAAAATATAAGCTTGCAATTTGTAAAAAGCAGCTGCCAACAATTTTGTATGGGTTTTTGGAAATATTTTGTAGATTTAGACTAGATATTAAGAAGAAATTCTTTACTGTGAGGGTGGTGAGACACTGGAACAGGATGCCCAGAGAGGTTGTGGATGCCCCCTCCCTGGAAGCACTGAAGGCCAGGCTGGATGGGGCTCCAAGCAACCTGGTCTAGAGGGAGGTGTCCCCACCTATAGCAGAGGATTGAAACTAGATGATCTTAAAGTCCCTTCCAACCCAAACCATTCTGTGATTCTATTCTATAATACTTGTATAAATTTGGAACATGAGTTAATTTAGCTGTGTAGTGGAAATTAATAGGAACCTATCCTACTGTTAACACAAATTGGTCATCAAAAAGGAGTCAATCTTGTTAATTTCAACAAAATGAAAATGATGAACTTCCAAATGCAATTCAGTCTGAACAGATGCAGTAATTCTCAAGGCCTCCACATGCCTGTGAGGACTGGTGCTTTTGGAAACTTGGTGTCAACATCAAGCTCTGTGCATGAGCACTGGGCTTGGCAAACACAGCTACGTGTTTCTGAAACAAAGCTGATATATCTTGTGCTTTATCAAGGAATCACTTTCAGACTTCGATGATTTGAAGACACTTGAGCTGTGCTCTGTTGCCCTCAGATTACTTAGCAAAAATTTGCTATCAATACTCTGGTCATATCACCATAAACAACAGCAGGAGCAAGAATGCAAATAGGATTATTGCTTGGCTTCGTCATCACATCACCTATGTGACCTTAGCAAGCAAGTCAATACAAGTACTATGAAAGAAATCAGACTGCAGCAGAGACGATGCTGCTTTTGCTGCCACCCGAGGAGCTGGCTTATTACTAGCAAATATTAATTGCTTTCTGTAGTAAGTACGCAGTAGGCTCCTCTCTGCAGGAAATATGAACTGATAGAAACAGATAGTTTAGGTCTGTTCGATACAAGGTATTTTGAGATAACACGCTGCCTATTTTATAGATTAAGCATCATGAAATAAGCAATGCCTTTCTGTTGAATTTATCTTTAGAAGAATTTCACCCAACAATTCTACGACCATTTTTGAAATGACCATTAAAACAAAGCCATCTGCAAGCTGAAGGTGATTCTTTACTTGAACAACACTCCACCCACTAGTGTGCAAAGACAGGTTAAACAATGTCAGGCACACATTAAGGCAAGGAAGAGGCTTTAACATCCATTTGCTCCTTGTCCCCCCTTAGATATGTAATCTTTCTCAGGTCATTGGTAAGTATGGGAAAAGCCTAGAGGCAATGCTTATATTCTTCAATTAGCAGCAATAAGTTCCATTTGCTACAGCCATTAGGAGAGTCTACAGAGGCAGTAACTAGCATTTAATTCCTCTAAACTGCAATGGTTATACTTTTGGAAGAGGGAGTCGTGTCATGAGACTTAAATAGCAGTCAGTGTATAGAAGATCTGTTTCATGATATTGGAAATATTCAGGTAATATCTAGGTGGGAGGCTGGGACAGAGCAGAAGTTAATAAATAACCATTCAGATGGCAGTCTAGCAGAGCTATAAAAACACAGCTACAGTTAATTCCAATCAAAAATAATAAGGAAAGAATCACAGGCAAAACGAGGGAAAAGAGAGTGAGAAACAGTTGTTTGGATTAACTATTAACAGGCATTCACTCAGGGAGCTAAGAGCCAAAAAACCCCAAGGGCTTCAGTATTTAGAGTCAGGTGCTCAGAGAAAATAGTATTGCCAACACAATTACAATAGTTTTCATTCTGAGGCAGAACTCCGAGCATTCCTAAGAGAGCAGGCTAACTCAGAACAGCTCTGTCAGTGTTTCCACTGGTTCTCCTCAGATTTTACCGTCACAGGGCTAAAGCGTTTTAAAGAACTGCATTTGAATTATGGCAAGAGGGAGATGGAAAAGAAGGAAGTAAGTCAAGAGCAAATGCCCGAGGAATCCATCCGCATTTAACTTCTGTTCAGAACGCAGCTCTGGGTGTCTCCTCCATGGCCCACAGGAACTCCACTCAGAAGTACCCAGCAGCTCCTCACCAGTGCGAGAGGCAGAGCGTGGTTTCTGTGGCACCGTCGGCCGTGCTGCCAGGCTGGGCTTCGCTGACTGCAGTGGGGGTTTGGGGCTGGTTGGTGTATTGGAAGAACTTCTTGCCTTTGCCGCAGCTTCTGCCTTTGGTTCAGCTTTTGCATTTTTGTCAGATGATGCTGAGATAGAGTCACCTTTACTGGAGGCAAATCGGCTCTCTGGAACGGTCTGCGGGAGTTTAGGCACTAAAATAAACAGACACATAAATTACAGTCTTGTGCAATGTGGAAAGTTCAGTGTACGTGTACACTTATATAGAAGACCTGAACCTTTACTAGTTCACATATACACACAAAGAGCCCTTCAGCATTGGTAAGGTGACTCCTAGTGTTTTAAAATCACCACAAGAAGAGCACCTAAACACATAAATTCTTACATGTGCTAACATAAATCAATTGCTTCATAGGTGATGACATCTCCAGTCCTTTTAATACATTTGGGTCGATAGCTGGCTGGACCTCATTCTCCCTTTATCATTCTGGGAGCAGATAGGATGGCCTACCTGCTGAGGAAGCAGCAATGGATCAGTAGAAAACGCAGCCTTTTGGCTGATTTGTGCCTCTACAGACAAAAGGTTGGCTGTCCAAAATCAACAGAGAAAGCCTGGCCCAGAAAATAAATCTGGAACATGTGGTCAGCAGGCTTCATCTTGTTATTTGTTGCTTTTAGCAAGCTCTGAAGATATTTTGAAACTCAGAGGAGACCAAAATATTCTTTAGTTAATATTTAGATTGATTTAACAACACTCCGTATGAACAACGGTTTCTATACGTTAGCAAGTTTATCAATATACCATCCCAAACAAAGATGAAAGTATTTACGCATAAAACTACATTCACTTCCAAGGCATAAATCAGTTCTGTTTAGCTGTGCCAGTTGGTAGAAAGCCTGCTGGACATTAAGTTGCAAGCAAAATGCCCTACTTTTCTACTCTGAGGAGGATGAAAGCTTGTATGTAGTAGATATATCGATAATCCTGAAATCCGTATGCTAGATGACATTTAACAGTCATCACATTTTTATGCTCAGGAACAAAAATGACAGACTAACTGAAATGTAGACTGGTTGCCTTGGTATCTGGCAAAGCCACAATCTGCTCAGACTTGACCTACCTACCTGCTATTCCCATTCAGAAATCCTGCTTGTTTACAGGAGTGCTGAGCATAGTCATTTCAAAAGCAATGGGAGGGGAGTGTTGGATACAGTTTGTCGCAAGCCAACGTCCAAAAAATTTTCCCAGTCTACAAAGCTGTTTTTCAGCCCAGCTAGAGTTAAATTCTGGCTAACCAGAGGAGCTGTGTGCTTGCATGCATATTTATCTATAGCTTTCCTGTAGCGACATCCAGCAATTTTTCCATTACCTTTCTTTCTTGCCTTCCTAACCCCAGGCCTGCTAATATTATTAGAACCCAGTAAGTTAAAATAAATTAACCCAAAACAAAGACAAACTGTAGCTGCAACAGTGAAGAGCAGCCTTAGGGAGATCTCAAGCAAGAGTGACAAAGAAAGAACTGACAGCTGAAGGGCAGAAGGAAGGGGCATGCACAGTGCAGTGAGGTGGGGTGAAATGTGCCATATACAGGGACAAGGACTAGAGAAATATTGGGGTCAGACACCCACAGCTATGCTAATATCCCAGTATATGCGATTCTGACTCCTCTGATTTGTCCGACAGTATCAGGGGACACACACAGTATGAACAGTACTTTTCAAAAGACAAGCAGGCTGACCTAAGGTCACTGATTTATAGCTTGCTTTAACATGCTGTGCACAAGCTGCCTTTTAAAACCAGCTTTAGAAAGGTAGAAATACTCATAATTGATTTCTGAAGTGCTCAACCAAGCTGCCCACTTTTGGATTTAGATTTCAGCCCAGTCTGTGTGCCCAGCAATCAGGCACTCCTCTTGCACCAAGAGGATATGTGTATTTAGGCATTACCATTTCAAGACTACAGCCTGACAAGGGCCTCTGGCTAGTGCAAAGCAGGACTAGCCACAAAATGAAATGCTACTGTAAGCACTGAGTTTACTTCTGTTATTTTGTGCACGTGGGCTGCATCCCAGGGTCTCTACAACTCTGAAGACTGCCCTAGCTTTGTTCATGTCAGCTAAAGTCTGGGAAGAGCTAGTATCCACTGGCTATGAGAAGTCTCTTCAAAGAGCCCAAAGCCAGGACTAGAAGAGCTGTTACTTACACTGACTACTATTAACCTTGCAGACTAATCATGCTGAAACCCACAGATGTATTCAGAAGCTTCAATTCTATGCATGAAGACATTTTTGCTGGCTCCTGGGTTCAGCTTCAGCGTTGGCATCTCTATTGCAAATCAGGATTCTTTGGAAGGAGTCCCAGGAACATCCTAGGATGTTCCCTTCTTTGGAATGTGTAGCACAAGTGTAAAGCAACTAGCTATCAACACAGACCTCGAGCTGGCTTCCCAAGAAGTGCTGTCAAACACAGTACAAACATAAGCTTGTTTCTAATGCTGTTCACTTACCGTAACTTCACGTTTTGCTTAAGCAATTGTTAGGTGTGCAATTTGGAGAGCAAAGTGTGATTTCGAGTTTTGGTTTTGCATTTTCTAAAGTTTAAAACAAGAGTCCCAGACTGTACCTGTACCACTTCCATCCAATCGTTCTGAGCTCACTGCTGTATCAGAAGGTTCCTTGGAAGGTGTGTCATTCCCAAGTTTCTGCAAGAGTGAGAAAACCTCTCATGTTAGTAACAGACCTGTAATCAATATAACTCTGTGCTTCTGTGCTGATTCAGAAACTGTAAGGCAGAGAAAGTAGCGTTAGTATCTTTCACTGGATGCACTGCTTTATTTCTCTTTCATGTCCTGGAAAGGACATGAAGTTCAGGGTGGGAAGTAAACTGAGTTGATCAAGTATACATGCAAGTGTCTAGCAAAGCTGCAATTACACCCTGCCTCCTATGTGACAGGTCTGCTAACATACACGAGTTAAAACTAAGTGGTCAGGTAATGCAGTTGAAACTAAGAAAGTCTTTTCTCCAAAGGCAGCTCCATATTTTAAAAATTACACCTTCCGGTTTAAAAGAAAAAGTCATTTTCTGAAGATCTGTATTTTGAATTTAAGTCTGCTGGATGGATTTTATGCTCCTCCACATACAAAAAACCCCTGTATATTTTAGATAAGCTTGCAACTCCAGAAGTAGAAGCACCCATGTATTTACAAGATTCCTTTAGAAACAAATAAATGTTACTTATTACAAAGGCTGTTGGACGTTCCCTTCTCTTAAAAAAACCCCACAGTCTAGGGCATTGTACTTCTACAAGCTTTTCATATAAAATCATCTGTATGTTAAAAAAATATGTGTAAGCATAACAATTTTTTTTCCCATCAAAAGCACTGTAGAAACATATGAAAAATAATAATTTGAAGAGTTAGGAGTCGTAAGCTACGTTGCCTTTACAGGCAAAATAATGACCCACCCAAAGCTTGCAGGAACATTAAGCTATGGGGAGGCTAAGTGAAAGCTCCAGATTTATTTTCATTCCTGTTCCTTGTCTGTCATCGATATGTTGTCTGCTCCTCATTTGCCAGTCCCCATTTACTTGTTCTTTCTTCCATATCTTGGTAAACAAAATACTGTTTGAGAAATAAATTACCAACACTTTCTTTATATTTATCTACTGTATTATATTTAGAGCGCTTTAGGACAATACGGAAACTAATTTCACTGGAACTCCTTCCTCCTTCCAGGAAATATCACCATGTACTGAGGCCAAGTACAAAAGCAGTGTTGGCACTTAAGTGTGGTAAGTAAAGGTGCAGTTAGGACGTCAGCGTGTCTGGCTACCTACCGTGCACACACTGCAAACTGCTCGCAGTCCTGAGATAAAACAAAACACTGCTAAAATTTACTCTGATTAGTTGTTAATCATTTCAGGCAAATGCAGGCAAATTTACCATCTGGATGGTATGACCAGGCTCTACTTTTAGAAGGAATGTACACAGAGTTGGGAAATACTGATGCGTCCACAAACAGGTCGCATATCAGCTCGGTTTGCCCTTAGGTCTTCCTCGAGGTATTTAAAAATTCAGTCTGTAAACACTAGATGGAGCTAAAAGACCTTGTTAGGTATGCACAGCAGTAACCCTCATTGCACATATTTATCTAGCAATTCTCACATTGTATTCTAAGCAAAAGAAAACAAAAAAGCATTTACCATCTTTCCATCTACTGTGCACCTGCTCATCACTTGTATCTGTAACAAGACTGCAGGAGGGTATGAATAAAACAGTAAATACCTTCTGGCTTTGTTTTCACGTAAAATAGCTCAGAATATAAGCAGCCATCTGCACCTTAAAGGAAAATATAATTTTCTACCATGCTAGAATTCTGATAAATTTGAAGATACCGGGGAAGTTGGTGCCATATATCTCCTAAGTAATTTAACAGCAATGGGCTGCTTTCATCTTTGGCTCAATCATCAAAATACTTTATATTTTTCAGCTTCATGAATGCCATGAATAAAAGTGCAAAACTGAACCATTCGCTATTGCAGTCTAGGATAAAGTATGCAAAAAATTCTTTTGAACAGTAGTTCAATTTGGTATGGTCTGGACAACATTAAGAAGCAAGCCAGTGCCCTGCTGTGTGTGAGATTCAGCTTTCTTGTCACTATTAAAAAAAAAAACAATACTGAGACACATCAACTTTTAAAAAAACACAACAAAAATAAGATCAATAACCTCTTAAAAAATTCAAAATAAATTATTTTCTTAAAAATTTCCTATATTCATACACCAACAACAAAATGAGAAGAAGAAACCAATGACAAACATGAAAGGGGCATTTTTTTTTTTTTCCCCCCAAACTGAGGAAAAAAACATAACGTGAAAAGCATAGTAATACTGGGAAAAGGTAACAGCTTTCCTTTTTGAGCAACAAAATTCGAGTTTGCAATCAGTGGTAGAAAAGCAAATCAGTGGAAGTAGACGTACACTCATAGACTACCACAAATGCATCATCCCAGATGTGACCAACTTCAGATGACAGGTATTAAGAAATTGAAGAGCACCAAGCACACACTTTATGCAATTGTAAAAATTTATATTAGCTGGAGTAAATCTATTGTATGTTGCGTCAGACTGTAACGCTTTTATTTACAATCATAGGACCTTAATTGAAAACCTGGTGTCTTAGAAATCAATTAGACTGTTCATGGGCACTATGCAGCACATATAGAAAGGTGGGAATTGGTCATTTCCTTAGAGACATAATTTTTATGCTGAGGGTCACTTTAGCAAGCCATAGATCTCTGCTTTAACTTGAATTTGCTTATTACAAGACCAGAGGATTTGCAGCAATAGTTCAGCCATCACAGCAAATACTGTAAGAGTGAGAAGAAAGGCAAAAATGACAACTGAATGCCTTATTCAGACATAGTAAGACAATAGTGTAGGATCTTAAAAAGATGAAAATGAGGGCAAAGCTTACACATGAGCTTTGCCATAAAGTAGCATCTTCCAAGTCATGGTGCGGTAATGGTGGGGAGTAGTGGTGGGGAATGGATAGCACACGAGTGCTCTGCATGCTGAAGAATAAGAGAGGAATACAAATTACTGATCCTTTGGTAATTTCAGAACATGCCAATCGCAGCTGGGGTGAAGCAGAGGCTGACAGTAGAGAAGTCCAAAGGGAAATGGGCATCAAATAAAATAGTTTGGCACAAAAAGCTTTGGAGTAATGTGAGGATATTCCCACATGAAGATAATGCGGAACTCTTTTTTTTTTTTTTTTTTTTTTTGAATATCTGATTATTTTCTTTGAGAGTTAGTATTTAAAATACAGAAGTCCAAGTCATGAAAATAAATTGAAGGGTACACACAGTAAACAGCCTTTCCTACCTTTAGATAAAACATGCATCTATTATACATGAACAAATCACAGACCACATAAAGTGAAGACAAACTGTGCTAGTCTGGGTGCTCGTTTGGGTTCTAGTTGCCCCCAAATTACTCTGTAATGTATGCAAACAATTGTGTCCTCTTCTGCTCTTGTGTTGGCATGACATCAAGTGCAATAGCTGATGCTGCCTCCCCAGCATGAGGAGAAAAAGTGCAGGCTTAAGGGCACGTCTTCTATACGTGCAGCCTGGTCGCTGGCCGGGGCATTCATGTTCAATCACAACAACACAGAGCAATTCTTTTGCAGGAGAACTCTGCAATCCCTAGCAGAAAACAGGAATGATATGACAAAACCCAGCCCCTGTATCCCTTCCACTTGAAGACACCTATTTTTTGTTCATTTTTTATAACTCAAGAGAAATCAAATTGCCTTCACCTTCTGAGCAGAGGCTGCTCTCTTCTCCTGCTTGGCTTTCATTTCTGCGAGAAGTCCACTGCCCATCACCTGCACACCGTACCTCCGGCCTCCTTGTGGGCTTCCTTTGCTGTCAGCTCTTTCAGACTTTGCAGCATCATCTGGCTGCATCTCCTCCAGTGAGTCCGGCGTCTTTAACTCCTCAGATCGCTCTGTACCACCATTCTGCTCTGCAGGTTTCAGCTCCTTCTTACTTGAGTCCACCACTTGACTTTTTGAAGCAACCTTGGGTGAGGAGGGCTCCTCAGCCACCATTACAGTCTGAGGACGTTCAGACTTGGAGCCTCTTGATTTGATCAAGTTAAGGAAGCCACTCTTCCTTGAGTCCCTTTTCTTCTTCTCATCACCTGCTTCACTGGGCTCACTGCTCTCTGAACTTTTAGTCGATGGTCTCCTAATAAAAGACACGGACATTTTAATCTCTTCTTCCCTTCCCTCCCTTATCTGTTCTCAACAGTACAAAATGACTTCTCCTGGGCAGAGCCAACCTTTTATATGATCTATAAGTAGCCCGAAGCTCAGACTAAATTAAAACCTGAACAATTAACATTAGTCATACTGTCTTGCGAATTCCTGGACCAGCCTTGTGCATGGAACAATGAAAAGTAGCAGCCATGTCATCTGCACTGTGTGCCTGTCTGTTTCCAACACCAGTGAGGTGTTGCTTCAGCACAGCTCTGCCTCATCTGTTTATGCACATACAATTTCACACAGTTATGTTTCCAGAGAATGTCACCTCTGGTTTTGATCTACCTGTAGTTATAAGGAGGATAACTGATCCAAGCACAGAACTTGAAGAGGCTTTGGGGGGAACAAAGAACTAATTGGTAGAGCTGTCTTCTCTTAGAAAGGAACACAGAGACAATATCTTTATAATGCAGATGCTCATCCTCAGAAACAAAACCCAACGAAACTTAATTTAAAAAAAAAACAAAACAAAACAAGCAACATACAAAAAAAAAAAAAAAACACAAAAAAAAACCCACCAAAAAAAACAAAACAAAAAACCCCCCAAAACCCCAAACAAACAAGCAGTCAAAACCAAACAAACAAAAACCCCAAATGCTGTTAAGATTTTCCCAAGCACCTTACAGGCAAAATATTCATGCTTAAGGGATAGCTGAGTGCATTACATTTCTGCATATGAGCACCTCAACTGGAAAGACCCATCAATAAAGCAAATGGAGACATCTAATGAGAGCAAAGATCCATGAGCCAAGCACATGGCCAAGGATGTGCACACAAGGATAGCGAGAGATCATGGAGACATCTGAAATGGACAGCTAGTGGGAGCCAAAGGGAAACACTGTAGGACTGTAGGATGCTGTTAGTCTGCCAGTACCCTGAATTTAACCTGGTTAATCCTGGTTAATTCAAAGCTACCGTGATTTTACCAGTACACACAGAATATCACACATGGCTTCTCATGTCACTACACATTTTTGTAACACACCAATTTTAAAACATTTGCTTTTCCTGACACAGTTGCCTATCAGTTAACACCTACCATTTCCCTTAATGGATGTCACAGAAAATACAGAAGAGGTAGTTTCAAGTTGCCCAGAGTTTCTCATTTATTTATATAAGCGTTTTTGTGTGTGTATAAATGCAAACATGCATTGGTGCACAAAATTCTAGCTGCATGGCTCTGTAAACATACAACCAGCTACAAGCTATTTTATCCCTCTATACAAAGCTGAGAGAGATATATCTTTCAGATAAATTTATTACCGGAATCTGGAATATTTAAACTGCTTAAAAATATTTAACATGTATTTCTAAAACAACGTATATCTAGTGTCATCTTCCACAATCCTGTTTGTGCCTGATCAGTACTGTCTACATAGACACATCTGTGTGTGTACTACTGGCAATGGAGGGATGAGTCGCAAGAAATACACTACTTTGGTTTAGTTCTAATGGGCTCCACTGCCAGGTAACATTGAGTCAGCTAATTTATAAATGTACCCACTAGTCAGTAGTCCACACTAAATGGTATATTGAGGCAATTCATTTCAAAGTAGTCATTTTTAAGGCAGGGTAATTTAATTCACTGTATTATCTTAGACTAACAAGGCATTTTTTGACTTTACCTGGATATTGAGAACAGAATTCAAAAACAACTTTTGAGTAGAATGGATAATTTCCAAGCTAGTAATATAGATTAAAAAAAAAAAAAATTAAAAAGCAACAACAAACCCATGAAGTGAACTTACTTTGAATCCATTTTTGTGACTTTCTTTGTGAAAAATTCATCCACACCTTCATCTACTCTTCCCATGAGGCCATTCTGTTCACCATCTGGAGGCACTCCAGCAGATACCTGACAAAAGAAAATCTCTCTATAGCAGGAAATAACCGACATGTTTTTGTTTATATGATAATTACTAAGAATCAAGATGTTATTAAAGTCATGCGCTATCAACCAGACCTCAGTGCACAAGAAGCACCTCCAAAATTCTCCCTTTACTCAGGCCAGTTGAGGCACTACAGTAAATGCAAAGCAACAGAGGCAAGCTGGATCACAGCTGGATACTACATGAGGTCAGGATTCAAATGGCTTGTGCTTTTGTGAATACATCACACATTCAGATAGAAATAAAATAAGCAGCTAAGAAAAAAAATATCATTTACAGTGGTCATCTGCACAGAAAGTGTTTTCAACAACTGTTTGTTACCCTGTTTTCTCCCTCTCTCTAAATGTTCATTTCAGTATAAACCCTGACAGAATCAAAAAATCTTTCCTTTGCCTACCCATCCCAAGTTAAAAGTTTATGTTTATTCCCTCTTGGCTTCCAGGCTAGGATATCTTACAAAGAACAAATCATTTTTCCAGCAAAGCTAGAAAAGTACAGCTGCAATCATCTGAGATCCACTACAATAAAAAATTGAAATAATGGCAACAGAAAACAAACAACTCCCCAACCATTTGTTCTGGTTGGACACGAAGTCAGAAAGTTTGGCTAAGAAAATCGTGACTTGTGGAAAGAAAAATTGACTGAAACTTCTGATACATATCAATCAGTGTGGATCTGAGACTGTGCGTGCCTTTTGCATCTCCAGTGCTTCTCCAAACTACTGCTTTCTGTAGCAGCAAAGTGGCAAAAACATCAGCAAATCAATTCTGCAAACAATGACAGCCTACTTGTGATTCTAGCCTTGAACATTTGGCTGTTTGAAAGCACGAAGCAAGCATCTTAAGACTTCTGAATTTTTGTTGAGACTTATTAAGATCAGAACTAGTAAGGTCCATAAAAAAGGCAGAGACAAAAGATTTTAAGCTAAAAAAGTTCCTTTCAATTTCTGCAACTAATTAAACTCCTATTTCCTAACTCACTATACGCAGAGGAGCATTCTGAGAACACTGCACTGTCATGGAAAGTAGCACTTCCTTGTTACAAGAAGTAAGCTTTTTGTTTTCACTGAGCAAGACATTTTATGTTCTGGTCATCAGCCTACCCCAGAGCACTTGCTCTCCCATGACCCTACACTGATGGCACAGGATGCACTGAGTGAGTTCAAATGAAAAGCAAGTTTAGCAATTTGGAAAACATGTGCATTCTGCAGAGTTGGAATCAGAAGAAGTAAACACAGATGTGTTTTCCCTACAATGTCAAGACCAGTATGTCCTCCTGCTACCTCTATCTTTCCTTGTAAAGCTCAAGGGAATGGAAAGTTGGCTTGGATATTCCCTCCTGCTTGAAGACTTCACCACTTCCAAGTGGTGCAAAAGAGTTGCCTGATGAGATCTTTCCCAGCATTAAGGAGATTTTCAAGGATCCTCTCCTCTGACACTCCCAAGGCAGAGACGAGGCTGCAGACATTCATTACTAGGCAACATAATTCAGAGAAACAACAGCAGCCCCTTGATAAGGGTTATTTTATCACCTCAGCTCTGCTCTGTTGCCATGAGATAGCTCTGTAACTCCTTCAGATCTGTCCTTACATTCCCTGAGGATATACCATCAGAGAAAAAATCTTCATTAATGTGGTATGCCAAGGAAATGGAACTGTGGGAACCCCACACATGTATACTTGGGTTCACACCAATGCCTTTTATAGACAGACAGTGCTCTGTTTTGCTTTTCTAAGGCAAGCTCCAGCATGAAAAGCAGATCTGTGACTATGCAGATTTGCTGGCCCAAACATCATCTTTAGATAGGGAGCTGTGGGAAGCTGGGTGTCACGGGGTAGCATCTCTGAGAGCTGATAGAAATAGGAACCCATGCCAAGTTACCAAGTCCTAAAGCAGGCAGAAAAGAAAGGATTAAGACTTAACAAATCCTTACAATATAACTGAAAAGACTCATGGCATTTTGTGTGTTCCCAGCACATAAGGTGCACATGCTATCAGAAAATATTTCCACTAAAAAACAAAAGCAAATAAGGATAAAAGCTATCCTGGGTTTAGGTTGTTTCAAACAAGACAAAAAGCTTATAATAGAGTCTATACATTTAGATATGTGAATACCAGAAGAAGAATCAAGTTTGTTATAGCCTTTAAAGATTATAGTTTTAAAACTTTAACATTCATTCTCATTTCTTCGCAAGAACTAACTCACGGCAAAAAGCAATCAACAGACAATATCATCAGCAATATTTCAACACAGACTTACTGCTGCTTGGCTGGGCTGCTGTTTTTTATTCCTTTTGGGTCTTAACTTTGTAAAGTGTTCAAGTTTTCTCCCTTCTTCTGATGGCAACTCTGAAATGAATCCAGAAGTTCGTTTGTCTGGCCTGCTGGAAGGAAATGGTGGGTCTTCTATATGGATAGGTACTTCTTCCAGTGCTTTATCTAGATCAAATTCCATTTCTAAGAGAAATCAAAACTTTCTAATTAGGCTTAACATGCTATAAAAAAAATAAAAAAGACAATGCCATTCCTCTCTTTTGTAGATAACAGTTACAAACACGTACACAGAACGTACTCAGGCACAACACGTTTGTGAGCAGGCAGAGCATTATGTGCAGACATTTAGTACCAAACACACTAGAAGATTCCCAGAACAAAGCAAACAACATGGGCCTCAAATGCAATCCAGAGGGAGGGACGGTCTTCTGTGCTTTTGAATAAAGAACTACCTAGAAGAATCTCAGCAAGCAAAGAAGTAAAAATGGGTTATGAAATTCTCACTTACCAAAAGCTCTGGACACCGGCCGGAGCATTCTACTGTGAATACTTTTCCTTTTTGATTTAGGAGTCATCTACCAATATAAAATAAAAGCAAATAACTTCAGTGGACAGAAGAAATGACAATGAACAATTTTTCCCTTCTACACAGCAAATCTCTTCTCAAGATCTGATTGGGTTTAATATCATGAAGGAAAAAGTTTTTTCTTCCCCTTCTCAAACAACTCTAACATTTTCTATATTGGCATTATGTTGAGCTGACATTGAAAGTGAACCAGTGAGGCAGTTATTCTTCACATTAAAATCTCAGATTGTAAACAGGATGATCATCTGAATTGTTCAAGCATTAACTCATTGATCCTCAACTGTACAATAAGGTAATTATTAATACCTCACCTTTGAGGTCAGGATCATGAGGCACAGACAACTGAAGTAATTACTGTGTCCTCTACTGCACGGTTCATGACACCACCAGGAATGGTACTCCTACTTGTTTTGGATTTTGTTTTCAATAGGAAATTTGCCTGCTCAGCTAGCAATGTACTACTGAGAATGAGTAAAGTGCTTGTGCCTCTGGATACAATCATAGAGATCACCAAGCGTCCCCAGGAAAATACAGTGTTGGAGCACACAGTCCTTCTTCAAAATACCAGAAATACCATACCAGGGTTAGCAATATCTCCACTAACCACATGACTCCCTGCACTTTAGATATACTAATGTATGGAGTTATCTTGGTGTACATTCAAGGTATTTACTGAAAATTATGTGCTGTTACTCTTCTCACCTTCACATTACCCGAAAAAAAGGAATGTATTACCTTCAGAGCACAAATGCCCAGACTTCAGACCTGCTTTTGTTATTTTTTGAAGAAAGTCACCGTTATATTCTTGCCTGAATTCTTCCAAAAGGTCTTTAAGGCAAGACTTTTTTCTACAGGAAAGCCTGTCAATTTTGAGCCTCTTAACATAGCTCAACATTGTAACAGTTTAGAAAGAAAAGCTAAGCTGCCTGTTTTTTAAGGAGTTAATTTAAAATGATACGGCTCTTGAAAAGATGGTTTCTTTCTGGTAGTCAGTCATACATGCTGTCTTTAGAGACATGTGTTCACTGCCACTTATTTTCTAGTCCTACTGAATTGTTTCACATCCGGGGTATCAGTCAGGAAGCTGGATTTTGTTATGGCTCATAACTCGTAAACAGAATCGATAATCAAGTTTAGCTTGATCAGTTTTATGAGAGCCAGAAAAGGAATAGCTGGCTTTAAAATGTCGGACATCATGAACTACTTAAGTGTTTATGAGTTTTTCTTTAAGGAAAATTCAGTGCCTACACTCACATGTACTGAATTTATATTCCCATCTGAAGTAGCTAGGCGGATTATTAAGTCACTACTCACATGCTCAGATTTACGACAAATTTTTAGAAAGAGGAAAGGTATTACTGGTCTTCTTAAGGTCAGAAAAGGGCTGCCAGATTACAGAGTGGGCAGTGATAGCACTGTCTGAGCAACAGAGCTGTGCTTTTACTGCCACAAACATCACTGGGAAAACCAGCTGGAGCTGGTTTCCACATCTATATTTGACAAGCATAAAAATTAAAACCATTTCATGACCAGACAGGAAATAGGTTGCCATCTGAGCAGACTTACCATAATTTTAATGAGAATGAAAAGTGCTATTGCATCAAAGGGTCAGGTACTACTCTACGAGTTACCAATAAACCAAAAGCAAAGTTTATGCCATGACTCTGTACTAAGTGCCTGGAGACGTACAGAACTTTTTCAGCCAAAATTGCAGTGCACTGTCCAAGGGCTAGACAGCTGGATGGCATCTGAAGGGTGCAAATCAGCAGGTGCCTCTCTAGATCAAGGAAAGCTCATGAGCCGCTCTCATCCAAACCCGGAATAGCCAAAGGCATTTGCACCTCATGCAGTGATGAGCTTAAGTAACTCAACATTCAGGGGACAGCAATTAACAGTCACTATGAGCTACTTTTCCAGCTACAGCTTATTTCTCACGTTAACATATATTTGCATGCATTTTGGCCTGCTTGCCACTTTTTCTTCTGGTGCAACTGGAAATCACATCAATGTAATGCAGCAAATCATAAGCTCAAGAAGGTCAAAGAAGACGACAGGGAACAAGGCTAATAGGAAGCTTCTTATAGCTCAGTAACTGCACAGCCAGAGGCCAGAGTGCTCTCAGATGAACATAGACAAGCTGAGAGCCCTGCGTTGCCCAGGGCACCAACTTGCAAGTTTTGAGGTTCCTGTGCAGTGACTTGAACACTCCAAAATATTCCTGACAGCCAGGAACAGGATCCTAGAATCGCAGAATCATAGAATGGCTTGGGTTGGAAGGGATCCCAAGGATCACCATGTTCCAACCCCCCTACCACTGGCAGTGCCACAACCTCCAGATCTGGTAATAGATCAGGTTGCCCAGGGTCCCAATCCAACCTGGTCTTGAACACCTTCAGGGACGGAGCATCCACAACCTGTCTGGGCAGCCTGTTCCAGCATCTCACCACTCTTTCTGTAAAGAACTTCCCCTGACATCCTGTCTAAACCTTCCCTCCTTGAGCTTAAAATCACTCCTCCCTGCCCTATCAATATCTACCTGAGTAAAAAGTTGATTCCCCTCCTTTTTAAAAACCCCTTTTAAATACTAGAAGGCTGCAATGAGGTCTCCTTGCAGCCTTCTCCAGGTTAACAAGTCCAGCTCCCTCAGTCTTTTAGGGAAAGCGCGCCAGCCCTCTTATCGTCTTCATAGATGATTTAATCTTCTCAGATAAGAAAATGCTCCTGAATGACCCTGCAGAGCTTGAGCTGATGATACCTCAGTCTGTTGGTCAGTGCTAGAACTTCCTACCAGCTTGGCATGATCCATCAGCAGCTTGGCATGATCCATCAGCAGCTTGGCTGCTGGGGATAAAGGCAGAGGGATAGAGATGCCTTCCACAGGCTTTAACAGCATGAACACCAGCTCTACGTACATTTTATTGGAAAACCTTCTGTTTTTCAGCCTGTTTAGGAAGTGCACAGATAAAAGGCTTCTTGCCAAGTGATCTTTCTAAATTGCACACAGAGAAAAATGGGTCAAAGTATTAATTTAAATAGGCCATTGTGCTCTTTCTACAAAATATTAGATTTAATCTCAGCTTAATATCTCAGTTGCTGTGCAGCATGCTACAGCAGCACAGCACATATCACTGCCAGAGGAGATGGCTGAACTCCTAGGGAAAGATCTCCACCCTCTTCCCATCACTGAGGGAAGCAGCTCAGGTTTGCCAGTTGCACACCTTGTGCCTTCACACTACCTTCTGCCCCACAAACACAGCTCAGCTTTCCTGCCTCCCATTTCAAGCACGGCAGCTGTAGTATCAACCTCCTGTCCTCAAATTCATCTACACCTTCCAGTAACATTCTATAAGAGCATACCATCTTGTTTTTCCTTGTTTTGCCTGCTTTTCTGTAAGCAGGCTGTAGGCTGCCTAACACAGCATCTAAAAAGATGCGTATTTTCAGTTTCTTGGAAAACCTTGTGGAAGCCTGCATGCACTCGTGCCACAGCACTCTCTGGAGATGGCTCCATGAAAGTACCCTTTAGCCATACACAAGGGTCAGCAAGTCTTCACCATAATCTCAAATAAAGGCCAGGTTAGAGCCAGGCAGTCTCATGCTACATTTCAGCTCCCAGGTTCTCTTTTTAGACGGATCAATTCTCCAGACTGCCTCTTCTCACTCCCTTCCTCACAAAAATATCTGAGCGCTATATTACAAAATGTGGAAGAACAACAGTATCTTAGGAATTAAAAACAACTAAAATCACAATTTAAATGCTTGAAGCTTTGTTTCCAATGCTAGAAAACAATGTGCCTTTAGCAGCAGCATGGTCTTAAACACTCTACATTCTTTGACTATATAGATAGTGGAAATTACTCTCAGTGCTCAGGAACGTGCTCATTTCCATTTTTCTTCCCTCACCCTCCAGAATCATTTATATTCAATCCTTTTAGATACGTGGATGCTCCATAACCCTCCTGTCATTTTCTTTTCAAAAGAACACATTAAAACAAATTAATGAACAACTTCTCGCTTCCTCTTGATACTCAGCTCCCCAACCAGTCTCCTCTCATTCCTCCTTTCTGCAAAACTACACATGGAATTTCAGCTCTCAGAATGCATTAAGGGTGACAGCAGCTGAGAAGAGCATTCAAAAGCTCAAAGTGATTCAATCAGACAAAGAAAACAGAACTGGCCAAACTCAGAGTTAACCCATGACATCTCTTCCACCTGAAACTTGCTATGTCAAGAAAAATCTCACTCAAGCTCATTTTTAAGCCATTGTTTCATCAAGCTGTGTGATGTCTGAATATAGAACCCAAGCAATAGATTTTGTTTCTGAGCAGTAACAATGGCACTTAGCTCTCATCAGCACTCTGCTTGGTTTGGTCTCAAAGCCAAAGGATACTTTAAACTCAGACACTCTGCTACCTGAATCTTCCTGTAAAACCAAATCTCATTCCTGAACTGCCATCTATTTCTCTCTGTAAGTGCAGATGGATGGCACTAGAATCTCCCAGGAGACTAACACAGCAGTACAGAGACAAATGGAGCACAAAAATGCAAACAGGTAGGCCAGAAACAGCAGAGCTAAAAAAATACTTACACTTGTACAGCAGAGAGTCTCCATGCAGCAAAAAAGAAAGAAAAAAGAATATGAATGGGGAAGACAAAGCAATAGCAGTTCTCAGGAAAGGAGGCAAAACCAGAAGTTACCAAAATAAAGAAAAATTAAAGCCAAAACACTTAAAAGTCTCAGCAGGAAAGGTGACATGCAAGAATGAGGTAAAAAATCTTTTGCATTTCAAGATGCTACACATTTTGTGTTTCCAGTGGGTAACCAGAGAAGGATGTGGCCTTTCTTAATTCATTTATACTGGGACAAATCCAGATTTTCAGATGTTTGTTTGCAGTATGTGGCATTCACCAATGGTGGCAACCTGCTCTTTTAATGTAATGTGCTTTTTTTCCAATTTGCTGGCATCAGTGGTGAGAGAGAAGTGTAATACTGATACTTCCTAGTCTCAAGGAGGCTTCTGAATTACAGAATTGTGTAGCTTGTTGGGGAAAGCTGGAGAACATTGAAGATAAAGCAAAGTCTCTCTTGAAAGAATAAAAAGAGATGTAAATCTGTTCTCCTAAGGTTTTAACTATCCTACTAATAAAGATATCCAAAGCAACTCTATTCCTCCTTTCTGTAAGAAGGTTTAGAGGTGAAGACCTTTCAAGCACGTTTGGCACAGCAGAATGATGCTATGCCATTAATAAAGCATGACCTTTCCTTCCACTTTAAAATTTATAAAGAATAAAAAGCACAGCAATCATGAAATGAAGCAATCCCATATGGTGACTCTTGGGCAGCAGATTACTCATCCAGTCACACATCTCAATTTAGAGTAAGATGAAACAATTATTAGAAGTGTGGCTTTGTGTTCAAGTTGAATAAGAGCTGCAGATATTTGTACAGTAGTCGTGGTAAAAGAATATTCATGGTATAGTTTAAATTACTCTGCAAAGACACGTTGCATTTTTAAATGGATACTGGACTGGCGTTTAATTATCAGCACTGAGAACAAACTGCTCATAACACAACGTTCATCAGTTAGTTGTTTGAGGGCCACTAAGGTCAGTTATGAGGTCAATTATTCAGTGCTTTGACATTTTCAGCAATAGTGATCCACTTGC
Source organism: Meleagris gallopavo (assembly GCF_905368555.1). NCBI lineage: Eukaryota > Metazoa > Chordata > Aves > Galliformes > Phasianidae > Meleagris > Meleagris gallopavo. The sequence continues at coordinate 35,870,490 of NC_139406.1, forward strand.
CACAATTCATGTTTCTAAGCTTAACTGCAGTTAAAAGTTTTAAAGATTGGATGGCAATCTTTGAATAGCATGAGCAACATTCTTGCACACTGCTCCAGCAAAAGAACTTTCTCCCCACCGTCCTCCGTTTTATTTTTATTTTTTCTTACCATCAGAATATCTACACAGGAGTTCTCAGCTAACAGTGTCTCAGGCAAATCTCATTATTTCTATTTTCATATGCTGTCCTCTCTCATCTTTATTTCCCTGTCAGAAGCCACTTCTAAATTTTAAGTCTTGTCAGAAATAACTATATCAAAATATCTCCCTATTAAGATGGGGAGAGAACTGATTAGAGAATCAAGATATCTCTCCTTTCTAATAGGGACATATCTTGAGAGGTTGGAACTTGCAAATATTCTAAGACCCTGTATGGAAAGCAGAAACATTTGAGTAGATGGTAGTATTTGAAACTAGAGCTCCTTCTCTGAAACAAATGGATTGATGGGATCAGTCACAATTACCAAAAAGAGGATGGCTAAGTAACAGGCTGGTCTACACAGAACTAGTAAGTAAGTGGGATAAATGATTGCAACGATGCTGGCTGTCAGACAGTCCTGGTGCAGCTCACAAGCCCAGGAGAGACAGAAACACCAGGAAAGAAAAGGAAGACATCTGCCCTGCAAAACAGAACTGCTTACCCATGTGTGAGGAATTAAAAGCTGGCTAGCAACAAGAGAGAAGATTCTGCAAATACTCAGTGTGTGTAGACACAAACTTCTTCTGGAATAAATAAATACTATGGTATTGGAAATGACCCACAACTAATCTGGACAAGATGTTCAGATCAGCTCTGAATGAAACGACCCTGTTGTTTCAATAACCTTGTCTTCCTATTTTGCTCATATTTTTATTTTTCTTGAAAATACGTTTAAAGTTTGTTTGTTGTTTCATAGGTTTGTATGCTTCTGGTTTCAGATTCCATCTGAATTCCAATCCTGTCATCACTCCTGGCCTCAAAAATTCATGTTAATTTAATCGTTACTCCCATGACATAAGGTCTTGCTGCAGAGAGAGCCTCCATTTTGCAACGAGGCTTTAACTGACCCAAATAACAGCAGAAGAAAGAATCTGTTTACCTCTAAATTTTTCTCTAGTCTGAAAGAAAGATGTTTTGAGAGAAAGTATGATAAATTTATGAATAGGATTATGTGACACAATTGTCTATGACAGCAGGGATTAGATTTGATGACTCAGAAGCTCTCTTCTATGCTTTTGGCATTATGTACACTTGATTTTTTTATTTTTATCTTTTTAAACTTCTGATTTCAAAAATCTATTTCATTTTAATCTCCTTTTTGATGGCAAAATGTAGCAAGGTTTAAAGGTACTCTCTAACTGCCTTCCTCAGCACTGTTGCTCTATCCTCTTCTTGTGAGGCAGGTCCTTTATCCCCACAGTATGAAGTATCAACCATGCCAAACAGAAAACCACAAGCTTCCTGTTTCAGATGAAACGAGAACCACAAAGCACTCTTGGTAAGGCAGAATTGTCCATATACTATTTTTCTGTAGACTTTCTAGAAATCAAGAAGCATTGAGATTGCAGACAAATGTGAGCTGTAGGAACAGCACCATCAGAGCTTATTCTCAAGCTGTTTGCAACTGCCCCTTTGCCAAGGGTCTAGGTTTCACTGCGATCCTTCAAAAGATCTCTTGTTACCCTGCCACAACAAACACCAAGCAGGTTATCTAAAACAGAGGCCATGGAAAGGTGAGTTCTGGATCTATTTGTGCTGAACACAGCTGGATCCCACGGCTCTCTTAGTGATTGCTCAGGTGTCTCCTAACACACCTTTGTGCAATTTGCCCTCAGAGCCAAAGCAGGTGAGTGAGTGCTAGCTAGAGTGATCCCAGCTGCTGGCAGTACAGGGAAGTGGACCCAGTGAGGGACAGTCCCCTCATCTTTCTAGTCCAGTTGGGCTGGATGCGTGCCACCAGTGCGTGCAGCCTTCAGGAGGCAGCTGGTGGTTGCCTACATGGCCCTGCCTATGGACTCTGCATCCAAATCTTTGCTAGCAGTGGCGAATGGTGGGATGGAGCAGCCGGGGAGGGTCTACATCTATGGATTGCACTGCTAAACGTGGGAGACCTTTGTCTGTACAGATGAATTTCTCAGTAGGAATGTCCCTCTTAAAACCACTGCAGTAGAATTAAACTCTCAGGTTTCAGTGAGCGCTTGGAATGCTCTTGTAATTGCAACTTTTTCACCACACGTGAAAGAAAATGATGGGAATTCAGCATCAACAAGATAGCTGCTTCCACAAAAGACAAAACTACACAACCTCCTCTCCAGCCTCAGTACAAATCTGGGTCTACGGAGACAAAACATAGCACCATTATTATGGGAAAACAAGCTAAAAGTAAAGTGCCACAATGCAAACAGCATCCCCAGCAGCTGCACTTCACGATTCTCATTTTAACCTAAGAAGAAAACAGTCTCCAATTTACTTTTATTTATAACCGAGCACACAGAAGCAGTTCATCATATTCTTCATTGATATTGCAGCAATAACGCACCCTAAATTGGGAGAAACAGCTTTGGTTTCTGACTTGGAAATCTCTGTTAGTTTAAAAAAAACATACTATATGGCAATTATCCACCACCTCCTTCCACTCAATGATACCAAGAAAAGACACTGAAAGCCAGTAATTTAAAAAATTATTTTAGGTGGGAACATATAACCCCTTCATGAGCCTGAAGGAGGCTACACATGTAACAGGCATTGAATAACCACAGAGAGGGACCTCTAAGGGCTGCCAGGACACTGCAAAACTATACATAAATGAGCCTGGGAAAAGAACAGTGAAAAATATTTGCAATTAATGTAATCATAATACTAATAGTTAGCCAATCATATAAGCACACAACTTGCACAAAAACAAGACATTCCCAAATTCTGAAGAATGATCACACCAGCTTGCTTTGTCTCTTGCTCACTCATACATAGTGCTGTATATTTAGGAAAGGGCTTAAGGAACGTGCTTAGCCTGTGCTTGTGTGCCTCTTGGTGATGTTTTCACCAATTATTCTAGGTTGGGGTGAGTCAGAAATATTGCTAGTCTACTGCTAATTGCTAATCCACTGAGGTAGATTTGCTCACAAGCTTGTGATGGAGCCTTTTCAGAAGATGAGAATGCTCCCATATGCCATTATGCCAACTCCTAACTTCCCACACAGTATTGTATTCACTATGAATAAAAGGCCCTTTTCTGCTAATGTATACAAGAGAGAAGCCAATGTGTCACCACCAATTCCATCTAGCATTCCATCCAGACTGCTGCCATAGCCTTCATCTGCTGCTCGCTTTCTCCTGCCACTCAGGTTTGTTCTGTGCACTCAGACAAGGGTCTAATCACCCTGTAAATCAACTTGGGAATGAAATCCTCCGGAAAAAGAGCCTTTTTTTTAATTTTAAGCTGAATCAACTCCTACTCCCAGTTTGCAGAGTGGCTGCACAAACTCTAGTGCGAGGGTGTAGATGGAGGCTGGAAGGAAGGAAATGCCCTTTTCAGCAAGAACAATGACTTTTATTTTTTATTAAGCTGGTTGCAGAGCTGAAGGGCTTTTTTTTTTTTTTTTTTTTTTTTTTTTTTTTAATGTCATAGGAGAACATAAGGAATCCAAAAGGATCTGGGATTTTCTTGAAGTAAGAGTTTAGTCCTTCTTTCAAAAAGGTGCCTATGTATGCCTGAAACAATTCTGCTGCAGGCAAACAGAGAACAAGAAGAATCTGATGTGGTAGCAGGTGAGACCTAAAGAGTTTAGTTCTTCTTTCTGTAGTATCATCACACACGCACATATGCACTTGTCTTCTCTGTGTATTTCTCCTTCCACCAGTGAAACCAACTGGAGGGATCTTTGCTGGTCTAATTTGCTCCAGTTTCAATTTATTTTGGATTTTGGAGGTGGAGAACTTGCAAGTGGTGCTCAGTGAGTTTTCTTTAAAACAAGCAAAACCAAACCAAACCAAACCAAAAATAAAATTAAATTTTAGTATGAGGAGTGACATCTCTCACTTTCCTCTGAAAACCTTATGAGCTATAAACACTCGGTCTTTCAAAAATCTATGTGTTCATAGCTCACATGCTATATCTTTGACAATGGCTAGTTAGCACATTCCCAGGAAGAAACAGATGCCACCTCTCTACAAGTATTCTGTTACTTCTGCAAATTATCATTTCTACCGTACAGGAGAAAACTACTATTCAATAAAAACTGAAACATTGATATGTTGTGCAGAGATTTTTTTTTGGCAGTGGTGGTGGTGTTTTTCCTCTATTCAAGTCATAGAACTATCTCTACAGTTAAAATTAGAAATAGATGAGAAATACCTAAGATTCATCACAGGCATTCCTTCCCTATTAACTACATGCATTTTCGACAGTTTACCATTCAATCTTGCATCATACCAATCTTACAGTGAAATGCTTTAAAGAAGATTTATAATCAGATGTGTGACTTACAGTGCACAATTCCTCTACATTTTTCAGACAATTTTCTATCATAGTCTTGTGTAATGCAAAAAAGTGACCTTTGCTTTGCTCTGAAAGTGATATCTAGCTTGGTTGTATGCTTTGTTACTGACTGTAGTAATAACAATATATTGCTGAAATTGATGTTTTAAAGACAACAAATACACAGAATTCTAGTAAAAAAAGCAATTTCCCTTGACAATTTTCTTTAAATAATGGCTTAGCTGTGGTGATCTCCTTTTAATACTCCGGAAGCCAAATATCTGTCTGGAACCTCAAATGATGGAGGTACAGCAAACAAACAGGTACTGGTCTGTTTTAAAGCCAGTCTACATACTCTCAAACTCTTGAGAATAAAACAAACAAACAAGCACCTTTAAAATGCAGCTGTTAAATACAGTCCAACGAAGATGCACCACTTCCTTTTCGTGAGGCATTATGCACCATAATGCAAAGAACTAATGGCTATGAAAGAATAAAGTACAACAGAAGTGTTACATCTAATTAAATAATTTTTATCTAGCCTAACAGTTACAGGTACTGAGACACATGATTTTCAACTTCAGTTAAAAAAAAAAAAAAAAAGGTCTTTTCTTTAAAATTAGTTTTGAAATGTATGCATTAATTTGTGTCACTTGTCATATTCTGAAGAAAAAAAAAGCTCTCATTTATTAAGTTAATTCTCAATTGAGTCTAAGCTTTGAAAAGCAGGCCACAGTTTTTCCTTTAATCTGAGAAGAGAAAGTAATTTTTTGCATAAAGACTTCGCATCCATTTTACTTGCATGCAACTTCTATCTAAAATGCCTTATTACCATTGATGCAGCTTTAATTAAATGTAAACAACTAAGACAGGCTGTAGATTAGGGAAGCAGTTTAATGTATTGCAATGCTGGGAAATCAGGAACTCTCAGGTCAGTAACATTCAAGCTTTCACGTCCCACATTCAGTCACTCATGCCCCATCATTCAATCACTCTGTGTGTTTTTCTCAACTCCTTTAACAGATGAGCAAATTCTGGTACAACTAACAAGTTTTTCATATCATGGGCTCTCTGGACACAGTCAAAGGCTAGATGTGAATCAAATCCTACACTGAAACTAATAAGCTTTAATTGCACAGTTAGTGTACGGCATTAGATATGTCCTAATTTCCACAACAAAAATACTAGAAATAACATTGAAAAGTCTTTTTTTTTTTTTTTTAATCCCCCAGCACTGCATTTTGAAAGAACATTTTAATATTTTATTCAGTCTTCTAAGTTTATGTCTGTCAACTGACAAGTGGATGGATGGCAACTCTCTGCTCTGGCATGGAAACCCCCACCAGCTGCAGCCACTCTCCACTTTCCTGGTCAGGCTGTAAAACAGACCACTACTGGTTTGTTTGCTGCCTCTCCATCATTTGAGGTTTCAGTCTGGAATGCTGGAAGTCTAACTTTTATAAACAAAAACAAACAAAACAAAACAAAACAAAAAAAAAAAAAAAAAAAACATCTTCCCATCTTCCACTTCCAATAAATGCATAAGAACAAATAGCTCATAAGCATTTTATTCCAAATCTACCTTGCTCACAATCATTCACCTAGTTTCAGTGCTATGTAATTTCTCTGTAACTATCAGACAAGCCAAGAATAAAAATTGAACCTAGATTTTCCCCAAATTGCTCAAATACACCTTTAAGAGGGGCTGCTGCATAAAATTAGCTGTTGTATTTGTTCCCCTTAGCCAGAAAACTGCTCCTCAATATCCTTGCTGAAGAAAACAAGAAGAGCAGGCTTGTTGAAAATATTAGGCTTGCACATGAGTTCAATTTTGCAAATGGAAAAATAACAGCTCCCCCAAAATGGTGGTCCAAGCTCAGTGCCTCTCTGGCAAGCCCAAAGATGAACATTTTGAAAAATAACTGGAGAAAAGGCAGACATTTGTGGAAAAGAAACTGTAGAATAGGATAGTTTTCCTTTTCATCCCAGTGACATAATCAGTTCACTGCATGTTCAATAATTTTTTGTTAATAGGAGGATATGTGCACAAACATGCAGAACAGCAAGCCACAATTCAAGGCTTCACATTTGAGGTTAGCAGAATACCCAGCCAGGTGCACCATCTTCTCACACAGCAAGGAGGCATTTAGGGATTTCTAGTGGCCAAACAAGGCAGTGTTCTGGACTAATGCCATTTTGGATGTGGGATTTAAACAGCTATTTCTCATTTAAGATTAAAAATAATCAAAGGAAATTAGGTTCATAATTCAACTTCATAAAACCATATGCTTTCCTTTCTAAGTAAATTTTTCAGCAGCATGTCTGTTTCCTGCACTGACCTGCTCACAAAGCATTCACTGTTCCACAGGCTTGCTTGTTTCTATGCAAACATCTATATAATACTTGAAGGCTGCCACAAACCTGGTGAATTTTTCTAAGACAATATCTGAAATCCATACAATTTTCCTAGAGCTAAAATACATTACATTGAAAGTGTTATTTTTCTGGGTGGAGTTAGTAGCTTCATGCAAAAAAAGAAAAAAAAAAAAAAAAAAGAACCCTTAAGATTTCAAGAATTCTTAAGATGCTTCCACTGCCAAGAAGAGCACTAGCTCAGTAAAAATCCCTTGGGGCTCTCTATTTATCTATGTGTTTTTACAGTACCAACCAATATCACTTGCATCCAGGATGCAAAAAAAGCAGCTCTCAAAAACAGATTGCAGAGTTTAATAAATGGATTTTTTTAGCAGTGACTAAGATTACTGCCTTGTCTTTATTTGATTCCTCTTTCTCTCCAGATATTAAGGATTGATGACAATCTGAGTCACAAAGGTGTTCGAATCTCTATGCGAGATGGGAATGAATGAAGATCCATAATCACTTCTCAAGGTAAGTACAGTCAGCATCAAACGCATCTGACTACAGGAATCATCACATTTCCATTATTTTAATATGGCCAAAGTGAAAGATAACATAGCAATATGATCATTTCATATAACCATGGTGATATGAGGTAGAGACAAGAGCCACTTTTCAAATTTTCAGCATTTTTTTTTTTTACATGCTGCAAGAATAAATATAAAGGGAGGAGGTGAGCATGAAAACCAGTGCTTAGTTTATTTTTCCATATATAAGTCAGCGAGCAAAAACTAACTTAAAGGTACAGAGTTCAGAAGCTACTTATTTTTCTGGAATGTCTCCCTCCCAAAGGATTTAGGACTCCAAATGATTACTGAAAGTTAGCTGCAGAAAGCCCATGGAACTTGACAGCATCAGTGATGAGCCAGATGATGCAGTCAAAAACACATGCCTCACAGGGCTTTGTGATGTTCATACAAATACTACATCAAATCAGATCTTGGTAAGGTAGGAGATTTGGAAGGGAGAGAAAACTATTTTAAGCTAGTTCCAATGTTGGTGGGCTTTTGTTGTACAGCTAGGTCAATCCAACAGACAGCTGCTGTGAAAAGGAGAGATCTTGCCGCTCCTTCCCTTCAGCTGTAGTTGTCTGAATCTGCAGTTAATTTGTGCAGAGAGGTAAATCAACAAACTTGATTTCACCAACAAAAAGATGTTGTCATTTTCTTCTGCTGTTTTATGTTCCTGTGAACACACACAGCCAAAGGGGCAGGTAGGAGGGGAAAGAAGAAAGACCATCACTCGAAGCAGTAACACCTACTAGACTAAGTTATAACACAGAAATGCTCCTTCCCTCAAGTTCCTCACAACAGAATTCCATAAGAGACTGATCTGAGTGGAGGGCAATGTGAAGTTGAAAAACAGTAAATAAATCATTTACTTGGGGTCCTCTGGGTTTGCATACTCTAAACAGTGACGCAGAGACATCTTTATAATACAGGTCACACGTGGCATTTTAAGGCACTCCAATGATTTACATTTGGCATTCTTACTAAATCCCATACTTTTAACTCAATTACTTTTGAAAAGCTTGCCCTGTAAGTTCACTTGCAGACTGGACTCGAGGTTTTAGGAATTCCTCCATCGATATTAAAAAAAAAACAAAAAAATTCAGAAACATTAATATCTGTTCATGGCCAATAATGTAAGTTACAGGCAGAAGCCATTTTTGTCATGGCTCAGAGGAATTCACCTCAAGTAGAAGGAAGACAAAAGCAGAAATAAGCATGTTGTCAGAGGGTAGCAAGGTCCAATTTATTCCTGCAACAGAATCTCTGTGAAACTGTGGCCTGTGAGAGACATTTATTAGTGTTATTACAGCACTGCATGCAAGACAATGACTCTTGTATATAGATACTAGGAAAGCAGCAGTGGAAAAAAAGGAAAAGCTTTTCCTTTGATTGGCAGCAATATGTAGCTCAGACAGAATGTACACAAGCTAAAGTCTATTTTTTTTTTTTTTTTTTTCCTAAAAGTCAGCTCTTACCTTCTGCTTCCCAATACCATGAAATAGCCAAAAGGCACTCTGAAATATATACTTCTCTTCCAGTGATCAGTATGTCTAACCATATGGGCCATGGAAACGTGTCTTACCATACAGGTGTCCAGGTCCTCCAAACGTTCTATCTCTGTTAACTCTTCAACCGTGATGATAGAGCGTTTAGTTGGTTTTTCCTCAGCTAACTCAATTTCCAGTGATTCCTGCTGTGGAAGTGGTTTGCCACGTCTGGTCAAATGGTCAGCCTGGATCAAAACAGTCAGTCAGGATAAAGACAGGAAGACATTAATCAAACTTAAAGAAGACAAATAAAATCAAATCAGAAAGTCTGGGGAATTCAAGAGGTCATAGATCCCTGAAGACCATTGTCAAATGCAAAGCTTCATTGTGTATATTAATCTTCACGCAGTTTTGTGTGTTTTTCGGGGAGGATGGAAAGTCTCTTCCTTTACACTTTGTAAGAAGGAAGTGAGAAAGAAGGGAGAAAGTTCAATGGAAAAAAAAAAAAAACAAAACGAAAAATGTCAAATAAAAAGACATCATACTTACATCATACTTTTGACTTATAATAGCATTAAAAGGTTTCCTCAAAGTTTGTCTGCTGTCTTTAGTTATAAAGAAAGTAAAGAGGTGGAAGAGAAGGTTTGTCTTGGATAATTTTTTTAAAATTAAATAATACAAAGACATGTACAATTTCAGCTAACATCATAACTGTAAGTATACTTGTAAAAAAAGGGTCAGAGTAATTTGCTCTACACATAATGTATATTATGGAAAACAAAGTTATTTCCTACTAGATAAAGATGAGTTTGTAATGGGACAGGAAGGACAGCTGTTAAGAGACTGGTGACCACAACTCAATTACAGTCTTCATTAGCAGAGAGGACAATCCCAACAGGAATAAACATTTCTATCCCAAGCAATGAGCATCTCTGAATGGAATGCAAATGCCAAGGCAACTTATTAATGGCCTGATGGCAAATGATCAATATCCAAGTGACAGTGGAAGAGAAGATGAAAACAAAAGACTGAATAGCAGGAATTCTTTAGATATCCAAAACTGCTATGTTCCCCTCTTCAAAAAGTGGGACAGCTCTGCTAAAAGTAAAAACTAAAATAAGAAATGGCAGAATGACTTAGGTTGGAAGGGACATTAGAACCCATCCAGGTACAGCCAAGGGCAGGACTGCACCCCACCAGCCCAGCTGCCCAGGGTTCCATCCAACCTGGCATTGAACACCTCCAGGGATGGGGCACCATAACTTCTCTGGGCAGCTTGCTCCAGAGATCATTAACAAATCTTGAAGTTGTATTTTTTAATTTTTATTTATTTATTTATTTTTAAAGTACCACAAAGAAAAATAAAATGCCTTGTCAGATCTGGATAGCAAAAATTGTTGATAAGAATACAGAGAATGTTAGATAAGCCACTCTGGATTATGAAATAATTATAAAATATTTCCCAGTTCTAATGGTAACTAAAGAGATTGCTGAAAAACATCTACTTAGAGCAAGCGTTTGAAGATCAGCTGATCCAAGTTAACTTAGTCATAGAAGCTTTAAATGCAACAGATAGAGAATTGCAGTCATCCAGTGGACTGTAGTTCTTTTAAACATCAAAAAGGGCAAATGGATGACCTGAGTAAATTATAGCACATTTAGTATAGTGTCTGTCTAGGGAAAAATAATTGAAGAGCTGTTAAAAATTTATCTTTAATCAGACTAAAATGTCTGGAATGATAACATGCTAATCATCATCACTTTAGGCAAACAGAAATATTGTCAAATAAGGCTCCTTTCTCCAATTTACCTCAAATGCAACTTTGTCAATGCCATATACACAGACGTGTGCAAGTGGCTGAACTAATACTACACAGTACTCCTAATAAGGAATTGCTGCAGATCTGTGTCAGTTCACTTAATCTTTGCTTTATTAAGAAGTAGCTTTTAGCTCTCAAATTACAGCTGTCAATTGGAGATTAACAATTTCCACAGGCATTAGAGCATTTTTGAGATCCATACTCTTCACTGTTGTCATGTAAGGAACTACCTGAAACAACCAGCAGAGAGCAGAAACATGGGAGAATGCTAAACACTAAAAAGGACATATTATTAATGCAAACCAAAACGTATCACACAGTAAACCAATTCAAATAAGATGTACATGCCCTTAAAGAACAAAGAGCACTGGCCATTAGCTATGGACACAATCCTGAAATTCAGCAACAAGCATCCAGAAGCCATTATTGGAGGGGAAATCTACAAAACCAATGTAGAAAATCTGCCCCCAAGCCCTCCCTTGTACTGCAGAAGCACTTAAGTGGCTATCATGGGAGCAGCTCCTTGAGCAGAGAGCTGGTGTGTTCTTAATAGGGGAGAGGTAATGGCTTTAAGTTGCACCAGGGGAGGTTCAGGATATTAGGAAAAACTTTGTCTCTGAAAGGAAGGTGAGACACTCGAACAACTGCCCAGTGAGGTGGTGGATTCACTGTCCATGCAGGTATTCAAGAAGTGTGGAGTTATGGCACTGAGGGACACGGATTAGTGGCCATGGTGGTGATAGGTTGATGGATGGATTTGGTCATCTCAGAGGTGTATTCCAACCTTAATGATTCCATGATTCTTAAAATGAGCTATCACTGAAATTCAAACAAAAAGAAGAAATTCCTATGCCCTTGGCTGTATAAATATGAGGAGAAAAGAATCTCAGGCAAAAATAATTTCACTCCAGTGTTAGTTAAATACCACGCTGGAATAGCCTGTCCAATTCTGTATAAGAGGCTGTTAAATAGCTGCAAGGTTGTTACTGAAGGGACTCCAAGGTTGGAGAAAATGACTTACTGTGCGAGAGTCAGGCTATGCCCAAGTTGTGCAATACCACAGGACAGATTCAGCCCAGAGCTCATGCCAGCTGAGCCTGCTCCAGAACCACCTGGAACTAATGAGCGCGCCACTCACACAGCAGTCTGATGTAGTTACATAGCTCCTGAGACCAGAGGCCATGCCTTTACACAATGCTGCTCTGTATCATGGAGAAACATCCTTAAACAACTCAGTCTTTTATGTTATGTTTAAAAAATAGCTTAAGAAAAAACATTTTAAGAAAAAAAAGAGCGATTCCATTTCTGTGTATGAAGACCATTGCAAAGAAGAAATAAAAAGGAATACACAGTTCTCTAGTATTGTGGAGGAAAGTATCTAAAAAACTCATGACTGAAAGCTGAAGCCAGAGAAATTTCAATCAGGAGAATGACTACACGGTGGCTTCCTTAAAAAACAGTACTGAATTCTTTTTTACAAAAGCCCATGCATAAGAAATCAAAACGATTTTCTGTGGATAAAGTTGCCTATTTCTTCTTGATGAAGCAAATACCTTTATCACAGATAACAGCGCCTCCTGACAGCTCAATACCTTCAAGTAACTCAGAGTGTTTCCTTTCCCATGTTTCTATTCCTTTCTCTTCAAACTTGATACCTACATTTCTAAAGTAATCTCAAGATTCATTTGTTTAGGAAACAAGGTCTCAGCAATTTCCCTCTAAAGGATGAGATCTCATCTCTCATTTCACAAGCAACCAATCCCTATCATCTTGCCAGGGCAGCTATGGCACTTAACTGAAAGTTAAATTTACATTCCAAAGGCATTTTTTATCTTTAGATCTGATAATATTGCAAAAGGTAATATGGCAAACATGTAACTCACTCTCTTTTGATGTTGTTTCCCTCCTAAAGAGGGATCCCATGATAATTTTTGAACTTACGTCGGTGATAGCTGTAAAAATACGATCTATTTCAAAATTCAGCTGTGACAAGGCAAAACTAGGTCATGAAAGTAATAGCACTGTTAAGATACTTGATATATTCAGCTATCAATCATAAAAATACTCACCAGTTTATGATGGCAGTGGGAAAGTGCATCCAGAATTTCATCTACAACTCGGTCAGACAGGAAAGAAGCCACTGTCAGCTTTACTTCGCTGTGTGAGAATTAGAAATGAGACAATTTTAATTCATACTGGATAATTTTGTCTTTATTACACATTCAACAGTGCAATGATTATCCCTTATGCCGTCACTTTATTTGAAATAAAACATCAGAGGGTGTGAGGATACATGACTGCAGCTTTCAGAAATAAACTTATGAATCACACAATAAACACAAGAGCCACTGTACCATATTTAACCTGCTTCTAACATTTTTCTAACAGCTGATGTGAAAACATCTGGGTAAGAGCTGAATAAAAACCACATGTGGAATACAGTAAGGAACACTCCACCGCTGACCAGAGAAACAGAAATGTCAGATGCACAGGATTAAGAGAGTGTTGCCTGTTTAAAACTACAGCACTGAACAATTACAATCTCTTCGCTCATTTCCTCAGCTCCCTTTGTACTTGTAACTTGAAGGGCAGTTGTACAATCCTGGTTCTCCAGTTTGCCATCACAGGTTCATTACACACTGCTTTCTCTTTTGCTCTAAGTAACCATCTTCTGCCTTATGAGCTTCATGTCAGTCATCCCTATTACACTGATGTACATGGCATACCAGCACATTGGCACACTTGATTGAGGTTTCACTTGTAACTTCCCATCAAGGAAATGTACACCTTGAATTGCTCCCTTGGGGTGTCCTCTTTGGACACAGCACAAAAGGCTCAAGTAGTGGAGGGGACTGATTTGCAGCTGACCAGCACACAGGGCTGAGCTGCAGCCTGAAGCTCCATCTCCTCTGACCCTTTGGTTTCTAGGCCAGCTGCTTCAGCTGATCCTTGCCAGCAAGTACCACAATTTATTTTAAGTTTTTTTATGCACAGTTGGAATTGTTTTGGAACAAAACCCAGCAAATTCTGTCTGGGGCTAGCATTTCTACTGAAGAAGGTCTGGGGAAAAAGGGTAAGAAAATTCTTCAGAAGGTGAAGCAATGCAAGAGAGGTGTAATGGGGACCAAGCCACAGTGCAGAAAAAATGAGAGTGGAGATCTTCCTCTGTAATCTTAATATCATTTTAAAATAATATAAAGTAGGAAGGGTTACTGTGTGACATCCTTGCCTCACTGACAATCTCAACTTTTAGAGGTAGAAAGGGAGAAGGAGCAGGGCACTATTACTGTCTTCGGACAGATTTGTTAAATAGGATTAAAGTGAAGAAAAAATCACTCCCTGAGCCATTTTAAACACTGAAGGCATAGCTAAAGTATTTAACACCTGTTCCTGCCAATTTTCCTGCACCAGCAAAACTAAACTCAAAGTCTTTCTGTTTTTAAAAATAAGCATCTCCTTCTCTTCTGCAAGTATATCAGCATCACAATGCAAATTGATATGCTTTTCCATCAGATAGAAAGGATTTCTGAGCCAAATGATGGCAACAGCAAAGCTTGAAGTGCAGGCTAACCATGATACATGGCTTAAAAATATATATGGGTATATATTTCATGTGAAAATAAATATACATTAGAGAGTCAAGTAAAAGCCTCTTCTCTCTCTCAGGAATTAGAAGTTGTTTAAGGTAACTCTTTCTGCTCCAGGTTTGTGGTTTGAATACCCAAGTTTCCAGCTTGAGTTATGTCTGTCTGCTGTGCACAAATCCCACACAAAAGGTTTGAAGTGATTGCTACAGCGCAAGACCAAATGTAGCAACAGGCGAAGCACTGTCAGTGCTAAAAGTAAACAAGTGCAATTTTCTTCTATTACAGTAATTAAGTGCTACCTGAGGACGTCAATAGGTTAAAAAAATATACCAGTCATGAAAATATTATTTGTGCACCATAAACCAGAAGTCTTATTAAAGAAAACTGAAACAGATGCATTAATGGTCAAGTTAATATCCCCATAGATTCCAAATATTTGAATTTCCTGAACTATGTTCACTGGACAATTTCCTGCTCCTTGAATGTCTTAATATAGTTTCTTGTAAGTCATCAAAGCACTCAAAAAATCCTCTACTACATAAACACACACAAAATACAGTTCTTTCTAAACTCTGTAAGTGATTTTGTTTGTCTTTTCAAGTACCTGATTTTATTGAGGATATCAATTCCAGACTGCTCCAAAAGGACATTTTTCACAAAAGTGCGTGGGATGGAAATCTTCTCAGTGCTAGCTTCAATCAGGTCTTCACGGATATGAGCTTTCTTCATTACATTTGGGCAAAGATTTTCTGCTGCATCCACCATGGATTCAAGGAGAGTCTGCAGCACAGTAAGCAAAAGCTAATGTCAGGTATGGAGGCTTTGATCAGTTGCAGATCACACCATTATTCTGTTGCATGACACTATGATACTTTTAGACTAGCAATTCTTACAATTCTTCTTCCTATACTCAAATCCATTTTGCAATCCAGCTGCAACACAAAAAGCTTTTTAAAAAAATAAAGCTTAGGAAAAACAACATACTAGTTTTGAAAACTGCCTATAAATGTACTTCTTCACAATTTCAAATCCAAAACATTCACGTTTCTGTGTGTTCGATTGTAAGAAATTAGCAACCCTTACACAGCTGGCATTAGACACCCACCCCTACATGCTGCAGGAGCAGAGGCAGCTCTGCCACACCATCCCTTGCACAAACCTCTGCCCTGAACTGGCAACTTTCAGTGTGCTCCAGATCTGACCTGCCTGCTCTTTTTCAAAAGGGAAGGCAGTACACAAAGGAGACTCACAAGAACTGGGTGTGCTACACCGGCATATAACCAAAAACTAAAATGTAGCTAGAAGTATGATTTACAAGGAGGGTAAAACTTTTAATGTATGGATCTCACTTACATACATGGAAGTCCACAGTGAAACAGATGCACTAAGCAATTATTTTTATTTTTAAATGACTGATCAAAAAAATAAACCAGGAGAGAACAACAGAAATAAGACCATGTAACTCTTCAACCCCCCGAACTTTTCTAAAGACCTCCTATGTTGATAAAATCAACTTTTCAGGCTTTTTTTTTTTTTTTTTTTTTTTTTTTTTTTTAAGAAAAATCTTTTATGAAACCATGTCATGAAGCATCTTCCAACTGTATTGGATTCATCGACATACCTGTGAGGAAAGGAGATTCTGGTTTTAATCCAACTTTATAAACCATGCATAAACCATGCTCTCACTGGAAGATACAAAGAGTCCTCACTACACAGACTGACAAAATCATTAAGATTGGAAAAGACCTCTAAGATCCCTAATTCAACCACCAGCCCATCCCCACCATGCCCACTGACCATGTCCCTCAGTGCCACATCCACACGGTCCTTGAACTCCTCCAGGGACAGTGACTCCACCACCTCCCTGGGCAGCCTGTGCCACTGCCCAGCAACTCAGAACCTAAGCATATTTTGGGTCACGACACTAATGAAGAGCCCTTCCAGCCCTTGTGGCCATAGAGGATGAAGAACTTCAGCGGTAATTGAACTAAGTAAAATACTACCAAGAATTACTGATAATTCTTTTTGCAAAGCAGTGTCTAGACAGTCCTGAAAATCACACTGCAGCAGAATGGAAATGAGGACAAACAGTTCAAGCACCCATTCTGTCCTTACAAAACAATCTTCTCTTGCTTAAGCACAACTTATCTTGCCTACAGATTTCTCTTTGTCTTTTCCTGACTGAATAAACTATCTCTGGGTTCCATATGTCAACAGTGACACCAGCAGGAGAACAGAAATGCAAGAGTGATGCTACAATTTCTCCTTAAACCAAACTCAACTCACTCTAAGATGGTGCTTGTCCTTATTCTACTTCTCCCTTCACTTCTATTCCATTCTTACAGATAAAATCACCTATTATTTACGTGAGAAGTTCTTCTTGACTTTAATCAATTTCCAAACACACTTTTCCAGCACAAAGCTATCTGCTTAATGTAGAAGCTAAAAAATTAAAACTCCATTTACAGCACATGCAGTGTTTTTACTCCTCAATATTAAGAAATAGCAGTACTTATGTGAGCTCCCTTATCTAGCTTCCACATAATGCTCTGAATTGGCCTAAATAAATGAAAAAAAAAAGAATCCTAATCTACGTTCAATATTTTCTGCACCATGTAAAGCTCTTAGCATCACCATATAGTTTAAAAGAAAACCATTTAGCCTTGAGTGTAAACTTAATACAAACATGCATTACTTTATAGAAAGAGCATTATGACCCTAGAGTCTTTTGTAAGGCACTTAAACTTTGCTGAAGAAGTCGTAAGAATAAATGAAAAAAGCTTAAGATGGTAGTGCTGAAGTGCCTTTTGCTGTAAATGTGTAAAAACAAACAAAAGACCCATCAAGTCAATCTTATTCCAGGAGCAATATATAACACTCCAAACACTAGAAAGTATTTATTTTCCTTCTCTAAGACTCTTCAAAATGCACAGAATTTATTTAAGTGTGCGAGCTGTATGCAAAAGGCAGACCTCTTAACATCTGTCCCAGTAACAGCCCAGAAGTCAGCCCAGAAGCTACACTGGGAAGAATCCTATAGCTAAAAGCTTTTTAAAGATGTGAAAGAAAATCTTTGTCTTATTTCAATACAGTGGAGGAGGGGGGAAAAATTGCTAAAAATTTAGCACCATTTTCTTCTTCATTAACTTTTTAATTTATAAAAAGTAATTAGTAATGTGGTATTATTACTGTTCCTTATTAAATTCCCACTGACAAAAGCATTTTCACGTTGATTCAACTGAACAGTTCAATCTGCACTTTTGGATTCTTCCATGATCTGAATAATGAAAAAAAAAAAAACAAAAACAAACAAACAAAAACCAACCAAACAACAACAACAAAAAAAACCAGGCAGGTAGCTTAATCAAACCTAAGTTGCTCTGAATTGTTTCAGAACTTTGTTTTTAAATTCATCAGTTTCCAGAAGATCTTGTAAGTTCCTCAAATTGCCCCAACCTACCTTGTTGGACAGATGCCTTTGCACATTCTGTATAAATGACTCTTCTTTATTTATTACGCAGTAAGAAGTAACATAACTGAACATAGAGATTACTGCAAAAGTGCTGCCTGAATTTACATTAAGAGTATTTAAGTATTTACAGACCAATTATGTCTATTTCAAGAATTGAGATTTGATGGAAGCTTGTGAAAGGAATTCCTGTGAAGCTGCCTGTAGAAATTCTTGAGGCACTTTCAATATACACAAGTTATCCAAACCCAACAGTTTAAGTGGAAATTCTGCATCAGGTTCAAAGTAGTCACTGGGATAAAAATTCTGCAATGGAACCTACACAAAAGCAGCTTTCATTCCAGTGGAATACCTTAAATTAAGAGCACTTCTCTCCAGGGTATAAGAATTTCTACGGTGCTTTATAGACACCTTTATTAAAGGCCTAAGGAGCAATCAATAACTCTTCCCATTCTAGAAGATTCCCAAAAGAGACACATGGTGCCTATGGTTTTTTCATAGAATCACAGACTGGCTTGGGTTGGAAAGGACCCTCAAGGATCATCAAGTTCCAAACCCGTGCACAAGCAGGTCTGCCAGCTGTTAGATCAAGTACTAGCTCAACTTCTGTCAGGAAAAATTCCATTTGATATAAACACGATATGCTCCTTCTGCTATTGCAAGTACTAAAGTCATTTTTTCATTCCAACTGGGCAAGTAGCCAGATAATAAAGCACAAAGTTGTAAGAAACTAATAACTAAAAGATAACTTGCGCACAAGTATACTGAGAAGTTAAAAAACAACCATAACTGGGTGGCATATTTGCATTTTTAAATATCAGCAGACCTCAGACATTAATTATTCCTGCACGTGAGAGATGATAAAACAGCCACCCACAGACCTTAAGCTGCTCATCCACAACCCTTGTGACTTCTCCAGCCATGGATTCAAGTGTCTCTTGGATTGGATTGGGGAGTGAACCATTTGCTCCTGCCCAAGCAGCTCCGCCAAGGTGGTACAGGTTTGGTAAAAGCTGTAAGACAGAAAGAATATCTTCAGAAAACAGGCTCTTTGCTACCTGTCTTCAAGTCTGAACACAGGAGGAAATCTCTCTGCTAAATCAAAGAATTTATAAATATTATCTGAAGCTGATCATGTAAAGAAAATATGAATTTGTGACACAATGTTACCATAACCCCCCAAAAGGAGAAGGCTGCAAGCACACACTGAACTGCTCTCAGTATTATCAGTTTGCTGAGAAAGGCTTACTGTTTTGGAGTTCTTGGCATCTCGCATAAGCCTTTCTGCAGATTTGACATCTTCCAGTACAGCGTCCACACCACAGTTTCTTAAAGAGTTGAGATGATCTTGCACTTTGACACATATTCTGTCAATCATCTACTTGAACAAAGGAAAGAAAAAAGACAAAACATCAGGAGGCTGCTCAAATGCAAACTGAATTCAGTCCAGGTAGCAGATCAATACTATCATGATGAGATTTGAAGAGCAAATATAAAGATCTGGAAACGCACGATCAATACTCAGAGGGTTTATCAGTGCTACAGAAAGAAAGCACTGTAACTCTTAAAGACACACCCAGATGCCAGAAAAATAAATCATTTGTCATTAAAAAATATATTGTTTAGCATATTTCTCCCACAGTTACCTGTGGGATAACTACAAATAACCAAGAAGTTACCCATTTTAGGTTTTGTTTTGCTTTTTAGAGCAGCTTTAATGCTGAAATTCTTGCTACATATAAGCCTTAGCTTTGATGGTTTGCAAATTGTTAAGAAGTTCACACAGTTAAAGAAAACTCTGACATAATCCATTCAACAAACATCAACAGAGATTTTACCTACCTAAGCAAAATAGTATTGTGTAGGCTTTGGGGGGGTTTCTTTCACAATGTAAATATTCCTAGTTGCAGGGGAATAGGAATGCCAAAGCAAAAGCTTCCATCAGATCTTTCACAGTGAGATAAAATGAACTTCATCTGCATTGATATCACACTTCATTCAACATGCTGCAAGACTGAGGCAGATGGCTTATCTGTATCCTTACAAGGACCACAGAATGGCTGACATATTGTCAGCTTTGATTAAGAAAGACATAGTAGAGGCATATAATAGCTAAAAAGTATTTATCGGCCTGCATAGTATTCAGTAGAATTGTCTATTTGACATTTCAAAGCAACATCTGAGCACATGTGTTATCAACATATCAAGCCTCAAGTTCTAACATCTTACATCATTTTCGATGAGAAGTGAAATAATTTCACAGCATGCTCCTTTTCTGCTCCACATGACTCTTTCTCTTGAAAGGGTTTTGGGTGGTTTTTTGTAGAAGGACAAAAAGCTAATTAATTATCAGATAGTAGAAAGTCTCACTGGGACAGCTGGACTGAAAAAAGTATATACACTCTGGGAATAATAATGTATTTCCACGATACTAACTACAGGATCTTTTCCAGCTCTCTTTTAAAACTCTGTTTTTGAAATCTATCCCTACAATGCACGATTTAATATAGAAATGAGTATTTTTCTCTACTTTTGAACTAATAATAAATTTCATTTACTGAAACCTGATATGCATGTGATTGTTGGAAGAAAAGCACAACTAAAACCATCGACAAATAAACAGATATAAACTTAATTCATACAGAAATTATTAACACAGGATAAAAGGTGGCACTGGAACAGATAAATGCGTAAAGTAAAATGATGCTGCTCTTGCAGCTTTTAGTGCCCATACATCTCCAAGTACCATTTTCTCTGTTGAGAGGTTATAATTTCAGCCTGCAAATAAAATTTTGTCCCATTAACTTTTAACGATACAGGTAGAAAAAAGCTACTTGGAATTTAAATTCACCAAAAAAATGCAGACAACACAGAAACATTACTGACTCAGCTGAAGAGCAAAATAAGTATTCCTCTTCTGTTTGATGGTGTCTTCCATTTGAATGAGAACACAACTAGTGCAAAAATGCAAGTAAATTTAAAACAAAGGTTGTGGCAGGTTTTATTTTGTTTACGTCACCTTGTTTTTGTGGTGTACTGGTGCTGAAAACAGCCCTGAGAAGTACTGGTAAGAAACATACTAGAACAGAGAGAATGGTGAGAACCACAGAAAATTCTAGTAGTTCTTTCAAGAGAAGAGAAAACAAAAAAACCACACTCCCCTACAAAAAGACACATCCTGTTTCAGCAAACTTAGGTAGTGAAGCTTCCCAACTTCGAGCAGTATTTTGGATTGTGTCAGGTCACCTTTTCAGCAGTCCACAATTTAGAGCGCAGAAGACTTCCACATTCCATTGCTCCCTACATCTAAGTGAAGTCTTCCAAGATGCTTGAAGTTCTCTGAATGTCTAAGGAAGACGATGACTTGCTCTCTGGTGGTATCAAAGGGCATGCTTACATACTAGCTCAGTGTTATGTAGAGATATTGGGACTCAGACACTGGAAGTGACATAGCCTTATGATGATACCAGTCACATTAACAAGAGCTGGCTGAAAAGGTTAGACTTCAGAGCACAAATTAACTAAGCCATTCCTGGTTCCAACAGCAGTTTACTCAGAGATTTCTTAGTGTTTTTAAGATCTACCTCTTCCAAAAAATTGTTTTTCTTCCAAAAATAGCACCATTGATCTTGCTTATTTACCACAAGGCATGTTCTGCTTTAAGCTATTCTGATGGAAGAGCAAGAGAATTCTGCCTCCAACCAGATTTTAAAATCAGAGAAGTACCAGTTAGGAACTCACCTGCTGAGTGGTACTAGTAACAATGCCTTGCTGCAACCGATACGCTTGTTCCTGTAGGTACTTTCTGGTCTCATGATTACGAAGCAAGTAGTTTTCTATCTAAAAGAACAAAGCTAGATTAGGAAACTGATTTGCCTTTCTACGTTGTTATTTGCTTTCAATATTGCCACTGTATCTAACAGTAAAAATTGCTTCAATATAATTTTGTTTGTTATCTACAAACCTTATTCTGTGTGTCTCAGTGCTGGATAATCACATTGGCAAGTATCCATTCAGTCAGCAGCAAAATATCACTAAAAACAGTTTTTGCCAGTGTTTTCTGAGTTATTAATGTCTTTGGAGAATTTAGTAACTTTTAATGACAAAAATGTTGATACAGGTCTTAGAAATATCTAAAGGGAATTTATCCTTAAAGTACTGTTGTAGAGACCATGACAAGAAAGCTAACAGACTTAGATTCAGTTGGCTCACTGTAAAAACGTGGATTTAAACAGCCGTGTGTATTTCAGAAAAGATAAGTTATCTAAAAGTGCGTAACTGATGCAAGAGCCTCAGTTCAGAAGTTACACTGAGCTAACCAGCCCACAAGTGCTATTCAGAAAAAACTGATTTCTACCCATGGCTGCTGGTCACGGCTCACTGCAACTTTCGCCAGTGGTTACCACCTACCCTCAATCAGCTTAATAGAGTATGGAATAGGCCTCTAACTTGGCTCTGTCAAACTTAGCCAAGTCCAAAACCCTACAAGTAAACACTGCTTAAGGTCCAGAAACCTTTTAACCTGCATCACAGACAAGAACTGGAACAGTCTGACCATGTCCCTTAATTAGGCCCTTATAATAACGCAGGGTTTATCCAGCTCATCCACAGTGTAAGTAAAGCATACTGTAGAGATACCGGTCCATCTGCTGCTGGATCAGGTCCAGAGCACTCTTGTGTTCAAGCTGCAGTGCACTGAAGCTTGTCGGCCCTCCTGAGATGCCAACAAGCCAGTTGAGATGTCCCTTCACTGTGTTCCACAGCACAGTTTGTGTGGTGTTGCTGCTTGCATAGAATTAGTAGCCTTCACAGCACTACTTCAGAAACTTTCACCTTTTTTTTTTTTTTTTTTGGAAGAGAATTGCCTGATATTGTATAAACAAAGCTTGAACAACACAAATTGAAAGAAACTGAGGGCTAGTTCGAAATTAATAAAAGTACTCTTTGAACATATTGCCTAATTAACATACAGAATTAATGATATTTTTCAGAGGTACATTTATCATTTCAGATATGAAACTATCTACAATTACATTAAACAAGATGTAAGAAAATACAACCTACTGCATTATCCAGACTTTTTAAAGAAAAACTTACATCATTTACATGCATCAAAGAAAATGGGGCTAACTACTAGCACTTTTTCCTTTGAGAATCTCTTTAATGAACATTTCTTTACTAATAAGGATCATAGCTATTGCTTTTTAATCATAAGTCTCTGTAATATCTATTCATGTGGATTCTGTGATCCTACTCTGGTGGAAGGAAAACTACTCATTAAAGACTCATGAAGCATTTGTGTTTTCCAATAGAGCAGAAGGCTTATTTGGAGCTTGAAAAATTTACTGTATTAAAACTCATCTGGGAGTTGTATAGC
This sequence comes from Meleagris gallopavo, assembly GCF_905368555.1. NCBI lineage: Eukaryota > Metazoa > Chordata > Aves > Galliformes > Phasianidae > Meleagris > Meleagris gallopavo. The sequence goes on from NC_139406.1 coordinate 35,893,656, forward strand.
CCATGCAAGTGGAACAGCTACAGATACTGTCAACACCATCTACATTCAAAAGAACACGGTGCAGTTGTTCGTTTATGGCAACACAGTGTGTTAACTTTATATGTATGATATAAAACACAGGCAGTAAATGTTTTTATTCTCCCCCAGATTTAAGAGCATTCCTTGTGTTGTATGCTGCCGATTGCACTTTTTATGGAACAGGAAAAAAATGTCTACCACTAATCCTGCACACAAAGAAATACAAACAAATAGATATGAAAAACAACAACAACAACAACAACAAAACCCACCAAAAAAGCATGAGTTGCAGACTCCCCTTTCCGCACTTGGATGCACAGAAATAAAAAGTCCAGATCGCACTGGTTTGACTTTTCAATACACACCGTTGCATTCCACCAAACATTGGAATAGGAAGTTTTATATGCTCTTGCAGCACTTGATTATCACATATATGCCCATGCAAATCAAACATTCAATGAAACTAGCCAAGAAGTCTTTATTCAATCATGCACAAAATCACTGTCACTTAAAAAAAAAAAAAACAAAAAAACACCACAACATTTTTATTTGTCTTTATTTCTGTAAGTGGTTGGTATGGGCAATACCTTTTGCAGTGCCTCTTCTGTTTTCTCAGGGTTTGTTTTGAGTGCTTGGGAAGCATCATTCATAGGTATAGGCATGAATCTCAAAGTATAATTTCTAAAGAAAAATTAATATATGTATATTAGTAAAACTCAATCTAATTACTGTATCTCTTTATTGAGTATAAATTAGAAGGGAGAGAGAAGATGTATATAGTCTGTCTGTAGAAGGTACTAAGACAGTATTTTTTACATTTTTAAGTGGAGTACTTGGAGGGGCAAGCATGCTTCTTCTTACTGCTTATGGTTTGACACTAAATAGAGATGGAGATTTCAAAGAACACAAAATGCAGTTAAATGACCAATGCCCAGTAGCTGCCAAGGACCATGCTGTTCCTTGTGCCTTTGTCCACAAGGCAGGATTACTTTTTCCTATATCAAAACAGAACAGAGTTTCAGTGCCTACTGGCAATTCTATCAGATCTAAACCTAAATGGAAATGTTCAGTGACAGATAAGATAGTGACCAAAGAATAAGTTTTGAAAATTCAGTATTTAACAGCTTCCTGTGTTTATAACTATTTGAAGACACTTGCTGAATTATTAATAAAAGTAGACAAACAAGTGTGGCTTCTCTACACTGATCTACAAAAACAATTACTCCCTGCATTTTGCTTATTTGTTTGCAAAATATTTCCATAGCTACATCCATCTGCTGCAATACAAGAATAGAGATAGAGTTTTATCTCAAGTCAAAATTGCATTTAAGCTCTAAGAACATAACTTGGCTAGCATTACAGTTAAATTTAAAATGTAACATGCAGTGGTATCACCATGTGCCTTTAGATTTCAAAAAAAGGGTGAAAAAGAGCAGAAAGTTCCTAAAAACCAGGAGAGAAATTATTCTGCCTATTTTCAATTAGCCTTCTTTTCCTGCAAACATCTCTTCCTCCTCCTTCAGCTGTCTGCAAACATCCTGCTAACCATCTGCTTCAATTCCATTCAGAGCTCCATAAATATGTTCAGAGTCCTCTATTTACGAGCACCTTACAGTTGACAGTTTCAGCTGAGCCTAATTCATTGAATTCACCAGAACCAGCCCTCAGTAAATGCACTGATTCAAACAGCAGATCACAGAACAGGATCACGGAATATACCAAGGTGGAAGAGACCCACACGGATCACCAAGCCCAGCTTCTGGCTCCACACAGAAACACCCAAAATTCAAACCCTATGTCTGAGAGGCGTCCAAACATGTCCCTGAACTCCAGCCCCGGGCAGCATGTTATGCCCTCTGGTGCAGACCTTTTCCCTAACCCCCAGCTGTCCCTCCCCTCACACAGCTCCATGCCGTTCCCTCGGGCCCTGTCGCTGTCACACAGAGCAGAGCTCAGCAGTTCCCCTCCGCTCCCTGTGAGGAGCTGCAGCCGCCATCAAGCCTCCCCAGTCTCCTGAGGTATTTCAGGGGGTAAAACCTTGTGCATTCAAACGCATCTTCAACATTTATGGTGTTTAGATCAGACCTCCATGCTGTCTGCCCCAGCAGGACGATGCCTGGTATTACAGCAGGGCAGATGTCTGCCCATAGCCCGTGATGTGGATATCTTAATTACTGTGAAACCCCAGTATTCTTTCATTTCCTATTGCACGTGAAACGCAACTGTCTGAAGAACAGCGCTCTTTTTAACCACCCATCCTACTGATTCCTCATTGATACAACTTAATATTTTCCACTGAATGTCTGTGCAAGGCTTCCGTTTCTCTTCCCCAACGTGAACATAGTGTATGGCATCAGCAGTAGTCATTCACATGTGCCAGCAAGAAAGCAGCTGTGTGGAACTTTGCTAGCTGCCCAGGTTAGCCCACAACAAATGTCAGGGAGAGGTAATTACAGAACTTGCTGATAGCCTGATTACTACCTGGCAGGTGGGATATTTATTTAGTTAAAAAGAAACAAAGGTAGATTTCCAAGTATCTCTGCAGCTGTTTGACATTTAATACATCACATTAATTGAAATCTATAATTGCTAGCTCTCATGCCAGTAATTATATGCTAAATTCAATTTGTCAAAGGCTTAGTGCTCTGTCCATCTCCCTCTCTCACTGAAAGGGGGGAAATGAAAGACAAGGATATTTCATAGACACGCAATCAGAGAGGTAGAACATTCAAAGACCACTACCCAAGGAAAGCTCCATAACAGTTTTCCTTCAGACAGACAGCAATATACTGGAATGCTAGCCTACCTGCATCTGGAAATTAAGTACCTCTTAGAGACAAACATCAAGAATTTATAGCTTAATTTCAATTTTAATCGTTACAGCAATGCTTTACCATTTTTCTGCTTCCTAAAATATTCCTCCATTCTTTTTCTTTATATTCCGTTTTTCTCATAATGGAATACATTTCTCCATCAACTCAATAATCCAGCAACATCATAATACACCAGTGCTCTCAGCAAAATGTCTACATTTCAAAGAGGCACTCAGAGATTAGAGAGAATCTCTCAAACTTCTCTCTCTTCCTTTACATACAGCATATGACAACAGCCATACATTTAAACACATTACTTCTCCTATAGTAACTTCTGCTCCATTCATAACATACACTCACTGCTGCAGAATGATTTTACTCTTTTTGTCCTTCTTAAAGGCAACACCATCCAGTACTGTCATGTCTCCTGAAATGACAGCTTTAGAGGGCTACAGAAATCCTTTCCAGCACCTCACATCAGCTGACCGGGATACCCCTGTGATAATATTGTTATTGGCCAAGCTCCTGGAATTCCCTGCTAGGACCAACATTTCCACAAAACTTAAGTACATGAAGAAAAGCTGAGAGGAGGGGAAAAAAAAGAAAAAAAAAAAAACAAAAAAACAATGTTCAGATTACCTAAGCCTGTTTAAAAGTTTGTTACAATCCCTCCCGGTCCTCAGCCTCATCACCCTATGAGGACCTAGTTTCCTTCTCTTTTGTGGATCGGTACGTGATTATTTTTGATAAGAACAAAAACCAAAACAACACACACAACGCATTCCCAGGCATCTTCAGTAAATTTCAATGTATTTTGAGCAACAGTTCTTTCCTATGGAATATTTATGGTTTTATGTATACATAAAACATATGGTGGAGGATATTCTGAATCTAGCTTTAAGATGGATCGTTTAAAGGCTAAGCCTTTTCAGCCAGCATTGACAGTCAAGATTAAACTTCTGTTGCTTGTGACTCAGGTTGGGTTATTATGAATGATTGTAATAATTTTAAAATGTCAGAGGAGATGTAAAGTGACCTCAGCTTCCAAGCTAAATAAATGAGAAGTCACCTCAACAAAGTGCGGTGTCACAAAATTAGATGCAACTTTTGCTGTTGTTTTTTTTTCCTGCCTAGATTACTTGCTCTTGCCTTAGGATTTCTCCTTTCTTTTTTATTTACTTATCCACGCATCAGAACAGAAAAGTAAAGTTGATACTAACAAGAATATATGCATACATTCTTTTCTACTAGACTTTCTCACAAACGTGCATGCTATTGCTTTCTGAAAGACAAATGTCTGCAAGCTGACAAGTAATCTTTACAAATGATTATTCACTATTATCAGTGAAATCACTCCAAGATTATTTGCTTAATTATACACAATTTATATAATTTTCCCCATCAGTGCAATCAAATTCATTTTGAAACAAAGTATAGTAACAACAGCAGTTTCATAAACCAAGTAACTTTATAAGCTCTACATAATTAGGACTAAGGGTGAAGACACTCCCCATGTTAGTTATATAGTTTTTCAAGACACTAGAAATTGTCCAGAAATTAGCAATAGTATATTAGCATCACCATCTAAAGAGACCATTTGTTCCTGTCTGAGGGATTAATGATGTGAAACAACTGCAACTGCTGCTGAATTTAAATCTATAATTTTTCCCTCTTAAGTAATAAACACATATTAAAAAAATATGACGGAGATTGAGGGAGATGAAAGTCATTTATCACCTATCATTGGTAACTGCTGCAACTATGAGCGAGCTCAGGAAAGCAAGAGGACCCAGCCGACAGAGACAGTGAACAAGTGTGGTTCCTGAGATCATCGTCATTAATTTCAACTTGCTTGGGGAATTAAAATAAAGTCAGACCACAAAGGCATACTTCAATAATCTTCTGTTATATACAGCTTCTCTTATTGAAAAGAATGGAATTTAGACATGCTATCAGGACAAGAATACAGAAAAAGGAAAATATTCTCAAGTGCAGAAATTCAGTGTCTAGAGCAGAACTCAATGGGCTTAATGCTGACAGCAGAAGATTCATGAAAAGAGCACCAGAGTTTTTTCCCCATTTTTTGAAGCATGTGAAGTCACAAATTTTCCTTTAGACTAGGCACCCCATTACTTGAGATCATTCAGCATCTTCAAATGATACTGACTGCAGTGAACTGCAGCTGCTGCTATCAATCAGGATCTAAGTGCTTGCCCTCCTTCTTCATTGGTCATTCAGTTGCTTGAGAACTTACTTTTCCAGTGCCACAGCTATATCCTGGAAGCCCTGAGCAGTGATGTTATTCTTGTCCCATATTACAGTTCTGAAAGGAAAAAAATAAGTATCACACACAAAGCAAATAAATCTATACTGAAACTTTGCGTATTGAAATAACACAGTTTATGTCCAAAGCTGCAGTGGTTGCAACATTTTAAAAATTTGTCTTTAGTCATTATGCTAGAAGCTTAACATGACTAAAGTGATGGACAAAGATATTACAAAACTGAGATCCCCTTTCTTCCAAGAAGACTATATATTTTCTATTAGTAATATCTGAATATAACTTTTCTAAAATGCTGTTAATAGAAAGATTTGAATATCAGCAGGATAAACAGACTTCATTGCATGTCCGAGAAAACTGCAGTAAGTGAACAACAAAAAAAAAAAATTCAAGATGATCGGTAGTCAAAATTTTCAGGCTATTTTACATTCAATTCTCTGCCCAGTCACTGTACAGTTCCTATAATTCCACATGCAACATAACTAACTGCCTATATATGCCATATGCCATTAGGTTAGGTGCATAAATTGCAGCTCTTTTGAATAAACATTTGTGATTAAGAGTGATAAAGTTTCCCCCGTCTCCTCCCCTAGTTTAGACCACTCAAGCAGACTGCCTGGCAATTTGTGAACACGTTTAAAGATCTCATTAGCAGTCAGAAGAGACAGTCATGCAGATAGGTCTTGCTTGTGCAAGAGCACTAGTTGTAGCTGTTCTTTAAAAAAAAAGAACAAAACAGATTTCTGGTGTTCAGAAAAAAAAATTTGTAGATGCAGGATTTCACAGGTAGTAACACCCTTCTGCTATTGGAGAATAACTCCTTTAACCCTTTGTTTTTTAGAAGATGGAAAGATGGAGGCAAGGAAAAGAGAAAGGTAAATTCTACACCTACCCTCCAAAGATCAAAAATGTTCAAGGTAAAATTTTTGATACTTTTGTTACTGGAACAAGCATTTATATTTCTACCAGGGCAAGATTTTACAGTATTTTAAGCATAGCCAGTTATCATCATGTTATCCAGATTGTTATCACACCACAGACTGACAGTCAGTGTACTGACTGTCAGTACCTGAATGCCCTCAAGGTTTTATTTCTTCAGGGACCAGTGGTCATTTCTGGTTAATACAATCCAGACACCTTAGTCACCTCTCCACTGTGTCCTTAACATTCTGGGAATAGCAAAGTAAACTCTTTTTTTTTTTTTTTTTTTTTTAGTTACTTCTGTATCCGAGCAGAACAGCCAGGACTGTTCTGGGGTATTTATCTTCCAGGAAACAAACATTTGGAGGCCGGTCACAAAGTCGGCTCTTCAGGTAAACAATACACCATGAAAGGTTCATTTGCACAGGCTGATAAGAGGAGTGATTACTGATTTTCCTGATCATGGTGGCATATTTAGAGGTCCTCAACTGAGATTCATGTTGGTTGAAAGTTTACTGCTTACTAATTGTATTCAGGATAGAAAAAATGTGATACCCTGAAGCCATCAATGCCAGCCACGTCCTAAAAAACAGTGAAGCTGGCAGGTGGATGAATATGCAAGGAATAGATGCCAAGGTCCATCAGCACTAGAAAGTGGGAGGAGAGGGAAAGGAGGGTTGATCCATGCTGCTACACATTCTAAATTCCGCATGCTCTTGATTCTCCTACAAAGTGATACTACAGAAGGCAAGGGATTGTATGTTTTTATTTCCCACACAAGTATAAGAATTTTCTCTGCTAGAAAGGCCTCCAATAGAAAAGAGAGTGTAGAACAGATTGGCTAAGCACTAGAAGAGGTTTCCCAGAGAAGTCATTGGAGATCTTTGAAGCCTACCTGGAGAAAGCTCTAAGCAACCCAGCATTAAAGTTGGCCCTGCTTTGAGAAGGAGGCTGGATTAGATGACGTCCAGAGCTCCATAACAACTTAATCTCTTTCAGGCTTACAGGAAATTTAGAGCTGCCTTGTCATAACTGAAAGATACCATCTCTTCAGTGGTATAACAGAAAGGATTGCACCTATGCATTCTTCTCTCAAAACCACATCCCCCTTTCCTGATTTTGAAGTGGGTGAGTAGATCCAATACTGTTCCTAACACTGTATCATGAAAGCATGGAATATTCTTCTAATCAAATGTAACTTTGATCCAGTTTCAATTCTGGATATGTTTTTGTAGAGAGAATCTCCATCTTTTCTTCTTTTTTTTTTTTTTGAGAAGTTTTCCAAATGGAGACTCTATCACTTGGCTTTCCCTAGAGAGAGAAACAGCTTAAGAATAAGCCAGCAACTTCAGTATTATTGAACTATTTTATCTTTTACTGCAAATATGTTTCCCTTACCTGAGCTTTGTGTTTATCTGTAGAGCTTTTGCCAGCATCTTTGCTCCCATATCACCCATGGCATTTCCACTAATATCCACTTTTGTAAGAGAGGTATTGCTGCCCAAAGCATTAATAATGATGGTGACCTCAGTCTTCAGCTTGGAATCTGCGAGGGACAATGACTGCAGGGGCTGTGGAGCACAGAAAAGGCACAAATAACAGCAGCTGATAAAGCATGCACATCCACAAAAGAAGGTCCCCAAATTCTTGGAGATGACACTGAGCAAAGAATCATTTCCGTGTTTGTTGCACATGTTGTAACATATGGTAAAGTAGAAGTTAGCAACTTACTGCACAGGTGTCAAAGACACACTCACAGATTAAGCTGCAATACCCTGAAAAAAAACATTAAGAAACAATGACTTGTTTTCTGTGTCCTCTGGTAAGATATACTTAACCAGCACGCATCCCTTCCAGTGAGAAAGAAAAATATCACTGACCTCCCTCAGATTGGGAACTTTAACACCAAGGCCCAGTTAAGGTCTGAGACATCATTAAAACAAAAACAGTTCACTTAAACTATTTTATTATTTTTACTTCAGCTTTAGGAATTGATTTTGCATATCTGCATGTTTTCAACTAAAGGCACAGACATCTGGGAGGGATGCCACAGAAAAGTGTAACAGGTCTGAAATTAAAAGCACTGAGAAGAGGGTCTACTAACGTGAGTAGGCCAATGGATATTATTCACAACAATGTTCTAACAGTTGTGATTGCAAAATCTTTATGCAGCTTTCTATTTACAAACACACATTGTTCACCTGAAACAAGTTACTGGGCTCCTGCAAATTCCACAATAAGCCTTAAGAAAAAATGTCTCTATTTGTAAGTAGAGTCTTTCCTCCAGTCTTAGTGTCCAATACTCAAGAGCTGGAGCTTAAGAACTACAATCTATCCACCATTATGTCCTGTGCATGATTACAACTGCTAAAATTGTAATTTGTCTTTGCTGATGTATTATAACTCCACAAAACACTTTCCCTTGCTCAAGCATGAGCTCATATGGAGAAGTGCATTATCAATACTTAGGCATTTACCAGAGGATGAATTTTAGTAGCCTAATAAGAGAAAATCATCACCTCAGGAGGATGAGTTATGGCACTAAATTAGATGCCTAAGGCATAGATTAATGTAAATTACAACTAAACTACAGATGCACACCTTCCAGGATCCAAGGTGCTTGCATGGTACCTGCTATACAACGAGACTCTTGCTTCCAGACACTGTTGGATCACAGTGATAACCAAAAAGCTTTCAACAATAAGAAATGCATTTCTAAGTGAGGAAATACATAAAAATTTGAAGGCACAGCAGGTTTATAATTAAAAAGTCTAAGAGTAACACAAGCCACATGCTGGTTTTATTTTATATGGAAGATATTAAATTACAGTGTTAATGCCCTTAATCGGTCTATGTTCCCCTATTTTACTACATTACATACCCTAAAGAACATTAACATCATATTAGAAAGGTATTTTAGAGTTTTTGGCACATATTTCAGAAGACCTCCTGTAGGAAATTCACAGAAAAGCAGTAGCACACAGCACTCAGACACAGAAAACGCATTAAGTTTGTGAAAGAAAAGTTTCTTCTGCTTTTCTTATGTTGCTTTACAAAGAGCTATTCCAGTGACTTTGCTGCAAGTGTTCACTCTCACATATCAGATTTTCTAAACTTCAAATACCTTCTCTCAGGAAAGGATTTCTCGCTCTACTTATTCCAACACTCCTACAAAACAATATATGGTCTGGAAAGACTTCTTCACTGTTCAACGAGGACTGTCATTTGTACATCATTATTACTACATAAGAAATGCACTTAAATAACCATTTAAAAAAAAAAAAAAAGCTTGCTATATTGGCAGTGTCTTTGAAGAGGGTGAGTTGCTAATTTTCTTGCATAGCTACTCTTACCATTTACTGAATGAGCAAGGATAAAAACCTCTAGACTGGTTTAGTACCCAGCATGAAAACCACAAACAGAACATAAACTATGATTTAAGTCAAAGGCTACTAAATACTCATGAAACTATCTGACTGCCACATGAAGCACAAAAAAAAAAAAAAAAAATCCCACAAACATTCATAAAATCTCTTAAGAGGCCAATTCTTCAACGATGAAGAGAAAACTGAATATGTTCAGCACTGTAACGCTTCTCTACACCTATGCACAACTGACTACCCACTCTGAGTAACACCACACCTTGTACCTGCAGCCTAACAGCCATTTTTGCAAGAGAAAAAGAAAGTGCACAGTAATGACACAGCTTCAGACATCTCTTGCTCCTTTAATAAGAATGCATTATTACAGACTTATAGTACAGCATCCAGTTAAATAGGGAAGAAACAACAATAAAAATGAAACAGAAAACCAAAGCTCAGAAACTTCAATATTACATTATTGTATAAACACCAGGGAAATTTTGCTGTTTAGGTTTTTAAGTTGTGTAGAATTACATTTGTGTCTAATTGTATTTTCCAGTCATAAACCCAAGCTACTGATTACGTAAATCATTTTAATCATTACTCATATTAAAACAGCAATGGATCTATTTTAAGCATGGATAAGTATATGAAGAAGCATTTGGTGTATGACTCAGATTACAGTCTCTCATTCCAGCTTTCCACACGGATAACGCACAGTTCCCTGACTGCAGCAGCCAGGCAGTTTGTGCTCTGGGCAGCACCATAATCTGCGCTCTTCAATTCCATTGTAACTTTTTTATGTCCTGTGGCAGTAAATGCACAGTAATGGTAGAGCAAGGGTCACTTCCTTTAGGATTTGAAGCTGAACCAATATAGCTAGAAGCTTAATATCATTCTCTAAGCACTGTACTATTCCTGCATGGAGCGAGAGACATACTAGGCAGCTGTATGCAATATATGCTTTTCCCACAGTGCTACACAGTCTATGTCCTCAATTATTTGCCTTCTAGGAGATATTTTAGATTGATTTTAGTATCAGATGAGACAGAAAGAAACAAGATGCTTTCACTGATGAGGATTAACAAGAGACAAGAAAGCAGAAAGACAAAAAACAGGGTAATAGCAATAGGATCACACAGTACATCCCAAAGGTTAACGTAGGACAAAGAAAAAAACTACTGGAGGACTGCTCTGAAAGTAATGCCTCATATTTTAATTATGTTGGCCCATGATGTCAGAGGTGGATGCTAGTGGTATGGCAGTAGAGGTTGAACCTTCCCACCAATATCCTGTTACATTTTGTTGTCGTTGGCAGATGGCAACAGAGAAGTCTGACAGAATGGAAGTGCATATGGAGGAAAGGTGTGTCATTTAATTCCTCCCTGTGAAAAAATGGCACCCACTGACATTCATTGACACTTGCTGAATGTTTATGGAGACCAAAGAGTGGATACGAGCAAAGTGAAAGTGGAATTGTGTGGACAGTATTATCCCAGCAACACCACTGCCATAGCAGCTGTGAAACAGTGGGTCACCTCCACTGGCAAGGACTTTTAGGAACACAGCATGCAGGCTCTTATTTATTGCTGGTGAAAATACTTAACTAATGGTGGTGGACAGTGTTGAAAAAGAGTGTTTCATTGCTAAGAATTTGGTCTATCAAGTAGTGTTAATGTGCTCTTTGTTGCTGTTGTCGTTTCCATGCAAATAAATAGACGACGTTACTTTCAGAGCAATCTATGTAAAATATGTTTTTGGTGGATTAATTCACTTTAACATTTTGAAAGCAGGATGAAAATAAGAAGCATGTTTGCCTAGGTTAGCTCAGCAAAGACATTCTGAGAAGGAATTACAGGAGCCTGATTGTGGAAAAGGCAGGAAATAAAACAGTGGTTTGCTTCGCTCAGAAGGTGCAAAGAAAAGGAGCACAAAAAACCTGAAGTCAATGATGCAAGAGAGGGAGAGCCATCAGAATCATACATCCAAAAGTTAACACTACTTTTTATATGTCCTGGAGACTTCAAAATTCAAATGAAGTTTTACTTTTGTGCACACATTATGAACAGGATTGTCATATAAGTAATACAAAAAAAATGCATATTTAAAAGAAAGTTTGGATGCTGAAAGGAGGCAGTGTGTTTTGAACGGGTATTTTAGAATATAGCATATGTGGGAAGAAATGTTCACCTGCAACAAAGCCAATGGATGAAATTGAAAAAAAAACAAACAATGTAAATTTATACTTGCTCATGATTCATCTGATTTGGCACAACAGTCTTAAAGGGTAGCTGCGAAAGAAAGACATCAAGGCCCTGGAGTGTGTTCAGAGAAGGGCAACAAAGCTGATGAGGGGTGTGGAGCAGAAGTCTTATGGGGGGCTGCTGAGGGAGCTGGGATTGTTCAATCTGGAGAAGAGGAGGCTCAGAGGTGATCTTATAGCTCTCTACAACTACCTGCACGGAGGTAGGGGTTGGCCTCCCATATAACTAGCAATAGGACAAGAGGGAATGGCCTCAAGATGTGCCAGGGGAGATTCAGGTTGGACGTTAGGAAATACTCCTCCTCTGAGAGAGTGGTCAGGCACTGAAACAGGCTGCTCAAGGAGGTGGTGGAGTCACCGCCTCCGGAGGTGTTCAAGAAGCAGTTAGATGTTATACTGAGGGACATGGTTTAGTGGGGAATATTGGTGATAGGTGGATGGTGGGACTGGATGATCTTTTCTTGGAGGTATTTTCCAATCTTGGAGATTCTACGATTCTATGATCGTAGAATGATTTACCATGAGATACAAGGCAGAACAGAGAAAAGTCCAAAGAGAAGAAGGAGATGATATATAATGAAAGGAGGTGGCTATACAATCCAAAATTAAAAGGCTATTGGAACAAGTAGTAATACAGAGATCTACCAACACACTTCTTAGGAAGAATGATACTTCACTCTCCCTGTGCACACAAGGATTTACTGCTTTCATTATTGCTGCAAACTCAGTTAGAATTAGCCCTGGTATGCATATGCAACTCTTCATTGCAACACACAGACATCCCGTATTTAAAGAATGAGGAAATAGGCAAAAAATCAAGAAAAAAATAGTACCTCTAATACTAATTACAAGGATGAGGGAAGGAGAGAGGGCTGCTTTAACACATTACTTCAAAACAGTGACAAAAGATGAACACAGAATATGGGTCTAATGATCTCATATGGAAGGAAACTTTGGAAACCCTATGAAAAACGCTCCACTGAACTGTAGGGTATGGACACAGATAGTAGGAGAAAATACGAAAGCAGCGTGGACTGTGAACTTGGAAGTGGGATAATAAAGACAACACAATTATCAGGTGTTAAGAGACCTGGAGTCTACAGCTGTTTTTGGAGAATGAGGAAAGCAGAGGAGCTTGCACATTATTTGCAAGGGGCATGAAGAAGAAAGAAAGTACTGAGAATGATCACTAAAGTTTAACAGGCATGAGAGCATACAGTGGTCAGGAAATAGAGCATTTTATTAACTAAAATAAATATATAAAATAGAATAAATCTACTATTTAAGGAATATCACCATCCAGAGAACACTAGCATTGTAATATCCTATCAGGACACAAAACTTTTGAAAACTTGAGTGTACATGGCTGTATAATTTAAACTTAAAGCAATTTAGATTAAACACATCCAGCTATTTGGAATGAGTTGCTTTTCAACAAGCACAGATCCTAAGAAGCATGTACCTACCCTCTACATAGAATTCAATTTATTGAGGGCAAAAAAAGTCACCATGAAATGTTGGATGTGTTTGTTTAGGAACTTGATCAAATTTTACACAGCAAGTTAACACAACAAAGGAAAATTATTAGAAATAGGCTTTGAAGGTACAAACACACATGATGGTATTAGGCAGAAAGATACTCACTGAATCCTCGTCTTGAATCATCTGAACTAAATTATCAAGTACTGGAGTGAGATTTCTGAGGGAAGAAAAGTTAGGAAGACGATGAAATCAGCAGCTTCTTCTCATTACTCATTGCGTTATTTAAAAGAAAAAAAGCCTTACTTGGATTTCATGTTGTTAAAGTTTTTGCCTAATGCCAAGTGCCTTATTGATCGGTTTTTACTAAGCCAGACTACAAGGGTTGAGAGGTCAGATTCTAGGCCTGTAAAGAATCAGATCAGATTAAGAATTAAAACACTTTTCCACAGAAGTCCCAGAGAGGGATCAATTATTAAAGTTAAATTCATTCAAGTAATCACATGAGTGTACTATTTCAAAGAGTTCTAGACAAGTTTATCTTCTTCTATTTATATATTTCATCACTGTTTTTCATGAAAATAAATGCATCCTTCTAAAACAAACCTTTTAAATCTCTATCCTAATCAGCCATTGAAAGCATCTCTCAGACAGACAGAATGAGAAAGGTAGTCTCCTATCCACATTCCAGTCACTTGAGAAAGTTCCTTCAGGCAAACTGTGAGCTGTACCAATAAACTCTCAAAGTCTGCAGATGCAGAGGTTAACATAACAGGCTATGAATAACCTGATTTGAAACGATAAGCTAAGCTTTATTCCACTACTGAGTAAGAAAAATAATTTGTCTACTACTGTATTCCCAACCTAATGGTAGGTTTGAAAAGTCCAGTAGTTAGATTACTAACAACTAGAATCTAGATCCATGGAATAACTTCGAAGTCCAATATCTTTATATAATTATAACAATTGATCTCTTTACTTTAATTGATCTCTTTGACTCAGTAACTCCTAAAGCTTTCCACCTGCCTTTCTGGCTTTTCAACTGTACTGGGAATCTGAACTAGTTCTGTATTCGGCTGTCAGAGAATCCAAGACAGCTAGGTGAGTTCTCCTGTTCCACACATCTACAATTTGAGTTTGCAAGATGAGAAGCCAGTTGGTATTCCCAGCTAGAAGACACAGGGTCTACAAACCACCAATAGTCTAAGGCTTTTCCAAAGAATCAAGCTCTGATCTGAAGCTGGTTGACCACTTGCTCCAACTTTTATTCTCTTACTTCTTCACTGTCACAGCTTCACTCCATTTCCGGTTCTCCTCCTTTCACTACACTTTCATTTCCCATTTAGCTTTTCATCCTCTCTAAATAAACCCACTTCAAACAAAATCCTGTTAATATGATGCTTGCTGCCTTCAATTTATTCTGTCATGTTATACTTACTTCAAGCAACATAAATTTCTGAAGGTAGAGTTATTCCATTGATACTTCGTATACACTTTATAGCAATGACACTTCCCGATCTGTGACTTTTCCATAACAAATATGGACAATAATCATAAATCAAGCATAACCATCCTTGATTGCATTTTGAGCTGAAAGAAAAGACATCTCAGTTTTGGGACCTGCATGGTCCTCCATTCCTGTTCTGTGTACTTACCATTATCTGAAATATCTAGGCTGGTGATATTGCGTATTTCTGCTATGCATCCTTCCAAGACTTGTGCACCTCCCGATCTTAACTAGAGACAAAACATCAACCATTTTTGCAAACTAGTTATGGTTTTGAGATCACACAGATAAGAATAATAGAAGTGAAGGTACTACCAGTAGCAAAAACAACAGCAACAGAGGCCAAAGACATCAAAACAACTACACACACATTCCTACTATTCTGACTCCCATCCTTCACTCTCACTATTTATACACAAATAGGAAAAAGACTCTACTTCCTCAGTACTCTGCAGTTACACAGGGAATGATGTAAGTGGTTTAGACAGAAAGAATCATTTAGCACTCGTGCTGGGCAATGACTGCAGGTCTTTGGTGCAGGTTCTCCATATGAAAGGGCCAGGATATTTCCAGTTTCCAATAAGAAAAAAAGCTTGTCCAAGTATACAAGCATGCACCACTGTAATTCTTAAATTCCATTACGGTCAAGTCTTACAGCTGGCATCTTGCAAGCTTTGTGTTATACCAAGCACAGTGACAGGAGGTCCAGTTAAAAGATAAGAAGCCAAATCAAAAATCAATGAAATAATGTTTCCCAATTACAGAAAGGAACGTTAAAATAATGCAATTGTAAAATAGTCACAAAACACCATAAACAAGAAAAATCATTAATCAACCTTATTCCATTGCTCTAAACTAGGAATAAGAGAGAAAAATAGCAACAAAAATGCCTATCTGAAACTATACTTACATTATTAATCTGAAATAGTAAATGAATATACAAGAAATGTCAAGATTTAGTGAGAAAAATAATGAAGTCACCTAAGAGAAAATGTCAACATGAAGAATCAAAGATATGAAAACCTAAACACTTAGTTACTAATGCTATTGAATTAAACAACAAAACTTCTTTTCTCCAAATAAGTAAAAAACATTTGCTTATTTCTTTCAGCTACACAAACTACATAAAATACACTGCATGACCATCAGCAAGAAAAACAAAATAAGCAAAAGTTTTACTAAAATTAAATTTTTGCAAAACAGTTTCCAATTTCACTCCACCAAAAAAAAAAAAAGCCAAGCTTTTTCAAACATTAAGCAGTCATTTCATATCCTGTGTATAAAAAATGAGTAATATTTCATTTAGTTCTCTCACTTGTCCAAACATCCTGAATCAATCTGTTGACAGTTCGGCAAACAGTCTTTTCAACCATGCTATAAATGAGGCAACCACAAATACTTTCTAGAAGTATTTTTCAATAAAGACTTGATTTGGCAGTTTTTAGAAACTTGGAGATCTGTGGTTGGTTAACAAACAGTTCAATAACTTGGCTTAAGCATTTTAACACCAGTGCTGGTTAGAGACAGCATATAGATGATAAGTCACATTTGGAAGCGTAAGATACAGAATATAAGATGCCCTTCCTCATCTGTATGAAAAAAAGCCTACTTACACCTATTAGTCCTATCCTCTTTAGAAGTGGTCACACTGGAAGTCTGTATTTGAGCTAAAACTGGTGCACATTTAACTCAATGTTGTTTCTCTAAGAACATCTGTAATACTTGCTGGCTGTATGAATGTCAAAATCATTCAGTTTCGCTCTCTGATTCTTTCAGGGTCGCCCACTACAAGACAACCATTTCACACAGACTGCCACATCAATTACTGGAAAATATACAGAACTGGCAGATTATATGTGGTCTTGTCAAAGTTAAAAACTACTTTCACTATGTTGCAGTTTGTTTTCCGCTGTAGCCAAAACTCCAGCATGCCCCAGAAATTATAAACTTTACCATAAAGGAAATGAAGATTTAGCCCAAATAAAATATTCTAATATTTGTATTAAAATGCCAATGTTAAAAGTTAGTTTCCATGACAAGAATATTTATTTGTAGATAAAAAGGTAAAACACATGGCAAGGATTGGTTATTTGTATGGTTATTGGTATGATACACATTCTACACTAATAAAAAGTGTACATATATACTATAAAGTGTTTAAGCAGACAACTTTTTCAAGAAAGGATCTTGTACCGATGACACTGTATCAAAAATATTAAATACACAGATGTTTATTGTGCACAAATGTTGATATCTATTTAATCTGAAGGTGACGGTAACTACTTGACTTTTAGAATCAATTTTTATTGCAACTGTAGTAAAGTCATACATAAAAGCAGAGACTAACTGAAGGGCTATATGTCAATGCAGATTTGATAGCAAAAACAAAACTCTGCAACATCCGTATGATATACGAGACTACATATAAAAGCTTTTATTTAGAAATTGTAGAACGAGACCTTCAGCAATCAAAAAAGTGTGTTCAAAACTAGGAGGTATATGGGATGAAGAAACAAAGCTGTCTATCGATTTACAAATTAAGGTAAAGCATGGAGGGTACTTACACAGTGACCAAGCTAAGGGAAGCAGAAGGGAAAAGAGTGAAATACATCAGTGCTGAGCAGGTAGAAATAAAAATGTAACTTTCATAGTAAAAAAATAATAAGCAAGCAATATAAAATGATTAAGCTTGGAGTTAAGATATCAGAAAATTATGAGAGCAAATTAAAAGTGGTGGGAGTGGGAAGGAACTGAGATTTTTCCTTCCAGAGTTGGGTGCAGCGTTTCTGGCACAGGAAAGTGGGCAAAGCTGGAAAGCATCAGCTTTCTGCCCTCCTGACAGCATGTGCTTGCAGGAGCTGGAAGAGAGGCAGGGGACAAGCTTTGAGCTGCCCACTGCTCTGTGGTTGGGTTGCAGCGCCTAGCAGAGCAGAGGCCTTGGAGGAGAGGGCAATGCTTCCAGCTCCTGGCACAGCAATCCCCTGCTGGAAGCAGAATTTCTTATTTCCAAAGCACGTGAGAATGGATAAAGCTCAGTGATATGAAAAAAACGTTGAGGGAAGGATCTAAGGAAGCACTGTCAGTTTGGAGGGACCTGCTATAGATTTCTCCCCCTGTGTATGCCCCCATTCGTCTCTGGAAACAGCTGCCTCTCCCTAGTAAATGCTGAAGCAACCAAACCACGGAGAGGAATGCAATACTTCCCACTGAGCATGACTTTCTCCTTTCTGCTATCACTGCTTTTGCTTTGGTGTCCAATGCAGCTAATGACTCTTGGAGATTATCTATGAATGGCATTCAGTTTCTGGCCTTAAACTTGCACTCCTGTCAGCGGTGCTTGAGTTATAAATGCTAATTTATACTTTCATTACTTACGTGTTTTATTTATTTAAGGTTATGAATACTGGACTTCATGTTTGTTAATTTAATCACTCCTCCCTTTTCCTGTCTCCCTCTAAAAGAAAAATTGCCATCCTTCTGATATAACTGCTCAGAAGTCAGAATCACACAAATACCTGACTTGAAAGCTTTTCTATTTGGCATTTACATGTAGTGCCCCTCCAAGTAAAACCACTTTTAAAAAAAGTATAAAATATCAAACAAACTACAAAATGCATTCACAAAGATTTGGTGTTTGTTTTTTTCTTCCTAAGGAAAGGATGCACATTCCAAAAGCAATCAACCATGAACTTAACAATTACTGCACCTCACCATGTTCATCAAATTGCATGCTTCCAATTTAAAGGGAAACCATCACACCTGAAAGGCACTTGTGGAACAGCTACACAGGTGATGGACTTACAAAGATCTTCCTAACAAGTAAAAGGTTTTCTTTGCAGCTTAAAAAGCTTTGGAAGCCTTGAGATTTGTTTTAGGTAAAAGTGCCCCCAGTTCTCCAAGTAACTTTGCCTCACTAGTTCCCAGGATCTTGCCTGATTTCTTGTCAGGATCTGTAGCCATACAGGTATCATCCTGCAAGAGTGTGGGCAACACTCAGAAACAAAATGCACAGAAGAGCACAGAAAAGCAAGAAGCAGCAAATCAAGGCTTCCTTTTTTCTTTTTTTCTAATTTGTTATTGCAATATTTAAAACAAACATTTCCACAACGCTTTTCAAGTTAATGGCACACTTCCATCATTTCTTACAGAAGTTCCCTATTGGCCTGAATTGGTTAATTGATTACAAAAGCAGAATTTATCCCAAGATTTAAGTAAACCTGCAGGAGAGGATGCCTGCCTCCAGTGGAGACGTTTTGAAGGAAGACGTTCAAACTGCACCTTCAGGGTCTGCAGCTTCCTGGGACCCATTCCAGTGCAGACACCTTGGAAAATCTCACCACAGGGCACCCTATAATCAGAGCACCAGAAAGCAGAATCTGCCAAGCAGCAAACAGTATCTACAGTTGCTACTGTAAGGATACATGATGACAGCATGATGCTGCATGTGCCCTGAACCTCTGTGCTCCTCATTTATGGCACAGATACACACAGCAAATTATTTTGCCATGACTTCTTTGATTTCTACCTTTCTAACAGCTTCTGGTGAGAGGCGGAATGCCTAGCCCAGCGGACTGCATGAGACCACTAATTCCATATCACTGCATCTTTTGAATACATCCTGAAAAATCATCCTTACCTCACAGCTACTGAGATCTAAAGACACCTCCTTCAGATTGTGATTGCAAGCCAGGCCTAATAAAAGCGCTCTGAAAAAGATCAATATTAGAACCATTTTTTTTTTTTTAAAGGCAGCTTTACAACAGCATAATCAGTAATCACAGGTTAATACACCTAATAGTGCACAGAACATTTCATAACAAAACCACAGGAACTGAGCAGTTACTTCTTAAAAGGCAATGTAGTACAAACCTGACGTGCCATACCAAGAACACCCCAGCAGCATCAAAAACTTCAGGGATAAAATGCAAGTAAGACAACAGTAAAACTAAGTCTACATCAACATTTAATAAGGTTCATCAGAGAGAGTTTTTCCACCAACACTTGCTTTAAAAGAATCAAATGATTACAAAAGGACCGTTGTATTTACAACCATACTCTGTCTCTAATTTTCCAAAAATTTCACACAAAAAATGTGTATAATGGAGATTATAAATGTAAGACACACAGCAGTCAGACAATTTCAGCCAGGAATTGTGCCTGTTAGCACTCAAGCTAATTATATTGAAGTATCACATCTTTCTCCACTTTTGCAACTCAAAAAATAAATACAAATTTCAAAATGATACTCTCAAACAATAGTTCCCTTTGTCTTCAGGCAGAATGGCAAATAAATGTAGCAATGAACTATTAGAATTTTCAAAAACCCATCTTTAAAGCCTAACAGAAATTTATTTCCACATACAAAAGTTGGTATTAATATCACGTTTGTATTAACACTGCCAAACAACAAGTACAACAGTATTTATCTTACTGGAGGAGCAAATTCAACCAATGTATACCTTCCAGTATCTTTAGAATAGGCACTGCTTTGAATTGAATACTGAACTGAGAAACAGAAAGACTTCCTTCCCAAGCTTCATTTCAGCCTAACAAAATTCCATCACCTATTTTCTTTACCTATGGTAAAGAAAAACAATGCATTTTGCTGAATTATTTGCCTAAACACTTGCTATGCAAGCAGTGAGTAGAAAATGTGCTTAGAATGCACGTGCTTGAAGAATATTTTTCATTTAAGCCTACTGTATCAGCTCTGCAGCTACAAACAATAATCAGGCCTTTGGTGTTATACAAAACATATCCTGTACTTCTTTACTTCCTAATCCATTCAAATACAGACTTTGAGAAAAATCTGAAATCTCTGCAAGTTTTTAGAAATTTTTAGATCATCCTCAACTGTGTCCTTCCCAAACATGATTTTATGCAAAGTTCATCTGATAACTTTACAAGTAGCTTCTTTAATATTTTGAGGCAGTATAAAAAACTCAGAGCATGCATAAAAAGGACAAGTTAAAAAAAAAAAAAAAAAGCTAGAGAGAGACTGCTGCAAATTCAAATGTAACTGTCTTCAGAGGAAGAAAAAAGTGTCAGCCCCCTTCTTCCCCTCCTCCAACCTATTGACCTATAAATTCCTTTCTAAGAAAACCTCATGATTTCTCACTTTTCTCCTGAAACATCACCAATAGTCAAAGACACATTAGACAGATACACCAGTACTGAGTCACTCTGTTTAAATCATGTGCATGGTGATACTTGGAAAAGTCTTGCCCTTGTAGTTAGAATTTGGATGAGAAACGTGTCAGCAACTTGTCTTGTTACAGCCCTGACAGATCAGAATAACATTTCTGGCAATGGCTGTAAATGAACAAAAATGCCAACATATGCCACACCAAGGAAAAGAGCATAAAAACTACTTTCACTCGGTTAAAAATATAAAACAAACAACAACAAAAAACCCTGTGATGGATCATTAACTATATTACCTCTGCATAAAACTAAAAGCAGCCTTTCTCCATCCACTAAATGGTATCTCCAGCAGTATAGCTTTATTAACAAACTTCTTTCCTGGAACGCTTGGCTTATATTAAAAGGTCCATTGCTTTACAAACAAGCTCATCTCCCTCCCTG
This sequence comes from Meleagris gallopavo, assembly GCF_905368555.1. Lineage (NCBI taxonomy): Eukaryota > Metazoa > Chordata > Aves > Galliformes > Phasianidae > Meleagris > Meleagris gallopavo. The sequence continues at coordinate 35,914,885 of NC_139406.1, forward strand.
ATTAACCAGTATCTTCAGAATCACCGAGTCAGCAGATGTGACTAAATGCTCTGAAACTGCAGTCCTAAAGGAAGTTGATAAGAAAGGAATCGTATTACAAAATGAATCAAAGATGTCAGGTAATTAATTGGTTAAAAGGGGAATGGAAACTCACTCAGCCAGGTGTCTACATTTTTATCTGGTGGGTTGCTTTCTTGCTTTGTTTAGTTTCCCAGTGGCAAGCTCCATCTTGAATCATTTACTTAACTCTCATGTCTGACTCACAGACACTAAAAAGGAACTTCTCCTTTATCAGAGGACAGTTTCAAGGCCCGAGTTGTCAAAAAAGGCTTTCTGGCATGCACAGATCAAAGATGCTAAAGTTGTACTATTAGTGTAGACTGTATTAGTTTTCCCTCTAGAAATCAGCCTTCATCTGCTATTGCAATCATTATTATGACAAATAAGTCTGTCTGAAAGATGCTTCCATCTCCTTTTCTTTAACACATCCTATAACCTTGATTGTTCTGCAGTTTTTAATTTCTTACAGCTAAGACAAAAATGCTAAGCGGCTGCCCCCGGGTTATAGTACATCTTTTTAACACCAAATTAACTTTCATGTGATACTTTTGACATCAAGTCATATAGGGTTGCTTTGAGATGGAAAGCAAGGTGCACTGCAAATCATGGTTCTCTGCAGTGTTGAGAGATGCACTCAGATCAGACTGAAGAAAAGCTCAGGTTGGAGAAAAAGCACATCAAGGAAGCTACCAAGCAGTATTAACAGCTCCATGCTAAACCCCAGGAAGTGATGAACACTGCTATTAGGTGAAACAAATGAAGCTCATGGCAAAATGCCAACTAAGTGAGAGAAGAATGGGTATTTTCAGATCCTCCATGTCCAATCAGATTTTGGACAGATGCTGCTTTCTGTAGCTGTCTGTGCTAGCAATAGAGTTTACTGCTCTCAACTCACTGTATTCTGCCTGTAACTCTCTCTTTACTTTTATCAACAGCACTCATGCGTGTAACTCCCTCTAACTCAACTCAATCAGACTGAGCGAGATTAGTTTAAATATTATCAGCAGAGTAGATTTTTGCTAATACAGATCACTGGCTGAAAGGGACTAGAAAGATCTCCCATTTGATGCACAGCTGGCAGATCAAGAGGTCACAAGTATTTGGGATATACTCATGCAGCCTCCACGAGCACAGATACCTGCCAAAACTCCTCACGCCACAGAAGACGTTCAAAATGCAAAAACAAAAACAAAAAAACAACCTGAATATGAACCACAGTGTCTGAGATGTCTCACCTTTTCTGACCATGCCATTTTTTTCCTGCACTACTGAGAAGATTGACCTGGGTGTTAGTCACATGCAACTTCTGTTCTTCTATCTTCATTAAACGTAGCCTCTTGCTGCCCTCAACCACAGAATCAATATCCCTCAGTTAACCTGAATCAACCAAAGTACTTTTCACTAATTATTTTCTGTGATCATCAGTCCATCAAAACCTTACTTTCCCAGCCCTAGCAAAGTCTAACCAAGCAAGACAGCAGCCAAGAGCACCATATGGAACACTGAAAATCAGTGTTAAAACTACTCTGAAATCCTTCATGCAGTGGGATTTCAATCCATTGCATCTTACTTAAAATCATATTGAATTGTCCCTATCCAGTGTCAAATTGCATTAAGAGAAAGCATCCCAAAACAATGCACATTACTCTTTCCTGTGAGGTATTTGTAACTTTTATCTCCCTTAGTTTCCCCCAGATCAAAATAAAATTTTTCCATCCAGTACTCACTCCAACGTGGTTGGTTTTGCCACCAACTCCCACTCATCAGCTACTTCCTTGTCGAGTTTTTGCCTGCTTCACTTCCCTGTTCTTCCTCAGGAGACAGGCTTCTATCCCCACAGATAGAACACACAACATACTGATATACATATATACATGCATAGACATATATATGTATATACATACCTACATCCAGATCAGGATTTTGGAGATGAGTTCTCAGGACTGGTTAGTGATCACATCTAGATTTCTACTGTGGATTGGGTTTTATACGTTTTAATGCACAGTAGCTGGCAAGCTGAAAAGAGTCTTTCTTTAATTCAGCCAATAAAGTCAAGGACTCTGCCAGAATCGTAGAATGACCTATTGAGATTATATCTATGTAGATTGATCTTGATTTTAAAGCACCTCCTTTAAATTCCACTTCACCACAGTACACAAAATGCACACATCTCAGGAGGGGCGACACAGTGCTACACAATTTCCCTCTACCTGCATTATGCTATAATAGGAGTCATTCTCCATCATTGGGTGGTCAGTGGAACTGCCCAATACATATAACAAGAACCTGTTACCTGTGGGATGGGCAACATACAGAAAAGCAAAGCATTACACTTTGCACTCTTAGAACTGGCTGCCATCATCTCTCTCCCTAAAAGGAGAACGCAGTTCTGGGCAACAGGTCTCTCCCATCAAGCACTGCAACAGCTTCATATGCACGATGGCTCTTGCAATAGTGCAGCCTCAAAGGAATGATGCTAATACAAATACATAATCCCATTTTATTGCAAAGCAAACAGTTTTGTTTGTAAGGCACAAAGTGAGAAATATGTCACAAAAAGTTGATGGAAACAAAACAGCTGTGATACAAACCAAACTATGATTAATAGCCTCAAACACGAGATGGAAGCAGCATTTAAAACATGTGGTCATTATGAAACTCACTCTTCCAATATCAGTAACATACAAATGGAAAAAATGGAAATAAAATCCTTTCCTCTTTTTTCTTTTTTTTTTTCCTTAATATATAGCACCACATAATAACAGTGTGAACTAGGTTTTAGGCAACAGGAGAAGATTAAATGAAATTCTTACTTCAGGGGCTCCGGAGGGAGTTTAGTTCCCGAGAGATTAATCTGCATCAACGCAAGTGAGCTGCTGAAAAACTGTTTGAAGGAGGGAGGGACTTCTTTTCCTTTTCTGTAAGTAAATATATTCATTATGTAACATCTAGACACTCCTCACTCCAACAGTGCATATTAATTAGTAATAGTTACAGTACTAATACTATAGTAAAAATTGAATATTCAATAGTGAACATCCTATAGCGAATGCAGGCTGTCAAAATCGTAACAGTCATTTATGTGTTGTTTAATTTGCTGTACCTTCAAGAGCTCAGTAGTCAGTAGCTCTCAGTTAACTTAGAAATACAATGCTATCAAAATGTTGATTCAAGAAACAATTCTCACCATTGTACTGCTGCTCAGAAGACGTTATTCTTTAGCATCTGCTTGGTGAACTACCAGGAATGATCATTCAAATCTGATTGATCATGAGTATACTTAGATTTTACGAGTGAAAGATCAAACAGTACTCTACAAAACACTGATGTTGTCTTTTCACCACTAGAAATAACTACTGAACACTTTGATTGCTTATCCCTAACTAGCTGACACCTTTGACAGGTGCTCAAGCCACTGATTTGAAGAAAAGGGAAACTAAGGCTATTATTTCCTATGCTGCAAGTACTCTATAAAGTCAGTGTTCAATCTCAAAGACTTTCTGAAGGACTTCTTCCCAGGAAAAGAAGAAAAATAATAAAAAAGTGCATTTTTAACAGTCAACAAATCATGAAAAATAAGTACTTTAAAATCAAATTTGAAAAAGAGTTAAGTTAGACTTCAAAGTCTGATATTACAACAAAGGATGTATACAAACTGCCTGGTGTATCGGGATCATAAAAAACTTATTAGACAAGGTAGCTTATATTACAGCTATCTAGCAAAGAATGGAAAGAAAATAACTTCCTTAGAATAATGATACTTTTTTTGTAGAGACCTTCTATAAACTCATGCATTTCTTCTTTAAAAGAAACATGCCAGCACAAAATCAAGAAAGTATAACACAAAATATAGCAGTTGAGGGAAAAAAACATTTGAAGTGTACCTGTGAGAAAAAAGTGTCCTGGAAAGACTAAGGACAGCTAGATGCTGAAGACATCCACGAAGGAGGGCTCCACACACCTGATTTAAGGTAAGAAAGATTGATTTTACTAGGTATATGAAGTAGGGAATTTTCCTTGGAATTTGAATCTCCACACACACACAAAGAAAAAAAAAAAAAAAGCATTACCATATCTAGAGCACACTCTGTGTTGGATAAATCCAGATGAACAAGGGCATTTGGCTGGGCCAAAAAATTGTAGAGGCTCTATAATTAACGGAATGAGAAAAAAAACATATCAATGTTATTTTTTGATATTGTGACACAGATTTCTTTTCAGATGCATTTAGGTTTGTATAAAATTGCAGTACAAGTGTGTCTGAAACCTCTCTCAACCAAAACAACCTGTCTTACTTTCAAAGACTATCACTTTTTAGGAACAAAAGGAAAAAATGGTACTCAGACCAAATCTACCAAATGTTAAGTGTAAAACTCGAGTTCCTTTGTAAAAGCACTTTGCTTTCACAGAAAATGATAATTTTGTTAAAAATACCTTGCAATACTCAAATTGACAAGATATTTTCTAAAAAGGCTAACTGGCTTGAAAGTTTAACACAGCCCCTCTAAGCATGACGGATGAGAATCATTTGCATTTGAAGTCTATGGCTAATTCTTAATATTTGCAGTGTATAAGAAGTTGAAGGCAGAATACAGAACAAGAAGAAACTAAATCTAATATTAATGACTTTGGTACTACACAGACTACACTAGTGTACATAAAGCATATTATACTTTGCTTTGCTTATATTTTTAGTCTCTCAGAACAGTAAAAAAAAAAAAAAAAAAATCAAGAAAAGAAAGAATTACATAGTTCACAGAAACATGGAACAGACAACTCCATCTGAAATCTACCCCAGCTGAGCACATCCAACATTCTAAAAATAGATTTATATTTCTTAAAATTAGGTCATTTAGCAGATATACCTAATAGTGAAAGAAAGGTTCCTACTCTAAAAATCCCCATGCTTTGCTAGAGTTTATTCTATATGCTAAATAACAGGATTTCTTTACTCCTGTTGGAAAACTGTTCCACAGATTAAGAGATCTCAGTATTAAGAACCTTCTTCTTTGAACCATCTCTCTTTCTGACAGGCTATGAAAAGACTTACTTTTTGTATTTATGTCCCATAAAATACCATGGGAAGACATCGGACTTCTTTAACCACTGCCTGTCAATGTCACACTTCTTCTTGTTTATATATTTCTCCTGTTATTTTCTCTTTGAGAATAATTGTGTGTCTTTCTTTACATTAGACAGTGTGTTTGCTACCTTTTAAATCCTCTTGTCCCACTGAAACTTCCATTTCCTGAACATACATCCATACATCTGAAAAGACTAGTTCTTGGAATATGCTAATAAACCTGAAACTAGTAAAGTTTGTGCAAAATGTCACATGAAAGTCACAGGTAGATAAAGTCCAACAAATGCAAATAATCAGATTAGGCGTCTCCAATTTTGCATATTTTAGATGCTTCATAATCAGAGAACTCAAAATCTGACAGTTATGATCAAATACGGATGTGATTGCAAAAAGATGAATACACACAAACTGAAAATTTAATGTATAGAAAACAGCTGCAGCTCAGCAGTGACCGATGAACTGAACAAGATTTCAGTAGAGATTTTTCAAAGAACTGTTTCAGTAGGAGATGCACAGATTTCTTTCTACAGACAAAAATACTCAAAAGCATAAATAAATCAAATCTTTCCAAATCAAAGGAATTAAATTGTTTCTAGTCTTCCAGTGAAAATTTTGTAATACATTTATCATTAAAAAGAGTTCTTTTAGTAGTGTTTTGGTCACTTTCAAAGAGAACTCAGAGTGTGTGAAAAGTCTACTGAAACAAGACCTATCTGTATGAACACATTTATGTGGATCTGTTTAGTTGTGTAGGGCAGTTTAAACCTCTAAGCGTATGCAAAACAATCTAGATCAAAATATTGCTTTTTATCCCTAGTAGAATTGTACTGAAATAAAGGCAAAAAAAAAAAAAAAAAAAAAAAAAAAAAGAATGTAAATGAAATGGCCTTTCTTCTAACAATAAATTAGAACAGTGAGATGCTTACTGAGAGATCATCCCCACGGAGAGCATTCCCTGAGAGGTCAAGATAGACGAGCGTGTTCGCTATCAGCGAGTTGGCACTCAGTGACTGGGAAAGGCTGTTCACCCCTGCAAGAAAAGGTCAGTATTCACCTTATCCAGCACCACACAGGACTAGCAGAGACCCTGCAAAAGCACAATTCCAGTGAACACAGTCACAGAATTTTTAATGGCCTCCTGTTACCATCACTGTTCTACAGGGGAGGAAGACAGATCACCAGGGAGATACAAGACATCTTTTTGTCATAAAAGACCTGGTTTAGTTTGGGCTCCCTGACTCTGATAAAACAGGCCTCAGCGAGCTACACATCCTGAGTTTCAGGAAGAAATCTTTCTGCCATCTCTGCAGTGGCTTTAAATGTGCAACCATATTTTGTAACAGATTTTAAAAACAGATTTCACATAATAATGCTCAGACATTGTCCTCTCACAAACAATAATATTTAGATAAAAGTATCTGTGGAAGATCAAGCACATTAACAAGTATAATTTGCCAGAACTTCAAAAGCAACTGACAAGACATAGAAGTTAAAAATACTTCAATTATGCATTTGCCTGTAATTTCAGAAAAAAAATAGTTAGCTAATTAAAGTATCAAGAGATGCATAAAGACACTCATTTCCTGTTGATAAAAAAAATAGATATTTTTTTCGTTAAAATTAAAAAGCTCATGTTGGGAACAAGTTCCCAAGTTCTTCAGCTTTTCCAAGTACAAATTAGGATGTGGCTATTTCCAGCAAAACTAATTTTCACCTGAGGACCCTTGTAGTTTATTACAAAGTTCTTAATTTATCGTAGATGACTATCACTGCCTGCATCACTGTGAACTTTAGCAAACAGTGATTTTCTCATAAATGCCTAGGCAAAAGAATGAAGCAGGCAGGTGTTTCCATCTGTAATACATTACAGTGCAATTTCTCAAAGCTCCTGATCAGTCAAGGTGAACTGGCATTCAGCAGATAGAACACATGCATTCTTCATTTAAAAACTATTAGAAAATGGGTTTACCATTGGAAGAAGCAGCTAGCAAGTCACTGGAAACCAAAACATACTAGGCAGTGCTTTAGTTTTCCAAGCTTACAGATATTAAGAGAGTCTCTCCTGTTAGTAGCTAGTGGCTTTAAGAGATTTTTGATACTCAAAAGAAGTGGAGAACAATGATGTCTTTGCCAAGTCTTGAAACATTTCTGTTCACTGTAATTTATCTTAATGTTGCATTATTGAATCTATACATTATCCATAAAGGTAACGAGCAAATGATAACTTTTTGAAACTTGAAAGATCTCAAAGTCCTATTTAACTACTAGAATTTGATATTCTAGATCCCCTTTAGTAAGTCTTCTCAGTAACATTTATAAGCAACAAGTAGAAATGAATGCAATATAGTATGAACAGCTCAGCATATACTACTGAACAACAATTCTGAGAATTCAGAAACTGTGACTGAGCTTGGGGAAGAATAGCTATAAAACAATCCATAATGTTAATGCTTCTATCATGTTTAAAACAGTTCAACTACTCAAAATTGGACACAGCATTGAAGTCTTCATCCAAATGATACAAATGAGGGATTCTTTTTAATTAGCCTTTGGCTCAGGTTCAGAAAATCCGTTCCTGTCTTTGAATGAGGATACTAAATTTTTCCACTTAACCGGATTCTTCAAATCAATATACTTTTGTTTGAACTTCACCTACCTCGTTCTATACTTTGACAGTAATCTCACTTTCACTTGCAGACAATCTATCATACTCTGTTACTGCTCTCAGGAGGCTCAGAGTATTAATGGCTCTTAGGAACCTTGAGATACAATAGTTGAAGAAAGATCAGCTGGGAAGTTACCACCTGAACTTCACTTGTCAGTCCTAGAAACTTATTAGAAACTTATTTTGAATAGAAAGCACTTTTAAAATAAGGTCAAAACCAGTGTGGGATTGTACAGAATTTCTGAAATCGATAAAGCCAGGCTTCTCCCAGCTATAGAAAAAAGTTCTCAATATTCCAAGTTACAAAATAGTCTTCCAAGTTAAAAAGCAATTCAGTACTGCCTTCTTACATTAAAGAAAAACTGGATAACACAGACTGCTTTGCAGACAAGCAAAGATGCAAAGCTGAAAATCTTCATGTACAGAGAGCTATAACAATTCCAGATTTAAGACTTCACTATACTTTTAAAATGGAATTTTGAAAAGCTCCCATCCAACAATATTCATTGTGACATGCTGCTCTTTAGAGAATAGATATTTGAAGGCTAGGGTGGATTATACCATCTGGACTAGGATTCACATGAGGCCAGTAGTAGAAATGTTGGAATATATTTTCAGCTTTTGTTCAAAAATTATCTTTACAGGGAATGTTAAAAATCTTTCTAATTATTTTCATAACCTCAAAATTCATTTTTACTGGCAAGAATTTTGTTGGTGAGTTTCATCAAGCTGGCATTTATTCTTTCTAGAGGCAAATGTGCAGCTAGAATATTCTCTTGACTAAACTATCAAGGAGTTGATGAAATCATTCATAGCACATGAAGAAAAGTACAGGGTGAATAAACATACCAGAATTACACGATTTTCTGTGAAATTAATGAACATGTATTCTCAAGAGTACGTGTAAAGCTAGTTAAGTTTCTTAACCAATTGCTTATCACTAAAAGTGGAGTTAGCAGTGGAAAAAAGAAAAAAACATTTTTTTCCAGAAGTGTTTCTAATGAAAATGATGACTGAATAAATTCACTGTAGGGCTTACTATCTAGTTAAACATTATTAGAGCTACAGAACACTCACTAAAAACAACATCAAAAAACCCTTCTCCACACTCATATTCCTCCAGGTCAATTCCTAAAGCTTAGGAGAAAGAACACAGAATCTTCACAGAGCAGTAATTAAAAGGATAAAAGAGCATGGGTTACATCTCTTATCCTAGGTTATGATGTCCTTCATTGACTGCACTTCAGTTACCTTTTTCAGGTCAACATCACCTGAAAAAATACTGTTAATACTGATAATGCTTTTTTTTTTTTAGCACTACTCTGAAGAATCTGGTTTGATCCATTCTGTTAAAGAGATTACTGGGTCTACTATATGTAAAACATCAATGACAAAAACCTGTAAGTTTCAGACGTATGTTTCAGTATTATGCTAAAAATATGCATCTATTTCAATTACTACATCAAGTCAGAAGTGTGCAAATTATAAAACAAAGCAGTCTCTACTCAGGGCAAATCAATTAACAGCTTTTGTTGTAACACTTGATTTCATGAAGTAGTCAAGTGAAATAATTGCATGAAAAACATTTGAGCAGTTTTCCAAATGCTGTTTAGAAAATTCCCCACACAGTTTTGCCTCAGATGCTTAAATAAAATGTAACATTTATTGCAATTTTAAATTAAATCTTTCTTTGTGGTAAAGGTTCCACCTCACACGAGGGACAAGTAAGAGTTTTCTAAAATCGGATGGGGTACAGCACCCAAATAGTAAACTCAGGGATGTAAAAAAGCAGCTGCACTGTTTAAAATACATATATGAATCAGTAACAGAATGGACGACTTTATAACCTCGTAACAAAAGGTATTATTAAGATGAAAGCCTGAAACTTTAACAACAGGAAAATATGCATATTTATAGAGCATACCTTTAGGTGACAAGGAGGTTTTAGATAAATTTAAATGTTTCAGTCCCTTTGGAAGTTTGGCAAACTGGATGCTTAGAGATGATACACCTGTTGGGGAGCAAAGAGAAAGTGGAAGTTCTTAGGAAGTCAGTTCAACAATGTGGTTCCAGCTTTTCCAAGCCCTTCCAAGCATCTAAGTAGTTTATAAACTGTGTGAGACACACACGCAGCTGAGAGGGAGTCGAAGGGAATTTATTATACATGTCCAACATTTAGCATGTGAGATATTCTGAAAGATTTATGCTTCAGTCAGAAAATATATATATATAAAATAAACAAACACCCAACAACAGCAGTTCACATGAAACTTCAAAACTTTTGTCTTGAAAGGAAGAGAGATGTACATGGTAGCCAACATCAGCCTCTCTTCTGCAACTAAACCCCTTCTTTATTAAATAAAGGAATACAGATGTTGTTCAAAAAACACAGATATGCACCAGGGAGCTGAAATATTTATGTGGAAGAACATCCAATTCACATAAAAGAAACTACAATACAGGTATAGATTTGCCCTGAAAACCTGAAACCTCCACTGAGCTATAATGGCCACTTATCTCACTTCATTCCAGCAGCCTGTAGGTTACCAGCTAGTACACAGATTTGGAAATGCTTGAATTGTTTGGGATTCCAAACAGTAAAAATGTATTGGGATACTGACTACCTCAGCACAAATCCAACAAAAGAAAACAATGTTCTTTTCATTTAAGTGCTTTCTCAGTGTATCCAAGTTCGACACTCAATAAATTTAATTCCCCATTTAAGAAAAGGACTGAAATATGATTAAGAGGGCACATCCTAAAAAAATGATTGAATGAGTTCATGAAATATTTATTATAGGAGTAAATCCACACAAAAAGTCAAATCTTAACCTGAGCATGAAAAACAGTTCCTCTAACTGCTTAGCAAGAAAAAGGGAGACATGAGCAAAGCCTTTTCCTTGCTCCAAAACACAATTAAATAAAAAAGCCGATGCCGTTCTCCACATAAGCAGACACCAAAGAGTCCAGTATTATGACACATAGATGTGTGTACTCTGCTTCTATCATGGTTTACTGCCATAAATAATAGAAGAGCAGCTACATTACAGATGTAAAAGTTGCAGGAGTTTTTTTAACCCTTTGTGTAAAAGCCTGTTGTATAGCCTGGTCAGAGGTGCAACTTCCACGCAGCTTAAAACAACATGCTGTGTTTTATTTATACTGTCAAAATATTAGATTGATAATGCTTTGCCATCATTTACTGCAAATCGTAATGGTAACAGTGTCTTCAATCTTCTGCAGGAACGCATCAAGTCTTATCAACCGAATTTTCATTCCTAGATCCACTTACTTAAGAACAAAAAACTAAAAACTTTTTGGCTCCTCTGAAGAAGGATCAGCCTTTCATAAGTTTGCCTCAATTTAAATTCTGTGCATGACCATTCATCTTTGTTGAGCTGGCTTAGTCACAGTACATACTTTTCAAACTCAAGGTAGAGTTCCGCTGGCAAAAGCGAAGAAAAATGAGTACAAAGAGAATCACTAAGGACACCACCAGAGTAATTTTTGTTGCAAAGTATTTTGGGTAAGAGGCACAGCAAATAATTTTACTTCTCCATCTTTCCATTTAGCTAACATTTATCACTCCAACCAAGCTGAATAATTTAAACATCTTACTAGCATTGGAGAAGAAATACCACTGAGTTTTAAGCTAGGGGAATGAGATGCAGAAAAGCAAAACTACTTTTGATAACTCAGACACTCTCTTTTTGCTGATCTCAACAGAGCTGAACTCTAATAACAGAAGTAAACTTCACTGCATCCAGGCACACAGATTTGATTTTGAGTATTCCCAGACTTGAGCTTATTTGGTTTGCACAATTTTTCAGAAAATAAGAAATGAGATTCTGATGCCAGTAAAGCCAAAAGCAAAGCTTCCATCACTACAGCATGTCTAGATTTTAAAACTAAAATAACAAACTTTCCACGTGTTAGACTCACAAATATTGACAGTACCATTAAGAGCTGCCAATCATAAATTAAGAGGCTGATCTCAGTGCAAAATCATATCATTCAAACTAATGTTTCAGCTGAAGCCAGGCCCTGTGTCTCAGCTAAAAAGAACACTCTTCTCATGTCACTTGACTACAGAACACTGCATTAATAATACAGTGCTTCTACTTTTTGATATTCAATGGTATACAACAGCTTATTGGTCCAAACAATGGACAAGGATAGATTCTTTCCCATTATTCACACTGTCCTGTCTTGTTCCCCTTAGAACTGCGTTATAATCTTCTTGCATTCCTTGTTCCTGGAGAGGTAACGTGTTAAGAGATTTTTTCCAAAATATGCATGTTATCACGAATCTCCATTATACCAGCTTTTACCTGAGGAAAGCTTGCTGCCTCATCTGTTTAATGAAGTCAAATTTCATTTTCATTCAGTGGATATCAGATCACAGAATAGGTAAATCCTTCTTTAAAATATTTGCATATTGCAATTACAGTTAATTTATTTTCCAGCACCCATATAACTTAGCTGATTCTCTAACAAAAAGGTCAAACTTTAATTGCATATGATAGAAGACACTGACATAATGATAAACCTCTACAAATTTCTCCAATTAGTATCTTCTGCATTTCCTTTGTTTTAATCTTGTATGTAGCTATTCAAAAGGTCTCGAAAGCATGACTTCACTGCAAAGTTAGTACTCACACCAATATACTTAAATTAGAAAAAAAAAACCCTTGCATGATTTAAAAAGTCGTTTTTTAAAAAGCCTTTCATAAAGCACAATCTAAATACGCTTCTTCAAAAGTAGATTCAACAATGTGGCAGACATTTTTTTTCAACTTAAAACTGAAAATCCAGAATAATGCAGCTATCCCTATGGCACACAGTAATAATAATGTTGTACAGCAAAACATTGGCTTCTGCTAAAGAGTTTTCAGGAACCGCACCAAGGGTAGTCAGAAGAGCTTAGCAGGTCACGTGAACAGTTTTAAATGAACAACTACCCTGAATAAGTTAAAAGCAAAAATGTTTTCAAACTTACTTTGAGCCAAAAGGAGAAGAGATACAAAAGAGGAAGAGGAAAAATACTCTTCGCATCTTTCTCCCCCCTAGTTGAAATGGAGTAAAAGGAGACATACCTACAAAATTCTGTATTAAGAGCATTTTCAATCTGGTTGTAACCAAAATGAACAGCTTTTCCATTTTGAATCATGTCAGACAAAAGACAGAAAATCTCCTCCACATAAACCAAATGAAATAAGAAAAGGTTCACTGCATAAAATTCCTATTTTATTTCTAGCCCAAAAGCAGCAGAAGGTAGTCTGATCCCAAGAACACTGCGTGCTTGGAATGTATTAAATGAATCAAATGGAAATCTCATGTGGGCAGCACTGAAGGGTCAACACCAGACTGAAAGAATGTAACCTTATTTTAAAAATAAATGCTCCAAGTGAAAAGAGAGTAGACGGGAAGGGAATGACTTGACTTGATATGCACTGAAATCACGCCTAGCAGTGCCTAGCTGGAGGAAAGGTAGGCTGTTCAGTTTTATTTTTCATCTTGCAGAGTCAACAATCCTTAGCTACATAAGGATGCCAGCTATGCCAGTATTACAGAGCACTGTGAAAAACTGGCAACACTACAGACTAGAACAAAGCTGATAAAGACACGGCTTCAAAACCAGATCTAACTATGAGGTTATAGCTGAAATAAAATGCAAAACATCCCAGAAAATACAGTCCAAGCAATAAAGTTGTCTTGCACTTCATCTTATATTCATTGTATTGCTTTTAAAAATATACACCATTTTCTTTTCTTTCTAGCTCTAAACATTCATTCTGTTCTATCTTCCTTTAAAAGATACCTCAATGAAAGTGTAATGAAATCTAATGAAATCCATGGATGGTTTAAGACATTTAAATACTTCTCCTTAAGCTAATGGAAACGTATTAATCAAAAAGAATAGCAATTCTCAGTCGTTTGTGCACAACAGACATTCACAATAGCATTGCAGACAGAACAGTATCTTCTTGTTATTTGGGCAAAGCTGAATGGAGCAGAGGTAATCTCCGAGTACATTTGCAGAAAGAGGAAAACATTGACGTTACAGTACCTCGGTCTTCAAGTGGATTGCTAGCAAGGTTGATTGTATGGAGTCCTGAGTTGGGATTATGGGATAGGGCACTGGCTAGTTTCTGTGCAAAATCTCTGCAAGAAAAGAATACAGAGGGAAAGAGAATTCTGTTATCTCCTCTGTCAAAAGTATGTTCAGAGGCTTAAAAGTGTCAAGGGATTACTAGACAGAAATAGCCAACTTACACTATTGATTCTTTGTCTTATTAAACAATGCTTATCTGGCTAATTTACTGTCTTTCAAAGCAGGTTATATTAATATTTATTTATTCTCTGATTTAAGATACTAAAGAGCATTCAATCAAAGCTCAAGCTACTTTTGATAAAGATCTAAACGTATAAAATATGGGTTAATTTTAAATAACTTAGAACTCAACCACATCTCCTCCTCATCGTGCACAGGTGGGATACATACATCAACTTGCATAGCATTATCTCCCTCACTTACAAAGCCAAATTCTGACACCTCCCCCTAACTTGTAGCAAGCTTCCGTCAAATAAATGGGCTTTGCAACATACCATAGAATCAACACAGCATTACTATTGTGATCTTGTAAAATAGCAGGAATAACTCTCTCAAAGAACAGCAGGACATTGAAAAACTGTTCTCTGCTTTCTTCATTTTACAACGAGAAGCATCAGGGTTGATCACAGTCCCAGAAACGTGAGCTGAGGGAGATGATGGTGTATTGGGTTGTGTACGCAAATATAGTATGTAGATGGAGAGCATGACCTGCTTGTGTTCCAAATCCACTTGAGAGATAAGGGAATGCTGCCCTCTCTGAGCACATTCTGCTGTCACTGGACTACCATACTCACAGCATAAAGTTTAAAGCTAGCTTGGGTTTTCTTACATGATCACATCACCAGACTCTGATGGAATCATTTTCCACATATCACGTCACAAGGCTGTGGGTTCTTACCAGCTCTATGTTAATTTCACAAACCCATCCTTGTACCTGCTGGAAAGCATTTATGTATTAAGAGACTAAATCTGTTGTGCAGTTCTGTGAAGCACACTATGCTTTCAATGGTTTTACTTTATTTAAGTTAGGAAAAGAGGTAGGAATCAAATAATATTCCTTGAGCTTCCTCCCAGCATCCTTCTCTCTCTGCTCCAAAGTACAGTATCTTACCTCCTGGAGGGCAGTGTTAAGAGAACTACTGGATACAGTACTAAAAGAATGGTAATTAATACTGTTCCTTTTCCCTGGGACAGACCCTTCCTATCACAAGAGCTGCCAGCCTGTGTGCTGAGAATTACAGTGGAGGTAGCAACATTTTCTGTACTCTGAAAAAGAGCAGAGATCAGATAGGGATAACCTCAATAGCTTTTGGCTATCTGTTTTTGCAAGGTGTACTCAAGTAGAGGTGCTCCAGGAAATTTTAGCTCCCCTTTGAAACTTTATATCATATTCTTACTCTAAAGAACAAATATTCTTATCCTATGTTCTTATGTGAACACAGACAGTCAACAACTCTGGACTTAAATTTGTGCCACCTGACAGACCTCAGGGTATCCTCCTTTGCTATCTGCTGCTGCTCCTGCAGATGACTACTAGTACATCTCCTGTAGGGCACCTGTTTTCCAACATTCTAGATACTGACGGTCATTCAGGCTTGGAGGTAAAGCTTTTAAAAAGTCTGATATAACTACACATATGAGAGAGGAAGAATATTTCACCAGTGATAAGAATAGCACAGACCAGGAAATCTCAGACAAAAATTCCTCAAGATCAGACTAGACAACATATCTGTAATAGAAAAATAGAGGATGTGTGTAGAAGGGACTAACATGATTACATGCAAGGACATTCAGAGCCTATCCAGCAGGGGAAGACGAGCTGCAGAATCTGTCAGAGGCCCTCCTCATATCATCAACAGACATGTCTATTCTCTCTGTTATCGCAGCCACTCCCCCTGGGACACGGTGGCAGTGGTTAGTGCAGATGGCAATAGGGACAGTCTGCCTGTCAGACTTCAGACTGTTGAAGCACAACGAACAAATAATTTTCACCAGCTCCTGCAAATAGGCTTTTTCAGACTGGAGACTCCACCTTGCAATTTCACAGAAATGAATCTTCTGATAATTGCATGGTCCTCTATTTCTCTAAAGCAGCAAACAGATATAATTCTCTTTTCAAACTCATTTGTTCAGCTCACCTTAAATTATTATCCACTCACTGAAATCTGGATATCACCTACCTCAATTAGCATCCTAACACTTATCAAGACATTTATATCCTCTTTTTTTTTTTTTTTCATCGAAGACATCCAAAATAATCTAGACTGCATCCTTTAAGTTGTAAAAGAAATAGCAATGGGCATAAAATTTTCAAGAACACCTAAACTGGCAGAAATCTTATTAGACAGGGGGCTTTTTTTGACAGCACGCTTTTCCCCAACAGCAAGTCTACATTTCCTTAGGTCCTGCATCCTTACTACTGCTGTAACTGTATGATAGCTTGTAGTCCCATCAGCTGGAAAGATGACAGTCTTTTATGGAGCTACATCCCATATCACATAACAGAAATGAATGGCTGGAGGTAGAAAAGAATGGAATCATCTTAAATTGACCCCGCTACAGGAGAAAATACACTCATGCAACTGCTCAGGTGTCTCTGGAAGCATTGTTCTTGGTAGGTCTATCTCAACAACTGGTCTGTTGTGTTTCACTAGATCGTTCTCAACACTTGTCTGGCAGTCTGTCACAACTCATTAAAAGTGACTGGTCTATAAGCTCTGCAAAGATGCCCAGTAACAATAGGATTTTCTCCTAGCAAGCAGATATGATAACTGGCAAAATTGACAAACGTATCCTTGACAAAAACAGACAGACAGTGCTGAGCACAGCAGATGCACACCAGGGCAAAATGCCAAATACCATGCACGTAGATGGAGGCACAAAAACCAAAGTCATAGGTTGATTATCTGTCAAGTCCTATTAAAACTGAAAACGGATCCAACTGTTAGAAGTTAATGTAGACAGCGTACAAAGGTAGTCAATGTATCTTTTAATATTTGTGATTAGCATTATGTCTCACGGCACAGAGTGCAGGAAAAACAAGATCAAAATCAGTTGTTTATGGTTGAATAATAGCTACTAAAGACATTGTGATCGGGAAGTTTGGGTGTAATTCCAACCTCCACCACAACTTTCCTGAGTCAGTTAGATAGTTTTCTTTTAAACATATTTCAATGCTAAACCAATTTAAATTAAAAAGAAAAAAGGAAAAAAAAAAGTAGAGGCAAAAAAAAAGAATACCACATAACTTCCCCGTGCTTTTTTCTCTTATTTTTTTCTTCAGTTTAATGCTTAGCTTCTCTGATTTTTCCACTGTTTTATTTATAAGTACAAAAATTCATTAACACTAGAGCTTATCTTGTCCACATGGTCTTGGATGCTACTTTAACACTATAACAAGCCACAGATACTTCATCCAGGCTAGTTTGTAACTTCAACTTTGCATCTGTTTGCTCTGAAGAAAAGAAATACCTAGGCTTAACTCACTGTATTTAGACTACACGCCAGGACTAAAATTAATCATCTACTTTATTCCTTCTTTAAAAATAAGTTAATAACATAGTAGTATTATTACATTACTACAACACCACAAATGCAATACACAAAAAGAAAAAAAAACCTTCTTGGGAATGAAGCTGTATCTGTTATCCAAGATGGAATAATAGGCATTTTAACAAAATCCCCGTCACTTTTGTTCATAATTCTATTGGTAACACTGCTCAGAGAGAAACTGCGTGAGTTAATTTAGGGTTAATGCACTTATCCAATTCATTCTTCTTCACTTAACCCAATTCTCCAAGCAGAATCTAACAAACACCAGTCTATAAGGATTATCTGGATTATGAGGAATCTCTGAAAAACTTGATGACAGGCCCGTGACTAGCAACTCCTCAGAACAAGCTAAACATTGAACATGAGTTTCTCTGACACTCCGGCTAATACACATCACACATCTTTTTTTTTTTTTTTCTCCTAGGAGTAAGCAGTAACTAATGCAATATTTTCAAGAAATTACTTACGTTCTAAGCCCAGCATTCTCTAATACCAGTTCTTCCAATCGATTGGACCTACTCACTACTCGCAGAATCTGCTCACAGACATCAGTGGACTGCCACAGAAAAGACAGAACAGTGTTAAAGAACATATGGTTGTTTAGTTATAAGCTATACATCATAACAGGATCCAGGTCATGAACTGCTTCTTCTCATACTTATGTAATAACTAAGAATACCAGGAACATCTCAGGGAGAGTCAGATGACAACATCTGGAAAAGACCTAGAGAAACAAGAGGTAGACTAAAAGCAACCGATTTATGAAACTGGCTACCTAAGGGCAGAATTAGTCCAATAATAGTAGAAAACACAAACAAAACAAAACAAAAAAACTGCAGACCCTATGTGCAGAGAAAACACACAGTTAATTTTTAAAGAACTCTTCTTCATATAGATACTAATCTCTCAGAAGAAAATAGCAACTAATGGAATGAAAAATAAAACCTGACAAGAAATGTCAGCTAAACACAGAGAAAGATGTTATAAGACAAAGAAAAGGAAAAAAATAATAATAATAATAAAATCAAGAGTAAGAGCACTTTAGCTGCAGGTCCAAAGACTGCTCAGGATCTAATGCTTAAGGGTGAGTAAATTTCAGTAGGAGCTCTCCCAGCCTACACAGAATAAATCACATCTCATGACTGTTACTGCTGCTGGATCTTAGAACTTGCAGAGGCATTTGCAAATACTATGAACAAAATGTAACAAAATAGTTTGCTTGCCATGCTTGGGGATAAAACTTCGATGTTTTAAAGGCCATACAGTGAACTTTGTTCACCTTTTATTCTAATATCTTACTTTGCTTCTTAATTTGTCTTTTTTTCACAGCATATACCATCCCACATTCATATGAAGTCCAAAGTAGAACTTCAGTCGTGATCATGAACTGCTGAAACTATTCTATGTTACCCACTCTAAAAATGACAGTTTGGCATTCACACTTGGGATATCTTTATCTCTAAGAGCAGCCTGGCATTTTCTAGGATTCTTTTAAACTAGTTGAAACTCCTAAAAAAGAAAATAATGCTCTAGCACACACGTGAAATCCTTTTCGCAGTAAAGATGACAATGCTTTCTAAAGATGGCAGTTCAGCCAATTTTCTCCAATTCTATCCTTGCCTTCCATATTTTTGTAATTCAGAATATTATCACAGTGCTACTACAGCACTGTGACTGCAAGTGGAAAGTTTCATGCATGGACTGTAAAAACACTACAGATCATGTCTATCAAACACAATGTCAGAGTGAGACTCACCAAGTACGACAGATTCAATGGCCTCTGGATACGTCTGACCTCATATTGACCCTAAGCAGAATCCCTGTGGCATGGATTTACTGTCCAGTTTTATATTATTCTGACATTTTTAATTCAAATTTGAATACGTGGACGATTGTTTTATTACTATTGATGCACTTTCAAGACTGATAAGGTTTGTTTTCTGCATTAGAAGTTGTTAAAAAATCTCCCTAAAGATCATATTACATTAAAACAAACAAAATGTTAAAACAACAGAGAAAGCATTTCTCAAACCACTAATTCTACCCCTAAGTATTAATTTTCAGGTTTGGTAAAAATATTAAAACATATGAAAATATACTACATTTAGTAGTGATTTTACATTTTACATTTACTATTGATTTTCTCGGCCTTTTCTTCAGTAGTTCAGCTTGTTTAGATTTGCTCCCTTTTTTCTTTACAAAAACAATGCTGCTGTGAAAGAAGACTGAGTGGGGAACTTATCAATGCTTATAAATATCTAAAGGCAGGAGTTAAGTGGATGGATGGGGCCAGGCTCTTCTCAGTGGTACCAAGCAACAGAGCACGGGGCAATTTGCACAAACTGGAACTTGGGGAGTTCCATATGAACATGAGGAAAAACATTCTTTACTGCGAGGGTGGCAGAGCACTGGTGCAGGCTGCCCAGCCAGGTTGTGGAGTCTCCATCTCTGGAGATATTCGAAACCTGCCTGGATGCCTACCTGTTGACCTGCTGTAGGGAACCTGCTTTGGCAATGGGTTGGACTACATGATCTCTAGAGATCCTGTCCAACCCCTACGATTCTGTGATTCTTTGAATAATAGCTGCAACATGTCACTACATACTTATTACTTAAAGGGGCTGGTGTCAAACAACCAGGAGAAAATCAAGATACAATGAAAGTTAAGAACAAAACTTGTTTCATAATGTGAGAAAAAAACAACCTAGACTCCTAGTATTTTTCTTCCACCTCCAAAAAGGTGGAAGAAAAAGAGATACTTCTAGCTGCTTTAGAATTTTTCCTGTTTAGTCAGCAAGTATTTCTGTGAGCTGGCAGATTAGTTTTATGGGCCATTATAGCCAAATAAACTTTTCCAAATGTATTTGTGTGAAATTTTGGCAAAATGGGCACACAGTAGTGTTTCTATAGCATGAAAAAACTATCCAACTGTTTACGTTTTCCTCAAATAATAAACAGAAAAACAATTATCAGTTTTTAAATAAGACTGTCCAGCTTATTTACCCAAAAGAGTTCACTTTGAAAAATGCAATAGTATCATCCAAGACACAGCAGAGTCTGGTAAAACTTGGTATACCATTTCAATTTATTACTTACTAATTTCAGATCCTTGGAGGACAGCTTTGTAAACCACTGATTATACTCCAGAGCAGCAACTATTGGTATTAAGTCTCTAGAAAAAGAAAAACACTTTTACACACATTTCATATAACTGTCAGTTTTGGTCATTTGAAACAATCTCTGAAGTGCTCTTCTGTATCTAATTTCCTCTGTCTCTGCAATGCTAATCGACGGCTGTCACCATTACAGAAAGCTCTGCATTCTCAAAATAAGAGCACCGTGAGCAGCTGTGCGTCTTGCCTTTATTTTAATAAAAATTTTTGACTGGCCAACTGACATCTATTCTAGCACAAATTTTTAAAACAGAAATTTGTCTGGGCTGCCATTCCTACTTTTTCTTCATCCTGAGACATATTTAAGCTTCTTAATCATCTCTAATTATAATTGAGTGTGACGCTAAAAAGCTTTTTGGCAGACTGATGATTTAATATAATCCCATGACTGAATGCTTCTAGAGAACATCTCCTTGTCTCATCTCTATAGTTAAATTCCCCAAGGAAGCAGGAGACCTGCAAAAGGATAATGCAACTTTCAGCACAAACCATACCTAATTGTAAAAGGGATTTCACAAATGAAATTCTAAATTATTCTCATTTTCTTTATTCCAATCCTCTTAATTTGATCTGCTCTTCCTCTGTTGAGCTTCACCAATAACAGATGCTGATAAATGTCATGTCTGCACGCTACACCCAGCAGAATCATTCATTTAGCACTGGCAGATCAGTTAGCCTCAACAATTACCTAGAAACCTCTTCAGAATGAAACAAAGAGATGTAGTGTACATGAAATGTATATGACTAGCAAAAAACAGTTATCTGAGCCTATGTTCTGTGGGGAAAAATTTAAAAATAGTAGCTTTTATAAGCCACTACTAACCCCTAGCACTCCATTCAGGACATTTGCAGGTAGGCACGGATCTGCACCAAACACAAAACGCAGCACCTTTCTCACATCTTTTCCTTCTTCCTCATCAAGGTAAATGCCAGACAGACTGAAGGCTCCACCAACACAACAGCAGAACAGTGCTCTTTATGCTATGATAGGAACCCCTAATAGGGACAGATAGCACCATTGGTGCTGTTCCTTCAAAGGAAAAGAGTGACAATGAGCAGCAATGACTGGGTGTAAGTGGTTACACTACTAGGGAGCTGGTAAGCTACCCCAGACACCAGCAAGTACCCTGGGGGGGCAAGAGGAGGCTGCAGGCAGAGAGTGCCTGAGGCTGTCCTTTTCTCTCCTCTGCTCCCAAAGCCAGGGATGAAAACAGCTGAAGGACCCGGGGATGTTTAGATTTAGTGGGAAAAGCTGCTGCATTTTCAAGAAGTTAAAGAGACTGCTACAGCAGGATGAGAATTTTTTAAAATAAATCAAGCCTGCTGATTTGCAAATTCTCATCTTTAAATAGTTTAGTCTTCTGCAGTATCCAAGGCCTGTTTTTTTCAAACTTCAGACAAACACAGATACTGACATAGCTGTAATACCAACAGCTAAAAAAACCGCATATCACACACCTCCCGCCCTTCCACCCCACATGCCTGAAGATAGTGGAACAACAGCCTTGTCTGTAATATTCTGTCTGGATACTTTGGCCTATCAAAGAACAACTTCATTTTACAATCTGATTTTACTGAGGAACTATATAGTTTAAAGTACAGTTTTTCATTTCTTTTAAATTTTCGAAGGTGCTTCTTACCAAGGACAGTCCTTGCGGCACTTAGCTCCACTCCTTGTGTTGCTTTGAGCTTGCCAACTTCATTGTACTTCTCATGGAGCTTATCTTTTCAAAATGGTATTCTGCTTTTTTCCACTGTATTTCTATTAAATCCTACGTATCTTACTAACAATGATCAGAATTAGTTTGCAATACAAAAAGAATTACGCTACTGAATTCCAAAAGCAGGGCCTCCTCCTAACTTTCTTTCACCAAGTTATGTTAAGTAGCTCACATGTATTTGTTTGCTTGCAAAACTATCATCTAGAATAAAGTAAGGTTTACAGAATGTAAATCTTTGCCATTTTAAAATGAAAACAGATTCTGTTCTTCTGGAATGCAGAAAATCTCTCCAAGCTTTAACAACATTGAAGCTTTGCCAGTGGCTGCACATTTTTTCAACAATTCTGTCCCCCTGCGTATTTAAGATGACAGGAAATCTAAATGTGCGAAGAAAAAAAAAATAAAAATCTAACTAATCACACATTTCTGACAATATATTCTCAATGTCCAAATTTTTGAATGCTAGAACATATCCAAAAGAAGAAAATTGTGCTGCAGAGTTAAACAAGCCCTATTTATTTTGAGGGTGTTTTTTTTTTTTGTTATACAATTATATGGTTCAAAGCACAATATAACTTCAGATAAAACCTCAGAAGTCATGCTCCCATGTGGCAAGCCATGTTATGCACTCTCAGTGTCAGACATGCTGAGAATTTAAATTCATCTATAATTCATTCCATCCTATGCTGACCTCTAACAGAAATTCTTTACTAGGAAAAATACAAATTGTTTATTTTTAGCAATGCATAGCTTGTGTATCCAGTTCTCATCCTACCTCACTGCAGAGCTACTACATAGTGTGAAACACATAATTTCAGTAAACTCAAAAATTATGTGGACAAGATATATGAGTTTCTCAAAGTCCAAAACATGTTGTTAATTTGAAGTATTCTCACTTTGCTAAGTATCTGACAAAACACTTGCAATACGTGGTTGAATTCACTGGGATTACAGAACCTAATTTGTATTTTTACTGAATAACATATGTTTTTGACTTCCTACAAAATTTTGTTTTCTGGAAAATTTCAATCTAAAACCTTTTTCTCAGTTCCAGCCTCAGTACTAAGAAAATGCCACAAGAAGATGGATTTTACTGTGTATATGTGGGTCTAAAATTGTTTTGAATCTTTGGACTTAGATAATCATGCAACACTTAAAAAAAAATTCTATTAACAACAAATTTATTTTCTTGGTGACATGAGTTTTGCAAATCATACTTCAATTAAAACATTCACTGAACCAACAAACTCACAATTCCATTTTCCTAAAGCCAACGCTTTTGAAGAGCTAAATACTTAAAGCACTTCTTCTATTTTTTCATTAAAAAGTAGTATTTTTACTCCTAATAACTTGTTCAAACTTTTACTTTTTATTGAAGTTGAATAGCTCTAAATCAGTTTTTTCAAAAATGCCACATGTTCTTCTCAGCTCTTCCAACTTAGAATACATTTAAGTATTCTTAGTTTCTTACTCCATCATTGCTTGTGATATAGAAACACGGAATGGTTTGGGTTGGAAGGGACCTTAAAGCCCACCTGGCTCCAATCCCTTGCTACAGGCAGGGCTGCCCCCCACCAACTCAGCTGCTCAGGGCCCCATCCAACCTGGCCTTGAATGCCTCCAGGAATGAGGCACCACAGCTTGTCTGGGCAGCTCTGCCAATGCCTCACCGCCCTCTGCACGAAAAATTTAATCCTAATATCTAATCCAAACATTCTGTTTTAAAACCATTCCCCCCCATCCTAACATTATCAAACTGTGTAAAAAGTCAGCTTCCCTCCTGTTTATAAATCCCCTTAAGACAGTGGAAGACCACAATGAGGTCTCCCTGGAGCCTTCTCTTCTTCAGACAGAACAGCTCCAACTCACTCAACCTTTCTTCATAGGACAGGTGCCCAATCCTCTGACCATCTTTGCATCCCTCTTCTGAACCTGCACCAACAGCTCCACATCTTTCTCATGCTGTGGGCTCCAGCACAAATAATCCTTTCCTTATCTTCTCTCAGCAATCCTTAACTGACCAGTATTTGGATACAGCTGTCATGCACTAGTTGCAGCCCTGTAGTCTTGCCTGAGTTACCTCTGAATAATCCAACACAGGCAGTAACTTCATCATGGAATTAACCATGGTGACTGTGAAAATCACCACAGAAGCTGAGTAAGTATATGAATATTTGTTTGTTTTTTTCTTTATATTTTTGCAAGTTTTACATACTAGCAACCTTACAACTACAAAGAATGCTGTGCCAAAATACTCTCATTTACTTACCTCCAAGTTCAGCCTTTTTGTTATAATATTTTAATATCTCAGACAGATTCTTAATTCTTCCCTTGGGCCTCTTCGAAGAAACAAACACACTGTCTTATTTACAGTTTTTTTAATCCGTCATTTTTCTTGTATAACGATGGATTTTAATTAAGACTCTTTTCCATTTCTTCTTACTTAAATATCTTCAGATGCAGCTTTCTTAGAATCCAGTGTTCTCGATCCAGTAAACCAAATACAACACTTCGCTAAGTTTCAGCATCTCACAGTAAAATTACCCTCAATTATTTCCTTTCTGGAAGTACACATTTTTGATTGCATCTTTTGTTAGTGGAGAAACTACTGGCTGAGATTCAGCTGAATAACTTAAACCTTCTACAGACTTGCTAAAAAAGTAATTTCCTTTAGCGTATACACTATGAGAAAGATTCTGTAAAGCAAAGGCTGCCTAATTTCCTTTTTTTGCTTTGCATGCCAGATGTAGTTGCATGTATTCTCTGCTGAATTTGAGCACTTATATCCACCATCACAGGAAAAAAACATAATCATAATAACTATCTGCTAACTTTTTGGAGTGCTTCCAATAGCAAGATATATTTATCTTCAAAACAAAATGTGCTCTTCATGGGGCCTTTGTGCAAAAACAGCATCTTTTTTTCTGAAAACTATAAAAGCTATAGATGGTCATTTCAGATGTCCAGATACTTAACAGCTTTTATGGGACTATCCCCCTTCAGCAAGGACGGGCAAATTCTAGTGGAAGGACAATTCAAGGGATAAGGAAAGTTTGCTAAGTATTAGCATGATTATTATATATTATTTACCTGTGGTCAAGATGGCTGAAGTCTTGCAAATTCAACTCTCTGGTATCTTGTGTCAGATAAATTGTGTCAACATCCTGTTAAAAATACATAATCAAATACATATTTATCCTATTTTTTCCCCTAAAGTATTATGATTTATCTGTCCCTTCATCATTCGTACATTTAGTTAAAATGAGCTCCAGTACAAGTTATGTACTTACCCACTGTACTTCTTCTCTATATGGAAATCCAAGCCAATCACACACACAGGCATACATCTGTGAAAAGCCTCCTAGAAACAACACAAGAGAATATTTAACATAATAGTAAAACAACAGACATCTAAAAGCATACTTGAACATATAACCAGCCTTTCAAAACTCACTCTCCTTTTCCCTCAGAAGGGAATCCATTGTGCTGCTGAACGAAACTAAAAGAAACTGAGACTATCCTATCTTTGTAATACCCATCAGGTTGCAAGAAAGCTTAAAATAGTGCCTTCACCTACCAATCAGAAGTCTACTCCATACTAATTACACCTTACAACTAATTACACCTTTACAAGCTTCTACCAGAAATAGAATAAGACTTCCTGACACTGCTATTCCAAGCTTTTTATATTTGAGCATTCAAATTCATTCTCACCACAAGGTCCAAGTTCTGCCACTGTCTGACTGTCCCACAGGGCCTGGAGATTAACCAGTCTTTCTGAAGGCTCCATTGTTACTTTTTTCAGAATCCTCCTAAATGCAAAGGGGAAGAAGTGTTCATGATTTTAAAAATATTTTAAACCTGTATCACTATATGCGCTCGATAACATTTATTTTAAGCATGATTTTAAGTGAGTATATAGGAAGAGTTAGTATCTTTAATACAACTCAATTCTCTGCCTAGAAGTCAAACAGATCATGATACAGACTAGCATGAGTAACGTTTATTTGATCTCTTCCTTCCTTCCAATAAATTAACTCTGCAACTACTGAAGCAACTAAGCCCAGTGCTGTGACAAGGTCACTCAAGCTAAGCAGGCGTTGGACTCTCAACTATGACAAGGTTGCCAAAATAGGTAGAGACCACAGAACCATAGAACGGCTTGGGTTGGAAGGGACCTCAAAGATCATCTAGTTCCAACCTCCTGTCATGGACAGGGCTGCCACCCACCAGATCAGGTTGCATGGGGTCCCATCCAGAGATGTGCTAGGAGACGTGGCATTACTGACTACATACAAAACTATGGTCATCTATCCATATGCTTTTAATCAGTAAAAGCAGTATGCTGCTAAGAGCCACAGAGTCTGTTGAGCAACCTCCAGACTGCACGTGAGATACCTAGCTCTAATCTTTGCAATTTGATAGTGTTCTTACTCTTCTAGGTAAAACCACTACCACTTCTTGGTTTAAAGAAAAGAAAATATGTGCTCTTCTGAAGTAGAGAACACTCTCAAATCCCAGAATTCCATAAAACAAAGGAAAACAAATAATAAGAGATATTAATAGGAGAAATCTCCTTCTCCATTCTTGCATGTTCTGGTCTTATATTACCTGCATAACTCCAGTGCCCTCATTCCAGAAAACTACTCTGAGAGGAGAGCAATCTATACAACTACACAAAATGCTCCAGCAGCATTCTCCACAAAGCCGAGAAAAAACCTGTACAGGGCTCAAGGCCTCCACAGACTCACACAACTCACACAGCCTGAAGGCCCTGTGCACTCTGCTTCTTCTGTTTGTATTTCTCACATCATTACTGAGGTTTTACAGCAACTTTGTTCACAAGCATTCACTTGTGTGCATGTTTTCTGAAGGAAGAACTCCACCTCTACTGGGCAGTTAGTAATACTGAAAGACAGATAATGTGGAAACAAAAACAAATTGCCAGTTGGAGTACATGAACTTAAATTCCTACTATACTACAGGAAAGCTGAATAATAAAGACACACACCCAAAACGACACATGTAAATTTAGGCTGACCCCTTGCATCTAATGCCTCTTAAAAGAAGTTTACTCAAAAATAAATATGTCCTGAAGAACTCTTTTAGGTGGATCATTACCTATAACACTGCTAACAACTGGGAGCTGATGAGAAATAGTAGTACAGCTGCGTTATCTTGTAGAAAGGGATGAAGGCAAGGGCAAAGAGAAGAAAATAAAATGAAAAAAAGACCACTGAGAATTGCAGCAAGATGATAAAATTCAGAGGCAGAGGATAGCACAAAAATACACAATACAATCACACAAACAATAAACAGAAGGTGAAAACAATGCAGAAGGAAGGGCAAGAAACCTAGAAAAGCAGATGTATGATTCAAGAAGGCAGTTATTCTATGCAAATATGACAATGCCCAGGGCTCAGCACTGAAGAGCAAGACTCCCAGCTGTGTGAAACATTTCAACAATTCAAAAATTCAAAGTAAACAGAACCTTTCCCTCCTCAAAAAAAAAAAAAAAAAAAAAAAAAAAAAAAAAAGAACAAAACACCACAGAACAAAACCTACTGAAGAATACTGAATGTCACTGCTGTTTATGGAGAAAGGAATAAACTAAAACAAAAAGCATCAAAGTAATCAGTGTCTGAGGTTGGAAAAGCAAAATAAGGAAAAACAACTATGACTCTCAATTACCTGATTGACTCTTAAAAACAAAGGCTCTTTTGACCCCACAAGGCATGCCCTAGCTGTGGTCTGCACTGCCTCATGGTTTGGCCATATCCATCAGAAGACCTAGATAAAGGCTCAGTGCTTACCTCCTCAAGGTGTCTCTTCCTGATGTAAGGACAAAAAAACAGTGGCTTGCCACCTATGTGTGAACACAAATCTACTCAGGCTACAGTTGCCCTACAAGACACTTACACTGGAGAGAGTCCAGGGAATATCTTCCTGAGGCAGGTTCCAATGTGCGCCAACACCTCATTCACATCCTCAGAGGACGCCATCTTCATGGACATGCTGCATTTCTCAGTTTCCATAATCAGCTGTAAACAAGAGGGCACGAGGGCAGGGACTGGATGTCATCTCATTCATATCCATTGAAAAAGGTCAGCACTGAATGTCAACTGAATGCTTTGCATGCCAGCAAGAATTTGCTAATCTTTAATACACGATATGACAGTGCTCCTGGTAGAGTTTCTGAAGTTCTTAAACATACCAGAACTGCATTCTCAAACTTTGCTTTTCCTAACAGTGCTTTGCTTCCCACGGGAATAAAGGCTTCCAAGGATCATGACCTCAGTTAGCACTTCCAGCACCAAGAACTTTTCACACTATTGTCCTGTTTTGAAACACTTCCCAGAACACCAGGAGAAGTGAGTGCAGCCTGACAGGAAACTGTTGAGCAAACAGGGCCCGCTTCATCAAGTAAAAAGTAAAAGTTTTTGAGGGCTGCAATTCTCTGGAAAAGCTCTCATGCTTTGACCCATGCTGTTTAAGAAAACTTTGGGGTAATGCATGTCTAATTTTAAGTGAGCTAACGTAACCACTCACTGTCTGGGGAATACGTGCTTCAACTAGGGGAGAAATAAAGCCACCTACTACAAGTCTCTGCTATATATGAGTGTTCAGAATCACACTGGATTACTGTATGAATGACTCATCAAATGTGCTGCTGCTCTTGGCTGCATCACAGGAAGCCATGAAATACCTCTGTCTTCTCCAAAAAGTCTGTGTCAATTTTTTTTTTTTTAGATTAGATACAACATAAATAGAGTAAGAAGCCTGTGCCTACCACTATCATTGTCTCAATACACTTCTGTCTTCATTTTAGAGGGGACACTGTGCAATACACAAGAGAAATTAATTTTTTATTGAAAATAGTTCCTGGAGTTCCCTCTTCCAGCTCCCAGCTCACGTCTAGGGCTGTTATCAGGAAAACTCCAGAAGAGGCTGCATTATCCCAGAAGCACACAGAATCTTCACACCTTTTGGCACTTATGCAAATTCTTTCAGAGAGTTGCTGACATTCACTGAAGATGCACCAGTAGACAAAGTCCATATGTGTTCCCTTACCACCAATACTGCCACACCATTTCCTTTATCATTCTGCCCAATGTTATATTACAGTTGGAAGTACTTCATGGCTTTCTGAGAGATGCCTAGCAAGAGAATAAGACCTTCAGATACCGGGAAGATAACATGATGTTTGCAGGAAAGCTGTAATAACACCACCATTCGCCCTGCAAGGAACCATCATGGATTTCACCTGTCTTCAGTTATAAGTTGTGTTACAATACAAGTGGATGTAAGGTAAGCAGGCAAAACATTACAAAGTGTTTTAGGAAAACTGTATGCAAAATGAAGCTGCTGAGAATCAGGACCTTTTCACATAAAACCTGCTACAGCGATTGACCAATAACAATTATCTTTGGCTACCATAACCTTTTATTTGAAATAAATGAGGCCACAAAACCATAAAGAGTTTACTGAATGTCTCCCATTTAGAAAAGTAAACCTCTTGACTTTTTTCCCCTTTAAAGAAAGCTTCAAAAGCCAGGTTGAAAATGTAATGTTAAATACAAAGACAGCTTTTCAGAGTTCAAATATAGTGCTAGATGTTCCTACATTTTAGACTCTTTAAAAGCCAAATATATCTGAAAAACACATAGTCTTTGATACAATTGGACTGTCAAATTTCATCAACATGTTAATCTTATGAATGAACGATATATTAAAGGCATTGTTCTTTCCATTATCTTCTCTTTGACATTCACTTTTTTTTGGGGGGCACGTAACCAGCTGTCAAATGTATTTTGAGTAATATACAGAATAATACATAGGGTAGGCATCAAGAGTAGTTTCTGTCTGCACTGCAAGCAGTAGCTTTCAGTTTCATCGCAAAGGTGTATACCACAAAAGCCATTCAAGCTTGCATAGTGATGATTACAATACCAGCCGCCACTTGTTCTATCATTTCTGAGAAAAAACACACGAGAAAAATTAAAACTTGTTCTGCTCCAACTGAGCTATGAAAGAGCAGTATTTCTTACCTCACCTGCACAACAGATTCTGAAAATGGACTCTAAATTCTTATCACTGTTGACAGACTTTACAATCGGCATGAACTTAAGAATTCAAATGTGCGGTGTGTGCACCAGATGGAGACACCTACGCAATAGAGTACAACCTTCCTGGCTGGAACAGATTTAGCACTGAGTACATAAGTACCTTTTATCTATAACACTGCCGGCGGTACCACGGATCAGTGTGTCACAACTTGATTTCTGAAAGCACTCACCTGACCTGGCTTACAGGAAGTTACTCCTTGGATTTCCAAGTAGCTGAAAGTTAGTTCTAACTGCAGTAAAAAAAGAAAATGCCACATCAGTACAAACATCATCTTGTATAAAAAGCACTGATACTTTCAAATGAGGTTAAAAAAAAAAGTTGAGCAGGGCTACCATTGTTCTACGTTGTTTTCTGTAATTGACATTCAGTATTTGTTAATATTTGCTGAATATTTTGCACTCAGAGGACATGTTTGCTTGTTATAGCTTCAGCTGTTAGAGGTTAAAGGGATATCACATTGGACATTTACTGCAAGCACACAAACTTTTAACAAGTTTTCTCACGAAAAATTATTATAAAAAGCAACACTGTTTATATAATATCCTACTGAATAATTTTTGTGAATGAATAATCATTCAGTAAAATACTTACAGCATCATATATTATTCTTTCATTAGTTACACTGATGGCAGGTATGACTTTCTTTCTGCAGAGAAGCTAAAGGGACAAATGCACGTACTATATATACATATATTTATATATGCATTATGCTCAAGACCACTGTAGAGCATCTGGAAGTTTGACAGGAAACAATACATCGTTTTTTCCTGACTGAGTTATCCAGAGAGCAGACAGGATATGCAGGAAGGGTGAAGGTATTTAATCCAAATGGACCTTGGAAGAGGTAGAGGCAGGAATGCCCCTGCCCTGAAGGCAAATCTAAGGCTATAGGGATTTTGCCAAGACCTGATTTCACAACCACGTGGATAAACATATCTTGGCAGCTCAGATACACAGAAAGCAATAAACCGCTTTGACTGAATCAAAACTATAGGATAAGACATCAGCACGGTCATTTCCTTTTATTTGTCATTAAAACCATTGTAACTGCACAGCTTGTTTTAACTGTGTACATTAAGTCCCCTGCAATTCATGTTATCCTAGTTTAACTGTCAGGGTACTTTCAGGCTAACTAACAAACACCATGCTATAAAGGCACTTTTTCTCCTATGCTAGTTAAATGAAACAATTAAACATATCAGAGTATTTGACACTTATTTACCCAAGTCACAACGAAATACTAAGACAAAGTCTCCGTGACTGAAATCCTTCATAATTTGCAAATTATTTAAGTGCCAAATTTAAGGTTCTGCTTTTGCTAATATGCAAACCTAAGTGTACACACGCACAATCAAAAGTATGCTTCTGCTCCTGAGAACAGCTCACACAGATCTCCACTCACAAATTAATTCTGCAACAGTCTTGACTAGAATTAGTAAATGCCAGATAGCGTGATCATCATTCAATAACTACAGTCCTTGTTTTACTGCAAAACCAACCACAGAATGCATTCTACAGAATATCTATCTGAAATTATTAAATACTTCTTTTTATAGATTTTTAAAATGCAAACCTTACTTATTATCTAAAATTCTATCCTAAAAATCCTTTTAAGAGTCTGAGTGTGGGTCACTCAGGGAACCTATAGTTTAAAAAATGGCTAATTTCACAGTTTTGAGTTTTTTCAATCAAAATTTACTGAAAGCTGGCACTAGAAGTATGCTTTAGAAATACTGTGGGCCTACGACACATCCAATTTTTATTAATGTTGCAACTATATTTCATACAGACTGTAGCAAGAATTAGTAGGCATTAAGTGTTGCTCTTCCTTTCCTATTAATCCACCTAGATTAGTGGAAATGAACTAACTGGGCCACAGCACAAAGCACAGTAATATCCGTGCTCTAAGGATATTCATTTAAGTGGATATTACACTTAGTCAGCCTTCATTCCCTTAAGCTTCCATCCTTGCTTAGTAGATTAAACAGGGCTCACCAGCAGTGTTTAAGAAAAGGTGAAGCTCGCAATCAGATTTAGCAGCGAGTCACTCAATATCAGCCATCTGAGCACACTCAGTCGTGCAACAGTGCTTTGGAGTAACAAGGTGTCTTTGCTGCATGTTCTCAGCTGTCTTGCTAGGAGTGGCTGTGTGCTAGTTGTGAGGAAGCTCTCAGGCTCAGAAAGCTGATGAACAGCTTCTGAAAAATATTACAGACCTCAGAAAATTTAGCGCGTTCTGCTGGTTCTCCTACAAAGGCATTTTCACACAGTCACTCTGGCCCATCAAGTCCCAGTCCCTCTCCATCAGGGCCATGCAGAGCAGGGTGCCCAGGCCAATGGCCAGGCAGCATCTGGACATCTCCGCGGAGGAGACTCCACAGCCTCTGGGCAGCCTGTGCCAGTGCTTGCTCATCCTCACAGTACAGTTGTGCTGCCTGATGTCTAGACAGAATCTCCTGTCTTCCAGTTTGCACCATTTAGTTTCAACCATCCTAGTAACTGTTGATATATACTAAATTTAGTTTTGACATACATCATGAGCAGTTTCTTCTTTCTTCTACTTATTAGTACTAAAGTCACAATTTTACGAATACAGTGTTCATCAACTAAGTAATTTAAAAAAAGAAAAAATAAAAAAGTAAATTAAAGAAAGAAAAATTAAAAAGGCATCTGTAATTCTGCAATTATAGACCGAGCCTTCACAAGCTTTCTCATGAATTACAATAGCTTTGTTATGGGTTATTTAATAGAGTCACCAACAACTCTGCTCCTCATACTGCCATCGCACTGACATTTGAACTATCTGACATTTGTTCATCATATCCCTGTTGCCATGCCACCATTCACCAAGCTCTGTCTGAAAACCAGGCCATAAATCACTGCGATCCAAAACCCAAGAGACAACCGAAGACACCTATGCTGCAGGGATGGGAAGGGAAATAAATTTCAGCAGGCTTTCACACCTGATCTGTTCCTTAAACTATAAACAAGAACTGGTCACATTTATCAGTAACCACAACTGAAAATCTTGGAACAATATTTACATTTATTGATCCAGCTTTTTTTTTCTATTAAGCATACCTACATACACACATACTTATGCACACGTGCATGTGCAAATACACAAATACAGATCTACATACATAGTAATATACAACAAAATAGAATACATGTCAAATTTATATTCAATAATTTCAAATAGGACAAGAGATGATCTTCCAAGTAAGCCATTATAATTCACATGGAAATAAGCTTTCTCTGCTACAGTCATTACAATTTTTTCCAGGAATAATAATAATTTGTTATCTTTGGTGAGGCAAGTTGTCAAGATGCTTTCCAAACTGAACTGTAATCCCCACAAAAAATCATTAGAAAACAGTGGAATTTAATAAAACATTATAATTTCTGTCTCCACATCAACTATATTCCTATTTGAGACTAGAATCTCTATAGGACGTACTGTCAGTTAACTTCTTTAGACATAAACTGTCCCACTATAAAGGTCATAGGGCTCATATTGCAGTTCTTCGAGTTGATATTTTCAGCTTAATTCTTTATCCACCTGCATTTCTAGAAGTTAAAATTCTTCTGGCAGAGTTTATGTAAAGTGCTGAACTCATTTAGGACAGATATCAATGGAAGCATCATTTTAAGAAACTTAACACTATGTAGCATGTCATTCATTATGACATTTTCAAACAGATGTACAAGTGTAACTATAATCTGCTAAATTTATGCAACTCACGTTTATATCTAAAATACAGAATAGTTGTAGAAACACAGTAGCTTTACCTTGGTGGGAATACGAGATGTTAAAAGAAATGCCCGACATGATGCCAGCACCTGTGAAAAGAAAAAAAATTTAAGAAGTATTTATAATGAATACTATTAAATAGCTCTTCAACAAAAATCCTGAGACCGGAGTGAAAAAGTCTTCAGTAGTGAGCTTGACAATTCCCTTTGCTGTCATATATTGAAGGCAGCAAAACTGGGCTCTGATCCAGTACAGCAGGGCGAATAGACTGTTGCAATCTGGTCATCTGTAAACTACTTAGTGTGGCATCGAAGTGGAAGAAATTTATTTCATCCGTCACTTGAGAACGTCTAATAGCAATCCTAGTGACATTTTAAAAAGAAGCGAGGATGAAAAGTCCTAACAGGAACACATCATGTACTTAAACGTAACTAAAATCTGCGATATAAACTTGATATTATTAGTCATATAAGAGACTACAAGTAAACAATTTCTTTAGATACACATGGTGTGTTTCTAGAGTAACAATGCAAAGATTTTGCAGTGACACCAAATGCTTTTCTTCTCTGGCAAGGACAACAGGAAAACGTGATTAGATTAGTGAAAACAGTGAGTCCAGGGAGAGAGCACAATGGTACTGAAAGATTTTGAATGTTATTGCCAAATCATATGCAATGATATATAGAAGTACCACTTAAATTTCCAGTAGCACAATCTGCTCGCAGATCTCAAGCCCTGTAAAAGCAATGAATCACTTTGCAGAACTACAGTAGTGCTTCTGATTTACCTGCCTGGGAAATAGGTTACCATTGGCCCTATCCTTCAAGACAAAAAAAAAGTGAACCCAGTTTTCAAATCCAGATTCAAACATAGCTGCTCATAATATTTGCACACAACTCTCCTGGGATCCTCTGTGGAGGATTAAGCCCTCAGCCACACCCCACAGTGCTGCTTACAAAGGGTCTCTCTTACATGATTACACTAAAAGTGAGCATCAAAAGTAAGAAAAGTGCAAACCAGGTAATCAGAAGGCTGGAACGCAGTTATACTGGACAAGGATGTCCCAGCAGAGATATCAGAGCATATCCCCATGTGTTGGATGTTCCAGTGCTCCTGGAGTGATCCTGCCAACACTAAAAAAGCTGAAGCATCCACG
The DNA here is from genome assembly GCF_905368555.1 of Meleagris gallopavo. Lineage (NCBI taxonomy): Eukaryota > Metazoa > Chordata > Aves > Galliformes > Phasianidae > Meleagris > Meleagris gallopavo. The sequence continues at coordinate 35,950,291 of NC_139406.1, forward strand.
TGCCTTACAGAGATGGATTTACACTCAGAGAGCTGCTGTAAGATGATATTTCACATCCATCCTGTAAATATATGATTCTTGAGCAATACAGCGATACAAACCATCAAAAAAAACACCACCACCACACACCCACCAAGTTTTCTTCAATTTTCATAGTTGGGACTGTCACAAGCAAATAGGAATTAGATTTTTACAGTCAGACAAAGTCAACCATCTCCGCAAAGTCAATGTTTCATCTTGACAACAGGCCTAGACTTTCTTTCAAAAATGCTAGAATTGACCGCGAGGAAGCTTGGCATTCATCACAATTTCAGCTGCTACAATCCATGAATATGTATCCTGACCTCTGCCAGGATCCGCTCTAGCTCATTGCTTGTTTGCTTTTTCTTTCTTTTTGAAATGTTATGCAGCATCTGCATTTTAATGTCAGTGTTTTTGCCCGTGTTCAGAAACAGGGGAGCCTCTACTGCAAAACCAGCCCAGACTTGTTTGATAAGCAGTACAGTAACAGTAACAGTACTCAGGGCCCTTTTTTTCCTCCTTGGTACGGGCACAGCTTATAAACAAATAATGGCTATCAAGATACCGGCTAACCCATTTTGCTGCAGATAATGCTCTGCGTCACTGATACTACTTGCAAGGGCAACAAAACATGTATCATAGGCTACTTAAAAGAACCTATCACCTTCTTTTCCTTTCCCTGTGAAATACTACACTGACGCCAAAGGCGGAGGGACCAGAGGTGTTCTCACTCTCACAGTTTGAGTCCCCATTTAAGAGCCAGTGTTATTTTGTGAAGGAAATCTCAGGTCTCTGCACATTCCTCTAACATGAATAATGAATGTATGCTTAGTTGCACAATTGTCAAGGGCTTTCTGAAATATCCAGAAGTGCTGGATTCTATGAACAGCTAGATTCTAGATTTCCTGAAGTTTTTAATTTCTCTATATAAAGAAAATAGAAAGCAAAAAGTAGCCCATAACTACTCTCTAGCTGTTCTCAAGCTTTTTACTAAGAGGATTTTGCTTCTCTTATGCTTATTTTACACTTGGGGCACCTTAAGTATAGAAGAAAGAATGTCTTGGTCAAAGTCATACCAACAGCCAGAGGAGCAAATCACAGAATAAAGAATGGTTTGGGTTGGAAGGGCCCTCAAAGCCCACCCAGCCCCACCCTGTGCCGTGGGCAGGGCTGCCCCCCACCAGCTCAGCTGCCCATGGCCCCATCCAACCTGGCCTTGAGTGCCTCCAGGGATGGGGCACCACAGCTTCTCTGGGCAGCTGTGCCAGCGCCTCACTGCCCTTACATAAAGAATTTCCGCCTAATACCTAACCTAAATCTCCCTTCTTTTAGTTTAAAGTCATCTCCCACTGTCCTACCACTATCTACCTGTGTGAAGTCAGTCTCTTTTCTGATACTTCCAGCAACAGCTCTGTACAAAGTGTGCCCTTGCTTAGAACGCACCAGAAACAGTGACACCAGAAGCATGGCATGTAACCTATGCTGCTGTGAGTTAAGAAAGCATCCACATGTTCAGCTCCTCCATAACTGCTTTCCTGTGCATCCCATTCTAGGGAACCTGCAGGGGTTGGTCTAAATGATTACCAGAGGTTCCGTGCAACCCCTACGATTCTGTGATTTTGTTTGGTTACAAGTGGTATTCAATCATTAATAACATTAATGCACGACCAGAAAATAAATGCATGTGATATAAAGAGATTGTCCCCTTAGCATACCTGCATGCTAAAAGACTTACAAGTAAGTGATGTGACAGGGAGCAAAGCACGTACATATTCCCATATATTCTCCTGTGAGAATGGGTCAACAAAGGGGAAGTACTTTCAGTGTACAGCCATTTCAGCCTACCTTCCTACTCCACCTTTTTTCAAGCACAAAGCAGTATTATGTTACCACTGGAATGTTAAATGACTCCTACCCACACACAGATACAAGTTCATGATTTCTTAATGTTTTTAGCGTTCTTAATTCCATAACATTCACTACACTGTTCAATGTATACACAAAAAGTTTAAATTTAAAAAATAATTTGGCAGTATTCATCAACAGCATATCTTGGAAATTATTTCTGCAGAGATTCACAGTCTAGAAGACCATGTTCTATTTACTAGAATAAGTAATCCCCTTCAGTAAATAAACTTTGAACTCAGATCCTCTCTGAGTACACAAAACAAATATACAGATGCTTTTGTGATTTATTGTCAAATACCAGCCTGTCACCCATTCCCATCACTGTATGTTTAACTACCAGGGCTACACTGGGTTAGCAGTGGGTTAACCAGTCCATCAGTCTTAGTTAGGTTGTTAGCTGCCCTAATGCATCAGTTTGGCCAGACAGGCCCCAGCAACTCCAGCAACCTCGTCCATATTTAAAGTGGTTTCAAATTCACAAGCAAATGAAACAAATCTTTTACAAAACACTACCCTTTTCTGAACGGAAATAAAGAGTTCTGGAAAACACACTGATGCCGTACACAGTGATCACACGCAGTCCTCTGCAATGAAACAAAACAACATAAAACAGTCCCAGCACTTCACTGGCCACGAGGAGATGCATGATGCTCACGCCATTCATTAGCACGTTTGGAAACTGCACTTCGCTGAAAAACCAAATATATATAAATATATTAGTCAAAAGTTTTTATCTTTCTGAAAATTTGATTGATAAGATATATCTGAAAAAAAAAATCCATACTTTTTTGATCAAATGTTGCAATTTTACCTTTTAAAATACACTGTCTGATCCTTTCCATTCCATTTCCCCTTAATTGCCATTTTGTCAGCCTCAAACTGCTTCAATCTCTTCCTTAATAATTTACTTGAGGAAAGAAGTAGCTGTGACAGGTTTTGTTATTTAGAAAGCTACTGTTTAGAGAATTCCCTGAAGAGAGTTGTTTTGTTTTTTTTTTTTAACATAACTTGTAGTTACATCATCATTATTTTTAATCATTATTACTATTGTCCCACGTATGACTTTTTTTTTCTCTTCAGTTTCCATGCTTACTAGTTGTTCTATGATTTCTGTCATAAGCATTCCATTACTACTACTGGTTCAATATCTAATGCATGCATAATAACATGAGGTAAATCAGCAGCATTAATACTGCGTTTTGTTTTGTTAAAAGGCGGATGAATCAATATGTGTTAGGCCATCCAGTCTCTTTCAGTCCCTCTAGGACAGACGGTTCATTTCCTGTGTTGCATGTCTGCTTTTATACATGCCTCTGTCTCGAAGTGATGGAGTTCGATCAGATAAAAGGCCCTTTCCAGCACTAAAGAGACTGGAGCTAGTTTCAAGTGAGGCAGTCTGTACTAAAAGCAATGAACTTTTTTTTGAGGGCGATTGGACTAAATGAACTCCAGAGGTCCCTTCCAACCCCTACAATTCTGTCATTCTGTAACTGCCCTGTCGGAAGACGTTAGCTGACACCCTGCAGGTCCTTCTGGAGGGCTGATTAGTTCAGGCTCACCACAAACACGCATGCCACTTCGAAGCGGTACAATGTGTTTCTCTGCAGAGCACCGTCTGAAAGCTGACTGCAAGGCTCTCAGTAGCACCACCATCACCCACCCACAGTGATCTGAGGCATCTCAGGTCAAATTTGACTCTGATCTTTTGGTCTTGGCTACTTTTAAAGTATCATTTAGGAGTTGGAATTGATGATACTTATGAGTCCTTTCCAACTCAGGCTTACCTGTCATGACCCAAGAGTTTTTCTCCTGTCCATACTTCTGGACAGCAAAGCATGGTATGGAAAACAGTTGTTAGTTGAAAGGGCTTTTTACCAGAAAGTGGGGTTAGATGTCAGAATGGCTGGTAATAAATCTATTGTGTTTCAAGAAAAAAAGAAGCAAGTTTCAAATTGATTTGTCAAACAGGACAGGGAGCACCACAAGATGGCACAGTGGAGTGCTTTGTTTGAATTTACCTTTCAGGCTAAGTTTAGCAGAACCTTTTAATATAGACGTTTACTTTGCAATTGGAGAGCTATTCCAATATTCAGAAACATTTCTACTTCAGAGGCAACAAAAAGATATATCCTCCTTATTTCAAAGCTGACAAAAGCAAAGTCATGAATACAGATAGTGGCAAAGCTAGAAAAAGAAGCTTGGAGTAAATGGCTGCTAATTCAAGAGTGAGAGAAGAAACAAGGTATTTTGGAGGTCTGTCAGCAAATTCAAATCTGCCACCTACAAATTTTGTTCATTACCTCCACTACTATAACCTTTGGGCAGCATCCTAACCATTTGTAGAGGGTTCATTAATCACCTTGTGCTTTTTTAACACCTGGAATATGAATGAATATAGGCACTTGCTATACAACCCTGTCTGCAATGTGTAATGTGCTGCAGCAGGTGCTCATCTTCAGAAAGAGATCACCTGTGGCACTATGAGGGCAGCCCCTACACTGAAGCAGCTTGGGATGTGATCACTTCTGGGGCAGACGGGACTCTCTCAACTTGAAGAGCTCAAGAATTTTGTATCTTATCCTCTCATTTTCACTAGCCTAAGAGATGCTTGCACCCATCATGGCATGGACTTTCAGTGTTCTGAGAGATGCCCAACAGAGCACTCAAGCCATGGCAATCCTCTTCAGGCTACAAAACTTTTTCACTCTTCTCATCACTACAAGACTGCCATCAAACACCAAAAAAGAACAGTGCTGCAGAGCACAAACCACCTGAAGACCTAACAACTACATTATTTAAGTCCACTCTGACTCAGGAAAATAGGAAACAGAAAGCAGTGGCATTTCACAGTCGACACGGAGAAAGGGGAATAACATACATTACTTTTTAACTTATCAATGAGGCATATAATCCAAAAGTGATTTTCCTCCTCTGTCTCAAAGTTACGTATAAATAGCTCACTAGAACATTTATGTGACTGCATCTTTATCTTACAATATTTCCCACTTTTGCTCACCTCTGTACACAGACACGATACAGATTAAATGCCAGATTCATGTTACAAAGCACAGTACCAGAATCACTGTAGCACTGTAGGTCAAAAACATTTGATTGACTTGTAATTCGAAAGACCCCAAACTCCAACCTCTGTGTAACAATTTTTTGTTCTTGCACTAGCACTACTTCTCTCCATTAAAAAAGAGCATACGAGGCGCTCTCTTTAGAAATACCTATTCCTGGCATTATGTTTCCTTGTGCACTTTTAAGCAACTACTTTTGGTTTAAGCCTCTGAAGACATAAGGGACTGAAGAATGCAAAGATCTACACATCTTCCCTCTTCCCATCCCGAGCCTCTTTCTGGGTTAATGGACAGCAGATAAAACTGGAAGCAGTTTGGTGGGCTGCGTATGACACTGTTTCTATGCAGAATCAGCTGGAAATAGATTTTGCTGCTTTAGTACTTTTATTCTTATCTTCTTTAACTTCGTCATTTAGAAATGCTAGATTAAATATTTTGCAAACAGCATGTTCTTTGGGGAGAGGGTTGATAGCTTCGTAAGCAAGCTAGACACAACCTCCAAGCAAAATTTTAAACATCAGAAAACAAAAGAAAAAAAAGACTTCAGGAACGGGGAAAAAATATGATCCACAATGCAAGTATTTTATAAGAAACTCTTCCACAATCATTGGTGCTTGCTTTTACTTATCAACAATTAAATGAAGATTCATTTAGTGAAGTGCACTTAGCTCCACTTAATATTAAAATGTATTTTAGATTGTAAGCTAAGATCTATTTAGATTGTAAACTACATTTCCCCCAGATAAAACAAACAAGCACAGTAAAACAATTTTCACAATACTCACTGCCACAAACCACAGTCTCAATAACCTTAGTCTTGGACAACGCAAGGATTAAGAGCCAGTGAAAGACGTCTGTTTAATAAATCTGCAGGAACATATCTTCGCCCACTCCATGCCGTAGGCAAACTGTCACACCAAACAAAACCAATGGGTGGAGAGTTATGAAAATCTCCAAGCCAAGACAGCTCTTTCCTAAAGTAGCCAATGCTATGAGTGAAAGACAACATCCTCTTCCCAAGTAGCTCCAGAGGGGATTGCTGAAGATCGGCACTTCATTATCACCTCAGCAGCCTCAGTGCAAGCATCAAGTATATCAGTTTCCTTTTCCTCCTTTTACTTCTCCACAGAACCCTTTTTCCATCTCTATCCCCTGTAAAATAAAAAGTACACGCTGGCAACTAACTTTGCATTGGCATCCACTCCATTCTTAATTATCTGAGATGTGCTGCAAATCTATCTTTTTATATATTGGTACCATAAAACTGTCACACTTTCAAGGGAGGAATGGTACTTAATGCTAGAACCAGCCATGTGGTTGTTGAAAAGCCTTTAAAAGCCACTACCACACTTCCAATCCCTAAACCTGGAATTTTGTTAAACTGTTTTACATTTTATAAGAAAATATTTTTTATAGCTATTTTTTTCCTACGGTATCACATTTCCCCTCTGCTCAAGAAATTGTTTATTTTAGAACTTAAGCATACCTTTCAAAAATGGGAAGAAGAGAAGGAACTACTCCCTTTTGTTCCACAGGGAAGGCAAAACTAGCAGGGTACTCTCCGGGTGCCTACTGCCATCCCCTCATGCAACTTCTTTCCCACAGCTCTTGCAGCTTATTTTTTATCTACTGGGAACCAAAGATGGTTGAGAAATTCTCTGCTTGCTTAACCAGTGCTGACCACTCAACCCAGCAGGTAAGCTGCTCAGTAACTAGCTTTTCCTGGAAAAAAAAATAAAACACAAAAGCTCCCTTGTCTGACACTTCACCCTTGCAGCCACAGCAGCCATAAAAACAAGGTATGAGCAATGGCCCCACTGCCATCATAGGGCCAATCCCATCACACAGGCATGTTTCTTACGAAATTCTGCAGCAGACGGATGAATTGTCCCATTTACACTGCTTCCACCTGCTTCTGCTCTGCATAAAGTCCTTGAGAAATCCACAAGCAGGAAACCTGGAGGCTGGGCCAGCTTTGCCAGTTCTGACAGTGACACAGCTGACTGCACCTGCCTCCCAGCTAGCTGGAAAGGTCAGGAATTACCACATTCAATAAAAGGCAACTTTGCCTTCAACGTTCTGTAAAAAGTACTTGCAGTTTCACCTTAGTCCTAACACACTATTCTGTGTGCCTAAGAAGCAAAGGCTTGGCAGAAACCAAGTAACCGTTGTTAGCTTGTTATTATTATATGCACTCTTTCACAAAGCCACACAATGTCCATTATCTAAAGCTGATTATTGTTAAAAATGAATATTGTTAAAAATGGGTTGAGTGATCAGCACTGGTTAAGCAAGCAGAGAATTTCTCAGACATTTTAATGCTTTCCAGTTTTGTGAGGATTCTGAAATGTCACCCTAATATTACCAGTGCTTTATTCATAGAGATTCTTATAGAGTATATCAACCTGATAAAATGCACATAGCAAAAAAACATCCCTATTTATCCAGGAAGAACATAAATTTCCAAAAGCTAAATAGGGATCAAACTTCCAAAACCAGCAGAAATCACTCTAAAAATTAAAAATTGCTATACATCAAATACGAAAGCAACAAACAGTTTTACTCTTTGACCTTAGAAGTATAGCATGTTGCACTTGTTACCCTCAAAAAAAAAATCAGTGAGGAGTCAGAGGGCACTAATAATTTGCAAACTACCTTTGCATCTGAAAAAAATTAGAAAAAAGTTCAGCTTGCTTCCAAAAAAAGCCTGCATGAGGTTCTTACGCAAAAGTCCTCTCATTCAAACTGTCTCTCAGAACATTCCTGTGGGCCAATCTTGGTTTTGTAAGCAATGAGCCACATTCTTGATGGCCCACAATCATTCTTCCTTTCATAACTGCCACACAAAAATCTCAAACACAAAAAAAAGCTATTAATTTTAAAAGACAGTTCAGTACTACAACCTTAAGCCATGGACTCAACTTGTCAATACAGGCAACTAAAGTATAAGGAGAATTAAATCCTTCTGGGCTTTATCATTTTATCTAGAACCGTGATTTACACTCTTCAATTTGCAGACTCTTAATTTTTGCTATGGAGGTAGTACAGACTGCTAAAACAGCAGATAAACCTGATAACAGCTTGTGCCCTTTTCAGGCAGCAGTCTCACAAGCAACTTGCTGCCCCCACTCTCCAGCCAGCCAGGCCTTTGGTTCTTCCTCACCAAGTCTCCTCCATCAAGTCTGCAACTCCTTCAGCTCTTCTGCTGACCTCTCCATAGCATTTGCACACAGCCCAAAAACAAACGTTGGGTACCAACAGGAGTAGAGCCACAGGAACACGGTGCTTCAGGTAAACTAACCACATGAGAACCTGTGGCCTTCCAGGCAGGAATGAGCTCTGCACTGCTTGAAGTCATCCCGGTTTTTTGAGATACGAGCTAGGAAACGTACGGCTTCCTGGAAGAAGACAACATAACTGACAGTGCATCCTGACCCAGTTCATAGCCTGCCTGTTCTAGGCTTGTTTTTCCAAGCATCACACTACTGTACTGACACAGCTCCACTAATGATGAAAACAGAGATAATTCAGACAGACAAAACTCAAAGAAGCCAGGATATTTAAAACTTCGAAGGTGGGATCTCTAGGACTGTTTTCACTGCGTATTCAATAAGATGGCTAAAAACAGTCTCTCCTACCACTGGAGATGTATTGCTTTTAATAAAGTTGGGAAGCATTCAAATCAAATTCAACACTTCACAGAAAAATTTTTCATACTGTATTTTCATACATTGGGTTTTCATCTCTGACATGGGACTTTACACAGATTTACACACTTAAAACCAGTGCCTTTATTCTTCAGGTAAACTGTTCACTGAGCCATTGGTATTAAAGACAAATAAAAATATCCCCAAAGGCCATCAGCTCATTACAGAGACAGAGAGAGACCCTTAAATATAACTTTAACCCCAACACATTAAACTTGCTGCTTTAAAAGGTAATATAAGTGGGAAAAAAGTATGTATTTAAGAGACATTTGAACCATATTAAATAAGCATTGCTGTTCTTTCTTTTTTTTTTTTTTTTTCCCTCTTCAAGTTGTGGTTTCTTTGATTCTCAGTGCTAGTGAATGGGGTTTTTTAACTGCAAAACCAAAACCAAATGTTGGTAGCATTTCACAGCAATGTGGAAATGCCACAAAAAAAAAAAAACAAAAAAAAACCCCACAACTACCAACATTCAATCTTTAGCGTAGATTCATTTGCTACTAATGTCTGTCCTTGTCACATTTTATCTCCAAGTAGGATGTTTATACTTAGTTTAGATAGTGCAGGATCTCACAAGCAAAGTTTTAGTTTGAATTACAGGCAATTCATCTCCATTTTTAAGAGCAAAACCTTTAATAGCAGGTTTAAGTTTACATCAATTATGAAGAATGGCACTAAGTTGTACCCACAAGCTTAGCCAAATTTGCTTCTAATGTGACTATTATCCTTAGCCTAACAAAGCTCACAGTAACATTGATCAGCTATTGCTGGAGTTACACACCATCTATCAATTACTTAAACTTACTTTGATTCTGCCAATTTTCTTGTCTTCTCAGACAAGTCAGAAAGGAAACGACAATGTAATCAAGCTGTCTAAATTGCTGATCAATATATGTAAGCCATGACATTTCATACCACTTTTTTTTTTTAATCTTTTCTCAAGATATCTTGTTGCCTCTTATTCTAAACATGTTTTATTTTTTATTGAGCTTCGATTCTTATATCAAGACAAATTTTGTACAAATAAAAACAGTACATTAAAAACTCACTGTAAAAGTCTTTAAATTACAGAGGTAAGCTTTCAAGCACAATGTGAGTGGTTGATCCACAGTCTTGTCAGCAGGTTCACAGGAAATTGTACCCAGCAAAACACCAAGTACAATGAAGATTTGAACTCACGCACAAACACTCCTATTACAGGACTATTAACTGCATTACTCAGAGAAGACCATCAGTAATGTCTGCAACCCAAGACCTTCTACTGCAACAGAAAGATGGAAAGGAGAACCTCACTATCTTCTTTTATCTTCTGTTCCTTATGTCAAAGTCCTGCAATCACAGGACAAAGTTTGTCTACATCACCATTTTTCCTCTTCGGTTGTAATTTCTTTTTTTAAATTAAGAGATCTTCTGCCTCAGACAGAGATCATACAGTACACATTTTTTTGGTAGATTTTTAAAGCTGCTCCCACCTAAGAAGCAATTAGCATATATACATGTGATTGAGGTCCAGATTAAGAAACGTAGATGCCATGAGCAAGTAGGTGCAATCCTTTGAAGAAAAGATGCCCAATATCAGGATTTTAACTTAACTGGCCACCTCTATACCTACTTTTTGCATAACAAAGATTGCAGCACTCTATCTAAGAACACTATCACCAGAGCAGTAACTTCAATTCCTCCCATGCCTCTTGCAGGAGTTGTGGAAATGGAGTGCCTGTGGCTGTCATTAATAAAAAGTATGAAAAACTTTAAAATACGCAAGAGTAACAAGAGGTTCGCTTCAGTTTCCTGAGTCCCACACAAACACCTAAGAGCTTTCAAAGCATGTCACTGACCCCTCACGGCACAAGCCACTTAATTCCATAAAGCTTCTGAATTGCAAGAAATTAACTAGGATATGAAAGCACAACATCCTTCCCAATGTTCATTATTTATGATATGGCTCTGGTGTAACAATCTCACTATAAATATATGTTGAATGAATAAAAGCTATCTAGAAGCACTGGTAATTGATAACATTTCCTTCGAAAGGGTAAAGCCTAAGATCACAGGATTCCAGGAACCCTGCACAGGAGCAGTGCTGCAATTGTCTGATGGGTCTGTATCAAAAGAACAAGTTTAGCAGCCTCAAAAAATATAAGATCAGATGGTGATGTGATGTAATGCACAGCAGCCTCATAGGGACAAAACTCAAATCCAACTGTTCTGGGCATCAATCCCGGAGAGAATTAACTTCTTGGGACCTAGCAGAAAGAGTAGTCAGTAGACAAGGAATGCTCCTACTGAAGAATAAATTGCAAGGAGGAATAAAAATTAGACTGAAGCTGACCAACTTTCAGTTCTGGCTCAGTATGATTTGTTCTATGAAGAAACAAGAAAAATCATGCTTACTGTTTAAGACCATCTTTTCTGGAAAGCTTGGCTGCTACGCAGCCTGCAAATGACAGCTGCTCTGCTCACATAAAGTAGGGCCAACATAATCAGGATACACTAGGCTTCCTGACCGTAAGCATACAACTCATGAAGGTCATGTCTGACTCCAGCTATTGAGTTGATCTACATCCTGAATAGACTCAAAATTTCATGAGGAATTTTCTTCTTCCCCATCAGGTCGAAGCAGATAACACGACTAGAGAAATCCAAACACGTACATTTTGCACAGACTGAAAAAGAGGGTTCACGAAAGGGTTAAATCTGTGTCAAGTTAGGCTGTCCTCATTTAAAAGCAGTGAACACATGACATGTCCTAGAGACTAAGCCCTCTCCCAAAGATAAATTCACCCTGGGCTAAATTTGTCACCTTTCATATGCCCGCATTTCAATCCCAGCACACTCAGTTTTTATGTTTTCAAATGCACAGCCTGCCCTTTTGTGTACAGCTGCTTCAGTGCTATTTGCACCAGGTTTATGCCTGGAGGTCCCTCTGTTCCTATGCCCATAGCTTGAGAAGCTTATAATTGGCAGATATGGGACACTAAATAATTCTCACAGAAAAGCCAGGAAGCTTCTGAAATCATCAAACAAGAAAAAAAAATAGCATCTCTATGGAGGAAAAATGAACAAAAACCAGTGACAACATAAAACTTAATGAAAATATTTATTTCCAGCCCACTCTGTTGATGTTATAAACACACTTCTTCTCAGTAGCAAACATAGATAGTCGCAGCTAAATTCATACTTCACATGACTACACAGAATTGCTTGCAGCACAAGAAGCACTAAATCAGCCTCAGCATCTGTATTCTAGGTCACACTTGCATGAAAGCAGGGAAGATAATGAAGGAGATCAGCCACAAGGGAAATGTCTCAGTACACAACATGTGGTCTTACCATGCCATTTCATATTACAGCTCATCCATGGTAACTACAGGGCCGAAAGGGCAAACCCCACCATACTACTCCAATACTGGCAATTCTACCACCATCCAGCCACTTGCTCAAGTCCACACATCCAAGTGTGAGCTACCAAGCACCTGCACACTAAATCAGTTTTCTCAGAGAGGCTGATATTAATCTGCAATCAATCCAGATTAAATGTGTCGTAACAATTCAGCTTAAACTGCTGAAGCAGTTCACAAACAGGTACGCATGCCCAAATCCACACAACTCACCCTGCCAGGGGAATAATAACCTCTACCAAAGGGCAGGTGACAAACAAAAGTTGAAGTGTCCAAAAGTTGGCACATTTAGACCAGCCAGATACTTACCATTTTGTACTGGAGGGAGAATCTTTTATAATGAGCTGGATAAATTCCATGATTTTAAATGCTACCTTTTCACTTTTTTTTTTGCACATCCTCAAGAGAACAAACCCCCAAGGAGGCAAGAGAATCCCAGCCCAGTTGTCGGTTTGTTTTTTTTTTTTTTTGTTTGGTAGGAACAGATGTAAGGTAGGTATTGTTATTGTAAAGGACAGCAGAAGAGGGAGAGTAATGCAATTAAACCAAGCAATATATCACAGCTGGATGACTTCGAGCCATTCAGCGATTTAGACCAAGCCCTGGCAGTCCTCCACTTTGGTAATTACCATCTAACAGTTCACCCCTAACATAACAGGCATGGATGCGTTATCTGGAGATGCCTCTGCTGCTAAGCCTTGCAAAGCTCTTCCATGTCCAAAGGACAGCAGCTGCAAAACCATGGAGGTTCCTGAAGGAGTAGCAGACACTGGAAGCTAAGTACAACAGGTCACAAGGGCACCAAGGAGCACAGCAAGAAGCCCATAGAGGAAGGTTTATGTATTTGTTTAACCACTACACTTGAACAATCAGTACCATTTGGGCTGATTAATCTTAGAAAATACATGTGTATATTTTTATGCACACATATATCTTTCCCTTTCCCAGAAAGGAAAAGCCAAATGAATTTACACTCCACACTTCAGAAGCACCAGGCTGAAATCCAGCTCTTCTGACACCATTGCCACGTGGCATTCATTAAGAGTTAGCAGGCTTTTGCTCTCCTTTATTAGGTATCTGAGTATTCATAGGCTGAGCTCTGAATTTCATTTAAAGAATTAACTTGAGTGCAGACGGGAGTACTTGTCCTGTCAGTCCTTGCCCATTCTTCAGAGAAAGGAAGTGGTTCAGACATGTTGCATAACTGCTCATCGGCACAATCAAAGAGCTTGGACAGTAATTGGAAGACTAAAACCACTTCTTCAAATAGGTGCAAAAATATGTCTTGAAAAGCCCATTAACAGCACAGCATTCAACTCCTCTCTGTGTCAGATCTTCTATATCGTTCAGAATAATTTAGTGCAGGACCCAAAGAAAATGTCCTCCCATGGGTATCGATGCTAATTCACAGAATTAGGAAGCAAACTCAAGCAAACTGAAGAAAACTGACTTGACTGTAAAATAAGCTTCCACTTTCAACTAATTAACCTGGTAGCATGCCTAGTTTCTACACCCTAACATATATAAAGGGTGTCATCTTTGTCAAGTTGGTTGTAATTCTAGCACTCCTGACAGTTAGCAATGCATAAGTGGTTTCTGAAGTGCCCTTTCAGTTACCATATTGTTATCACTTCAGTCAGATTAAATACATTCACATTTAAGACACTTTTCTAAAAGGTCTACCTGTTAAAAGAAAAAAAAAATATAAAGACATAATAGAAAGGACTTGCGCTCAACTACGCTCACATAGTTTGCTCTTTGTTTTTTGATTTTCAAATCAAAAAGCAAAGATCACCTATATGGTACTCTCCACAGCATCATGGAAGAAAACATTATGTCTACTGAGACTAGAAGGAAGTAACTTCTAGGCAAAGAGAAGTACAGATATTCAGCTGGTGAAATCAAAAGGAAAAAGCATAAAGACATACAACCTGGAAATCCTCTTGCTTCTGAAGTAATAAACACAAATAGAAGGAAAACAAAATCAAGATATTGTTCAGATTTTTTTTCTTGTTGAGATACATGCATACAAATACACAGTGGAAGGCAAAAATAAGCCAAAGTATACAAAGAAATTTTTCTGCAGGAGTTCTCTAGTATTAAGTGAGATGAAAAGACCATCAAGAATGCTTGGGATATTCTTCACAACAACACAGGCAGCTGTCCATTTGTAATGAATACTTAACAACTCCTGGCAGATTGATAAAATAGAATCGTAGCAAATAAAAGATAACATGCTTGACTGCATAAAACCTTACTCAGTGTGCAACAGAGTACCCTTAGTTTCATCACAGCACTTCGCACTGCTGCAGCAATACTACTTTCCAAGGGGAGTACTGTGACAAAAAAAAAAACAAAAAAACAACAAAGCTACACCTTACGCTCCTCTTTAGGAAGTTCTTGTAATAAGCTGCAATCTAAAACTAGACATCTTAACACAGGACATTCTCCAGGGCTCTTTTTAATATATTTGCAGAGCTCCAGGGAGGATTTAACCCTTAGGGAGACCAGGGGTGTGTGCCTTGCCAGGCGTGCCCTGGGAGCTGCCCAGCCCCTGTAAGCTTCCTCATCTGCCCTGGGCAGAACCCACATCCCCAGCCATCCCTCTTGGCCCCTAAGCAAGCTTTGCCATTCTCTATTTGATCCTGACAGCAGAAAGTAAGCACAAGAGAAATATGGCTTTGAAAAAAAACAAATGCACAATGAAAACCCAGCTTATCTAAATGGCCATCAACCTAAACAGTCAATAATCTAAACGGCCACCAACACACAGTGTTGGGAACCTAGGCAGAATCCCATCTACTTCTCTTCCAGGCTTTCCCCATCAGCCACCCAGGCTCTGTCAGAATGGATCTTTTTAGCTGTCTATAAAGTTTTGGCTCACCAATCCTCACCACTGCCAGACAAAACAGGTTTTGTAACCTGCCTAGGACCAAGAGCAGAATTTTAACAGCTAAAAACTCAGGAATTGTTTATTAACCACCCTCAAGGCTTTTCCAGGAAGTATCTTCTTTCAGGCTCTTGGTTGCTACTGCAGCCTGCTGTCATTATAGCACATCCACACAGCTACACAAGAAGAGTTAAATAAGCACTGCAAGGCAAGGTCAGCCAACCACACCACAGATAAATAAGGAGTTTGCTTAATTAATTACAGAGAGCTGTACATTAATACTTGCACTTAAGGGGGAAAAAAAAAAAAAAAACAAAAAAACAACCAACAAAAAAACACCTACAGAGATGGTTACCTCGCCAAATAAGAGCCTTGCATAAATACAACAGAAGTACACCACAGCCCTACATCCAATATTGCACCAAACAAACCAGAGGTAGGTAATAAGGATGGTAATGTACCCAATAAAGAGCAAAGATGTAAAAACTGCAAGGCTTTCATCACTGGAGGTCAAGTTAACAAGATAAGCTATATCCCAAGGCAGTAGCCTCTATCAAATACAACAGGGCTGCATCACCAGCTTATTTAACAACCCAGACATTTTCCTAACAGATAGAGAAATAACTATACTAATTGTATTACCTAAGATGTTAACTGTACAACAACAGAACAGATTGTTATACTGCTTTTCAACAGTGTAAAGGAGCTAGAAATTCAGTAATGAACATCCACATGGGTAAATGAAACAGTTAAGGAAGAACTTTGGGAATTAATCCCGCTCTGCTCCCTCAGCAGCTGTCAGACTGCAATGATGAGCTATTTATCTTCCATCAACAACGCTGTCAGCAGACAAGCAGAGTCACTGGGGAAGTCAGCTGCAGTCCACACCCCTCACGATATCAAATTCATGCCTTTGAGGAAGGAGATATGAGGGAGTGCAGTCATTTGCCCAGCCACCACAGGAGTAGTGAAATACTTGTACCCCAGAGGCCGGGCAAATTCTCTCCACTTGCTTATTCGATGCTTGTTGTCTCGAGCAGAGAAGAACTACTCTCCACAAGGGAAAAAATAAAAATACTCCAGCTATCTGCTACACTTTCCCATCACTGACTCTGAACTGACCGCGAGAGCCCCTACACCTTTGAATGTAGGTGCTTCCAAAAAGGTACATAAAGAGCACCTTGAACATTCAAAACACCATGCTGGCTCCTGATGCTCATGGTATCACAGAAAAGTATGACAGTCATACACGTCTAGCCAGAACACCTAACTCAGACCTAGAACTAACTCCAAGCAAGGCGTGAAGAAACAACTTCAAATGCACACATGGGCAAGGCAGCTCTAGTGAACGGATGCTGCAACATTCACCCAACTTCGCCCACGAGATCTGGTGACAAAATGCTGCTATCAGCCTGGCTGAGGAGTCAGGTGGTCTGCATGCTGTTTGTTTTCCAACCTGGCACTCAAAGTGACCCCCAAGCTCCTCTCCCAATCTCTTCCAGGCCCAAGCAAGAGACAAGACTGTGTGGCCTTTTGTTTCTCCTGTATCCTGTCTTTGTTTCCTGCAAATCTGGTAGGTGAGCAACTGGAGTACATGCTGAGTCAGGCCGGGCCTTATCAGTTCATTTAACAATCCCATCCCTCATCTCTGATTAAATCACAACAGTCAACAGCCTTATCTGGCTGTAACCCGGATCAAATGCAGCAACTCAACATTGTGTCACCAATGACTCCAGAGGACGTCAAAGACATCAGCAGAATAAACCTTACAAACCACATGGTCATTTTTTTACTAGTAAACCCATAACAGCTCCAAAAGCAAACCAGAGTCCATCCCCAGAAACAACTCCAGATGCTTTCCACAAACCACTCCATCCAACTTACATTTAGAAGCACTACTGGCACACTTTTCAGCCATGAGCCACTGCTCAAGATACAAAAGAAATTGCTTTGTACCCTTAGGAACAACACAATAGTTCTGGTTGGTGGCCATGAGTCATGGGTATTTGATGTACTGTCTGAAACCAGGAATCTGCTATAACGGAAAACTTCAGGAATGGGCATGTTTCAAAGTTGTTTGCCTAGGGTCACATACATATTAAAATACCAATTTTCATCAGCGATGATTAAATTTACTCAGCAAGAACTTCTGTGAATTAAAAAAGTTCTCAGCAGAAAGTTCAGCTCTTTGCCGTTTAACATTACAGAATGCAAGTTTACCTCAAAAACTTGAAGACATCCAGAAAAGATTATTCCCTAACAGATCAGCAATGAAATCTCTTTCCTAAAAACAGATGACCAGTACCTCAGGTAGTACACCAGCTCTTCCCCTGTGTGTCACTGTCCCTATATTCAATACATAATCCAATTCTTTCATGTGCTCACTTTTGCTGAACTGCCATAATCTCTCCCTCAGTTCAGCAGACATATGGCCATATACAGACAGCAATGGAGATTTGCAATAGAAGACAGGATTAGCAGTGCCTTTAAAAAAAGAAAAAAAAAAAGCAACAATTTACTGCTAGACACATCTTTTCTTTCATTTAGACACTGTAACCAATATTAGAACTACTGCTACTCATTATTATTGTTTTGACAAGAAAAAAAAAAGAGGATGCTTTCTTTAATAAAGATGTTACTTTGAAAATTCATTAATGATTGTGGGCGTTTCCACTGAAAGTAATTCCCAGCCAAGACCTGTAGTAATTTCTCCCTCTCCAAATTTAATTTGTCATAAAGGTAGAAAAAAAAACAAGCAGGCATTGACTAGTAAGAACTCCTCTGAGATTCTACCCCACCATTTTTGCATCTAAACACAGCTCTGACAAGGCTCTTCCTCACCCTGGAAAATGCCTTTTAACAGCAGAAACATCCCACCTTGCTGATGCCTGAGTTTCTAAGGTGTCATTAGATCGTCTCCCTTCCTTGCTTTGCTCTGAAGAAGCCATTGTCAGCTCCAAGCAGCAAGCAGGAGAAAGGAAAGAAGGCCAACAGAAAACAGTAAGACTACAGAGAAATATCTGCACGAGATTCCTGAAGAGGAAATGGAGACAGGTAGAAGGAAAAAGCCCAGATTATCCTTAGCACCATTAAACAACATCGATGTACCAAACAAAATTCAAAAATTAATTCAAGTTTGTTCTGTAATGCAACGAGTGTGGCTGTGGATAAGCCAAAATCATCTTTCAACTGCAGAAGTGTTACCAGCTGTTTTACGGAGCTTAGATTCTGCTCACAAAGTGCTTCTGTCTGTGTGTAGCCAAGTTCCACCAGGACCCAACATTTCCCATTGCTAGGCTTACATGCTGCCTCCTTCCAACTCTCATCCTCAGTCGGTGAGCCTGCTGGCCAGTCTCCAACAATCCTTGTGGCTTCAGGATACCTGGCTCACCTGATAATGTTGTTTAATTCCAGACGTATTTCATTTAAAAGGAAATTTGTTCCAGCAATATTGAAATAAAAAATCTGTGCATGTCATATAGTAACAGATACCAACCCAAACAAAAAGAACCTGTAATGTGCAATGTAATAGTTCCCAATCTCATGCTAAACAAGCGCAGCAGACATAACCAGCTCTTGGAAAACAGACAGTTACTTCTGTCAATGATCAATCTGCCGCAGTTTAACCAACTTAACCATTTTCATAAATGTTTAGGCAGGCATATTAGTCATCTTTCCTTGACTTGGTTCACTGGGACAGCACAGCCTGTGCGCACATTGTCACCAATCAGTGCATGCTTATACCTAGTTTGTACCATGTTCAAAAGCCACAGCGTGCTTTGATGCTTCCTCTCTGACTCCCATTGCTGGCTGCAGTGTAACTCCTCCACTTACTATGATGCTAGTTCAAATATGCATAATGCCAGGCTATAGAGGTTTCCTAAAGCACCGAGGAGAAGAGGGGAAGCAGCAAGCAGAGGTCTGGGAACAGCAATGAGCTGTTCATCTTGGACTGTGCACACTAAGTTAGCTCTCCTAAAAAACTTGACTGTTTATCATTTGCACTCTGTTCTCACCTTCTTAATCTGGGAGTTCACTGTTAAAAAGTTAAAAAGCTGTTGTGAATCTTCTCACTCAAAACTGAGCAATCCCTAATGTCTGCATGTACCAATGCACAGATCTTGCTCTCTGTGCATTGAGGTGCAATTACAAAGCTAGATAAGGCCTTCCAAGACACTTTCATGTGAGATGGGGCTTTTCCCACAGCACACCTCTCAGCATGGCTTTTATTAAAATATAGAAAAGTTGACCCTGGGCTCCAGAAGACAGGATAACAGCATCATAGCAAGTAGCACCTGCCACAGATATGCTAATGGTACAGACTTTTTAGTGGTGAGCACAGCATTGGTTATAGGGATATCTGAGCCACACTGGCTCTTGGCTCCACAGTGCTGCAGTCCAAACACATCATCACACAAAGCAGCACCTACTATAAATTTTAACAGTCCTATCTACTCTGTAAGAAAAAGAGCATTATTTTGCAGGGAATCTTAGCAATCCATGAGGTATGAATATCCAGAGGTATGTAAAATCCAGCAGCATTCACCTAAACTGAATTCTACCAGAATAGTCATTTTCTCCAGCAGATAGCATCTGCTGAACAGAGCTGAGGAGTTACACTGGGTTGGAAGGGATAGCTATCAACAGCTGAGAGGAAAGGAGAGGGGAAACAGGGCAGCAAAACTTCTTGGGTTGGTTGGCAGCCAGAACTTCATTTTGACTCCAACCTCCTGCAGATCAGGGGTGGCATCTGCTGTGAAGCACTTCAGCTCAAAATGATCTCCACATAAATATTCCTATAGCATAAATAAATCAATAAATACAGTATTTAATTCTGCAACACTTGTGCAAGCTTTTAGTTAGTTAGTTAATGGTATCAACTTCTAGAAAGGAATGTGGAAATTTTTATATGTGAGAGCAAAGTGTGGTGAGAGTATGACCCAACAAACACAATCATTATGAAAGAGATCTTCAGAAAGAAAATACGAGCCACATTCTATTTTTACACTCATAGAGTAGAAGCACTTTGATAGCTATAAACAAATCATTGAGTTTTGCCATCAATTTAAGCAAAAAACTATGTGACACTCGAGGGACAGAATATCATGCATGTATTTGTCTCTAACAATTTCTGTGCTTGGCATAGTTGAAAAAAAAAAAAAAGCACAAATCTGCTGTTCCTCATCTTAGAAAATGTTTTTATACAAATAATTATCATTCTGTATCAAGCTCTATACTATATGAGGCATGCAGAACTATAGAAGAAAAAAGATTTTCAGTGCATCCTGAAAGTGCATTGTAAGTGCGTCTAGATCAAAACACACCACCAGCAGCTACATCTACAGTGCGTGCTTCAAATGACAAACAAAGAAAGACTGCCTTCGTGTGTCACAGGATGCACAGATCTGTCACCTGTGACAGAGCTGTTGGAGTACAGGGTTAGGGTTAGGTTTCTGGAGTGTGTGGACACTCCTCTTCCAACTTCACCTGCTGAGTCACAGATCAGAGATCAGCCTTTTCAGCTGCTCTGAGTCAAATGTTGGAAAGACACTGAATGCGCATACACATTTATTCTAACTACTCTAAATTTAGCATTCCAACGAAGTTGCTATTCCCTCCTTCTCCCTTCCACAAGATAAAAGAATGCACTGAAAAGGAACACACAAAAATCAACCAATCTGGTCCATGAAACATGAGCTACATTCACAGGACAAAAATAGAAAGCTTTCATCTTTCATTATCAGACACTCTACCACACAGAACGGGAAGCTACAGCTTGAGGCAACTGTAGGTTTCAAACACTTTAAAATGTGAGCACAGCTTTCCTTTTCTGCTCTGTGAAAGGCTAAAACAGGTCGGCTCAACAAGGACAAAAGCCATTAGAGTGGAACAAGCCTCTCCAGTTGAAATCCAAAGAGAAGAGTCCAGGGGCAGGCAACAGCATCACTCCCACTTCATAACTTCTAATGTTCAGAATGACAGCCCTCATCTTTCGTGTTTGGTGTTTCTAAAATTGTATGTTTTAAAATCAAATTCTAAAATTGTAGAAGTTGTATGATTTCTAGCTCCCAGAGGAAAAAGGGAAGAAGAAAATATCATTGCCAGAGATGTGATGATTCATGAACTTCAAAAATTTTACTTGCTCAAAGCCCTTCAGCCTCCCTCTAAAGTCAACAACCTGAATTTAAAGGGATTTTAACTGCTTCCTATGGTTTGGAGTCCCTTCAGCCTCAGATCTTCATGGTCTCAACAACGTATGCAGCCATCTGCCAAGCTTCGATTTTCTGAATGTTTTTGTTTTAAAATTAGCACTCAGTGAAAAAAATCACCATACAATGTCACAGTACTTCTTCAGATACAGTTTTTCTGGTGGCTTCATTCTCTTACCTGCCTACGTCTACTTCATAGTTCTGCAGTGACATCAGACACTATTCCAGGTCCTCGCACCTCACTAGCCAGGAAATGCTTTTATGAACCTGAAATGCCACGAACAAAGCCTGCATAAACTCAACAAATTGAGTCAGTCTGGCTCTTTCCATCACTCGTGTCTCACCCACTCCTAGATTTACTCCACACATGGCATGTTTGTGGAAGATGGGGATATTCATATTTCATAACCCAGCCACATGCTTCTGCCTTTTCTATCCTTGCAAATCCTGAGAGATAGCAGAGAAATTGCTTCCTTTTATATTGACAAAGTTTAGCAAAACCACCTTTTCCCGAGTAAAAGGAAGCAATGCTTAGAGGGAATCACCTGCAGCATGGAGAAACTACGTTGGAAAGAGCAGCAGCTTCCAGCATGTGGCATAATACAGATGCAGGAGGAAGAGTGGTCCAAATAAAGACCATTTGTTTATTTTTTTCTACAGCATCGCTGTTTTTTTTTTAAATAATGAAATGAAAATTTCACCTGGGCATCCCACAACATTTTCACAGAGAATCTGACATCATTGTGTCTTACAGACAGCTTCCAACAGTTTCCAGATGGAATTATCCTTCTTTTACAGCCTGGAAAATCCAAAGTGCCTGTGAGGCAAAGAGAACAAAAATGGGAGCTAGACCCAAGGAGCTTAATGAACTCTGAACTAGAAACACCTCAATAAACAGTATCTACGGATTTCAACTGGCAAATGAAATAGCAGGGGTAGACGCAAAGGCTTCAATAAAACTGTTAAGTACCGGGAGGTATATGATTTGAAAATCTTCAAATACAATAACTTAATTAGAAAACAAAAACAGCAGAGGAAGTGGAAAACAAAAACAACTAATCCAAGCAACTGCTGCTAATAAAAATCACCTCGGCAGAAGCATATGGCACTAGAACATATCGTAATAGGAGGCATAATTAAAGAAAGAGGTTAAAGAAAAACAGAATAAAACACAGCACCCGTTTGCCAGCACCAGCAAAAAGCCCACACAGACCAACACGACACTTCTTTTAAACATAGCAGCTCATTTTCTAGGCAAAGGAAGTAGGCCAGTCCTGACACAGCCGAGCACCTGGCAGCACACAGGGCATGTTAGAGCAGAGATGGGAATTAAGAAAAGAACTTCATGATGGGCAGGAGAGTTATGGGGAGGGATAAATTCAGGGCATACATAGACCAGATTACTACACAGGTCAAGTTCTTGTCTAGGACACTATGAATTGCCATTCCCATATTCTCAGCATTAAGTCTAAAGTCCATCATTAAGTGGCTCAGTGGAGAGACAATCGCTTGCATGCTAGGATAACAGACAGCTCCATGTATTTGTATTCTGAGAGAACTGTAAGTGTGCTTCATGTATTCAGCAAGTTTTGGAGAAAAAAAAAAAAAGCTACTTGAATTTACAATGATTTAAACTGGCACAAAAGCAAGGATGGCTCAACTGTTTGTGAGTGCATGTGCGTACAAAATCAGAAGGTTTCCGCAAGGAAAACAGGACATCGCATGGGAACAGCAGAGGCAGGTGAACTGTGTTCTGGGATGCATTAAAAAAGGGGTGGCCAGCAAGGGGAGGGAGGTAATTGTCCCCCTCTACTCAGCTCTTGTGAGGCCCCATCTGCAGCACAGCATCCAGGCCTGGGAACCCAGTACAGGAAGGACGTGGAGCTCTTGGAGCGGGTCCAGAGAAGGGCCACTGAGATGATCAGGGGGCCGGAGCACCTCTCCTACGAGGAAAGGTTGAGGGAAGTGGGCTTGTTTAGCTTGGAGAAGAGAAGGCTCCAGGGAGACCTCATTGTGGCCTTCCAATATTTGAAGGGAGTGTATAAATAAGAGGGGGAACAGCTGTTTACAAGGGTGGATAGTGATAGGAGAAGGGGGAATGGTTCTAAACTGAGACAGGGAAAGTTTAGGTTAGATATTAGGAGAAAGTTTTTCACATGGAGGGTGGTGACACACTGGAACAGGTTGCCCAAGGAGGTTGTGGATGCCCCATCCCTGGAGGCATTCAAGGCCAGGCTGGATGTGGCTCTGGGCAGCCTGGTCTGGTGGTTGGTGACCCTGCACATAGCAGGGGATTGAAACTCAATGAACATTGTGGTCCTTTTCAACCCAGGCCATTCTATGATTCGGAGGGGGTGGGAGAGGGAGGGGCTATAGCAACTGGAACTGGATTCAATGAACCACTCCTCCTTTGCCAGCATTTCCCTCATTCATAAATATTTTAAGGTACCTCCCTCCTCTTCCACAAGAACTTATTCTAAGAATATTTTCAGTTAAATATTCCCACATTGTGATGATAAGATTAAAACTATTCTTTCTGGAGGAGAATGAGAGCAGCTTTGTTTGTTTTAAGCCATACTATGCCTCCTTGCTCCGAAAAAGTCTCAAAGACACTAAGTCTCTCTGAGGGAACAAGCACTGGAACTGGATTCAGGACAGCTACACCCAGTACAGAGTCTCTTCAGAAGGACAGAGCACGAAGAATGTGTAGCAATAGGTCTAGTTAGTATTTTATATGGTTGAAATATAACAATCACAGACTTCACTGTGAAAAAGTAAGATTTAATAAAAAACTCTTCTACTTATATACCCATAGTTATTAATCCCTACTGACTGGCGCTTCCTATTACTATCCAGCTGTCTTTCTTACAACTAGTCAGAGGAAGCCTGGTGGAATTTAGGCTGCTAAATTTGTGTGACATCACAAAAATTTAGTATAAGCAAGGGGAAGCCTCAGCTTGAGGTGGGAAGGCTTGGCATCACACTGTCCTCCTCCTTCAGCTTACAGAATTCATTTCATATACCTATAAAGGCCAGATTCTATATTCCAATTAGGTTACACTACAGTGTTCCTACCAACACATCTCATTGGGAAAATGGATAAATGCAGATGTAATAATGAGAAAAAGGGTTGATACAAGCCATTAAAAATCATCATAATAATAAAAAGCTAACAAAAACCACCCGTCCACAAACAATGGATTGAGAACATCATGATATGTAGGACACACACAATTAGCTGCCAAGATGCAAATAGTAGTAGAAGATAATCAAGAACAACAACGAAAAACACCAGAACAGTTATTTTTATTAGAGAGAACCACCAAAATATCCTTAGAACAAGTCAGGAAATCTGACCTTATTTCTTCCAGTAAGTTGCAGTAACAGGAACAGCAGAGTCTCAGTGGAGACCTTATTGCCCTCAACAACTCCCTGACAGGAGGTTGTAGTGAGGTGGGGTTCAGCTTCTTCTCCCAGCTAACTAGCAATAGAATTAGAGAGAATGGCCTCAAGTTGTGCCAGGGAAGGTTCAGGTTGGATATTAGGAAAAATTTATCTAGGATACTTGCCAAGCGTTGGAACTGGCTGCCCAGGGAGATGGTCACTGTTCCTGGAGTAGTTCAAGAACCACTAAGATGTGGTACTAAGGAACATGTTTTAGTGGGCAATATGGGTGGTAGGAGGATGGCTGCACTGGGTGATCTTAGAGGTCTTTTCCAGCCTTAATGATTCTATGATTCCTGAACTAGAAGTAATTTTTTATTTTATATAAATACTAAACTCACAATTCTATACAGAAATATCAAGTATCTTAGAAGAAATAAATGGCTTTTATTTATTTATTCGTAAATATTTAAAGCACAAACCAGGCATATTTGTCTCTTCTGCATAAAACAAGCAAGGAGACTGAGACAATTAAACGAACAAATCCAAAACAGCTCACACAGAAGAAAAAGAAGAGCAAAAAGGTAAGGAAGGGGAAAAATCATGCTCGATAAGTCAAAGTAGATTTCTATTTCTTATTACCTTGCTAAATAAAGGCTCCTGCATATTCCTGGATGGGAAGCCCCTGTACTCCAAAGTATCCATTTAACATCTTTGCTTCTTATCCTATTTTAAAGTTTGTGGAAGGGATAATGCCTTGGGCAATATGTACACAGTTATGCCTGAACTAGATCAGGTTGCTAAAACAGTCTAGCCATGCCACAATGAAGCCACTGCTGGCAGCTCTCTGTTCTCCTTTCCATGTAACACAGCCTCCAGCATCCAATCTGCTACGGTCAAGGCTTGCCAAGGAATCTCTACCCTCACATAGAATCCTGTGGATAACTACTTATAATCAACAAATATACAGATGTATAATCAACAAGTATATAGAAAAGTTAGGTTGGTCTTTAGAGAGCGTATAGCTGGAAAGATTATCACATTGGAGAGGGATAATTGGAAATGAATGGAAAAACTTACCCGTGTCCTGGGATCACAGAAAAAGACCCCCAGAGGAGCAATCTCCAGAGAGAGATGCTTCCTCAGTGGCAGTCAGCTCTTAAATGG
This sequence comes from Meleagris gallopavo, assembly GCF_905368555.1. Classification (NCBI taxonomy): domain Eukaryota; kingdom Metazoa; phylum Chordata; class Aves; order Galliformes; family Phasianidae; genus Meleagris; species Meleagris gallopavo. Next base: position 35,976,058 of record NC_139406.1, read on the forward strand.
GGTCTAGGAGAGGTGGAGCCAGGCTCCATCCCTTTCGGTCACACAGCTGAATTGCCTTCACCTGTGCTCCCAGGGCTGACTCATTGCTCACCTCAGGTGATCAATCAGAGGTTCAGACTATGATTCAACAGTTCCCACACAACTACAACTCTGGATTTCTAGACACAATTACAAATAATGGAAGAACAGGTAGCACTGAAATATCTTGGATTTTTCAGGCCAAGACAAAGCAGAGCTCAGTCAAATCCTCTGCTAACTTCCCCCACCAAAGAAAGTCTCATCACACATGGGCATGGCTGTGATTTATGCCATCAACTTGGACTGTTACCTCAGTTTACAACTCCTTCTCCTCTACTTTGAGTAACCCACAGCAGCCATAAATCCTGCTCAAGATGGAAAAAACCACACAGCACAGCCTCCAGCAAACCAGGCACTCACACAGAGATGGATCCTTGAGCACGCCAGCGATGCTTAAAGGTCCTACTCTAAGGCAGGAACTGCTTTTATTAGTATGAAAAAAAGTTTCAAATACATTTTTGTTTATCATAAATCTTCAGTTTTTCTTTTCTTATTTGAACTTTAGTTTTAAACACAGTCCAAACATATAATTACCCATCTTGAAACCCTAATTTCAGGGGATGTCCAATTCATAGTAGAACATCAGGATATATCACATATATGAAACATGATTAAAAACAAAAAATGTGTTGTTTTCTTTTTTTTTAATCCATGTTAATTAGTATCCCTTGTGCTTGGTTACTGCCTTGACCAGATATTTCAGCTGAACATTTTAGAGAAATGCTGATTCTTCTGAAGGCTCAAATAATAAAAGACCTAGCAAAAGTATGGTATCATATTCCTAAATATTTTTATCCTGAAGAACTTTCAAGTCCCAGTCAGGATCACAGCCACACTGTGCTAAAGCTGAGAAAAAAGTATATTTAGATCTGATCTCTCTCCAGTGCTTTTGCAAAGAGACATGCAGCATATGGCAGATGAAAAAAAAAAAAAAAAAAAAAAAGCAGAGGAAGAGACAGGAGAGAAAAGAGTGACAATTAAAAATACTTCATATAGTTCAAACAAAATACTTTATGTGCACATACACACACAAAAAAGAACCCTACCTTGTAATGAGCTCAGCATTTCATGGGAATGTGTGGAAGCATAGACATTTTTAACTGTAATAAATTACAACATATCATTTCTCTGACAATTGTTTTGCCCTCCATTTGTTTAATAACCAGAGTAGTCACATGCCTTATTTCTAGTTAATATTTTAAACAATTAAAAAAATTATAAATTCATACCATTTGAAATATTTCAATGGCTCTCAAAAAAAGAATTACAGAATGGCCTGAGTTAGAAGCAACCTTACAGCCCACCCAGTTCCAACCCCATCCAATCTGGCCTTGAGTGCCTTCAGGGATGGGACATCCACAGCTTCTCTGGGTAGTTTGTGCCAGTATTTCAGAACTCTCATTTTCAGAATACTTTTCAAAATACTGGTGAGGTGGGTTTTTTTTTCTAATTTCAGATAAGAAAACATTAATTTCCTATTGCAATGCTAGAACTTCCAGAAGGACAAAGTATGAGTAAACTATCATAAGCCAATGACTTATACTGTAACATGGTGACCTTTAACAGGTAACTGAGAATTTACATGGGCTCACTCCAGGCAGAATTTAGAATGGATATTAACTTACCTTTCACCATTTTAATGTCAAGTGACATAACATCAACTGGGCTTTTTTTGAAAATTCTCTAAAACCTCCTGAGCACAAGACTTCGGACTTCAATAGTATATCCAGGTTTCTTTTTAAGTTCACTCTAAAGGCTAAGAACTCAGAACACAAAAAAATCTCCAGTGCTTCAAGTAAAACATCACAGAAACTGGAACCTTTGGCACCTCTACCTGTAGTCTGATACCTATGGGAGAAAGAAGCTTTTAAAGTGAGCATGGTGGTGGCCTCCAAGAGATCATTCTGCATACCCAGAACAGGTCTCTCCTGCAGAGGAATCACAAAACACCCAAGGAGCCACCACCACATCCTGAAAGGAAATCCCCCCCACCTTGGCACTCTCCCACTCCACCCTACTAGGGGGGGCAGGGACTAAGTAGCCTTCAACCAGATAAAGAATTTGATAGGCAGCTCATGCAGGCAGGTAGGATAATGGGCAGAAGGGGCAGCACTCTCCTGCTGCTTCCACCCAGCAACAGTGCCCCAGTGGTGACTGCTCCAAGGAGCACAAAAGAAGTGGTATGCCTTGGGGGTTAGGTTCTGTCCTCACTGTCTCCACCCCAAAAATCAAGAGCAGCAGATGAACTGTGAAAACAGACATCTTCCCCACCATGTACCTGCTAAAAAGTAATACATGTTAAATACTATATATATATTTTTTTCTTTTTTCCCAGCCCAACAGGCTGTGCCAAACAGGCAATTTCTGCATCTGGGTGCACCCTATGCAGCTGCAGGAGTCCTCTTGAAAATAACAGAATGTAGATTGCACTCATCCAAAGAGAAATCACTTCCCAAAGGAAGAAAAAAAAAAAAAAGCAAAAAAAAAAAAAAAAAAAAGCATCTGTCAACAGGCCCAAGACACAGAAGTTACTTATGAATTTCCTCTCATGTATCTGGCTTTCTTTCTATCTGTTTGATAGGCCTTTTTGGATAGGTGCAACGACCACTTGTGATCCACATGTCTATGCACCCACCTAGCCCTTGTTATTTATCCCAGTCTCACTTCAGTGCTCATTCAGCAAGCTGTTACACTAAGCATAAAAACAAGCAAATTATACAGCAGATAAAATGCCAAGCTTTTCCTGCACTGCCAGCTTCATTAGAAAAAAAAGTGATGAAGTATGCATGCATATAATCACAATAATTAGATGCTTGTAACCAGCTGAATATCAGCATGCATGCATGCTTACATTAAAATAGCAGATTTTGAAAAACATAAAAGTGAAGGATCTGTGCAGTCCGATGCTGCGGAAGAGAGATGGAATATTTTTTGCCTTAATTCAGCTCTATCTCAAAGAAAGCTCTGTAATGTTGGCTTTACCATCTACTCAGTACGGAAGAGCTGTTGAGTTTGTTGTACATCAGCACTCTTGTTGTAAATAGTTTGTGACTGAAGGAATTTAAAACTTGGCTGTGAGTGAGAGAGGCCAGGCCTACATTTGGCCAATTTAATCATGTTGTGTAGTTTGGATTTTTTTTGTTTGGATTTTTTTTGTTTTTAATTTGACTCTCTTGTTTGTATTAAAAATACCTCCATTCTTAGCACATCCCTTTTTTCCCTTTGCATGTTTTGCAGCCTCTCACCGACAAAGCCACTTGAAAGTATTTTGCAATTTATATTAGGATGAGAAGCCTTGCAGTTGGTCAGTTTTTCAGTTTAATAGTTGTCAGAAACAATTCATCACCAACTGCACAAACCCAGAACAGAATCAATCTTCAATATTAGCACATCACATAAGTTAATCTCTTTAAAATGTCTGCTTTCCCTAAAGACACTGCTGCTAACTCAAAACATCTAAGTCAGCCCTATTCAGAGGGTTGAAGTAAGTTCAAAATTGTAAGCCCTTCCTACATCTCTTAAACATTCCATCTTTTTATGTATTTTAAAAATACATGTCCCTGAGCCTTCCCTTCTCACTGCTGAAGCAATGATTTACTTACTTAAAGGGTATTCCTTGCTTGCTGGAAAGACAAGAGAGTAGAGAAAAAAAATGTCCTCTTTTACAACATATCCACTACTTTTCTCTAGAAGGGTCAGCAAAGTTTTCCTGCAATTAACACAATGAGTAAAGTTAAGAGCATTCTATATTCATGTTCTTAATACAAAGAATTGTTTTTTCACTTTTCATCTACATACATTATTTTTCCATCTAATTATCAGAATGTCTTGTGCCTACAACTAGGCTTATAAATCTACAGGCTATACATATACCTTATTTTGCACAACCTATGGTGAGCCCAATTCCTCCTCTGAGATTTTGCATGTCAGCTGTTTGAAACAGAATTCAATAGGAGTTAAAATTTAAGAGGGAATCACTGTACAGTCACAGAATTACCAGGAAGTGGTGAGGAAGAGCAAGAAGGTGGGAATAATTTTAAGTTGTTGTACTTCACTGCATAATAAATGCAGGATTTCTGCCACGTGAGTACTATGGGATTTAAATATAATGAGAGACATGATTATCATGGCTGTTCTTGCTCTACTGTAATCAACTCAAGTATACAGTTGGTGTTATAAGAAACAAAAAGCTACCATGGGGCTAAGAGAATAATGGCTTTTTAAAGAATTCATCTAATCAGCTCCCTGTTTGATGAAGCAAAATGAAAGTAGTTACTTATGATAGATATTACTCATTTTATTCTCCAATGACTACAAAGGTTGGTTTTCTCTACAGCCTTAGAAACTTCAGCATTGCTGTGATAAAAGCTCCTCACCTGTTATTAGATCGCTTTGCGATGTATCTGAGGTGTAACCGGGTAGCTTCCTGCATGCATTTATTATTTACGTTCCTCATGAAAAAAGAGTTTTATTCCTCACATCTGTAAGAGAAGCTTTCCCCAAGCATAAATTTACTGCCATAACTTGAATTCTGGAAAGTTATTGATACTGATTTCATTTAGTTACTGCTTTGCATTTTTTCTGTAACATTTACTTCGTGTTTTACCACACTACTAGTTTCAATAAGAGATTTCTAACTAGTAGATTTTATCACCTAGGAGGAGTACTTCCATGTGCAAAGCAGAGATCCGAAATAGCCAAAATACAGCTGCAGACATGAGTCTTTGTCAAGGAATATTTTAATAAACCCTGCAGGACTTCTGACTGTTGAGAAACTAGTACTACAGAAAAGAATCTCCCAGCTGAGAACAAGACAGTACTAAAAATCACACTCGATACCTCACACCTTTGTGAACAGAAAGGGCAATGACTTTCCTCGTTAGATCTGTAACCCTTCCAAAAGCTTGGCTGCTGGACAAGCTGCACGTGGGACAGACATCTGCACAGGAGATCCTAGCCAACGTGCTAAGAGCTGAAGGGAGCTGGTGCTGAATGTGAAGTGGTTAATCAAGCAGCTGCTAACAGCCTCCATCCTTGGCTGGCTAACATTTGGGTGAACATGGCCGTGTGTCTCATAAATGGTTGGCTTAATGAAATGTCTAAAACACAGTAGTGCAGAGCACGTGTTATTGCCAGGATAGAGTCATTAGGAGCTCCTGTGGCCCCTCTGCCCTGCGGTGCTGCCTTGAGGACATCATTGGCAAGTTGTCATTCTGGCAATGCCAACCTCCTGAAAATGGTTGCTCCCATCAATACTTCTGACAGCAGAGCACAGCTTTCCTTCTTCGCACAGCTTGTTTACATGAGGAGATATTAATATGTCAGGAAAAAAAGTGCAGAGCACACAGGCAGTGAATGAGAAGAAGTGCATGCTGGCAAAGCAGCCACAGCACACACAACAATAAGGGTGCAACATGGTTCTGTCAGCCCCAGTACCGCTGACACAACACGTGGAACAGGGACGTTAGCTTACACAGGTTCTGTAAGCTAATGAAAAGCTTTAGCACACTTATGAAATTGCTCTAGTAGTAGTTTCAGTAGTTTCAAAACTACCGTTTTGTAGTCTGATGATTTCTTTTGAACATCCATCAGCACACCCCAGACTCAGATGCTTCTTCGTTTCCTCCGTGTTTCCTTTCCAGGCCTGCCAAGAGCCACCCAGCATTGCCTGGTCTCTGCCAGATAGCAGACCTAGCAGACAAAGCCTTTCGGAGCCCAGCTCTTTAGAAGTTATTTGGGAAGCTGCGGGATGCCCCTTTTCTCTGGGTTTGCAGAACTCAGTTTGTGCAGTACTCAGAAATAGTTTCAGTGAGACAAAGCAGTTTTGTTCTAAGCCAAAGCAAGTCTCTGTCCTGAAAACACTGACGTGCTCCTCTGACACAGAAGCAGAAAGAAAGCCTCTGGTTCTGTGGTACTGTGTTTCTACTTTGGTGAGAAACAACACTTCAACAAATGTTAGGTAATATTGGAATGTTTCCTCATATTCATCAACCAAGAGAGGAACTCCAGAAGGGTACCACTTGACCCACCTTCCCCTTTCATCCCAAAGCAATTCAGCAGACAAGTCCAAATGGCTTCTATCCAATAAGAAAACAAATGGTGTTTTCTAACTGCCCAGAAATAAGTTTGCTCAGTGCTAAGATATCAATTATTAAATGAGACTTTAAACAGTTCATATAATAGCTGCCCAGGAAAAAATTGCTTCCAAACAGCCACTAAGATACCAAACATAAACCTAAAGCAACTCATACAGCACATGTAAGTCTCTAGTCAAACTGATCCTTTGAAACAAAAACTCAAAATTCTTTAAATCTTGATTGAAAATTCACTTGAACATACAACTCTATATGAATAGCTGTATTTAGGCACATGCTTACCAACTTTGCTGAAGTGGTGCCTAGATAACTTATTAGGTCTTTATACTTTATTATATAAACAATTCTCTGGCATAAAAGTCATGTACTTCATTAAATACCCAACCTTTACTGTCTTCAGACTTAAAAGAGATATCTGAATCTGTTTAAGAAACATTAGCAAATGCTTAACTTGCCTCTGATTTACAAGGTCTGCAAGTTATTTGCATCCCACCAGGTTGCATGCTTTCAGTCAGAGGTTTAAGGGAAAAAGAAAAAAAAAAAAGAGGAGGGATATGTATCACAGTAAAATCACATAAACTTTTTCAGGAACTTCCTCTTATGGCAGCACAGAAAATATTCAGAACAACCTTCAAACAAATGATGGAACTCAAATAAATCAGTTAACCATTGCTATCAATAACAGGTATCAGGAATTATAAAAAATTGCATTAAAGCTCCTGTCCAATCTTCTATCCAGACAATTCAAGATTCATCTGGTTTTCAAGTTTCCCTAAATCATTTCTCAACATTACTGCTGGTTTAAAAACCATAGTGAGAGAGTTAACTTGGGCTACATGTAAAAATGTAGCAAATCCCCACTTCAAACCAATGGCACCATTTCCCAAAAGGCCACAACTGTGGCAGTAATACAGTGTTTACATTGGTATTTCAATGCCCCACTCTGAAATAGTAGGACTCCTGCTTGAAGGAGGCTCTTGAAGCCACAAAGGCAAGTTTAAGTATTGCTGATTACATATATTTAGTAATAAATTTCCTGATTACTTTCTACCTGCCAGCATGGTTGCTTAGTTAATACACTATAAAAGCTTGCCACTCAATGTATGAAGATGTAAGGATTTTTCTTAATAATATGGGATGGCAAGCACAGGTATTTCAAAGTCCTACCACCTACCGCCTTCTCCTTTCAAAACTTTCTTCTTGATCCTCCTCTCATCCACCTCCCAGAGTTCCTTCTGGTTTTCATTCCTCCCCGTTAAAAGTTTCTAATTAAGGCCCGATCTTGAAATCAAGACTACTGCCTGTTCACAAAGTATTCCCTTATAAATGTAGACAGCTTATCCCAGGTCAGTTACATGGCAGAGAAGAGACATTATCCAAACTTGAGCAAATAGAGATCAATCATAATTTACTCTTTGGGGTTTGAGACACAGTTATGCTGTAGGTAAGGACCTCCCCACCAAATGAAACTAGGGTATCTATCTGCACTCATTGAAAAGTCTGATTTTACACTAGAGAACTCTAGTGCAAGATATTTTCTCTTATTTTTACAGCAGAAAATCCACTAGTAACTGGAATTATAGAATAAATGTATATATACTTATCCAAAGGTCTATTTGTTATGTTTCTTGCAGCACTTTTGACACCTCATTATGAAAATAAAAGATTTAAATTAATATAGCACACGTAACAGACAGGAAGGAACATACGCATACAAGAGACACTCCCGTTCCAAAATAAACTGTAGTAATCGTACACCGTATCAGCTCACAATTGCTTCCTGTTACTGTGTTAGCTTTGTGCTACACATTCCAAGTAGACATACAGCTGGTCTCCGGGTGTACAGTAGTGATCTGGTCTACTTATCCCACAGACACAGCCATTTCTCCATTCTGAAAAGATGAAGATGAGGTTGCTCCCAAGGACAACATCCAGTAGCAAAGGAACAAAAAAGGAACGCTATGTCCCAACAGTTGGTCCTCCCATTCCACAAGCCCACCTCTCTCCTGCTTCCGCTGAACCTGCCAAGCTAAAAATGACCAAAGCCCTACTTGTCTTCGCTCTGTTCCTGCTGCTTTCATAAAGCAAGCACTGGATGCCGGCGTAAAGACTGTAAAAAACAGTAACAGGTGAGGCTGAAAAAAATGGCTTTTTTCTTAGTATTGAATTTTTTCCCAACTTTAGAACATGTAAAAAAATCTTCATTAAAAAAGCCAGCAAAAACTTGCTGTAAAATAAGTACTTCAACAGAAAGGGAAAAGAGCTGGATGGAAGAATTTAATTCAGAAAACAATCGTAATTGTACAATACTGTTCCAATAACAGTGCTCTTACTGCCATCCATTTAGCAATTTAATCTTTGCGATAAATGAAAACTAAAAAAAACCAAACAACTACTGCTGGACAGCCAACATACCACCTTCTTTCCTCCACAGAAAGCATGAAACTATTAATTCATGAATTCTGCTAACCATACAAGCCTGGTAGCAGAATGCCTAATTAATTCAGAATTCAAGCATACCAGTGCTGACACATCAGCTTTAGGGGGAAGGCGAGACTGCTGGAGGGCATCACAAGCCCGGGATGTGCTGCAGACTGACACTTATAAACTGTATAGCTCTGACAACTTTGCATAGAAATCTATATTGCAGATTAAATGTGTTCAGCACAGCTATACCATAAAGGCTATATTTAAAAAGAAAATGACATGTGGAATCACTGTGAATCTTATTTCTTTTTCTCTCTCTTTTTTTTATTTTTTTTGGTTGTGGTTTTTGTTGGTGGCGGCGGTGGGGTTTTTTTTGCTTTTTCTTTTTAAATTACTGATGGCACTAAGCATTATTACATGTGATCAAGAGAGAGACTGATTGCGTAAGAAGGATGGATAGCACTGTGATCAGCTTGGTAGGTCTAAAAGGAGTCTTGTTTGATGTAGAGGAATGGTGACTTGCCAATTTGCAAAACATTCTTTGTTTGCAATGAAGTCAAAAGGATCAAATAATGTCCATGAGGAACTTCCGATACAGTGGAAATGAAATCCCAAAGGGCAAGAGTAAAAAAAAACACCACTACAGTAAGTGACAGAAGGAAAAAAGGATAGCCCAGTAATCACAGAGCAAAAACAAATGGTAGTTCACAACCAAGAGACAGGAAGCACCTAACAGAAGGACCTTAAAAAAAAAAACAAACAAAAAAATCACTACCAGCATTCAGCACAACATTGCTTTTATACATCTAATAGCAACATTTTATGATAGAACAATTCTCAGTCACTGTGCAGTTGATGAACTTGGGAAAAATTTCTTCTTCATCTGATAAATCATTTCACCACAGTCTTTTCTTAATTGCCAATACCTGATTTGTTGGGTTTTTGTCAAATTAATTTCAAGGCTAATGTGAATTCTAATATGAACTAAAAAAAAATTCTTTAATTGTGGCTTATGGAAACAAGTTCTTCACTGCAAATAAAACTTGAAATCTTTTATGCTAGGTGTTGACCCTACAAGATGTTTTGCTCCTCTCATTCTATGCCCTCTGTAAGGCAAAAATACACTGAAAGTTTGTGAAGAAAGCTTTCCACTACAAAGAAATATTAATATAATATTTAAAAGACCTAATGGTTAATAATGCAGCAGTAGCTATGAAAAGGTCAGTAGAGCTCATAACTTCAAAGCACATGGTTATTGAAAATAATTTTTAATCATGAGTTATGAAGTTGTCTTTCTCACAAAAATTAGAAATATTTGAAAGAAATATGTAAGCTTGGCTTTTTAAAGCAATTGTAGGCATCCCTGGATGTTTTGTAAACATTTGAAGTGGCCAGTTCTTGACACTACCAATCCGATGTCAGATTGGAAAATTAACTGCTGAGGAAAGAAAAAGGAGATTCTGAACAGCAGTAGTTGTGGCTATGCTGTACTCCAGATGAGCCATTTGCACAGCAACACCTGGAAACTCATTTCTGGGCAATCTCTGGCCTTCAGCATGTTGCCATCGAATGGCTGCTACCACAGAAACTGAGAAATAAGTGTTTTGGTGTTTATTGCATTGTTAATCTTTACAAGGTTTATTCTACACATTTAGAAGGGATGAGCGGAGGAGGTACCAGGCAAATTTCAGCTCACTTTATTACAAGAATGCTTATCTTGGTTTTATTGAAAGAGGTAGTCAAAGGCTTTACCAACACCAATAAAACACTTGATGGCCCCCATGGAGAGCTGCTCCTCCCTCCATGGCAGCATGACAGCTCAATGAAACAACAGCAGGAATTAATGCAAGTTTAAAGACCACAACCTGCTCTGCTCAGCACACGGGAGGGGCAGCAGCGATATACAAAGGGAGGAGGCCATAAGGAGGCCCGCAGGATGGCATGCTTTGCCCATGAGGCACACCTCCAATGTGAGAGACAAGGGAAGCACCTCCAGCTCTCTCAAGTTTGTTAATTGTTATGTTTCTTCATCAGAGTCCTACACTCTGCTGTCTCATGCAGCAGTGTTACAGCATGAGTCACTATGTCCCAGCCAAACCTTGGTAAGCTTATCAGTGGCCTGTAAAGGCATCTCCTCATCACTCTTTGAACACAGAGGCTTTGGTAAGGCAGCCCTGCACCTGAGCCCCATCCCTTGCAGTCAGCTGCCATTTTCATAGGGGAACCAACTTGTACAGGCAGCTCTTTCAGTTTGTTGAATCAACACTGCCATAGAAATAAGATTGAAGCTCAAACAACCAACTCCGTAGAAACAGATTCACACGCCTGCAAGCCCCATTTGTTTGTGTTCCATAAGAAGTATTTTTGGTAAAGATTTCTCGACAAACAAAGGGAATGCAGTTCTGCTCTCCCAGGGCCAGCAGCCCAAGCAGACACAAAGAAAGCAATTCTCTGCCCGCTGCTGGAGCCCTCAGTTTGCCCTTGTTTCTGCAGGAAGCAGAGAACGAAGCACACCATTTTCTCTGAGAAAAAGGAAAAAGCCAGCATCTTTAACTAGGTGACTCGGCATAAAATTAAATTTTGTGTCAAGGAAAAAATAATTAAGATACAGGCAGAGTGGATTAATTAGATAAAACTCTGAAAGGATTCAGCCTCACATTTTGTTGCTATCTCAAAATTCTCCCTAGCCCCTGAGCCAATTTCTCCATGTCAGCTGAAGCACGTTTTTCTCTCTCTTGTCCTGCTAATGCCAGGCTGCTGGAACCAGTCTCCTAGGCTTTGCTCATTGTTTCCAACCAATATTTGGTCTCTCAATGGGGAAAGAGGAAGCAAGATTGAGACATCAGGGTTCTTACTGCAAGAATGGAACGGAGCTATTAAGTCCTATAACCACCCTTTCGTGACTTCTGGCACATTCTCTCTCGTATCCTCACCTTCTGTAGCAATACTTCACTCTCCCTTCACTTTAGCTGCACAATCTTTTGCATTATTTTAAAAAGTGTATTCCGTATGGTCACACAATTCAAAGGTTAACATGTGGAACAAAAAGCATTTGTCATTGCTCTTCCCCCATTTTTTTCCAAATTCTTCCTGTATGGAATTAAAATACATCAGCACTATAACTTTTCCAATCACCTGACAGACTTACAAAGCATTTTCTAAGCTTTTCATCCCAATCACTTACAAAGCATCCAGGCAGGATAGTAAACACCTTGACTTTCAAGGAATGACCTCATCATTATCTCACATCATATGAAAATCAGCATTCTGCAAAACCACAGTGCCCTGTCCACTTATCAAGTACTTTGAAAACTGAATAACAACTTACAGATCAAATCCTAAAAGACATTTAAATATTTGTAGTATTTTACATTTATTATTTTACCACTTTCATATGCAGATGGCAAATGCGCACAGTCCCACAGAGTTCAGTATATTAGTCCTGCTTTTTGCAACTCAAACATGTAGAAGACGTGCTTCTTCATAGGCATGCAGTTTTCTCTGAAAACACAGGACTTTGCACAGCAGCTCACAAGGGTTTAGGCTAGAAAAGGAGTATTGCTGCTCCAGCAAAAACTGCTAACAAACCTGTGAAGCCAGGATGAACAGCCCATCAAGATCTCCAAGAGGAAGCACCATGTCCTTGGAACTCTGTCACCAGCTTACTGTCTCCAAAAGAAGCATGACACCCATCAAATGCCACTCTAGTTTCTCAAGCTGCTTGTCAGTCTCTAAGGCTAGTAAATTGCTCTTAACATGCTTACTGACAAAACTACAGCACACCACTACAATCGTGCCTGCTAGGCGGAACCTAATTAAGAGCAGGCAGTATAAGTATTGAATTTCTGTGCTATTATTGCTTTGTTTCAGACCCTCTTCTAATTCCTTAGGTCACATACGTAACTATGTTTGCTGTAAAGCCAGCAGTAACAGTAAAACATAGTTTTCACTTTCTATTGTATTATAGTGTGTGTTTTCTATTTTAACATACTTTTAAAAGTGTAAAAGCAGAAACTCCCTATGTATTAGCAGTGAAAACACACACTGATTTATTTCAAATGAACATTGTTTGCTACATTCATCTATTTCTAGCTCTCTCCCTGCGAGGCTGCAAAAGTTACCCCTGCTGTAGGACACAGGTAACTCCTCATTCTGTTTTAAGTGCTCTGACAATTTAAGCACTCTGTAAATAATTTATATTATACATAGTTATTGCACATAAGCAATCAGCTCTTCCTATTGCTTTTGAGCTGACAGCATTTCTGCTGAAGTCTTCTAAATGTTTATTACAATACAGCCTCTCACCAGAATAAGAGTTGATCATGTTAATAATGAGAAAAGGAGCTTTTTCATTGGAATTTTTCTCAGTTTTTGGCCACATCCCATCAACATTTCACTGCCCCAAGTCGCAGAGACATGGACTGGTCATGAAATGGCAAATCACTGTGTGAATTAGATGCCCATACAACTTAAAATGGGCAAGGAAACCATGAAGTGCAAAAGCAAAGAAGGGGCAGGCTGCACTACTTTAGGTTATGCCTTTAGTTTCAGCTAAACTGTGATTTAAGAAGCTCATAAACGTCACTTTCACTTTATAAATTTATTGTCAAATGACAGCAGTTTCTTAGAATTAAAGCTATCAATTTTGCCTTGCTATATTAGTTACTTGAAAATGGTACTGTTAGTGCTAAAATGGTGCAAAAATGAACTGCTGGGTGACTCCCATCCTAAATATGAGCATTACAAAACAAACACAAGTTTCTTTTCACTTTGTGACTTTTATTTGTATTCTAGCAGAAATGAGGCAACTGCAAATATACAAAGTGAAAAGCCATAAAAATATGCATTACTTTCTAAGAGGAAAGTGGTGCCTACTGTTGAACAGCAGTTGCAGATAAGTAAGTAGTGATTTTCACTGCAAAGTTCATTAAGAATGGAGAAATTGCTTCAAATAACCTTGAAGTAGGCTTTTTGAAAGAGCACTATGGGCATCCATATTCTACAAGGATGGAAAATGAGATGTTAAGTGACAAAGAAAGAGTAGGCTTCACTGACTTAACATACTAATGAGAAAATGGTAGGAAATCAGGAGCCAATTCAGCAAGACGAAGACACAGCACAGAGACTTGCTTTCAGCTCAGTCATCTGACAGTGGATAGAAAAGTAGTGTCCACCTTACTGACACATTTTGCTCACTTGTTGGGGTAAAATTCCTCACCTGCATAAAAACGTTTAGATTCCTCATTACGAAACTGTTAGAATCATTTATTTGATGCAAAGGAACAATCAAAGAATTCCCATTCCTCTAAGAAAATGACACCAACTAATAAAGTAATAGGTCAGGTTTCAACAGTAGACGATGAAAACAAAAAAGCAATAAAAATGGGCAAGTCAATGCTCCTGTGTGATCTGAACGTCCTGTTCTGGCTGCCCACCGTTGATCACAGACCTGTGTCACTTCCTGGCCATTAGCCTGCTGCAGCAGGGACTACATTTTTCTACAGAGAGAGGCAGACATGATTTTGGGTGATTTCAGGGATTATTTCCACTCAAAAACAAAAGCTTTAAGAGTAATCAATTCAATCGTTTTCATTAGTAACAATAGAGAAGTCAGGCCTGTTGAAATGTATAATCCACACCTGCACAGCTCTTTCAAAAGAAGAATCTTTCACATCTCTGCATATGTGTAATGACACGGCACCTGACATAATACAACTCTAGAGCCCAAACTCAGAAGTACTATTAACACAACATATGCAAATTTTTGAACAAACTTCTTCTCTAGAAGTTTTATAGTACTGACATAGCACAAGAGCAACCTACCTCCTGATGAATACAAGCCAGCAACCCTATAAAACACAAATCAGTCCTACAGGTATATGACAATTGGGGCATTAAACATTCCCTTTGTAGGTTGACAGTAGCGTGCAAGCCTCAGGTATTCGGCATCAGTGTTGGCCTTGATACTGTAACACTATAATGTGATAGAGAATATAGTAGTAATAGCGGGGTGGCAAAGCCAGTGGCTGCAGCAAGTGAGAATAAGCCCAAATGCAGCAGCTGTGGACACAAGAACATAAAAACAAAGGAAGAAAATTTGATTACCTTTGAAGAGTCTCAGATAGGCAAGGATCTCCAGCGAGATACCCTTGCCTCCACTGCCAACTTTTAAATAAGGTCTGGGAAGCGGGTGGATTGCTTATCTGCAACATCCACTGTAGGAACCCAGCATAACGCTACCCTGCACAGCGCCCCCAAGAAGAGAAGATGGAACAGCACATAAACCACTCAGTCCAGAATTCATGCCATGAGCCATGTTCACGTTGCTGTACAGGCAAGAAAACCCTGGGACCCCCAGGGATGAAAAATACCCTTCATCCTACAGTGAAGTTTTGTAAAAAAAAAAAAAACGTGGATTAAGAAGACTGTAGAGAAATGCTTCTGGAAATTGAGGGCCGTTTCCAGCTCTGGTCTCTATCACAGTTGAGCTGACAAGAGTGTTTCAACAAATTTTGTCTTAAAATACAGCCAGAAAACCCCTCTCATACTTCTGGACTGTGATACAACTCCTTCCAAGACACTGCTTTTGCAGGGCTCTCCCCTTCAGCCTTGCAGTACTGCTAAGGTAGCATGCAGGACCTACAAGTGATGCTGGAAAATACTGGCCCAACTATGCTACAAAGTGCAAAAGAAGCACTTCTGTAAAGACTTTATGGGAAGGCTAACGCAGATCCACTGAGCACTTTCTGAGATCAAGAACCACACTTACTGGTAGCACCATTTAAATTACACTGATAGCTTTTTATTCTAACAGTAATAAATGGTATCTTCATTATCCGCACAGATGTGATGTTACACTGCCTGGGCTCCTGCCAAACCAGGAGCAATAAAACTAAGGAACTCTCAAGGCAAAACATTCCAAGGAAAGTTTAAAGCTCCGCATTTGACACCATAGAAATTTTTTTTTTTACTATTTCTCACTCTTGTTCTATACTGAAACCCTGAACCTCTGTGGTGGTAGAAAAGTGCATTTGGCATATCCGCTCCCAAGCCACATCAGCCCTCTCCAGTCACTGCTTTCCAGGTCACAACAGTAGAGGATAATTGTATGGCTGAGGAGCATCTAGGTAACTAAGTGTCTAAATTTAGAGATAAATCATCATCAACAGAAAGGTACAGCAATCTCCACATCAAGGTTGAGAAGGAGAACTTAATCTGCATCCTCTACATCACTGTCAGGAGAAACCCATTTAACAATGATAACAGAGATCAAAGCTAAGTGGCTTTATTTACCCCTCCTGCTCCAGCCTTCTGTCACAAATACATTAATTTTCTCTTCTCATTTTTGCTTATCACAGTCACTTTGGATACTATGCTTCATGTTATGGCAACAGCTTTACCACTGCATTTGCAATATTTTCAGAAAGATGTATTGAGGTTTTCAGTATACATAAGAAGTTAAGAAGCAGTACACAATTAATTGACAATAAAAAGTTTTGCCTATCAAGACTTCATTCCACCATACTGGCTACAAAACGTACTACAAAACACAAACTACAAGCACCCTTTCATGATTCCCACTAAAAAAAACTTGTTGCATTATTGTCTCTCACAAATAATACCAACGAATGGCTTTTCTTCTCTAAATTTCTAGTTATCAGGTAGGTATCAGCTATCAAATATGTATCCAAAGGTATTCAGAATCTTATAAATTCAGCCATGAACAAAGGTAAATTTTCAAAAGGCCTAGGTAAGTTAGGTCTACAATGTGCTTTCCTTTAGAAGTCTGAAAATTCCATTCCTGTAGTCAAAAATAATTAAAGAAACAGGAATTGTTATCCAAGCCATATCCACACCTACCAAATGCCAGGTAATTAGCAGCCCTTTGTTTTCTACAAAAAAAGAAAGTGATCTTTATTTGCTGTACCATGGTGTACAGTAAATCTAATGTACCTCTTGGAAACATGTCAATAATGAAAGGTAGAATCAACATCAATTTGAGGTAAGGTGATAAACAAAAAAGCATTTTAAGGTCTTCTCATGAGGTGAACATTGACAATTTAATGGAAGATGTGTCATTAAATGATTTCTCTATTATTGAGCTCCTAACTGTGCCTTTCCAAGGACACAGACGCATTCTGTTCCTGACAGTTTTCTTCCTATGAGATATACCAAAATTAAAACAAAATGCCAGGTATGCACTGCACTTAGAACCTAAGTTTATAAACAACAATTTTGTATACAACCTTGAAAGATGAAATTTTCCATCACTGAAGCCAACAGGAAGTGGCCATTCACTTTAGCGCGCTACACTAAAGTAGGCACGGGGCTAACACTGCACACATACTTAGAAAATATATATAGTAATTTGTAATAATTGTCGTAGATTCCAGCACTGTGCTAACAGATCCTAGCTTACTTGGACCATGTTGGGTCTAACTGTTATAGAGCCAGGGGACACTCAACGTACCTGACGGAGTCTCTAGTGAAAGCTCCCTTTGCCATTTGCTACAGTGAACAGCACTTCTATTTCCCACACGCCTTCCAGGCTGATCTCTTGCTCCCATATTAATCAGCAATTCTGTTGTATAACAGCACAAGGCAGACTCTGTTAATCTCACTCCAGCTCTGCTCTTACATTGCAACTCACCTGGCAACTGGCTGCTGGTCTCCTATGGGGATCCCGTCCTCTGGCAGCTCCACCCCTTCTTGTAGGAACAAGGACAAGGGTTGGGGCCACAGAGCAGAGAGGTGTGATGTGGAAGATTTCTGGGCAAAAGGAGCAAATTCCCTGGTTTCCCTTTTACCTTTTGGCTGAAGTCCCTGGGTTGGAGCAGAAGAGCTAAGGGGAGGCCTCACGCAGCTGCAGGGGGGCTTGTACGGTTTTGGTCAGTTGGTCTGGGGATGAGTTTTGGTTTTTCTTTTGTTGTTATCATTTTGATACCTGCTTATTCTAACTCAAATCCTCCAAAAAGTGAGATGAAGTGTTGGAACATCACTCAATGAAGAGCAACATTTGAGTTATACATGAAACTGCTGAGAAAAAGAAAGGAACAGCGCTGCCTGTCATGTGAGTGTAAAGGAAAAAAAGCAACAAACATTTCTTAGTAGCCTATTAATACAATAATAAACTTTTCTGTGACCAAGGCATACATTCAACAAAACATTTGCAATCTGCTTATCTTTCTACTTCCAGAGGAAAAAACATCTGAAGCACTCAGGAGAAGCAATCAAACATGTAAATGCCCTATATAAGTGGCATCCTTGCACATCACATCCATCTGTGGAAGAAGGAGCCTTGCTCAGTTGCCACTCACTGCAGTCTCTCTGGTTTGCTTCACCACCCCAAGCATTGCATACCTTATGTACTTACCACTGCCTGGTCCCTGAGATGTGTTTGCTCATGTGACAAATGACTAATTTGTTCATTCACCAGAAGACTGTGACATTCTGGTTGTCACCATCACATCTGTCAGCTGTCTCATACAACAACGAAGCTTAAGGTCCATTTTTTGGTGCTGATGAAATACCAGCCAGAAGTGTCACGTGCAAGGAAAAATATTCTGGATTTCGGACATTTTAAGTTTTTGCAAGAGCATGTTAGCCTTTTTTTAATAGTTATTCATTTAAATTCTCTCTCTTTTACATCTCAAACAAAAGATATTGCCAAGAGCACATCATTTTATTATTTCCACTCAAGCACTGCCTATAAAACCCTTCTAGAGCTGAGAGCCCATTGTCCTACTTGAATATCAGCATCACCTCCCAAAGCTTTCAGCGTCTCAGAGTGGACACTACAGTGCAACAAACAGCA
Organism: Meleagris gallopavo; assembly: GCF_905368555.1. Lineage (NCBI taxonomy): Eukaryota > Metazoa > Chordata > Aves > Galliformes > Phasianidae > Meleagris > Meleagris gallopavo. The sequence continues at coordinate 35,994,472 of NC_139406.1, forward strand.
GGAACTGCAAAAGGAAGGAGGGAATACAGAAATAAATCTACATTTACCGACAGTAACTGCATGAAGAGCCCAGAAAAATAATTAAAGTTCTTGGGGGGAAGGGAAAAAAGACTAGGAACTCCATTAAGCAAGGCATTCAATGGCTGTATCATATTTACAATGGATTATTAGCCTTCCCAGGATATTACATTTAAGCAAACATTCTGTGAATACAAAATAGGATCCCCTAGTAAACAGAATAAAGTAGGCTCACAGTTGGACTTTCAAAAACTGCCAAGACAATATTCAGAGCAAGTCGTCAGTTCAGAAGCTGCATTTTGAGAGTACTGCCTGACACCAGCACAAGAAATGACTGCACAAGGGAAAGACAACAAACTTGGGCTGTTGCCTGCATTGACTCAATTGCTCATATGAGGTTGTCCTCTCACAACCGGTGCTATCTAATTAAATTCTTTATTGGTGATGAATTAGGCAACATTTTATTCTGGGCATTTTTTATTTAAAACTATTTGTCCCAGCTCTTCTAAAAGCAGCTTAACGGCTGTGCACAAACTCTCATCCAGCCTCTTGCTTCTTGTCCTGAGCCATACTGCATGGCCACTCACCTCTTCCACAAGATTCTTAAAATGCCTTCTGACAAGACAACTCTGCAATACTAACTGCTTTTCCCACTCACCCCAGGGCAGGAGGGCACTGCAGGCCTCCATCAAGGCAGTTGCAGAGAGCATCATCAGCTGTAACCCACAGAATTCCTCTTTATCAAATCCATGTTTTACAAGGTTGCTCCTACAGCACATCCCAACATATTTCCAACCACATTTCTTTCCCTCACAACCAGTATGTGAGGCATCACTCACTTTATCCAGGCTGCTATCTGTCCAGCAGTACTCTAGTACCATCCTACACCTATACTGTACCTCTGAACATGTTTAACTTGTGCAATCAACTTCTTCCTCACTTGCCTCTAAGGTAAGGAGAGAGAAAGGCAGAGCTGGACACACTTCAGAAATCATGATGAAGTGGAAGGGGTGTGCAGTAGACTCCACAAAGAATTGCTAAGCACATGTACACAGACCACAGCAGGCCTCCCTACACACCATTACAGGCTTCACTGGAAGACCAGAAGCCACAATTACAACATGCCACAGAAAGACAAAAGGAGAGAGCAACAGCACAAGCAAGTATCGTACAGCCATGGAAATCTCTGGCAACAAAGATATCCTGTGAGAAACAGGATGCATCATTTGAAGCAGAAGAATTGTTCTGTGAGCTGCAGCAAACATGCTAGAAATCTCAACTCCTGCAACTTAGGCGGTCGTTTGGGTGGCCTTTGGCTGGCATTTTTAACCTGTGTCCTTATGTTTTGACATCCCAGATACTTCTAGAAGAAAAATGATATTTAAAACAGAAGCATATTTTGGAAACAGCTGTTCAAGACCTCTACACAAAGGAAAGTCAGGAAGCCTGGGTCCTCAGTGATGTTGAGCAATTGTTTCCCTTGGCTCTGCAATTTCTGATCTCCTGTAAAACTTCCCATTCCCTACATCCTCCTTTTTAATTGCAAATTGTGCAATGGTTTATTTGTTCATTCTTCATACATGTCGAAAACCTTCTGCCAAAGCAAGAATTTCCAAAAAAAAAAGCAGCCAAGGCAGTCTGCAAAGTCTTTTAAAAATGAGGCTCATTAGCCACCTAACACTAATGCAGCATAATCCATTCATTCAGCACACAGGCTTCAACTGCTAACAAAATAAAAGATCCAAGAGACAGGGATGGAGAGAGAGGAAATGCACTGGACATTTCAATCAGTTTTTTCCCTTCTTGGCACCACGAAGCTGATTAGTTCCAGCTTCCAAGAGCTATTCCACCACACTGTGGTTTGATACCTGGCTTTAGTTGACATTAGCAAGGCAAACTGTCCCACAGCAGCCTCAGTCCATTCAGCTTGCTCCAGCGTCCATCCCTCCTGCTATCATGATACCTCAGCAAAACAGAGCAGGCAGGAGGACTGTGCAGTCACTTTCTAGCTGCAAAGCCTTTTGCCCCTGAGGACCAGTAAAAGCCAAACGCTCACTGCAAGCAGCCTGCTCTCTCACATATGGCTGGAAATAACAATAAGGAACTTCCTGGGTAGGGAAAGGGTTCAAAGTTACTTCTGTGGTTTTATTCTTTCAGAAACATAAACAAGTTGTTGCTTTTCTCTCCCCCTTTCTCTCCCACATGGGGGGATTACAAAGATATTAGTACTTTTTACTTTTTAAACAAGTGAAAAGCCACAAAAGCCAGGCAGGCTTTTGACGTTAGGTCACGCTTTCTCAGTCAGAAAAATATCTACATCATCATAGATACCATAGGCTTTTTCCTCCCAGTAAAGTATCAGCTTTTCAGGAGATCAATTGATTCACCCACAGAAGAGAACAAACCAAGTGAGGTAGTTTATGCACTGTATCACACTGAAAAGAAAACTGTCACAGAGCCCACAGAACTTGGTCTTGCTGCTCAAGTCACTCAGCAGAATAATTCTGACAGCAGCCCCAAGGTTAGTTGTAAACAACTTTCTGAAAGTATTTTTAAACATTAATGACCTTTTAAATGGAAACTCTATGAAGAAAGAATTATATCACATTATTATTCCCCCATATATAGGAAAAGTTTCCGGGCCAAGGAAAACTGTCCAGTATTCAACAAGTCATAACTGAACAATCTCTTACATAATCACTCATTAGAGTCAAAGTCAGTCAGATTATTCAGCGCACACACAGACAACCAAGAAGTGCAAAGAAATGAAATACTTCAACGCTCATGCTCGTTCAGTAAGGCCCATCTTCTCTCATCCTAAGACAAAGCTCACCCTGGGCACATAAATATGCTTTCTATAAAAATTGCTTTCTATTAAATTACACAAAGTTGCTTCTATCCTAAACCTCTTCCATTTCGGCAATCAATCCCCAAACCATATTGTGGTTAAGAAGTTAGAAAATCTCCAGTTTCATCCAACAACAGTTTCAGTAGCTTGTACCCATTACTTAACTAAGAGAGAGCAAGGGCTGTCTCTGCAGAAGCTGTGTTGTTTTCACGCTGCATTTTTGGCACTGAAAACCCATTTGATCAATCAAAACCGGATAAACACTCACAGACAGTCACCAAAGCATAAAACACCTTCCTATGGCCTGCCTTGAATCTGTAGATCTTTCCACCTCGGTCCAGCCAGATGCTAATGTCTCCAGTCATTATTTTCAGGACTTTACTTGCACATTTTTCAAAGGAAAGATCCTCTAATATTAGATTAACAAGAACAGCTGCACTCCAATATTTTCAAGGACCTTTGAAATACTAGCAGACCTGTGGTACTATAAATACTTTTCTCTTGTCTTTGCATACCGTTTATGTATTAAAATCTGTTAAACTTTTGTGTTGTCTCGCACTATGCTTTTTCCATACTTAATAAATCTGTGCAGTTTCACTTCAGGGAAGAGTTTTATATCTCAGGTGCAGGTGATATTCCTGAGAGACAAAGACAATTCCTTTCTGGTTCTTTTCATTCTTTCTTTAATAAATACACTGCAAAATATGTACTTTGCTATTAAGTGCAAACAAATCATACATGTCTTCTAAGATATATTAGCATTTTAAAAAGAGGAAAATCCTATATTAGTGTAAGAGAGAAAATTTTAACTACAGAGTGCTTTTTATTTGTCCTAGTCAGTGGGTATCATAGAAACACAGAATGGCCTGGGTTGAAAAGGACCACAATGATCATTGAGTTTCAATCCCCTGCTATGTGCAGGGTCGCCAACCACCAGACCAGGCCGCCCAGAGCCACATCCAGCCTGGCCTTGAATGCCTCCAGGGATGGGGCATCCACAGCCTCCTTGGGCAACCTGTTCCAGTGCGTCACCATCCTCTGTGTGAAAAACTTCCTCCTAATATCTAACCTAAACCTCCCATTTCAGTTTAAAACCATTCCCCCCTGTCCTATCACTATCCACCCTTGTAAACAGCTGTTCCCCCTCCCATTTATACTCTCCCTTCATGTCTGCCTCAAACTCCCCAGGAAATCACAGCTCATCAGGGCAGCACATAGACACTGAGTTTCCCTTCAAAGAGAGAACACTTGTGCAGGAGAGCTTACCAAAAGAGCTTATTTGGGGAAGCACAAACTGGAAGGCACCAAACTACACCAAAATCACCTACATGAAAGCACAGACTTAATGTTGGAAGAGTAGAATTAAAAAAAAAAAAAAGTTGGCTTGTCAAGCCCAATTCAAACTGCATTTTTGCTTGATATGTGTTTTCCCAGCTGCACAATATGTGGAGTCTTTCCAAAAGTCTGCCTTCTTATGAAAATAAACAGCTGCTGAAAGCTCCCAGTATCATTTATGACTCCAGGACTCCAGGATTCAAGATCTTATCCCCTTGTCACTAAATCATCCTCCTCATTCAATCCAAGTAATCACATTTTGAAACTAGTGAGGAAAAAAACAAAAAACAGAAGAACAACATACCAACAACAAAACACTTATTTGGTTTGAGGGTGTGGGGGAAGACTGGAGGTCCATTCCCAGTGTGAATGGGTATAAGACGATTTATGTGATGGTGACAGTAAAATGATAATTCTTTTTCGTTATTGGATGCTGCTCGTTAGAGATTTTTATATATCTCCACGTAAGTATTTAATGCTATTAAATAATCATATTTATCATTCACTCTGTTATCAGTATACTTCTCAGAGCTTATGTTCAGACATTTTTATTACCGTTAAATCCAAAGAAATGAATGCAACAGCAGACATGACTGCCAATATGACCTGAGGTAACAAATTATCCTTCTGGCTTTCTGTCACTAGAAACAGCCATTATGAATGATTGCATGATGGTCCCAAATTTCTAAATCTTCACTCATAAACAACAGCCAAAATGCAGTTTAACTCAAGAGTTAATACCATCCTCATGCTCTCTGATATAACAACACCTGAAGCAAACACACATTAAAGTTTTATTTTCAAGTTTCAATGTGTTAACAATCATCTTCCCACACCCCAACTCTCCCCCCAGCCCTCCCCCCCCCAAAACAAAAAAACAAAAGAAACCAAAATGGCAGGGAGAACAGAAGGGAAGCAGAAAAATCTCAGCAAAGCCTGATTTTCAGAGAGCAAGACTAAGCCAACAAACCGCACACCATCCTCAGCAACACAGGCTGGTATTCTCACACAAGCCCACACTCCTTCCAGAAATCTTTGAGACAGCACTTACTGAAAGAGCACTGGCACAAATAACAGCGGGGCCTTGCCTATGTGAGTCTTTGCAGAAGAAAAATGTTAATATTTACACCAGCATCAGCAAGTTTGGGTGTAGGAAAGAAGTTCAAATAATTATCCATCAAGCCACACTCAGGCATCTAAACAGTGGGTTCTGCATATGTGTCCGAAATTTCCAAGGAAGAGGTGTCAAATCCACCTGGAAAAAAAACACTGTGGCATTTTTGTAAACACTCAGCCAGCTGGAGGAAGGAAGACTACAAAGTTTATCCAATTGGTTATTTCTTGCAGATGGCATGCATGGATCCAGTTGGATCTCCCAAAACTCACGTGAGTTTTGCCACACTGAAATAAAAAGGAAAGTTTGATCCTATGCCTTGAAAACAAAGCATTCCAATAGATACAGTGTTATTGAACAGAAATAACATGTAGCAGATAATCATACTTAAAGCATAGAAGCAGTACTACTTACATTTGGTGCCAAACCTGCACCAGCTACATGCTTACCAACAGCCAGGATTCTCAGTTACATGCTTGCCCAGGAAACCAGCATCTCTTCTCTGAAGAGACAGTATGGCCCAGAAGGAACAGCCCCACAGCTTCAAGATGGGCAGGGGACAAGAGTCTATCACACAGAAGAATAAATTGTTTCCTGGAGCATAGCCTCGTTTACAGCATTTTAAGGAGACCTGGGCATCACCTGCCATCCTATGGCTATTTCAGCAGTTATTTAACCAGGACTTGGCCAAGTAAAGTGAAACTAAGGAACAGCTAAGATGGTCACAATTAAGATTGGATAAAACCCAAGAGTCTGAGGCATGGGTAGACATAATTCCCTGGATGTCTTCACTAATAAGGGCCATAAAAACACGTAGTGCCTAACCAAGTCCACCAAAGCCACTTGAGTTCCATCACTTTCTTTTCATCTTCTGTTTGCCCAATCATAGAGACACAAGTTGACCCCTGATGAGAAAAGGAGAGTGCTCCTTTCCATCCAAGGCCTTCTGCTGTGTGGAGAAGGACATGGCTCACAGCTGAAGTCTGTTAAGTACAGAAAACAAGAGGGAAACTCCCTGTGCAGCAAGTAATTCCTCTGGCCTTGATCTCCCTTTCGTTGGCCTTGTTTTCAAATACTCTTCAAGCAGCCTCCTATCTGCTTCTTTGCTATTTTCAGGAAGAAGGGTCAGCTCTCCCCCGCTTAGATATTCTGACAGTAAAAATGATGTCTCAGGCCCACTGCTGCTGTTATATCCAATCGCATGAGGAGTTCTGAGGCTACATCTCTTGACCGAAGAGAAAACTCTTACCAAAAAAAAAGTCTCAAAATTGATGTTTTAAAAACAAATATATACATACATACATTTTCTTGGGAGTTTTAACCAGGGTAAATTTATCACCTAAAAGTCTGCATTTAAAAAGGAATTTTCTTATCAAATTGTGATCTTTGTCCTTTAGAGGAAAAGCTGGTGCCTTGGTTTAGTACCAGGTAGAGTTATAGCTCCAAAATGTTTGAATGTTCCTACAAGAAAGAATAAATAAAAGGACTCTCTCTAACATAATAAAAATGAGTCAGAACATGCTTAATAAAAGCAGAAAGACAAGCCAGTACTTACATAAGACAGAGTTTAAGAAGAAAAAACAAAGCCTCCATTTGTTTGTTTACTTAATCACAAAGTTTAAAATAAACCAAAAAACTGCAAAACATGTTTAAACCAAGTACTTTAAGATTTTGGAAAACATGAACCTTTGTGGTTTGTGTTAGTGAAACGTGCCCTTTAGTTTTATTCAGTGCCTGTGTTAATGGGGACTGCTTTCAAGGCGTTTTAATACAGCAGGACTTATATCAACACACATACTGCATAGCATGAACGCTCATTTTTACATAGACCTAATTTATTACCAGACCTTTAGGAACATTTTCGAAGACAAGGTATTCATGTTTCTGTGTTAAATAGAAATCTGGAAAAATTTAGGAGTTCATTCTTACATTAATCCACTGCTTAGAGGACTGTTCAGGGAGAATCTATCAGTCTTTTAAGTGCACTGTTGTGAAGAGCACTTAGTGGAAAGCAGAAATACACAGCATTTGCATTAAACAAAAATTAATGACCCCTCTAGACTCTCAGTGACAGTTCTTGGGTTCAACCAGAGCGAAAGGGATTTTATAGCACTTGTCAAGTACGCATTTAATAATGAATAACGAAGCAGATAAAGCTACAAGCAGCACGGGCCAGGCTCAGGCTTTTCACAGCATGTGTTGGCAGAGAGGTGTTCTCCGGCTGAAACAAACAGGCAATGCAGAACCTGCAGACACACTGTCTGTCTGCAGAAACCACGTAGCAGCTGAACATCACCTCATAGCAAGAGGCAACATGCTGAGCCCAGATGATTTTATTACCTCTTATTTTGGTTACTCTACTGACCTTAAAATAAAATAAGACCGTAACTTTGAAATATATATAATCTTTGTGCATTTATTGGGTAACATATAATAAGGTGGCTCTTTAAGACACAGTACAATCTAAGCACCAATAGGTATAACATCATGTGCATTGGTATACATTCATGGGAGGGGTCGTTATTAAACACCCTCAGAAGCTCAACATTAATTTTACGCATGAACTCTGCCTACAGGAGAGGAAAACATCAATATCCCCATTTCAGATGCTTGAAAGCAACCTTGCCACACAGTGGAATACTGATAACTGAAAACCACTGGGAATTTTTACTTCCATGTAATACTAAAATCAGCTTAGAACAGATTTTCCATTACACAGGAATTTTGAAAAAGAAGAAAAAACAAATAGAGGAGCTTAATGCTACTGCTGGAGGCTGCCATATCCAAGATACTAAGTTTCCTCATGTCAGTGCATGCACACCGCCTTAAGAATTAACCAAAGGTCCAGTCCTAATGCCTGGATCCATCACACCCCAGCAGACTCACTAACCTTCAGGTAGGGCACAAAGCCCTAAACAGAGCAATCCAATCCAATCCAATCCAATCCAATCCACTCCTCACCTTGCAATTCCCAGCTGCAGATGCCACCTGGGAGCACTCTGAGAGACTTTGAGCTAAGAGACCAGAACTGGCTTCTGGTCACATCTTAAGCAGACACAGTTCAATGTAACAGAGCAGCTGGGTTATTCAGAAACTGCAGAAGCATGGCAGATCTGTGCTCAATGGATTTCCACGGGCTAACTTAAAAAGATGGCAGGACAGATTCAACGTGACCACATAAAGACATAAAGCTTTTGAAGAGTGTCCAAAGTAGGGCTACAAAGATGTTGAAGGGTCTGGAGGGCAAGATGCATGAGCAGCAGCTGAAGTCCCTGTGTTTGTTCAGCAGAGCAGAGGAGCTGAGGGGAGGCCTGATGGCGGCTGCAGCTCCTCACAGGGAGCGGAGGGGCAGCGCTGAGCTCTGCTCTGTGTGACAGCGACAGGGCCCGAGGGAACGGCATGGAGCTGTGTGAGGGGAGGGGCAGCTGGGGGTCAGGAAAAGGGTCTGCAACAGAGAGCGGAGGGCATGGAACGGGCTGCACAGGGCTGTGGGCATGGCCCGGAGAGCCGGAATTGGACACTGCTCTCATAGAGTTTTGATTTTGGGTGTTCCTGTGTGGAATCGGGACTTGGACTCAATGATTCTTATGGCTCCCTTCCAACTCAGGATATTCCGTGACATTTTTTTTGTTGTGTGTTTCTTCGTTCTACTAGATGAAGCAATCAGATTATCCAAAGGTCAATTATGAAAACTCTCTGCTACCCCAAGAAGCGCCATCTGATACCGAGGGGTACAAAGCTCAGCGCCCTTCAAGACACGAGATGGTAAAAACCGTGCTCTGCCAAATCAGTCAGACAGCCTTCCAAAGACACATCTAGATCCCACACGTTCCAGGGATTTTCTCAGCATACTTCATTATTTAAGATTAGTGCAGAGCACAGGACCTCAAAGGTAAAGAACAGCTTCAAACACGGTTTTGGGAGAGGGAGGAGCACTGCCTATTCTCTGTCACAGGTGTCCTATATATTCTTCTGTAATTCTCTCTCAACTTGCTTAACTTATCACAGTGGTATTCCTACAGAAACAAAGCCCGTGCAGTTTGTGAAACCCACAAAAACTTAACTGTAATGGTGTAAATAAATAACTGTATTTTATCAGATCTGAAATTACTGAGAACTAAAGCCCTGTGAGAATGGTAGGTTACTTGGACTCAAACCCTTTGCTCAATCCACGGAAAAAAACTTATTTCAAGAGAACACAAAAACACAAGAACAATAAGGCAGTTTGCTTAATTCCTGCCAGGCTGAAAGGCTGATGTCTGTGCCAACACTTCTTCCATGTTCCAGAAAAAGCTGCTACTGCCACTTCAGAACTAGTAACACAGGAAGGCAGAGAAAGTTACTCCTTTTTGCCAGTTCCCTCAGACTTTTGCACAATCAGAAATATTTTGCTATTATTATTTATTTTAGAAATTATTTAGAAATTATTTCAGAAGATTGCTCGGAAAAACGTTTCCGATATTGGCTTCTCACAGGGTGTATATTGTTACTGGATGGTAAGAAAATGCATTCCCTCTGATAGAACTCTCCAACTTCACTTTTTTGGTGCTCTGAGAGCAGCACAGCTAGCAAATACCTTGTTCCCATCCAGTCCTGAAGTCAAGCACCACCAAGCAGATTCATGCATCTGGCTTGACACACTGTTACCTACTCAGCCAGAGAACAGCAGCAGCATGCAGCTCTGGTTTCCATGCTAGCAGCACCTGGGAAGGCAAGGAAACGAGGTCCCTAAAGTTCTGCATCAAACATAAGTGCAATAACCTCCATTCAAGCTTACTGCTGGCTCATAGTTGGAGAGAAGCACTGTCAGCAACATACAAATCAGATCCTGGGGAGCAGTGGAAGGCTGGAACAGGGACAGACGTGAAGAGGGAAGCAGAATGGCTTTCTTAAATCATGCAAATATTCTTAAGTACAGTCTTGATTTCAAACAATTGTCTGCAACTTCCTCCTTATGGCAAGAGTATACAGACCCCCAGGAAGGAAAAACAAGATGCGTACTCCCTCGCACACCCATCCCTCCCCCAAAAAAGCACCAGAAAAAAAATACAGGGAAATAGAATAATAATCTATTTTAGGCCAACTTGTTAACCATTCAGGTTGAACAGAGACCTACTGAAAATGCATTAAGGCTACATTTGTGATAAATGAATACCATACAAAAACCTGCAGGATTTTAATTTCACACAATTTCACGCACATACAAACAACAGCAGATCGATCTAATCGTGTTACAGGAAAGACTTTAAAAGGATAGCATTGCATTAGATACAGCACATGAAACTAACTCAATCCTCAGCCTTTGTGTTGAGAGCTGTTTTCACATTATCTAAGGGGGCAAAAACGTATTTCAAAGGCTTACAAAAAGCATTTACTAAGTTTAATAAATCTCTGTCTGCTGATAAAAGATCACAGTTAAGAAGGCAAAAAAGCAAGGTGTTTTCAGTGCTGGCATTAATCCTACTGCCACCTAAAATCTAATCTGAATATGTAAATTTGAAGAGTTGAAATCTGCATATTTTTAACAGTATTGAGTGCAGGCAAAAACCAGCAGCAGTTTCTAACTGAAACATTTATCCCTGAAGGATTAGGCTATTTCTGAAGACTTCTCTTAGGATTTGGCTACAGACTGACCACCACTCTTCTCCAGATAAGCTGTTTTTCAACTGTCGAGTTGACATACCAATACAGAAACCTGCAAACACTTGGCATTCAGCTTTGCTTTGCAGTTTGCCTATTTGCCTACATGAGGTAAGCATATAAATGGCAGAAGAGTGGCTGTGAAATCTTTTGTGAAGGAAATGGTACAGATTGCACAAGGAGCAGTTAAATCACTTGGCATTACCAAATATTTTAGAAAATGTCTTCCCAAAGCTAAGAGAGAACTATAAAAATTGGGCAACTCAGCATTCTATTCACAGAGGAAATCATTTTAAAGCTTTTTTTTTTTTTTTTAACAAGATATTAGACTGCTGTGGAGCTATCCACATCATTAGCTAATCGCATTTAAATTGCCATGCTATACCACAGCTCTATTTATTGTTGTTACTTTTTTTCCTTAAACACGTCAGTTCATCTACCTAGAGAGATGGAAAGAGCAGTGCCAAGCATGACCTGTGGCCATCATACTGCCTTTTGTCCCCTCAGTACTTGCATATTCTATATAATAACCTGTTGAGATGCTAACAATGTATTTATTTCTTTTCAAATCAAAGAAAGCTGCTTTGCCAAATGTAGGAAGAGCCTGAAGCCAAATTATATCAACAGTCCATAATGCCAGGTATGAACCAAACTTCTCCTATGACATAAGTAACATAGATCTAACATTGATGAAACCTGAGAACAAGAAAGCAAAGAATGTTCCTTCTATATGAGTAGCATCATGTGCAATCATATACAAAATTTACGTCCATCGTTCTCGTATTTGTGGGAATACAGATACCTCCAAATACATCAGCGTTATCTCGGTGAGGAAAGGAAGTAGAAGAAAAGAAATGCACTTCTGAGAAAATGGGATGCTAGTGCAAGAGCAGGGGCAAGCTGAAAAGCAAACATGAGTCCCGTGAGCAATCCACATATAGGAAAGTTCCCTGGAATCTCCTGAAGAGAAGATGAGGAACAGCAAGGAAGGAGATAGGAAAGAGAAAATAAATATACCCAGAAAGTATGCAACAAGCGTACACAGCATACAGCAACATGCTTCATAAAATCTAATTTAGATTTTTAATATGAATAACCTTGTGGAGACATCAGTAATTATTTCTCATTAACGCAGTAATGCCTAACAAAGTTAACATTTCTTCAAATGCTTACTAGCTACACTATAAAAACCAGAAGAGAAGATCTTCAGCTGAAACTTGCTGCGCCACAAGCCCAAACATTAACCTACCTTCACTACTCCACACCTAAAGCTCCTCCAGCTGCATCTTGGGGTAAAGGACAGTATCATTCTTAAGCACCAGGCTCGTGTGCTTGTTAGGAGATGAGCCTTTGTAAGTTTTCCCCTTTGTATGAATAGTTGCAGTCTTGCTAGTAGCCTCGAAGGCAGAGATAGAAGCCTTTTTATTCAAAGGTCAGCCCTGAACAAACACAGCAATGCCCCATCTCCCAATTCAGATGAGGGTCAACAGTCATTCATTTCCCCTAATCAGATCTACATAGAAACCTCTCTGTAGCAACTACATTACCCTCTTGTTTTTCTCTCCAGCCCTAAGAATAAGTAGGTATTGATAGCTTAGCTCAAATCCACAAAAGCAAACATGATCGATTGTCAAAGCTTTATGTACAAGCAGAGGATGCAGAGAACTGAGGATGTGTCGAGAGGAAGAGGCATATGCCTGAAGTGCATATTTCACAAACATGTGTCTCTGGCATGGTTCTTCCAAACATTCATGAAATAGAAACGGCTTGCTCCAAGCGGCCTCAGCTTCCTAAGCAGTGGCTATTAAGAGAGCTTTCAGTGAGCCCAAATGCACTGCTGCCTACATCCCCTCACACACGTATTTAAGCCTATCATCCTGTCACAGAGGTCTTCTACAAAATGCAGGGATTCAAATGCCATCTATCAGTCCAGGGAATAAGCTGCAGAACATTCAACTCCCATAAGAAAAGTCCACAATTTTCAACTTCTATAAGAGTCACTGTGCAAAGAAAAACCAGAAACATCGCCTGTCTGAGTACAAACTGTTCCTCACTTGCTTTTGGTTTCTATCCTGTAGGCATTTTAGCTGTGCCCTTTTCTCCTCATTTTACAGCAACCAACAGAAACTTGTTTCAATACACTAACGTTAAAGCCCCAAGTTGCAGATAGCTGGACCTTGTTCTGCCACCCTGGCTCCCCCTAACCTGAGTAAGCCAATTAACTTCAGTAAGGCTGTTTCAGGAATGCAAGGTTATCAGGCCCTGCCTTTTGTAATTAAATTTTCATAGTTATACTTCATCATCTTAAATGTTCAAATTAAGGAACCGATCATTAACCAAAAAGCTATCACTCATGAGTTGTGGCAGAGGGGGTGTTTTGGAAATAGGCAGCTATTAGACATGAACGAGGGCAAGAATCAGCTTAGGGACTCCGGCAGCAATACCAAGCACATTTAGCAGCAATTACATTTAACAAATAATTTTACATACTTGGCCTGTAATTATCTTACACGGATTTAAATTACTTCTGCCAGGAGAAAAAAAAAAAAAAAAAAGTAGCAGAACTGTAGGTGATCCCAAGTAAATATTTTAATCATCAGACAAATTGGGCATGTTCCCAAATCCTTCACCACAGCAATGGTGGAAGCGAGGGGCTCTTGAGCAACAGACAGCATTTTTCACCATGGATAGCACTGGCTTTTCAATTAGCAGACCTTGTGGCCTTTTTTTAAGCTCACTGCATCCCCCTCATTGCTTACAGTAAAGTGAGCCACATTTCATGGGAAGAAATCTTTTCTTTGAGTAAGAATCTCCAAGCAGACAAAGCAAGCCATGAGAGAAAAGCAATATAGACAAGATTCTTGCATTTATACTGGTCCACCAAATAACACATACTCTATTTCTTCCCCCCAACTCCCCAAAGCCTTCTTTCTTGAAAAAGCAGCCATCATTGGTGAAGAGCGACAAGACAAGAATTTGACCCTAATGCTCATTTTATATTTTTCATTTCAAGCTTTTGGAAATTATGTGTAATATTCACTCTTCTGCCACTTTTATGCATAGATTTCAATGCAAATCCTCACTTAGGAAGGTTGCATTTCATAAATTACAGAGGCAGGGAGTCAGGCACTCTGGAAACAAAAGTACATTAGCAAACCATTTTGGTACATTATATATTCAGAAAAAGAAAGAGTATGATGGTTTTAAAAAAAAACAGATTCTTTTATTGGGTTATGAAAAATTGATAGAAGGAAAGATCCTATGTGTCATTCAGAGCCACAGTGGAGTCCTTCCTACCAGTCCTGTCATCCTGAGAGCTGTGAACAGAAAATCAGAAGCCACTAAGAGCGAGGCAGTGTTTAAATTTCCTCCTTGCAGAGCACAGATAAGGACGTGTGTAGGTGAGTGCTGAGTACCTGAGACAGAACAAAGGCAGCTGCTTTCTGGGCAATGGAAGCAGAGTCACCTTTTCTTACCTTTTTCTAGGTGTGCCAATTGTCCAAAATTAAAGAAGTGCAAGCAAGCTGACCTCCCGATGAAGTCATAATTCTACCCTCCCAAAGCACACATTACAGAGAATATAAGAATGCATTATACTCTCAAAGTGCAAGAAATCTTCCATGCCTGAATCAAGTGTCAAGGAAAGCATACAACTTGGGGCAGAGCTGCACTCAAAAGGACACAGAAGAGCCAGGGCTGTGGAAAATTTGCATTTTTGCTTGGGTAGCCAGAGAAAAAGGACTGTTTCTCTTTGGTCAAAGGCCAATTTAATTAGAGAGTAGATTACTGTTTACCCTTAAGGCAGACAAACCTGAGGGAAAGGAGCAGAATGCCCAAGCACTGCCTCACAGTTTATTCCTATTATAATGCTAAAAAGCTATACAAGTGTGTCAACACTGATTTAAACGCAAGACACACGGTTCTTCCTGCAGTATGTGTTTTCAGTGGGGGAGAGGCTAGAAATAAGGAAGGGGAAGAGAGGACTGCAAGTAGCAGTCATAAGGAGAAACTGAAGAAGAAACTGCAATTCCCAGTCCCAACAACCCACAGGGAAGGGTACTATTTCTCTCCACTTGGTTGATTCTGGATTCTTTTCCTAGAAGTGGAAGCTTCTCAGCAAGGATGATTTTAACTTTTGCATTTACTATCAACGCATCAGAACGTTGAGTGTGTAAAACCTCCCAGGATCATGGATCAGTGCATGATTTGTATGTAGATTCATTTTAAAAATTCATTTCTGTGCAAGTTTTTAAAACATTTCTTATTTTGGGACTATGTACAACAAATTTATATACAACTGCATTAATAAATTAACTGCATAATAATACAACTGGATTCGTACGTTCTTTTTCCAGTAGCACTCTTATTATTTCAGTTTTCTGCAGCAATCAGACACAGTTCAATTGTTTTAAGACTCATAAAATGATTAAAATAATTTTTCATATTTTTTTTTTATTACTCTTTCTTGCTTTATTTACATTTCCTGACACGAGGGATGTACCAACACCTACTTCCTTTCATATTTATAAATACACACTTAAGATATATGTCATAACACTCAGTGTTGTGGGCTTGGAAGAGGAAACACCATTATTCAACAAGAATGTCCACACTGCAGATCATATTCACACACCAGCTGTCATGATATAAAGTGCAAGATAACACACATTTTATGTAAAACCAACCTTGGACAACCCTGTGAGCTTCACATCTTAGTGATTTAATAGAAGTGAATATTTTTTACGCTTGCTCCTACTTGGATAACGAATTTCATCTCTATTCAGACTGAAAACTATAGATGGATCATGACAAAAGATAAGCAATGGGAAACAAGCCAGAGCTTTTAATCCCAAAATAGTTTTGGCTCTGCAAAATATTACTGCCCCCACTCTGAGACTGCTATCCCTATAGTTGAACAGGCATGGCAGCTCAGCTTTACTCAGCTGCTTCCATAAATTCAGCCAGGTTCTTTGCACCGCCACATGGACAGTGCACAAGAGGGCCATAACTGATCCTTTAAAAGTAAATACAGATATATATATTTTTTAAATAAATTTTCACTCTTTAGCAGTGAGTCTTCAGATGTAGACCGTAAAATCTCACCATGTGCACACAATAAATATAAACCTATTTGACAGGAGTAAAGTAGGAATTTTGTTTTCAAAGTCTTTGGCAACATATGCCCCCCAAAAAAGTGACAAGGACATATGAATTACTCTCAGTAAACCCATGTTGAGCATACAGAGTATTTCAAGGAAAGCCACCTGCCAAAGCAACTGTCAGAGCTCCAGAAGTAGCACCGCAGTATTTTAACAAGGAGAACATGAATGACCTGAGGGCAGCAGTGTAACTGAGATTCCTCAACGGGATTTCCTAATAAAGTGCTCTCAGTTACTACATCACATCACACTCTCCTGACCTTAAGCTTAGGAAAACGTTAAAACAAAAACAAAATCACGACAAAGCGGCCATACAGAGAACATAGCTGTTTGCTGTATGTTTGAGATTCATTTGGGAAAGCAAAACTAATCGAAAAGGAACTAGGTCATAATTATTCCCTTTTATTGTTAATGAGGCAGAATAAAAATAAGAGGTACCTTGGAATATTTGTCCATCATGAATCACTCCTAAAAACAGAAGCATTTTATAACAAGCTGATCAGGCATACTATATTGCCTTACAATTTGCACTTTTCAATGACTTGCCGATAGGAAGAAACTGCAATGGGAAGTATCCATCAAAACTCTACAGATACCTTGGGTTTTGAGGGGAAGAGTAGCACCGTGAACACTGGAAGCAAGAAGCCCAGTTTCCTACTGAAGATTGTCTGCAGGTAGTAATCTCATAATCACAGAGATTTAAAGAGCAACACAATAAACATTTTTTTCTCCTGGACAGGCCACCACGCATGATCCCTTATGGTGCCAAAACAGAACCAACAGTGTTCAAATTACAGCTTAGACCTCTACACATCCATCAACTGTGGCTTAAACCAGACCAGTCTTACAGCAGCACTTCCTTGGGCAGGAAAAATAAGACCCACTACTGGTGTGTGCAAGGAGCTTCGCTGGGGTTTGGCTGCTGTATACATCCTGAGGTGGCACAGGTAGGCTCTAGCTGCTAGCAAATGGCTGGCTAAAGCCTTGACCTGGAGCAGGACCTCCCTCCTCCAGAGCAGCACTTCAGCACCAGCCTTTGGTTTTGGCTGGATTCTAGCCAATCTCACGGCTGACCCCAGCCCACTGACTTGACTCTTTACCTTAGCCTTGATCTGCCCTAGTTCTACAGACCTGTTGGTGGTCAGTAGCGCAGAGCTATCCCTGGCCACCATCCAACAGCACCATTCAGGTACGGTGGGAACCCTGCATGGCTGCTGCCCTTGCAGCTTGTTCAAGGGCTCCACTAAATCCGGTATTTCCAGGTTCTCCCTCAAGGCTGCTTGGCTCTACTACAGCAAAGTCAACTTAGGTAGGGCTGTGGTTTCACCCTATTTGCTTGGAGACTCATCTGAAGCCCAGTGAAGCCGGCCATTGGTTTTTCAAGTTGGTTATTTTTTTTTCAGGGTTAGACACCAGTTTGCAGCCTCCATCTCTGCGGCCAGACAACACGGCAGATCAGAGTCAGTTCAGACTCTTGCTGGTTTGTATCATTATGACTAATTGAAAAACCAAATAAGTGTAAATCGAGATTACTGAGGCAGCAAAGTGGTTATGCAGAGTGAGAAATGTCTTGTATCAAAACTCCCAAGCCATAATTTCCAAACTCTGGCACCTACATCTAAGATCCTAAAGTTCCTAAAGCTATCTTAAGGTAGGCATGGACTTCATTCACCAATTTCACCATCTTAACAGCCTTCATCTTTAGCAGCATTCTTTTTTTTCCCCCCCCCCCCCCCCCCCCACTGTTTTTTCTTTGGTCTCAGATTCCAATTTTCATCTTAATTAAGAGGAATTTGCTGGAGCATACCAACTTGACTGAAGCGTATGATTATATCCATATTCTAGTACTTTATATCTTGAATACACCGTGAACAACAGGGCAAGAGGTCAAGTGTTTTTACAGCTACATGCAAAGCACAGGCTTTTAAAAATAATCTCCTTTTCTTGAAGTGTCACTGATGTTGCTGGATTTACTTACAAAGGAAGGATGAGAGATCATTCAACCTCTGTGATCAACCTCCTCTAAAGCCTTGAATGCATACCACCACAGTGCTGGGGTTGACTAGACCGAGTGCAACAGGATTTTCTACTTATTAAGTGTTGAATCCATTGCATGCTGGTTAATTTGCTTCTAAACACTCAACTACTAATAAAATTTAAATCTAAATATCAAAACAATTAATTGCTACACACGGACTCAAGAGGCCTTGCTCAGAAGAGCATAACCATCTCAAAACTAAGCTTGCAGGAGTTGAGAAGCACTGGCATGAAGGTTGCCCACACAATCATGTTTGAGCACCCTGCCGCACGCACTTAAGGATTTAGACTTTAATTACTGAATTGCTTTTGCCACCAACACTTAATTCAGCTTGACACGCTCACTCAAGGCACAGTTACTCAGTACTCACTTTCATCTGCATTGGACAATGTGCAGCCATATGTATTTTTTGCCAAACACCATTAAACCCTAGCTTGGAGTGCAAGAATTCTTTATTTTGTTGTGTGGTTTTCTGTGGTGTTTATCATAAAGCACCTGCACATTTCTGAAGCAAGGTCGTTTATTTTCAGAATCTTTTGAGGAGGGGAAGGTTCATCTCCTCTGTCACAGACAAGAAATTACAGTATCTAGACACAGTAACTCCAAAGTCTCAACTAATTGAAGACACTCAAGGTGTAGCTGGTATCATTTTTTCAGATCACCCTGCATCTCAGAGAACATTCTGTACTAAAAAGAAACCAGTCTCCACTGGCTTCAGCCACTGCAGAGGACCCTCAGCACTTCTGCAAAGAAAACCACATAAAATAAAGATACACATACGTAGGTAAAGAAACATTGTAAAAAAATAAAAAAAATAAAAAAAAAAGACAGTGATTTGTACTGCACACAGGGACTCTGTAGCAGAAGAAAATGAAATCCAGCCCCAGCAGTCAACAGTCAATTTCTCTAACCATGAAAGCATTCTCTCCTTTCTTGCAATACAAGTCCTCTGCATGGTTGCATCAAAGAATAAATGTTTGTACCAGACAACACCCTCTTTCATATCCTTGAAAGGCTTATCCTGTACGCTGAAGGTAGCATGCAAGCACACAAGAGCTACTCGAGAAAGCTGAGAACCCCTTAAAGAGGTTCCTTCCCTTTCAGTACCTTTCTAGCAATAAAAGATTGAAGTCTCCTACTTGAGAGCTTAGGAGATCACAGAGAAAAAAAATGATCTGAGTCATCATATTTAGGCATTTCATCACTGAATAGTACATACCTCAGATGCTACACTGAGGATTCAAAGCTTAACATTCTTTTGGTCCCATTAGGTCAGAACAGTACTACGGTACTGCCACAGTGTATTTCACTATTGATAGCAATAATGATTCTGTGTAAGTCAAGAAGTCAATCAAGTGTTACTGCTTCAGTGAAACTGTCAGCCTTCCCTGTAAACATGGCTTTCAAGTAAATAGAGATGAACAATCAACATTCACATCCTCAACTATTTCCGGTACAGAAGCAAACTTAACCCAGGAGCTATAAATAATACGGGTAGATACTAAACAGAAAATATTTTAAATTCCTTTAGTAGTTACTCTCACTGAAAGACAGACAGTTATCAACACTCTTGCTGCCCTGGAACAAGAAATTCACACTTTACGAAGATAATTTAGAACTGATTAATACGTTGTTTTCTTGTTAAAAAAATCAAGACTATCAAGATGGAGCAGGTATCTAAAATCTCTAACAAAGGCCCAGTGACAAAACTTTCAAACATGCAATTGCATTCTTATTCATACAAAGCAACAAATTTAAAATATCTTGCAAAGCATTACAGCAGTATTGTAGTTATTTGCATTTGTTATTCTCCTGATAGAGCGGTTTCAGAAGAAAGAAGAAATGAAGTTCTATCTCCTTTTGCATATCCAAGTATTTGAGACAGCATGCACGCAAACCAGCTTATTACTGCAGCTTTCTTCTTATCAAAAGAGGACAGCAAAACTATTCTTGATGAAACAGGAAAGCATACTTAAGTGAGATTAATTTGACACTTTCCCCCACTACACTTTTAAGAATGACAATGGAGGATCCCACACAGTAAGCATTTCTTTTAAAATGCAGATAGTTACTTAATACTAGAAAGTATAAATAGCCATTTGAGTTTTAGAAGCACAACAACTTTACAGTCATTCTTCATTGCATAACAACTTCAAGAAAGTCTCACAAGATTAGTAATTCTATATACTTCCTTTCCCATTTCTTGTCCACTCAAAACTCTTAATGATACAAACAAGAAACCTCACCAGCAAAGGCAGCAGATTATTTTAGAACAGATTCTAGTAACACCTAATCTTCACATAAATTCACACCATGCCCTAACTACGAAGAATAAACCAGTGATAAACATGCAGCCTGCACACCGACTTGCTTCACAAACTAGTAAAAAAGAAGTGACACTGCGTATCTAACAGTACACACACAAAAAAAAAAAATAATCAAAGAATCTTTCAAGAGAAATATTAACGCCTTCTGGAAAGATGCTGGATTTTCCTCCACAAGTTGAACCAATCTACTGTACTCACCAATATTTTGTTATCCACTTTGTCTCCCTTGGTTTCCAGCTTTACTTTCTTCTTGACTGAAATTTTGATTTTCCTTCCAATAACATCCCTGATGCTTTCTGAAAGAAAATACATTAATTAAATACTTTCCATGTCAACGTAAGAAGGAAACTGATTTCATAGTCACGTTTTCAGGAGGACCCACAGCTATGTTTCTTGCACTTATGCCTGCACAACAGTACTAACCACCACCTAACACATACAACTTTTATTAAGAAGTACATCATCCACACAGTAATTTACATCTATTATGGCAGGATTAGATATTTCATACGCCGGTATTCTAAACATAATTTTGTATTTCTTTCCAGCTCTACACATCAAAAGCATTCCCAAGACAAGCCCCAGCATTGCTTAGCTCTGCCTAGAGAAAATACAGCAAATTCCTCACTTGCTATTATTCGTACCTGAAAAGCTTGCTGAAGCCAATTAACTTCTTGTATTACTGAAATACTACCCTTTATTGTTACTATCAGAGAGCTAAGTGGGTCAGGCGATGGAAAACCAAGTGTTGGCACATTCTGTGCATTGCACATTCAAGATTCAACTCCCAGCCACCAACATCTGACAGCTATGCAACGGGTGCTGTGCAAGGCAGCCCTGGTCTCAGCCCAACTCCTAATGACAATGCAGCCACCTCACGGTGCTAACAAACTTACATTAATTGCCACAATTTTTCACACGCATAGACATACGCACATACAGACTGTCTGTGCCAAGTACCAAGTGAACCAGCCTTTCCCCTAAAGACTTGAACCCTCTCAGAATCGTGTCAGAAAGCTTATACAATGACTAACACTGATGTAAGTAGCAGATAAACAGAGGAGTTTGTCTGGAAGAGCCAATTTGGCACCTTCCATACGTTTTGCTAGCCAGCACCCTCATACAAGTAATGAGAAAGAAATCTTTTACACACGTTAACCTATTTGCCACAGGAAAAAAACTCAAAGGCAACTCTCCACCCTCCCAGGTGCACACACTTCGCCCTTGCACAGGCTAAACTTGAAAGGCTAAAATTGAAGATTGCAGGCTCAATCCTGGGGCTTTTAATTACAGCATTCTAACTTTCCTGCACAATTTCCTTCTGATAGCCTGACTGCACTCATCCAAACATCAAGTCTAGAAGCCCTGCCTGCAGGGCAGAAGGGTGCACAGGTCAGAAATAAGCCTGTTCAGTGTGACTGTCCACCAGAAGGAATTTTTTTTCTGCCAAATCAGAATGTTTTCCCCAGGAATTTTAATTTTCCTATCAGGAAACAAGAGCTCCTCAGTAGCAGTCAGCCCAGGAAGGCAGCCCATGGCAGGGTGCCAGCATTCTCAGGCTTGGTAAAGAGCCGGGCAGCCAGCTTCCCAGGCAGCCAGGTAGCAGGGCCAGGGGAAAGTCCAACCCATCCTCCCTCCCAACAGTGGGAGCTGTGTTCCGAGACTTCCTCTCGCCTGGTTCAGTGGTTATTTCAAGCAGTGATGGGGAGAGGAAGGGCCTGGGGCTCAGCCAGGAGCCAGGGTGTCAGGCTGTACCTGTTTGAAAGGGCTGAAGAAGTTTCTGAGAAGATTTAAGTTTCACAGTTTTTTTCCATGTGACTGCATACTATTTTGTACACATTGGAGGTAGGTGGACTTGCAAAGTAGTTTGTCAGATCAGGTGCTAGAGATCCAAAGTCAAGGCTCTCAGTTTCAAGTGCTCGCTCATTTTCTATACCAGTGACTACTTTCAGACTCCAGTACCTCACAGAAGCAGATCTGGGTAAGCCAATAGGAACAGGGAGATTCTTTTTAAATTATTTTCTTTTATTTTTAAAAGATATGACCAATGTGACCTGACAAAGGTCACACAGGAAGTGAGTAACAACAAAAGCTGCAGCTCAGACATTCCTGCTCCCGGTTAAATACGCGTTGTCCTTCCCCTCCCCTCCGCACACATTATCACTAAGGCTTAAAGTGTAGCTTCTGTCCTGCTCTCAAAGCAGAGTTATTCCCAAAAGCCTATTTATAAAGTTGTCTTTTAACACGTGGATACCATAATGCGACAGGAAATCAAACTTGCCCACACAAAACAGCTCCACACACCCCATAGAGTGCAGACAATGTGGTGGCTGAGCACAGGGCATCAGGATCAGGGTGAGGGGGCACTTTTTACCACTGCCCAAGGCCATCAGAGGATGGAATGTGTTCAAGGATGCTCAGATTTGCTTTTTTCTGTAGTACACACTGCACCCTACCTGTGGTGCACAGGGGCATAGTACAAACGCACTAAAGTACTACCATGTCACAACTGTAACTTTGCAAGAGGATTTTCGCCAGTGTTTTGTCAGTGTTACAACTGTATCCCAGCAAAAGCACTCACTCCCCGACTGAAGCAATGGATGTCAAAGCAACGCACTCAGTGAAGGAGGAGATGCTTATAAGAACTGTATTCAATGCAACCCGTACTTCCTTGCCTGACAAATTTGTTTCCATCTGCCATAAAGGCAACACTTGAAGTTATTCATTCCCCCACAGGTGAGAGCCTCGGCTTGCAGTGGCAACCCAATTTCTAAAACCAAAGGACACACGAACAGGGTGACATCAGGTCCTGAAGCAGCAGACCTGTTATCCCCGTATGACACCGGTTGCCAACAATCCGTGCGCTGAGAGCTCTCAGCAGCGATGACAGCATTTCCAGGAGATCCCCACCAGCAGCTACGGCTGCTTCAGCATACACCATGGAGCACGGGAGGGCTGTTTGCATGCAGCCATGAAACTTTAATTACAAATAGCCTCTCGTATGCGCACATACGCAGGAAAAAAAAAAAAAAAAAAAAAAAGAAAGAGTTTTGAACTAGCCAATGCCCAGGAGAAATTAAACAAGAAACGTAAAGGCTCCATAGCGTTGTAAAGAGCTGCTGCGAGGCTCCGGGACCCGATGCCAGCGCGGCTCCCCCCGGCTGAGATCCCCCACGCGTGTCGCTGCCCCCAGGACCCCCGCCCCGCCCGCGGGGACCCCCGGAGGACCGCAGCCCGGCCTCCCCGCAGCCCCCGCCAACCGCCCGCAGCGCGGCCTCGCAGCCCCCGCGCAGCCCGGGCGCCCCCGGCTCTCCCCCCCGGTTCTCCCCCCGCCCCGCCCCGGCCCTTACCGATGAGCTCGCGGGGGAGCTCGGCGTTCTCCTCGGCCATGCTGGCGCTGCCCGGCGGAGCCGTTCAGCGGCGCGCCGTCCCTCCGCAGAGCCAGGCGAGCATGAAATCCGCGGGGCGGGGGAGGAGGGCCGGCCCTGCGTCTGTGTGTGTGCGCGCCCACGGAGGGAAGGGGGCAATTCACCGCCCGCTCCCTCCGCGCCGCACGACCGCCCCGGCGGCCGGGAGGGGCATTTCCAGGGGAGGAATCGCCCGCGGCCAGCCCCGAGGCGGGAGGGAGGGAGGGAGGGAGGGCGGGAGAGCGAGCGGCCCCCGCCCCGAGGCTCCCTCCTTCCCCCTCGCCGGTCCCTCCGCGCCGCCCGCCTCCCCCCGCCCGGCCCAAGCGGCGGAGGAGCGGGCAGCAGGGCGGGAGCCTTCACCCCGGCCCTCCCCGCTCACCTCGCGAGAGCCGCCCGCCCGCGCCCGCCGGGAGCATCGCCCTCACGGAGCCATGGCGCCCGCCCCCGCTAGGGCAGCGCGATCCGGGCCGGCCCCTCCTTCCCCCCAGCCCCGGTGCTGCGGAGAGCCGGGCGGCCACGAGGGCCATCTGCCGGCCGTCCCGCCCGATCCCACCGTCCCCAGGGTCCGGGCCGCCCCTCCCGCCCCCGAGACCCCGTTCTGATGGTGGCTTCCCACTGTCGATTTTAAGCCGAGGGGTCTCCGACTGAGCGGGGGGGGTCTCTGCGGTGCCCTTGCGGCGTTTGTGTTGTTCTGCAGCCCTCACGGGCTTCGCCTCTCTGGAATTCCCCCTTGTAGTGCGTTCCTTTAAAAAACCACTGATGTAGCGCGGGGAGTGGCCGCCATCGAGTGTGCATCGTCACCCGGTTCCCTTCAAGCCCCGAGAGGACAACCTTTGATCCAGAGCTCCTCTGCCCCTTCCGCACTCCGCCGCTGCGTCTCCATAGGGACAGCAGCCGCCGAAGCACCTGTTCCAGGCAATGCCCTAGTTACAGGTGGCTCGGCACCCCCGATGCGAAAGGAAAGGAGAGTTTCTGGGCTTATACCACACTGAAGGGAGACAGAATTATGCCTCCTTTCCCAGGGCCATAGAAATATCCACCAATCGCAGCGTTCTGCTTGTTGCACTTGGCGTAGCAGCCGCATTACAGACACACGGCACGTGGGCTGCCTAATTGCACCTATAAAATGAGGAGACGAGGATGCTCACTGGAGGAGAGGGAGGGAAGAGGTGAAACAGCCTTGGAAATGCTCTGGCAGCAGTGCACAGTTTCAGTGAGGATGGCTTTCACTGCAGCAGGACTGCCCCTGATCGTTTTGCATCCTGAGGGGTGGATGGCTGCACCAGCCTCACCTTTCAGCACTCCACAAGCAGATCTGGAAGATCAAAGTCATTAATATCTGCTTAAGGCACCTGAAATGTATTCAGTGAGAGCAACAGCAGAAATCTCAAAAAAAAGAGTTTTTTCCTGGTGAAGTGCCCGTGTGCTTTTAACATATTGCAGTGCCAGTCAAAATTTATCTGGATATATAGAGAGAAAGCTCTATGCTTATATTCTGCTGATGGTCCTCTGTTCCCCTTTTCTCACTGTGTCCACATCCTTTTCTCTTTGCAGAATACTTGCTGACCTCTTTCTGCTGACCATGTGTTCCTGCAGCTGAGGTTGCCCAGAGAGGTGGTAAATGCCCTGTCCCTGCAGACTCTTGAGGTCAGGCTGGACGGGGCTCCCTGATGTAACTGTAGGTGTCCCTGCTTATTGCAGGGGAGTTGACTGGATGACCTTTAAAGATCCCTTCCAGCTCAAAAGAGTCAGTGGTTGTATAAAACTGCATTCATGCAATTACTTCTGTATGGAGCCTTGTGTTTGACTGAAACTTCCAGAAAGGTATTTTCTCTTCCATTGCTGGAAGAGGAATGTGTATTTTTGGACCTACGGCTGCTCACAAACAAAGCACAAGCAGTTTCTGTGTCTCATTTCTATCTGATACAGTTTTTGAAGCATAGGTCTTTCTTCCCTGGTTCCTGCCAAGCAACCACAGGGCATTCAGCACACACCAGCTGCAGCAGTGATGTGTTCCTTCAGGCCTTCAGTGTGCTGTTGGGTGCTGCAAGCTTTTCTCCATCCCTTCTTCCTACCATGGAAGCCAGCCAGCACAACAAAGCCAGGATATGTAGAGGAAAAAAAATAAAAAATGAAGGGAGGTTTTTTGTTCTGTTTTGTTTTTTAATCATCAGTAACAAGCCAGTGAAGAAGCACTGCCAGGGCTACTGTATAATTACTTTTTGGGCATCTAGGAGACTGGACCAGGTTCAAGGTAGGGAAAGTAAGAACTAAATTTAGGAGGATCAGTGCCCCCAAGGGCAGATGCAATCAGCAGAATGCGTTGTTTCCTATTCCTTATTCCCCAGAGAGGAGGCAGGAAATAGTTGTTCAGACAGGCTGCTGCCTCTTGCTCCTGCAGCTGTGCTAACACTGAGATATCAGCTCTACTTCAGCATCAGCCTGCCACCTCCCAGAGTAGAGAAGCCTGGACCACCTTTCCAGGGATCCCAAACATTTGGCTCCCAGAGAGTCCCAAGTGGAGGTTTTTCTCAACATCTTAAAGGGAAAGCCGCACCATGAAGGCTTTGTAAGAAGGTGTACTTTTCACCCTTTCTCACTTTTCCACACTCTCCACTATTCAGCTCAGTAAGGATGTGGTTTCCATAGGCATCTTCCCCAGCAAGAAAGCCACTATACAAGCTCTGCCCCCTTGCAGAAAGTCATCCTTGCTCCTCAAGGCTATTTACCACTTTCTCTGTTGTGCCAATGTGAGAGATCACAATACTATGTGATAACCTCAATCAGTGAAGGTTTTCGTAAGGGGAATTTTTGTCAACTACAGCAATTTCAGCAACTAAATTTCAGTTTTATCTTTCATCCTTCCTTGCCCAACCACCATCTCCTTTAGAGGCACATCAGCACAGCTGGGAAAAACAGAGGTTCCCAAGTTAAACTGAGGCAGGCTGAGCTGGGTTTCTGTCCATCCTCAGCAGCATTCCTATTCCAAGGTGCTCTTGAGCTGTCATTGCTGTATCTGTCACTGGGGCCTCCTGATCTCATGTTACCTACAATGGTGAAAATGATCACAGCATGGGTGCCCTGGCGAGGATCACACTACAGAGGTCACGTAGCATTTGCATATTACATATACAGCAGGCCTCTGAAAGGGAAAGAGGTTCCATTTTCTCCTACCAGAACAGATCTAGGAAGTCATTTTCCTAGAATCACAGAATGGCTTAGGTTGGAAGGGATCTTAAAGCCCACCCCGTGCCGTGGGCAGGGCTGCCCCCCACCAGCTCAGCTGCCCAGGGCTCCATCCAACTGGCCTTGAGCGCCTCCAGGGATGGGGCACCACAGCTTCTGTGGGCAGCTCCTCACCGCCCTCTGAGTAATTAATTTCTTCCTGACATCTAACCTATATCTCCCCTCTTTAGTTTAAAGCCATTCACCTTTGTCCTATCTCTATAAGACCATCGAAAAAGTCAGCCTTTCTCCTGTTTATAAGCTCCCTTCAAGCACTGGAAGTCTGCAATAGGGTCCCCCCACTGCTCTCTCCTCTCCAGGTTGAACAGGCTCATCTCTCAGCCTTTCTTCAGCAGAGAGGTGCTCCAGCCCTCTGATCATCTTTATGGCTTCCTCCAGATCCGCTCCAACAGCTCTGCACCCTTCCTGTGCTGGAGGCTGAGGCTTGGACACAGTACTCCAGATGGGGCCTCATGAGGGCAGAGTAGAGAGGGACAATCACCTCCCTCGCCCCGACTTTTTAAAAAGTCATTCAAAGAATAACCAGTTTGCCTGCCACAGAAATGGGTGGTTTTGTTGCAGACATTCTTTCTCTAAAGACTGCTCAAATTATTGTAGCTTCTGGCATGATTAAAATTCTGATGAGAGCAGCGGGCTGGATCGTGTGTGAGTTTGTTTGCTGCAGGGAGCGCAGCAGCATGCACAGCTCATTCTTAACTGACAGTAACAGAGCAGGAGGGAAGCGAAGGACTTCAGGAGACAGTGATCAGGGAGACATTTGAGACAGAGAAAGGTGTGGAGGAATGTCCTCAGAAATGTGGCATTCATGCATCGTATTAACCATAAATTACACAAAGCAACTTGCCAAGAACTTCTGACTGTACCTCTCCCTCAGTGTACCTGAGGTAATTGTATTACAATTGTACCTCACAACCTGTATAGCCATACACTATTCCACACTCCTGTTTTTCAGCCTTTCTGTTGCCTACATCCTTTTCAGCCTAAATCCTGGGTTCTCCTGCAGATCAGGCAGGTGTCAATGTGAGCTGGTGCCAGCCACACACACTGCCAGAAGGTAGGCTGCCTGTAGTCTCACCGGGTGAATGTCCTCCCTGCTAACCTTTCTGCCACTCGGACTGTGACTTTAACACTGAAGAATCTTTGTCCTTTTCCATAGGAGCAATAGCACGATATAATCAATATGATGATGTGATCCACAGCACGTTCCTACTCCTGCTGGAGCCGGTGGAAAGATTTCTGTTGCTGACAGCAGGTGTCAGACTGACATTCAAGTCACACCATGGAGTCATCCTGTTGCAGAGCAGCATTGTGGTAGGAGAAATCAAATGATCAAATCTTATTTGCAAAGCTGCCTTGCAGTGTGCAGCAAAAGCCTAAAATGTCTCAATGAAAGACAGGACAGAAAACAACTATAGATATAGATGATCCTGCCTTGCTAGTTGCAAGGCTTTATTCATAAGAATAAATCGGAAGGAGTGCATTCTTCTCCCAGCTATGCCTTTGCAACTTCATAGATATTATTTACTACACTGATTAACTGCAGACAGATTTGGGCCATACTCTCTCACATGCCACTGCACTAGTTAGTCAGGCTTAAGGAAGTGTTAGTTTTCAATCACTGGAATTATTATGGGCATTTTAAAGATCAAGGGCCAGCTAACCTGTAGCAGTACGTGCAGTGCAGTGAAGTCACATACATCCAATTATGCCTGAGCTCAGAAATTCTATCCATCCATGCCATTTCAACTTCCACTCAGGTTAAAAATGGTGTAACACTTTCAGTTTGGGGATTAGTCTAGATAATTCATTTTAATTTTCCCCCAATATTTATCTTTAAATTCATTGCCTGTGTTTAGTGGTGATATAAAATGTGAAATCCTGTGCCCAAACCTTGATCACATCTGTCCAGCAACCTGTAGGAAAAAAAAAAAAAAAAAAAGCAGAAAACAACTAGTTAGCTAATTGAAAAACAATAAATATATCACAGATTGCTGAGTGATTGGATACTTGCTTTTCATTTCACCAGTTGTGACAAACGATAGGGAAAAATGCACATCCTCCATCTATTATGAGCTCAGCAAAGGAAATGACACTTGTGAGTATCCTCTTGTTATCTGTGACTGAATCTTTTCAAACCCTTTACTCTGGGCTGCTGTATGCTCTTACAATTATTTCAGTACCCTGTACAAAATAACATTTTGTCTCAATTTTAAATGGAAAGACTATAAATGCAGCAGCAAAGATGCATATTTTGATAAGGCATACTTTGATGGTAATGTTAAGAAAAGAATTACAAAGAGCAGCTGACGCTTCATGAAAATCTTAATAGAAGAAATCTATTCAGAATAATTCTGGTTACTCTACTGTATTATTATTATCATCTATTTCCATATTCCTCTTCCCTCGGTTGCTTTTAGCAGGCGTATTTGCATAAAACCGGGATCATTGTTTCTTAAGAGCTCATCTGCTTCTGCTACTTAGCTCTCACGTGAAAGCATAATCCTTTGAATATCCCATCACATTTAGTTAGAAACTGTTACAATTTCTATGACTTCAGATGTGGAAGTGGAGAGCAAAAGCAAATGACTCTTAAACACAGCGCTTAATTTGGAATCCTAGCTTTCTCTGTTCTGTACCGGTATTACTAGTGACACGTGGGATATGCTTAGCAAGATACTGAATGGAAATAAAACATTTAAAATCATTTAAAACAGGTCTGCGAGTGTTGCAGCTCTTCAGCTCATCTGTCACTAAGGCAAAGTGCCCCATTTTTGTGAAATCCCATTTCTCCTCTGTACAGACTTTCATTACTCTCCACGTCTCAGCAAGTCCCTTTTTCTTGCTGTTGACTCTGACTTAATCAAACAGAATGCCTTGATTGGGTTTCCATCAACCCTGCGAGATTAACTGTCCTCTGGAATCGAGGTGGTGAAACATGCTCTGTACGCATTATTTGTATTGCCCAAAATAACTGAAAGAGAAGGCAGTTTTTCTTCCTGGCCAGGGATGTAGATGAAAATGAACTTGTACAAAAATAAATCTGGAGCAGTTCTGACCTAAATTTCAAACTGAACATGATTCTTTCTCTCCTTTTTAAAAGTCTGAGCTTCACTCTCTGCCTTTACTATTCTTACTCCTTCCCCCATAGAAACTACTAACAGCCTTTCTATCGTTACCAATATCTTTCATTTAACCTAAAAACCTCTGCTGCAAAAAATGTGTTCTTTAGCTCTAAGCAGTATGTTTTGGAGAGGTCATTGACCATGCAAGTTGTCAGCAAGAGCCTTAAAGAAAGTACATTAAGCCTATCTAGGTAGACAAATAACCCTCCATCTCACAACAAGCCCTGGGGAGAGGAAAAGAGAGGTTGAGAAGTGTGGATTAATAGTCACCATGGACTGTATTGTCCTAGGAGCAGAAAATGTTAAATTTTAAGTACCAAAAAGCTTTCTAGTTGTACTGAGCCAACAACCTTTTGTGTTTCAGCCACATTTAGGGAAAGACTGGGATATGGCTAGAATGCATTACTGCAAGAGCTTCCTCCTTTCAAACAGAAGTTCTCTGAACTCTGACATGGTTTGTGAAAGTAACGTTTTGTATGGTATTTCTACTTTGTGGAGGAGCCTACAGAGCACATTCTGAGAAAGTTTTCCTATTTATGTCAGTAAACCATCTACAGAACTCTGGCTGAAAAGTGACCAACAGTGTTGTTGTTTTTCACAGACTGGAGTATTGTTAGGTTTTGTTCAGATCTGTTTCAGGAAATTCCCTTTTCTCCACTCAGTCTTGCAAAATGTGATGAACTTCTGCTGATACGGTGAACTTTTCCTATCATTTGCTGAAGGGCACAACAGCTAACTGAGTTGTGAAGTGAGGCCAGCTGGTTGTTGAGTTTCTCTGCTGGGCTTTGAAGGAATGGCAAGAACAATTCCTGCCGCCTTCAGCAAACCAGGACCACTCACAGCATCTGGTTCAGTGATGGCAGTAGCACCCAAATATAGGCCATCTTTAGGAATTAGATATGGGGCTTGGAGTTAATGTGTTGAATGACACTTTTACAGTAAAACCGAGTAAATGGCTCTATGTGGAGACAAACCTGCAGAGAGGAACACTTGCATTTACATCAGTGAAAAGTACCTCAAAGTGATCTCAGCTTCACAATGTTAATCAACCCTGTGTCAGCATCCTGTTAAGATCAGTTTGCCAGTAAATTCCTATCACTATTTTATATTAGGGAAGCACAGCTAGGGTGTTCTTGCTATTTGCTCATGTTACGTCCCCTGCTTGCTAATCCCTCTATATGTTTCTAAAACAATTGTAAGTTGTCCAGATGACAAGATGACTGATTTTCCTTGTTCTGTTCTATAAAATATCTAGGACAAGTCTGGACACTACAGAAATGGCAAGGGTACTCTAGTAGGATCTTGTTCTCAAGTCCTGAAGCCAACAAGGCAAGATTCAAGTAAAAAGTACCACATCAGTGGAAGTACATCTATGAGAAGAGAAAGGCTGCATTTCTGTCAGTAAATTGAATGCCCTGGTGCTGTTCCTGGGTAACAAGGATGAGGAGTATGGAGGGGCTGCACTTGTGCTGATGAGTCCCTGCAGCCTTCATAGGGGTGAGCAAAGCATTTTCTAGGTGCACTCAAGGGAGCAATCTTCAACCCTGCGCAGTGATAGAGAACTGTTTGCAAGGTGGCACGTGATACTGACACTGGGTAACAGCTCTTTAGTGCAGACGTTTGCTTTTCAGAGCCTGTGTATGGCCTATAGGGTTTCAGGTTTTCAGGTCTATAGGGTTAGCATGGCTTGCTTTGTTTTGTCCCCCACATGAGGATGGTTGCTCAGGACTGCTGCAGGACAATGAAAACACTGAATGTTTTGCTGCAGAGGCAACAGCATCAAGGTAGAAGTGCCAAAGGAGCACTTTGAGAACAGAAAAACACTTGTGAAATTCCTGAGATAAGCCACAAATACGATAAGGTTGCAGAAGGAAAGCCTGCATTGCAGATTACTGGAATCCCACCAGAAAAAAACACTCTACAACATTTCTCCTCACCCTATTGCTACACCTCACAGCCCCTTGACCAGAGTTGTACTGCAAAGATGAGAAGATTCAAGTAAACAAGAAATTGGTGTACTGTGGTATTAAGATCATACTCAGGAGGGCAGATGCCCCACATGCTGATCTTTTAACTTGCTGTGAATGCCTTTGTCTACTCTTCCATTTCTCTAGTCTCAAACTATTTTGGAAAAGATCATGAAGTCACTGAATGAATGTTATTAAAAAATAATTATCCATATGCTTCTCCAGACAATAAGCAATGGTTTGCAAAATACAATTTTATGAATTAATATTTGCAGTTTTTAATCGCCATCTGACATTTTGCTCTCAGTTACAGACACCTCCCAGGACACAGAACTGTACAGCTGACTGTAACACTGACAATTCACTCTGTACCAGTAATGCAGGTCAAACTATATCATTTCCTTTCCCCCCCCTGGATGTTTTGTGTAACATACCAGCACACTGAGAACCGTGTATTTCACAATCAGCCTGAAGTTTGCTTTTAGCATACAAGTGCCAGTTCTAATCATGTTCAAGTGCTCAAAATATCTCCAAAAACAATTACAAAATGGTTATTTCCACAGCAGATTCAAAATCTACTCAGGAATTTGATTAGAGATTTTTGGAAGCATTTTCCCCAGCTACCAGCCTTGGCTGTCATTTCCTCTAGAACTATTTCTCAAAGCACAAATATATCAGTTTATTATGATTTTGTGCAATAAAAAGTGGTATTGAGGATGACTTTGGATTTCTTTTCATCTTCAGTCCTACAGAAAGGGTCCGGTAGAGTTTAGCAGCTTTCAGTCCACCCACAAGTGGTTAATTTACTGATTAGATCAGGTTTTTATTACCCTTTCTTCCTTCCTTTGCTACCTCACTGCACAAATGCTTTTTTTTTTTTTTTTTTTTTTTGCAACCTGATTCTTTTGGTTCCTTTCACTGCATATTATCTGCTGATCTGCTGCTGGCGGTAATCTGAGCTCTTCAACTGATAGCAAAATTATGAGGTGCTCAGTGCAAGATGACAATTTTCCTTCCCTCATTCAAATTCATTTGCAGCACCATCAAGAAATCAGCGTCATCTTTTCAATGTATTAACAGCTTTCTGCTGATAGAAAGTATTAGCTCCACATTCTCCAGCAAGAGGTCAAAACCAATTTTTGTTTGGTAACAACCCATTAAATTTTGCACTTTGAAAGATTCCATTGCTCCCTGATGTCAAATACCTTGGCTGTTACCTCGGTTAATACGCATCCAGAAAGCAGGTTTGCTGTAAAGTGCTGAATGGGTCAGGCAGCGGAGAGCAATTGCTAGAGAGAATCGTGGTCTACCACTAGCCATGCCCAGTTAATTTCTTAATGTCTGCTTCTAGAAAAGCTTATTTCATAGAATCGTAAAGGTTGGAAAAGAGCATCTGTCCACCTAACACAAATATTGCCCTCTAACCATGAGCAACATCCACACATTCCTTGAACATCTCCAGAAATGGTGATTCCCCCAGCCTGGGCAGCCTATGCCACTGCCTCACCATTCTTCCTGAGAAGATGCTTTGTCTAATATCCAACTTGAACCTTCCCTTTGCAACTTATGGCCATTCCCTCTCGTCCTATCTCTGTTCTTGTGCACGTAAAGACACCTGAGATAATTTTATTACCTTTTAAAAAGCAATAGGTACACATTGCTAATAGGCCTTTTTCATGTCCAAAAAGATTTGGTCTTACATGTTAGAAACCAAAGCAGAGCAGCATCATAACAAAAGCAAGGCCCATGTGACTCAATAAAAATAGTAATGGTCATCTCTGTCACTTTCTTAGGGTATTTACACCATCACACATTCAGTAAAAAATTGTAACATATCACATACCTCAATCAAATGCATGTGTACGGAAACAGCTTTCTATATGCATGGCATAGCTTTATTTAGTTTTCTGTGCAGAAGAGCTGATCTGGGTAGGGAGCTGAGTTCCTTTGTCCTTTACTCCACACTAACCTGGGATAACGTTACACATGCACTCATTTGTGGCCAGCACGACAGAAGCCTAAAACCTTTATCAGACTACTTCCATTGGGTTGTTTGCACCAGTTGTGTTCCTGCTGGGGACACACGCAGATTGCAGTGGTAAATATGCCTATGTGGCAAACTGGTGGCCCACAGAAAATGGGGGGTCACAGTAGCTGACCATCTCCATTCATAGAATCATAGAACCAGAAGGTTTAGTCTAACTATCCTCCCATTGCCATTGCTACCACAAGCATTAAACCATATCTCGTAGCTCCTCATCCAGATGCCTCTTGAATACTGACAGGACATCGACTCCACCACCTCCCTGGGCAGGACATTCCAGTGTCTGATCACTCTCTGAGAGAAGTTTTTCCTTATGTCTAGCCTAAACCTCCTCTGGTACAACTTGTGGCCATTTCCTTGGGTCCTGTTTGTTGCCTGGAAGAAGAGGCCCTGCTGCTCTGTGTGCTGTAAGCAGACAGATGGGCCCGGATTTTTCCTACCATTCCTTCAACTACAACACATTTAAATAAAAAGGGTAAGGCTTGCAATAACTCAAAAACAAGATCTGGAGAATGACAGCTGGAAATAACCTTGTTAAAAATCGCCCAAAGTAAGTCTACAATACAATCTACATACTGAAATATTTGTATGTAGGGCTGGAAGGAAGCAGAGGTAGCAAACTGGTTTTGGCTGAAAATAAAAGTTGAGGAGCTAATTCAGCATCCAGCTCAGCACAGTTGGTGCCCTGGCAGAGAAACCAACAGCAGGGCTGCTGGGCTCTGCAGCACTGATACCAGGATGCCTGAAGGGTAGGATTTGGAGAAGAGAAACCTGTTCACTTGGGGAAAGAAAGAGCTTCTTATTGCAGACAGCTTGGACAGCTCAGGAAAAAAAAGCAACAATATTTTTAAAATATTGGGGAGATATATCATTCTTCTATCCCAGCTGTAAACAGAGCAGCTGCCCAAACAGCTTCCTCCTGACTCAAGGGAGTTCTCTGGGCACCCCCTTCTCCTGGGAGAGCTGCAGCAGCTTGGCACAAATTAGGCTGGCTGCTTTACAGCCCAATCTGAGGGCAGTGCTCCACAGTATGCTAGCAGCTCCACAAGCCTTTATTTTATTGCTGCTGCTCTGGGAGTAGCTGTAGCTATTTTCAGTTTAGCATCAGATGGCATCTGAAATTAATGTTCTTTAATAAGCAGCAAAATGCATGTTGTCAGCATCTCGGTATGAACACAGATACAATTAGGCCTTTGGCAGAGCTTACTTATGCTTTACCTGTGCATAAAAACGTTCTTCAGATTTTGTCCCATGTCTCTCCTGGCCTGATTTATTTATTTAGCCCAGATTCAACAAAAAGAGGGAAAAAACTGCTGCAAACACAAAGGCTTCACTCCTCCTCACTCTTCCCAGTTGCACACACCCGGTCGACTCATTTCCTTTCTCAGCAAAGGAATTAGGCCCCTGTGATGCAGTATTTCCAAAACAGGGATGTTCAGCCACAAAACCTTCACCTCTGCATTAGGGAAAATGTGACAGACGTTCTTGCTACACATAGAAGGGGAAACAGCCCAGGAGCTAGCACACAAGGCACATGGGTTAGCCTTGGGAGGTGCAACACATGCCAGAGCATTTAATGCAACACATGCCAGATTGTTTCATGCAGTGCATTCAGTATGAGCCAGTGCTGCTGAGCTGCGAGGCACCAGGAGAGCCTGAACTCTCCAAGTGCAGATGCTGTGGACAGATAGGGGTATAGGGAAATGGCAGGGTGTGAAAGTTGCCTGGTAAAGTCCTTTGTGTTCACCATAACATTTGCACCCAGTTTAGGAACAGTCTTTCTTTACCAAGGGCATTCAATTATCTTTTTTTTTTTTTCCTCATTCTGTTAGAAGAGACATCTAAATTTTGCTGCTTCCCTTTCTGAAGTGCAGCTCTGCTCTCCCCAGAGCCACTTCACAGCATTTGCACAGTCTTTACTGTCTAGTGATGACTTCCACATGAAACAGGCTGCATTTGAAGGAAAAATGATTTTATCAAGCTGCCACCTCAGCCAAGTCCCCAGCAGTTGAGCTGGATTTCTTCCATCACACACATCACCATTGTTAATAGAGGCTCAGGTAGGCAAGCTCTGCATCCTGGCTGTGCCTGCAGAGCTGCATGGCCATCAGCTGGTTCTCTCAGCAGCAGCCTGCTGACCCTGATAGCTCTAGTATTGTCACTAGAATGTATTGCATTGAAGCTGGTAGATCTGATGGCCACACATGCTGGAGAGCAGTGCCAACAAGCATAGGAATTGCTAAGGACTATATGATTAATGCCAGGAGCTACCTAAGTGAGTAATCTTAACACATGGCACCACTTGTGCTTTTATAAAAATCATGTGTTTACCTTCTATAAATGTGGCCATGGTACAAAGCGCCCTTAACATCTCAAAGCTCTTATCAAGGCATACCCAATCAACTTCATCTAGGGGTAGATGTCCGTGCCTATGACGGGGGAGTTGGAACTGAATGGCCTTTAAGGTGTCTTCCAACCCAAGCCATTCTGTGATTCTATGAAAAGATGCTGTTTTCAGTCTTTCCATTTTCATAGAATAGCTTAGGTTGGAAGGGATCTCAAAGAAAATCTAGTTCCTGCCATGGGCAGGGCTGCCACCCCCCAGCTCAGCTGCCCAGGGCCCCATCCAATCTGACTTTGAACTCCTGAGGTAGTCACAACTTCTCTGGGCAGTTGTTCCAGCATTTCACCTTCCTTTGTGTAAAGAATTTCTTCCCAACATTTCACCTAAATCTCCTCTCTTTTAGTTTTAAGTCACTTCCTCTTCCCCTATCACTATCTCTATCTGGAGTACAGGTTCACAAGGAAACTGTCTTGCTGTGGATTGGACAGAGGAAGCTTTCTTTTTTTCCCAACCCAGGAAAGAATCCTTAGAGAGAAAAAAATGCCTTCCTATTGCTCAGAAAGGAACGTGACATAGTAGAGAGTAAACTCATGCATATTCACTCAGCACTAACAGTCAAATAACACATACTTGCTCACTGTGCAACAATATACAGCAGAACTGAAAAAGGCAGTCCAAAACACCGCTAAATTACACATGTTGTGCAATGTCAGTTTTCCCTTTGGGGCATTCAGTGCTATCCTCCCACACCAGTACTCAGGGTGAGTATTTGGATGCAGAGGAAATGTTCACTGCATGAACCTAGAGGGAATTCATTGTTCGTTATCTGCAGCAGGAGGGAAAAATATTTCTGATACACCTCAGCTGAACTATCAGTACTCCATCAGGATTTCTGAAGACAAAATACTGTTGGCAAAATGGTATTTCATTAATGAAGCCCTGTTGAAAATCTGCCTGACATTTAAATGGAACCAAGTTTTTGTAGGCCTTGCTTTCCCTTTACTTTTTTTCCTCGCAGTTCCATGACTCATTACTCAGAAGCATTAAGAGTTTCTGGATACATCTCTAAAGTCCTCTCTTTTCTTGGTGACCTTTTCCCCATATTTGTTAAAAAAATACTTTAAGAGTACAGCTTTTTAACATCTCTTATAAACTGAAGTATTGCATAAATGTAACGAAGTAATTGAGATTTAATTTAACCTATTTATTAGCTACATAGTAGCAGCTGCACATCTAACACAAGGCATGTGTGATGTCCTTATAAGGTGAAGGGAGAAGATTCTGCACATGAGGTCTATGCTTATTCTTTACCTTTATTACCTTTCCATTTCCTATTCCCCAACTGCCACTGTTTTTGGAAGAACCATAAATAATGCTACAGTTCAGCTTGAGAAAAACGTACCAGCCCTTAGTTCTTCTTGTGAGTGAGGATTGACACCTTGTGGCCAGAAAGCGTTAAAGACAAAAATGGCCCTATCCTATTTTGAATTATCTAGCCATTCCCCATAGGACAAAGTTTTCTTTAAGTAATGTTTACTTAACTCTTTAAAGAGCCACTGAAATATCAGCCTAAGTGGGTTTGTGCTCTTTTCTTTGTGTTTCTGTATGGTTGCGTATGACTCAATTTCCTTTCTTCCACAGGGAGAAAAGCATTTGAAGGATTCATTCCTCCAGCAGCCAAAGAAGTTCCTGCTTCAGGCAGACCATCCTTTAGAAAGAGAGCATCTCAGTGGTCATCTCAAAGGGAGACTTTTCTCCAGAGAACTCTGAAATCTTTTTAGTTCAAGCAAGTTGAAACGTAACAGACTTGAAACACCTCTTACTGAACCCAGTGTTTCCTCCTACATGGAGGTGCATTTTTTATTATTTAAATTACAGTGACTCCTAGGAACACAGCGTGCTAGGGATCATACCAACAAAGTGCTCAGAAGGTAGTTAGACACCGCCTCGCATCCTCACTTTGTGGCAGACAAGAAGTGGCAGCTAGGCAAAACAGATTAAATGTGGGAGTGTGGGTTGAGAAGAACAGACAATAGAGTGAAGGGGAAAAAAGCAGACATTCCTGTTTATCCACCAAGTCTGGCTGATGTCAGATGAGAACAATTTGCGTATCAGCCTGAGAAAGATGAATTTCAAATGGAGAGATCAGAAAGGATGTGTTTACCTTCTTTAGATTTTGACTAGAAGCTTCCTGCAGGAACAGGAGGCAGAGAGGAAGAGAAGCAAAGGATCTTCCTGGTCTTGAAAGATTTTCTGGGCTAGTAGGCTGACAACAAAATCATTATTTGACCAAAGGTTGAACCTTTTTGCTTGTGCAAAACTCACAGCTTCTCCAAAGTACAGTAATTATCTTTAATGGCTGGAAACGTCCTGGATAAATTCTCTTCTACGTGGAAAACCGTTTTATTGATTCAAACAGCCATTTGCCCATAGTGACAATGTGCAGAGACATTAAGATATGCAACATACTGAAGCTAGTTACGTATTCCCGGCTCTGTTGCTATATGGGCTATATATAAGATCACTCATGTGAGAACCATTATGAACTTAAGAGCCAATGGACTCATCCAAACCTATTTCATAGCTCTCCAGTCTGGAAGAATTTGTCCCCCTGAACATCATGTGTCCCAGTACCACCAACCACATTCCTGGTCTAGCAGCAGTAACAGCTCTTCTTTCACGTTGCGAGTTAGTCTACTTATTTTCTCTCTGCTAGGTGACAGGAGCTCTTTCTCCAGATGCACCTATCACATCAAACAAATCTGGCTGATGGAGGATTTCTGTAAAGCCATCAGATGGATTGATTCAGCGCCAAGTTAGTATAGCAATATATTTTTCACAGAATTACAGAACATCCCAAGTTGCAAGAGACCCAAAAGAATCTTAGAGTGCAGCTCCTGGCTTCGCACAGGACCACCCAAAATTCAAAACATATGCCTGAGAACAGTGTCCAAATGCTCCTTGAACCCCAGCAACACGGGGCTAGGCCCACTGCCCTGGGGAGCCTATTCCAGGGAGCACCCTCTGGTGAAGAATCTTTTCTTCACATCTGGTTTGAACCTGCTCTGATGCAATACAAGCATGTTGTCCATTTTGGTTATGCTACCTACCAGGAAGCCAAAGGGAAGAGTTGCTCACATGAGGTTGACCAGGACAGAATCAACAGCAGCAGAGGGCACCTGAGGCTCTGCTACTGTTGCTCATGGGAGAAATGTCACCAGTTTGTCACGTACAGTTGTGCTTCCCCTGCACACAACCAGGAGAGAGGACAAAACACCTCCTGAGGGGCAGCTGAGGAAAAGTGTCTTGATGAAGTTGTACACAGAAGTTATAACTATGACCAGACTTGAAGGGGAAAGAGCCCCAGCATTTCAACCATGAATTTTCACTTTTCATTACTGAAAACCTGTGGGAGACAATTAAAAAAACAAACAAACAAACAAACAAAAAAAACAAAACCACTATGTATTTTATTTTAAAAAGTCAGTATAGGACATTAGGTACTTGGCTCTGGTTTCACAGTGTAACATTTGCAGCCTTTCAAAGCTCTAACTGAGAGAGCTATGAGTGGTCCTTTTAGATTCTGAAGCTCACTGTACTTCAAGGGCGAACAAGATGACCTCCAGAAGTCCCTTTCAACCTGTCTTTTCCTATGATTCTCTGAATTGTGGTTATCCCAGAAATCCTTGCAAGATGTCAAACCAAACCTCAGAACAGAAACATTTTAAGACAGCCACTATCAGGGCATTCACTTTGAAGTGAAGCTCAAACCTAAATCAGTTTATTTTCATTTTGCAACCTCAGCCTCTCATGGTATAAATGCCACAGCTCCAGCGGAAACAGAATACCTCCTTTCGCGTTTCTATTACAGATATTTTTGGAATAACTTTCAAGCTTCATCTTTGAAACTCAGAATCTTATAAGAAAGTAATGACGCTTTATGGCCTATATGATTGAGGAAAAGCATTTTTGAAAGATAACTTCGCAGACAATGATTTTTTTTGTATTTACTGGATGACAACAAGTACGCCTACACAGCAGCACATTGAATTCAAGTGTATGACTACTTGCAAGTCACTGGAGAGCGGATGAAAGATTTTTTAATAAAACAATCATTTGATTTGGAAAGGGTGAGAAAAAAAACGCCCAGCAACAGTTCTTAAGGCTTGCTTTTCTAAGACAGTCAATGCGTAAAAGTATCTGAGCCATGAAGGGAACTTTTAACCTGAGTCTATAGAGCAATTTAAGCCCATTTCCTACCACATTTGTGCGCTCCGCTTGAAAACACAGAAGTTTAGAATACAGTTTTACACTTTTCTTTGGCTTTGAATCATGCCATTAAGGTCTTTATCAGCTTTATAAAGCCAAAAATCATGAAGCCAAATGACTGGAGCAGGACTATATATTATTAATAGCAGTAACTGTGGATTCTTCATTTATATCCATTCCAAGAAGTGAGCCATACCTTCCAACAATTCATTACAAAGGTTATTTGCTTTCATCTAGCTCTTAGTGCAAGTTATAACTCATCTTTTAAAATCTTATTATTAGTGCTGCTGCTTCCTCTGATACAAGGTAATACAGAACTGGTATAAATTTCCATAAAGTTATTGAAGCATAACAAAACCCACTTTCTTATAAATATTAAATTAGAATCCTAAAAATAATAATAATAATAATAATAAAAAAAAAATTACAGAAAACCAGTTATGAAGACTGAAATACAAACAGGATATGAGTTTCCTTTGTGATATGGGGCTACATACTAAGGGACTTGCAAAAGCATAACTGTGCAACAGCAAACAATGTTCCAGGCTTTATAGTCCTTGTGAAGCACTTGGAGTGCTGTATTTGGTGCTAGAGTTACAGCCACCAAAAATTGATTTCAGGGAAAAAAAAAAATAGTAAAGTAATAGCAATGGGTGTTAACACACTATACACAATAAAAAAATATGAAATAAAAAAATTAGGAAGATACTCAGTAGAGGTAGGGCTAGAAGAAGTGAGATGAAATTAATAGAAGAGGTTATTAAGAGGACTATCAGAAGCAATATTTTAAGTAATGGAAGTAAGCTTTGAAGGTTAAAATAAAAAGCAGCTCAGCAAGTCCAAGAAGTAACATAACTTAAAAACACACTTATTTTAAGAAGTAGGCTACAATATATCTAATTACAGCAGAGCTACCTTACCATAATAAAGTATTCTTACCAGATAAAATACATGGAATGGATTGGAAGGGCCCTCAAAGCCCACCCAGCCCCACCCCGTGCCATGGGCAGGGCTATCCCCCACCAGCTCACAGAGTCATAGAATCACAAGCTACAAGATCATCTAGTCCAACCATCCTCCCACTACCACTGCTACCACAAGCTCAGCCACCCAGGGCCCCATCCAACCTGGCCTTGATCACCTCCAGGAACGGGGCACACAGAGAAGTCTCTTGCTGTACTTCACTGCTCTCTGAAAAGAAAATTCGCTTAAATCACAGAATCACAGAATTGTAGGGGTTGGAAGGGACCTCTAGAGATCATCGAGACCAACCCCCCTGCCAAAGCAGGTTCCCTACACCAGGTCGCACAGGTAGGTGTCCAGGCGAGACTTGAATATCTCCAGAGAAGGAGACTCCACAACCTCCCTGGGCAGCCTCGTGTCCTCGTGTCGTGTTAAACCTCGTGTCCTTTCCAATGTTTTGCTTGGATGCCTCTTTTCTAGGAGAAAAATGATTCTAAAGTTGTTCTAAGAGCTCCCATATAAGCTCTGTTTTCACAGCAGTTCCCATTTTAGGTCTCTTCCTTTACAGAAGGGCAACTCCATTTCACCTGATTTTAACCACCTGGAAGGAGTTAACAGGAGATTTAACTCCCATACCTGGTGAA
Source organism: Meleagris gallopavo (assembly GCF_905368555.1). Taxonomy (NCBI): domain Eukaryota; kingdom Metazoa; phylum Chordata; class Aves; order Galliformes; family Phasianidae; genus Meleagris; species Meleagris gallopavo. The sequence continues at coordinate 36,036,957 of NC_139406.1, forward strand.
GGCTGGGAAGCCTGAAAGTTCATCATCACTGAACTGGCTTTACTGAACCACGTACCTATCTATGAGTGCTGAAGTGCAACTTTAAGAAAACATAGGGTATAATGTATAAATAGGATGGAAAGTACCACAATAATAGCAGGGCAGCAAAGCCATTGACTGTAACAAATGAGAAGAAGCCCACATTAGCAGCTGCAGAAATGAAGAAAAAAAGCTGCTTACCTTTAGAAAGCCCCAGGTCGGTAGCAATCTCCAGCAAGAGATGCCTTTGCTTCCACTGCCAGCCCTTAAATAAGGTCTGGGAAGGGGTAGATTCTGGCTCCATCCCTTCCAGTCACCCAGCTGCATTGCGTGCACCTTAGCTCCTCTGGGTTGGCCCTGCCTTCCCACCAGGTGGCCGATCACTGGTTCAGACTCAGCATTTCCACTACGTAAGAGAATAAACAGATCTGTGCCTTAAGTACAATATTTATTTGTTGAGCTACAAGTGGTGCAGCTGTATTTTTAATATCTGATGGAAAAAATTGCTAAGATAAATATTTCAAGGGCTATGACTGTTCTCTCTCCTGCTGTTTTTCAGTCCCAGCAATATATTCTGAAAGCCCTTCTTTGTCAGAGGAACCTTTCCTGCATTTCTGACTCAGATCTATGTATGCCAGTGGGTAGTGATGGCTTAGAAATCAGCAAACTACTTGATATTTTGTATGGGTTCTATCTAGAGAGGGTACCTGAGGGACTGTTGAGAACAAAACAAAAAAGATATGAGTTACTTATGAAAGTTTTTTCCAGTACAGCAAAGTGACAAGTTTGTTGGTTGGTAAGATGATCCAAATGGTTGCCAGCCTCCAAAATTTTTTAATAAAGATATTTAGTAAATACATGATAAACATGTTGAGATTTTAGAATGCCCAGAAACTAAGAAGAGAAATGCAAGAAAAATGTTAGTTGAGAGCATATACTGAACTTTAAATAATTTAAAAGAAAATATGGTGCTCACAAACAGAAAAATTATGCATGTTCTCTTTTGATTCTTTGTCATCTCTTTGTGAGAGTATGTGAAATTTTCACTGTGCTTTAAAGTGAAGAAGTGTGTCATCTCATTTTCCTATTTTTACTTTCCTGCTGAATAAAGGGTTGCAAGAAGCAGACCATTGAGCAATGAAGAAAGCTTGTTTTGCACATATTTCCAAGAGTGCATGGGGAGATCATGGCTCTACTGAAACATGCAGCTGCAGAGCATGAGTAGGAGGTAGCAAACACAGCTGGAGGAAATGACTTCTCAGCATCTCTCCTTGACCTGGCAAAGGTTGCTTTGACTGCAGAGCAAAGCAACCTTTTAGGATCATATATTCAAAAGGTATCCAAGTGCACTTTTCAGAGAGTCCCAGCATTTCTGAGGCAGGTAGAGCCGTCTAGGCCCACCAGGTCCCAGCCCAGCTCCAGCAGGGCCATCCAGAGCAGGGTGCCCAGGCCCATGGCCAAGCAGTCCGGATATCCTCAAGGAGGAGACTCCACATCCTCAGGGCAACTGAACCTGTATCACTTTCCTTATGAGAAGCTCAGGAAGGACTACTTGATTCTGTTGCAACCTGTATGGTCAACCAGTGCTGTTTTTCCAGAGAAATTCTCTGTTGATGACACAATCATTTTAGACCCTCCTCCCCCCAATCTCAGGCTCCTTACATCCATATGCCATTCTCTAGCCTGTTTCACCAGCTGGCAGCATAGCTCACAGCATTAGGCTAGGTGCCGGTCCGTGTTTCATCCACCCAGAGTAGGATAGTTCGGCTCGAAAGCTTATTACCATCACATAAAGATTGACTCTATTAAGTAGCTATCAATTACTTAGGCAAAATCCATCAAAAAAATATTTGGATTTAAAAATAAATGGAAAGATTTTTCCATTTTAGGGAAATGATGAATAGAAAGTTGCAAGGAACTGGTCAGTAGGTGGCACAAGAACAGCACAGGACTTTGCCTCACTGTGAGAACTGAGCCACCGGGTTTATTTGTGCCGTTAATGCTGACTTCCCCTCCCCCGTTATTTTATACAGTACCTTATAAACCACGTTAACTTGTGATTCAACTGGCTAACTACTTCATTGCACTGAAGTGCTTAGGGTGCATGGCTTAAGTGGAAATTCACCTGAAACACTCATTGCTGCATCCCTGAGTGCACAAGGTACTCCTGACATGCACTAACATCACTATACCTTATGAACTGCTTTCAAGCACTAAACAAGGTCGAATTCCACTCTACATCAAAATAAGCACCTGACACACGATGCTCGTTTTAGCAGACTTGTGGTTTGCTGGCCTGAGAAATTATTGTTTAAATTGCAATCCCAGCATCTCAGAGATTTTAAGAGAACTGGGGAAATCTAGATACAAAACAGACTCCATCTGCTGATGGAAAAGGTTCATTAACAGGGTTAACTCAACAGAGAGTTAGGGGAAAAGCTAGAAAAGATATTTGTCAGGGCTTGAGGCAACAGTTTATGGCCTTGCCATTTGCAGATCTGCTTGGAGAAATTGCAGCCACTAGAAAGCTACACTGTGCTGAGATGTCTGCAGTGAGCAACATCTCAAGTGATTACATTTAATCAAGGCTGTTGTCCCTTTGTACTCGAAAGTGTTTCTTGCTGATTGGAGTTACAGGAGAACCACAACAGGGTATGAACAGATTCAGCAGCTCCTATTTCTGCTGTATAATTGCATATCTCTTTTTCTCCACAAAGGTTTTAAAGTAAAATGCAGGAAGACACGAACTGGGTGCCCTGCCTTGAGACATCAACTTTGGTTAAAAAAAAATGGGTTGGAGTAAAGCTGAATGTGTTGCAGGGAAGAAAATGATTTTCGTAAATCAACTTCTCTGATCTTCTTTTCTGTGCTTTGATTCCAAAAGACTGCACCCAAATGTTATGAAGAAACAATAATAAATTTGAACCAAACAAGGTAAAAATGCTGACTTTTGGCTGCTCAAAAGTAAAAAATATAACTGCAAATAATTTAAGTTTAGAAGAGTTTCTGATTGAAAAAAAAAAATAGTAAAAGAACAAAAAGGAGCAGGACATACATCAAGAAAACAAGCTATCATCAGCACAAATATACTTGTCATTGCAACATATTTTCCTTAAACAAGCAAAATGTAATGCCACATAGCTAGCCTCTTACATTAGTCTTATTTCTTAGTCTGTATGATTATAAAAAGACAATTATAAGCACTATTTAAACATAAAGTGCACCAGAGCTGTCACACCCTTCTCACTTCAGATCTAATTGCAACTTCCAGCCCACACTTACCTGCTGTTACAGCTCATTTATTGCTGTAAATTAGGTGCATCAGAGTCACTGAAGTAACTCATGAAACTGAGATCACAGCTGTGCTACATTCTAATCAAGAATTCACTGTTCGCCTCTTAAAGTCCCCTCAATGAGGATTTCCTTATTCCTCAAGTACAGGATAGGCAGGAAGTGTTTTTCTGATACATGGTGTAGTTAAGGTTGGAAATATTCTAGGATTGTCTAAGATAGCTAGGGGGTGGATGTAGTGACCCAGGAATCCCTTCTAGTTTGGTACCACAACAATTTCAGCAGAGCCAAGGCATAATATGATGAATTCTCCTTGATAGGAGTGGAAATAGATTCTGGTGCCTATTCAAACACTAGATGCATGCTGGTGGAGAAAATAATCTAGATTAGCTGCCTCTTTGTGACCCCAGCAGTTCTCTCTACACAACACATGGCTGTTCACTCTGACTGGTTTCAAAATGAAGTTACTGCACAATAACTCAAAACTTAAAGCAAATTCTTCACAGTTCCAGAATTATTTCTACATCACACATTACTTTCATTTCTGATCAGTTCTGAATGAATAACATGATGTTGCTGATGTCTGACAACATTAAATGGAGGACTGTGGAATGTTATAGCTCCTCTAGACAGTGATTTGGATTTATTTCTTTTAATTTCCAGACTGCTTAGTGTTGTCACTCTGAATCCTGTGTGAATTCCTAGTGGGAATGAACTACACATTTTCTTTAATGAAAACTTCAAGTGTAAATATCACTGAGATTTTTAAACTCACAATAGGGATTCAAAATAGCACAACTAGCCTAAACCAGGATGAATCCAATAAACTTTAAAATTAAGCTCAAATGCATCTACTGGCTATTGTCTGTCATTGCAACGAGAGTGCAAGATTTACCTGATTACGTCAAACCAAAAAGACATCCATGGCCTTTGAGTGACCCTATGATGAGATTCAAATAGTGACAAAATCCAAAATTCAGGCAGCTACCTCTCCAGTTACACTCCAGTACCACTCCAGTGACACATTTGACACGGATTGCAACCCTCCTGGCCACCGTTCAGTGGTTTCACAGCAGAACCCTTGATAAAGAGAGGCTCCAGGCGTCCTGTGGGTCTGCAGCACAGCTCATGAATTCTAGCTCCACTTCCCAGCTTGCTCTTACCTGATAAAGAATGTGCTGGTGAGCATGAATGCTAACTTCTTTCCTGTGATCTAGGAAACATTTATGGAAGAAACACAAACATATTTGTGGAACCAAATCTGTAAAGTCATTGGCCCACAAATCTGAAATTATCAAATCAATGCCTATAAGTATCTAAGGTGCAGGAGGCAAAGGGATGAGGTTAGACTCTTTTCTGCAGTGTGTGGTGATAGGACAAGGGGAAACAGCCACAAACTGAAGCACAGGGAGTAGAGTCTCCTACTCTGGAAACGTTCAAGTCCTGCTTGGACGCCTACCTGTGCAACCTGCTGTATGGAGCCTGCTTTGGCAGGGGGGTTGGGACTAGATGATCTCTGGACGTCTCTTCCAGTCCCTACAATTCTGTGATTCAAAGTAGAATTACTTTGTCATGGTAAAGACAAGAGCCTTGCACAGCAGTGATGGAGCTAATGGTAGCACTCTGGAGCTTTCTGTAAAGTCAAAACTAAAACTAGAATATAAATCATAAAAGCTGACCATTCCTATAAGTCTAGTATCGGCACACACACATAATGTAGCATTCTCACTCCCATACGCTGCCAGCAATGTTCAGCAGCGAGGCCTCAAGCACAGACCATGCTTTCTGTATAACACAGTAGACAACCTACTATCTTGGGTTTTGGATAGATCTGAACCAAGTGGCTCCAAAAGGCCCTGCTTCTCCAGCAGGTTCCTTCCCCACTGCAGGAGAACCACATGGCTCCTCAAGGGTCTGAGGCGCAGGCTGATGCTCTGTGTCCTCTGCGTCGTCGCAGGAGCTCACGTACACAGTGGGCGCAGAGAACTGGGATGAAATTACGTCCCATCACCTTCATGCATAAAATATGGCGTGGCGACACCGGGACAGCAGGGCCTTGACGGCCTCCCGCCGCATCCTTCCGTCCGCCTGGGGCTTTTCCCGGGGCTGCCGCCGGTCTGCCTGGCTGGTAAACAGGAGCCCCAGGTGGCCCCAGGGACAGGCAGCGCCTGCAGCCATGGAGCTGGCCCCCTGCCTGCAGTGGGTGCGGACGCGGCTCTGGCGACGCAGAACCGGGCGGCGGAGGCTCTGCAGTAAGTGTGGCATCTGATCCCCTGCGCACCCTTCCCTTCTCCACCTGATGGACCTTCTGTGGGAGAGGATGGGTTGGAAGGGTCCCTTCCAAATGGATAGGTGCTCCTTCACATTTTTAAAAGGGGATAGTATGTGGGGGTGGGAGGAAACACCCTCACCATCACCTTTTGATCAGCTACATGAATCAAAAAGGTTTGATTGAACGGAATATAACCCATTCTGCGGTTTATGAGACAGCAGAGATAATATCCTGAGCCTTGCCTCCTCTTTAGTGGCACATCGCAGAGCTAATCTACATATAGCTTTGCTGGAAGTTGCTGCAGCGTGTTATTTGCCATTTCATCACAGTTTTACTAGAGGAATGTCGTATACCTTCCATGGTGGATCTTATGGGCTGTGCTGGGTGCTGCTGTGCAAAGAGTCAAGCTCTCCTAGCAGGTGTACTGGGGCTGCTGTGCTGGAAAGAAATGCTGTCTGTGGTACTGCAGAGCCTCAGCAAAGGCAACGTAGTCCTGACAAACTGGAAAAAGCAAGAGGATTTCTTTGGTTTGGGCAATTGTAATGTCTAGTCTCTCTTAAAGATGGCAAAGAGTCCAGAGGGCAAGATGTGTGAGGAGGAGCTGAGGTCCTTCTGTTGACTCAGTGCAGAGCAGAGGAGCTGAGGGGAGGCCTGATGGCGGCTGCAGCTCCTTACAGGGAGCGGAGGGGCAGCGCTGAGCTCTGCTCTGTGTGACAGCGACAGGGCCCGAGGGAATCGCATGGAGCTGTGTGAGGGGAGGGGCAGCTGGGGGTCAGGGAAAAGGTCTGCACCACAGGGCGGTGGGCATGGAAGAACGGGCTGCATAGGGCTGTGGGCATGGCCACAAGTGCTGGAGTTCATGGAGAGTTTGGACACTGCTCCCAGACATAAGGTTTGAATTTTGGGTGATGTGTGGAACCAGGAGTTGGACTCAGTGATCCTCATGAGTGCCTTCCAACTCCGGCTGGTTCTATGAGCAGAGCAGACCAGGAGGAGGAATGTTGGCTGGCAATGTGAAGCGTCTGCTCTCCTATCAAATTTTAAAAGGGATTTGAAAGAGGATGCCATTCTACAAAAGGATGAACATGATAAAATATGTTGCTTGCCAACAGGTCTGCCTGGAGTTCATGTCATTTCCTTACCCTAGTTTAGTTATATTATCTTTCTTTAGTTTATCTTTTCTTTAGTTATGTTATCTTTCAGAGAGGTTGGGTAGAATCTTTCAATCTCTTAACATTGCAGCACAGGCACCAAACTCTCACATTAACTTCCTAAACATGTTTTTTATAATGAACTCAGATCCAGTTTGTCCTCCAGATTCAAAATATTGATGGCAGATGCCAGAAAATCTGGTTTTCTTAGTTGCTGGTTGTCCATGATCAGGTGCTCACTGGTTTTCAACGCCTGCTGCTTTGCTCATAATTTGGAGTGCCAGAGCTTAATGATCATTTTTCTCATTGTTAATGAAGTAGGAAAAAGAAGCGGTTCTGCTTCATGTTTCCTTAGGATTATATTTACCTTTTCCATTTGAGTTCCCTATTCTTGACAAATATGTATTTGGCAGATAGTTTGGAAATGTATATGGAAATATCTTACCATGAAATTAATCTTTAAACATTAATTATCCCATGAATACATGTGTACCTTACTCTGGCTGTCCTCTGAGTTAACAAGAACTGCTGCCAAATGCGTGCAGCACCACTTAGCTCAAGCTGTAAGAATGGGAAATTCGAGAGTAGCAGACACTGAATAATTGAAGGAGGTTTCTTTGGTTGACAATGGTGCTAACTTTGCACATCTCTCAGACTCCTCTTTTTCTATTGCTTCTGGATTTGGGTAGCATTGCAGCACTAAAGAAGAAGAAAATTGAGAGGAATAGATATATTTATATACTTCAATTCTGAAAAATATTAATCACTCGGAAGAATGTTGGCTTCATTGCTAGAAATAACTTGTGGCATCTTTGAATGCTTTAGCCTGCACCAGTAAAGGAGCATGGCTTTGTGTGAGCTGACACGGCTGATGCTGAGGCCTGTCATGAGGGTTTGCTCCTCACAAACTCCTTATGTCCAGGTTCAGCTTGTCCTTCCTAGATGTCTTCTGCTGAACACTGCCTCTGGGCTGCTGCTGTTAGAGGAGATGTGTTACTATGCTACTTACAGATGTGAATTTTTGAACTAAAAATATAAGACCTAGAAAAACTAGGGTACTGCTGGCTTCTTTCTGAAGTCTCTGTGAGCACAGCCTGTCACTGTACCTTCTTGTTAAAGCAGCCATTCATAGAAACAGACGAAGGGTTTGCAGTACTTCTGTGTCTGCCCCATGGCCCTGTTTTCCAGCTGAGTCCCTGAAGGAAGCTCCCTGTAGGCACATGTGCTTGTGGCAGAAATGCCTCTTTGAACAAAGACACGCTTTCAAATGGTGAGCAAAGCTTTCCTCACTGTCCTGGTGGATCTGGCTGTTCCCTCCAGCCAAGAGAAAACAACTGCAGCCTGTGCCAGAAAAGCCCTCTGAGAGAATCTTGACATTCACAAAATTTACTCTCAGTTTTCAACATGCAGCAAGGGCTGACACCTGTAGATGTGAGAGAAATTGGAAAGAAAGCAGAAGTTCATGATAGCACTGCAAAAACTGATAATGGAATGAATGGCATCTGCCTTCCTGCTGGACACACCAGTGTCCAAGGAGATGAAAGCTCTTGCAAATCTTTCCTGGAGGGGAACATCCATAGCAACACCTCTCTGTGGGTTCTCTGGGGTCTCATACAGGCTGTTCTGCTTTTTCTTTCATTTTCTTTTGCCCAGGTATGCGTGGTTTGGAATGCAGTGGGAACTTGGGGGTTGTAAAGCAGTTGGTTTGCTGCTTTGATTGAAGCTGGCCAGTGGGTTCCATGTATTGATGGAAAGACTGATTGGAGTGTCATCACATGTGCAGTGTTTCCTTAGTAAAAGCAGGCTAAAAAGCCCTGCATGCGTCAGTGTTGGAAGCTGAGACTGAATCACTCTAATAATAACTACTGGAATGGAACAAGTCTTAAGCTGCATTGGGAAGAGTCTGAAAAACAGCTGTTTGCTGCTGCTCCTCAAAATGTACATGGCTTCTGGCCACCAAAACATGTTAAAGCCCTGGGGGAAGGTTTGTTTCTCTGCTTTTTTTCCTGAAGTTTAGCAGATGTTGTTTGCACAAAAAAAAAAAAAAAAAAAAAAAAAAAAAAAAAAAGGTAAGACTTCACATAGAGGAAACTGATTGTACTTCCTCGGTGCAGGATGAAAAATTGGAAACTTCTGCTGGCAGTGAGACTGATAAGTTGCTGAATGGCTTTTGCTGACTTTCCATTCTAATGGCAAGCTGGGTCCAGCACCTGGCTTACTGCAAGGCCATCCTAGGGCATTGCTGCATACCAGGGGACCAGCCATAGATTTTGAACAGTAAGGGTGGGCCTAACCACCTATGTACTGAAGCTAATGCAGCTTGTAACCATAGGGAAAAAAGCTGATGGCAAACTTTAATAAAATCTTGTTAAATATTCATTGTTAGGCACTTCTCCTCACCGGAAAGGTCTACCAGAGTCATTTTATAAACCCTTTTATAAGCCCTTTCTTATTTCTGCTCCAAACTAGCTGTGAAAATTACACAGGAAAATGTATGCACTGTAGCTTGACTTGCCTCCAAGTGGTGAAAAAAACAACAACCAAACAAACAAACCAACAATCAGTTGCCACAAAAATTCAGGGGAAAGAAAGAAACAAGGAGCAAAAATGTCATCTGGAAAAGAGAAATGGCCACAGCTTAATTGTACTTGACCTGCACAGCCTCACACAGTATTAAAACCTACCATACTTCATGGTATATGTTGTCCGTAGGGAAAAAGAAATAGATATATATGTCACTGGAATATGGGAAAGCAGCGCAGATACATTGTCCATACTCATTAAGTTAATAGACAATCTTTGCTAAACAAGCATTGCTACCCTTAAATGGCAACAAAAAGAAAGTACACTGTTTGTCCTCCTCATTCCTGGCAATAATGTAACTTCAAATGGTGTTTTTGTTTTGGGAAAGAAGGAGGAGTTTGCTTTCCTGTAGAAAGTGAGCTTTAAACAATATTGGATACCAGCGCTATATTTTGTCCGTTACCTCGGGAGAATGTTCATTGCAAAGCATGCTGTAACACATCCGCTGGCGGGACACTCCATGCGGTGCTGCGATACTTGTGTGGGCAGAAAGCATTTCCACTTCAAGGGGCCCATTCAGTACCAACAGAGATTGATGGATTTCAGAAATGTCAAGGGCACGACTCTTTGTCTCTGCAGACTTTTAACGTGTGGAAGGAAGAATATGCAAGTATGACTAATGCTTAGCCACTGTGGTACAAAACCTATTCCCACCGAGCCTTTGTTAGTGGTACCCATGTGATGCTTACACTCAGTTCTTCACTAACAGGAAAATCACAAGGGGTTTCCAGGTACCTTTTGAATACAAATTAACACGCTAAGAATTTCACAGCAATAAGTTTTTGAATGCAACCCTAAAAATGATTCCGTGTTTTGTTCTGTTTGTTTTTATTTTTGTTTTTCCTTTCTTAATATCACCTCTTTCCCCACCCCCATCACTCAGTGGTCCAAGGTGTGTTTCAGAGAAGCTGAAATCACTTTGTCATCACTCGTTGCAGTCAGAAACTCTTGACAGCATAATGGTGTGTTTGCAGCAGACCCCTGGCAGCACACATGGCAAAGAAAATGTATTAGATACCTTCATATGCATAATAATTAGTAGGTGCTAATGCTAAGAATTCCTAGGAAACAAGTGGCAATTGCAGTTACCTGTACAAGCCAGACAGAACGTTAGTAACTTAAAAGATAGGAACTGTTATTTTGGTTTTGTTTTCCCTTCCTCCCTTGGAGGATTATGATCTGCTTTATCATTATAGACCACATATAAGCCCTCCTGCATCTCATCCTTTTGGATAAAATAAAGCTTCAGCAATTATCAGTTAGTATGGAAATTCACACACAGAACAATGGTGGTGTTACTCTGTGCATCACTTAAGAGGTATAGTGCTGATGGAATAGCTGGATGTTAGGAAGAATTTCTCAACCATGAGAGTAGTCAAACACTAGAACAGGTTTCCTAGTGATGTAATTGATGCCCCATGCCTGCAAGTGCTCAAGAGGCATTTGGACAATGCCCTCATTATTGTCCCTTAACTTTTGGTTAGCCCTGACATGGTTGGACAGTTAGACTTCGTGATCTTTGTCAAATCCTTCTCTTCTCTTCTCTTCTCTTCTCTTCTCTTCTCTTCTCTTCTCTTCTCTTCTCTTCTCTTCTCTTCTCTTCTCTTCTCTTCTCTTCTCTTCTCTTCTCTTCTCTTCTCTTCTCTTCTCTTCTCTTCTCTTCTCTTCTCTCTTCCATTCCATTCTATTCCATTCCACTGTACTCAGATCTAGTCTGTCATGTCTGACATCCAATCAAATGTAAGAGTCACCAGGAAAACTGTTGGAACTGCTGTTGCAGGGTGATGTTGCTTTGTCTTCATACCACCAAAGCTGTGCATAGTTACTCTTCCACTTCATATCCATGTCATTCTGAAGTCAATGGAGTCCAAACTGAACAAGAGCCAGGTTTCCATAGTGTAGTGGTTATCACGTTTGCCTCACACGCAAAAGGTCCCTGGTTCGATCCCAGGTGGAAACAACGAAAATTTTGCATGGAGAGGGAGGTGAGGTGCTGGCACAGCTGCCCAGAGAAGCTGTGGTGCCCCATCCTTAGAGGGGCTCAAGGCCAGGTTAGATGGAGCCCAGGGCAGCTGAGCTGGTGGGGAGCAACCCTGCCCATAGCAGGGGTTGGGGCTGGGTGGGCTTTGAGGCCTCTTCTGGTTCAAACCATTCTATGTTTCTATTTGCTTCTATTCTGTTATGCTGTGTTATGTTCTAATACTTTTAAAAAACTAGAGGCAGTTCAAGAGAATAACACCGTCCTGTCACAGCCAAATATTTCCTTTCTGTTTTTTTTTTTTTTTTTTTTTTTAATGGGGGTGTGGGGAGGTCTTATGGTGGTATATTAAAACTTTTTCATTCATAACAGAGGACTTCAACATTCTGCTAAACATTTGGAATACCCAGAAACATCTTCAGGTCACACTACCTAATGCCATGGGATAAATAGCGTTGGTAACTGCTTGCATAAAGTCGATGGGAATTAAATCCCACAATGGGCTGAGAGCAAATCTCACTTAATTCCCATTTGCAGCGTGCTCTGAGAAGCATATACTCCCTGAGTTACGTGGGTAAGATGGGAACTGCCCCATTGTACCTTCTATGTGATTCTGAAAGTAATGTGCCTTCAGGTCCTCCTCTGAAGATGAAGGGGGTGGAACAGTCTAGACAATATATGTTATTATATCACTACTCTCTGCTGAGCACAGCCTGTTGGACCTGCCCAAGTGGTACAGCTTGGTGTGCAGCTATGGTTTGCTACAGCAGACAGAAGGCAATATGCAAAGGCTTGCTGGGGTTTGGTTCACTTTCCTAATTGCTGAGTATCCACTTAACCCTGCTCACTTGTGCTCCTTAGATAATTAAATTGTTTCATAGACAATGAAACAATTCATCCTCTATATTTGGGAATGGCAGAAGATCCCAGGTTCCTCCACTCTGCTCTGTGGGATTAGTGAGGTCTTAGACTGTTCCCATAACTCTAAGATGGATAAAATTAGTCAAGATAAATCCCACTCACAGTGATCTGCTTAAGAGGATTTCAACCCTAACCTTTTTCAAAATAGGTAGGGGATTTGCACTCAGCTGAAAAAAGTAATGAGCCGGTCCAGAGCTGGTCCTTTACTCAGAGTGGTTACAACATCCACAGCACAGGCACTGCAACTTGCTCCAAATATAATGAATGGTTTACGTAAGCTTTTTAGTTCTGCTAATCCTTTTGATCTGAGTAAGGAGAGACATGTTGGAAAACTAAGCTGGAAAGCAAAGAGAAAGTGATGAAAAGGAACAACAGATTATGCCTGAGTAGGGCTAAAGAAATGCAAAACACACTACTGCTTAAAAGCAGTAGTACAGTTGCTGGGCATGGAGTGGATACTAACCTGAATATGTGGCTTGGGAAGTCCAGATGCAGCATGGAGCATCTTTTCAAAGAGCAAAATTTAGATCTCAGCAGAGGATGACTTAAACCCAAACAGAATGCATGTGCAGGGACTCTAAGTCATGGTGTTTATGAATAAATGAGTTGTAGTCCCTTGCAGATTACTGTCCTGTCCCGTAGGCAGAGGTTGCATTTGTCAGAGCTTTTGAGTGCTGGAGGCAGCTTCCCATTGAGGGCACGGAATCCTGAAGTCCTCTTTGCAAGTTGCCTTCAGAAGCCGTCGTGGGCTGTAGTTGCCCACAGCTGAGCTCAGGCAGCACAGCAGGAGCATGGTGTTCCTCCCAAGTGGAAATACTGCAGAACTATTTGTATAGCATCTGCATTAAATAATAGAAAGCAGCTGCTTTCTGAGTGATGGATAGGCATAACGAATGTCTGTATGCATCACACCAATTCTTGGAGGAATACAGCCTTCCAGTGAAATACTATCATTCCAATATTAAGACTGAGAAGTACTTTTCATTTTACTCAAAGTTGCCAAACTATTTGAAGTCAGCTCTCACTTCTAACTTTCATAGCAGCTGCTCTCCAGAATACCCACCAGAAGGTGCCTTCATATTTGTAAGAAACAAAACTTTCCACTTTCAAAAACTTTACACCGCTTGCTCTGATAGGAATGAAGATGCTGGGATAAATTCTCTGGATGCAAACCAGCCTTTCAGAAAACAAAATCCAGATTTTAGGCAACTAGTACAAGTAGTGAATAAAAGTGAACATATTCCAAGTATTAAGGAAACACTGTGCAGTAAAAGAATACCAATAAGCTTGTCAACTTATCTGCAAAAATGCTTAGCAGGAGTATCCCTTATATACTTCTGTATAAAATGTACAGCCTTATAATATTTTGAAACAACTGTACTTCAGCAAAACAGGCCCTTTCATTTAATATAACCTTTGGGATGGAGCCCTTGTATTAAGGCAATGGCTGTCAGAGTCACCAAATCACAGCACTGCAGTAGATGGATCTGAAACTGGGGAGGAAAGCTCCTTGACACAGACTTGTCTCCATTTCCCACCCCTGATCATTTATAGAGCACATGGAGATTGGAATCTCCCAACAGGAGGAAAGCACCAGGAACCTGAGAGCCTGGCCAGGTCAGGGGAATCACTGTGAGGGAAAAAATGGAAGATAAAGTAGCTCCCTCAACCAGCTTTATCCTACTTATCCTTTCTATTTAAAACCTGCACTGAAGAGAGTTCCGGACCTGAGAGGGTTTCGTTTTGGGAAAGGGATGGGCGGGTGCATAATTGAATTGCTGCTTGTTTGGAGCGGCAGTACAAAGCCAGGAGCCTGCACTGAGTTCCTGAAGTGTAACCCAAAAATGTCACATCACTTTGAAACAGAAAAAAAACTTCTAAGAGGAATGTAGATGGAGCGATTCAGTTTGCCTGTAATTGCTTACATTTCCTCTGCTTTCATAGTGCAAGAGCGCTAGATACATCCAGTATGGCTTAAAACATAAGTAATTAATATTTTACCTACATGTGCATATTGGGTCTTTGTAATACACCCAGATGTTCTTCAGAAGCACCAAAGTATTTCAGTAAGTTTTTCAACAAGGACTGGAAAACAGCATCCCTTTGATGTTGCAGCTACCAACTGAAGGTACTTAAGTACCTTTGGTGAGCATAGAATCATAGAAATGTTTGAGTTGGAAGAGACCATTAAAGGTCATCCGGTCCAACTCCCCTGCGATGAACAGGGACACCTACAACTACTTCAGATTGCTCAGAGCCCCATCCAGCCTAACCTCAAGTGTCTCCAGGGATGGGGCATCCACCACCTTCTGGGCAACCTGTGCCAGTGCTTCTCTTCCCTTATTATAAGAATGTTTTTCCTTAAATTGAGTCTAAATTTCTCCTCTTTTAGTTTGAAACGATTTCCCCTTGTCCTATTACAGCAGACCCTCTAAAGTGTCTGTCTCTCTCCCCTTCTTTCTTACAGCCCCTGTTTAGATACTGAAAGGCCGTTCTCAGGTCTCATTGCAGCCTTCCCTTCTCTAGGCTGAACAGCCCCAGCTCTCTCAGCCTGTTCCTCGTAGGAGAGATGTTCCATCCTTTGGATCATTTTTGTGGCCTTCTTCTGGACGCACTCCAACAGGTCCATGCCTCTCCTGTACTGAGGACTCCACATCTGGATGCAGTACTCCATGTGAGGCCTCTCACCATCACACAGTAGAGGGTCAGGATCACCTCCCTCATCCTGCTGGCCACGCTTCTTTTGGTGCAGCCCAGGCTGTGATTGGCTTTCAGGGCTGCAAACGCACACTTCTGGCTCATGTCCAGCATGCCATCCACCAGTTTCCCAAAGTCATTTTCAGCAGTGCAGTGCTCAATCCTTTAATCTCCCAGCTTGTATTGGTAATGGGGGTTGCCATGACCCAGGTACAAGATCTTGCACTTGGCTTCGTTGAACCTCATGAGGCTCACCCAGGCCCACTGCTGGAGCCTATTTAGATCCCTCTGGATGGCATCCCGTCCCTCAGGTGTGCTGTCTGTGTCTCACAGCTTGGTGTCATCCACAAACTTGCTGAGGATGCACACAATCCCAACATTCTGGCTCTATAGAAGGGGTACTTTTACTTTGAGTGTGTTTCAAGCCTGGAGACGCTGTGGTGTTTATGTCAACTGCTGTGACAGCACAGCCCCATCACCTGCAGCCTGAGACCTGCTGCAGGGCCAGTGCAGGTCTCATCATTGTTTACAAAGACCACAGTTACCTATTGTTTTTCAATAAGATCACTAATTTTAGATCAATCACTACTGCTGATGTTAGTATTTTTACTAACAGAAAGAGACGTTTCTTAAAAGGTCTACAGTGGCATCTTTAATGATGGCAGAACTACTTAAGGAATGTGGTTATGCTTTCGTCATAATGCTATTTGTGTTCAAATTTGTCTATTCAAGCACAGATAAACAGTCTCTAGAAAGGTCAGAGAGAGGCCTGGTAGACTAAAGTCAACCATTGTTCTGTGCTACCCTGCAGAATAAACAGTTTGAAGTGTCCTCAGAGATCCTTTGTGCTACTTTCAAGACTTGTGTATTGCTGGGCTATATATTCAATAGCCACACTGTGTGAATTGGCTTTTCTGGAGGATGTGGCTTTCTGTTCTGATGTTTGTAGGAAACCTGTCTTTTCAGATGAGATGAGATCTTCCCTGATGGAAGACGCAGCTAGTCAAAGGAACTAGCAAGAAATCCATACCAACAAAATTACCAATTATGATACTTTACATACAATGAAAGTTTGGAAGGGGAAAGGAAATAGCGAATGTGACATTAATTGAAGCTGATTATTAGGACCTTAAATGTTAATTGTGTCGAAACTCTAAGAGAAGCATTGTCTCCTCTGCAACTATGACTGGAGGTCATGATCTTATTTTTCTGGCATGTGTGTACTGTGTATTGCTTTTGTACTACGACACAATTATTCTGGTATTATTTGGTACTGGAGAGGAATGGAGAGCTGCACTTGTACACAGTCCCAAAGGCCCCTCTCCTGCCATCGCTCTCTGTTCCATCAAGCAGCTCGTCCTGCAGTATTATGCACACCTGGGAGGCCTTCCTCAGCTTTTTGTTGTTGTCATTGGGGTTTTTTTTTGTTTTGTTTTGTTTTTTTTTGAGAGAGAGAGAGTTTTGCTCTTGCTGTCACTGAAAAGCAGAAGCTTAAGACCTACTTGCTCCGGTGGCAGATGGCATTTAGAGGGCATTTATTCCTTGAAGGCAAACATGTGTGCCCAACTTATGAGCTCATATCCATGGTGACTTCACAATATGACTGTGGCAGAGATGCTGAGTTGCTTATTCCAGACCACCCTAATTAAGCTCTCTGTGAAAAGAAAGTAGTAAAAATAAGTTGGTTTTGTTTGTTTGTTTGTTTTGTCTCAGTTACTTCATGAGGATTGTTCTGTTATATAGAATAAAAGTATGCCTTCGCAGAAATATTCAGGTTGGTACTTCAAGATATCCAATCCCTGGAGGCGCTCAAGGCCAGGTTGGATGGGGCCCTGGGCAGCTGAGCTGATGGGGAACAGCC
This sequence comes from Meleagris gallopavo, assembly GCF_905368555.1. Lineage (NCBI taxonomy): Eukaryota > Metazoa > Chordata > Aves > Galliformes > Phasianidae > Meleagris > Meleagris gallopavo. The sequence continues at coordinate 36,053,729 of NC_139406.1, forward strand.
CTGCCCACAGTATGGGGTGAGGCTGGGTGGACTTCGAGATCCTTTCCAACCTAAGACATTCTGTGATTCTATGACTCAATGATTCTGTGAAATGGAAATAAATTATATGCCTAATAGATCTATACGCCCTGATAAGTCCACTTCACATCAACTCTCTTGGTGGCACATCTTTGTTAGAGCAGACTATCAGACGGCTGAGATGAACTTAACTCTTGTTCCTTCCAGATCCTGTGGGTCCAACAGGATGCTGAGGCTGCTTTTGTTCCCCAGGAAGGGGAGCAGAGCAATGCCTGCAGCCTGTACTTGCCCACCATGCACCCCTACACAGAGCTGCAGTCTCTTCTCCTAGGCACCAAGACTGGGGGCCACTGATGGATATATGTAATTACCAGCTCTGGCTGAATGAATCTTTTCCCATAGAGTTCATGACTCTATGGGATTCATGGGACTTTAAGGAACTCTTGCTTGGGGGAAGTGAGATCCAATTCACTTCTGGTTGTTGCAGAAAAATGGGACATTTCTTACTGAGTCTGTTCCAAAAATTGGATTTTAAAATGATAAGACATAGGTAAGACAGAATTTCCTGTTTCTTCACAGAACAAAAGCCTGCCTTATTCACAAGGCCTTCATGTCTGTTTGCTCTAAGAAAGGCAGCTGACAATCATCAGCATTTCTGTAATACACATCATGTGACTTCTTTTTGCTTCTAGACATTATGGGCCTTAATTTAGATGGAAAAAAAAGTAACAAAATTATCAAGAGTTGCCAAAAAAAAAAAAAAAAACAAAAAAAAAACAGTCATGCTGAGTTGTTGCAGCTCATCAAATTAAAATGCAAAATAAAACAAATATATCTTTGTTCAGATAATGTGGCAGACGGTAAGGAAGGCATTTCTCATCTCATGTGAGATACCTTTCTGAGAGCTGTGACTCTTACAAGACAGCAGCTCCTTTCTGGAGCAGGAGCACGGCTATAGCAATGGATGCTCTGTGAACTCAGGCAGACATCCAGTGCTCACGGACTGAGCACGGCTAAACAATGCTCATTTTTGAACACATTCCTGGTTGTGGCAAAAGAAGATCAGTGACAGAAGGAGAGGAGATTTACTGCAGCAGTTCACCAGACTGAATACTGGGGAAGTGTTGAGATGCTCCTGTTAGCACTGTCCTGAGCGCGCACAAGGGAGGAGTTTGCTACAAAGTTGGAAGATGCGTGCACCAGGGTGTGTAGCTGGTGAGTAGTTTGCACTGCGACTCCTCCACATTTTTTCACAGAATCACAAAGGTTGGAAAAGACCATCAGGATCATTTAGCCTCACCATGAACCCATCACCATCATGCCCCTAATCATGTCCTTCTTGCCACATCTCCATGTCATCTGCAAACCTCCAGGGATGGTGACTCATGTGGTTATAAAGCTGACTTTGATATCATTACATTCAGTTCCTTTTTTCACATTCATTAGCCACAGCAGTTTCATTCATGTTTTAATTGGACTAACCACCTCCTTTTTTTCTGTCCTGATTTCAATTGACTTGACAATGTGTTTCCTTTGCTAAATATCCAAAGATGTTATAAATGGAAATGTTGGTAGGAATTAATTCTTTAGCTTATGTGAGTGATGCTAAGCGTCTGTGACATTCATTAACTTCAAGTTACATCCATCCCTTTATGGATGGGGCTGCTGACTCCATCAGGCATCCTCTGCAGGAACCTAGAGCTACTGTCTGGAAGCACTGAAAGTATTCTGAACATGTTGCTAGTTAAAGCCTAGAGCTGCAAGAAGGTTTAACTGTGGCCAGCACCCCCGGCAATTGTGCATTTTGAATCATAAGCTGACACAGCTGCTTGTGCTGTGCCAAACCACACACACTGGTGCATATGTTGGGAGTTCCATGAGGATGATCAGGAGAGCCAGCTGCTCTGGAGAATGTTTTGTAGGTTGGGTTTTCCTGACTGAGCTCCATCACAGAGATCCTGATGGGAACAGGTGAGCACTGGTGCCAGCAGCAGGGTGGATGGCACCCTTAGAAGCCCACATAAAGGGCTTTTTGCCGGGGGACACCTGGCTGTGCTGAAAGAAGCCTCAGGTCTGAGAGATGCTGGGATATTTGTTGCACACTTTGGGAGTCAGCAGTGGGACGTTAGGTGTGCATGAAACTGGTGAAAATTGGGCACCTACGACCTTTGAGGAGCTTTGACTAGACTGGGTCTCAGTGCCATCAGGGGACATGGTAGCCAGGTCCTACCAAATCTGCACTCTGGGTGCAACCCTTCCCTTCCCACTGTCCATTATGAATAAGCAACCAGGATCACACAAGAGACTCATTGTAGCTAGTTTCACAACAATTTCTGAGATCTTTGTGAAAGCTTTCCACTGTACTCTACTTACTACCTTATATTGTGTCCATATTCATAACAGCACATAATTCTGAACAGTAACGTCTTTTCACTTTGTTCCCTCTGCAACTTCTTTATCATTGTAACAATGTTCTTGAGGAATTCAGGATTGCTAAAGTTAATTTTAGGGCTGCTTTCTCTTTGGAGAATGATATCAAGATAGTATCAGTGGTAACCAGTGTGTTTTCTAGTGACCTACTACAAGTAGATTAGTGGTTGGTAAAATAAATTTTTATAGTGTCAGGAATAAAACCAAATATTTGTTTTGGATTGGAAGGCGTTCTGCTGGAATACCATTTAGATGTGAGTGGTTTTACTTGCTAACTGCTGACATTTAATATTTGGCAATATGAACAAATAGGGAGGAAAATACAGCAAAGCTATGGAGTTACATTAAGTTACTGGAGTTTGTGGGAGAACCAGATGCCAGATACAAAGTATCTGTCATTATGCCTGATGTTACAAATTGTATAATAAAGGAGTCAGGAATATAACCCAGTTCCGAATTTCAGCATTTTCAAGGTCTGTTCTCACAGTGCAAGGTAGTTGTTCTGTCTGAAATAAGACACAAACGGGGGCAGTTTTAAAGCTCACATGCACACTTGCTGCTTTCTTTCCTCAGTAAAACTGCTCAGCACTAGTGGTGATGTTAGTCAACAGGTTCAAAAGCCTCTGATGTTAATGGGAGAAACCTGTAAATTAATGCTAGCAATGAGACCGGTCCGAGGGGACTTTCTTTTATTAAATCAACAGGCATAACTGAAAATAGAGAGACATGCCTTGGGGCACAGGAGCTCTTCCTCAGATTAAAAGCAAAAGATTTTGACTCCAAGACAAGCGCACTCAGAATTAAGCAATAGCTTCAGAAAACTGCAGTTTACCCTAGCAATGCTAACTGAGAGAAAAAGGTGTCTTGTGCCTGTGAAGGAGTGGGGAATGCCAGGGTGAAACAGAGTGATGGAGTCATCAGCTCCTCTAATACAAGCAGTACTGAGGAGTTAACTGGGATAAAGCATAAGGAATTATTGTGTGTTAAGCAATCAATTTCTCTGTTGTATTTGTCATTTTTTTTTTTTTTATATTAGTGGAGTTATGAATCTCAGTTGCTCATCTAGTCTTTAGAAACATTTTGTTGGCCTACCTTATTTTTTTAGGCTTAGATTCTGTCATGGCATGCAGCAAGAGACCTTCTCCAGAATAAAAGCAGAACTCAAGCATGGAGAGTGTGGGTAATGCAGCACTGGAGAGAACAACACATAGCCTTCCTTCTGCGCCCTGAACAGACACACAGCCTATGGGAAACTTCTCTGTTTTGTGTGATGTGGTGAGCACCCATAAGAGAGGAACAGAGAGTGCTACTTGATACCCAGCAACCTGACTTCAAGGACTAGCTAATCTGCAAAGCAAGAACAGTTCCTGCGTTCCTGCTGTGGCTGCATCTTAAGTCCGAGCCTCAAATGTCCTGAACACCACAAGTGTCAGAAACGGAGCCTTAAAAACCAGGTCATCCTCCCCTAACTTTTAGAGACCACTGCACATCACTGTTCAAGAACAGAGGACCAGGGAAAGGTGCATGCTAAATTAATGGGGTTGACCAGAAATGAGGTATAGAGAAATCTTATGAAAGCAAGGGAGAAAAGCATGTCAGACTGGTTAGATCCTAAAGAAACCACTGCTGGCTGTCATGGTTTTAAACAGGAGATTTTCTGCTTGGCTACAGCTGGGTTTCTGTTAACATAGATTGTTGCTGGATAGATTCACGTGGAAAATGGTAGCAAGGGAAGAAGTTCTAGCAAACTTGCATTGAATTCTGCCCCTACATATCTTTAAGCAATGGGAAGATCTTTTTTTCCTGTTTTCTTTAAAGAGAATGTTGTAAAGGAGTGTGCTATGGCAGCAACATCCTGCAGTATCTTATTTGCTTCCTTCTGAATCAAAATATTATGGAGTTGTTACTGCATAGCCCTGCCGTAATTTTGGAAATTTAATCCTCAGCATTTGGGGGATGACACTTCTCCCTGCCACATAAACTTTCTAAGCAGATTCTCTGCCAAGTTTTAGAGTGTGCCAATTTCAAGTTATTTTGATCTCATCTCCAACATGCTTTTTTAATGTATCTTATCATTAGAGATTCCTTATTGTGCAGTTGCAGAGCTCCCACGCTTAATGCAGATGGAGCAGAGTTTAGCTGGGCTGCTCCAATAGCTCAGCTGGAGGAGGGATGTGGTTATTTGTTTAAAAAAAGCTGTGTTTCCCAAACCATATGCTGCTGTGACTGTCTCCAGAAATGGAAGCGCTCGCAGAGCAGTGCCTGGTACCTGCAGCACACAGGTCCTGGTGAGGCTCAGGTGAGGAAACGCAGGCAGGCAGGAGTGTAAGATGAAAACATTCCAGACAAGAGCTTTGCAGGCACTGAAAGCTGAGGGATTCATTTTTCCACCTTGGAAGCATTTAGGCTTGATGCTCCAGAGTGCTGATCTCAGTTGGCCATAGCAAGGTGAACACTGTGCTCAGCCCAACACTGAGAGGCTGAAGTGGTCACTCACAGCAGGACCTCAGTTGCTCCACCACACCACATACAGTGAGGAAAAACTATTTGCATCTCCCCAGAAATCTAGGCATTGCACTCTGTAAAGCAAGCAGCTGCAGCAGCATCCAAGCAATCACAACCAAGTGACATCCAGAAAAGGTTTTAGAGAAGTTTTAACAAGCACTTTGTTTCACCCACCATCTTGACAACACACAGAAAGACTTTGCTCCTGTCAAAACTCTCATGCGACACTAGGGAGGCAAGCAAAACATTTTATTAGGAGAGTTTTTCTCTCCAGGGGCTGCTGGTCCATACTTTGCAATCTTGGGTACTGTTCCCTTGCTTCCACCCTATCTTTCCTGGGATTTCAAGCCCTTCTCCTGCTGGGACAGTTAGGCAAATAAACAACATGCAGCTATTTTACGACTTCCCTCACTTTTCACAGTGAGACATTCCTATGCAGCAGCTAATGAAAGCAGTACAGCATAGCATCATCAGCGTGTACTGCTGTTTGGAGTGCTCTAGTGCTTGCAGCTGGGCATTGCACGTTCCCTAATGTGTGCTGACTTAGATATGAACTTCTCTGGCTTTTGTTTGCTTGATTACTGGCTTTAAAAATCCCTTACTTAAAGTACTTCCTTTGCAAATGAAAACTAGTAGCAACAGGTGATGCTTGATGCTGTTTACTTGAATCAACCCATTCACTCCTCACTGCAAGCAGCACAAGTTTCAGTCCTCTTTGTCATGTACAGGAGTGTTCCCACCACAACCAAGCAAGGACTGCTGCACCCATACCGCCTACTCTCCACATTACCCTATGCCTCCCAGCAGCTGGTTCTCCATTATACCTGATACGATGTATGTGTGATATCAGATGCTTGCTTGCACAAGTGGCCAGCAGCAAGCAGAGCTGAACTGCTGCCAAGTGTGTGGGCTGTGACCATGCTTAAACATCCAAAACCTCCCCTCCTGGCGGCAGCCCAGAGCAGGTGTGGTTCATTTTTCTCATGCAAAACCATCTGTGAGGTCAGAGAAGGACAGGCCTGGGGAGACCCTGGCAGCTTGCAGGCAGTTTTTCCTAATGGTGGACACCAACAAGCAGCAAGAGGAGCTGCCTAGAAATGTTCAGCTCCCCCCTTCCCTCCCCCCCCCAAAAAAAAACCCTTGGAACAACACAGACACTATCTATCAAAGAAAGATACAGAGGTCCTGAAGTATGTCAAAAGAAGGGCAATGATGCTGCGAAGGGTCTGTAGCACAAGTCTTAGGGTGTGTGGTTGAGGGAACTGGGATTGTTCAGTCTGGCAAAAAAGCAGCTCGGAGAGACTCTATCACTATCAACGATGAAAGGAGGTTGTGGTGAGGTGGGGGTCAGCCTCTTCTCTCAGGAAACAGCAATAGGATGAGAAGGAATGGTCACAGAGTGCACCACAGGAGGTTCAGGTTGGATATAAGGAAGAATTTCTTCTCAGGAAGAGCAGTGAGGCAGTGGCACAGGCTGCCCAGGGAGATGGTGGGGTCACTGTCCATGGAGGCGTGGCACTGAGGAACATGGTCAGTGGGCATGGTGGTAGCTGACATCAAGAGTGGCCTTGCCTTAGGACAGGGAATGAATCTCTTGAAGTCTCTTCCAGCCCTGTTTTTCTATGAACGCTTCTAGGTTTCTCCTCTGCATCTCTATTCTAATCCTGGAGTCCTCAGCCCACATTAGGTAGCAGTCACTGGCAGGTGCCATCCTAGGGCTGAAGGGTGAGTCCTGCCTGTTCTCAGAGTTCTCACAGCCTTGAAACATGCATGAATCTACTGAGCAGAAGGTACAATACTTAATTGTTCAGTTGTTTTATCTTTTAACATTTTTCCTGCTGTTTAAAGACTAATTGGCTTACATATTCAAAGTTCAGCTCTGAAAGGACATTTTGCAAAAAAAAAAAAAAAAAAAACAAACAAAACAAACAAAAAAAACCAAACAAACCTTTCAGTTCCACTCACTGCCACAGATTTGTTGGATGCCTTTGGATAACCATTTTCCTTGTTACTGCCTAAGTACTGTCAGCTTTCAAATGCTTATGAGAGAATTCTGTGGTTGCTGAGGGTTTCTTGTGAAATGAGCCCATAGAAGCCCCACACAGTCACAGTTTTCACATCAAATGGATGTTATAACTGATAGTTCCTTTTGCCTGCACCAGAAGTCTGCTGGGACAGTTTTGAAAAAAAATGTCCTGTCAGAAAGTTATTGGGATTGTCTCCAAGAAGGAAATTCGTAACATAAGATTAACTTCAAGTTCTATAGGGTTTTAGCATCTCTTTCTGGCAGAGAGTGGCTCTGTGACCCAGCTGCTGGGTCTCAGCTGGGCCAGGATCTCTATATTTAGCTGATGCTAAATTCCAGTTCCCCAGGTTCCTTCCTTCCTTGTCCTTTCTTATTCCTTTCTTTCAGGGAAAAAGCTGGTGCAAAGACATACCCCATGCTATAGTTGTAGTGCCCATGGATCTCCCTAACTCTCCTTGTGCAGTTCTGTAACCCCATCACTTACCTATAAATCACAGCTTGTCTTCCTGACAGCTGTGTTTCCAGCCCATAATCAGATTAAGTGGCTGCACAGCCTACATGAATCAGGATTTGGCTCAAAAGAGCACACTGATGTAAGAAGCTGCCCATGAATCTGCTGGAGTGCTCGCAGTCCCGAGGTGCCATCACTGGGGCATCAGCAAAGCTCTGCCAAGCTCCCAGCCCTGTGAGCACGCTGATTTCATGGGGTATCTGTTCACCCTCCTGCCTACTGAATGTGTCAGTTGATTCTTTTTTTTTCCTCCTAAAAAACGTCCTGCATGCTTAGATAAGAATATCAACTGTATAACAAGAGGTTGTGCAACTCTGTATTGCCACTATGGGTGTTTTGGGGGTCCTTTTCTATTGATTTTGTTTTTGCTGACATCAATTTAAAGCATGGCAATAGAAAATCTGTCTTTAGAGCCCACTTCATGCCACTGAAGTAAAAAAAAAAACCAACAACTTCCATTATTTCAACAGCAGGGAAAGAACTTCTATTAGTGAAGATGTCTTTAGAAAGCTGTAGCAATATATTTTTATTTCTCACGTAGTTCAAGCTTCCATTACTTTTAATAGGGCTAACCATTAGGTTTCATTTTCTAATTACCCTAGGATGATTAAGTAATCACACATCCCAACTTCTGTGCTCTACACCCTTCACCCAACCCACAGTCTGGGGTTGACCACTTGGCTGTTTTGTACCCAGCAGCTTCAGCTGAGGGTACAGTGCTGTGGCTTTTCACCACTGGCTCTAGGAGATAGTGAGATCAGTGGTATCATCATCCTTACCCAGCACTCAGCAGCCTTGTCCACTGCTCGCTGCTGTGTGTGACACCTCATAACACGTGGATGACACATCTTGTGACACCTCACCACCACTGCTGGACTGTCCCCAGGAACTTCACCAAAACCTCACTAAAAGCCTTTAGCTTGTCTACCATCTGTGCTCTGCACATCCCCTGCAAGCTCTGAGATACAGTTATTCAAAAGCTGAGAGCAGGAGACCAGTGGCATGGTGGTACAGTGCTGCCATGTGTCAGGAGAGCTTCCTTGTTCTCAGAGAAAAAAAAACAAGCAGGTGCAAGGTGCATTACTGATGGTGGTACTGACAGTGGCTGCTATATTTTCTGGAAAACAAAGAAAATACACTAATATATTTTTGAAGGTTTTTTTTTGAGAAACATAAAATAGCTTGGGTTAGTAGGGACCTCAAAGATTATCTAGTTCCAACCCTGTGCTATGGGTAGGGTAGCCAACTACTAAATCAGGCACTAGTTCAGGCTGCCCAGGGCCCCATCCTACCTGGTCTTGAACACCTCCAGGAATGGAGCATCAGTCTCCAGGGGTGGGCATCAGTCTGCTGCACCTCATGACTGATGGTTCCTTAGCTTACAGGTGACTTGGGAGCCCCTAGCCAAATAGCTAGCATTGACTTTTGACATATCAGGCCTTTAAAAGCAAGTCTTTCCATGCTGTGTCCAGCTTGGAGGCTGGTCGGCCTCCTGATAAAGGACATTATACTCCTGGATCTTCCAGTTCCCAACCTTTCCTTCAGCACTAGGTACTCAGCAAAACAGCAAGTTACATTCTAGCAAAGTGCTAACAACTCAGAGGGAACAGTCTGAACACGATCAGAAATGAAATTACACACCGAGCAGAAGAAAGCTCTGCAAAATAAGTCTCCTTTGAGTTCTTGGCTCTGCAAATACATTTCTGCCAAGGGATGGCTGGCCTCCAGGGCCTCAGAATGGAGATGCGCAGGGAAGCCTAGAGCTGGGCACACAGTGGGTAGAAGCACCACAGGCATTTTCTGGCCAAGAAGGTTCCTCCTACACCAACAGACATCCATCCATACAGTGCCTCCAGTAAAACCTTTAGTGTCTCTGCAGCCACAGTGACTAACTCCTGAACTACCACAAACCAACCATCAATCATTTGAAGGGGATTATCTCATCTGTTTGCTAAGGTCTATACTTCTGTCAAGAGCAGAAACAAGGCTCTCAGTGAGAACACTCCCTAACCAGGCAATTTCAAACTCTGCACCGTCTGAACCCAAACATAATCTCTTCTAACATTCCATTTTGTATTTGATATACTAGACAGAAAACCAGACCCAGGTCTTCAAGGTGAGGCACTGATTAAATCTCTCATTTTACACTCTACACTGATTTTTATCTCCTAAATATTTGGTTCTGTCCCCTAACCACAAACTTCCTTGCTCTTCATTTTGGGAGTGATGAGAACAGCTCTGTCCAGCAACACTATATCTCCTGCACAGATCATACCCTGTGCTTGTGCTAGCAGTCATTCCTTCCTTGACAGAGGAAATTAAAGAAATCAATTTTTATCATCTTTGTGATTAAATAAATTCAATACCTTCCTTGCCTACACAAGCAAAGAGTTTCTTTTTTAATCACAGCACTAAATGCAAACAAGCCCACTTCCAGACCTCTTATCACAGATTCCTAACACTCCCCACATTCATCACATTGACTAAATGAATAAATAATGTATGAAAAAATGCCTCCAAACAATGACTGGCATCTTGATTATAGGAACACACAGCATTTCAGATTGGGGAAATCTGAGGAAACTCACTGAAGTGAGCTGTAAAGCAGCTGCCATAAGAACTCACAGACCACTGGTACGAAGGAGATGGCTTTTTCCACAAGGCTGTTGCAAGAGAGCTGCTATAACGTGTCACTGTGGGTGCAGTCCTTGTCACCGGGCTGTAAATCTGCCTCTGGCTGTCAGTCACACAGTTGTTATGCTTTTATTACCACCTCTCAATGGCAGGACCCTTAGTAAAAGCCTAACTTGTCTCCTATTTCCACACCCTCTGGGAAAAGAGGTGAGGAAATGGCAGCCTCATATGAAGCTTTCCTGGCTCAAACCTCAGCAGCAAGAGCAGGAGCTGGGATGTCTGGCTTTTGTTTGTATTAGAGGCTGTAACCTGCAGTCAAGTCAAGGAAGCACTTGCAGAAAGATGCCACCACATGAGCTGTACCTGCCCAGCTAGTGCCAAACTGCAGCCAGGCAAGACCTATTAGCAATGACAGCAAATTGCAGGGTCAGAGTGGTACCGAACCCAGTCACAAAGCAAAACAACATTAATGCCGTGTCTAGAGTGGCTGCATACCTGCTGCTGGATTTTGCTCGTGAGGAAGCATGGCTTCTCTGTCCCAGATGTGTACACACAACTGCCTGCAATAATACAGGTGTTCCATAAGTCATTCAGTTGAGATTCTGTGCACCTCCTGAGGAGAAGAGTACTAATAATAACTGTGGCAGATTCCCAGCTCATGCGTGGGTTTTATTTTTGCATCCTTAGAAAAATCTCCTCATCCGTTACTTCTTTCTTAAACTAGCTATGTCACATAGGCACCACAGCTTTCTTACACAAGCATAACTGCCTCACCACCTTCTGTCACCCAAAGTTCACATGAAAATAGTCCTATGGCCCTAGCTTGAGTTACTTGAGTGGATCACAGTACCAGAGAGTGGTTTGAGCAGGAAAGGACCTTGAAGCCCATGCAGCCCAACCCCCTGCTGTGGACAGGTCTGTCCCCCACCAGCTCAGCTGCCCTGGGCGCCATCCAACCTGGCCTTGAGCACCTCCAGGGATGGGGCACCACAGCTTCTCTGGGCAGCCGTGCCAGCACCTCACCACACTCTGAGTAAAGAATTTCTGCCTGACATTTCACCTAAATCTCCCCTCTTTTAGTTTAAGGCAGTCCTCCCATGTCCCATCACTATCAGCATACAGAGCTGAGTTATTAGAGTTATTCATTCAGAGACTATCACCTTCTATTTATATCTTAGTACTTCAGCAAAGGAATTGTTTAACTGGCCACAATACACGTAAAGCAGTATCAATATAGTACCTACATCAACCCTTCTGCCTCACTATACTCAAAACATTCAATTTTCTAAACTACTGATGTGCTGTATATGAGCAAGGAGTAACACCAAGAATGAGCAGACAAACTGCTGATAGAAAAGAATGTCCTGATTTTCCAGGCTAGTGTAATTCTGGCACTTTGCAAGACCATTTCCAATTGCAATGTAAGACAGAAGGACTGAAAAGGGATCTGCTGCTTGGTACTTCTATTACTGACATGCACCACTGAAAATTGCATGTTTTCCCCGGAATCAGAGTGCCACTGCATGGGGATAAGATCATATTGGCTTAGCCTCTTTCATGACAGCTTTTAGATTGAGTACTCTCAGCTTCTCCCTTACAGACTGTGAAAATCCAAAGGGTTTTTGACATTGTTCATAGAAACTTGTCCTTGCTGAAAATTAATTATTGAGGGTTCTGCTGCTTTATAATATATTTATGTGCTCCTGGGGATCTCTCCCTTTTAGAGCACAGGAAACACCATCTTAAATACAGCTCAGGCAAGAGCAGGAACCAGTTCTGCTTTGTGGTGCCTTTCCTCCAGGTACAGCAGGACAGAATGCTATCCACAGATGGTGCTTGACTTTAAAAATGAGATGGAGGTAAAAGAACTGGAGAGCATATTGCTATTCCAGTGGCTCTCTGGAGAGAGAAAGCAAACCCTACAAATTCACTGGGCTGGGTTAGCCCTTCAATTGCTGTTATGCTGTTAACATATTTTGTGGTCCTCCTACACTGAGTTACTCTCTTCTTATACATAACTCTGACCACTAAGGAAAAAAGGCCTGGCAACATCCAGTCTGGTGATTATTTCCACAAGTTGCTGCAGCTTCTAAAACACAATTTACTCCAATGGCTTAATTGCAGGCTTACTGACTGCCTCAAAAGGTTGGTTTTGGCCTTGGAAAGGGAAATAATCTTAGCCAGGCATACTTACAGAGCTAGGCCTGCCTCACAGCAGTAATGGCTGCTGACATAACTGCTAAAGTAAGTAAGTGGATTCTTGGGGGGGGGGGGGGGGGGAGGTCTCCTTAAAATCTCAGCACTGCTTGCCTTGTGATCAATCACAAAGCTAAAGAGCCAATATGGGGATAAGCGGGCAATTTGGGAAGAGGCACTTGAGTGACTTGGTATTATGTATCCTCCCAGCCACATGGATCCAGAAAAGCAGAGTCAGACTGTCAGGTGAGGCACTCAGAGGGCAAATATCAGTAAATATCAAGAAACAAAGAGAAAAACCTTACAGAGGTTTCAGTCTCTTAAAACCTTGTGTGAGGAAGCTATCAGGCATTTCCCTCTCACCTTCACCTTTTCTCCTGCCCCCAATGACATCCTCCTCACACTGCAACACTCTGCTTCACTTGCTCAGCTTTCAATTGCAAGTTTGAAGTACAAAATTTTGGGTAGAAATAACATTACTTGGGTACTATTAAAAAAATATATGTACACATATATTATTGTGGCAATGGGACAGATCAATACAACGGGAAAGGTGTTACAACACAGGTGTGATCTATAGAAAGGTGCTATAAAGGAAGGGCAGAAGATTGCTCACCCATATCAGAAGATTCCAGGTTCACAGGGGAAAGCTTCACCAAGGGGAGATCTCCAGAACAAGCTTCAGCAGCAGTCAGCCCTTAAATGAGATCTAAGAGAGGTGCAGCCAGGCTCCACCCCTTCCAGTCACACAGGTGAATTGCCTTCAGCTGTGCTCCCAGGGCTGACTGGGTCCTTTCCCCAGGTGCTCAGTCAGTGGTTCAGGCCATGACTCAACAGTTACCATACATTTATTTATTTATATAATAAATATATATGATTATTATATATCAGGGTACTACTATCTAGGGTATTACTACTAGGGCATTATTCTTTAAAGAAAGAAAATACAACAAAAGCAGAGGACTTGAATTCACTATGTGGGGCCACATATTATACAGCTTCCCCCTGCCTTTCCAGCACAGGCATACCTGGTCACACCTGGAAATCCCAACATGAATTGTCTGACCTGCATCTTTCTCTGGCTTCTTCTAAGTCTTAAATTGCTTCCTCAAATTTGCCAGCGAGATCCAGAGACCAGATTGAAAGCAATTTAAAATTTGGCTGATTAAGTGAGGCTCAGCGGTGCTGGAGCTGCACTGGATATGTCACCAGCTGCCTTTCTTCTCTGCTCTGCTTTGCTCCAAAAGACAAGTGACTTCAAACAGAAACATTTTCCACATTTCTCAGGTGTTTTTGAGCAACCTAGTTTCTCTGAGCCACAGCCTGGAGCTTAGTTTGGCAGCTTCCCCCAAGGGCAGAGAGAAGTAGGAGGAACACGAGTACCACTGCAGCCTCTTTCACTTCTCCCATATGAAATGCTTGCTGCCAGGTACAGCCTCACTTCTTCTTCTGCAGCACTCCTTTGATGTAGCCCATGGAAATCTCAAACATCCCATTTGTGAAGGAAAACCCTGCTGCCCCAGGCAAACCCCTACAGCCAGGCCTAGCCTTGGTGGCTGTGGCCACTCATGATTTGATTCATCATGGATTGGACAATGTTCTCAGATACAGGGTTTGAATTTTTAGTGCTCCTGTGTGAAGCCAGCAGCTGGACTCAAGGACCCTATGCCCCATCCCTACAGGCACCCAAGGCCAGGTGGGATGGAGCCCTGGGCAGCCTGAGCTGGTGGGGGGCAGCCTTGCCTACAGCAGGGGGTGGGGGCTGGGTGGGCTTCGAGGTCCCTTTCAACCCAAACCATTCTGTGATTCTATGATCTTAATGGCCCTTTCCAGCTTAGGATACCTGTGATTCTATGGTTCTATAAAAAACAGGCAGTTTGGGGCAGTAACCAAAGCTGCAGTGGAGGCAGGTCTCCATAGGGAAGAGAAAGACTCAGAAACTGCTCTCAGTCATTTGGTCCATATGGTGCAAAGCCTTGCAAAAAGGCAACAGACTTCATGTGTCCCAGTTTTGACATCACCATCCTGTTTCCTGCCTATGTTTCAGTGTGCTAATTGCTTGGAAAGGGGTGTTGGGAGGGGGGGAAGGATCTTACGCTCAGATCTTCGTGTAGGTGCTGTTGCTAAGAAGCAGGATAAAAACGAATTTAACCTTTTTTTCCTTTCTGGAGGAGAGGTTGTAGGAGAAGGACAGGGCAGAGCAACCCTTTCATCTTCATGTGAGGAAGATGCTGTTGCACACAAGAGATGTCGGAGTGAAACAAGACCCCAGCATTCTTGCAGACAACAGCTGCCCTTCACTGCTCTGCACTGGATGGCACTGCGGTATGGAAGAAAGCAGCAGACTCAGCAACAAGGAGGGGTGATTAGCCTGCATGTAGACTGGTTGCACAGGGTGAAGCCAAAGTGGGTGCCTTTCACGTGTCTCTGTGCGGCAGGGGTCCCAGACCAGTGTCTGCAAAAGCCTGCTGAGAACTCCCTTCTCTGGGACTCCCATGCCCACATCATCCCTAGCACCTGGGCTCCTCCATCCCTGCAGCACTCTCTGTGCTGTGACCTGTGCTTCCCTGCCTGTCTTCACAGCTGGGTGGGCAGCATGAAGTCAAACGAAGATGCAATATTCTTTTTCCCCCTTGCCACCCCCTAGAGCTGTTTCACTGACTGCCAAGTTCTCTGTGCACAGAGCCCTAAGTAGGGCACACTGGTGCATCTCCCACAATTGCTATTTTGTCATTCTCTGGAAGACACTACTTTGCTGTCACCAACGTCTTGTTTGTTCGGCAGTGCCAAAGCCTGTACCAAGATTGTCAGATCAGTCAGACATGTACTGTCCTGTACTGGAGCAAAGAGCCTGCCGGTGGGGATAAGCTAGTTTGTTGCTGATTTTCCTTCTGGCCCACTTATGTCATTTTCTGTCCATCACAACTATTATTTCTGAGCTGCCTCTGTACAAAATACTAACACCTGTTAATTCCTGCACTTCAGACCCAGTTGTATTTTTATGGACTTTGAGAAGCTAATTCCGTGTTCCTCCACTATTTGGGAGAGTCCCTCCCTAGCCTAAATATGTTGGGGGGAAGGGGGTATCTACGCAGGGGTTAAACTGATTAGAAAAAGAAAATTCAGGAGATGAAAGCAGGAAAAATAACTTGCATGAAATGCCACATTTTGCTGAAACTCGTGTTGCTATTTTTATTCTTGTGTTGTTAGGCTCTCTCTGAAGTAGCTCTCTCAGCAAACAAGGCCAGAATGAAAGATAGACTGATTAACAAAACCAAGTCTGAAGAAACACTGATGCAGTGGGTGGTGATCTTATCCTGAGCCAGCAAAGTATTTGTGCAGCAATGCAGCAGGAGGGGAACAAACTCCTAGCCATGTGCCACCAGTAAGCTTCAGGGGCATTTAATAAGTGAAATTTGACCAGCACACAGTGGTCAGTATAAGCCAGTTGTATGTGCTCATGCATCATATGAAAGTAGGGAAGCTGTTCCTTAAGTGCCATCTTAAATTACTGTAACTTTGTGGGCACTGGAATTGTAGAAGCATGTACAGGTTTTCAGAGGGTTCCTCATTCTGAGATACTCTATGAATATTATCATTGCTCGTCCATTCATATAACAGCATTTCTCCCCAGAAGATGGGGATGTGGGTCTTCACTTCTGACTCCAGTGGTCACAAAATCTACTGTGTCTATTGACCCTTCACATTTGGAAGGAAAGTCAGAAAGTCAGTGTTAATATTCACTAAAAAGAAACTAAAAACACAGAACACAGTCTGCTGTGATCACTACACCATTTCCGAGCTGCTAATCCATTCAGCAGATTGCAAAATCATAGAATCACCAAGGTTGGAAAAAAATTTGTTAGAAAAAAAAGTGAAGCACTGCGCTAAAAAGTTATACATTCCTCTTTTGTGTCCTACTTAGTAGGAGTAAAAATGAAGCAGGTCCTCCAGGAGAGCTATTAAGAGCCCTCTGCACATCCAGCCCCCACAGCCTGCCCTGTGTGACTTGCCAAGGAGGAAGGCACGCAGGGCGGGGATGCCTTGCGGTGAGCTTTCCTTTACCACAGGTTCCGTTCTCAGCTGTGCTTTTATTCTAGGGCTAAAGAAAGAGAAGTAAATCCTGCTGTTGTAATTATTCTGAGAACTCGATCCCAGAGTGGCACCAATGTACCAAGAGGTTGCAAGAACAAAGTGGGGTTATTTTGCAGAAAGAGTTCTCAAAAAAAAAAAAAAAAAAGGGCTGAAATCCAGGACAGAACATCCCCATTTCAACTCTGCGTAATTAACAAAATATTCTCCTTTGCTATCACATTCAACAGGCTGTATAGCAGAGCTTCTCCATCCTTTGGAGACATTAGTTTGTATATTTTTCTAAAATCAAGACAAGTCTCTTGGTCATGCTTCAATGAGTCCCCACAGCTAACTGAACCATGGTTGCTAGCACTGCACAGGAAGGAAAAATTACCTGTATGTTGGTTTTGGAATTAAATGCTCAGACCTCCTAGGGCCTCGGTAGTAGGTGTGAGCAACACACAGTCTGAAAGAAAGCACCAAAGCCAGGTTCCACGGGAACCAGCAGCAATTCCTTACATCTGCCAGGGAGAGAACCATCAGAGTGGTAAAGATCCATTTCACAGCAGCAGAATGAATACTATGCTGGCTGGAGCTGAAAGATGTAGAGAAGACTAAGAGAGAAGGTCAACTCCTGAACTCTTTCCAATGGCTGGAGAAACTGGAAATAGGGAGCACATAGAGCAGAGGCCGCAGAGATTATTTGATTAAATGTGATGGAGAAGCGTTCATCTGCAGACACTATTTGTCTCACAGTGTGAACTAATAGTCTAAAACAAGTGACCCTGAGTTTTAACTCAATTTCTCATAGTTTACCTTGAGAAAAAGTACCTATATCTTTATGGAAATAGTAGCAAAATTTGTTGCAAATCAACTTGAAATTTACCTTATCTAAGATGGGAGACTTACAGCTTAACAACAAGATGAGTTTCTTCCCTGTATTTCCTCCAAGCCCAAAGACAATGATTATTTGGCATAATTATTTGAATAAAAAATGCTAGTATACAGGAAATTAGAAAAGTCCTGTGGATTTGGTAACAGCATTACAGTACGGTGTAAACCACACTAGTCAACTTTAAAGTCTGTTCAAGTTAGTAAATGATTACATGATTGATGTGTAACCCTTACTGAGATGTAAGGTTTTAATGGTTACAGGGATTGAGCACACTTATTGGTTTTGCAGGGGACAGCATTAGATAGTTTGAATGTTAATATTGTGTGCAGATTGCATCTCTTCTACAGTTTATGGGAACAATCTGAACTAATTCTGAAATAAACCCATGGGATTTAAACATCAAAGGAGGAAAAAATACTTCGGCTTGCTGAATTACAGAAGAATAGGTGTGAAAATAACTAGGAGGAAGGAAAGAAGGGTATAAAAAACAAACAAACAGATGTGAAGATTTCTTAGAGAAAGGTAAAGATATTTCCATGCCAACTGAGAGCCACTGGAATGTGTTGAGTCCTTCAAGCAGCTGGACAATAAAGTTCTCAACTAAGTGCTGCTGAGAAAGAAAGCCATCAAGTAGAAATGAGTATTGTTTAACAGCTGTTGTATCCAATAGCGTTGAGTGTAACCTCAAGAGATTCCCTATTCCCATCGCCCTTCCCTTCAACTATTCTTGTGTTATTCCCAATAGCTACTTGTCTACTCTGTTCTTCAAAGCCCCACAGACTCTTTCTAAGTTTAAAGCAGCCTTGATTCACTCAACACTGACTCACTCAAGCACTATTTTGCTGCTTCACAGATTTTTTCCAAGCTTGCTTCCTCCTTGTTTCTGCTAGTTTCCTACTTACATTACATCTTCTCTTCTGCAGTCTATGTTCATGACTCCTTGTGCAATACAGAGGTCAAGAAGAGGGCTTCAGGACCACTGTCTTAATCTTCTTTCCTTCAAGAAAAGAGATTTCAGTTCCTCCTGACTTTTCCTTAATTTCCAGTTTTCTAGCTTTCTGATCAGACTTGTTGCTCTTCACAAGACTTTCACCAAATAGTCTCTCACAAATGGCATCTCCATTGTCAGAGGCCTTGCTGACCCTGACCACAGTGAGGGCATTACTTCATGCCTCTGTTTTTGATCACACCAGCTAGCACATTTTCTACTGTTTTCATGTGTTGTTGCCAACTCACATTTGGTTTCCTCCAGCCTCTTTTTCTGAAAATGTGATACTTAAGTCCGCATCTATGAGGATACTTATTCTTACTTGAGCATAGTACTTCACGGCTCTCTCTTGATTGATTTAATTCTTTCCGGACCATTTCTCCAGTCTGTCAAGATTTGATTGAATTTTGATTCTGTTCTGCAATGTACGTGCACTACTGGGAAGCCAGGCAAATGTAACAAGTGTTATCATGCCCATTTCATTCATCTGTAGGATTAAAGGATACACTGAATACTACCAGGTCCAAATCTGAGCCCTGAAAAATCACACTTGACCATGTACTTTCTTTCAGTGAACCACTGGGAACTACTTACTGAGAAAAATTTTATACTCATTCTGATAATACTCATTCTGCAGGGCTTTCATTCAGGCTGTCTTGCCTTTGAATCCCTTTAAACTGAAATAGGATTTTGCCATGAGAAGGAAATAATTTGCTTTAATAGGCTAAGTGATATTTTCATTAAAAATGGGGTAAGAGAACAGAGAAGAAAGCCAAAGTTATCTTTGATGAGCCTGATGGGATGTGGTAGGTGCTGTGGTACTGTGGTACTGTGGGTGGCAGCGATACACCTAAACACACACATGTAAGTGATCTCCAGGGCATGTGTTTCACTGTATACAGCATGAGGGACACATGAATGTCCCCATTAAAAAAGGAAAGCAAAAAAAATTGAAGAAAAAATGCAAAAGCTTTCAAGAGTTCGGTAGAGAGAAAACTACACTAAGCTCAGTCAATCACTGGCACAGAATGCCTAAATATAACTGAAGTCCCCAGAGTCCCTGTAACTTGCAAATGAGTTAACTAGACACAACATTGTAACTCAATTCTTGATGTTTCTAAGGAGGCTGTTTACCAGGAGAACTGACACTGCGGAAACATCCAGAGCAGAATCTCTTTGGGTACTCTAAACCCTTGTGGGCACTCCTCTCCCCAAACTGAGCAGTAACTAGCCTCGACCAGCTTTCTCACATCCCTTTCATACCTTAGGTCACCTTCCTTCCCTCCTAATCCACCTTCCTTTTTTTTTTTTTTTTTTCTTTTTCTTTTTTTTCTCCTTATGTGCTGTGCAGGTTATTCTTCCAAGGCAGCTTCTCTGCCCAGGCAGCCCTAAAGTGACATGGGCACCAACAGACCCTCAGGGGCAGGACTTGGCTATGCATTGGGTGCTAAGGCAGGAGGGGCCTGGTAGGGCAGACGCTGTTTAAGACCCCTCCCTTCCACACCAGCACAGCAGGGTAGAAAAGGGTCAGCCCTCTCTCCTGCTGTTTGTGGAAATTTAAGGTAGAGATGAATTAAAATAACCCCATCTAATACAGCCAAATGGCACACGTTTAGACCTTTTGTAAAGTTAAAATATCTTGGCTTTTAGACTTGCATTTGCAAATAAAATGCCAGAACACAGTGTTTTTGTGCTGGGTCAAAAGTTCTTTTTTTCCTTACCTTTACAATCTGACACAGG
This sequence comes from Meleagris gallopavo, assembly GCF_905368555.1. Taxonomy (NCBI): domain Eukaryota; kingdom Metazoa; phylum Chordata; class Aves; order Galliformes; family Phasianidae; genus Meleagris; species Meleagris gallopavo. The sequence goes on from NC_139406.1 coordinate 36,073,746, forward strand.
TTTAGTACTGTACCTCAGACTTGTCATAGAATATATAAACAAAACAAGCAAACCGCACAAAATATTTTCTTTCCCTGGTGTGGCAAAAATCTTTCTTGAGAAGACCATCGGCAGTGTGGTAGAAATACTGCCTAAGAACCCAACTCTTCACCACTGAGGGCAATTTTCCCATCTGCACATGTGGTACCAAGCATAATTCCCCTTTCTTAGCCTACAAGCTAACTACGAAGTAACTACTGTCCTCTTTGCAAGTGCTAAATTATTATTTCCGTCCCATATTTAGCACATGATTAATGCATCCTGCTCAGACCCGGTGTGCTTTCCTGAGGACACCAGTAAGATTCAGCAGGCTTCTCTAGAAAAGATGTGGCTCTTGGAACAGCAGACACGTGGAGGCTGGAGCCATGTGCCATACATGGCTAATGCTGGATGGCAGGGCAGGTTGCTGAGATGGGAGCTGCTTAAAGTAAGTTGCAAGGGAAGAGAGTTAAAGGTAGAGAGATTTGGAAAGAGTTGTTCTAAAAGCTGCCGGCTCTTGCTTGATCCACCCTTGTTTTTGACATTGCCCTTTTCTCCCCTGTGCTTTGTTGACTGGTTCTTAGGCCATGGGTGGTGGCTTTTTCTGGTAGCAGTATCAGATGTGGTTTTGTGAAAAGCGCACACAAGAGCTGTGCAGTACCTGCAGGGTGGATTTTGTTATTTTTCTTTTCTTTTTTTAGTGTGGTGTGGGGCCTTGTTAGCCAGCAGGTAAAGTTACTGAATTTTTAAACAGCTCGGAAAGAATAAGATTGTATGTACTTCTTGTGTGTACAGAGGGTAAAAAAAAAAGGCTGAAATGCTACAAAATAGAGCTGGGAGGAAACCACTTTGTATGGTTAGAATAGTAGAATCACATAATCATCAAGGTTGGAAAAAGCCACTAAGATCATCTAGCCCACCCATCAGCCCATCTCCCTGTGCTGATTAACCACGTCCCTCAGTGCCACATCCACACATTTCTTGAACACCTCCAGGGACGGTGACCCTACCAACTTCCTGGGCAGTCTGTGCCACTGCCTCACCGCTCTTTATGAGAAGCATTTTTTCCTTATATCCAACCTGAGAGATCCATGAACAGCAGAGACACAGGCATGCCAACCAGCAGGGTGAAATTACAGCTCCCCAAATGCAAAGGTGGGCAGGGACCCTAGTGACATTCTGTGCTGAGCTATCCTGCCTCAAGGGAAGGGCATGATGGTCATCTGGAGGCCTGGTGGAACACTGTGTGCTGTGGGGATGAAGGTGAGGTTGCCATCATGAGACAATAAGACAAACGGGAACGAATCATAGTGACTCGTCTTTGTGCATTTGCAATGGGCGCTGAGTCATTACCATTCATCACCAGCCTGGCTGGTGCGCTCATGATTGTGACAGCTGTTTTTGGGAGAGAGGACAGCTTTTGATCCCTTTTAATTCCCAAAACTAAAAACAAAAAGGGCTGTCAAGGTAACAGGCATCCGGAGATGCTGACTGAAAACAGTGGGTGAGGAAATAACTTCCCGGGGAAATGCAGCACAAAAGGGAACTGCCACAATAACCAGGATAGAGTAGCTTGCTCCTTCATCTTTTTGAAGTAAATGGCTAGCACTTCCCATGACCGACTTACAAAAGAGCTCCTGTTGCAGCATAACGCAGCAAAGTCACTATTTCTGTAGCACAGTATTTTCCCCAGGTTTCTTCTTCAGAGGCTGGCTGCATGGTTTGAGCAATTTACATCCCTATGCGCAGCATCACTAACCTTAAAATTTATCAGAATTGAGCTCCAAAATGCTCAGCAGGATCAGCTGAGCCTATTCTGGTCCTCATTAGTCCTCAGAGGCTCTTCTTTGCCCAGAGAAGCTGTGGTGCCCCATCCTTGAAGGTGCTCAAGGCCAGGTTGGATGGGGCCCTGGGCAGCTGAGCTGGTGGGGGGCAGCCCTGCCCATGGCAGGGGGTGGGGTGGGTGGACTTTAAAGTTTCTTCCAAACCAAAGCATTGCTTTGTGCTCCATGGCTTTTCAGAAACTCACAGTTCTCCTGATATTTCAAGGAAGTGAAACACAGCAACTGCCCATTGCTGGGAGTAGTTCTTGCCAGGAAGCACTTTAATGCAATGTATACCCTGTGGCTGCCCTTCCGTCTGCACTTCTCTCTGTGACCAGCCTGTAGGTTTCTCACAGCTTGATCCCACCACCCCCCAGGGTCACCACTTTCCCTTCAGAAATGCCCAGGGAGGAGCCAACCCCTCCTCCTCCACAACAGTGCTTCTCTCTCTCTCTCTCCACACTCTTACTCATCTCTTCTTCTGCTTCATTTCCTTTTAGCATCCCATAGCAGTGCTTCTCTCTTTTTACCTCTTTCTCCATCTACTTACCAGCACTGTGAGGTCAGGAGAGCCTTACTGAGGCCGAAGGATGCTCCTTTGCATTGCATGCAATAGGCTTCAGCTTACAGACCTAGTCAGAGATTGTCCCTAACTGCAGAAATCACTTCAATAAATGGGAAAAGAAAAAGGATGAAGAGAGGAAGTTTACAAGGAATAACTGTTATTCCCAAGCCTGCCCAGCAGGGCCAGAGCCAAGTCTTCTCCCTTAGCCACTAGGTCAAACTGCCTTATTTTCGCCACGGGGACTTGAACAAGCGTGATATTAAAGCAAAGACAAATGAGAGGGCCTCCTGGGACCTAAGCTCCTCAAGGAGAGGCATGCTGCCTGGAACTAACAGCAGTTACACCAAAATTCATCCCTAGGAGGCTCTTGGCTTCTTCCATACCCAGCTGGGAAAACAGCTTCTCTCCTGGGAAAGGAGGCAGAAGGAAGCCTAGCCAAGTAGGCAGTAAAAAGGCAGGGGAGAGGAGGAGGCACCTTCCAGGGAACAGTACTCAAGCTGGGAAGGCGATTTAGGCCTTCCTGTATCATCAAAAGTACAGCCACAGGATTTGCTTTGGGACAGATGCATGTGTCTCTGAGGCCTTGGCTGCGGTTAGGTTTAGGTGCCCTAATGGGGCTTGTTCTGTCTTCTGTCTCATCTTCTCCACCTGGGCTTGTTTAAGCTGTGTGCTGCCTAGGAGGTCAGCTGTCTTTCAGTCCTGCAGAAACCCAGTGGCAGAGCTTTCAAAAGGATAAAAAAAACCCAAAACACTAATTAGGGATGAACTCATCTCTGGTTGTGACTCACTTGCTGGAAGCTACAGTGACCACCGCTGTGCTGGGAGTCGCACTTTCAAGGGTGTGGTGGCACATGTGAATACAAGACCAAGTGATCAGAGCTCAGTGCAGGTCCGCTGCCATCATGCTGACAGCAGAGATGGGGCAGGCTACCACTGTCAGCCCCCACACCTGCGTGTACACATATGCACACGAATTCCATGTGGGTTGCCTCATGAAGCATTGGGACTATCCAAGGCTCTAGCATCACCTGAGTGTATACACCGAGTGTGTTTTTATGCAAGCCTAAGTTCCTGGGTATGGCCCTCTTATAAACTGAGGAACCTGGCAGGAGGGAGTCAACTTGCTTCACAAAGTTCAGAAAACAGCCAGTGAAAGGGATGGTGAGATGCAGAATTAGTAGTGACAGAGATCTACAAATAACATGCCTGTTATTGACAGAAAGTTTTGCTCCAGATGTTTATGGTTCTACTGATCTCTCCTCTCCCCTTCTATCCCCTCCTCTCCCCTCCTCTGCACAACTCAGAGCTGCTCCCAAGGCCATCAGTAAGACCATGGATCATTATTTCATAGAAATAAAATGACAGAATCACCAAGGCTGGAAAAGACCTAAAAGATCATCCAGTCCAACCGTCCACCTATCACCAATAGTTCTCACTATTTGTATGAATGAGTCTGCTTTCACAAAGGCAGAAGCGGAAGCTGTTGCAACCACGATGTTTAGGAAACCAGCGAGAGGAAATAGCCTCTCTTAGTGTAGGAACCGGTGTGAGCATTCAGTTCTGGCTGCTGCCCTGAGCTGCACCCTCACCATGATGCAGCACACCGAAGAAGACCTGGTTGCATCTGGGGAAGAAGATGATGCCTTTGAGGAAGGTAAAGTCATCTTTTATTCAACTAATCATTCTCCTGCACAGACTAAAGGCAGTTCCTATCTTGGGTGGTATTTCTTGGGTAAATCTGAAGTTCTCTACTGAATCCAAAGTGTCAGGGTAATCAGACTTTCTTTTCCCTGAGAGAATAGGGAACAAAAGCAACCCGACACACAATAAAAACAACTTTCACGCTGCTCAGCAGCTTGCTTCCTCAGCAAGGAGCTTATTGCAGAGGAAGAAAGCTGGGTGGACACACCAAGCGTGTTTTCTAGAACAGCTGCAAAGCTGCACATTTGCCATTCAGTGCCACACGTGCAGCTGCCCTTAAAGCATTAGGGGCTGCCTACAGGGGCTGAAGGCAATGGGCTACCTAAATAATCTCTGCAAAATTAGCCGCCTCCTCTCTAGCCTTTGCAGCTCAGGGTAGAGTTGGTGCCGTAGTTTCTCGTCCCGACAACTGGAGGGCCCACAGGTTGTAATTTGTACATTGCTCATTGCTCCCACTTGCACTTGAGCGAGGCTGGGGGATATGGCTCATGCAAATCTCCCAGCCCTAAGCAGTTTCCAAGGGAGCTGGAGGCACAAAGAGTCGCCTGGACCAGTTCCAGGGACTGTGACCCTTTAAACTCACTTGCAGCACTGCTTCAGCAAACCTCATTTAAACAAAGCTCAGCTGCGGTTGGTATGGAAAACTTAGCAGTGAATGGTGCCAAATCAAGTTATCCGAGCCTCACTGAAAGGCATCAGCCCAGAAAAGAAAGCAACTTCAGTGATGTACTGTCTGTGCTCAGATACATTTCTCACGTATATATGACCCGGCTCCTCGCCTTGTGTCATAGTTCTGGCTCAGAGGGCCAAAGGATTTGCAGAAAGGAGAGGTCGGAGCATTTGCATTTGGGCAAAAATCCCAACAGCCCGGGGAGGAGCTGGCACCCCTGGGCCAGATCAGCCTGTGCTGGGAACTGCATGCCCACAGCTCAGCCTCATACAGGGGAGACTGCCTCCTGCAATGATCAGCAACCTGCTCCTATTCCATGTGGATTTTTGTGACGGGATTTAGGTGGGTGTTGCTGCTGTTTCTGAAGTCTGTAGCCGATGTTCTTAACTAGCAGGGTAGGAGGGGAAGAGAAGAATGTATTTGATATTTATGTATCAGGAAAGATACAGCTCTTGAGAAGTCCTTTCGACCCTCCCAGCTATGTTGATTCTGGCAGGGCTATCCAGCACAGCTAGCTAGAGCACAGGCTTTTCTAGGATAGGGACATTCTTTAGAACCTCTCTGTGACCTTGCTGGGAGCAAGAGTCATTTTATGAGGTCCCTTCCAACCCGCATCACTCTTTGGCTTAGGGGCTGGTTCCCACACCTTCCACTCCATCCGCATGCAGCTCACAGCAGGATGCTGGCTCCCAGACTTACAGCTGGAAGCCCCATGTTAGTATGGCACAGTATTCACCCTCCCCTTCATCCTTCTCTTTGTTCTCCTGAGCAGGTTAGCAGGTAAATGTATTTTTGGCTGGTTAGGATTGGCATAGGGAGGTGCAACACCAGTTTCAATTAGAGGGTATGGGAGAAAAAAATGGGCAATAGCAAAGATAGCCTGTGTGCAGGAGCAGACCTGTGCCTGACAAAACCTCTGGTGGGTCCGCTGGTGCTTCTGTGCTTTGCGGTGCTCCTGCTGAGCTCCCAAGACCATGTAAGTCCAACCATACTGGGGGTAGACCTGCTCTTCTTATAAGGGTAAGATGTCCATCCTGCCTGATAGGGTTTGGAAGAGCCCAGCTCAGCTAATGAACTTCTCTAACTACGTTACTCCTGCAAGGTGCTGAGCCAACACCTGTGCTCTCATGCTTGCTTATTCTGAGACTGGAAATTAAAATGCTGCTGCTGTGTAACTACACAAGAAATCTGTTTCTGTCAGAGGCTTGCTAAATCTGGTGGCTGGGGTCCGGGTGCACCCTCCCTGGTACCTCACAGGGAATGTTAGGCAGAGCCAGCACCACTACGACACCTGAAACCCCAAACTGTAGAGAGCACGTACCAGCTAAAACCTGGCTGTGGGTTTTTGGGCCAGCTGGAGCCATTTGGCAGCTGCTGAGTTGGGACTTTCAAACCATAGCTCCGAGGGTGTGGGCTTGTTTTGTTCTCTTTTCTTTTTTCTTTTTTTTTTTCACATCCGGCATGATTTGGAAATAGGTGATGGCAGAGCTCCCATGCAACTTCTAAAGTTGTCCCAGAGATTAATTACTATCTAAGTTATCCCAGAGATTAGTTAGTGTAAAAAAGCTGTATCTTACTTTTGGTGTTAATTTGTCTTGGTTTTGGAGTTTGTTGCCCAGGACAGTAAACAACTTACTCATGCTGTAGGTGTGTGCCTCATACAACTACCTACAGATTGTACCCACCACCACTCTTACCCTTGTCAAACAGACCATTGTCAATAGCTCTTTCTGTATAAGGCATGAGTTTTAAGGTTTTTGAGCATTTTCATGGATCTTCCTGGGACCAATGTCTTGGAGATGTAGACATCAGCATGGAGCAGATTGTCCCTGTTACACCAGGGATAAATCCAGAAGTTAGATGATCTGCCACTCATACTTGTGTATATCTATCTATATCAGGATTGCTTAAAGGATCAGTTAATATATACAAGATTGCTCGAATCCTTTCAGGCCCCAGCATCACATGAGGATATACTCCTTGTAAGATTTTCCTCTACAACCTTCAACACATTCAGCATCAAAATTTGAGAATATCATCAACACTATTCCATAACCATGGCTCACATCCTTCACCTGCAGATATGCCCACCCTAAACCCAGATGAATCAGTTCAGTCTCCAAGTAGTCTTTTCTCCCAGTTATTTATCACTTCCTCAGACATAGAGCCATCGGCATATGGTCACAGTTAGATCTTGGGCATTAAGAGAGTTAAATCCCACAGGGATTTAATCTGTGCAGGTTCACACAATATGTGGGCATCCTTGATGACTCCTCAGCTGGTTTACTTCTATCTCTCGGACTTGCTTTGAATCCATCCAGCACGCCCCAAACTGACCTACATCATTTCAAGTTTCTTAGTCAAGCTCTCATGCAGTACCAAGTACTATTTCTCACAGAAGTCCAAGTATAGTACCAAAACAATTCTTTTCAATAAAACTCTAATAGTGCTGCTGGTTGTATTCCATCTCTTTTAGTTTTGCTTATATCTCCTACATCAGCTATTCCTTGAGGAAGTCAGGACGCACTGCCAGGCTGTAGCTCCATCACTGACAGAGCACTGTGAATTCCCCTCCCTGAAATCACTAAGGCCAGGTTGGATGGGACCTTGAGCAACCCGGTCTATAGGGAGGTGTCCCTGCCTATATCAGGGGGGTTGGAACTAGGTGGTCTTAAAGCATTCTATTATTCTATGATTAACTCAGAGTTCCCTGAAGTTGAGACATGTTCTTCATTTAGCAACAGTTCAGGTTAAGCAACCTTTCTCTCCCCTAAAACAATGCAAGACATTACACTTTCCTTGGAAGTACCTCTCAGGCACCATATCTAAAGCCACACAAGACTGGTGCCACAGCTTGCCCACGGTCCATGGGGCCAGGCTCCTTTCCATGCCTCTTCAGTGAGAGCCAGCTTCTGCACAGCCCATGGAGCACATCAAACTGCTGCTATCTTGAACAAGCTGCATCCACTAAAGATGTTCCCATATGCACAGCAGTGCCATATTCCAGCAGGTGTGTACCTCAGAGATGTAATTTATCTTATATTTTCACTCCAAACTGTGTCTGAGATGTCTATCTCCCAACATGCTGAGCACCCAGCACATGGGAAGCCGTTAGCAAAGACAAGCAGTCTTGCATCCCCAGCATGACTACTGGGGAACAAAGGATGGTTGTCCTGCAGCTCCCACCAGCCCTTCTAGCTTATCTCCCATGCCCGCAATGGAACAGGCAGGTGGCACACTCACTGCAGTGCAGAGGAAGGAAAAGTCCCAATTCCTCATCACCAAGGCAACAGTGTTTACTTGAACCAGATAGATGGATTTTAGTAAGAGGTGTTTGGCCTATAAACTTGGGTTTAAGAACATTTCTCCAAGGGCACGGACAGACCTGTTCAGGCCAGATGAGGGCAGAGTTGCAAGGTGACTGCACAGCATGGAGCAGCTGTTCTTGCTCCTATCTATGTGGACTGCTTGGATCCCCTGCTCTGCACAGCTGCTGTTCAGGGTTGGGTCTGTGGGCTGTGTGGGCAGGTCCAAGCTGATCCGGAGCAAGGGGCTGTGTGGGATGCCCGTCACCACCCCGGAAATCCCACAGCTGTCCTGTAGCAGCTGGAGTCCTATTTTTAATGGGGTGTTGCCGCAGAGATGATCAGGCCTGGAATTTAAAAATAACTGGAATCAGGGGCACATTGTCCTTTGTTGTCTCCCTGTATTTTAATTGAAGATCTTTGATCTTTTCTTCCCTTTCCCCGTGTCTTGAAGGCAGCTTGTTTGGTTTCTGTTTGCAATATTTCTAGATCACTAATAATAACAGCAGTGAGAGAAAAAAACAGGTCAAATAATAAACAAGTGGCATTTAACCAGTCCTCACAGAAAAGGAAGTGACTAGCCAGTCAGAGACTGCAGGTGTTGGTGCTCAGGAGACTTTTTAGGCTCTCCAAACCAGCATCTCACCAAAGCCTGAGGCCAAAGTGCCCTCCTTCCCACTTTTTGGTTCCTGTTTTCGGAGCCCTTTTACAGAAGCCTGTAGAACACAACTTTTTTTTGTCATCCAGCCCCTTTCTTAAAGCCACAAAATGAATGTGGCCTGGCTGGGGTGGGCTGACAGAATAAACACTTTTCCACTTAGTGATGCAAGGCACAGCTCCGCTGCATGCGGAACGCTTCCGCCTCTCTGTGCTGAAAACAAAGATCTGAGGCTGGTGTGCTGAGGGCGTAACACCGCAACACAGCCCATCAGGAAGCATGAGGGTAAAGGCTGTGAGTGAAAATGAGAGAAAAACAGAGAAAATAGCATGATGACATGAGTTAAGGGGATAGGATGGAGCAGCTGAGCACTTGGCAATGTTGCTGGAGCACTGCAATGCTGGTAGTGGGATGGTTTCCTGAGGATAGGACTTTATCGTAGAAACACAGAATCACAGAATAGTTTGGGTTGGAAGGGACCCCAAAACCCACCCATCCCCACCCTGTGCCGTGGGCATGGCTGCCCCCACCGGCTCAGCTGCCCAGGGCCCCATCCAGCCTGGCCTTGAGCACCTCCAGGGATGGGGCACCACAGCTTCTCTGGGCAGCTGTGCCAACGCCTCACCACCCTCTCAGTGAAAAATTTCCCTGACTTACAATCTAAATGTCCCTTTTTTCAGTTTTAAGCTGTTCTCCCTTGGCCTATCACTGTCTGTCCATGTAAAAAGTTGATTTCTCTTTTGTTTATAAGATTCCTTTAAGCATTGGAAGGCCACAATTAACACTTCCTGGAGCCTTCTCCAGATTGAACAAGCCCAACTCCCTCAGCCTGTCTTCATAGGAGAAGTGTTCCAGCCCTCTGAGCATCTTTGTGGCCCTCTTCTGGACCTACTCCAACAATTCCATGTCTTTCTTGTGGTGGGGGTCCCAGGTCTGAACACAGTAATCTAGATGGGGCCTCACAAGGGCAGAGTAGAGGGGAACAATCACCTCCCTCTCCCTCCTAGCAACCCCTCTTTTAATGCAGCCTCATCATCACAGTGGGGTGAAGGGTGCTGTCATGCTCCACAGAATTTGGAGCAGCATTTCCAAACTTTGGACCTGCCACTTAAGAACAGTAAAATGATTTGAAGGGAGCTTTGTTGCGACTTTACCTCAAAAACAGCCCTTCTGATGGGTGGGAGGCACAGCTGCAGCAACAGACCTTCTGCTAAGGGTGCAGAAGAGCAGCCACTATCTGCACAGCCACTGTGAGCCCCTTGCACCTGATGGCTAGACAACAGGTGGAGCAGCTTTGCCAGGAAATGCTGAGTGCAAGGCTGTGCTGCATAACTTACAGGTGTGGGGGATGATGCTGGCTCACTTTGGTTTAAGTGCAAGGAGCCCGGAATTGGAAAATTCAGAGCTGGAACTTGAAAATTATGCCTGGAGGTCAAAAAGTAAAAAGATAGAAAGGCAAAAATTGAGAGGGAGCTTTCCTCTAATTGATAGCAATCTACCTTACAGAGAAGGAGACACTGAAAATAACCCAGCCCCAAATACTGAAGCCTCTCCTTGAGGCAGGACTTTCAGTGAAATGACCGCCCTGGGAAGCAAAGCCCTCAACTTCCCTAAATGCTTGTGCCTGCCCAAGGTGCAAGTGGCATTGCACACGAGTGCTTGCAACACCTCCCGTTTCATCATGTGAGTGTGGCTCGGCACACAGCCTGCAGGGAGCTAACCTACATTTTTTTACTTGGAAAGAAAAAAGAAAAAAATAGGAGAGGGCCCAGGTGATGCCATGGAGCTAACAGAGGTAGCGCAAAGCAAATGAGATCTTTTTCTGCCTCAGAAATCAGCAGACCAGAGCTCACTGCAGTTTCTTAATGGAGACGATGTGCAGAGCACAGCCCGTTCCTCTAGGGAACTGCTGACTTCTGTGGTGGCATCTGGAGGAGCTGCCTTATTTATAAACAGAACAGTTAGGGGAGCTTTTGTTATGTCAGCTCTGGTGATCAAGCCATGACATGTGGCATTCACACACATGTGACAGATTTCCTTCCCAGGAGCAACTTGCATGAAAGATTTTATGAGTGGACATGGATTTGGTGCTGGATCGCATCTCTGGAATCCCACTGCAAATGAAGCTGAAGAAGCCAAACCTCCAGCATGACTGAGCACAGCTCTGGAGCTGGGTGGCCATCATTTTTTTTTCAATTTTCCCACGGAAAAGCAGGCAGCTGGGAAGGTCCTGAGCTGCTCTGCCTCTCCTGCTGCTCTAGGGAGCTTCCTGCCCTTTCTATTCCTGCTGCCGGCCACGAGCCAAAGAAGAGTTAGCTTAATCAGCAACACCAGCCACTGATCGGTGCCAAGCTGTTGTCATTAATCGCTTCAAAAAGCACTGTGCTGAATATACTACCAGGGTCGGATATTCAAAAACTGGCTTCATTTCCCTGGTGTCGTGTAACCCCACTGCATTGCCATGTCACACCCCTGGGAAGGCAGCTCCTGCAGCTGCAGGGCTGGCTGGATCATGGGCAGCCTGCCTCCTCCCCTAGAGATACCCCTTAGAGATGCTCACAGCACCAGCCTGAGGGCCTTGTCAGCACTGAAGACCCCTCTCTGGCATCTCAGCCCAAATATTTGGCAGATGCTCTCTGGGCTCCTTATGTTACTCAGGCAGCATGTTCAGCGCGCTCCCCCGAATGGCATTTCATATGCGCTGCACTTGTTTTATATCGGCTATATTTAAGCCACAGAAATATGCGGCAATGAGGAAGAGGGCTGTGGGGTATCTCGGAGGTATCTCATGCTGGGGACCTGGTGTGGGTCAACATGCTGCTGTTTGGCTGGAAGAGATCTCCAGGCAACTCTGCTTTTATGCTGAGAATGGAAACTCTCAGAGCCTCTGCACCAGGGGACTCCTCTTAGGTTTCTATAATGAAACCGTCATATTAGGAACCTGTTTTAGCATGGAGTTGGACTTGATGATCTCCAGAGGTCCCTTCCAACCCCACAGTGCCTCACCCCATATAACAACTGTCCTTCGTGACCTTCCGAGTCTGGTGCCCTCTTGGTAACATAAGGTGAGCATCCATAGGGCTGGCCCAGACAGTTCCAGGCAGTCTGGATGTGGTTGGGCCCACATTTCTACTGAAGTCTTGCTGAAACCAGCACGTTTTGGAAGTGGACATTATTATCCATCCCAAAGAGACACCCAAACATAGCAGGAGCTCAGCCTGCTGCAGGAACACACGGTGAGGATTGGGGCAGGCAGTACCAAAGAACCAAGAAGCAGGAAGGAGCCGAGAGAGGGCATAAAAATTCAAGATGTTCCCAGCAGAAAGGCTTCTGTATGCAGGGATGAATCTTGTCTTGGAGACAATCTGATAGGACACTCCTGCTCCTGTCCTGAGGAGGCACCTGACCTGTGGGCCCACACCTCATTCCCCTCAGGAGCCCCCCACTCTCCTCAGCCCTCTGGGCAATGTGGCAACCAGGTTTCGAGGCCATCCAGCAGTGAGGGCTCAGCTCAGCGCAGAGGAGGCTGTCTGACAGCCACGCTCCTAAAGAGCAGCCTGACACCATCATACCTTTAGCTCTCTGATCACTACAGTGGCTTTGATCATTGCATTGCTTTTCTGACTTTCAACTGTTCAGGAAAGCAAAATGAATTTCCAGCAGATCTCCGTGCAACTTAAATTAGCAAACAAGGAATACATTTTGAAAACAACAAGAGACAAAGCTTAGGGTAGAGCTGCAGCAATAGATATGCCATCCACACACTTGGCGTGCACAAGAGCAACTCAGCCAGCCCTAGTTGCTAAGCAGGCTGAGGAATTGGAATGTGCTGCTCCCTCCAACACCTCTGCTCCTTGCCATGGCCACTGAAACCTGCCTAGAAGAGGGGCTGCTGCCCACTGGCTTGACTCTGAAGGCATATGGTTCCGAGGGGAAAAAGAGTATGGTCAGTGACTCCTTTCTCCTGCTTCCCTAGGTCAGGTATCTGAGGGCAGGTAGGGCATAGGCTTGTCAACGTGTCCACAGCCACAAGGCACATCCACTGCCTTATGTACGCACCAGTCATTCCCAAAGACCCAGCTGTGCTGAGCATCTGGCCAGAGGTCCTGGGAGATTGAATCTTTTCCTGAATCACTGCAGAACATCAGCTGAAGTGACCTTTTTATTTCCCGTAAAGTTCCGTGAGAGCTGCAAAAGCAACGTGAAGAAGAAAGTAAAATGGGGAACCTGAGGGTGGAGCAGCCACACAGTGACGGGAAGTACAAGGGGGGAAATGGTTGCACAGCGGTTAAAGGGTGTGAGCAGAAAAACAAGTGAGTACAAACAGACTGCAGAAGGTGAGCAACAAGTGCCGCAGGAGGGCAGTGAGCACAGGCCAGATGTACTGAGCAGCTCCATCTGACAGAGAAGGTGGAAATATGGGAATGGAGTAACCAACTTGAGGAGCTGCACGTTTAGCTGAGAAAAAAGGTGAATTTGTACATGGCCAGACCTGCCCAGGTTGCTTCTAATCAGCATCAGGTCTTTGGCTTTTAGCTCTCCAAAAAAGGCCTTTCCTAGTGGAAGCACCTGTCTTGCTTTCCGCTCTCAAACTTGATTACTCGCTCCCTTTTTGGACTGAGGTCCCAGGTTTGCTACTTGTGTTCCTAGGGGAGCCTTCGTGGGCATGCCACCTGCTGTAGGAATCTTGGGACGTCTGTCCATGAGGTGAAAATGCACCAAGGCACTCCCTCCCACACGAATGGGAGGAGACTTCCACAGAAACACAGCAAGGAGTTACAATAGGAAAAAACATACAAATAGTCTTCCATGAAGGCTGGGGCAAGCCTAATCTACCTCAGACATCCAGGGCCCAGGCCACCGTCTAGTGGCCACTTCCTCTAGCCTGTGCTCACACAAATGTGCTGATGAGAGACACTCATGCAAATTGTTGTCTGCACGCTGTGCTGAACACTGCCACTGAGCTGTCTGCCAACCCCAGCCCCCTGATTCCAGGTGTCTGAAGTCAGCCAAGATTGGGATGTCTATCTGCATGGCAGACATGTGTCCCTGTGGTACAACAGGGAAGGTACAAGGATATCCCACACTCTCACTCATCCTCACAGGGTCCTCCCTCAGAGAATTTGATGGGGGAAGAGATTCCCCACAAGCCTCCATCTTTCCAAGTTTCTGTAGAGGACAGTAGCAGTGGGCCTGAAGGCAACTGCTTTGCTCTGATGTTCTGGGGAGCCAGCACCTAACAGGGACTACAGAAGAGACAAGGAAGGATTCCTTATTGGAGAGTGTAGTGACAGGACAGGGGGCAATGGTTTTAAACTCAAACAGGAGATTTAAATGAGATGTCAAGAAGAAATTAATTACTCAGAGAGCGGTGAGGCGCTGGCACAGCTGCCCAGAGAAGCTGTGGTGCCCCATTCCTGGAGGCACTCAAGGCCATGTTGGATGGGGCCCTGGGCAGCTGAGCTGGTGGGGAGCAGCCCTGCCCAGGGCACAGGGTGGGGCTGGGTGGGCTTTGAGGGCCCTTCCTACCCAAGCCATTCTGTGATTCTACGATAGGTACCAGCCAGAAAATCCTGCTCGGCCCTTGCAAGAAGCCTTCCAGGTGTCTGGGAGTAGCATAGCATTTAGGTGCACTCTAATCTCTCCTCTGGTAAGCATGATTTGCTCTCTGGCCTGAGAGCAAAGGCTAATAGAAAGCAGAGTGCTCCTGTGAAGCCCAGCAGGTAATTGAAGAACTCAGGCTTAGATCTCTCAAGTACAGCGTGGGGCTGCCATTGCTGGAAGTCTTGCTTATAAAGGTGCATGGAAGCACAGCAGGGATATGTAAGTGCAGCACAACTGGTAATTGCTGTTTTGCAGAGGTCACTCTCTCTTGTAGAGACAAAGCCAGAATAGGTTTTGCTGTTGTCACTTGGAAATTGCACTGAGGACATTTGTGTTGACCTATTTTTAACATAACAGCAGATTACAGTGCAATCCAGTGAATAATTTATGGGGGTAGTAGCATGACCATGGCCACAATACAATGGCAGCTTCGGGTCTGGCCTAATGACGGAGGGAAGCAGAGCTCTCTGGCATTTTCCACTGAATTAGCAAAACAAGACACACGTGGAATGACTGACACAATCCTTTCAAAAGCATGTCTGTCATGATGAATGCGTGCTTAGAAGGACTATGTGGAGCAAAGATTTTATCTAGAGCATCCTCAAACCTGCTCAGCCTTCCCTTTGGCAAGCAGCAGCCCTGAGAGCAGGGAAGTGGGAACACACGTAGGGCTAGAGGTGACAGGAGGGAATTACACTTCCACGTTTGCTATGCAAAACAGTATTGAGAAACATAGAGAAACAGATCCCACATCCCTCAGCACATGTATTTGCATAGGACGGAGAACATTTCCTTGAAAGAGGAGGCTGCAAATGAAGGAGGCATTTACATCTGCAACCTTAGGTTCAAAAAATCTTCTGAAAGAGAAGACTGATGAGGCCAGAGGGAATTTGCAACATGGAGCACATGGAGTAATTGCCAGGAACTACTGTGGGAGGCACAAGGTTGAAGTCAGATGCTGCAATTAGCTGACAGCACTGAAAACCTATAACAAATTAACTAGACTTCCACAGTGAGAGCTGCCACCCCCTAAAAGGCTGAAATGGACTCAAAAGCATATTAAGTATGCATGATGAGACATTTATAGCTTTCAGCATTGCCACAAATATTCCCTCTCCTCTTCCCCTGAAATTCCACAGCTCAAAACACGCAGCTGCTTTTTCCCAGAAAGCGACTTCTCCTGCATACCCTCCTCATTCACATCCCATGTGGAGCACATGGAGATGGTCCAGGCAGAGACCTGCAGGTATGACCCTAAAAACATGTCCTGGACACTACAGCAGCGCCACGGGCCAGTGGCAGCCTCTATACTTCTCCCTCAATACGCGTGCTTTTAGAGAGTTTGGAGTCATTTTCTGTTGTCTCTACTTCTGAAGGCTTCAGGGTGCTGTTTATTTTCAGCATAGGATATAAATACCACATGTTCATTAGTACTGCTGGAAATTACTGAAGATTGTAGGTCAGCTGGAGTTGGCAGCTGGGATTTTCTTTTATTTGGATGCCTTTTTTTCTCTGAGCACAATGCTTTGTGGAACTCAAACTCTTACTGCCATTTCACAAACTTCTCCACATGGAATCACCCTGTGTGCTCCATGGACAACACTGGCATTTGGAAGGGTGAACGTGACCCAAGTGGGGAAGGATCCACACATAAAGGAGAGTACCAGTAGGGTCTTCTTGAGCCACCACCCAAACTGTGCCAATTTACCAAGCCCACAGCCTTGCCAGGGGTCCCTGTGTTCCTATTCCTATCCCTCTTTCTCTTCTATTTGAATTCAATACAAAAAACAAGTAAATATGTTAATGAGGTGTTAAGGTGCATCTACATGAGGCACAGGTTTGAATTTTGCCTAAAGTCAATTAAAGAAGGTATTGGATCAATACCTATTTCAGAGAAATGGGAAGAGTTTGGTGAAGGGCTCTGCAGCAGCTTGAATTGTTGGAGGAGGGACAGCAAATCCTATGGCAAATAGGGCATAAGTGTTGGGTGCTGCTGGTGGGTGATGGCTGAAGTAAAACCCTGTACAAAAAGAGCTGTGGAAGAGAAAGGATGAAGTCCTAAAGCCAGCAGTTCAGAACCTTGTATCTGAGGAGATGCATTTATAGCAATGTGGAGTATATATTTTGGATGAAAGACTGAAATTGAAATATTATGGTTGGATATTAGGAAAAATTACTTCTCTGAAAGTGTAGTGAGGCAGTGGCACAGGCTGCCTGGGAAGGTGGTAGGGTCACCAACCGTGGAGGTGTTCAAGAACCCTGTGGATGTGGCACTGAGGGATGTGGTTTAGTGGGCACGGTGGGGGTGGGCTGGTGGTGGACTAGATGATCTCAGCTGTCTTTTCCATCCTGAATGATTCTATGGTTCTATGATCCTATGACTGAAATACCCTACAGTCTCTGTGGCGATGCAGCATTCCTATATTTTTGTCTTTCCTGCTGAGATGCAGCATAGAGGGCCAAAAGGAAAAACTCTTCAGTCCTGTTCATTGGTGCGTTCTTCCCTCTGTAACACCTTAGGCTGCTGCCTCGTGCCCTCGCAACATTCCATTTTTGGACCCGTGTACATTACTGCCAGCAGCAGACGGGACAGCAGGAGGGCAGGAGACCACTCCTCGTCCCTCTCCTCTTGCTAAAAAAACACGACAAAGATACCATGCAGCAAATCAAAAGTACGGGGCCGGCCCCGGGAACCGCACAGCCTTCTCGGACAGAGGTGCACAGCCGCGGGAGCGGCACCGGGAACGCGCCGGGGCCCGCACCGCCCTCACCGCGGCGGGGGCGGGCAGCGCCGCGCCTCCTCCTCCTCTTCCTCCTCCTCCCGTAGCTCGGCGAGGAAAAGCCGGCGGCGGCTGCGCTCGTTGTCAGAGCAGCGGGCAGCGCGAGCGGAGGCAGCCTGCACCCCTCTTCTTTAAAAACAACAACGAGAAAATTCTTTAAATTATTATTGTGAATTTTTCCGAGGATGGAGAGCCGCTGTGCCCGAGGAGCCCGGGGCTGCGGAGGCAGCGGGCAAACCATGTCCCGGGGCGCGCTGTGAGCCGGCGACAGCTGCAGGTATCGGGGGTCGAGAGCCGGGATCCGCCGAGCTTCGCCTCCGGAGCGGCCGAGCCGAGCCCGGGGCTGCGGGGCTGGAGGGGGCGCGGGGTGGGCGTTTGAGGAGGGGAGTGTGTGCGGGTTTCGCCGTGGAAATAAGGTGAAATTCTCGGGGTGCTCGTAGAGGGTAGGGAGAACCGCGCGGGGGGCCGTTGTATTTTCACGAAGTGCTTTGCCTTGGTTCCGTCCTAAAGTAGAGTCTCGGCGTTTCCTCGGGTGCTGTCTTTCTATTTCCAGTGAGCTTCCATGGTATTACGGCTGAGGAGAGCTCAGACCCTCTTAAGTTCTCCTTTTGGTCCCTGGCTCATTCCCAAGGGCTGATGCAAACACATCACGGCCTGGCACTGCTCCCGGGCTTGCCCCGGTTACAAAAGGTCGCCCTGATCCTGGAGCCGACCTTCCCACTGCTGAGCAGCCGGGCACCCTGCTGCCCCTCATTCAAAGTTCTGCAAAGCTTTCTGGAAACGGTGTGAGTGCGTCTGTGTGCGTGTGTGGCCATTCCTCCTGCACGCCTTTTCATCCATCCCCTCAGTCAGGAGCCCGATGTGTTCCCAGCCCGATCTCCATGCCCACTCATGTGTCCGTGTGTCCGTGCACACTGCCGTGCTCATCTTCGTGACTGTGCTTTGGTGCTATCGCACAGTCGGAGCCCCAGGCAGGAGCGCTCCCAAGCAGCAGCAGCATTACCTTCGTATTCCCCAGCAGCTAATTAGGTTTCACCAGCATTGCTCTCTTCTGAATAAACAAAAGGTGGGTGCATACCCCACCAGGGGCTGGATAAAGGGGTGAGATTCCCTCGCTGCCTGCCCTGCCTCCTCTGGGGTATTCCCTTTCATTTGCTTGTCACACGGTAGGAAGAGATGTAATGTGGTCCAGGTTGCTATGGCCAGGCTGGAGGATGATGTTCGCTATAACCACAGTGGCACAGATCACCCCACGCAGTTTCCACACCTCGGTAGGCACAGATGGGTATATATGGGGCAGCGTGAGTCCCAAGGCACCACATCCACCTTTTCTTCTATAAATATAACATTTTTCTCAGTCATTGACTAAATCACTTGGACAGTAACTTAAGATGGTGCCTGTGCTGCTCATTAGTACAGCAAGCATTTGTGCAGGGTGGATTCTGAAAATCTCAGTATCCATAACCTTGCTTTAAATTTCAGCATCTGAGCAGCACTTCCTTGGTAGGATGAGGGAGTTTTGTTTATTTGTTTTGGTTTTCCTTTTGAGGAGCAACAGGTGGAATGCATTTCCAGGTTCCTGCTTAACAATTTGCTTTTCCGTATCTCCTTACTGCTCTCTAGAATAACGATGCAGTTATGGCTTAGGGCTTCTCTGTAACAGAATGAGCAATGTAATGGGAGAAGGCTGTGGTTTGTGCACGAGGAGTGCCTGGCATTCTTGTATGAGAAGGGTGCTCTGCCCCTCTGTGCTCTCAAGGTGCACGGCCATTTCATTCAACTTTATGAAATCACTGAGCTCTGCTCTCTTTGACAGCGACAAGGCCCAAGGGAACAGCATGGAGTTGTGTCAGGGGAGGGGAAGCTGGAGGTTAGGGAAAGGGTCTGCACCAGCAGGCGATGAGCATGGAATGGGCTGCACAGGGCTGTGGGCACGGCCCCGAGGGCTGGAGATCAAGGAGCGTTTGGACAGCACTCTCAGACACAAGGTTTGGCTTTCAGATGGTGCTGTATAGAGCCAGGAGTTGGACTCAGTGATCCTTGGGGGTCCCTTCCAATTGAGTTATTCTATGATTCTATGATATTTTATCAACTATTTTATTTTATCCACTCTATTTTACTACAGAGCAAACACTCAAGGTGATTGCTGCACAAAGTGTGCCCCGAACCCCACTGCAATGCATTCATGGCCCCCCAGAGCTGCCTTCTATAAGCCAGCCAGAAGCAAGGTGACTTGCAGGCAGTGCCCCCACCTACCCGCTGTGAAGAAGCAGCAGAGAGTGCGAGAGGCAGTATTTGCTGTTTCCAAAAAAGGGCTGGTTGCTCTGCCTCTGTCCCTGTGCTATGTGCAGCAGGGACAGGCAGCCCGTGGACAGATTTTGGAAATGATAAAAAGCAAGGGGATGCACCAGCTCCTCCCTGTACAGCTGTGCCTCGGGGAGGGCTGAGCATGGAGGTCCCCACCTGTGTGCTCTGTGCAATGCCCTGCACTGCTCTGGTTTTACTGCAGCTGTGCCCAGCCCGGGACGTGCTGCCCCAGAGCAGGGCCGGTCCCTTGGCACACCGCAGTTACTTTTTAAGCTGCAAGTATCAACTTCGCCTCTCTCTTTGTATCCAGGCTCTGCACACGGTGGCTTCTGTAAGGAGCAAGTTCTCTAAGTGTGACGCAAGAACTGTCTGCTTTTTTTTTTCTTTAAATTTGTCTTTTACTGCTCTGTTTTCATGTTACAAGGGGATCCTCTCATTCTTACCCCCGCAAAGTACAAAAGAAATGACAGATTAGCCCCGAAGTACGGGAGCATCTTTCTTCTCCTCAATGGGAGGCACAAATTGAAGCTGACAGTTCCCTGGAAGCAGCACAACCCACGGAGCAGCCACAATAACACATGCCATCTCCCAGCCCTTTTAAAGCCTCAGCCTTGCTGCTGAACGCCTGCTCTGCTGGCCCCAAGCACCCCATGTACTGCAGCCACCAGAGCCTCCTGGGTCAGACAGCTGCTGGTGGGCCTCCAGCCACCGATTGATTTCAGATAATCACTTCTCCAAAGCGCTTTTAGTCTTTAATTCAACAAAACACACGACACAACCACTTAGCTGCAACACCCAGAGATTGGTCAGACTTGGTTTTGTCCTAAAAATAGCACTGATGGGAAAACTTCAAGCCATCCATCAACCCCAGAGAGGCTTGAGGAGTTGCAGCAGAGAAAACCTAGGTAGCTGTCCCTGAGGTGCTGGGTTTAGCTTCTCTGTCATGTATTCTTGCAGCTTGCCTTCACGCCCACAGAAGGTCAGCCTGGACCAACCCTACCTATTCATATTTAACCATTCCTATTCAAGCTGACCAAAGGAATAGAATCACAGAATCATTCAGGTTGGAAAGAACCACTAAGATCATCTAGTCCAACCACCAACCCACCTCCACCATGCCCATTGACCACATCCCTCAGTGCCATATCCACACATTCCTTGGACACCTCGAGGGACAGTTACTTCCCCACCTCCCTGGGCAGCCTGTGCCACTGCCTCACCACTCTTTATGAGAAGAAATTTTTCCTAATATCCAACCTGAACCTCCCATAGCACAACTTGAGGTCATTACCTCTTGTCATATGACTGAACCTATTTACAGTGTTGGAGGCAGATAGGCAAATAAGCACTTGCAAATCCCTGTGGGAGGTTTGCGCTTGGACGGATGGGGCAAGGCTAAGTACTGCTGCTGCCTTTCTCTCTCCCTGAGATACCTCTGAACAGCCCTCACTTCTTGCTCTGTCTCCCAGTACCTCTCCCTTCAGTTGGATTTCCCTTTACACCTGCTGGAAGACTGAAGCAGTACAGAGGGCAGATGTGGTTTGTGGAGTTGGTCCATGGGAGTGCATGGGGCTCAGGCCCTTGGTACAACCTGGGGCAGGCAGGTGGGAAGGGGGATGTAGCTTTGCATTCACAGATGGGCATTTTCAGGTTGTACGGAAGTAAGGAAAAGACTTTTTCCTTAATTAAGTAACTTAATCTCCTCTGTTTGTCTCTAAGTTAAATGTGTTTGGGCTTAAAACTGTAACTGTAGGGGCATCTATTGCACGTTTGTGCATTGACATCCCAGCAAGTGGTTTTTGGCCAGGACATCTCCCTGGGTGCAGAGGCACCTTCTCTGCCCATCACTGGAAGCATCATTGGGTTTTGGTAACAGAAGCCATCCCAAATGTACAGGCATGGTTGTGGGTGATGAAGCTGCTGAAAAAAATACTGCTGCTCAGTCAAGTGTATGATACGTCAAGCCCTGCATGAATGAATGCCCTTTCCTTGTCTCGATCAGTATATCCGCAAAATGCCATTTTGTTGGTTCAGAGAAGGACTTGGGTTTTTGCACAGGGCTGATTGTGGGCTGGGGAGCAATTGGCTGTGAGGTGCTCTTTGAAGCATGAGGCATTTTCCTGAATTCAGTGTAACGCTCGCAGGCCACATCTATTTAGATAAACGCATCTTTTTAATCAGAATAGACATCTGCCAAAGTGAGCAGAGGGGACTGCTTGGTTTATCAGACGTTTAGATTAATGAACCCAAGAGCTGGAAACACTCATTAAATCATCTGTGCTACACAGAACCAAACCGAGGCCATATTAAAAATGGTAAGACCAGCTGATGCCATGGCTGGAGAATAATCAGCTTAAAAGGCTGCTTGCAAAGCCAAGATTTTGCTTTCTTTGCATTCAGAGAGCAGTGAGATCAAAGAGCCTTGCTGCAGGCGCAACCAGGTTGGAAGGGCTTGCAGTGTGTTTGGCTTCCATGCCCTACGCTGCAAGCAGAAGCTGCCCGATGTTCTTTTTAAGGATGGAGTCTTTGCGTCCTTGTTTTCTTATACCCAGAATGGCAGCACATGCCCATTGTTGCTGTTATGTGAATTGGAAAATGCAGAAACCTCAACAGAGAACAAAATGAGAAAAGAGCAGGAGGGCAGTGGAGGACAGAGTGTGTTGCCATGCCTGGGAAATTTTTGTTGGCTTGCAATAGCCCCGGTAGGTTTCTTCTTTAAACAGCAGAACATGGAAAAGTGGGCCTGTCCCGTGGTGCACACAGCCCTCTTTTATGCAGTGAAAAGTTCCACCAGATAATTGCCTTGTAGTTCAGCAATATAAATGCGGTCAGATCTCTTTAATCCAGGTTTATCTTTCATGTCTCTGTATCTAGAAAGACTTAAATGGCAACTAGTAGCAAGGCTGCAGTGTATGAAGTTTTAAACTCAAGATTTCTTTTTTTAATATTCACTCCAGTTGAAATTTACCAATTGAACTCAGCTAGCTCTACTTACTATGTATTCAAGAGTCTCATCAGGTTTGCATTGGCCATGCCAATAGCAGTAAACTATATCAGCTTGGGGTTGTTCTCCAGCATTAATAGCAGTAGGCACTGGAACACTGGAACAGGCTTCCCAGGCAACGGGCACTATTTCATCCTAATATTGATTCTGAGTCTCTTTTCTTTTAGTTTTTAGTTGTTCTCCCTTGTCCTGTTGCTGTCAGATGATGTAAAAAGTCCCTCTATCTCCTGTTTAAAAGCTCTTTTTTAAATACCATAAGGCTGCAGTGAAGTTCCCCTAGAGCCTTCTCTTCTCCAGGCTGAACGAGCCCAACTCTCTCAAGCCTTTATTCACAGAAGACTTGAAAAATTGTCATCAGAAGAATACCAACCTCTACCATAACTTTAAATTAAAAAAAATAATCGAGGTCATCTACATCAGCTGTTGTCTAATGTGAGATTCAAGTTGTGAGTGCAGATGAGCTGAAGCCAAGGAACGGCAGTTCCATCAGAGCACACGGCCTTGCTGGGCTGTGCACGGACAGTGTTCCATTGTTTGATGTTCCAGAGAGGAACTTCGGCCGTACACCGTGGCCAAGTATAAATGAAGTAACACGGGACTTCTATGGCGATGCTTTGGGAACAGACACACTTGTGAAGTGTTGAAAAGATTAAATAAATAGATTGCTTCGGTGCTCACACCTGGGACAAAAATGTCCGGCTTTAAGGACAGTGTTCTGTCTAAATTGTGCAGCAGTGTATCTTCAACAATATATTAATGGGCAATGTGCCATTAAGACACTCCTGGAAACAGAACTATCATGTAAACATCGAAGGCATTTTAAGTCTCCCTAATCCCAAGTATTTAAAGAGGAGCAGCAAAGTGTTTGCATCTCATTAGCGGCTGAAAGGGTTTGACAACAGAGATGTTTTACTTTCAGGGATGAAAAGCCTGCCTCACTTGTTTAATTTATCTCATGCCTGCTTATGTTAGAGTGAACATGGAGGGGATACTGAGTATGGCAGTGGTTGGTTTGCCTTGGCTGGAGCAAACCCAACGACCCCTAGAGCAGCCCACCACTTACCCGCACCGTCCTACACAGATCTTGGTGCCTTTACTTTCTTGTACAGGCAAAGAAATGAAGGTTGTAAACAGAAATATTGGTGCAAAGTGAGAGGAGAAAGTAGCATTCATCAGAGTGGTTTTGCATTAAACACTGCTATGCCACTGCTTTTCTCTCCTGACAAGGGGAAGATTTTTACGTTCATTGCTTACACGGTCTATGAAATCAGGTCACTCTCCTGCTTACACCTGACGTAGAGCTTTAGGTCAGTGCTCATCGTGGATTTTTGCCAAATGACTCCCACCAGAGTCACACATCATTACATCAGGGCTGGCTCACGCAGCTGCTTTCGAATCCCACTGCTGGGCTCATCCAAGGGTGAAGTCTGGTCAGTAAGGGACAGCACCACTCACCGAGCCACCGAGGGCTGCTGACTCCCCAACTCCTACTGTTAGCGCTGGCAAAAGTGCAAGATGGCTTCATCACCTTTTGTGATCTCTGCTGAGAAATTGCAATTCTGCCCAACACATACGAGCAACCTTACAGTAGTTGTCTGGTTATGGTTATAGAGGTACAGAAGCAGCCTGACTGCTAAGCAGTAATCCCACAGCCCGTTGTGCATCCTGCTAGTTTTATTACTTCTCACAAGACCGCATCTTTTAGTATATCTCCTGCTACAGGGAGAGATAACACCGCAGCCAAAGTCTACTGCATTACTCCCCACAGCACTGCTAAATGTCGGTGTGATTCAGCAAGGCATGGACTACTTGCACTGAGCTACTGCTGCAGATGCAGTGAAAGCTGGCTTTCAAGCACGGGGAGATCATCCTCAGCTGATTTTCAGAAATGCTTTTCTTTATGTTATTTTCTTACACTCGAATGGCAGGGGGCTTTGCTTTTAATTAATTCTTTAATTGACATGAAGAACAATCAATGATGAGTAGAATTGGAGTTGACTTCTAATCAAAGATAATTCTGCATCCCAGGGTTAGTTTAAATGAACGAACATGAAATCTAATTAGACAGGCAGGCCCTGATCTCTCGGCCGCACTCCCGTGTGCCGTCCCAGCGCCGCTTCTGCTGAGCCCCACTAATACCTCCTGGATGTGGTCGCTCTGTACTCAGAGAGCTGTAAGAGAACGGCATTAAGGACGGCCCTGGGTATATTTCACGCTCACAGTTGCTCCAGCTGCCAGCATGAAACAAATGTTGAAACTGAAAAAATGAGGTCAGCCACCGCAAACCCATCTGTCGTGTGTGGGAGCCGTTTAGTCTCAAATTTATTTTCCTTGGGTTTATTACAGCAAAATAACTCCTTAGCGTTTCCCCCGCCTTATGTTTTTGGCATGTGCTAAACCAAAATTGAGGAAGATGCTGGAGGTGTTTCTCTGAGGGGGACTGAAGCAGAGGAAAGGGCTCCATGTGCCGGCAGCTCTGCTGAGAGCAACCACGGCATGGCTGCAAGGCAGCAGCGTGCTGCTTTGCTGCAACCACCAGCAAAGCAATGGGAGTGACAGAAAAGAGAGGTCTTACTAGAAAATAAAAAAGCAAGTTTGATGTCCCCACGTTGAATTTGGCACTGTACTGCTGTAACAGATTGATACGAGCTGAATTTGTTGGAATTATGTTACAATAGGAGTGTCAACCACCAACTCCCATATATACACAGGCACAAATGCCATCACCATTCTGCTGGTGACCTGAATGCTTAGCTTTCTTCTTACTACTGTTGTTACTGCTTTTTGGTTTATGTGCTTCATCCAGTCAGGTTGGAAGTGCATAACAAACAGCATGAACTATCCAGATGGTAGACAACTTGTCTGCTCAGGCTGTCTTGTGATGAACTAGCAAATACTGCAGCATTTCAGCTGAAAACATCCTTACATGCAACAGTTTTCTGCAGTCAAGCAGAGCTCTCAGCTATGACTTAGGCAGGGCCCGAAAGGACACACAGGCTCTTCCTTGTGCGCTGTAAAAACTGAATCCACCCAAACTGAAGATATAAAAATACAACTAACAAAAGAAAGTATCCTTGCAAGAGAAGAGCTGTCAACCAGCAGTGGGCCCACGCCTTTGAGGAGATCCCGTTGGTGCTGCTTCCATCTCAGAGTCTTGGGGCTGCAAGGGGCTGACTGAAATTTGCTCTTTGTGTTGGAGCCAACAAGGCTGCTTACTGCCTAGATGCCTGCCCCAGCACAACCCAGGAACTACCACATCTCCCTTCAGAAGGAGAGGGAGCCAGCTTGTAGCTCCTCTGTGTGCAGTACTGTTCTCCGCAGCCATGCTGATAAGCCCACGTGGTTCTTTTTCTGTGCTAAAATTAACATTTGAAGCTCACAGATCTGCTGGCCTTTCACTGGCTGATGTAGGCTTGGGAAGTGTGCTTCTCAGTGTAGCCATATGCTTCTATTTAGGAGTACCTCTGACTTGGACTTTGATGGAACAAATGCACATGATTTTGTTCTGGCAACCCAGAATAGTTCTTCAGATGGGGCTCAGATGTCTGTACTGCTCTAGCAAACCCTGCCCTGCACAAGAATTAGCAACTCAGTCACTGGGAGCATAAAAACGCCATCAAAGTTGTACTATATGTAATCCAGTCATCTTCTGATGCTTCCAGGAGATTCCATCCCACAGAAATGATCCTGACACATTTAGAAATTAGGAGCCTACGTACAAATGCGTAGGAGTTTTTGTCCTAAAAACGTTAACATTCCTGTAAGAGAGTTAATTTCCTTGTAGAAGCTTTTATAATGCTTTTGAGGGCTCTTACCCATATATTATTGTCAAACTTTTATATTAAAAATTCATCCAAAGAATGTCTAAATTGTCATCCAGGATACCTCTTTGTCTGGTGGGAGTCTGGGAAACATGGAAACAGTAAATTCCAGGTGGTGGTTTGGGCTACTGGCCATGCTGGCCTCATATTGCCAGGGTAATTCAATTAATCAGAAGGAAGAAACTGGAAAATTGATATTAATGAAGACTAGATTGTAGACCACAAATGCAAGCAGCACTAGCTGCCTTCATAGGAGGTTCAGGTTGGGTATTAAGAAAAATTCCTTCTCAGGAAGGTGAGAGAGGAGAGGCAGTGGCACAGGCTGCCCAAGGGAGGTGGTGGAGTCACCATCCCTGAAGGTGTTCAGGGGACTTGAGGATGTGGCACTGAGGATGGTCAGTGGGTATGGTGGGGGTGGGCTGGTTGGACTAGATGGTCTTAGTGGTCTTTTCCAATCTTACTGATTCTGTGATTCTATGAATGTACACTGAATGAGCTTGGAATTGGACTAAGACAGAGTGCAGAACTGAATTGTGCTCTTCAGGTTTGTTCATGCAAAGCAGAAAAAATTGGCTTGCTGTGCAGGGCCATGATTTGTAGGGGATAGTCAGTTTCTTCCCTTGTTGTACTTACTCGTTTGGAGGTGTACATTACTAAATGAGATTTTATTGCAATAAAGCATTTTACCTTTTGAAGTTAACAAGCTACTCTGATAAGCATACCATAATCCTTGACACAGATGAGATATGAATATATTCTTTCATTATTCAGTAAGTTCCCAGTTCATTTGTTAGACATATCTAGTTGCCAGGTTTTTGGTTAAGAGGGGTTCCTCGAATGCACAGCTGAGCCCTTTGGCTGCTGCCGCAATCTGCTCAGAGCGGTTTAGTGGACCCTCTCATCTTACCTTACCCCAAGCAATCATCACTAAATCTTAATGCACAGTCTTCAGACCGCAGATCAGCGGTCTCACTATGGGGATTACATCTTTGCAGATCCAGAGGGGGCCTTGAGACGCATGCCACATAAAAAAATAAGATAGGAACAAAGGATTTTCAAGGATCAGATCGGCCCTTGAATCTACCCCCAACATTCCCATTTAATCAAGGATTATATTTAATCCAAAAGCATCCCCAAAGCCGCTGTGCTGCAAGCCGCCAGCTTCAGCTCCCTAACACTCTATAGCAAACCCAGGACCTACAGCCATAACTGCAGATGCTGTGAGAGAGCGGGGTCAACCATGGGCACCGCCAACATGTATTTATTGGTGGTCTCTAGGTCAATTAGAGGGGGAAAGCAAACAAAAAGGTCAGTCTTGATTTAGCAAATGTTTCTGACTGAATTTCCCATCTCTTAGCTTGAAACCTGCACTGTTTATAATATACGTTGGCATTACGGGAGGTGCAAGTCCATTCAGAGGGTGACTGAAAGAGGGCAGCCCTGTGGAAGTGATGGGCTCAGCAGTCACTTCTCCTCTCATTAGCTCAGGCTCAGCTGTTTTAGCTGTAAGGAGAGATGAGAGCAGTGGGGCTTTATTTCTCCGGGGACAGAGGCACCGTCAATTATCTGCCGTTCCTCACTGCACACTGTCACTGAGTCAGGCAGGAAAAAATACTGATACAATTTCACCTTATCCCTCAGCACTGCTGCTAGACTCATCACTCAGCTGCCACACACTTAGCACAGGCAATACTAATTGTATTAATTATGCTCACACACACACAGTACATGTTTACCTTAGCAGGAAGCGGACTGATGATTTTTTAAAGTGAAACATTGGTGGTTCATCAGCTATAGAGATTTTAAAATGATGAAATAAGATTTCAATTTCTGCTGGTTTGATCCACCGCTGGGGCAGAATCTTGAATCTCCAGAGCTTTTAATACCATTTCAGATGCACATTCTCATAAAATTATAGAATAGGTTGGATATGAAGGGACCTCAAGGATCATGAATCTCCAACCCCCCTGCCACATGCAGGGCCATCAACCTTCCCATTTAACATTAAACCAGGCTGCCCAGGGCCCCATCCAACCTGGCCTTGAACACCTCCAGGGATGCATCCATAGCCTCTCTGGGCAGCCTGTTCCAGCATCTCACATCTCTCTTGTTAAAGAACTTGTTCCCTAACATCCAACCTAAATCTTCCATCCTTCAACTTGAAACCATTTCCCCTTGTTCTGCTATTGTCTATCCTTCAAAGAGGTGGCTCCCCTCCTGTTTATAGGCTACCTTTAAGTACTGGCTGGCTGCAATGAGGTCACCCTGCAGTCTTCTCTTCTCCAGGCTGAACAAACCCAGCTCCCTCAGCATGTCTTTGAAGGGGAGGTTCTCCAGCCCTCTGATCATCTTTGTGTCCCTCTTCTGGACTCTCTCCAACAGCTCCCAAAAGCACACCATGCTTTAATATTGAGAGAAGAATGCATATTGTAACTAGAAGATGGTAGTTTTGTATCAGGTAACTATTAGAAACTTGGTCACTACATTGGAGCATCACCAGAATCCCCCTGGGGCTGTGCATCTGTAGGGACAGTGGTCAGTTCTATGACAGATCTGGATGAGTCCTTGTGGGCTGAGCCTTAATGAAATTACCCCAGTGATTACATGCATGTATACAATCAGTGTACAGCTGTATTATTCAACTCTGAGGTAAGCTTGTTTAGCACAGGGGCTTGTGAATGGTTTAATAATAAGCAGGAATATAACTGCTCCTCAGCAAAGCGTTTTCCCACAGCATGGCAAATACTCATCACCCAAAGGGTATTTGCTAGATGTCAGTGTCAGAAATAATCCACGAATGTGAACGTGGTGCCTGTGCAAATCTGGGCTAAGAGGCTGCTGCTTCCAGAGGGGGTCAGTGCAGCTGTGTGCGGTCAGCTGGAAATGTTTGAGGTGTTGGCAATGTAATGTTAAATCTTAACAGCAGATTGTGTTTGTATGGTAGAGGCAAACTCTAACCTGATGAACGTATATATTGAGTACGAGCCAATGTGGGCTCTGAGTCCTGACCGTTCTATGCAATAGCAAAGCAGAAGTAGCTCCAGGCAGGTCTCCAGTTTGCATTTCAATTGCACTTCATCCACATTTCCTTTTGGTACTGTGAGCAAAGCCCTCATTACTAAAGCACTGCAAAGCCCCTGAGAACTTCAGCAAAATAAGTAAAATAAATAAATCAGTAAATTCCTTTTTCAAGATTGTTGCGTTTTTAAGCTTCTCCAAAACAAAAGAACTATGTTTTTATGGCCAACATAGCCATGACTAGCACCCAGCATCAGGTTTGCTCTTGTTCCCCTTGTTTCCTGAGGGTTTTTTGTCAGCGGGATTTAGCTTCCACCCTCAAATGTCCCTGGAGGTGTTCAAGGCCAGATTGGATGGGGTCCTGGGCAGCCTGGTCTGGTATTAAATGGGGAGGTTGATGGCCCTGCATGTGGCAGGGGGGTTGGAGATTCATGATTCTTGAGGTCCCTTCCAACTCTGGGCATTCTGTGATTCTGTGATGTCACCAGATGCTGGCGAGGCTGTTCTATCCATCCTGCTGGACTCCCTCCCTCAAGGCTTTCTGCTCCTCTCAGAGAGGTTTGGGCTGGTTCTCAGAAGGGTTTTCGCAGCATGATCACTGCTGCATAGTGAACATAATGAATACAACAAACACACTGTTAGATGAAAGGGTGCAAGGTTTTGCTTCCAGGTTACTGCACTGGCCTGCTGAAGACAATTCTGTATCCCAAGGTTGATCCTAGCAGGTACCAGCACTACTGCTGGGAAACAGCGGAGGTGGAAAGTGGTGGTTGGGAGCTGGACAACTGGCAGCCAGGGCTCACATCTACAGATGCTCCTGTGGAGCTCTGCCATAAACCCATCACTCCTGCTCCTGTGCTCCAGGCACAAGGATTGGAATGGTCTCCAGCTATAAAAGTCTCCCAAAAATGGGGTCTGGCCACATCCAAGCTGCATGCTAGAGTAGCTGGAATAGCCTCTAGACCATGCTAATTCCCTAGATGTGCCTGGGGATTGTTCAGGAAGGCTTTGGTTGGCATAGCTGGCTTGAGAGAGACCTCAGTGGTTGTTCTTGCCCAGACATGAGGCTGGATGGAGACAGAAACCTCCCCAGGTAGATCACAGCTACCTGCTGGTCACAGCAGTGGAGAAAATTTGGCTTAAGCACACCTATCACAAAGCCAAGGCTGCATCTGTGAGGGTTGCCCAGTTACAGGGTACTGATCAGTTCTCACTTCCAAAATCAGGAGATCGATGCTGTTTGGGTTGTGTAACGGAGAAGATTTCACATCGCTAATAGCGCTGACAATTCTGAGGCTGGAAGAAATATTTTTGGCAGAGCTCTTATAGAAATATTCCTGACAAAGCAGCTCTTCTTGGGCAATACAATCCTCTCCAGAGAAAAGTAGCAGCTCGCTACGGTGCCGAATGCCACCTCGGGGAGTATTTGTCCAGCCTAGCATTACAAATCAAACATAACTGGACTGTGCACGATGTTTCCCCACATATTTGCTTTTTCCAGTGAGTGTTTGCCATGGAGGCACTGCATAGCTCTGCTCCTTATCTGCAATAAATATGTTTGGTTGTGAAAGCTCAGGCTGCAAATCTGTGGTCCTCACACGGGCTCCCTTTCAGGCACTCAGCTATGGATTATTCATTTGTGGGGACAAGAGGCTGCTTTAAATTTACCCACTGAGTCCCATAGGCTTCAGTGTCGCAAAGCATCAGCTCTGTTGCCTGCAGGCAGCTCCAGCCCTAATATCTGGAGTCCTGCTGCAGCCCTGTCTCAGCCCCAGACTCATGCACAGCTGTGGAGGAGATGTAGGGTGAAATGAATGGAGGGTATGGGGTGTGCCAGGCTCTGCTTTTAAAATAAATGGGAAAACAATATTTTTGTTCATTTTTTTGACAGGTTATTTTAAACTGGCTTAGTTTCTCCATGTGTTTCCCAAAGCAATGGTGTTAGCACCCCAGGAAGGAAGGCAGTGGTGAATGGATGGGTCCTGTGAGATAGGGATGCAACAGGGTCCTCCTTCTTAGTTCACTGACCACTTCAGCATAGCATAGCACTCGAGGAGTAGCACTTCTGGTGTGGCAGATGGTAACATTGGAACTGGGGGAGAAGCGTGCCAGGCATGGCATGAACTGGGGCCACTGCTGGGATTAGCACATCACAGCAGCTGGTTATCAGCCCCACACCCAGATCCTCATTGCAGCCACAACATGGTTTTCATAGTCCACTCTTGTAATTTATTCTGCAAACCAAGCAACAGACCTCAGCAGACTGGAGTTGGGGGTTGTATTCATGCCCTGGCTCACAGCCCCTCCTAGGGTTGAGTTGCCCTTTCTCCTTTCTGATGCCCCTGCTTCACAGCACGCCTCCTGCCCACCCCGATCCCTGACCTTCTTTCTGTTGTTTTTCAGGAATATCCTACCGGCTTCCGGAAATCATGTCAATAGGATCACATTCATTCTCTCCAGGAGGTCCTAATGGGATTATCAGGAGCCAGTCCTTTGCTGGCTTCAGCGGTCTGCAAGAGAGACGCTCCAGGCAAGTACCATGTTCTTTAAGTAGCTTTCACAGTCAGGTGCTAAAGGGGCCTGAGGGCTTAGAAGGCAGAAAAGAGGTGATACAGAACTTCCTTCTCCCCAGCTTGCAGGAATACGTTTTCTATGCTAAAATCTCCTTATATATTGGCCATGTCATTAAGCTGTTACCCTGCATCTTAACTACCAAGTGCTTCCCCTCCACCCTTAACGCAAGGCTTCCTCACATTCCTCAGAGTTGTGAGAACATTTCAGAGAATGATTTTAATTTCCTAACTTATGCAGCAATCTTTTCACAAGTAAAATGCACAGAACTATGATAAGCTTTCCACCGCCCCCAGCTTCACACTGCTGCTACCTAAAAGTCAGTTTTCTCATTGCTGCTGTGAAGTCAAAGCAGCCCCATTTTTTTTTTTGCAGAGCTCCTTCAGCATTCTGCTGGAAGCAGATCCTGGTGCAGAGCCTTTCCCTGCATGGTCCTTTGGCTAGACAGGACCTCGGGCTTTGAGCCACACACTTTACTGGGTCAGCCAGATGCCTCCAGAGCTGCTTTCCAATTAGTTTCAACTTGCATGAACCCCACCAAGTTCCAGATCACCAGTTAGCAGTCAGGGAGGAGCCACAGGGTGAGAAGGTCACCTCCCAATTGCCAGCAGTAGGGTTAGATGCTGACCTGCAGGAGGGGAGCCAAAGAGCCACCTACATGCAGTACAGCTGTCCTCCATTTGTGGTCCACGATCAAGACCAGCAGTATGATAGAGAATCATACAATAGCTCAAGTTGGAAAGGACCCACGGGGAACATTGAGTTCAACTCCTGCTCCACATAGGACCACCCAAAATTCAAATCCTATGTCTGAGAATGTTGTCTTGAACTCTGGCAGCCCGTTCCATGCCCACGGCCCTGTGGTGCAGACCCTTTCCCTAACCTCCAGCTGCCCTTCCCCTCACACAGCTCCATGCCATTCCCTCAGGCCCTGTTGCTGTCACACAGAGCAGAGCTCAGTGCTGCCCCTCCGCTCCCCGTGAGGAGCTGCAGCTGCCATCAGGCCTCCAGACACACATGTAACCAGTCCCCAGTCTTAGGAACCTCCAGACTTCACACCTGAAATTATCTAGGCACCCCTTCGCTCTCAGCCCTTTCATGGCTGAGTCTAAGCAGCAGGAGGCAGGACAGGCACAGGATAAGACAAAGAAATGCCTGATGAGCCTGAGACTTCATATCTGGGAAAGGCAACTGGCACATCAAAAGCCGATGGCACACATCCCAGAATGCTCAGACCTCTCAACCTGTAAATAAACACAGCCCTTTAAGCGGCAGGCACGTAAGCAGAACCATTTCTCTAGCACAGATAAGATCAGGAAGATCTCTTTAAGCTACGCTTCTTTGAGATTGTTATGATTTATAGGGATTTTCTCCTCTTTTATGTTCACTTTGCAGGTGTAATTCTTTTATTGAAAATTCCTCTGGGCTCAAGAAGCCCCAAGCAAAGGTGAAGAAAATGCATAATTTGGGCCACAAGAACAGCACCACCCCCAAGGAGCCCCAGCCCAAAAGAATGGAAGAGGTCTACAAGGCCTTGAAGAATGGCCTGGAGTAAGAGCTTGTTGTTCTTGTGCTTGTTATCTGAAGCCTTCTGGGACATTTAGGGCATAGAAAAACATTTCACAGAAGCAAAGATCCTTAATGATAGAAGAATGAACCTATTGGAGTAACACTTAGGTTTGGAAATGCGTAGGGAAAAATCAGTCCAGAATTCCAATTCTGTTTGCTTGAAAAAGTCCCAAGGACAGGGATTTCAACAGTAGATTCTTTTTTTCCCCTCCAGGTTTCCTGGAGTCATATCAGAAGCATGTATCGTCCTTAAGATAAGGCTTCTGATGATAAGGGCTTTTACCAACCAGACACAATAGCAGCAATTGGAAAGCACCAGCCTGTAAACTAAGCAGAAGATAGCTTACTTGAAGGTGGTTGTTTAATATCAGGAAAACACTGGGCTGCTTAAACAAGTGGTTTCTACTTATTCTCAGAACAGCAGGGAAACTGTTTTTAGAACAGATCAATACAGATGAACATTTTGAGGAAGGCTGGTTGTTGCAGAGATTTCCTTGTATAGTGCTCAGGAAGCAGCTCCATGACACGCTGCAGAGCTCATGCCTCCCTTCTCTGGTTTGTGTTTACAGCGAGTATCTGGAAGTGCACCAGACAGAGCTGGACAAGCTGACTGCTCAGTTAAAAGACATGAGAAGAAACTCACGCCTGGTACGTGTCATACTTGTGATTGTGTAGAGAAGCACAGAACCCATCCAGAAGTACTGGAACAGACATGGGCTGGGAGTGAGAAACCGGGCATGTGCATGCATGATCTTTGTCCCTTCCAGCTCTCATCTTGGTTTTGATTTCTATTCACTGATAAATATTATTGTCTCACAGTGCTCTGGCACTGTTGTGTTTCAAAATAAATTACAGTTTCATCTTCTCTGTTTCAGGGAGTCCTGTACGATTTAGATAAGGTACGTTACCCTTTTTAACACTTCTTGCAAAGTAGCATTGGTATTTGTACAATGTATGGAGCTGGAAAATCTCAGCCAGC
Organism: Meleagris gallopavo; assembly: GCF_905368555.1. NCBI lineage: Eukaryota > Metazoa > Chordata > Aves > Galliformes > Phasianidae > Meleagris > Meleagris gallopavo. Next base: position 36,108,139 of record NC_139406.1, read on the forward strand.
TCTAATAGCCAGGCTAATGTCTTCGATACAGAAGTTACCTGCAAGCCATTGAATCAGTTGCTTGTGCAACTTTGCCCTGTAGCCTCCAGTAGGGGTGGGAGGCTGGCAAGGGCACATCCTGGTTGTCTACAGGTCAACCCCAGAGGGACAAGCCAAGGGCTCAAGCAGCTACCTTTCCTCTTACGATATGCTCCTCTGAGTGAGAGCCAGCCAGCACTTCATAGCATGGACATTCAAAAGAGCAGGACAAACTCCCCAGAGAGTGAATTGTACAATGTGGGCTTGCTGATAGCTGCCCTAGGGGTAATTCCTGTGTGATCACTGCTTACTCCTGCTCTGGCCACTGCTAGGGGGAGAACAAACTGAAGAATTGAAAGTATTCCTTCTGTATGGGAAATTTTGGCTGAAACAAAATGCAAACCCTCAAAAGCTTTTCCTGAACTATTTGGCTTTTTTCAGTTAAAATGCCAAGCTTGATTTTGCTTTCAAAAATAGATTATTCAGGAGAAGAACAGGTTTTGAAATGCAAAATCTTACCAGTTTTATTATAGGCTTTCAAAGTAGTGAAAATACAGAGGTTTTTAAGCCAAAAGTGCTCAACTTATTAATTTCAAATGAACTAGGGAACTCGCATCAAAGAAAATTGTTGCAGACTCCATCAGAAAGCATGTTTTTGTACCTAAAAGCATATTATGTGCAGGTATCAGTGAGCTCCATTTTCAGTAGCAGCTTAGTCACAGTAAGGTGGGACAGTTGAGGCCGGATTCGTGGTCAGCAATGCCTTGCGTGCATTAAGGAGGAGTTTCTCAGACTCCTGGGGATCTGAAGACTCAAGCTAGTGTGGAGATATCTTGCAGATGTGTTCACATGTGCCTCACACTCTACCTTTCTGTTTCCCCCAGCAAATCAAAGCAGTTGAACGATACATGAGGAGGCTGGAGTTCCACATCAGCAAGGTAACGAGCACCCCAAGCATGTCATACATTAGAAAAAACAGCCCTGGGCCTACTACTGCCCCCTCCCTCCACCTTCCAGGGAGGTGGATTTGACAAAGCCTCTCCCAGATTCAATATTTTTGCTCTAACAGCTTGGTGGTCAGAGATAAAGAGGGTTTTCATTGGTAACCTCTGATATCCAGCTGCTCTCTGTGCCCCACAACACTCCCATGCACTTTTAGCCGTATTGAGAACATGGGAGCAGATGCTTTCTTGGGCAAGTCTCTCAGAGCGAGCTTATTTCTAAACTATAGGTAAAAGTGGAGTTACAGTTGAAAGTCACCTAGTTCTCCAGCTGTAACTCCATGGCACACCACACCTAGGATGTTTTAGCTGGTCTTGGTCATCTTGTACATCTGCTGCTGCATGGTTTGGTGGGCTCACATCCTCTTGATTGCATTGGCGAGAATGAGTGTCTTGTACCCAGTGGAAGTACTTTGTGGTTTATACCTATACAATTTAGAATTGGATGAGGCCCACGACGTGCGTTCTCTTGGTTATAAACATATCTGCTAGTTATTAGTTACTTTTCTAAGCCTGACAAAAGAAGGAATTATTTTTGACAGAGGAAATGCGTTTTGAGAGCCATTTGAAAAGCATTCATGCAGCTTGAAGTACTCCAATTATGATAGCCCATCCAAACCTTTTAATTTTGTGTTCTCTTACTCTGAGAGCTAAAAAAGTCAACAGGCAGTAGGCTGAAATTTTGTTCCCCCAGCCGCTTTCTTTCTTGCTGGCAACATGAATGGCAAAATTACTGCTTGGAGAACATTTCCATTCAAGGTCTTCCCACTCCAGCCTTTTAGAGCTAATGGTTTCTATGCTTATAATAGGATTGAAAGGCACCAAATGCAAGAGGATAACACTGGTCACCTGAGCACATTAGTTTTCTTCCTGTAACCCACAGCAACAGAGGCAAGAGGAGCAGAGTTGCATTGCATTAAAACTTGTGGGCTTGTTCAGGTGACAGCACAGTTTTGTTTCAGATGCTGGAGGGCTCTTTCAACCCTATGCTAAACAAGGGCACCCTCTGTATGGGAAGCAAAGGGTGGGAAACAGCGTGCAGCAGCAGACCACACATTTATCAGGGCAGATAAGTATGTTCTCGCTGGAGATAGCAGCACGAGGTCAGTGCTCCACCCTGATGGCAGGAGTCAACTCCAAGAAATGGCAATTTATAGGAGCTGTTTTTAGCACAGGGAACTGTGCTGACTTAGAAGTGGTAAAGTGGCGGGTACATCGCAAAGAAAATTTTTCCTGTAACTCTGAAATGTCAAGATGCTGCCTATGGCTTCCATTACTCTTTGCTGCACCATTTCACTTGCAGAGTAGTTCCCATGTTGGTTGGAGAACCAACAATAAGGGCTTCTGCTATCAGGAATATAAGTCTGCCTTGTAGGAGTCAACATTGTGCTTTGAAGAAGTCAGGAAGAGCAGGCCCACTCCAAACAAATAATCAGTGACATCTTTTGCTAGAGATTAAGCAGGCTTAAAAAAAAAAAAAAAAAAAAAAAAGACAATTGCAGCACATTTGGATCAGGATCATTTCTAGCACAGCAAAATGATCATAGATTAACAAAGCCAAGGTGCTGGAAGCTTCCACAGAGAGAGATTCCATAAAAAGCTATGAGAAAGCACCAGCATGGGTAGGGCAGACTCTTAATGTCAGAGGACAAAGGAAAACAGTTCTTCTAGGTAAAGAACAGATATCATTCCATCCTCACAAGGACATTAGAAGCAGGAAGAGATGCATCTTTCTCTTTTCCTCTCCTCTCCCGATAATGTCAGATTAGAAAACCTGTCCTCTTCTCAACCGTAAATTAAACTATACCACTGTAGACTTCCACTGGACAGCTTGGATGGCGTAAACCATATACATTCAGTGCAGGGATTAGAGAGAAAAGGGAAACCAAAGCATGAGACACATGTAAATCCACTGTAGGCTAGACCAGGTGAGACTTTACATTGTACATCACCAAGTGTTACAAAACCTCCAGACTGCTTTACTGAATGACTGGTGTCTCGGCCATGCCAAGGACTCTAAGAACACAAGGAAATTATGCAAGCATCTATGGAGCTGAAGTTCAAAATACAATTTGACAATAGTTGTTTCTAAACTTATTTGGGCTACAACTCCTAGTTCTTGAGGCTTTAAAACCACTCCCTTCCCCCACTATTACCTGTCAGTCCAATATCGCAACAGTCTTAATGCATGGCTGGTGTTAGCAATACTGAAGACACTGCTGTCCCTAAGAAATGTGCCAATTAACGTGCCCACTCCCATCTGGCAGTGTGGACATTGCCCACATCTTTGAAAGAGCACTTACAACACCAGTATATTTTAGAAGCTTGCTGCATTCCTCCTGTACAGCTGCAATTGTATGTCCCAAACTGGAGGGAAAGGCAGCAGCAAAACTCAAGGGCATACAGGGTAAGCAGATGAGTTGCTGCAAAGCATCTGTTATCACAGTAATTAGATTTATGCAGTAGAAGATACTTCTATCTTGTGCTTTTTTTTTTTGTCAGCTGTAACAGTATGACAACTTCATTCATCCACTCACTCTCCATCTAAGGGTTAAATCACTTGTTTGGCTTTTTTCCTTGTAACACAATTGTTTTACTTCATTGAGTTCTCAGTTTATCTTTTTTTTCCCCTCCCTTCCTCAATGTTCCTGTGGGTTGCTCTAGGTGGATGAGCTTTACGAGGCTTATTGTATTCAGAGACGTCTCTGTGATGGTGCCAGCAAAATGAAGCAGGCCTTTGCAATGTCTCCTGCCAGCAAAGCAGCTCGAGAGAGTTTAACCGAAATCAACAGGAGTTACAAAGAATACACAGAGGTATGTCTTCATCCCTTTGGTCTTTCATTTTCACTGTTGAAAGGCCATGAAAACTTGGCCGTTCATTTCAGTGATAATCACATCCAGATAAAAGGGTTAGATGTAAAATTAGTGAAGGAAGAGTGTTATTTATTTGTCTTCAAGTGATTGCCTGCTATCTTATAAAGACAGGTGACATAAACCCAAAGAGTCCTTTGAAATAATAGTTATGTTCCAGAAGACCAGGGCTATACCCCAGGAACGACTGCATGTAAAAAAGTCAATCTGCCCTGAACCTACCTACGTATGTCACAACCATACACGCTCCTTCCCACCTTGCAGACATTAAGGTGGCAGGGTAGCTAGAACAAGCAGACATCTTGTGCTCTGCATCCAGTTTCAATTGCTGTGATTACTATCTATTTTATTAAAGCAGCAGTTTAATTATGGAAAGTCTTACAGCGTTTCAAACATCACAGCGCACAAACTGTGGCATCCTGCCTAGCTCTTCTGGGGAGGGTCAAGTGCCCATCTCACACAGTCTTTATTTTTAATGTCGTCCATGTTTCTTGGGAGATTATAAACATGCTGGGAGCTACTCTGGCATGGAGCTGCTGCTGGCCCACATCCTGGCTGGAGAAGACAGGGACAGTAGCCATGCTATCCTTTAAGGGCCACAGCTGCCCACTGCTAATGCCAGGATTAGATCTCAGGGTTACATTCAGCTTCAGTTTGAGCAGGCATAGCTCAGCTGCCGTTTTTAGGGCCAGATTTTGCTAAAAACAAGAGTAGCTCTTGCATTTTGATTTTAATGAAAAATACCTTTCTTTTGCTTAGTGTTTATTTCCAAAGAAAAAAAAAAAAAGAGGGTTTTTCTGACCTCGCTATTCTGTCTTCCATAACAGAACATGTGTACCATTGAAGCAGAGCTGGAAAACCTGCTAGGGGAGTTTTGTATCAAGATGAAAGGTAATTACTTTTTCACCTTTCCTTTCACTGAACAGCAGAAGTCAGTCTGTGCCTGGTACTGAAGGCACTGAGATGCTTTGGTTTTATATGTACTTAGAAGCTGCTTTCCCCTCCACTGCACTAATTGCTGAGCCTTCAAACTCTGACTAGCACCTCTGCCCTTTGAAGGGATCACAGTGCTCAGGGCAGAGTTTGCAGAGAGATTCTTCCAATAAGATGATTCATGTTTTCAAGGGAGATGTGATAGTTAAGCTCTCCCAAACGCTCCTCCCGACAACCAAAGCAATTCAGTTTGAAGGCTGCTGCACCTTTTGCCTCTATCGCCACAACCCTTTAAGAGCTACACAAACGTCCATGGAGCTGAATGTTAAAATAGTAAACCCGAGGCCATGCAGCACAGAAGGGAAATTGCATCAAGCTGCACCCCTCAGGGTGTTTCCATAATTGCTGCAAATGCAGCGCAATACACGGTTCAAGACAAGGTGACATGTTGCAGAAGGCATCAAGGCATCACAAACAACTGGGCTGAAAAGGCCTGCCCCCTTCTCTCTTGTATGCCCAAGTCTTCTAGGAAGGCCTGTTGCCTACAGTGAAGCAGAGAGCAAATCACAGATAACGGCTGTATCTAAACATTCTTGTACCATGAAGAAGCCAAAGGAGAAATTAGTAATACGGTATTTCTCTTTGCTAAGTATTTTCTAATTAGGACACCATGACTCTTATCTAGATCACTTTCCCTAGGAATGGGAATCCAGTAGGACAATCCAACTTTTGCTATTAGCACAGCTAGAGCAGCTCCAGCACAAAAGCCTAGTGATTGCATAGCAAGCACCCTTTCATTACACCACAGCACAGCCAACTAATTTTAGAATCTAATGTTAGAAATCAAAGTATTCCTCCCCCCAAAGCTTACCTATTCCTAGTCACTCCAGTGACAGTTATTTTAGTGTACTCTGTTGCTTACGTGAAAAGTGAGCCAGCCCACACAGCACCATCAGGAAGCAGGAGGCCTATGCTGTTTTATGATTGATACATGTATGACAACTGTTGATCATGGCCTGAACCTCTGATTGACCACCTGAGGCAAGCAGTGATTCAGCCATGGGAGCACAGGTGAATTGCCTTCACCTGTGCTACCAGAAGAGGTGGAACCTTGCTCCAGGTCTCTTAGATCCCATTTAAATGCTGACTGCCACTGAGGAAAGATATCTTTTGGAGATTGCTCCTTGTGGAGTTTATTGCAAGCCTACAATATTGGTGAGCATTTTTCATTTATTATCTTTTCACCACAATAATCCTACTTAGTCTAACCTCTGTATGCCTGTTGATTGTACAATACATAATTTTTTTTTTTTTAAGCCTAATCATTTCTCAAAATAAAGATAATAAACTTGCCAGAATGAGTGGTAGCTTAGGATTAATTAGCTGAAATTAAACAGGAAAACCCAATGTGGGACTGTAGGAAGTCTGTGTGGGTAAGCCACGCACCTTGTTATGATGCACAGGGAAGTGCCCTTGCCCCTCTCTGAAGCACCGGAACAGCAGACAGCAAAACACTCAGCCATCTCAGAGCAACGCTGGTCCAGCACTGAAGTCCATCTGCCCACATTCCTACACTTGAGCAGGGCTATGCGTGCTGCAGAAGGCTTCAGGGCCCTGAACACAAAATACGTTCATGTTCTGATACCTTACATAGCCACCTAGCGGCCCTGTCCTGCCACTAATTGCCCTGACCTCCCAAGAGCAACCACCTTCCCCTCCCAGACTGTATTTTGAGCCCAGGACACTGCTTTTACAAAGCTGTTTGAAGCTGTACAAGCAGGAGGTGGTAGGGAGGTGGGGATCAGCCTCTTCTCCCAGGTAACAGCGATAGGGCGAGAGGGAATGGCCTCAAGATGGATCAGGGGAGGTTCAGGTTGGATATTAAGGAAAATTTCTTCTCTGAAAGAGTGGTAAGGCACTAGAACAGGCTGCCCAGGGAGGTGCTTAAGAAACGTGTGGGTGCGGCACTGATGGACGTGGTTAGTGGAGATGGATAGACAGTTGGACTAGGTGATATTAGTGGTCTTTTCCAACCTTAATGATTCTATGACGAGAGCTGTTGGTTCCTGCTATACACTGAGGCCTCAAGAGCCACTCATATCATCAAAACCTACATGCCTTGTGACAGTGATCTGAGCTCAGCAGCTGTGCACTGTTCGGTCTGCCCATCATCAGGCTGCAGAGATCTGTACAGCAGCCTTAAGACCTCATTCCTAGACCTCAGTTCCTGCCTAAGCTGGTGCCTGGCAGGGCCTGTCACTGGGCATAGACCTCAGCTCCAGACAGCATGCACACAGAGGCCCCAACCACATCCCCCTCATCCATTGAGCAAAGAAGGGGCCTTTTATGTTCCTCAGATGCTTTCAGAGATGCATACCAGCAGAGATCAAATTCCTTTGTAAAAGTGTGCCTAGGGAGAGGGGAGCAGCAGCGGAGTGCTAGAAAGTTTGAATTATTTATAAACAGTAAATAAATTAGACAGGAATTGGTAATATGAGCTCTGAACAAGGACATCTTTATTCAGCTAAGCAATAGGATGAGTGAAGAAAACTATTTTCTGATGAAAGAAATGAAAGATCAGCAGATAACAGGGACAGACCATGACTGCACAAGAGGGATCTAGTTGGTCCCACCGTCCAGCTGCAGCCTGGTAGTAGAAGCCAACACTAGGGCACAGCTTAGCTGTGCTGATGCTAAGACACCTCTTTCTCTCTGTGAAAATACCAGCAGTAGCTGGTATGAGAAGACAAAAAAAGACATGGTGTATGCCTGGGGTGCTGAGCAGCTGAAGGAAATGAAGCAATTATTTTTTCTTAACAAAACAATTGCAGTAGCTAGCTACCTAATGAAGAGATCAGTGAGGAAGAAGAGATTCCCTGTGCAGAGGGTTGGGTGACCAGAAAGCAGCCAGTTTTCCCCATCCTGCAGAAGGGCAAGTTACAAGGCCAGGAGGGGGGTGATGGCTTCCCTGGGACTCCAGGATGGTCACGAGTCCCAGGAAACTTTCCATTTCATATATATGGCGCCTATGCAGAAATAGCATCATGACATCCTTTTAAAGAAAAGCTCTCAAGCAGACAGTGCAGCAAAGCTCTTGTGGCATATATCTCACCCCTCTGGGGAAAGATGGGATAAATCTCATATTACAGAAGTCACTTGTGGTTCTTGATGTAGTTAGTATTGGGATAGTACAGCAGTAGTTATGCTACGGATACAGAAGGAGTCTCTCTCCCTCTCAGTGTTTTCACTAGGAAGTTATAACACAGACTTCTTGTTAGAACAGATATTTGGGGCTGATTTGGGTTAATCAGCAAGCACTGCTGGTAATCGGCAGCTCGCCTATGCCTTGTGATAGTCAGAGCATGAAGCCCAGCTTCTGAAACCAGATGATGCCAGGAAGCTATTTCTTCTATTTTATATAGTTATTACACAAAAGGGAGAAGTATACTCAGAGGAAAAAAAGCTGGGAAGTGCAAGTCTTTGATATGCACAAAACTACTACATGATGAATTTCTGTACCGAAGGAAAAAAAAAAAAGTCATCCCCATAGAGGGTGGGCTGACAGGGCTGCTGCCCTCTCCTGTCACAGCTGGTGGCCGCTGGGTAGACCCAGGGGGCTATTTGCCTGCACTGACTTTCACTCTGTCTCTCTCCCCAGGTCTGGCTGGCTTTGCTCGGCTCTGCCCCGGGGATCAGTATGAGGTATGTAGCACTTGGCTTCTGGTTCAACAGAAGAAGAATTAAAAGGGAGGCAGGCTTCTGCTGCATTTTAACTCCACACTGAATAAAACTTACTGACATCTCCATGCTGCTAGTTTTCCTGTAAGCTTTCTGAAAAGCATTGCAGGTCTCTATCTTCCTGTGTTAGGGCATTTGTCACAAGACCTGAAAATTATATTTGGAGCACTGGGTGATAGCTATTCCATGAACTACAAGACTTTTTTGTTTTGCTTTGAATGAAAATAAGGCTTTTTTCTTGTGTTTAAGTGTCTCCTAGAATTAGGGCATGCTTCTCACCATGTTGTTCTCAACAAGCATTTCTAATTCTTCTGGAAATAAAGCATATGCTTCACCATTTGTGTGCAGCTCACTGGACAGGTCCTTGCAAACATTCTTAACTGTATGCTGGAGTTTTCTTGATGAAGCAGAAAGACACAGAATCATTTCGAGACCCCCAGAGCTATATGCTGTGAAGCTGTGTCAGTACCTCAGGTCACTGCAGTGACCTAGAGAACATCAAGAGCAGGTTCATTAGAAACAGGTTAAAGTCTCCAGCTCTGTTCAGCAGGGAATTTGCAGTGGCTTGATTATGGATTCCCTCTACAACCTGCACTTCACAGCTGTCTTGGTCATTGATTCTCCACTCTGGCTATCATCAATTTTTCGCACCACTTTCATGCCTGCAAGCCTCAGCAGGCCCAACGTTGGTGCTGGTTTCACCCAACCAGCTCTGAAATCCATGGCAGTCATTCCAGCGCACTACCTCAGTTTGAGATGTTGCACCACTGCCGCTCTGTTTTCATCATCACCCAAAGCCCTGCAACTGCAGAGGCTTCTCAACAAGGGATAGCCAAAGCCCACCTAGCCTACCCATCAAGCTGTAGGAGTTAGAGAACTGCAAAAGGGGACCTTCCCTCTCCAGTATTTGAGCATTAAGAGATTTTATTGCTCAAGATAATAAGATGACTTTTCTATTTCAGATTTTCATGCGTTACGGTCGCCAGCGATGGAAATTGAAAGGCAAAATAGAAGTAAATGGCAAGCAAAGCTGGGATGGAGAAGAAATGGTCTTCCTTCCTCTCATTGTTGGACTGATCTCCATAAAGGTATGCATACTAACTTCTCTGCCTGCAAGAAAGACAAGAGCCAAGAGAGTGCCCTTATGTGTACTATCAGGAAAAATACAGAAGTAGATCGTGAAACTTCTTTGAAATGAATCATAATTAGTATTTCAAGCACACTTGACTGAATGAAGTGCCATAGTACTATGCAATCCTACAAGGCTAATCAGTTTGGTAGCCCTGTGGGAGAGGTTGTCTTAATGCTCCCTATACAGGCGCCTTTACTAACGTAACCCTTGTCTCACATCACTCTCCAGCAACTTTTAATTATTTGCACTAAAGCAACATAAATCTACGGAAACCTATTTGTTAACAGTATTCAGCAAAACAACAACAAAAGCAAACTGAAAACCCCCAAAAATCTGCTACTGATGAGTCAGTTAATGCTGCTCAGTTAAAAGAGCAGCATCTGTTGATCTGGAGAAATACAGAAGTCTCCAGTTCAAACACATGTAGGGGACATGTAGGTGTAAGTTGGAACAGCCCCAAAGCTCAGTCCTCCACCCAGCTGCACTAAACAAACTTGTGCACCTGATTCTTTTGCAGTTCCCATACAGCAGTTCCCAAAGTTTAACATCTCTCTTCATACCTGACTCCAGATCCTGTCCTCTGTACAGGATCTGCATGTATAACTATCCCTCTGAATTTTCAGGAAAAGAGATATACGCACATGTAAACTTGAATAGTGTTGTACTCTACTCTTGCTTTAAAAACTTATATGGTTTTATGAGGGATTCTTCCCTACTAGATTTGTGCAAGCCTTTACCAAACACCACTGTAGATGTAACGATTACGTTAGTTCAGAGTTACAGGAAACAAATACAGAGACATGAGTCCCCTTAGGAGTTACTAGGTAGGCAAACTTTATTAGGAAATGCCCTAATATGAAAGCTGCTTATTGCAGAGAGAATATTAGATGAAATAACACCAAATACACTATGGCTGCTATTGCTATTCCCTTAGACTCTGCATACAGTCACCGCTAGAGAACAAATATAACGCAAGACAGTCCTTGGCCTGACCCAGCCTGCTTGTTCTCTTCTGACACCAATAAAAACCATAAAGTAAACATACAAAATATGCCTGTGTTTTGTAAGCATGATTGTGTGCAATTAGACGTTTATGAAAAAGAGAAAATAAATTTTCATTTTTCTCCTAAGTAATGAAGACGCAACAAATATAATCTCATTTTAAAAGCCTTCTAGCAAGAGACCCAGACCAGAAAAAAACCAAAACCATTTCTTATAATTAAGGATTACAGTACCTTGCATGATCATGGATGTCCTGTTTTTTTTTTTTTTTCTCTCATAGGTGACAGAAGTGAAGGGACTTGCTACTCACATCCTTGTAGGAAGTGTTACCTGTGAAACAAAAGACCTGTTTGCAGCTCGGCCCCAGGTGGTTGCAGTAGACATTAATGACCTTGGCACAATCAAGCTAAACCTTGAAATCACCTGGTAGTAAGTAGAACTAGTTGGATGGTCTCTGGGTCAAGTGGCTGTTTTAAAAAAAAAGTAGATAAAAATCACACAGAAGAGGTCTATCAACATGGTCTCTTCTCTCTTTGTGGGAAAAAATATGGTTTAAAAGCTGGACTTTGTGGTTTTTGTACATGGCATGAGGGCAGTGGGAAGTTTTCTAGCACTGTTTATCTGCAGTGGTAAGCATAGGTAAGCTGATAATGTTTGGATTCAAACCCAATTCTTAGTGTGTTTTAATGAAATAGAAAACTGACACTTCTTAAGTAGTATTAATGTTTTTAACTTTTACAGTCATGTATGCTGTTTCTTGTAATGCAATAAATATGAAGCTAGTAATGACAGCAACTGATTTCTTTTATAATACAACAGCTCTATTAGCAACTGTTAACTCTGCTGAGTACCTACCTTGTTATCACACGTTCTACCTGTCAACTCAGCTTCAAGAATACCCTTCTTGTGAGAAGCAGGCAGTACTGCATAAAAGGTTCCTGAGAATAAAATGCTTTTAGAAATGAAAACTGTACTTCTGAGCCTGCTACTTAATTAACATTTTCTTTTAAAACACTTCAGTTAAAAAAATGCCACCTCTGAGTTTTGATGTGCTAATAAACATCCTTTTCAAAAAATCCTTTCTGTGGACCTGAAATTCCTTCTCCATCAGCCTAACAATGTTTTTTTTATTATTATTTTATTTTTTTTTTTTTTTATTTTCCCCTTGCAGTCCCTTTGATGTGGAGGACCTGACCCCCTCCACGGGAAACGTGAGCAAGGCCTCTGCTCTCCAAAGGAGAATGTCCATGTACAGCCAAGGCACTCCAGAGACGCCAACCTTCAAGGATCACTCGTTCTTTGTAAGCCTTCCTTGGCTTCATGTTTATGTAATGAGAAACCCTAGCACAGTTCAAACACTGCAAACGCTTCATTGCTTTCCACATCTAGGCTTTTTTCCCTGGTGTCAGCAAGTTACCCTCACAAATACTTACAAAGCAAATGCATTTCTAGCTGCTAATCCTCAAAGAAGGTGATGGTGGTCCTGGCATGCTATATGGCCAACTACCATGTAACTATTCTTCTCCCCTGACTGCTGTGTTACCTGAGTAATCTTTATGAAATGTCTGTTCTTCCTGTAGCAGTGGTTAAACAGCCATTGCAGCAGTAGTATTTTTAATGTGTCCCCTGGTAAAAAAGAGATTTGTAAGGTGCTCTTAGATTTTGTGCGAAACAAATTCTGAATGCTTTATAAGGACTGTGTATTAAGCTGACTAGGCCATCTGTAGAGATATGAATTTTACAAGTGCTGTGTCCCGTGCCTGTAATTTAAATACTCTGCTACAAAGCATTCAGTTAACCTGCCCTCCTCACCATGTTTGCTTTTAACTGTTGAAGAAATGGCTGCATCCCCTGCAAGACAGGCCAAGGTTGGCAATCTTAGATGCTCTGCAAGACACTTTCTTTGACAAGCTTCGGCGCAGTCGCTCTTTTAGTGATCTGCCATCGCTCAGGCTAAGCCCCAAAGCGGGGCTAGAGCTATATGTGAGTCCTGGTATTTGTGTGCTGAAGGAGTTTATCAGTCCCCGTGTGGCATCTCCATTCCCATGCATGCCTCGTGTGCTGCTCTCTGGTGCAACTTGCTTATTTTGCTGACTGCTGACAGGGGAGAGTGTGAGTGTGAGCCCACGCTGCTTGTGGTAAAGCAAAGTGCCTCTTGGTTTCTACAGGGGTAATGTTCTGAGTGCACAGGGGAGTGCAGAGCAGGAGCACGAGCCAATATGGTATTCTTAAAAATGGAGTTATTACAAATGGCGTGCCATACTGATTGATGTTACACATTTGCTGAGTGACTTGGCTTTCAGCAGTAAAGGAGAGGTTGAAAGTGTACTCATGTGAGGGGAAGGAAGAAATAAATCTTAAGAGTATCGTTATGTCTAGGGAAAAAAGCTGCTGGGAAAACGATGAAAATTTTGAACATTTTAACTGTGAGTACCTTGCCAACATGGGAGTGCCTATAGTTCCTTCCAGCAAATTGTCAGCAAAATACTAGTTGTCATTCATCTGTGCTGTGCTTTTGCATGAGTTTGCCATGTAATGAAGGCTAAAATTTGCTTCAGAGCCCATCAGTGTGAAATTTCAGGCTTTGATTTATTACATTCTGGCTCCAGGCAGGTTCTTGTACTTCCCCTCCTTACTGCTCTTCGCCTTTCTTTCCATTCTAAAAATTGTGTAAAATAATAGAAAGATGTGTACTAAAGCTCTGAGATGCTTCAAACCTGATAGCAGGGAAGAAGTCAGCAGAAATGTTCTAACTCTCCAATGTGCAGTAAGTGAGTTTAACATGAGATAATAATTAAGGCAAAATTTGTAGGTCAGATAGGCTGTGGGGTCAGGTAGACAACTTGCAGTGAGTGTCCCCATAGGTGAGCCAGAGGTGAACGTATATATGTGCCAATAATCACTTTGGGGGGACATATGATATTGTTTTTGGATCTATATATGCTGGTTTTTTTTCCTAAGTGATCAGTATCCTGGTCAGTACACCACCACACAAATCCTTCTGTTTTCGTTTGGATTAAATTTGTGTTGAACATGATTCTTGTGTAGCTCATGTTCAGCAATAGGCAGAGGTATCTGTGCCATATGCAGAGTGTAGTTTCCACAGGAAAGGAATGGGGATGGTCATATCCCCATTAAAATGATGTGACACTGGAGAAACTTTTGGAGCAGACTGTTTTACAGTTTAGGGATTGCTACTTTAAAAGTCGGGAAATAAATACAACAGAAATCTGTAAGAACATGAAAATGTAGCCAAGATAGCTTGAGTGCAGCCCACCAAGAGGATTTCCCACAAGAAGTGAGGTAGTGCCATGGAAGTGCTGTTGGAGTCAGTTTGCTTAGACAGTGCTTGGGGCTGCTGTAGGACATGCTTACCAGAGCTCTTGGCTTACCCCAAAGAGATGTTGAACCTAGAGTTCCCAGCAGAATCCTTCTGGAGTCAGGAACTGTGCCAGATGAAAGCACAAGTTGGACTTCAGTTTTTCCCATTTCTCAAGTCTTGACTGCTTCTCTAATCTTATTCCTTGCATTTGTCTTTCCCAGACACATAGATTATTATTTTTTTTTTCTTTCCAATGAGACATGAAAGACATTTTCTCTCTTTCTCAATTATCTTTTCAGTCAAACTTGCCAGATGATGTCTTTGAAAATGGAACGGCAACTACTGAGAAGCGGCCTCTTTCCTTCACTTTTGGCGACCTGCCTTACGAAGACCGCGTGCTCCCTGCCAGCCCAGCAGAGCCCTCCTCTGCTCACGTCAGCTCCAGCCCCGATATCACCATCACTGCTACTCAGCAACGAGCTCTCAAGTCGTCCGAGAGCTCGAGCCCAGACTGCAGCAGCAGTGACTCCTGCAGAGACTCTGTCCCTGAGCCCAAGGTCCTGCCATGCCCAGGAGAGGCAGCAGTGACTGGGATCAAGGCCACCCCTAGGGCACATTCTGAAGTTTGCCAAAAGCCCTCCGATGCCAGGAGCGATCGTGGCTTTATGGAGGCGAGCGTCCCGGTGTCTCTCCTGCAGGACACAGATGAAGGTTCTGAGCTAAAGCCGGTGGAGCTGGACACCTATGAGGGCAACATCACCAAGCAGCTGGTGAAAAGGCTGACATCTGCTGAGGTGCCTGGGACCCCAGAGAGGCTGCCGTGTGAGGGGTCCATCAGTGGGGAATCAGAAGGCTACAAGTCTTATCTCGATGGAAGCATTGAAGAAGCCTTGCAAGGGCTTCTCTTAGCTCTTGAGCCGCATAAAGAGCAGTACAAAGAGTTTCAGGACCTGGACCAGGAAGTGATGCATCTGGATGACATCCTAAAAGTGAGTACATTTTCGGAAAGTACCACACTAAAGGAAATCTGAGCGAGTAGAATCTCTTCCTCTTCCACGCAAACATCAAATCAGAGATCACTAAACAGATTTGCTCCTGTTAGAGCACCCTTTCACAGTGTTGTATTTTTAAACTTGTCTGCAGTGTGTGGGTGGTAGCCTTGTATGCTCAAGCAATGGATCCTTTAATCTACTCAAAACTTGGGGGAAAGAGAAAAAGGTACGGTGGCAGAGGGGTAATTACATTATGACTTTCTCTGCAGAAACCGCTTGAGAGCCTGTTAGTTGTGCCATACTGGAGATCAGATTATAGCCAATCTTCTGCCTTTAAAATTCATATCCTTGGTGGGTGTACTTTGACACTGAACTACACAGAACTCTGCAAAGCTACACCAGCTGAGGATCAGGCCATGTAAGCATGGCAGCTGAACTTTCTGAACTGCCAAAGTGATTTTTGATCTTACTGAAGGTTGCCATTCCTTCCTTGCTTTTTTCCCCAAGCCTTTTCTCTTTTTCCCCCATGCATTTTTAGAAGAAGAAATCCTGTCTTTATACCAGGATGAACCAAACACATTGGAGATTGGAAAGAAGTAATGAATTTTGTATGTGTGTTGTTAATATGTTGACTGCTGATCACTGTGACTCATATATCCCCTGTGAATAATGACGTGTTACTGTGCAAATAGTGTCACATGGGAAATAATCATTTCAAATGCTTCATATTCATATGCAAGTTGGTCTGATAGTCATTTAAACCTCATCCTTTAAAAACAAGGCTGAGGAGAAACAGAGAAGCATTTATCTTTTTACAAAAAAAAAATAGCCTACAGCTTTGTTAACATCTTTGTTTCCATTGGTGTATGCAGCTGCATGGTACTTCCCCAAGTTAAGTGGTTTTTGTTTTTGTTTTTTACAATCTGCAGCCCCTGATTTTAGTTCTGTTTCCCCAGTATTTGAAGCAGGCAAAGCTACCATTGCTGTTAATTTTCAACTTCATGGCAGAGCAGCCATGAAGTTGAGTGTCCAGGCAACACAGGGACAATGGAGACTGCTCATTCACTTTCCTTTTATCAGAAGCCATAAAGGGACAGGCGTGGTGGGAGAGAGGACAGATGTGCAGACAGGAGCCCTGCACACTGGGGATGGCTGCTTCTCCCAGACCTGCTTTCCATCTGCATGTGGCTATTAACCAGCTTGCAGGTGGACGCACAGCATCCCCAGTGGCTGTGCTGGGCTCAGAAGGCTGAGCTGGAATCCAGCTGTGTCTGAAGAAAGCTCTCTTGGCCATGTCAGATGGTCAGAGAAACATGAAGCCCATGTGTTGCTGTTGCTCTTGCCTGAAGAAGCTGCACTACCAGCCTGAAAGAAGTGGCAGCTAAAGCCATCTGTGCCGCAGAAGTATGACAGCCCCGTGGAGATGTTGTGGACTGTGTTTGAACAGTGAAAGACTGTGCTGTCAGTTCAAGGTGACAAGCATCATAAATGCTAACATACAATTTGTGCAAACAAACTAGAAGCAAAACTCCAAACCTTGACAGTTCTAGAAGAGCCAAGTCCAAACTCAGAGGCCAGCTTGTTTTCTTTTAGAAGCTGAAACAGAGTCCTGGTTCCTACTTGGGACTGGAAGATGCAGCTTTGTACCTGCATCAGTGGTCATGCAGTGCATGAGGTGCAGAAGTCCTCACACAAATCCAGCTGCTGATCATCATTTGCTCTGGCAAAATAACCTTGGAGTCAAGTCTGTGGGCACACCTGGATGAACCACCACGTGTAACCAGGGCTTTGGTACTTCCTGCAGCACCGGCAAAGCCTTGGTGATATTTCATCCCAGAAGTGAGATAGGATGACTTCCTCCCTCTCTAGGCACTGTTGGTTTCCAGGTTAGAATGCTACCTTTTTCTGTCACCTAGGAAATCAGTGCATGATTAACTTTTCCTTCATAAGCATTGTGGCTTCAAAGGCCACAGAAGTCCTCTCTCTTCCATCACATGTATACATCTGCAGATGTGGGACCAATATAGCTTAGCTTCATTGGAGTTATATCTGGAATGCATTCAGTAGTGCCATTGTATATGTATTTACATATAAATCTGCCTTTGTACCTCTAACAGCCATTATGCAACGTGCCTTTCTTTTTCAAATTCCAGTGTTTTAATTACCATCTCTCCTTTTGGAGGATGTTGAAAGCTGTGTCACTTGGACTTGAGATGTACCCGTCCTTTCTCTAAAACATGCTGATTTTTGCCTTTGCAGGTCTTCTGTTTGGGTGAAAGAGGAGGTAGGAGGGGAGGAGAAAGGGATTTTCTAGTTCCCAGGCTTTGATTGTGTATGCTATGAATATGAAGGTTTGAAATGAAATACCCAATAAAATGAAGTATTATAAATAAAATGAAGAATTTGAAAATTTTAAGCTTTATCCTCTATGTTTTTCTTTCAGTAGTAGCTAATATCTGGGGTTTTCATTGGTTCGTTCTGCTTTTGCAGTGCAAGCCAGCAGTAAGCCGAAGCAGGTCCTCCAGTTTAAGTCTAACAGTTGAAAGTGCTTTAGAAAGCTTTGATTTCCTGAACACCTCTGACTTTGATGATGAGGATGGTGGTGGTGAGGAGGTTTGTAATGGTGGAGGAGGTGCAGACTCAGTATTTTCAGATACTGAGGTTGAGAAGAATAGGTAAGTTTCTAGCAACTGCCAGCTGTGCTTAAGCCAAACTGATCCCCCCAGCTCTTTGTTGCTAACAGAGGATCCCGGTGCACACATTATTCAAGGAAGACTGACAAATTCTGGAGGAGTTTATAGGGTCATAGGGTTTCTGGTGGCTGCTGCGTACCAAATCTTTAGCTTCCAGGATAATCTTTTCAAATATGCACAATCTGCCTCCCCCCCAAAAAAAAAGAGATGGGTAAATTAAATTAAGCTGTCATCGATACTGGCAGAGCCTCTTCCTTGACATAGGTTTGGACCTGGCTTTCCTTGGATGTAATTACTAATTCCTCTGTGGTTTTTCCCCCCTCCCTTTGTCTTTTCTCTCTAGCCGAATGAGTCTTTGCAGTGGATTAAGCTTGTCAATAACAGTAACACAGGGCCAGATTTAAGCAGCATGGTGTAGGTTTCCTTTGGAATGTAAGAGTGATGACTGGTACTCTGTCCATGGCCCTGCGTGTTACCTGCCCTTCTTTCATCACTTCTGGTCTTTTTGAGGGAAAAAAAGAGAAGAAGAAAAAAAAAAAGCTGTGGTGTTTTGTGTCGTGGTTTGCCATTGTTGTGTGACCATAAGATGCTGTGTTTCGATCATTAGATCCTAAAAGCACATCTGCTACCTTAGCACTGCCCATGTGTGGCACTAGAGCAGGAAAAAAAGAAAAAGCAGAGCGCAGCTCCCTCAGCCCTCATGCTTTCCAACAGGGGAGCTCTGCTTCTCACACCTTATCATGGCCTGTTCAAAACAATTTGGAGTGCAAACGAGCAACAATCATTCAGTTCTCATCATTTCTCTCTGTTGTCTCTTCCCAGGCTGAGATATGGTGGGAAGAAAAACTCAGAAAATTGTGTTGCTTGCTGTTCTGGTATTCTGAACTTAGGTCATTGATTTAAAGATTTGGCTTTAAGCAGGCACTTCATCATAATTTTAACTTGAGCAGAAGAAATTGAAGTTAGGTTCCAAGTTAGCTTACAACTAACTATAACCTTAGAGTAGAAGTTAAAAATCTCATTTTTCCCCCTGGGCTCATCCCAGACAACGTGGATTCCTACTTCCACTTTTAGCTGCATGTGACTCAGTGTAAGGATTGCAGGCGCTGACACTCTTAGACCTGCAGCCAAACACACTTGCAGTCCCAGACTGGGACCTGACCTCGGGCTTTGTATTTAAACACAGGGAGGACCATTTGTACAAGACAAAGTTGGAAATAATGATTAAAAACACAGCGAGAACAGCTTTACGCTTTTACAGAAACTACTGGCAAACTAAGCTGTACACAGTGTGCCTAAAACAGCCTATGAAAATATCATGTCCCTTATTCCAGCAGTGGTTTCCCTTCCCTTCTGCAGTGACCATTGAATTTGGCACCAGAAAGATGCTGACAGCCTAGATCTGCTCTCAGCAGCTCAGTACTTGAGACGAGACAAACTGTAACGCTATTTCTTCTGGATTAATATGGGAGATGATTTATTGAGAGTTGGGTGTTTACTCTCAATGTTTGTGCCTCTATGTGACAGCAAGGTTATAGACACTTGCTGGTGCAGATACCAGGTTGTTCAAGGCCTGTCCCTACTGTGCCTCCCATACCATTGCTCACGTGTGACATGATGTCTTCATCACCATGTTTCCAGCTTTCTAAGGGCTGTGTGGTCCCAGGGTGCTGCTTTCAGCTCTGCTCCGTGCTCGTTGCCCATCTCTGAGTGAGCGTGTGTGTCTGCCCAGGCAGCCACAGCCCCACACTAACCACCTCCTCCTCCCTCTGCAGTTACAGGACTGAGCACCCTGAAGCCAGGGGCCACCTCAGCGAAGCCCTGACTGAGGACACAGGGGTAGGCACCAGCGTTGCTGGCAGCCCTCTGCCTCTGACCACAGGAAACGACAGCCTCGATATAACCATAGTTAAGCACTTGCAGTACTGCACACAGCTCATCCAGGTACTGAGCACAGTTCATTTTTGCATTATATTTCTACATTTTCATGGGTGTAAATAGTTTAATGAGGCCAGTGAGTGCTGGGATGGCTGTGGTGGCAGTGGGAGCCTCCCCTCCCGATATTCTTCACCCCCACCACAACAGCGCCAGCATTTCGGAGCAGACTCTTCAACCTCAGATATAATCAGCAGTTTTTTCCCCTGAAGCCCACTGGAGCAATGTAGAACAACTCTAATTCCAGTACCCTTAGCACTGAGCTGGACACTCTGCTGACCCACAAGTATGAGAAAAAGGGAGTTTTGGGCTCATATACAAGAGCACACAGTAAATATGCAGCTGAGGGAGGCAGGCTTGAACACTGTCCAGGTCTGATATGAATGATGTTGGACTGCTGAAGGAAATGCAGATGTCAGCAGCAGGGAGCATTGGCCATGGGAAAGCACCAAACACACAGGCAGATGGGCAGGGGATCGGAGCCAAAAGAGAGCAGAGCAACAAGAAATATTTGATAATTCCAGGCAAAGAATTTGCCATTGCATTTCTTCAGGAGCCAGGTGTTTCAGAGGTTTAAGTTTTTTTTTTTTTGAGGCTTCAAAATGACTTCTTCCTTTCCATCTTGTTTCCATTAGCAAATTGTCTTCTCCGGTAAAACACCATTTGTGACAAGAGACCTCCTTGATAAGCTGTCCAGGCAGACTCTTGTAATGGAGAATATTGCAGAGATCAGCACTGAGAACTTGGGAAGCATCACCTCCCTTACTGATGGTAAGAGACACATTAGGGGGTCTTCCTTCTGAAGAGGGCTGGTTTGGGCAGGAGGCCTGCTGAAATAACCACCTTAACTGCAGGGAGTGCACCATAGCAGGAGACAACTCACAAACAGATGTAGCAGTCACTGAAGCTGGTCAGGGACCTTATTCATAGAATCCTTAGAGTTAGAAGGGATCTCTAAGGGCCATCTAGTCCAGTTCCCCTGCAATGGACAAGGACATCACAGCTAGATCATATTGCCCAGGCCTTATCCAGCCTCGCCTTATTCTGTCTTATGTGCTCCTAGTCAGAAATAAGCAGGTGAGAAGGGGTTGTACTGATCCTTATCCTGCTTGATGTGCAGAAGGTGGGCAGAGGTAGCTGCAGCAACGGGGGGGAATGCTGCCAGTTTGGCAGCCAAATTTGTCCTCCACCTCTTTCCCAAGGAAATTCGAGATCTGCCTTATGCTACAGGAGTCATAAGACAACTCCTCAAACAGTTTATCCCAAATGGAGTAACTTACCCAAGGCTACGGAGCAGTCTCATGCAGACAAGGACCAGTCTCATGCAGACCATTTATTTTCCCTAGTAATTCATAGTATTTAAAAAAGATGAGACAGTGTCCAGAACTGGATCAGGAGAAGATTTTCCTCACATCTTCCTTTGGGAAACAGAAACAACACATCACAAACTAGGGGTCAGCACGCGACCACCTCTGTGAAGGCAGTGACACAGAGTGACCTACCTTCCATTAGTGAGATGGAGTGGATGTCCTCCACACATATCACATTTCCATTTAGGAAGACAGTGCACTGAGCACAACTTTGTTTCATCATTCATTTTGTGTTCTCCTTCAGCAATCCCAGAGTTTCACAAGAAGCTGTCACTGCTGGCTTTCTGGATGAAGTGTACTGGTCCTTCAGGAGTCTATCACACATCTGCAGACAAGATGATGAAGCAGCTGGATATCAATTTTGCTGCCACTGTGAATGAGGAATGTCCAGGGCTTGCAGAAACAGGTACCTCCTGCTGCAGAAAATAAATAAATAAAAAATTTAAAAAAATTGTCATCAAAAGGGAGAACTGTTTTGCACTGAGCTTTACTCAGCTTTCATTGCTTTGTTTTCCAACCCCTGGAGGTCTCTTTGGGCATGGCTCCAAGATGTTGTATGAAAACTAATACAACAAATTCTTGGAACAATTTTGGCCTGAAATAATCAGATTGGAATAGGAGAAAAAAGTGAAAAGAAATCATTGTTTAAAGACTCATGAGGTAATCGGAAAGTGCATTCCCAAATACAGATTTGAAAGTGATACAGTGCAGTGGGAATCCTCTCAATTTTATACAATCAGTAAGGTTGGAAAAGACCACGAAGATCACCTAGTCCAACCACAACGTGTTTATATAACGTCCACGTCCTGTTACAGTTCACTGGCATGAAATGTGTACAAATTCAAGTGTGTCTATCTGAATACAGGTTTCTTTTTGGGGTTGGATGTACCATTTGTCAAACTCCAGCTCCACTGACTAGCTCTCCCTGGGCAGGAAAAGGATGGCTTGCTCAGACTGCAGATACCCACCCAGGGTGGGTTTTTCCTTCCTGTTCCATTCTGCTGCTCTCCAGGACATTCCCAGGCTCACTTTCTGCACGCCACACACCTGGGCAGGAATGCCAGCAGCTTCTGTTCTCACTAACGCATCCTTTTGTCCCTACAGTTTTCCGAATCCTGGTATCTCAGATTCTGGACCGGACAGAGCCCGTCCTCTACTCCACCATGTCCTCAGAGATCATTACAGTCTTTCAGTATTACAACTATTTTGCCAGCCACAGTGTTAATGACCTTGGAAGCTATTTGCTGCAGCTTGCAAAAGAAGGTAGGTATACAAAATATAGTAGCTAACAGGGATTGCATTGGTGTCCTTCTGATTTTACAGAAGAGCAGGGGAGAGGCAAAGAAATGCCTTGGAGACTAAATGTGACTGCACCCCAAAGTTGCACATATCAAAGAGGAGGAGCTGATGCAGATTCACTGTCAGTCATTTCTATTTCCACAAATGAATAAGAAAAGACTCTTAAGTTACTTTTTAGGAAATAGCTGATAGTGCTGAGCCAGGCCCAAGGCCTGGCAAATTTTCCATACTCACAGCTTTGGTGGAGTTCCAGTCTTTCATCCTCCTTTATGGAGACATCTCATGAATTCTGTGATTCTATGAAATGCTGAGATCTTCTCAGGAGCCAAGGGATCACAGCACCTAGGTCACTGGTAGGCTCTGCCTCCAAGACTTAAAGAGAGAAGCAGATGTTCTACAAAGCATGCTAGACTGCAATTCCTGGCAAGTCAAGTTTTCACAAAGTCACAGAATGGCTTAGGTTAGAAGGGACCTCAAAGATCACTGGGTTCCAAAACTCTGCCATGAGCTAGCTGAGATGCAGTTTGAAGAAAGTTGTCTAGTTTTCCCTAACTGGAGAGCTTTAATCAAAAGCCTGGAAGGAAAAGGACATTTCAGCTCACTTCTGAAATACATCAGCCCTAGCTTTTAATAGGAGACATCAACCTGCCTAGGAAAAACTTCCATAAAACTGCACTGAAAGTCAATACATTGGTTAGGATATTGGTTTTCCCTTGTTATGATAAAAATTTAAGTGACACAACAGCATCCCATTTAGTCCATCTACTCATATCCTCCTGTTATAGCTAGCTAGTGTTACAGCTAGAAAGGTTATTACAATGAAAAGAAACGCTCACCTTTATCCAAAGATCTAGACTTGCAGAAAAAACTACACAGAGAAGCGATCTCCAGAAAGAAATCCTTCCCTAGTGGCAGTCAGCCCTTAAATGAGGTCTAAGAAAGGTGCAGCCAGGCTCCACCCCTTCCAGTCACACAGGTGAATTGCCTTCACCTGTGCTCCCAGGGCTGACTCATTGCTCGCCTCAGGTGATCCATCAGTGGTTCAGGCTGTGACTCAGCAGTTCCCATACACCTCCTTAAGAAGAATGACTGAGAAACAAGCACAACCTAAAGCCCAGTTCCCTGTGAAGATACACCACAATGCATATTCAGATGGGGATTTTTCATTTGTCCTCTTTATATAGTGAGGTTTGCTGGTGGGGAAATGAGAAATCTGAAATGTGGGATAAAAAAAAGTAACAAAAGCCTTCCTCCTGGACTTCTAGCCTCTGTGGTTCAGATGTTGCAGTCTGTGAAAGATGGAAAACTGCATCAAAATGTGTCCAAAATAAACTCCAACAACCTCCCACCACAGCAAGAAGTTTTGAGAGCTTTGGCTTTACTTCTCAATGAAAATAAAAATGAAGTCAGTGAGTCTGTGGCATCACTCCTGACAGCTACTACAGAAAACAAGCACTTCAGGGAGAAGGTAAGTGGCAGAAAATCACCTATTGCATAAGGGATCTGTATAATCATAAAGTTTTTTTTTCTGTCAGTGTGTCTCAAATGTCTACATTTATAAAATAATTGCTCTGAGCCTGATTTAAACTGAACCAGAGGGATTTTCTACCTATTTTTTTCTGTAAATATGTAGGTTTATTTCTGTCATTATACCAGTCTGCTTCTATCTGTAATTACACTAAACAAGTACTAAACCAGACTGTGCATGTATTTAGGAAGTACTGAACTCTCCAGCTATCTTCCACATCTTGGCTTTTGTGCCAGCCTACCTTAAACCCAGCTTGAAGGCAAGTCCCCAGCATCACCAGTACACAAAGATGTAGGTTGCATTTTTTTTTTTTCCCTAAAGGAAGCTGGCAGCTGAGATCTCCCACCTAAGATCTGAGTCTAGCACAGATGCTGAAGGCAGGAAGTAGGGCCAGATTAAACACAGAAATTGAAGAGATGGGAGAAAAGGAATGAGAAGAAATTAGGGGTTGACTTCCAGCCATTCGTGGCAGACTCCACTCTCCAGCCTGCTGCTCCACACAGCCACAGACATTTTCAAGGCTACTTCTCTTTATCTTTTTCCAGGCCTTGATTTATTACTGTGAAGCGCTAACCCAGCCCAACCTCCAGCTGCAGAAAGCAGCCTGCCTGGCTCTGAGATATCTCAAGGTAAGAGACAAGGAGTTTAGTCGTAGTTCTTGGCATTACTTTAAAGAAAGGACACCTGAGAGGTGAGAATGATAAAATAGAAATTGCAATAGCACAGCAGTATTGCTTTTGTTTTGAATTGCTGCATATTATTTTATAGATTCCTTGTTTGGAAACAGTTTCAAAGCTTTGTTTTGAAGGAGAGGAAGAAAATAATCTTTTTTCAGGATAAAACTAGCTATAATGCATGCAGATTGCAACAGTAGAAGAGACACGTAGCAAATTTGTGACACTGCAGAGAGACTGTAAGAGGAAGTTTAGGCCATGCTACCTTATCAGCTCACCTCTGGTACCACTTCTGTACTACTTCCCATAAAAGAAAAGAAAAACAGTTGCTTGCTAACTCAGCTGATACTGGACACAGCAAAAAAAAATACATTCCATGCAATAGAACTACAGCAGAGTGATAGTTTCTCCTGCATGAAGCATGAGATATGGGGCTTCTCATGTTAGTGCTGCGGAAAGGTGAGCTGGGCGCTCCAGCAGCTTCCCCTGCACAAACCTCCTGGTCAAAGCTAGTGGAGCAGGAGCCCTTCTCATCCTGCATGAAGTGAGACAGGGCAGAAGGGTATGCATGTTGTCATGCAGTTTGGTTTGTGAACACTTTTAAGATGAGATCAAGGACACAAGATGGTATTTTCATGTGCATAGTGAATGGGAAAGGAAACACAGAGGGTGGTAAATACTCCTATGAGATGTTCTGAAATTAAACCATAATAGGCAGTGTTAATATGATTCTTTTTTCTATTTTCCAGGCTACTGAGAGTATTAAAATGCTGGTCACGCTCTGCCAGTCTGACAATGAAGAGATTAGAAAAGTAGCCTCTGAAACCCTGCTCTCACTTGGTGAGTTACCTGCTTTACAGCAGCATTTTGTTTTCTTTTGAACAGAAATACACATAAAACTCTTGAATTACACAAAAACAGGTTAAAAGTATATGTTCTTAGAAATAATTCATTCTGAAGATCATGAAAATGGACCAAAATGAGAGAAATTGAACTGTCTGAGTCTAGGGGGGGAGCAGAAATGGAAAAATAGCAAAGGAAAAGTTGACAAAAGAGATCTACTTCATAATGACTTTATGCTTGAAAAACAAGTGTAGGCATTCTGGACAACACCTTTTATTAAAGTTATGTAGAAGAACAGCATTTGTGTTCTGCTTCTCGCAGGGAGTGTAACCTCTCCTCCTTGAGGAGGCAGAACCAGCTCCCCTTCTGCAACATATCACACCCTGTCCTCCTGGGCATCCTCTGTACCCTGCACTTCCTAGCTACCTAAACAGCTTACTGAAACAAATCACACTTGCAAGTGCCATTAGCACCACCAAGCTTTCATTTGAGCTGAATGATCTCCATATGCTTATTTGGACAGATTCTAACCTGCGACAGCTCCTTCACACAGAACCTCAGGCACCTTGTGGAGACAACAGCCACCCTGCTCATTAACCTGTTATTTAGCTGTGTACCAGCGTGACTGGAACCTGGCTGCACGGTTTCAGGACCCCAGTACTTAAGTGGCACTACTCCAGTACAGGAAAAAAAAACAAAGCTGTATTTTTCTGGCCTGTCCTCAACTCCGGAGGGCAGACACAAAGTTTTGCTCATGGGTATATGTCCATTTGTAATTTTACTTATGCAAATTCATCAAACACACACTCTTCATTTACCAATTTAGCAGGAACTCACTCTGCTGCTGATGTTGTTACTCGGATTCTGAAACACTTAACCCTGTGTCACTTGTGTAAACTCTGGGAGATTGTACCATTCTTCTAGATGATGTACCAGAGAACTTTTTTTGATTGCTAATGGTGAACTCAAGATGTGGTTAGACTCACTTCTTAGAAGTGCCAGAAAGCAAGAAGTGGGTGAAAGTGCCTAAATTAGAAATAGATAAACATAATCTGCCTCAAGCATATTACAGATGCAGCTGAGACATGGAGCACTGCAGATCATTTAAGTAAGACAGTTGTACAGACACTGTCATCCAGCCATACAAGCCAGAGCTGCTTCTGTTTTGCTCTAAATAAAACCAGCAACCGGCAAGGGCAAACTAAGAAATAGTTTGAACATTTTCTTCCAAGTAATCCTTAAGTTGGTTGTACAAGCATACTTAATTTTCCAAGTAATTTCTGAAGTTGCCTTCAACAATGTAAGAAATGTTAAGAGGGAAAGAAGTTACTGGTAACCTTCTAATAGCAGAGAATCCAATAGTTCAAACGTTGTATGGCAATGATACAGGTTGCTATGATGCTTTAACATGTTGTGTTCAGGTGAAGATGGGAGACTGGCCTACGAACAGCTGGACAAATTCCCTCGGGAATTTGTCAGAGTTGGAAGTCGCCGTGGAACTGAATCTGCCACAGCTTTTTAGGGAAAGAACCTGCCTAAGAGTAACAGATGTGAAAGAAAGATGTGAAAGAAAGATGGAGCTGCCATTAAGCATGGAAGTAGAATGAAGACTTTGAAGGAGCATCCCAAAATGTAGCATTTCACCAACTTCTTAAGGAAAAGCAAAATCTAAACACAGCTAAAGAGTTCCTATTGGCTCCTCTGCAGCTTATGATGGAACAGTCAGATGAGGCTGAGGAACAATACTTCTTTGACTGATTTGTAATAAATAATGCAATTGCAGTTACTCAGCCTCGGCAGACTTCTGTGAGTTTTTAGAACCTGGCATCTTTGTAGATCTTACTGAGCATTAATTACGTTTACTTCCTTGAAGTGGTCATGAAAACTTGAGACACGTGATGTGTATCTGAAATGGATGAGTAGGAGGCCACTCGAGCAGAACCACAAAGCAGCTTTCTCTCCAATGCCTGCTGCCTCACAGTGTTCCCAGAACCACTCCAGCAGCCCAGAACACCACCGTGCTGTCTCAGTAATGAAATACAGAGCGAGTTTCTTCAAATTTTGCCTCCAGAAGCAGCATGATGAAGCCTAAGGAGGTGTCACTTTAGTGACTCATTCTGAATGCCTCTACTGGTCTTTTATTTCCTTTCTCTCACCCTCCAGCAATGAACCATCATTAATCCAGAGATTCATGAGGGGGATCAAATAACCACGTAGGTTTTGAAAAACTAAATGAAAAGGTAAAGCACGTTTATTTATTCCAAGAAGCAGTGATGAATACAGCTAATTGCACGAGTCCCCAAAGCCATTCTGTCCTGCAGGTTGCAAGCAGGATTGGATTTCATACACTGTAATTAGTGGAGGATAGCTTCTATAGAATGATTTCAATAAAGAACTGAAACAAACTAAAGCAGACCTCGGAGGCAGTAATAAACAGTGTGAAGTGAATGCGTTCGCTCCCCCACTGCAAGAATGAAAGACAGTGCTTCAAGCTGTTGATTATGAGCCTGAAGATAACAGAGGAGGTGAACAGAATTTAACAGAAGAGTGTTCCTGTACTGTGTTTATTATGCATGAAATGATATTTAGATGTCAATTATAGTATCCAAATTTGCATAGACTACATAGAAAAGATTGCAAACAATTCACATCAGAAGGAAGCCTTTAGCGCCAAACACATTGGCAGGCAGAAGTTGTTCTGGTTTTTGTGTTTGTTTTTTTTTTTATCGTGAATGTTACAACAATGTACATATCTGTATATTTTTATATATATATATTCTTCCTTTAATTAAAAAGGTACATTTTTGTACAGTTCAAAACGCTTACTTGTTTACTGAGGAACATAGACTCTTTATACAGAAGGTGAAATAACCATGTTCTGGTTTTTGTACCACACCTATCCCATCAGCTGAGTTCTTTCAAGGTGATCTTTTGTACTGACCTCTGCTTTTTTTTTTTTCCCCATTTAGTTTTCTGACATTTATTTCCTATCACATTTAAGTTATAATAAAGATTATTTTTTAAGTACTAAACACATCAGTCCATATGTATAATCTTTCTTTCTACCAGTATCCTCTCCATAGTTAGGCTCACGTAACCTTCAAACGACCATGGAAATCACCCCCCACTATTGTAGGTAGCTCAGCAGGAACTGCCTACTTGGAAATCACAAGATTTTATGATATAAAAAAGTTCAGCTAAGTTGTGTAAAATTACCTGCTAAATTTCCTGTGATGAAGAAATACTTTTTGTTTCACACCATATCAACGTTAAGACTTGGAAGAACATTAAGATCTGACAAATATCTACATTTGAGCAAGCAAGAAATACACAAAGTTTATCTGTGTGAGGGCAGACAGAACTGTAACATCTTGAGCAGCATAGAAATGGTACAATACTAGCTCATGTTTTAGTATACGCAAGTGCTGCAAGTTCATTTTTTCTGTTGGCCAGGGGAAGGTAAGCAGCAAGCTGTTTTAGTAACAGAAATAGACACACAAATCAGAAAGTCAGGAAAAATAGAGGGATGAAACAATAGTGAAAGTGACTGCTCTTAGTTGTATCTCTACAAGGTGAACAAAAGCTCATTAAAAAAAAGTTCTAAATTAAAATAGTATTTTTGAAGCAAGGTGAAGAATGCATCCTCTTAGCACTCCTCCTCTGTTTGCTTCAATTGTCTCTGTGTGGGCACCCTTCCTCCTGTCCCAGAGCATCAGCAAGAAGCACACAGTGTTTAAAAAGAAACCAGGAATATTCTTATGTTCTTCTATCTATCAACAGATCCTGCATGCAAGACAGAACACCTATCAAAAGCTTGCTTGGCTACAATTTGTGCATCACAGAGCAGAATGCAATCTTTTTAGGGGAAAAGCTATGAAGTCAAAGTGTAGGTGTTGCATTCTGAATTGTTGCTTAGATACCAGTTAGTTCAGCTCACATTTGAGCAAGCATGACCACCCTTGATTTCTGGCTACTTCTTGTTTAAGTTCACAGCAAAACAACTTTGTGTGTCATTCAAAATACTTATTGAGAAAGGCTAACAAAATATGTTCCAGAGGTTCCAAAACCATTACTGTGCTTTCACTGATTACATTTTCCCTGCTGAGATCAAGAACCATCCAACAGAAGCTGGTTCATTTCATCTTCAGAAAATTTTGGAATATGGCACTGATCTGAGGTATACAGAAGTGCCTGAAGATCAAAAAAGCCAAAGCTACAGAGAGCATCGGGTTGCTCACAAGTACGGGTATTATATCAAATGGAGTTGATGGTGCTTCTGTCTCACTGTAGTTTAAGTGAGTTTGTTAATGTAAAGCTCATTCACTACACTATTCTAATCATTAAAAGCCCCATATATACAGCTCACACCAAACGGGTATGAGAAAATTGTGCCCTCAGACTCAATGAGGAAATTCACAGAAATCTGAGTGCAAACATTGAGACACAGAGTTTAGTTCTTATTGTGGTAACTGAGACTGACAAGCTTGAACCTGGCATATAGATGTATAAAGGCTAAAGGTAAGTTTAAGCATTAGCTTTCTTTTATTTACTTTTTTTCTAAAACAAAAAGTCTTGTCTTAACATGATTTGTGATGACATACAGGGAAAAAAAAAAAAAGCTACATTCAGTTTAAGTAACCAAACAGGAATCTCAGAAGTTTTTGCCCTCAGTGTTATGAATTCTTGAAAAAGTGAACACCTTGAACCTTCTAGAACCCCAGAAAAATTAAAACTAGGTCCAGGGCACCCCAGAAAAGTATGTGAAGAAAACAGTTCCTGAACCAAAATAGCAGCAGTGGAGACTAAGGAGCTTGCCAGGTTAAGTGCACTTAGGAATTGAGTTTGCCCGGTGTTTGTGTCTGTGGCTTGTTCTTACTTTTTGCCCCTCACACTTCTTGTGAACTACCATGGTTTCCACCATGCTGTTAGCATTGCTGGGTTCTGCCCAGTAGATACAGTCACCTACAGCCTCCAGCTACAGCAGCAGGAGCAATCTGCCTGCCCAGTGCTTCACGTTGCCATCTGTAAGATTCCTCCTGGAATCAGCACGCCTCCAAAAAGCCATTTAATGTAGCTTTGCTCCATGCTGCAGTCTGTTATATACTGATTATTACTTGAAACATTCAAAACTAGAAGTCTGTAGATTGCTGGACCGTATATCCTATATATGGACCTCAGTTTGCAATCCTACCTGATGATAGAATCCACAGTGCTCCCCTTCAGCTGGTTTAGGTGCCCCAGAGGTATCACTGTCCGCAGGAGCTTGGCCTTGAACATGACCAATCACATTTCATCATGGTCAGTTGGCAGATCTACAAAGCAGCAGAAAATAGTTTTCTTATCATTTCCTCATCATTTCTCAACTACCTTGTTATTACGTGAATGGAAACATAAGTTAACAATACGCAATAATGACTTCTGAAGGAAGAGCTGGTAACAATGCAATTCAGTCTCAGCGGGAATAGAGCACTAATAACATGAGGGCTTGGTAGATTTTCAAACCTGCTCAAAATCTCAAATTCAGTTCTAAAAACAACCTCAAGCCCTTAAGGAAAAGTAAATGAATACATGGTGTACTTCCTTTGAAAAAAAATAAGTAACTAAACTGATCTTTTTTTCTTATTTGTGCACAGGCTGCAAAGTAAGCTGCAGCATGTTAGTGCTGTGGTCACTCAGGTAAGCAATACAGTGCCAAACATCAAGTGATTTTAGTTGTCCAGCAAAAATAGTTATTATAGTCTAATTCACTTCTCTGTGCATTGTCTTAAATACAATGGACTTTTACATTGAGATGGTTATTTTTGCTGAGCTTGTCTTCCAGCTAAAACATTCTTCCTAACATGAGCCCCCTCCACACCCATGATTGCTCGTCTCTGTTAGTCCAGGCACAGCTGTTCCTTCCTGAAACACATCCAGATTCACAACACTTCAGTCTTACATACCTGACATTCTGTCCTCAAGGCATGCACATTTCTTTGTGGAAAAGTGCCAGGACCCAGTAGATGCATCCCACATCTGTGAAACTTTAAGATCCATCAGCAAAAGATAAAACTGTGGCCACAGGCTGTACAATGAAAAAGAGGCAGCTTGCTGGTCAGGTTGCTCCACAAAGGCATTTATGACTGCTTGGAAAAATCACCTTCTCTAATTAGGTCCCAGAACTGAAAATTTTGTTTTGCATGACAACGTTCTCTGTAATTTAGCAGGATATGAAATGGCTTTGTCTTTAGTGGTGTTTCTCCAGCTACAGAACTGTGTTTCAGTGGTAAATTAAAGTTTCCTTACATATTTGAACAGAAATAAAAGGTCAGATGTCTGTAACAGATACATATAACCTCCACACATTTGACAAGTTTTTCCACACACATAGAAAGTTTTTGTACTTTGATGACAACTTTAATGTATGTATGTTTAAAAAAATGAATTCAGGACAAAAAAAAAATCAAACAACTGTTTTAGAACATTTTTAAATAGCGATGAATGCAGCAGCACAAAGCTCCTGATAATGCTTCTATAGATTAATATTTCTGATATAACAAGGAGATATTACTTGATCAAGGTCCAATACATCTGCAACAAAAAACACATACAGATTCAGCTTCCAAGCCACGGTTCATCTCTCACAGCTGGTCTTCTCACACAGTCTGTTCTTTTTTCAATAACAAAACTAGTTTCTCTGATAACTGCAACAGTATGCATTCGAGTCCTCCAGTGCAAGCATGTTGTATTTACTAACTGATCTGTGTACTTTTGAAAGTAAGATGTTCTAATCACAGGCCGGCCAAATGCTGCAGGGTGTGCAGAAACATGAAAGATTTACTTAACACAAAGTCCTTATCAACTCAAAGAAAGATCCAAGTACTCAAAACAGTCTTTCCTTTGTTACTTGAATGTAAACAACCAAAAAACAGCACACAATTTCGATCTAATAAACTTTGTTCTTGGCTGTTTTAATGAAGATGAGACAAATGCAAGATGAAGACAGTGCATGCGCATTTTGGGTTTAGAGCATTCTGACAGTTGTTTTATTGAGCATTAGAGCTTGTGTTGTAGCTATTGGAGCTTCTTTTTCATGTATTGGTGTTTTCTAACAGCTGCCTCCACTTGCTTGGTCTAACTTGCCAAGGAATTATGTATGAGAGCTTTATGGCCTTCTATGGCTCTGAGGAAACAAACTACTCCAGATGTTGAAAATAACGCTACCTAAGAAGAACAGTTATGAACTACGAATAAATTCAATTCCACTGCATAAAAGGTCTGCTATGGAAAGTTAAAACTGTTTCCTCAGACACTACTGCTTAACTACTTCAGCATGAGAAACCTTCACTACCTTAGAATCCAGGCAATAAGGTCACTTGACCATATTACCCATCTCTGTAGAAAATTATTCTACAAAACAGTTATCCGTTATCCAAGCTGTTAAGAGTTTTTTTGTTTTAGCTTTGTTAAGTAAAGCATTATTGCAAGTTAAAGGAAACACCTGTGATGGAAAGAATTATGTTTAGTCCTCTGAGCACAACTGAAGGGTGTAATCTTTGGTTTACTACATTCCCAGGAAAACACGATGCCTTGCTTTGCTTACCAGATTCAAGACTAAATGGAAGCCAGAAATCCTGCAATGATTCCAATATTCCCATTTAAATGTGTTGAGAGACAGGTGTTAACAGGTGTTAACTGACACCATGTGGAAACAATGGTATACAGAAGAAATCTAAAAATACCAATCTGATAGCTCTGAAGGTGTTTCTGCATGCCCTGAAGCACCTGTTTTGACAAGGCCTGATAGAAACCCACTAACTAGAATCCCTGATTATTTCAGCCAGCTGAAAGTCATGCAGCATTGCATTCTGCATTAAGCTCTTCACAAGGTATTGCAATTGCTACCACTTTCTTTTAGAGCCTGTCCAGGGAAGACCCTTACCAAAGAACTGCCAAGATTCCACTCAAGACTAGAAAGCTTGCACTACTCTCCCTTGTACCTCAGCACTTAGAGCTGGAAATACTTGCTTCCTGTATATGGCTATCAGATAAGATCCTCAAAAGTTTTTGAAGTGTACCTTTTGTTCTTGTAAACACTTCAAGATTTGAAGTGTTTACAAGAGAAACATTTGTAAACACTGTACTGGCAAACATACTGCCTCATCCCTTGGTAAATACCGAGAACAGTATTTTGAAAACAGACAGCAAGTTTCTCTCTAGAACAGCTCTGAAGCATGGCTACTTCAAGTTCTCAGAACAGCTGCTGAAGAGCAAGCAAGAGCATCCACGGAAGGCTTTAGAGGGGTCTCATTACAATAGAGAAGTGAGCAATAGCAATAGCACGAAGTTTAAAGGTAATTGCTGGGTTCTGTGGTTGGAGCAATAATGCTAGGCACAGGTACAGAGTAGCAGATGAGCAACTTAGCAGAAAATGACTGGAGGTGGTGACAGCAGGTTCAGCATGTGCCAGCAGCATGTCCTGGCAGCAAGGGCAAACCACATTTGGGAGGCATTATACAAAGCATAGCCCAACAGTGAACAGAGGCAATGCTCTTGCTATACTTGCACTGGTGCAGGTCTGAGCCCCACAGTATAAAGAGCTAATAGGGCCTTTGAAAGCACCCAAAAGAAGGCAAAGCTTGTAACAGGGCTGAAAGCTACATCTTGCTAGGAAAGGCTGAGTATACAAGTCTGAGTAGCCTCCCTCTGTTTCCTCTCCTCAAGAGTCAGCAGGCTCTGCTCCCTGTTCCCCAATAACAGAACAGCAACAGCACAAAACAGGCAGGGTAGTGTCCAGTCTGAAACTCATAAAATATTCTTTACTGTGAAGTTGGTGGAACACTGGAACAGGCTTCCTAGTGAGGTGGTAAACACCATAGCTGTCAGTAGCTCAAGAGGCATTTTGACAATTTTGCCCTCAGTGCTAAGCTTTACACTTTTGGTTAGCCCCTAAAGCTCTCAGGCATCTGGACTTGATCTCCATAGGTTCCTCCCAACTGAGTTATTCTATAAGCCAACAAATTTAAATTCCAAAACACCCTACTATCTTCTATTTAGGCTTTCACCTACACATCTTGGAAAAGGCTGCTTTAAAAGACAGCAGCAATAATTTAAGAGTGACAAAGCAAGAGTTTAACTAAACCTCAGGATCAATCTGAAGTCTTAATATCCATTCAGAAAAATCTTACATATCACCAACAGCACTCAAGTTTTTTTTCCAGCTTTTGCCTTTCCCTATTCCCTCAAACCATTCTGCTCTTCAGAATTCTGGAAAAAACAAAAATAAATCAAGGGAGTTCAGAAGTGCCCAGGCAGTCCTCCTAAAAAAACACAGAACTTCCATCTACAGTAGCCACAACCGACTTGTGGAGTTTAGAATTAG
Organism: Meleagris gallopavo; assembly: GCF_905368555.1. Taxonomy (NCBI): domain Eukaryota; kingdom Metazoa; phylum Chordata; class Aves; order Galliformes; family Phasianidae; genus Meleagris; species Meleagris gallopavo. The sequence continues at coordinate 36,142,851 of NC_139406.1, forward strand.
CCATTCCTCAACTCAGACAAGACACTGCTTTGGTAAGGCAAAAATTTATTTCTCAGTTCTCATGCATCATGTCAGACCATTGGATATTTAAACAACAGTTTGAAATACACAGTATTTGCATTTTAAACAAGCAACTAACTGCAGCCTGTAATAAGTTTTACAAGCAGTATAGAGATACTCCCTGCTACATAATTTCAGTTAAAAGCCACTGTCATGCTCCCACAAGAGTGTCTATACCTGAGAAGATGTAGTATATCCTTTCAAGGGGAAGTCTGCAATTAAAAGAATCCACATACACAAGCCTACTTAGAGTCATAGTTGTCACTAATTTCCTTCACTCAAAGCAAGACACTCTTCCTTAAGTCACACGATGCTTGCGATGGCCCTTCTGAAGAAGTGCTGTCTGCATCACCACCAAGGTTAAGTTCTTCATTTTCTTGGTTGGATTCATCTAAAGCCAGACTTTCCAGTGTCTCAAGATTACCAGATTCTTGCCCTGTTAGCCTCTAGAAAAACCACAGGGGATTGTATGAATTTAATAACCAGTAAGACAGTCTGAATTGACTTTAGTAATCAGTAAAATAGTGTATATTAGATTAAACACGTTATTTATTTTCAAGCAGACATGGTTCATATACATCATTCCTCAGAAGATGTATGTAAAACATTTTCAATTAAAACTAATGCTTTAGCAATATTTCAAGCTTATTATTTCTGCACTGGAGTCTGTCAGTATCAAGCAACACTCCCTGAATAACAGAAATATCAGGTGGAGTAAGTCAGTGGAGTCTTAAGACTGATCTAAATAATCACACTAACCGAAACTTGAAGGTTACTGTGAAATTCATGAAGTAAACTTGATCAACTCCTCCAGTCCAATCAGATAACTGAAGTAGCCCGCCAGGCACCCAGTTTCTTACGTCAGAAGAGAGCTCAGTCCAGACACTAACCAACTAGATGATTATATGTAGGTCCAGGTTTCATAGCTGCTTATTTGTTATAGTTCCAGGGCTGATACAGGCAAGCTATTCCTGCTTTCACAGACTCACAGCAAGGTTACCAGTCCCCAGGTAACTCCCAGAGAGAAAGTACAGCAGCTACTTCCAGAAATTAAAATCTACTGTAGGTCTGCAACTTAAAGCACAAAACATATTGTTTCCAAAAACTATTCAGCAGCTAGTGGTATCAGCCTTAGCTCTTGCAGTGACTGTTATCTTGCTTGAGGCATAGAAATGCACCCTCCCTTAAAAGAGTAAGGCTGCAACTAAGCTCTGGCTCCCTTCTGCTGATCAAGCATACTTTTCAATTTTTGAGTTCAGCAATATTAGCATCTATAGTACCAGTTTTAATTAAACAAGCCATTTTGCAGTTTACAAGTTTATAAGCCTTGCGAACAGGCTTTTCTTAGGCCACAAAGTGACAATGAAATTAATTCATCCCAGTAAAGTGCAAGTGAACTCTTCCTTTGCATGTCACTATCTCTCATGCACAGACTGTTCTTGTGAGACAAGAAGTTAAATCTTCATTTTGGAGAACATGTCTCCCAAGTACTTCTGATACTGCTGCAGTTTCTTAAGCAAGCGTAAGCTGGAAAAAAACAACTCATTCCCCAAAAGGGGCTTTTATGCCTCTTAACAGAGCTAGCCCGTGGAAAGCAGCTCAAACAGTAATCTACGTGTCTATGAGCACACAAATGAAGTCATGCTTTGCTAATAACAGGCTTGCAGATCTCTCATATTTCATCCTACAATGCTGCTTTTAAGTACCTCAATCATGCTGGTCAAATAATGCACATGTTCAGCCAGTGACATGAGCTCCTCATTTTCTTCCTTTAGGCGGGCGATTTCACCATCCTTTTGTTCAATCTCTTTGTGCAACTGAATTCAACAAAACAAAGTGTTAAAACAGAGGAACAATAGCTGGTGGTACAAAAGTTAGTTAACTTTCACTAGCTACCTTTTCATTTTCTTGAAGCACTTCATACAGAGCCTTCCTCCTTTCTTCAGCCACTTCTTTCCAATATTGAGATGAAGGACTTTCTAAAGTAAGAAGCTACAGTAAGTCCAAGCTAGGACTGAACTCAGGAGATCACCTTAAGGTACCTAACTCACATACAAGCATTTCAGATACTGCAAGAATAGAAACTGTGTAGTGTTTTCCCCCACACACTTAGTAGCTTCTCACTCATTTACAGTGAGAAACACAAGTTCACAGGAAAAGATCCCACACTGTATTAGTGGCTATAAAGGCTGAGTCTTCTAGAAGCTGCCCCAAATATTACAGCATGTGGAAGACATGAGTCTTACTCGTAAGTCACTGTCCACACTGAACACTGATGCCCACTGAACCCATAGTATTTTATAATTAATCCTGAGAAACTCAGGAGCCTCAGCACCCTACACCAAAACAGACCTTCATTTCAGCTTAGTCAGTTGAAAGCCCGTAGATAAGCTGAAGTAGAGAATTAACAGACTTAACATTGCACAGAGAGTTCATGGTAACCAGTATTGGGAGCCACTCTTAACAGCAGACAGCTATACTGCATTTAGCATACAGAGGGCAAGTATCATTAGCTCCCCCTAAACACTACATAAAAACACTCACCTAACAAAACAACCATGCTTCAAGTCATATCAAGTACAAAGACAGCATTTAAAGAGCAAGAAAATATTCCTAGAATTACCACATACTTTTTATGAGATCTAGCGCTTGAATGACATCATCTGTACTTTCATTTTCTTGCTCTTTGTCCACAGATTCCTCAGCTTTACAAGCTGAAGAGTTAAGCCTGTTATTCCAGAGTTTCCTCTTGACTGAAGATTTCTTCTGCATAAAACACATGCAGGTTTAGCTTCAGAGCAACATTTAAATTTATTAAGAAAACACAAACATACAAGTTGCAAGTCCAAGCTTGTCCAGGACTGTAAGTAAGACTACCACCTCCAACTTCTTCACATATTTCAAGCTTATATAAAATTCAATTATAATGGATGTTTTCTATAAGAACATCCCCAAATGTTTTCCTGAAGTACTCCAAAATTATTAATTTTAAATATTGTTACTAAAACAGTAAGCTTAGATTATATCACTAATTAGAGAGTTATATGCTTTTTCAGTTGAAGCTTCAGTACAAGTAGAAATAATTACACAGCTACAGGTGATTCTCATACCTCATTATACCTTCCAACCAGGCAACCTTTTGCAGAAGGCTGAATCATCTTAAGAGTTCGTCTTGGGGCAGCACTGCATGCAGTGTCTGTGAAGTACTTCTAAAGAAAGGAAACACTGCTTCAAAGGGTTGCCACACTTACTTACATAAACTAAAACTCAAGTTTACCATGTTGCCATTAGCATAATGGACTGTTCAACTCTTCAAGAAGAGATGATATTTTTAATCTACTTTAAAGTTTATGCAAAGAAGGGAATATAGTCTTTTACAACAGAGGTAATGTTATCAAGCCAAGCTCAGTCTCTACCCTCAGCCTTCTTAACAGAGCTTGAACAGGCCACTAGGCAGAGTACATGTAACTACATTTCAAGGCCAGTTGAAGTGCAGTATCACACATGCTACAATGAAAGCTCCCAAAGTCACGTTTGACAGGAACAGAAAGAAAAGGCTGCAATAGCAAGTTTATTTAGCATAGCCACATTGTTTTATTGGTGGTTTTACTGTCTATGAACACATAAATGGTATTCATTTATACACACTTCAGTTAACCAGAGTGAAGCCACAACTTCTTTGCTTGGATCCAGACAGGCTACTGTTTTGTATAAACAATATTTGACACTTTTCTTCTCATACATAAATATCTATTTCCTACACTAATGCTCTCTGATTGGGTTGGCTACATGGCCACCATGGGACAGCAAACAATGGCAGAAAACCAAGCAAAAATAACCAGAATACAATGCCATGCCAGCGTGAGAAAGTCACCGATCTACTCCATGCTTCGTATGACAGGAGCTCACCTTTCCCACGGTAGTTTCTGCCACCAATTACCCTGCTGTTGAACTGCAGGACAAATACTAACCACTGTGGGAACAGGAATCATACTGTGTCAAACACTGCTTGCTGCTATTGAGGACCAGCATTCAGTACACTCTGCCAAGGAACTACTGACTAATACTTGACTTAGCACATCACAATTAAGTATTTGAAAGTGCAAAAGAAAAGGCAAACTTATCAAAGACCATTTTCACTGATAAATTCTTATTGTAATCAATCTCTCGAGTGCTATTAGACTATATTATGTCATATTTTCCAGTTCCAGTTAAGGTCTATATTTAACTAAAAAGAAAAAAGAGTAAGTTCAGTATAACCTCAGGTAACTTCTAATCTCAGAAATAAATAAAAAAAAAATCTTTTAAGCTTTTCTATGATCTCAAGGCAAATAAGGCTTATTAAAGTGGTTTTGGAAAAAACCTACAGACATACAACAATACAACAATTGCAGCATGCTCAAACCAAGATGACTTCACCTGTAAGCTCACCACAACAGAACCCACTCCATAGAGCCCTATCACACGGACCAATCCAGTAACTGAACTGCAGCAGGCCAGCAGTATCTAGAAGCTTTAATACAGCAAGCTACCTCAGTCTTAAGCTAATACATCCTTGTTGTGTACTGAAGAGCAGTCATAAGCACATCTGCTCAAGCAGAATACAGCGTTCTCAAGACAAGAGAATTAAGTCAGGTGGGAGCACACTGCATTCTTCAAGTAGTTTGTGCCTTTAACAGCCCATTTCTAAGACATCACAGTGCACACTTTCAAAGACACCAAAGTTATTCACAACACAGGACTCGCCAACTTGTACCTTGCACTTTCTATTTTTGACATGCTCCTGCACTCCAGCAGCAACACATCAGAGCTCATACCTGCAGAGATCCAGACGGGTTCTCCATGTTCAGACTTTGTTTCATTTTGGAATTCATCAGATCACTGCAGAATAAAAAATAAAAAAAAAATTAGAATTCCTGGCTATGGCTAAAGCCGGAGTATTACGACTTCGCAAGCTCTTACAGCAAAACTAAGAACTCGGCCACAGTCACGCGGTTAGGAAGCTCCTTCAGCTCAGAGCCCCACGCGTTTTAGCCCTGCACCAGCAAGATACCAGAGGTCACCACGAGCTCGGCAGCTGCGGAGCCTTCCAACAGCCTTCCAGTAGCAGCCCCTCAGAAGGGCCGTATCTCCCTACCTGAAGTAACGCACGCCCAAAATGGCGGGAGACGGAGCCCCGCCCTCTGCGCCGCGCAGCCAATAGGAACGCGCGCCCGGAGCCCGCCAAGCTCCAAACGCAGAGCTTTCCAGCTCTGCTCTTCTCCAGTAGCATGGTGCCCCCACTTACCGCCGGCCGCTTGCACATAGGACACAGTAGAAGGCACGTAGCACCAAACGAACTACGCCTTTCCCGCCCGTCCTGCTCCTATAAGCAGCTCGGCCGATGCTGGTCCCTCCTCCGTCACGTGACCTGCTCGCCGCGCTCCGAGCCAATCGCAGGCCACGCCGGCCGCAATCAGCCTAGGGAGTCACGCCCCTGGCGGTGTGAGGGGATGGGCGGGAAGGTTTCATGTCAGGCAGGTGGGAGGTGGGGTGCGCGCCTTTGCACTGCAGTCCTACACCGTGCAGAGCACTGCACACGCTCCTGGCTATCTCATAGCTAGCCTTGGACAGCTTTCAGTGTCTTTTCCAGGCAGTATTGTGAAGCACAATTACAGAGAGAAATGGCAATTTAGCGTCCCACCCGTCAGTCATCTGCTTGGAAATAAACTGCATGGCACTTATGAGAATGTCTCAAGGGAAGTTATAGTCTGGCAAAGTAAAGACAGACTACAGAGAATGATGAATTAAATTGTTTAAACAAGTATAAGGAAATAAAGCTGATCTCTCTTGCATAAATTTGCTCAGTCTCCCACTGACCCATTAAAAGTTTCATTGTTCACCACATCCTTTGGCAAGTAATTCCAAAGCTCAAATAGCCATTGTCTGAAGAACCCTCACCTTCCACTTTTTTAAACTTGGAACCTGATTCCCATTGCTTCGCTTGATGTCCTCAGCCCTTGAACTGGAAAAGATAACAGCCAGTCCTTCCCAACCTTCTCTAGGCTGCTTTTGTCCATCCCCTCCAGCGCTACTCAGTAAATACAAAAGCTGTTATGTGTAAATGTCTGTCATAACTCTGAGATCCTTTTTCTTGAATTACAATCACTTCAAAACTTGCTATTCACCATGTAAAATTAAGACATTTTTTTTCCTGTGTGTATTCATTGACATTCATTGGACTTCACCGACTGCCATATTCCGCTGTTACTCAGTTCCATAATGCCCTTCTGCAGTTTTTTGGTCAGCCTTATTCCTGTTATATGAATAATGTGGTGTCATCCACAAACTGTCACCTCAGCAAGCTTTGTCTTCTATGAAGAAAATAAAAATGACATTTAGAAATGCCTGTCTAAATTACTATGGCTTTGTTACACTAGCAAAAAGTGCTTGTGCTTTTAAATTAGTTACTATTGTTTCCAAAATAAAATTGGAAAATTCCATGTTCCAAAGCACTAGCTGTTATACTAAGCTCTGATTAAGAAGTCTTTCCAGTGTTAAATTTCGTTTCAGAAAAATCTGGTTATGGGTAAAGCATACATACAGATAGAAATGTAAAACATAAATACGCTATAAAATATTGTTCTCTAAAAATGTAAACACTGTATATTTGAAATATATACAATGGAAAATGCTTTATATATAATGTTTAAATTACATACAGGCGTAACTTTACAGAAAAGCATAAATTTACAGAAAAGGAAAGGCATTTTCTGCCTATGATACAATATGTGCTATTGTGATACAAAATGCTAGTATTTTCAAGTGAAACCTATTTAAAGATTGTCTTTTCAAAATTCAATTTTTGTTTATAAAAAGTTTTCAGAAAAACAGTTCAGAAGTGGAATCATTGCTTTTGGAAATGTTGATAATTGGAAAGGGCCAAGGCAATGGGTGATGGCTCTGATGTGACAGTTCTGTTTGCTTTTCTTTTAATCTGTTCCTTGCTGGAGGCATGTGATCTGGAGTTTTATTACAAAGGTGCCACTCCTTCAGTTTATCCAGCTGAAGAACAAGTCCCATAATAAGCCATTGTGTTTCAAGAGTTCTCCTTCCTTTGAGTTTCTTTGTTTTGAAAAGTTTCTAAAGAATCCCTTCACTGTGTCAGAAGCAGTGGGAGCTCATTATTAACTTATTCGTTGATTAACTGTGGGAACCAGCATGATTATATTAAATATTAAAAACAAACAAACAAACTAACTAAAAAACAGACAAAAAGGTGTCTGTTTACTTTTTTTGGTAGTAATTCTCATTTCTGTGACTGAAGGTTGCATTTAATAAGAGGGTTTTTTATGCAAAAATCTGTCATATCCAATAGCAGTAGAATATAGACTTCTTCAGATGGAGGGCAATGTACTGCATTTCAACTTAAGTTTCATAAGAAAACAGAACTTGGTGTGATGATTTCTTATGACTATTTACATTTCAAGTGAGTGTGAGAAAACATGCCAAGGTTTCCCATATAGCTCAAGCATTTTGTCAGATTATTCATGGCAGCAGAGAATGTGTACTTTTTAGAGCTTTGATAAACGTTATCAGTTTTTACAGCACAGACTGTGCAGAAACTTCCTAAGCATTACATAGCAGAGCTCGCTGCAGGATTTGGACTTAGCTAGCTGAGTCCAATACTAGCAAAATCCCTCGAGACATTCAAGGCCAGGCTGGGTGTGGCTCTGGGCGGCCTGGTCTGGTGGTTGGTGACCCTGGACACAGTAGGGGGGTTGAAACTCGATATCATTGTGGCCCTTTTCAACCCAGGCCATTCTATGATTCTATGAAAATGGTATTTTATTTGATAGACATGCTGTGCTTTTCATCAAGGCCTTACTTGTAATTCACAGAAAATGAGCAAGCTTTAGGTTGCTTTTTTTTTCTTCTTTTTTTTTTTTTTTTTAATCTGCTACATTAACCACAAGTAAATTGCATGGTTATTTTATATTTTCTAAATTACTTTATGTAATAAAGTCCTTTATTACATACATATCATAAATGCTTTCCTATTTGTTACTATTTGCAAATAGGAAATACTGTGGTTGTTTTAGATGCAGAGAATCACTGTGGAGATGCTCAAGAGACTTGAGTACAGTGCTGTGCCTCGGGAACATGTGGATGTCTCATAAAAGGGTCCTGTGGAGAAAGCCTGAGGCTGGGTTTGGGATTTTTGGGTAAATAAACAGGAATTCTGGCTCTCAGGATCCCTTACTGCTGTTCTCTTCACCTTTCTGTCCAATAAAAGTGCCGTTTATTTAGCTGAGGGGATACAAGGAAAAGCAGGGAAAAGAATACAGGGAAAGCCTGGGCTGCAGCAATTTAATCACTGCTCTTAGTCCACGTCTTGCTCGGTTGCCATCTTCTGAGAGACTTGGCCCTGTGGCAGGTTTTGGGGATTCCTCGGAAGTCCGCAGGAGGCTCAGAAGGACACCGTGGGCATCCTGCCTGTGCTGAGCACCTCCTGCCCTGTTTCCACGCAGCTCCGATCCCTGCTTGCCGAGTGCTCGATGTGCCCAAGGAAATCCCCGCTACCATCCCCTAGGCGACAGCAGGTGGCAGCGTGGCCTTGCTTTGACCCTCCATAACTGCACTGTTCCTGTGGCACTGCCTTACCTATACGTAAGAACTTTGTGCGTCACCGACAAGTTCGTGATCTATCTTCTTTTTCCTGGCTTGATAATCATGGAAAGCCGTATTCTAATAAAACTCTGTCCAAAAAGGGGGTTTATATACACAGCATGATCCAAGCAGGTTTTCTATGGTGGCCACTGCTCTAAATTAAATCACCCCAGAGAATCTGTAATTTCTTTTTGTCTAGTAAAAGAAAAGACTGTCCTGCAAATAGTGATTAATAGTGCTTCAGAGTGGAAAGATTAAAAGAAAAATCTCTGCCTCTTCTGAATTTTTGTTTAGTTAAGTACTGTGTGAGTCACTAAGACGTCCCTTAAAAGATGGTTAGGTCCTAACCTCACTGGTATATTTACCTTAAAAATGTATCATTTGTTTAATGCTTTAAGATTTAAAAATGAATCATCCTCTATAAAGGCTAGGAGTTGATTCATCTAAAGCTAATTCCAATTCTGTTGATTGCCAGTATTTATAATACTGTTTACAGACTCAATAATTAAAACATGTTTCAAATATTACTCTTATTCTTGCAAGCATCTGCTGAGCAAACACAAAAACTCATTTGGAACAGGACTAACATTTGCCAGCCCACTGTACCAGCCTAATAAAGACAAATGCATTTGCACAGCACTGAGAACATAAGTTAAAGGTAACACAGCAAAGCAACAAGTAGTCAATTGACTTTCAATATCAAAGCATTTTCTTTAGTGGAATTTGATTCACAGGTTTATGTACAAATTGCAGGCAGGGACTTTTTCTTTTAATGTGCATTTCAGACATTCTCAAAATAAATGCTAAAGTTTTAGAGATGAGATGTACCTCCTACAGTAATACTGAAGCTGCTAACCTCGGAAATGACCACCATTCTCACAGAGGTAATTCATTATCTGTATGCCAATACTTGGGGATGCTATCTTCTCAGCTAATGCACTGGCAAGCTTTTGTTATTTCTGACATCACGGCTGCACATACTCAGCACTCCTAAGCAAGTAAAAAAAATCACGAACTGGACAAGCACAAAATAAAAAACACATATAACTATCTGTATTATATATATACACAAGTAATTATTAAGATGGAACAAACCTAGCAACATAGTATGTACAACTCTGCCAAAGTTAAGGATCAATATCTCCCTTACCCAAGGATGTACAATACATTTTATGACCAGAGGCGGGACACAAGGAAGAGATGAATGAAGCCTCAATGCTGTAGCAATAGCTGTGAGGTGGATATACAGTTATCCACAGCATGCTGTAGGGAATGCTTTCCACATGAAACATAGCCATTTCTCTACAAAAAAGCATTCCTGTTATGCTCTAGAAACTAACGTTTGCTTATAACAAAAAAAAAAAAAGCAAAAAAAGGCAGAAAAGAGAGAGAGTACACTCTTAGAGTATATGAAAGAGTTTCAATTGCCACTAATTTGTCTTGTTTGAATTATAAAGGAATACTAATTTATTTTTGTCTGATGCATAAATATTTGACACTGAATTAATCATAGTTCTGTTTTTGAAGCCAGCCAGCAGCCTCGGGGCTGATACTATTTCTAACATATGCAGCCAGTACAATGCAAATAGTAGGTATAAACACAAAGAGATCAGACTCCATCTCATCTCTTCCTACCTATGTCCAACCTTTTAAAAAAACAGAACTAATTATTAAGTTGGAAATCAAAAGCATAGGCATTAGAGTACAATCTTGCCCACATGTTTATGGGTAACCATTTAATTCTGCAAACAGGAGCTAGGATCTGAAATCACACTGATTTTGGAAACAAGCGAACAAGCAAACTAAAAACAATAAACAAACACAAAGTTGTATAACTAGAAAGAGGCATAACAATACACAATTAGCTGGTCAAGAGATTTACAGATCAGTAACATTTAACTGTTTGTTTTACTAGGTCTTAACTCCCTCGTCCATTCAGTAGAAATGTTACTGAAATAATAGCGTGTATTATTTTAACTAAGGTGTTGATGTATGATCTTTCTACTTTTTTTTTTTTTCCTACTGTATGAATGGTGTTTTTCTCTACAATATGCTTTTTTCCCTGCTACATTTTTTCTACTTTATGAGCTTCACCATTGTACACGCAATGGAGAAAAAGAAGCACAGTGATATAAAAGTAGGACAAGACAGCTATTACTCATGGCTTTATTAGGGCAGATATTTCTGTGTGTATATTCACCCATATAATAAACACACTTGAACTGGTTGGTGTACTACTTTGTGTAAAGATCGTCAGGATATCTTTACTAACCCGTGATTAAGGAGAAAAATATCCTTTGCTAAGCATGGCAATGGAGAGGGCAGCTGGAATCACTGGGCTGGAAGAAAGCTCCTTGCTTTCTCCTCTGCAGGCAGGCAGGGTGCCAGTTTCTCAGAGAGCAATCCCTCTCAGAGCCGTGCTGCTGCACCAGGCCTGTTGTGTGTCAGAATGAGGATTGCAGGCCAAGCATGACTCAGAGCTCAGAATAGCAGTGGACACAGCATAGGGCGAAACGCAGCATGGGGTGGCACAGAAAAGCAAACCGCTTCAGTTGAGCAAGAGGGAATCTAAACACAGCTCTCACTAAGGCTGGGCTGATGTTTTAGCTGAAAAAGGTGGGCATTTTGAAACAGTCCCAGCAATCTAGAGCTCATGTGTAATGCTGCTGGTTAGAGACCATGCTTCTACCTCCACTCACAGGGTTATTTTCTACAGGCAATGCCATGAGGAGTGAACGGCAGGCTGCAAATGGGTGAAAAATGGCCTGCTTCTGCTCTGTTCAGAACGAGAGTGTCCTGGGTCACGCCTGCAACAGGGAAGGCAAGATGGAGGTTTGACTCAGAAGACTTGGTTTGTGGTGGCTAAGGACGAGAGCTAAGGGCTGAGGCATGACAGCTCCCTGCCAGAGACGGACAGGAGGAAGGAGTCAGAGGGAAAGTGTGTGAAGGAGAGCTGAGCCAAAGGGAAATAACCAACAGGAAACGGAGAGAACAAAAGAGACCAGCACAGCCAAGTCACAGCAGGGGAAATAAAAGACTGACATTTACTGGAGTTTATCAGTCCAGACAGCCAGTGCCTGCACTTGCCTTCTGCTTGTAATCTTTCCTAACACCATTTCTGTTCTGATGAGTCATGGACACTGCCAGAGGGAATGTGGAAGGGGTGCCTTCAGCCCAACAACATACTTTTTGGCTGCAGCGGTGGTACAGGTGTGAAACAGTAGGTCACTGCCAGCCCCGGTTCAGCGCAAGGCAAGCCTGAGGCCTGTCAGAAGCAGTCTACTTCTGGGCAATGCTGAGGGGGAGGCTTGGCTTTTCTACCCCATATCGCTGGGTAGAAAAGAGGAATGGACAGTCAGGAGCCAGCGCACAGCGTAGAAGGTGACCCTTATGCCCACACCTATGGGTGTTACCACTGAAAGGAGCAATTGGGAATGTGAACTGTGTGCCTTTGCTTCTCCTGTGGCAGAGGAGACGAGAGATAGGCGGTGCACCTTTTCTTCTAGCATGGAAATAGAAATGCCTATTTTTATTCAAGGATTAGGCTCGGGTCTCTGGAATAGCAACAAAAAAGCGAGCAGCCTTCGTATGGGTGCACCTCAGCCACACACATTCACTGCTGCAGAGCCACGCTGGAGGTGAGCACCATCTGGTGCCTCGCGGTCAACTTCTTTTAACACGTGCAGTTTACTTTGTGCACACATTCTGAACTGAACCCAACACTCGGCGAGTGAGATAAAACAAAAGCAGCCACCCCGATACGAAGACCACCACACGCCTCATAGAGCCCGCCTCCCTCTGGCAGCTCCCACCGCGCGGTGTAACGGGTGGTCGGTTCTCCCCCCGGCCCAAGTGCAGCGTTCAGCAACTCCATCCGGGTCCTCGTCCCTCAGGGCACGTGGGGCAAGAGGGCAGAGACACGGGGCGCCGGGGGGACAAAGGAGCAGGCAAGAGCCGCCCGGCTTCTCGGCGTGCTGACGGCTCGGAGGAGCCCTGCCGCATTTGTTGTCTCCTCTTTATTTCTCACAGAAGCGAGTGTCAGCGGCTAACGAGGCTGCCGCGGAGCCTTCCGACACGCATCCCGGATCCCTTTCCCCCGCGGATCCGAGCGCTTGGTACGCGCCGGCCGAGCACGCCTGCGCAGTGCGGGCAGGGCGGCACCTGTGTGACTCAGGCGCTGCCATTTTGAGCGCTAGCTCCTGCCGCGCGGCTGCCCTCGCCCTTCGCTCCTGTGCCGACAGCCAGGCGCAGACCGCGGCGCTCCCGCTCGCTCCTGCCGTCGCCTCCGAGGACGTCCCAGGGTCGCCTGGGCGAAGAGAGCCCTCGTCCTCCTTCGGGCTGTCTCCGTCCTCCGCCGCCGTTCCGGCGCCTCTATGCCCGCCGCCCTCCTTGGGAGCCGCTAGCGCAGCGACCCGCCGCCGTCTCCTCCTCCTACCGTTGCTGCCGCCGCCGTCGCCTCTTCCTCCTTCTCCTCTTCCTCTCTCCGCCACCATTTCCCCACTCCCCGGCACCGGGGCGCTGAGCTAGACTATGGGGACCAGGCTGGGGCTGAGCAGCGGCAGAGCGGGCGGCCCGGTCACCGTGTCCACTGCGGCAGGGATGGGGGGGCTTGGCGGCTTGGTGGCTTTATCTTGACATGGCTCCTCTCCGTGCTGCTAGCAGCGCCGCCTCCTCTGTCCCTCCTGCGCCCGCCGGCTGCGGGTAGCGAGCGAGCCACGGCCCTGGTCTCTTGTCTGAGTCTCTCAGCCTCTTGCTTCAGTTAGGGGGAAATTGGGGGAGGAGTTCCTTTCTTTTCTGTTTTTTTTCTTTGTAAGGAGAGGAGGGGGAGATTTTTTTCCCCTGTCTTTAACTTGGTCCGACGAATTTGCTAACCTCCAACCTTTAAATCCCTGCTAATCTAATCAAACACCTCGGGGGGCAAAATGTCTGGAGAGAGAAGGAAAATAACCTGATAATTGGAGATTTGCTTTTTTTGGGGGGGAAGGGTGTTTGGGAGGTTTAAAATCACAACCTAGGCTTGTGATTAAAAAAAAAAAAACCTCGCCAAAAAAAAAATTGCCACTGAAATCTGCTTGGCAAGAAAAGCGGAAGCAAAACTCTCCATGTTTTCCAAGTCGTGACCATGAAGTGAGAGGAGGAAGCGTTGCGCTACTGTGGGTGTGCCAGGCCCCGGGCACGGGCCGCCTGCTATAGCCTCTGCCGCCTTGCATAGGGAGGCTCAAGGAGAAGCAGGGAGCATTGGTCATGCACAGCCTCGGCTAGCCGAGTGCGCTGCTGGCACAGCAGCAGCAGAGAGAGAAGGATCCCCCGGGGGTCAGCAGCCCAGGGAGCCTGTGGGGCATCGGGGGATGTAGGGCTCTCCTGCTGGGAAGGAGTCAGGGTTTGGGGTGTCCGTTTGGGTGTTAGTCTCTAGGTGAGATAATACTGTCTCTTAACCCCTGCCCGCTTCTCATCGGTGGCTGTCATGCTCTCTCTTCCCTTTGGCAGCAGAAGCCTCAGGGCAGTGATGTGCCCGATGATGAGCAGGATGAAGTTAGAAATGACTCTGCTGTTTTTTCTCTTTGCTTCCCTTCAAACCAGCACTGTGTTGTTGTCTGTAGTTGATTTTGTTCTTGTTGGCAGAGAAATGTCATACCTCCCAGGATGCGCGCTCCTCCTTTGCACCCTTTTCTCTGCCGTCCACCAAGTGTAATCGTTGTGAAGGGTAAAAAGCAGCACAGCAATAGTGGGAATCTGAGAATAATAATCAGTAGAGTCATGAATCTGGCTGGGGTGAAACGCAGTTTGTAATACCAGCTTCATTTTTTTTGTAAGCAGAGCAGAAATAACCCCCCCCATGGATTGGGTTTGTGCCAGTTGCTTTTTATTGTACACATAAATTGTGATAAGATTTGTTTTTTCCATTCTCGCCCACTTATTCCTGCAGCCAAACTGTTAAATTTTTTGTTGTTGTTGTTAAAAATTCTTAGTTTTTTTCTTGGTTTATGGTCAAACCTCTTGTCCAGCCATGGCTGGGCAACTTCTTATTTTGTTTCTTGACCCTTCCAATATGACATTCCCATAAAATACTGCCTGAGGTGCGGTTTTGGGTTGCACTTGTGTTTTTTATCTATTCAGTCATATTAGCAGGAATAAAATGACTTGTTTCTGTTGTACTTGAGTCTTACGAAAAAGTGCCCATAGTTTAGCGACAGTTTCCAAAGGCTTTAGTACCACCTATATAACAAAATGGGGGACCCAAACTCCCGGAAGAAACAAGCTCTGAACAGACTTCGTGCTCAGCTTAGAAAGAAAAAAGAATCTTTAGCTGACCAGTTTGACTTCAAGATGTACATTGCCTTTGTGTTCAAGGACAAGGTAATTTGGTTCTTGTTTATCTGGTTCTGTGTTGCAGTGCAAGATAACTATGCTGGGCCAAGTCTTTTATCAGTAGTTTGTTCCCTTGAATGCTTTATGTCTTTTTATTGCTCATTGATATCTGCCTAGTTCTTATTTACTGTCAGTTTGGCTTTCCTTTTCCTGCGTTTGTAGTTCTATAATCCTGAGGGTGCTAATGCATTATTAAATAAGTTGATAGCTTCTGTGTTGGAGAAGTACAAGTTATGTTGTACTTTGTTCAGCTTTATTATAGTCTGAGTTGTATAATTGTTTGCTGTGAAATGGTTCAGTTAGGAAACGAGACCTGACTGGTGCAATTGACAAAGCTACTGCACTTATCTGGTTAAAGCAGAAGGGAGAACTTGGCAGCTGAAGGGAGCGGCTGTTAAAGGCAGTGTTGCAATGGCCCGAGGATGTTGGCGTATGTGAAGCTGCCTCCCCTTTTCTGAAAATAGGGGGGAAAAAGAGGAAGTCTGTTCACTCAACTGTTTTGTAGAAGGCTATTGGAGGCTGTAAATGTGAGCCGAAGTGGGAAACCCATTGGCGTTCTAATGTCAACTCAGAGCCAGAATTGTAAGATTTTTCTGTCCACAGAAGGAGAGGAAAAGTAGATGCTCAGAGTAACATACTGAACAAATTGACTGAGTGAAGATGGAAGCAAATTACAACTAAATAGACAAAATAAGGAAACACATGTACATGAGCACTAAAACTGTTTAACTAAATGTATATTTCTTTACATTTGGTAGAAGCTACTTCTCTGTAATGAAGACTGTTCTCTGGACTTCATTTAAAAAATTCCATAAAATTGTTGTGTCCAGTTTGTTCAATTCTTGTTCAAACCCAGCTTTCTTTAGTGTGACATAGTTTCTGGGTATTGTCTCTATTGCAGTGAGACTGCTGAGTGAACTTGCTTGTATTTAAAGGACAGTTCATTCTTTTTTCCTTCTGTGTTACTTCTCCTAGTAGAAGATACCACTATTTCTAAAGAAATACAAGTTTAATCAGTGATAACTGGATTTTTTTAATTGGTGGGGTTCTAATAGGCCAGTCTCCCCATTGTTAACAAACATCAAGGTGGAAAGACTTAACCAGGTTTACTTGACTGGCAAATAAAAGCTTGTGGAGGACCTTGTTGGTCAGCCTGAAGTCATGCGTTCTGCATGATGGAAGTTCAATCCTAGCAGTGTCTAGGTAGACTCTTGATATTTGATCCAAAAGATGTCTGCATTTTCTGATTCAGCTCTGATTTGTGTCCAGGTCTTAACTGGGGCCTTATACATGAATACTAGTAGAAAATTATGAAGTCTGAAATAAATTAATTACAAGTACCTAGAAATGAGTGTAACCTTAATGCAATGTGTATTTTCTTTTACAGAAGAAAAAGTCAGCGCTTTTTGAAGTGTCTGAAGTGATACCAGTCATGACCAATAATTATGAAGAAAATATTCTGAGAGGTGTGCGGGATTCCAGCTATTCTTTGGAAAGTTCCTTAGAGCTTCTGCAGAAGGATGTAGTACAGCTTCATGCACCCCGCTACCAGTCTATGCGCAGGGTAGGGTTATACTTCGTGCTTGCTGAGTTGTACTACTACTTGTGAATCTTGATGCTAATCCTGCTTCCCTATTTTCTCATCTGCTGCTGCCTGAGAGTTCTGAAGGGTTGCTTTTGTGGGGTCTAGTTTGAAGGGTAACTTAAAATTATAGAATTGCTCAGGTTGGAAAAGACCTCCAAGATTGACAAGTCCAACTGCAACCCTACTACCCTAACAACTCTCTGCTAAATCATGTCCCTGAGCACATCCAAACAGTTTTTAAGCAGTCTAGGGATGGTGACTCAACCACCTCCCTGGGGAGCCTATTCCAGTGCTTAACCATCATAGAACTTAGCACATGCTTTCTGAAATTCTGTTTAAATCTGCAGTGCCTGTGCTTTATCTTAACGTGTCTCATTGAAATATGCCTTGGTAGTTTTTTGCTGGCATTTGTTAATAGATACGTACTGAAACAACTGTATACATATAACTAAATGGTTTTGTTAGATGAATACTGGAAAGCAAATAACTTTTCCTAGGAATAATAGTTCTCCTGAAGCTGGAACTTATATTGACTGGATACTTAAAACTCACTGGAGGGTGAGGAAGATTATAGTTCTTTTGAGTAAAACAAATGGGAAAAAAAAATCCACACAAACAAGATAATAAGTATCACCTTTTAATTATAAGGCTGTAGGCAAGTTGCTTATTTGTATCTGCTACTAATGGAGAGACTTAAGTACAGAACCCTACCATTTGCAGGATGTGATCGGCTGTACCCAGGAGATGGACTTCATTCTTTGGCCTCGTAATGACATTGAGAAGATAGTCTGTCTCCTGTTTTCTCGGTGGAAGGGATCTGATGAACCCTTTAGGCCTGTTCAGGTATGGTTTTTAACTTATATATCTGGGGATGGGAAAGAAGGGACTAGACAGGAGGAAGAAGGGAAGGCTTAGGCTTAATACTATCTTTGCTTAACCGTGATAAGGTCTGTGACTTCTGTGCATGTGACAAAGTGTACCAGTTGGTTTTACTTATAAAACAGTCTTCTGAGTTCTGCTTCATGAATGTGATCTTAGCATGAAGAACCTTTTCAAATAGCATATATAGATAGATACATAGTCTCAGTATTTCTAGTAACTAATTCAACATGGCTCTTCTCAGTACAATGTAATCTTTATCTACATACGTCATTAAGGTTCTTTGAGTACCCCGAGTTGCTGTATTTTGTAAATGGCAGCAGATCTAAAATAGGTGGGATTATTGCATTGTAGTTTTGCCTTGAAACGAACAAATTTCCAAGATTTCAAAGTAACTTCAGTTGCAATAGTAAGTTATTGACAGAAATGTGCTGTACAGCTTATGCACAGATGTTCTGTTAGAGTAAGTTGAATTTTTTTTCTTATGTAGGCAGTTAGAGTTGCACCTTGGTTTGAATTATAAATGCCATTGGAATGAGTCTAGGCAGTTTAACTTCTGTGCCAAGACTAAAGCGTGTACTTGTTGCTAAGTTTCCTGACTTTTTTTTTTCTCATAGATGAGAAAAGGAAAGAAACGGCAGTGGGTTGTAAAGCCGCAGATCGAGTGAAATTAATTGATTATACTTGCATTTTTAGCTTGGTAAATATTTCCCTTCCTCACACAATGCAGGCCAAGTTTGAGTTTCATCATGGTGACTATGAAAAACAGTTTCTGCATGTTCTGAGCCGAAAGGACAAGACTGGAATTGTCGTCAACAACCCTACCCAGTCAGTGTTTCTCTTCATTGACAGACAGCACTTGCAGGTAAGCTTACTCTGTCCCTTCTTTTCTGTGCTACCCAAAGTGTGGTTTAGGAGTGTCTTACTCATCACATGCTTTTTCTTCTCAGGAATGCTAGTGACTTGTATTGCAAAATATCCATGTGGAAAAGCTGATTGTGCGTTCGTGCTTGCGCTTCAGCTCTTAGAGGAAACATGCTATAAATAGTATTTGCGCATGCATGAGCTATTTACAGGGTAGGGAGCTGGCTGCGCAATTCTGTAATTTTTAATACAAAAACATAAAGTTCTGAAATAGACGTAAGGATTTTGGAGACATTAAAGTATTGGCTGAGTTTGTGTGATATTACCAAAATGGGTGGAGGGGAAAATGAACAAAATGAGAAGATTTTTAGGTATTCAGAGGTTTTTGTTTAGATTGTGTGCAAGACAGTGGCTTTTAAATGCCTGTGTTCTGCCACAAACATGCTGTTAATTGCGTTGAGTCTTCTGAGCGTCTGCCTATTAATTTTGAGTTGACTTGCATGTTTAATTGCTTTTCTTTGTGTTTTCTTTGCCTGTAGACTCCAAAAAACAAAGCTACAATCTTCAAGTTATGCAGCATCTGCCTGTACCTGCCACAGGAGCAGCTCACTCACTGGACGGTTGGTACCATAGAGGATCACCTCCGTCCTCACATGCCAGAGTAAGGTACTGGCCAGCAAAATGGGGAAGATCACAGAATGCAGCAGTGAATTTTCACTTTCCTCACCACTTTATTCTTTCAGGATTTAGAAGAAAATGGACTCATGTTCAGAACACTATACATTGTGAAACTTGATCATCCTGGATTTTTTTTTTTGTCATTTGTATCTCAGAACTTTAAAATTTTTTTGGTTGTTTTCTGCATGGACCTTGTGAAAGAGAGGATGCTTTGCATACTTCTGCACTGCATCAGCATCTTACTAAAATGTGAAATGAAGGGACTGTACACTGAAACAAATGTATCTGAAAGCACAAGGTGATCATTTGTGGTGGTGTTCCCATTTGTGCTGGTCATGTCCCCAACATCTGTGTTAACCATCAGTGTTTGGAGGGTGAGAAGTGAATGTAAAGGGTTTAAAAGCCTTACAGCTTAGCTGTTAATGATTGTATCAAAGAGTACTATCAGATTCATGTTAATGAACAGAAAAGTGGCTATTACAATAGGAGGTAAATGTGGGAAAGATTTTGCTCTTCTTTTAAAGCAAGGAAAAAAAAGCATCTCATTTAATGTGTAGGCATCTCTTGCCTTCTTTTTTTTTTCTTTTGCTGGGCCATGTATGAGTTTACTGGCACTTTCATTTTGCATCTCTTTCCCCAAGTTGCTGTATAACTGTATGAAAGTATTCTTTTGAGTTGGATGCATTTATACAGATGAGGCAGGCCTGGAGTCTGAAGTAGCTAAAGCAGCTAAAAATAAAATAAAACAATAGCTGCAGAAACAATGTTGGTAGAGGATTATTTTTTCTTGAGAGTTGAGACTTGTAGACTTGCTGGTGAACTGTGCAGGAAATACTGGTTTCTAAAACATTTCTTATGAAAAACCTGTTGAGGTTTTTTCTTTTGGAATAGACATTATAAAACAATGTAAGATAGTGTTTGGAGTGTCAAAAGTTGGTTCTGATAGAACATTAAGATTGTGCAATGAAAAAAGAAAGACTACTGTATAGTTTTGATGACAAAGAAGGTTTTGATTAAGAGTTGAGTACTTTACTGGAGTAAAACTGTATAAGCCTGCTCCCTTTGAATAAAGCTAGTGCTTACCTGTTTAAAACTTGTATTTAGCTTTCGTTTGAAATTGGAAAAAAAAAATTGGAACTTAAATAAATTAGGTGAAAGACAACTGTGTTCATTCATGGAAATCCTGTGAGTTTTACCAGTGTCTTACCTTTTGACAGTGTCACCTGTTGCAAGCATTAAAAAAAAAAAAAACAAACTGTAAAAATGATGTTACGATGAACATAACATAGTGGTAAAGGTTTTCTTTTTAGTAAATAGGGAAAATGTTTACTATGGAAAAGCAGCTGTTGGAAATCACAGAATCACTGGCATACTAGTGTATGCTACATGGGTATTTTTACTTCTTTGGTCATAATATCCTACAGGTTAAACTGGAACAGTCCAGAAAAACATTGCCTGAAAGCTGCATGCCTCGCAAAGAAATCGTACTGAAATTTCTGCTGTATAAAACACCAACCAACGTATCTGCAGGTAGTGCTTAGTTTCCCAACTTAGTTATACCATCGTCATGTCTGTAAGAGTGTAGTTACCTTGATCAATGAAGCAAACATCTTCAAAGTTCCTGATGCAAAAAGTCAGTAAAACAACTTCAAAAAAACAACAACAAAAACCTTCAGTGTTGGCCTAGTTGGATTTGTACGGTTATTTGTACAGTGTCAATCCTGGCATGATCCTTAATTTATAGTCTTCTGTAATACATGAGAAATGAATTCACTTTAGTTGCTTTGACAGTCTTGTATGGGTTGCAGAAGATGCTCTGGTTATTTGTTTGTTCTTTGTGATGATGATCCCAGAGTTAAATGCTTTCATGGGAGAAGAATGTAGATGTATAATACTGATTCTGGTAAGTGATGTGTTCCACACAGCTAACAAATATATTTTTTGCTGTGCTGTCAGATGGAGTTGATGCACTTCTGCCTTTTGTAAGTAGTCCAGATAAAGGGAAACAACAGACTCACGGGCATGAAAATCTCAGTGTGTAGGAGTTCATATCATTGGTCATGTAGAAGAAGGCATCTTTCTCTGCCTGCAGAATGACTTCAGTGGAAAAAGATCAAGTTTGATGTTACTGTACTCTTAATGGATCTTCTGGTTTAATGTCAGCATTATTCTGCTAGCTTCTGTAGCAAAAGAAAAGCACTTTTGGAATCAATGAAATCAATACCTTGCTTATGGTTTCAGGCCCTCTGTCATAGTGATGGGGTTCTTCAAAATGTAGGTTTAATCTCACAGTACTCATGCTTACAGAGTGTAGTTTGTGTAAGCCTAATTACTTTTTTTTGCTGGGGATGTGTGTGAATACATGAAGGCCTCTCCATATCTCTCCTGTACTGAGGACTCACATCTGGATACAGTACTCCAGGTGAGGTCTCCCCAGTGCAGAGTAGAGGGGCAGGATCACCTCCCTCTCCTTTCTGACCATGTTGCTTTTGATGCATCTTGATCCAAAGATATGGTTGCCCTTCCAGGTTGCGAGGGCGCGTGTTCAGCTTGTGCTCTTGCAGCTTAGAAAGCAAGCTGTGAACTGCATGTTGTACGTACTCTTCTGTAAACTCTACAGGTTTCCTTGCCCGTTTCTGTTTTGCTGCCAGGAGAACAGTTTTCTTGTGCTTGTCATTTGCTGAGTCAGTAAGTTATGTCTAGTTAATGAAATCAGTTTCATATTAAGTCAGACTCTCAGGGTTGCATAAAAAGTGGTCTTTTTAGTCATTTTGGGGTTTTTTGCTTCTCAAATGTGAGATTACTCGAATGCACTGCTAGAAGATTCACTTAAGATTGTTTTAAAGTTCCTGCCAGTAGTATGAAAGTTATTAAAGTCAGGAATTTATAGACTACCTGTTTCATGTATCTAAGTACAGACATGGCATAGATTATTCTCTAGCATTAGACTAGAAAAGCTGCTTCTATTTTCAGTTTTGCAGTTAGGCAAAGCAGAAAAACAGAAACTGCATAAGCCTACAGATTATGGGAAAGCTTTCTGGAATTAAGTAATGAGAAACAGCTATAATCAAATTTTGCAAAAATGAGAAAGTTTGTCTGCTAAAGTTTTGAGGCACACAGAATACTACGAAAACTACAGTTCCATCTACACCTCGGGGGGGATCTACTTTGTGTGTGTGTGTGTTTGTGTTTTTTTTTTTTTTCCCTGCAGCATATATGAAACAGAATGTCCCTCACAGATGATGCACAGGAATAGATAAATCAGCTTGCTTCAGTTAACCTGCAGAGCAAGTGATAGGCAAGTGTAATTTTTGCATGACTGACTGAAATGGTTTTTAGGGCTGAAGATATCTATGACCTAGTTTTTCTGCTTGGAGAGTATTTACATATGGGAAGGGCTTGTAATTTGAGTGCAATTGCTGTATGCTAAAGCCATGCTGAGCCTACGGCATCTGCTCTACAAGCTGCTTTTCTGGGCTCCTGAAAAACTATGTGAGCAGCTACTGTTTGTTTTAAGCAGAAGAATGTTAAAGATACAGCCTCCTACTGCAGTGATACAGCCCAGGTAGTAGTGTTTCAGCAAGCAACAGTAGGGATTTTTCAGGATAGTCAGTGCTTTCCTTTTGGTAAGAGCTTCCAGGTAACTTGCTTGTTAAATGAGAACTGCACGTAGTGCAGTGTCCCACAGCTGTGGCTACTTGGGCCCATGGGATTTAGTAATGGCAGTCATTCAATGAATGCACTGTAAGATCACAAAGGCAGTAACTGTCATCATGTTGTCCCTGAACTCTAAGGAGTGAAACAGGAATCAGAGTCCCTCTTTCTCCATACCCATGGAGAATGAGGTAACAGAGAGGTTTGGGGGTTTCTGTTTCTACTGATCAGATGATTTCTGCAAACAGAGCGAAGTTGTGAAATGGCTAATGATAAAGTGCAAGCAGAAGTTCTTACACATCTCCTGGCAGTGGCTCAGAGCCAGTCAATGCAGCAGAACAGAATTTAGCTGCTGTTCAGTGCAGTTACTTAACAGCCTAATTCTAATTCTGTCCCCTTCCCGTTTCCTTTAAGTGGCTTGCCAGTTTCAGAGTTGTAAACCAACTAACTCGTAATTAAATTGGCAGAGAAGCCTGGGTGAAGGTGTTCAGCCCTTTGTGGCAGGTGGCTTCAACTGAAAAACCAGCAATGAGTCCTGATGGGGTACTGCTGAAACAGGTTTAACTTCCTTATTCTCCCTTCTATTCAGTTTGCCATTGACAAGTTGCCTCTAATCAAGAGTTGGAATCCTTAATGACAAAACCCTCCTCACAGCACTTTGGCTGCAATTGGTTTTTGTTCTGCTTAGCATCTGGGCTCTTGGCTTTAAACACTGCGAGGAATGATTCTATGTTGATTCCTTGTTTTTCCAAGGGATCTGTTATGCAGAGTTCCACTGTGGCACAAATACTCAGGTGTCAGTCTGAATGTATTGATGCAACAGCCAGTAATAATGTGAAACCAGCATGAAACACTTAGCTGGCCAGTATATTGCATACAGTGGGAAGCTGCAGTTGCTTTCAGAGATAAAGATGAACTGTTCCATGATGTGTCAGTCCACTATTTAAAAGTTTGATCCTATGAAAGGTGAGATCTTTAGAAATGTAGGAATATTGTGTAGGTATTTGATGTGTTGGAGAAAAAAACAAAACAAACACCAATGAACTCCACAATATGGGATGGACAGTGTCATCTGTAAGGTACAATGGTTACAAGTGTCAGTTACTGGATACGTGATTTCTTATACAAATACGATGAGATCGTCTTGCAATGCTTGTCACTTTATTTGCTTGTAAGGGAATTATGCCTAAATCTGCAGTGATAGAACCAGGTCAACCCCGCAGGAGATCTGCTTGTTCTGATGCCAGCTGGAATCACGTGCTATTCGTCATTATTATGCTAATTATTTCTCATTCTTTGCTTTCAGACCTAGCTAGAATAAGATGCAGATTTTCTAACAGGCAGGTTTAGTGTGGAAGCAGCAAAAGAACACTTCAGAATTGAAGTTTGACACCTTATTCCCAAAGTAAGCAATCTTAATGGTAACAATTCCTTCAAAGGCCTTAAACTCTGTTATTTTGTGAAGTAAATTATCAGTGCTGTTGCTGATGGAGGGCTAAAAGACAAGGCTGTCTTAAAATAATGATTTTAATGAACTGCTTCTGAAACAACTGGTCAGTGTGTTAGTGATGTCCCTCTTATTAATTAGGCAGCACTGAAATATCGTGTACCTTATGACAGACTATTCTGTTACAAGGGAGAAAAGAATTGTAATTTCAGGAAGGTTTCCCTCTCAGCCTGCAACTGTCCTTGCCAGGCTTGAATAGGAACACAAGGATACTATTTTCTTGTTGAAGTTTGCCATTTCTAATTTGCCTGGGCACCTTTCAATTGCAATTATGTAGATATGATGAATGCTATGTGATAGAATGAGACCATTTAACTGAGGCAACCAGTTTTGATGGAGGGAAGGTGTTAAATTGCACTGGGGCAGTTATTACACAACTGCAGAGTCGCCCAGGCATGCAGCGAACTGAAGTGTGTTCTGAATCTTTCAGGACGCAAATTCACTGCCTCTGTCATTCTTAACCCAGTCTCTTGCTTCTGATAATAGTCAAAATAGATGGTAATTGGTCTGCACAAACAAGTGATATCATATAGTCACTGAATCTTCAGTTTTGAGAATGCACAAAAAAGTTTGAAACGCATGGAATGTATATGCAGTCACAAAGCTGAAATCACCAAAGACTGAGCTTGTATAACAAAAAGAACCTTGCGTGCACTTTATCACTGTATACTAACTTTTCACATCTTCCACTAGAGCAAAACTAAGGGCATGGTTTAAATAAACTTGCACTGTGCATTTGGCATTGCTATTTTTCTTGCAGTGTGGTAGATGACAGGTGATCCTCTGCAAGGCTGTTTCAGGAAAGCAGTTAAACCTGTCAACAGCAGTGCAAGAGGAGACGAGACTTAGCTGATGAAACAGTATTCTATCACATTCAACATGTGTCAGACAGCCTTCAACTATGAGCCTGCCACAAGGCTTTCAGAAATCCCTTTCACATGCTTCTGAGTCTCACCTGTTGATTTTTTAAAAATAGACATAATTTTAGTTAAGAGTTGGAAAGCTCTCATACTGTAGCTGAACATTCACAAACAATCAATGAGAAAATAAATTTCTTGGGTGAATTGGTGTATACCTGTTCCACTGCACCCACTCTCAGCCACTCTGTCCTAACAAACTTATTTGAAATAAAGAAATAAAAGCCTTTAAAAAGGCAGTTTCAGAAAGCTTTATTGAAAAGATTTGAATGTTACAGCATCGGTGAACTATGCTTTGTATTAACTTGCTTCACACTATCCATAACGTGAAACTAGTTGCTTATAAGTACCCTTCACCACCCTCCTACAGCATGGTTAGTAAGCATACACTGTAGTGTGTGAATGCAACAGTCATAAGCCTGGAGGGTGGATTGCTTACTCACATGGCTACAATCACAGCAAAAACAAAACAGATCCTTTAACACTGTCATGTTAGTAAACCATGCTGCTGTTCCAAAAGCTTTTTCTTTGTTACCTTGACCCTCAAAGTCCAAACAGATGCATTCTCATGCTATTGTGTTGTTTTTCATCCCCTAAAATTAATGCCTGTTTGGCTTTTAACCATTTTGATGGTAATAAATTTGTTCATTTATCACAGAACTGAGACCAATTCATGTTATACAAACAAGAGTGTGGAGATTGTCATTGTGTAAGTGAGAAAATTGTTCTAGATGGGATTCTTAACTCAATCTTATTATTTTTGAAATTCGTTGCATTATTGTCCTATATACTTTGTATGTCTGCCTTGTGCAATTAACTTTCCTGTTGCCTTATTTGTTAGATCCACACTGGCAAATGCAATATTTCTTCCTTGCTTCAAAATCTGAGCCGTAATCAGTACTTCTTCTCCAATTTTAGCAGCTGAGGTATATCTTAAATGAAGAACAAAATGAACAAATAAGGGTTTGTACAGAGCACAAATCCAAGCCTATTTCTTTATTTTAGATTATCACAAATGGAATTAAGCAAAACCAATAGTCACATATCCTTATAACTGCCTACTTGAAAATCCCTGCTGTTTAAAGTCCTTGAACTCCTCTGGAGTACTGCAGTGATAGTTTGGTGTAATGTTCTCTGAAGAAATGGAGGATAGAAAGAAATCCATCACTTGGTTCTCGTGAAAAGTCCTTTTTGGACCAGGAAGAATTAGGTACCAAAAATGTGATACAAGCTCAACTCCAAGTCCTATTCTAGCCCCTGCAGGCTCCTTGTGGCCTTTCTAAGTCAGTTTGGCTGGTTTCTGCAGAATATCTCTGCAAATAACATATCTAGAAGGTAATTTCTGTGTAGAGCCTTATCACAGCTTAACTGCTTCTCATAGCCTGATCAGAGAAAAGCCATGGAAATTTGGGAGGCTTTCAGAACTTCCCTGGTTTAACTCCATTTCCATTCACTACATAACTTTGTTTTATTTACATAAGTGTGTGGGTGTGCTCTGAAAACACACTGTCCAGGAAGTAAGAAGAAATTCTGCCACAAAAAGCTGGGAAAGAATGAGGAGAAATGTGATCCAGCCCTGACCTGAGGTAAGGAAACGCTAATCATATGTTTGCACAGGAGACTGTAGAAGTGCTGGATACGTAACTTCATCAACCAGATCGTTTTTATGCACAACACCATGTTGATCATGTCTCATGCTGCTATTGCACAAGCCCCATTAGTTTTTAGGGGGGCAGAGTCTCAGCCTCCCAGAGGCTGCTGATCCTCTTGTGATTTAAATAAATAAGCCTTCTGTTTCTCCCTGTTCATTCCATAACTGAAATAGCTTTTTCCATGATAGCTTTTAAAAAAGATCCTTCCTCTAAAGGAAAACAAAGTGGAATATAACTATATTTGATATCCAATATCAATTGTTCATTGAAAGCAGTACTCCACTGCAGTACTTTAAGTTTTGTTTGACCGTCATATTTCCTAAACTCTATGCTACTTGATTATTTTAGATCACCTCCAGAGAGTATTTTCTTGAGATTTTAGCTTCTTATAATTGAGCAGGCATTTACACCATGAGGATGGTGTAAATAATTAAAACGCTGGTCTCTCATTACACTGCTGCAAGGCAAAATTAATCATATGTGCAAGTTTTCATTTCCAGAAATTTCCTGGTCATCACAGTGTCAGTGGAAAGCTCCAATCCCACATTACCAGCAGGAAAGCAGAAGGCACTGGGAGAAAGGAAAGCATCTGGTAAAGATACAGATCACTCCCCACATACTTCCCTACATTTTTTTTAGGCAGTTTTAATGAGGAGTTATTTCTCCAAGATTTTTAGTACTCAGTACTAGTTATTTCAAGTAGGACTACTTTAGTAGTCATAATCTCTTCAGTGGAAGTAATGAAGCAAAGCTGGAAGCTGTAACAGCACGATCAAAGGTTTTCACACTTTTTTTTTTTTTGAAGATACTATTTAAAAATTGTATTACAAGAACTATTCTCAACCATCAAACACCCTAGAGTAAAGGAATCTTCTGTCAGTGAGAAATTCTGACTCAATTTTTAATTTATCCTCTGAGTATAAAACAGAGCTAAAATGTTTCCTTTTTTAATCTTGGACTAATGCTGAAAAAGGGTTTATTGAAAGCTGTTTGGCCTAGATTTTGCTATTTGAGGACACTAACAAATCTGCCCAAGCAAAGAAATAAGCCAATTGTGTAAGACTAAAACTTACCATATACCACCCCTTTAACATTCTATGAATGAATGGGCAACAATGCACATAATAAATAAAAACTCTGACTCAAATTTTGCAGCCAACTGGCAATATCCTCAGATACGCCTCCCTCCACCCACAACTTAGTTTATTAAAAACAAGACTTCAGACGCCTTTTTAAAGCAGGCAGTACAACACATAAGGGAAGTGTAACGGAGTCAACACCTTGTCAGGGAAGAAAAGTTAGTAAGTTCTGCTAGGCACAGTGGAAGATACCTACGTGATGTTCATGTCCACACTGACCCCAGGCAGTGCTCTTTCTGTGTACAGCAATGCAATTGTAGATACCACGTCCACAAGTGTGGCTGTCAAACCTCCGTGTAACGTGCCACCTCTGTTGGTATGTTCCTCCTCCACTTTCAATTCACACACAACTTTTCCTGGATTCGCAGAAAGAAGTTTCATCTGTATAACCAAAAATGGAATAAAGAGCTTACTGACAGAGTACCAACTCCAGGTGCTGCCCTGAATCAAGCTGATTATTTTGGATTCATGAAACAGAAGGAAAGACATAAAACATAGTAATTTAACTGTCACATT
Organism: Meleagris gallopavo; assembly: GCF_905368555.1. Taxonomy (NCBI): domain Eukaryota; kingdom Metazoa; phylum Chordata; class Aves; order Galliformes; family Phasianidae; genus Meleagris; species Meleagris gallopavo. The sequence goes on from NC_139406.1 coordinate 36,171,320, forward strand.
AGATGTTTCCATAAACTTTGAGCTAATCCCATTGGCCTCCTTGAAAAACTGAAATTTGCATTCCTGGCCACAATTATCCAACACTGAATCATAATGTACTACAGCACCATAATTTATGTACACACTTCTATAGATGTTATATAGAAAGGTGTTACACGGAAAATCACAGTGCATTTGTGGAACTACACTTCCCCATGTAATCAACAAAAGCAGTTGGATTTTTGAGAAGAAGTTATTGCATTTCAATTGCTTAAATTATTTTACTCTAGTCTCTGCATTTAGTAGTACTACATTCAAATTCTGAAGACAGATGCAGACCTGAAATAATTATATATATATAAACATATATACATACAAACATATATATATACACACACACACAAACACATGTTTATAAACATATATATATTATATATATAATATAATATAATAAAACATATAATATATAATATATAACATATATATAATATATATATAATATAATAAAACATATAATATATTTATATTATATATATATAAATATATATATATTATGCTTGTAGCAAATACTTTGAAGAACCTTTAGACTGCCACAAGTGAAATGTGGACATAATATTTACTGTAATTCCTACTATTTTTTTTTCTGATTTGTTACACCAAAGAATTGTGGGGTTTTTTTTGTTTGTTTGTTTGTTTTTTTATTGCAATGTTTCCATACCTTTTCAACTGGATTGACTTATTCTCTTTACTCAAGATTGAAATGTTTCCAGTTTCACTACTGCTTAGTTATAAGAGCTCAATTCCAGCTAAAGTCCCTGAAAGGACAAAGTTTATGCAAAATTTGCAGAGAAATGATAGCAAGGTAAGTGGTAACTGAGTACTCAGTCCAACTTCAAATGGAAAAAAAAATGGAGTTAAGCAAAGGGGAAACCACTGAGGCAATGTCCTAGTGTAAAAATAGCACCTTGACCAATGAAGATCCCAAGTCTATGGAGAACAGCCATGCTGCAATACACTGTTTCACACACAGTTTGCAGTCATGGTCTTTTCCCAATGCCTGACACTGACAGCAGATGATAGCTTCCACTGCCTTTAGAGAGCATTCCAATCTATCAGCAAGTTGAGGATGGCATCTAGTCTCTGATCTGTCACTCACTGCCTTCTTCCCTGACAGCAGTAGTCGGGTACTTGAATGCTTCTAGGACTTACACAACTAGAGCTGCTGATCTGTACATCTCCAAAGCCTCTGTCCTCCCATGCATCTCAGTGAGCTGCTTCAGCTCCCAGTCATATCTGCAATGCTCCACTTTTGAGAATGGCTTTAAAACCCACAGTTGTTAAGCCCTATGTGGATACAACGTTGGAATTAAACCAGAAAATTCCTCTGATGCTAAAGCTGAAAAATCTCAACCTAAAATCTGTCCTCTCCAGAACAGGAAAAAATCTCAAGTAAGAAAGGCTTCACGTAGATCCCAGAATCACAGGATCTTAGGGGTTGGAAGGGACCTCTGGAGATCATCTAGTCCAACCCCCTGCTAAAGCAACTTCTCTACAGTAGGTGCATAGGAAAGTGTCCAGGAGGATTTTGCACATTTTAGGGGAGGACACTCCACAACCTCTCTGGGAAACCTGTTCCATTGTTCTGTCACTCTCAAAGTAAGGAAGTTTTTCCTCACATTCATATGTAAATTTCCATGTTCCAGCATGTGCCTGTTGTTCCTTGTCTTGTTGCTGGGCACCACTGAAAAGAGCCTGGCCTCGCCCTCTTCACAATTACCCTTTAGATATTTATAAGCATTGATAAGATCCCCTCTCAGCCTCCAAAGCCCAGCTCTCTTAGCCTTTCCATGTATGGGAGAATGCTCCAGGCCCTTAATCATGTTTGCAGCCCTCCACTGGACTCTCTAGAAATTCCCTATATGTTTTGAACTAGACACAGTACTCCAGATGTGGTCTCACCAGGGCCAGAGCAGAGGGGGAGGATCACCTCCCTCAACTTGCTGGCCATGCTCTTTTGCTCAACTCCATCAGGTTCCTCTGTGCCCAACTCTCCAGCCAGTCCAGGTCTCACTAAATGGCAGCACAGCCTTTTTGCTGAGGGTGTGTTCTATCCTTTCATCCAGGTCATTGATGAAGCCGTTGTGTAGGACCAGACCAAGTACCGACCCCTAAGAATCACCAGTAGCTGCAGGCCTCCAACCAGACTCTGTGCTAATCACTACTCCCTGAGCTCTTTCAGTCATAGAATGGCACGGGTTGGAAGGGACCTTAAGGATCATTAAGTTCCAATCCCCTGCCACCTGTAGAATCACCAGCCACTACATCAAGTACTGGATCATTTTGCCCAGGGCCCCATACAACCTGGCCCTAACACCACCAGAGATGAGGCATCCACAACCTCTATGGGCAACCTGTTCCAGCACCTGACCACTCTCTGAGTAAAAAACTTCCCCCTGACATCTAATCTAAATCTCCCTTCCCTTATTTTAAAAGCATTTCCCCCTTGTCTTATTACTATCCACCCTTATAAAAAGTTGATTTCCCTCATGTTTATGAACTCCTTTTAAATACTGGAAGGCCACAATGAGTCAGCCAGCTCTCAATCCACCTGGCTGTCCACTTGTCTATCCCACACTTCTTAAGTTTACCTATAAGGATGTTACAGGAGACAGTGTCAAATGCATTGCTGAAATCAAGGTACACAACATCTGTTGGTCTCCCCACATCTACTCAGCTGGATATGACAACAGCAGATGCTTGAAATTCAAACAAAATTATGATTTTATAGCATTCTGCTTCTAGAAGTGGGTTTCAGAACAAGTCACAATATTTTCCAAAGAAAGGTAAGAAGCCTTCCTCTCTAGGCTGACTTCCAGCGAGTTACCTTTTTAGCTGAGTGCTGCACCCATTATCCAATTAATGGAATTTTAAGGCGCAAGAAGAGTAGAATTATCAGGGTGAAGATGTCAGTAGGAACTGATTGGAGTCATTATAACTAATGGACTCCTTACAACTCTATGAGCTTCCTAAAGATTATACTTTCTATACATAAGACCAAAATGTCTAGGGGAAACACAGCGACAGTTGCTTTCATACAATCATTTGAGTTGGAAGGGACTATTAAAGACCATCTCCCTATCAAGTTCAACTCCTCTGCAATGAACAGGGACATCTACAGCTAGATCAAGTTACTCAGAGCCCCATCCATCCTGACCTCAAGTGTCTCCAGGAACAGGGCATACACAGTCTTTCTGCGCAACTTGCTCCAGTGCCTCACCACTCTTGTAAAAAACTTTTTCCTCACATCCAGTCTAAATCTTCCCTTTTGAAAACAGTTACTTTCTTTAAGCATCAGGTGATGGAGCTGACAAGGAAAAAATACTGCTTCTGTTATCAGTTTTGCTCCTCTAACTCAAAAAACAAAGGTTCTGGCATGGCTGTTTGCTCAGATGCATTCACTTCATCTCTGCGCAGCAGGGTTCCACACACACATCGACAGCATAACACCAGAAACAGAACCCTGGCTCTGCAAAATGTAATGAAGGCCCTGAAACTTTGTGGGAGAACACATCAGCTGCACTGCCACACGCTGCAATGTGTAACAGATATAGTAACACCATTTTAACCACGTTTTAATTGTACTGTAGCATCACCTTACTGTAATATCCCTTCTATAATTCTGTAACTGCAGAGCAGCACCAGACCACCACATTTCTTAACACTGAGCCTTGCCGGCAGCTCGCAGACCTGTGACACATTTGCTTTTTCAGCATAACTTCAAGGTGTCTGTTATGATGGGCACTTGCTTTTATTTTTAAGCAGAGAACAGTAATAACATTTCCACACTTCACAGCCCTAGAGGCGACCTTGGCCATCGGCATCACGAAGGAAGCGTTAAGCACACCACTCCTATTTCCCACCGCCCTGGGAGAGCAGGGGACTCGGCAGCCCGCCCTACCTTGCCGAGCACCCTGTCGAAGCCCTCCGACTGCACCATGTACTTCATGGCATCCCGCAGGCCCTCCACCGTGAAGCGCATGCTGCTCATCTCGGTCACGGTGCCCTATGACGGCGGCGCGGCCCGGAACGGCTCGGCCCCGCTTCCGCCCCGCCTACAGAGCCTACAGAGCCATGGAGCTGAAGGCGCGGGCCGAGCCACGCTCCCCGCGGGCGGGGCGTGGGGAGGAGGAGGAAGATGAGGATGAGGAGCTGCGGCTCGCCAAGCGGAGGAAAGTGCTGTGCTCCGAGTTCGCCGCCGTCACCAGCAGCGACGAGGCGGTGGCGAGCGGCTTCCTGGCGGGCAACGGCTGGCACCTGGAGGTAGGGCCGGCGGCGGGGGGCGAGGGGAGCGGCCGCCATTCCTCTACACTCTGCCTCTGTGTTTCAGAGAGCGCTGGACGCTTACTTCGAGGCGCCAATGAACGAGCAGCCGGCGGCAGGAGGGGGCTCGGCGGGGCCCGGCAGCTGGTGAGTGCCCTAGGGAGGGCAGAGGGAAGAGCCCCTCTGGTCTTTATAGCTGAGAACAAGGTGTGTTTGGTATCAGCTCGACCCGAAAGCCAGGTGAGGTCGGCCTCTTCTCACAGCTGACAGTGATATGATGAGAGGGAATGGCCTCAAGTTGTGCCAGGGGACGTTCAGGTGGGATATTATGGAGAATTTCTTCTCCAAAAGAGCGGTGAGGCATTGGCACAGGCTGCCTAGGGAGGTGGTGGGGCCACATCCCTGGGGGTGTTCAGAACTGTGTGGATGTGGACTGAGGGATGTGGTCAGTGGGTGTGTGATTCTAGGGCTCTATAGAACATACATCTTTTTTTCATGTAACTTTATGAAAAAAGGAAGCTTACAAAGCATCATTGTTGCTATCCACCTTCTCCACTGCAAGTCAGAAAATAACTGCGTCAAACTGGAGGCACGTTTTCACAGGATCATAGAATGGTCTGGGTTAAAAAGGACCACAGTGATCATTGAGTTTCAACCCCCCTGCTATGTGCAGGGTCACCAACCACCAGACCAGGCTGCCCAGAGCCACATCCAGCCTGGCCTTGAATGCCTCCAGGGATGGGGCATCCACAGCCTCCTTGGGCAAGTGTCACCACCCTCTGAGTGGAAAACTTTCTCTTTTCTCCCCTGTTGTCTTTGCACTGTGGCTTCTGCCTTGAGCAGGGTGTACAGGTAGAGTTTCCTGGTGAGAGAAGAGCACAACAGACTTGCTAATGTTTTGCTGCACAGTGTTTGGCTTCCCAGCGTGCTTTTAGCAAGCTGCTGTTCAGCTCTGTTGGCACATCTCGCGGTTGGCTGGGACTTGTGTGGCAGTGTAATCTTGTACTATTAGTTCAGTACAACATAAGAAAACGGCACTGTGTTCTAAGAAGCATAAAAGCTTTAGGGTTGGAAAAGATCTCTAAGATCATCAAGTTAAACTGTCAGCCCACCCCACCATGCCCACTAATCGTGTTTCTCAGAGCTGCATCCACATGGTTTTTGAACACCTTAAGAGTCGGTGATCCCACCACCTCCCTGGGCAGCCTGTGCCACTGCCTCACCACTATTTCAGAGAAGAAAATTTTCCTAATATCCCACCTGAACCTCCCCTGGCACAGCTTGAGACCATCACCTCTCATCCTATCACTGTTACCTGGGAGAAGAGGCTGACCCCCACCTTCCCACAGCCTCCTTTCAGGTCATGGTAGAGAGTGATAAGGTCTGCCCTGAGCCAACTCTTCCTGGACTGCACAATACCAGGGAATAGATATTATCAAACTCCAATATCCCAACAGCTGAAACAGAGTTAGGTATACTATTGAACATCATTTGTTTTAAATTCTCACTTTACTAAAGGAATTTGCTTTGGGCCATGCTTCATTGGTAGAGTCCTCTTTAGAGACTTAGTCCTCAGGCAGTGATTGGATTGGGTACTCATACCTTGACGGTGCTTTTCTGAAGTGCAATTTGGGTTGAATATTCTTCAAGAAAATGACTATCTTGTTGCATGTTTTTTTTGAGTTTGCCCATGCCCAAGGAGAGCTCAGAAACCTCAGCTACATTATAAAGATGGGTTCATAAAAACAAAGGCTTGACTGCAATCTTTGTTTCTAGTATGATGGAGAATGTTTGCAGATCTTACATGCACAATCTGCCCCTGGCACGGTGAAAGAAATGAATTCCTCTGGTGCACTGGATAGAGTTGGTTGCCATCCAATTATTTAATTTGGAATGGTAGATGTTATTTTGTATATATAAGGAGGAGGAAGAAACTCTTACTTCTCCTGTGTACTAAGGCTCCATGTGATTAAAGTTACTGAGCTTCTTCTGAATTACAATAAGAGATCACTTCACGTTAACTTACTTGTTGGGAAAGTTTTATATGGTTGTCTGTAAGATGTAATGGGTGTAGAACATTGTATTTTAGAAGATAAGAGAGGCAAATGCAGTAAGAATAATATTGTTGACAGAATAATATGCATGTTGACAAACAATGTCTCTTTAGTATTGACCTCACAGCAGATGAAACTGCAAATAATACCAGCAGCAGCAGTGCAGGCTCCAAGCAACAAGATGATGACAGTAGCTTCTCGCTGATAACCTGGAACATCGATGGGCTGGACCTGGGAAATCTGCAGGAGCGAGCTAGAGGTGTCTGTTCTTATCTGACATTGTAAGCATGGCTTTGTCTTTGTATTGTTATGTATCCAACTTAAAGTGAGCTTCTCATTTTAGATAATGAAAAAATCTTCACGTCCAAATTATCTTCAAATTAGATGCAATAGTGCAGTCGTCGTACAAATTCTAAGACTGATTGGAAGAGTTGTGAGTCTGTGCAGCATTTCAAGGCTTAAGGACTTTGCAGTGACTAAAAATCTTTTGGTAACGAACAGTATTGCTTACATCAAGTTTTATGCCTTTGTCAGGGGCATGCTTCACACTTCCATCCTGTACAGGAAAAGAGAGTGAAAGTGCAAGAAGCTTGTTTGCTTCATTCTGGTGGTATGAGTAACTTCATTTTGGAGCAAACTGTTTGGAGGATTACCAGCATTCTTTGTTTGTTTGATTTGTTATTTAAAAAATGGATCCGTTGCCAGTACTGTTATTTATCTATCAAGGATGATAATGTGCAAGCTAATATGAAAGCAGTAGTATCTGTGATTGCCTTTTAGAGTTGTACCATTTGAAGCTTCCTGTTAATACTCTTATGATTAATTTGATAATTACATAAATTGGTGTGTCTTAATATGGTAATTTATCAGTGTAAATTAAACCGGTTTAAACAAATGTTAATTGGTTCTTCTGAACCCAGCAGAAACCCTTAACTAAATTGATTTTTCTCTTGATTTTTAATAATATGTGTTGATTTTTTTTTTTTTTTTCTGTAGAAATGAACATATAAGCAAGAGGACGACTTTTTACACAGTCTAATACTGACAGGACAAAGGGGAATGCTTTAAACTGAAAGAAAATGTGATTAAGTTAGATGTTAGGAAGAAATTCTTAGAGTGCGATGAGGTGCTGGCACAGCTGCCCAGAGAAGCTGTGGTGCCCCATCCCTGGAGGTGCTCAAGGCCATGTTGGATGGGGCCCTGGGCAGCTGAGCTGGTGGGGGGCAGTCCTGCCCATGGCACGGGGTGGGGCTGGGTGGGCTTTGAGGGCCCTTCCTACCCAAGCTGCTCTGTGATTCTGTGAAGTTTGTCCTCTGGCTGCTTCGAGAAGGTCTATTCAGCTGTGTGACTAAACGGACAGTTATAAAAGAACACTTTCAGGACTTCTACCCCACATGTGCTGTTACTGGTGGCATAGCTCTAAGGAGCTTGGCATTGACGAATGGCAGATTAGCTGAGACGGATCTGTTATAAAGGAATGATATGGAGGGTAGAATTTCCTAGAAATCTTATCTGTGGCATAATATGATCCAAAGCTGCTTTTCAGCTGTTTAAGTTAAATTCCTTGCATATGTAATAATTGAAAATTGCGCAAATGTTTTCAAGACTAAAGGAAGTAGGATGTTTTATTGCCATGTTGGTACTGTGCCCATAATAGTCATTGTTTTCTGCCTTCAGCATCAGTGGTATGTCTACATGCTACTATATAACATTAGAGAGGATCTTAAAATATCTAGGAAGATAAGGAGAAAATGCACCTGAAATCTCTGACGCTGTTCTGTTTGACATCGAGTGTGATAATGTTACCTTTCAGTAGATAACTTCAAAACTTGTTTTGCTGATTTCAGATACAGCCCAGATGTCGTGTTTTTACAGGAGGTTATCCCACCGTATCTCTGTATTCTGCAGAGGAGAGCAGGCGGTTACACCATTATTCCAGGTGCGAAGTAAACCTCAATTTCTTAAGACAGAAACTGGAAAAAACAAGTACAGTTTTGTTTTGTCTTCCTTGCCAAAAGCTCCAACCTCCTATAGCAACTGCAAAGAGTAAGATGAAGAAGGAAAGACTTAAATTACTTGCTCTATTTTACTACCAGCATATAGTTGGATGCAAATTACTCCTGTGAAAGGTTTGTTTGACCGATGGTCTTTGTTTTATATTTTTTTTCCCACGTTTTGAAAAACTGATAGCAAAATTATCCCAAAAAGCACCATGAGTAGTTGCTTAAACATTTGTATTAAAAGCATATTCACACCACTGTTAAGAAACGTTCGAGTAATCATTTTGTACATCTTGCAAATGAAAATTTTTCTCCCAGATGATAATAAGGAGATCTGTGGAAGAGCTTTAACTTTATCCTGTGGCAGAAGATGTTCTTGACTTTTTATTTGCCTGTTCCTCTCCAGGTAATGTAGATGGCTATTTCACTGCCATGCTTTTGAAGAAACCAAGAGTGAAAGTACTAAAACAAGAGATAATACGTTTTCCAACCACTTCCATGATGAGGAACCTTTTGGTTGTGCATGTGAGTCAGTCTGTCAGTACTACAGCTATGTGTCTGTCTTCAGAACAATAGAATCACAGAAAGGTTGGGCTGGCCTTATTCGATGGCAGTCTTAAAGAGAGCATAAACGTTTCTTCAAACATATGAATCAAATTGCATTTGGTACTAATAAAATGAAGTCTCTTATGTTGCTGGCTGTACTTTGTTTTCATATCTGATAACCTCTGAAAACAAATTAGAAGCCTGCTAAGTGCTAAGGCACTTCTCCAATTTATAACAAATATTAACCAGAGCTCTGTCATTCGTTAATTTATTTTCTGATTAGTTTTTGTCTATGATCTTCATATCACAGTTGGAAAATAGCATACCCGTTTTGTTTCATGTACAGGTGAACATATCTGGCAATGAACTTTGCCTAATGACTTCTCATCTGGAGAGCACTAGAGATCACTCAAAGGAGCGTATGAAGCAACTGCAAATAGTGTTAAACAAAATGCAGGAGGAGTCTGAGTCCACCACTGTTATATTTGGTGGGGATACAAACCTCAGAGACAGCGAGGTAAATAGCAATAAGCAACCTGATTATTTTGGGAAGGTATTCTGGTAAAATCTTGTCAGACTTTTGTATGATCTTCATGAGAAACAAACTGCACAACAGAAATCTGCAACTTCTTCTTAATCATACTTCCCCTTTTTAAGAGTTAGAAGCTCTTTCAATATCTTCAATAGTGATATTGCTATACTGAGGCTTTGTTACAGCTGAGATGTTGTTATATACACAAAAGGAATGGTCTTTTTCCTCATAACACAAAATGCATAATTCTCAAAATGTATTTCTGAGATGTTTCAGCTTTCAAAGTATCTTCTGATTTTGAGAACTTATCTTTTTATTAATTCAGCTCTCGGATTCTAGGGACTTAATGCTAAAAAAAATGAATGAAAGAAGAAGGTGCACTGAGAAATAGATCTAGGGAGTTTGAAATCCAACCCCATCATGGAGACATTCAAGATTAGAAGCGATTTTTGGCTGCTCATGTTAAAAGTGAAATTTCTGCATTATTAGTAAAAATTCTTTTTTTCCCTAATAGTGAAATTCCTGCTATGAGCAGGAATGACCTTATTTCAGAAAATACGGCCTTGATGCTCATGCCTGATTTCATAATTGAACTCTTTGCTTTGTAGCATTGAAAGCTAATGGCACCCTGGCTTGTATCAGGAATGGTGTGGTGAGCAGGACTAGGGAAGTCATCCTGACCCTGTACTCGGCACTGGTGAGGCCTCACCTCGAGTACTGTGTTCAGTTTTGGGCACCTCAGTACAGAAAGGACACTGAGGTGCTGGAGCAGGTCCAGAGAAAGGCAACAAGGCTGGTGAAGGGCTTGGAGAATATGCTCTACGAGGAGAGACTGAAGGAACAGGAGCTGTTCAGTCTGGGGAAAAGGAGGCTGAGGGGAGACCTTATCGCTCTATTCCAATATCTGAAAGGTGCTTACAGCAAGAGCGGGGTTGATGTCTCTTGTGACAGGTGACAAGACAAGAGGAATTTTTCTATCAGAAAGCTTTCTATACTGGAAGGGTTGTTTAGCACTGGAATAGGCTCCCCACGGAGGTGGTTGAGTCACCATCCCTGGATGTGTTTAAAAACCATTTGGTTGCAGTGCTCAGGGACATGATTTAGAGGAGGGCTGTTGTTAGGGTAGTATGGTTGGGTTGTGGTTAGACTTAATGATCTTTAAGGTCTTTTCCAACCTGAGCAATTTTATGATTCTATGCTTTGGCTTTAGAAAATTGGTCATGCTGTAGAGTCTACTGAGAAATAACACAATTTAGAAATTCCTCTAGTAGCTTTGTTCTTCACGACTCGTGTTTTGCAGGGAAAAAAAGCGATATTTTGACAGCTCAGTTCTGTTTTCTCCCTTCAGGTGGCTAAACTAGGTGGCTTACCTAAAAACATCACGGATGTCTGGGAGTTTCTGGGCAAACCCCAGCACTGCCGCTACACGTGGGACACAAGCTCCAATACCAACCTGCGCATAGAGAGTAAATGCAAGTTGCGGTTTGATCGCCTTTACTTTCGGCCTGCAGCAGAGGGGGGACATATCATTCCACGAAATATGGACTTGATCGGATTAGAAAAACTGGACTGTGGCAGATTCCCAAGTGATCACTGGGGTCTTCTGTGTCACTTTGATGTGATATTATAATGAACAGGGCTTGTGTTGTTTGGTTTTAGGGTTCTGTTCTTAAGAAAGTTTACACTCCCGGTTTAAGTTGACAGTTGACAGTTTCAACCATAGCAAATTCTCCGCTTTTGGCTCCTGCTGGAATGTCTTCAGTTAATTCCAAGGCTCCTTTTTCCTCACTGCACGCATCTGCTGTTGAATCATGACTTTAAATATATATTTTTAACAAAACCAAATTTAAGTTCTAAAACAGGAGATAAGAGTAAATAAAATCCGTAAATGTACTAAGTGATTTTAAAAATGCTTTTATTTTGTCCTGTATTATAAGCTCATAATAAATGCTGCTTCTTTTTTAAAATACTCTTCTGATGACTGCTTTGTTGTGTAACTATTTTCATCATCCTGTACAGCAGTGTCTTTTGTGAGGTGCTCTGTGTCAGTTTCTGAAGTTTGTGTTGTAAATACATATAGGCCCACTCAGGCAGGACAATAAGGGAACTGTGGAAAGAATGGCTAAGTTCTCACAAACTAAAAGTTTCTATCTAAGAATTAAGCCAATATTGAACAGATTTGAGAAAGATGTGCCTTCCATGTGATGTGAAAAGGCTATAGTACATATAGTATACATGGAAGTTTATGCTTGGGATGTTAAATACCGTGCTTTATATTTATTAATATAAAGCTGCTTTATTTATATTAATAAATATAAAGTAGCTTTATATTAATATAAAACTGGATAGGAGTTTCAGGCTTGAGATTTTATCATTCTGGTGAGCTTGTAGAAACAATACTCTTACAAAAGCAGCCCAGGATTTAGTTGACTTTGCAAAAGATAAGCAGGCTTTCTTACTTAAGAATTGTGTAATCAGCCTTGTGAAAGCTATCATTTTATAGCTGTACAAAGTACTAAATGGTGTCATTAAAAAGGAATTCTTGCTTCTAAATTTCAAGCGTGAAGTTCAGTGCACAGGCATGGAGAGGTAACACAGACAACCCGTGTTGATGGTGCAAAGTGCACTGAATGTCTGTACTAATGCACAGTGTTCTTACTTACAGGCACTGACAAACTAATGTTTGGTCTTAAGCCAAAAGCTTAAAAATGACTTGTGTTTTCTTAGGAATTTGTGGCAGGTTAGCCCCAGGTGGCCCAAATAGCAAACAAATAGGAAAGCTCATGGTTCAAGGAAATACGCAGGGAAGTCACTTACCAATTACTCTTATGGGCAAAACAGGCTTGACTTCCAGAAATTAACTTAAATTCATTACTGATTAACATATATCCTTAATTACTAATTCAGGAAGAAGGATAATGAATACCTTTCCTCCCCCTTTCTTAGGCTCCATATCACTTCAGGCATTTCTGAGGAGTTGTTTGTGTACTGATTGACTTAAGACTGCAAGGTGGGTTATCTCTATCACTGACATGATTTCTCTGTCCTTCTGTAACAGGGTGTGAATAACACTGAAGGGCAAAGCCAGTGTGAATAAAATACTGGGGGCAGTATGACTGGAGAGATGCAGGATGTCAACAAAAGGGCCCATCAGCCCCTTGTTAAACCAGCAGAAGTGAGCGATCCAGCAGTGAGCAGAGCCAGAATTATATCTTGTGATATCAAGTGGCTTAGCCTAATGCATCTGTCTGGATGCTCCAATCAGCCAAGCGTCAAGGAAAATGAAAAGTGTGTGTGAATGTTGCACTGCCATCTTGCAGTGCTGCTTGTAGTCCAAAAAAGCAGAACTTGGCCCAATATAGCGCAGTGGAAGATGGGTTTGTGGGTTCTTATCCTAAAATAGTGCAGATATTTAACCAGCTTTTCAAGACAAGGATAGACACGACTGGGGTACATATGCTTTTCACAGGAGGCAGCCTTACTAAACAAGGTTATATGGTATGATTTTTTGCTTATGTGGATGCATCCTCTGCATTGTTTTGGAGAGTATGAAAAGGCAGCAGGTGCTCTAGGTTTTTAATTTGAAAAAGAAAGAAGGAAAAAAAGGTTTAGAGCAGTGTGTGACTTAACTCAATGGTTAGCTTCCAGATTCATCTCTAGTATTGACTATGTGTCCTCTGCTTTGATCAGCTGTCCTTAACCTCTGAAATAGTGAGTGGGCACAGGGCATTTTTATTGGAACAAGCAGAGACATAACACTGTAAGAGCCATTTCATTTTTCTAATTATAAAGTTGGGCAAGAGAAAGTCCGTTTTTAGTGTAATTAGTGGTTAATCATTCTTTCAGAATGAGGAAATTATGCTTTACAGCCTTTAAAACTCTTCTTGAACTACATTAAAAGCAATCATACTTAAAAAATTAAGATGACGTAAATGCTGCATGTTTCACTGACTATTGAATGTGAAGCACTACATCTTTAATAATTAAATACACTTTGAACCACTTAGTAAGTACCCAAATTACTGACAATCAAGAGCAGCAAGAGCCCTCACATTAATTTGCCTCTTAATTTAGTCAGTGATGTAAAAAGTAAAATATCTGCTGAATATGTCAACTAAAACCTGTGAGATAACTGAACATAAGTATTTAATGGAATAGAAACAGCAAAGTAAAATAAAGTAAAGGATTTCTGGGGCTGCAACTTACAACTTGATTTCTTCTCCTGTTTCAGCAGTGTAATATTATGGCATCTATACACTGGGTGACAGTGACTTCATTTAACTTCACTAGGGTATATTTCCCATGTTTTCTGTTCAATAAAAGTATAAGGAAGATTAATTAAGAGTCATAAATAACATCTATTTATTTTTTGGAGGGAAGACATGTTGTGGAACATCAGCTCAAAGAGAAAAATCTCAGAGACTGCAAAGCCATCAGTTTAATGCTGCCACTTTGGTAACAGCGAAGAAAACAGGAGGCTTAAATGGATGCTGGAAATCGTAGGGACTCTCAGTGTGTGATAACACAAGTAAGTTGAGAAAAGGTCAGACAGAAGCTTTATAATCATAGTGAGAGCACATTTGGACAGCATCTCTTCTCTGCTCCTCTGTTCTCTGGGCAAATGTTGCTACACACAAAAAATGTATACAGTTTCTGCAATAACTCACAGTAAAATTTTGTGTACATATGACAATAAATCAACCTACTGACATGGACAGATGCAGTAAAACTACAGCTTTGACTAAGGAAAAGGATGTGAGTTGGGGCTTCCCCATCACCAGCGCTCAGCTGCTCAGCGGGAACATTTGGCAGTGATAGGGTGCAGATCAGAAGCACCCCATCAAAACACCTCTGGCTGTGCAGCAGTGAGTTGTCGTGCTTCCTATTGTTAAAATAAAAAGAAGTCTATTGTTAAAAAATATGGGAAAGATGTGAATAAGAAGGAAAGTAAAATAAGCAAGTAAAAAAACAGCTGTATGCTATAGAGATGACATTTTTACGTCTTCAGAAGTACTTTTTTTTCATCATTTTGTAGCACTTGCAAAATACCATTTTCTTGAGTTAAGTGCTAGCATCATGTTAGAGATGAGGCCCAAGCAATACAGCAGAGCAGAGGATGTGGGACTTGACAAGCTGGTGTTGTAAATTAGCATGAAGTCCTCACAATTAAAGTTTGAAATTCATAACTCTCTGTGTTTTATTTCACTAGAAAATGAAACTGTGTGCTTGTGGAATGTGGACTTTGTATTAAGTGGTAGGAAGTGTATTATTTCCAATTATTTTGTACTGCAATTGTAAAAATCAAAGAAATGTATAAACCATTTCTGCATGTTCTACCTGCAGATGCACCACAGACACACAGCAGAAAGCTGTGAATGGAGCAGTAGGACAGCACAAAATCAGAGACAGAAATGCCTAAGATTTTATTGAGTAGCTGTGCTTAATAAGCTATGGGTAATTTTATGGTGGCTTCAGATGGAGGATTTGGGGCTTTTTCAGACGAACAGCATGGGGTCTCCAGCCCCATATTTTTATGAAAATTGGCATGTAGAAACCAGTAGGAAGGTGAAAAGAGGATGTGTAGATCCAGGTGCTCACCCAGGAGCACCTGCAAGAGAGATGTTGGCTGCAGGCTCCTTTTCCAGTACCTATGCAGCTGGTTAGGATAGAAATTCCCCATTAAAAGCAACACTGACCCCAAAACATTGAGCTTGGGCCCAGATCACTCTCAGCTCATGTGTGAACTTCATGCAGCGTGGTGGCACGGAGGAGGTAGGATCCCTCTTATGGCCCTTTGGAAGCCTACTAGGAATGCTAAGTTTGTCTTCTGAGAACCATTACACAAAGCCACATGTATCTGAAGACATTAAGCACACTGGGGTGAGCATGGGCAATGAATACAAGTGCAAAGTTCAAGGCCTTATTGTGAGGACAGGAGGTTTATCAGGACTGTAAGGTCAGCCTAGCAAGGAAAACAACTTTCTATGGTAGACTTTCACTAATAAAGCTCCTGTGTACTGTTCCCTAGGCAAGAAAGAGGTAAAAAAGAAATGGGGCTCTGAACAACTTGATGTAGCTGTAGATGTCCCTGTTCATTGTAGGGGAGTTGGACTAGATGATCTTTAAAGATCTCTTCCAATTCAAACTATTCTATGATACTATTTTATTATTTGAATTACAGCCATTTGCAATCTAAATCACCAAGCCAAATAATGATCTAACTCTCAGTATACTACAGGATCAAGGTGAAGGACTAATCATTACCGAGGCTCTGACAATTCTGTTCCAATTGACCATTTTAGGCAGCACTTAGTTGAGGCTTTTCAGATCAATTAGTTTGAAAACAAAACTGTACTCTCTAAAATGTGTATTTTGCAATGTATTTTTGTTCTGTCAGGAGCTTGGTAGATTTTCTTCTATCTCCTTGAGTCCAGTTGTGTTGCTTATACCATACTTTATCAAAGCCCAAGTCTGCAGCTCAGTGAGAAAAATATTGCACTTTTCCTCACTGACTGAAATAGAATGGTCTATGATGCACGAACAAGTCTAAATGAAATAATAATATCCTTAGCAGTGAAAAATGGATTGGCAGTACAGTAATTGAGTAGATTTATTGCCATCTCCTTGAGCTAGCCTGCTGAAACAGCCTGCTATTTTACTTAATCTGAGAGGAATTACTGGCTGGTAATCCATTGTTAAACATCATGCAGAATGATGGATTTTCCAACATCAATTCGTGATCTCATTAGCACACGTTATTTATGATTCTCGTTACAAGATCTACAGAGGAGAAATAGAGACAGCAGCTATTGTTGAGATGAGATATACTGTAGTTTATGAGTCAGTAACTACATACAATAATATTTCCCCACAGGATCAATTACAAATAGATTTCCCTTTCTGTATATGACAGCACTTTCTTCTATGCGTTTTGCTGCTAATAATTTAGTGAAAAAATATTAAAAAGCACAAAAGATATTATTGTAATAATTACTTCTAGGATACTAAGTGAGGAGAGAGAGAAAAGCCTTTGCGCGTTAAGTAATAAAAAAATACACCTTACTGCTTCATTGCAATTCACTGAACACTTGGGACACCTTTTCTCCCCACATCCCTGTAAACTCAAACACATTTCTCCAGCTGTGGCACAGTTGCATTTTAAGGATACTTTTTGTTGACTCACAGCTTTAGTGCAGCAGTAATTACAGTCACAGACAACTGCTGCCTCAGTTAAACAGTTGAAAGTCATTTTATGTTCAATTCATAAATATCAATAATTGAAAAAGAGTAATAAAAGGCTATCTAGAGTACAAGGGATCAGCATGTATTTCAGATGAAAATGAAGATGAAATGCAGGTTTTATTTGCTTGTGGAATTCCCATTAAATGCATCTCTGATGGGAGGGAGGTGGATCGATAGCTGGCTGCAGAAAGCAGTTTCTGTCTGTTTAAATAGCCAATGCAATAGGAAAACTGCCATGTTGTGATCTTCACAGTATCACAGAATCATAGAGGCTGGAAAGGACCCCTGAAGATCATGTAGTCCAATGCCTTGCTTCAGCAGGTTCTCTAAAGCAGATTGCACAGGGAAGTGTCCAGATGGGTCTTGAGTATTTCCAGAAAACTAGGCAGCCAGTGCCAGTACTCTGCCACCCTCAAAGTAAATAAGTTTTTCCCCATGTTCATATGGAACCCCCAGCATTCCAGTTTGTCCCCACTGCCCCTTGTTCTGTCACTGGACACTCTGAAAAGAGCCTGACCACATCCACTTAACTCCCTCCCTTTCAAACATTCATAAGCATTGGTAAGATCTCCTCTCAGGCTGCACAGACCCAGCTCTCTCAGCCAGTCTTCATCAGGAAATCTTTATTCTACCAGACCAACAGCATGCAAGTATTCTGCTCAGCTTGGGACACTTCTAATCCCTGCTCCTATATGTGGTCTTAACACAGTATGTTCATAAAACTTTAGTTTAAAGCCACAACAAACCTTCAACAGTCATCTTTCTTATTATAGGTGGAAAACTTCTCTCAGTGCTACTTCATTTGTTCAGAAACATTAAGAAAATACTGTATTAAGACTTTCTTCCTTGTTAAGAAGAACACAGATGTATGTACCTTTTCTGGGTGCTCTTGAAGCTTCACTAAACAATTCGCATATCATTCATTAAGTTGTTGCTTGTACCTGGGACAAGCTCTTGTCCCCACTGCAAGGAGAGATACTACACCCATTTTATTGTATTTCCCCTACACAGTCTTTAATTGCTCCCCCAAACTGTAGAGGATTTCATTCTTTCCATCGCTTCCCCCCCCTCTCACTTCCATCCCATCTTCTCTTTAAACATTTGTATAAGTTGGCAGCTTCTGATAGCAGTGTCTCTATTAAGTACATTTTAATCCACAACATTTTTGTTCACAATCACTATGATTTCAGTACATTTTGAGATATGTATATTTTCTTTGTGTGATAGTACATTTATTTTTACTTGCCCATGACTGATTGGTGGAAAATTATACTTCTGTGGGTGCAGTCATTTTTGGAAAAAAAAGATGAGAAACATTCTTAATTTTTCATCATTGTTATGCTGGACAGCAGATTACACATAAATTATCATGAATCATTTACAGAATTACTTTGACTACCTATTTTTAAATATTGCAGCTCATGAAGTTTTCATCAGAGCTGCTCTCCCATGATACCACTGCTTGCATAAGAAAGCTAATGCTGCATTCTTAGGTGTATTCTCATCTTTATTTTTTTTCCTTACTCTTTTTTTGTAGGTTTAAATAAATGTTGTAAAGTGGGGATTTTTTTTCTGTACGTGTTTAATAAATGTTTCCATCAAGTAAATGCACTTGGTGGTTTATAATGGCCATCTATCTTTATGTATATATTGTAGAAGTTTTTCTAGCAGAAAGCCTTCATCAATCTTTAACTATCTTTGCTGAAGGCATGTACTACTTCTATTTTCCTTCAAAGAGCTCTTTGAGAGGGGAAAGGATACTTGCCATTGAAAGCAGAGGAAGCAGCAGTGATCAAATTCTGTAACTTAACCCAGTACACTGTAAGCAAAGGTAGCCACAACATCTACCCTCAAAGCATTGCTTTAAACAAGTCTCCAAGAAAAGCCAACCAGTTCTGATTTTCACTAAGAGAATGGGTAAGTCTGGTGCACCATTGCCACTTACTGCAATGAGCACAGAGTCCCTCACAGTAACCTAGAACAAATACTTTATTCAAGATCACAACCTTTAATGTTAAAAAGTCTCATAGGATTGCCATATTCTTCTAGTTTTCCTGGCATGCATCGGTATATTTAAGTACTGATTTTCTGTTCTTTCGAATCTGTCTGATGGTTCCTAGTTGCTAAGACACCGGTAATATGATCTGGCCAAGTTTACAAGATGCTAAGAAAAATGCTTGTAATTGTAGCAGCTCAAAACCTTGGCTGTTACTACTCTAGTACTAAACCTGGTAATGCTTTTTCAAAATAAACATTTTAAGCAGGCCTTGTGGCAGTGTGCATCATTCTGATTAACTTATGCAACAATGTGACAGTTGTTTTAATACTTAGCAATCAAAACTTTCCAAATCTATAAAACATCAGCAGATTTAAGCTTCCAATCAACACCAATGTCTATTTTTACACCTCAACTTCCATGTAACAGAAGAAAAAAAAAGACTCAGCTTGCAGCTGCTGGTGCTGAACACCAAATAAAGAGCTTCTGTTCTACCTATAGTGTGGTAGGTGTGTCTCACCACATTGTTTTTCATCTGGACTATTTCAATCATGAAAAGAAAACTAATCATTTTTATCAGACATCAACAATTTACCTCTTGCTATACTACTGACACAAAACTATCTTGAGATCAATGATTTAACCAAGCATTGGCCCATGAATGATAGCGTCAAGAGTGAAGTAGTATCACATTAACATCAAAGGCAGGAGGTCTAGAGCTTTTCGGTTAGAATATTTCCATATTCTGGCCTTTGTCTTGTCTTTACATACCTCCTCCAATCTTTTTCTGAGCAAAGCTAGGCCATCATTATCCAGCTGTGAAAGGAGCAGAGCTCCTATGGATCAGGCTGCTCAGAGCTCTCTCCTACTCTTTTGAGTGGAACCAAGCTCTCAGTCCTCCCAGGCAAGTTGTTCCAGTGTGTAACCTCTATCAACACAAAGAAATTTTATCTTAAATCCAGGTGGATTTCCAACAGCTGGTGTCCACTAGTCCCATCAGTGTGCATCTCTGAGAAAAATCTCTACAACCACACAGGAGGCTGAGTAGGCATCATTTATGTCCCCCACTGGCCTTTTTTCCTCCATCCTGAGAAGATTCAGCTCTGCCAACCTCTCTTTGCAAGTTATATGCTCCAGATCTCATACCATTTGATGAAGCCTTCCTTCAGGTTGTCAACATCTCTCCTTCAATGAAAGGGCACAGAACTGCCTATACTTCAAACGCTGCTTTACAAGTATAAAAACATAATTAATGGGAACACATCAATAAACCAGGGCCAGAGGGAAAAGGGACATTCTCTCCTTTGATCATTTTGTGGATTAACTACTGACACACTCTAAGGACATGTCAACTATTACTGTCTTTATAGCAATGATTTCATAAGATAAAATCCATGTAACTGTGAATATGCATTGCAATTTACTGCCAAGAAATAATTACTCTGATCTCATATCAAATTAATCAGTATAATTTTGAAGGCTAAAAGAGAGCTTAAAACGTGATATGAACAAAGACTTGTTGAAGTCTTTCAGTATGAGAGATAATAACAGATAAATAGGTAGGTAGATAGCTGTTTACCAATATTCAAACACTCAGTTTCCAAAGGCCAGGACAAGTCACATTATAAGTGAGAAGATGAGCAACACCTGTAGTGTTCAGAGATCCAATTTCAGAACAGCAATACCATGGAGATGTTCAAAACTATTTTTTCAGATCTTGTTCACATAATGGCAAACTGAGTAGAAGTACATAGTGAACAAGTGCTCCAGTTCTGTCCATTAGCCAACATAAGGAAGGTCTTTTGGCTATCACAGCACTATGAGTGTAGCTACCTTCTGGCTTTCACAAACTTACAGAGACTTCCAGATTTTTTTTCCCCTCCACAAAGTTCAGTTCTAAATGAAAACCATAAAGAAATAAAATAGCATCCCTTTTCTAGGCAGAAGAAAAAAAGGACCTGGTTGTTGGTAATAGTTCACCTGAAACAAAACACCTTACACCAGTCCTCTAAAATCTTACCTACTCTTTGCCACTGCCATAACCAACACTTTCAAATACTGTTCTCATGTTTAAAGGACTTCTAATGAGAGCTCTTAGATCTTGCAAAACAGCCCAAATGAACAAACTTACTCTTTCAACCAGCAGAACAACTATCCTTCCATCCTCCTCCATATTGTAACATATGCTCAATTGAAACCAATGCAAATAATGGAGAGAGGAGACAAAAAATGAAGATGATGATCTCTGGTGTCATGCAAAGCAGCCATACCCCGTAGCTTATTCTGATGCTTAGATGTTGAAGCATGTTTGAGGATAGAAAAAAGAAAAGCCAAAAAATAGGACTCCTTCTCACAGAGTTTCATCTGTGATTTGAATTTGCACAGAAGTTAACAACTGTGAACCGAGAGATGCTGTACTGCTTTTGAAAATAAGGAAAAGTTGATGCTTTAGTCCTGCTGTCCATATTCATTTTTGATACATAAAATGGCTCATAATATTACTACACAAATTAGTATGTTAGAGAAAAAAGATAAATATCAAAATAAATTTCAAAAAGGCATAGATGGCACATGTAATGCTTCTAGATGATCTTTAATTACTATTCTCAGATGGTTTCCTTTAGCACCTCAGCCTACAAACAGCATGTAACTAACAGGCAAGGTCAGGGTAGCTGTGGACACAATTGCTAAAAATTAAATAATTTTGGGGTAAAATGCTGTGTAAATGGAGAGAGAATTCAACAGTGATCATTACTTCTTTTTCTACCTGCTGAAAAATGGGAAAGAAGTGAACTTCCGACCTGTACAAGACATATGAACACCATCTAGGAAAAAAAACTTTATAAGTACTGCTTCAGTCAGCCTTACAGTTTTAGGTTCCAATATCCATTACATAAAACTGTAATTGAAGTTCATCAGGTAAAATTCAGCAGAGTACAATGAAGAGTTGCTCCGTAGAATCTCTTTTCAATGAGGAGCTGTAATTGAATATATGGTCTTTATTTCTTTCATATCACCCATGTCTTTGTGCTGCACATATTGGCACCATTCAAGTCATTGAAATTTGGATCAAAACCAGGTTTCATTGACTGTTCTGTTCTCATCCTCTGACTGCACAGACATAGTATGTGATGAAGTCACATTACTTAAGGCATCACTACAATGTGCTCAGATGACAATGTAAGAAAATAGAGTGGAAAAGGATAGAAAAATGCTGCCTTGGAAGGAGAATGTGTATAGCGTCTAAGTTGCAGGACACTGATACTTGGAAAATGTACACTAACAAGACACGCGTGGACTTGGTGTCACTGAGTTCCTTCATTTATCTCTGTCCTATTATCTCAAACAGTCCCTCTTTAAGGGTGAATACCATACCAATTATGTTCTGAACTACTGCCTTCTGAAGTAAAAAATGCTCAAGGTTCATGCCATTTATGAAACACTCCATGCAGTATGCTTTGTGAAATGGCTTCTGATCACACAGTGTCAGGTGCTAAAGGTGCTGTATAATCAAACCACTCCTGCTGTGAAAGACAGCTTCCAGCAAACAGAATGAAGACAGGACTGCATTTTTACCAATGACTGAGCACTAATAGAAAGTATCCAAAAGGGTTTCCAGAGCAAAGTTGGAGGGGGACTCTATATCAAGGAATGTAATGATAGAACAAGGAGAAATGGCACTAAAGTAAAGGAGGGAAAATTTAGATTAGATGTTAGGAGGAAATTCTTTCCACAGAAGACAGTGAAGCAATGGCACAGCTGCCCAGAGAAGCTGCAGTGTCCCATCTCTGGAGGTGCTCAAGGCCAGGTTGGATGGGGCCCTGGGCAGCTGAGCTGGAGGAAGGGGTCTCTGCTGATGGCAAGGCAGATTGGACTAGATGGTCTTTAATAACTCCTTCAGCCCAAACCATTCTATGAGTCTGTGATTTAACGATAACATGTGTGGTAGCAATGATTGTAAAATAAGTTCTTCCCAGGGGCGTTACTCACTAGCAAACCAAGAGTGAGATTTTGCATTTATGAAATAACAAGAAAAACCTGCATTAGATGCATCTGTGACCTTACAGTGTTTTGATTTTGCAAATGCGTCTTTGTGAAAGATTTTTGCCAACTTACCTCGCATGCATTAATATCTAAATTGTGTAAATATTGAGTATTTTCTACCTAAGAAAAATTAGTCTTAAGTTCATGTTTTCCTTTTCCTTAACATCACTTTACTAAAAAAACACTTCATTTAAAATAGGACTTACATACATAGAGTCACATAGGGAAAAAAAAATAAAGAGCAGACTTTAGCCTGGCTGTGTAACAGCTGTTTTTCCAGCAAACATAGATAGCAAACTATATAGATAGTAATGGTCAAAGTATACCCTCCTGTGTGTGTAATTTCCCAGGCAAACAAGTCATAAAGCTCTACTAAAACAGACCATTTTGACCAGGTGAGCATTGATTGTTGATATGATTGTTCAGTCAAGTACTTTTTGTAAGCTTTCGGTGCATGCATGTAGTAACATCACTTCCCGCATTGATATTTATGATCTGCTCATTGTTCCCCAGTCAAAATATCCTCATCACTAAATAGCTAGCATACAGAGGATTCCAAACCTAGGACTTAATCAAATGACTGTCATCACTATTTCAGTACACTGAAGTCATCGATGGTAAAACTTGCATGATAAAATATGAATGTCCCTAGAGGAGCTGGTGCTCTCAGCTGTTCCAGTACTGTTGCACAAGTGCCCTGAAGCTTAAAGGAAGCAAAAACACTGACTTTGAAGAGAAATCCAGAAATCAGAAGCTTACATTTAATTAAGAAAAGGTTTTATTTACTCATCAGAATCACCAAAACATCAGCATATTAGAATGTATACTGAAGTGTAGAATACATTCCAGATCCCCACTCCATCAGTATAATTTCAATGTATTGTCTCTTAAGCTTACAAGTGCTATTTCCCAAATCTTCCTTTTGGGAAATGAGTTTCACTGTAAGGCTTCCACATGCAAATTTTACTTAAGAAATATTATTCTTCTGAAATGGAGTTGTAAACAAACAAATCCCCTCATGCTTATCTGAGATGAGCATATTTACCTGGAGAAGTAAACAGCACACACTCTTCACTTCAGCTTTTTTGATCACTTTCCCTTTTAGAAAGGCAGAACCTTTAAGGTTGGAAAAGAGACCACTAAGATCTCCCAATCCAACCACCAGCCCATACCCACTGTATAATCAATGAATATGCAGCTGTCATAATTATGAAATATACCAGAGAGTTTGGCTAAGCAGGTTACTACACCAAGAAAAAGAATAGATAGAGTACTTACCCTTATCCTAGGCTCACTGTAAAACTCCTAAGGAGGGATCTCCAGAAAGAGATCCTTCCCCACTGGCAGTCAGCTCTTAAATGGGTCTAGGAGAGGTGGACCCAGGCTCCACCCCTTCCTGCAGCACAGGTGATTTGCCTTCACCTGTACTCCCGTGGCTGACTCATTGCTTGCCTCAGGTGGTCAATCAGAGGTTTGGGCCGTGATTCAGCAGTTCCCATACACCCACCATGGTGGTTAAATGACTGATGTTATTTTAGGTGCTGTCATAGAATCATAGAATCAATGAGGCTGGAAAAGACCTCTAAGATCATCTAGTCCAACCATCCACCTACTAAATAATTGCCCACTAAACCACATCCCTCAGTGCCACATCCACACGGTTCTTGGACACCTCCAGTTATATGACTGCATCATCTCCCTGGGCAGCCTGTGCCACTGCCTCATCGCTCTTTCTGAGAAGAAATGTTTCCTAATATCTAACTTGAATCTGCCCTAGTGCATTTTTAATGTGCTGGTGGTTATTATGCACTTTAATTTGAGAAAGAGCTCTTTTGAATTCGGAATGAATTTGTTCCTAAATAAAGGCATGAATAACAGACTAGCAAACTCTAGGAACTATGAAACACTGAGATTCCTAGAAAGTCCCAGGACCTAGCATTAACTAGTACTGCCTGTGTAGTAGACCGAGTTGGATATTAAGAAAAAAAGGGAGAGGAAGAGTCAATTCAGATAAATTCCTAGATAAATATTCAAGTTGAAGTATAAAAACTGTCAGTGAATGTATGTTTTTAAACTTAATATGAAAAGTAACAAGGGAATGTAAAGTAATTTTAAAAAGTTATATTTATAAATTGAAAAAAAAAACGCCATTATTTTCCATTTGAACTGAAAAAAACTCCCAATTCAAATGGAATTTTCAACAGTTATCCATTTTCTCAAAGATCTTTTTTTCACCCTAGTAAACTAGCTAAATATCCACATTTTTTTCTGTCCAGCTTCAAGATGTAACATCAGCTCAAATAGCAAATGTGTAGACAACGTATTCTTAGAGCATTTATAAAAATAAATAAGAAATATGATCCAAAAATACAAAATGTATGTGAAAGAAAAAATTGCACTCAGGGCAGTATTTCGTGTAAAGGATTTCATAGTCAGACTACTCCATTTCCTTGACCAGTAAACGTATCTTGACTTTATAAATACACTGTCATTTCTCAACAGGATAAAAAATAGTGAAATAAATCCAACAGCCATATAAGTGATTTTTATATATTTTTTGATGTTTCTCAATGCTACTCAGCTGCCAATTTTCAGCAAATAGGTTGTTCAGAGCTATTACATTGCAGACCTGATGTTTTGGAAAAAAGTGCTTTGTGATTCTTCCAAGCAGCAACAAGCAGAAGGCAAGAAAATTAACTGGCTGATTTAGAGCTGATGGATGAGATGGCAAAACCAACAAATTGAACATGCATACTACCTAAAGCAGTTTTCAGTTTTGCATCATGAGAAGGAGATAGAGATTCTGACCCAAATAAATTACAGAAATAACTTCATTTTAAGACAATAAATATGCCTGAACAAAAAAATGTCAGTGTTTTATAGGCTGCTTCAGCCCAGTTCCGTGACTAATGGACAGGGAGACCTATGGACAGTGACGTGTGGAAAATCAAACCCTATAGCCTGTAAGGATATAGAGAAGGTATGTTTTATTGGCAATTGCGCAGAAGCCCTGGTGCAAGGGGGATAACTCCTCCAAGCTTGCACATCATCTGGAAAAATGCTAAAGATATAGGGCAAACTAATACATAATCAATAGTTTCCCGGAATTCTGATATATATTCATTATACCCCAAAGCATGCAGACTGTCCCCTGTTGTGCGTGTGTAGTGGGTCATGGGTTGAAGAATTTTGTTGTCTTTTTTGTGAAGGCTTCTGACCTTCCTTGCCATAATTCCTGGCAGAGAAGGGGGGCATTCCCCAAACTAGTTTTGTCTCGCTCTGTGGACAACTAATCACCTCCCTGCCAGATGTCTCAAACCTTATCAGCATGGCCTTCATCCCCCTCACTATCCCAGATGCTGTGTCTGCTATCCCCCTTTCTCTAACGAGCTCTACATTCCTGCTTCTATAAACTATCCCTAACTATCCCCCTTTATCCCCCCCCCATTCTCAGTTACTGCAAAATCTTCTTTTTGCTTTTTACTTTTTCTTACGGGGCCCCTTTTCCACCTTTCAGACAGAGCATGGTTGCCTGGAGAACCAAGCCAAGAAGTCTGTTGTGTGATGGAACAGAAAAGGGTCTTTCAGAAAGCTCTTTACAATTTTTCTGTTTTTCTGCATCCACGCTGCTGCAGCTCCAGGTAGATAGGAAAACATAGCTCTGACAACGATTATCAGCAATTGCGATGCTCCCAAAGGCACATCCAGAGTCACCAGTCTTCGCCTCAAAGGATTCCAGCAGATGCCTCCAACCTCCCTGTATCACATAGAGAATGGGACAGGTGTCATTGAAGGAGCAGTGTGATTAATTACCAATACATTTTTCAGGTGGCTTCTGAGATACGCACTGTTCCTATGAAAATGATAGAGTAACAGCAGGTACCAGCAGCATTATACTCCTTATTTTAAATATTCTTTCATAAAAAATACAATTTCATTAAAAAAAATTTGAACCTACATCTAGTGAGAAACAAAATCAATGCTCTTTGATCTTTGCTAAAATTTAGGATATGCTTCTCCCTACATTCTCATCACGTTCTATGTTTGGTTTGAAATATGTGAAGCATGGTTGGAAGACTTTGGTGCTAGAAACAATTTTGTTCTGATAGATTTCATTCTAGCACATAAAGAGTAAGCAGATGGAAACCAAGTTCTTATTTTAACCGTTGGTGAGTGTTAAGAGCATGAAGCAATATCTAAGAATCAAACAGTTATGGAAAAAAGTAAAGATAATGGTGACTGCACTTAAGACCACAGCTGCTCTCTGATTAATCACTTAATAGCTGAAAAGGTGAAGTGGATAAAGAGTATGAGGAAGGCAGAAGAATCTAAAATATTCCAACATGGAAGGAAACCTGATAACCTGGTAACATAACTCTGTTCCTCAGTGCTCAGTTCCAGCACTAATGGCTTCATTTATTGTTGTGGGTTTTATATCTTTCCCTAATTATAACAAATAATGATTTATACTGCAATGTGAACTTGTTTGTTACTTTTGTCTGTGAATCTATATATCTGTAAGTGAAGGATATGCTAAGTGATTGAATACATTGAAATAATAATAATACTAAAGAGTGTGCTGCAAAACTAAAATCTGTGGTGCCTGACAGATCTACCACTGCACCATAATGAAGAGCCATTCTCATGGTTTAAATCTATTCTGTAGTAGGTTCATGAGTTTGGTAGCAGAGATTTCCATATATACTGTCCAACCTACATTTCATTGTGTGAAATCAGCATTTAAAAAGCAGTTTTGAGCATTAGAATGGTGCACAAGGAACACACATAATTAGCTGATTATGAACATGTATCCAGTTCTGATGTAGGGAATTCGTATTTGATATGAGTATGTCTATATCCATGCAGCACAATTTGGGAAGTTTGGCTGAATTTGTGTGTTGAAAAACATATTTCCTAAATGCAGATCTGCCCTGAGAGTGTTATTCAGCCTAATACTGTTTTTGCCTACTTGAATTTGAACTGGTGATCTTGCAGTGGCGTGCTTGATTCCAGGGCATTTTTCAGAGCATGGTGCTAGTTTGCTAACTGAGAACATGAAGAATTGTTGTTGAAGGAGGACATCTAGTGATGTGGTCTGTATTTACATATTTAGCTGTTTTGTGCAGCCAGTTTGCTACCAAGTTACAGAATTTCTGGAAACTGTAGTGAGGATGCAACTTGGTTTGCTATGTAGTAGTCTTGGGGTTTTGATAGAAGACAAAGTGCCAGGTCCTGTACTTTGGTCACAACAAACCTAGGCAGTGATACAGGCTTGTGGCAGGAACGCTGTGCAGAAGAGAAGGACCTGGGAGTGTTGGTCAACACTCAGATGAACATGAGTTAGCAGTGTGTCCAGGTGGCCAAGAAGGCCAATGGGATCCTGGCTTGAATCAGAAATAGTGCAGCCACCAGGAGCAGGGAAGTCATTATCCTTCTGTACTCAACACTGGTGAGGTTACACCTTGAGTACTTCATTCAGTTTTGGGCCCCTCACTACTAGAAACACATTGAGGCCCTGGAGTGTGTTCAGAGAAGGGCAGCAAAGTTGTGAAGGGTCCGGAGAACAAGTCTTATGAGGAGTGTCTGAGGGAGTTGGGATTGCTCAGCCTGGAGAAGAGGAGGCTCAGGGTAGACCTTATTGCCCTCTCCAACGACCTGAAAGAAGGTGTTGTGAGATGGGAATTGACTTCTTCTCCCAGATAACAGTGATAGGACAAGAGGAAATGGCCTCAAGTTGAGCCAGAGGAGGTTCAGCTTGGATATTAGAAAACATTCAGTCTCAGAAGGAATGGCGAGGCACTGGTACGGGTGCCCAGCAAGATTGGGTCATTCATCAGAAGGTCTGACATGGTGTCAGAAATATCCAAATAATTTTCCAGGATGGTTTTTCTGAAAAAACAGATTTTATTCTGATTGCAATGGTGGGCCTCCTGCAAGCAGGAGCCCCCCAAGAAAACAGCACTACATCTTTTATCCCCTATTGCCCGATACTTATCTCTTTCTGCCTGGTTCCTCATTGGCTGAGTACTGCAGGTTCACACTCTTTCGCGACGCTTCACTAATCATACAAATACCAAGTAAGCACAAATCTTTACCACTCAGACACAAATAATTGATCAATTGCCTTCTAACCATTGCTTTCTTGACAAACGTTTGGTCCTAACTTTCGGATGTCTGTTTTACAACATGACCATAGCCTCTTAATTGCTTAATTACCCCCCTTGACACTTGTGTCCCTTTACACTGGGTCACTGTTGTGGTCATCCATGTGTCCTTGCACAGAGAGAAGCTCGAAAGGAGGATGGAGGGGAGTATCCTGGAGCCTGCACGTGGCATCCTCACATTCCCACAGAGTGGGACAGCTCTGCTTTGTGTCAAGGCCCTGACTCCTTGAAAGTTTGTTAAATATATTTCACTCTTGCCGGTCGAAGGAACAACTTCACAGTATGTTTCCTAGTTCAGAACACCGTACCCACATTCTTTAGAACACTTAAATTCTATTGCAGCTTCGTGAGAAAGTATTTCTTAGGTAATCTGGTAACTATGTTCCTAAAATATGCTACTAATATGTGTATGCTATTCTTACATTCCACATCAGCTAATTCTAAAGATATGTAACAGCTTAATTCTTTGGATCAATTGCCCCTTTTCAGTGATCAGTGCAGAAACAACATTGTTCACTTTCCACAATGGGAAGAGCAAAGTAGTCCTCAAAGCATTTCTTTTTGTCTGTCTCCCTCATTACTACAGTAATCTTAATTACTGAAAACTCCTTTTTAATACTGCTGCTCCCTCTGCTGCAATCCATTACGGAGCACATCTCACACCTTCTGTCCTTTCCTGCAATAGTTCTGAGACTCTGAATGTGCTGACCCAGCACTGGTAGGAAGATCTGAGGGAAAGCAAGTCCTGATGGGGCTGAGCTGGTTAGATTGTATGAGACAGCACAGATCATACCTGTTATGACAACGTGGTAGTTAATCATTAACTTTGTGAATCAGTTTACATTGCGTACATTTACCACAATGATGGAACAAATTCATTTTCTAATGACAAAATATGGAAAATGAAAACTTTGGAGAGTTTGAGTAGTAAAATGAATAAATAAAAAGTAGATTGCTTCTCAACATACCATTTATCTAATAGTTCTATGGCTTTCAGTTATGTCCTCATATTCAGAATACTCTCTAATTCCACTAATAGCAAAATTTTAACTAAAATAAGAATATTTGTACTTTATTTAAAAAAAAAATAAGAAATACATATTGGTGGAAATGAAGCTGCACAACAAGGAAGCCCCTCTCATCTCTCTACAGAGAACAAAGCAAGTGTATGAAGAAATTCCTAAGGAAATTGACTGAATTCTATACTATTGCCTATTTTAGCTCTTCCTCAGTTACTAATTCTAAGCATTCTGTATACAGAGGAAATGTCTTCTTGCTTCATTTTAGCTAATACAGTCCTCTGAAATTGGCAACAGCAAGAATAGCAAGTAACCTATTAAGAAAAAATAATGCTGAGTACCTTCCAGTCCTATTGCCATTAACTATTCTTAAAATCAATTTGTTATCAAAATATAAATTCCACTCCCCATACATGTCAACACTTTCTTTCAAGGAGAGAGGCGGTTTCTTTGTCATGCAGAAATTTTCATTCCAAAGTTTTCCAAACAAAATTGGCACTGACACTGCTGCAAATATTACAGTGAACCATCTGACTTTAATATTTTCAACCTGACAGATTTATTTCTTCATAAATAATGAAAAAAATCCTTATTAGAGTAAAAATACGTAGCTCCTTTGTATTTCTTGATTGTGAGAATTACCTGGTGCCAAGCTGTGAACATGAGATTGAAGACCCTTGAGGTTGACCTTAAGAACCACAAAGGCAGAGAATAGTGATATAGCAGCATAAGCAATTTCATTGCAGCTGCTCACTGCTAGAAAAATGAGAAATGTGTTTTCTATTACTGAATATAATGAATTCTCTTTCTGTCCTGACAAAAATTGTCAAACTTCATTAATGAGAAGAAAGATGTGGTACATAAAGAGTAATATGAGTATACATATTTAAAATGAGGAAATATTGGATATTGCTAGTGGAGGATTATTTCTCTGAATCAAGCATTGAACAAGCCTTTCTAAATATTTCAAAATTAGCATACTAAGCTATGTAATGTAATATCTATATATTCAGAGTAATTAGCTATCATTTATGTTAGATGCCAGGAAGAAATTCTTTGTTCAGAGTGCGGTGAGGCGCTGGCACAGCTGCCCAGAGAAGCTGTGGTGCCCCATCCCTGGAGGTGCTCAAGGCCAGGTTGGATGGGGCCCTGGGCAGTTGAGCTGGTGGGAGGCAGCCCTGCCCACGGCACGGGGTGGGGCTGGGTGGGCTTTGAGGGCCCTTCCAGCCCAAACCATTCTGTGATTCTATGAAAAAAAAAATCTCCATTGTATGTGTCAAGGTCAGAGCTTTACCTGTGGATCCAATAAAACAAGACAACCACTTTTACTAAGAATTGGGTTTCAACACCTACCTGAATCAAAACATAAAATACTTTTATTTACACTCATTACACATTTTATACTCATTTATTAATAGGATGACACATTCTTTTGCTTCTCTATGCAGTTACATTAAATTTGATGTGTCTCAGTTTGATTTTGAGAAAAGCAGTGGCTTTCAATTATTTTTTTATGCAGTACATGAGTAAGTTTGCTAGTAGTAAGAATTGAACAGACTTCTCTTGATAATCACAATAAAATTCTCATTAATATCTTTTCATTTGGATTATGACAATAGGAAAACTGGAGAAACCATCCTCATACACAAACTTTGATAAATCTCCCAGTCTTTAAGCCAGACATATGCTAGTTAGACTAATTAAGGAATAAAGCAGAGGTTAGTGGAATCGTCTTTGACATTACAAATGGATATTCCGCAGGGCTCTTCTAACTCAGCTGCTATTCTGAGCAATATTGAGGGCTTACATGTGTCTTACACTCAAGATGAGTTCCCATATACTCCAAATGCCCTTCTGGCACAAGACCCAATTTACATTTTCTAGTTCTAGTATGAATAAACTGTCCCTGAACTCTCCAGAATGTAGCATCAGTATTTAGACATTTTTAATGGTAAGACTTCTGCAACTGTGGAAATTAAGTACATGCCATAACATTTTATGGTCCTTGTTGGCAAATGGAAAGTGGTGGATTTCCTCTGTCCAAAACTGAAAGGCTGTTGGAAGTCATTAAATAGCAGAGAGGTGTCTGGAAGGTCATTCATATAGACCCAGTTTTTGGCCACATATAAATGCACACAGCAATCTTCTGATTTAAACATAGGCAGAGGAATTGTGCAAGTGATTTATCCCTCAGAAATATTGCTCTGGCACTTTTTCCTCTGATGTGTGTTTAGAACATTGCTCTGTCTGACTTACGCAGATTATTCTCTTTTCTGCTGCTTACTTAACCATCCTGAATTTGAGAGAGATGCTAGAGAATTTATAGTTTAAAATTTTGTAAATTAAAACAGAAATCATCTTCTTAAGAAATAATAAATAGGAAATCCAGTTTCCAGTTCTGGGCAGAAAGATTATTTCATCTTCCCAAAGTTTACAGGATCCCACTGTTGCTCATGATCAAAATTGACATCAGAATGATGCTCTTTTAAGCAGAAGTTTAGGCTAAATAAATATCTAAATAAATATACATGAAGTCAGGGTGTATGTGCTGCATATTTGTCACACACAGACAGTTTTGTTGGAGATATCACACAAACAGATGCACCTGCACAGGCCAGAGAAAGGCAGGATGCCTAGAAAGTACATCTCAATATTTTTAAAATATAGAGAGCTCACTAGGAACTGTCATAATTTTTTTATATATACTTATGTTATGCACTGTAGTCCTACAAGCATATCTATGGCAAAATCATATCTAAACAATCTCACAGGCATTGCGTCTTCCACTCGGAAACAGAAGCACAGTGAGAAATGATGTTTTTGTGTGATAAAGATGAGAGAAGGTACTGGGACAGCCTGAAGCAATAAGCCTGCCTTCGTGGTGTCAACTTAGTAATTACTGCTCAAAATATTAATATGGGAGGTAGAGAACAGTTTTCCTTAAGATTCAAAGGTTGCAAGTCAATGCACAATTTACACTGCATTGTTTTTCATGTTTCCTAGCAACACAGCATTACTTAGATAACACTGATTGAAGACAGACTCCATAGTGTAATTGAAGCTCTGTTCTGCAAAGTATTGTTCACTTCCAGTAAAATTCCAGTGCTTAACATAAAAACTAATGGACAATTTATTATTATTATTATTTTTTGGGTCAAGGGTGTCATGCCAAACCAACCCAGTTCAACACAGTTAAAAATGGAGAAAGTATGAGTATATTGCGGCTATCTAAATGTTAAATAAAAATTCTGCTGAATGAGATGCCAAAACAACAAATATGGAGTACAAGCTTTATTTTCCTGTGGACAGTCATAGCAGTAAAAGTTTAAGTTTTTCTTGTCAAGTATGGCATAATCCCAGGATACAGTAAAAAACAAAACCTTACATATTATAGACGTAAATCATATATCTAATAAACTATCTTGATCAGAACTGCCAGGTTGTATCTCATCTTGGTTGGTATGACGAAGTGAAGAAACAAACATTTTAAGATAACAAAATCTTACAAACTGTTAAATGTTCCATAGATCTTGTTCCAGCTTTAGGAAAAAAAATATTGTTATTATACACTGTAATACACTCACAGAGTATCCTTCACTGGCCAGTTAGCATAAACTCACCCCAGATGACCCTCAGTCACTAAAATATTTTTTCTCCACTATCTAATATAAGCATGAGAGACTTAGAATCATATAATCATTCAGGTTGGAAAAGACCACTAAAAGCATCTGGGCCAACCATCAGCCCACCCCCCACCATGCCCACTGGCCACGTCCCTCAGTGCCACATCCACACGGCTCCTGAACACCTCCAGGGATGGTGACCCCACCACCTCCCTGTGCAGCCTGTGCCCCTGCCTCACCACTCTTTACGAGAAGAAATTCTTCCTAATATCCAACCTGAACATCCCTTGGCACAACTTGTGGCCATTCCCTCTTATCCTTCCTCAAGGACTTCTTTGAGACATGTTTTTTTTTCTGCTGACCCAACAAGCATGTGTCCCTAGCTGAGCCAAGAGTGTAAAATAGCTTTTTACAAGTGAGAGGCAGCAAGCGAGCAGATGTAAAGCAGTTTCTTGCAGGGACAGTCAGCCTTAGGAGGAACGAGATTGATGGCTGGTATTAACAGCAAAGAGAAGCCCAGGGCAGGGAGCCAGCTATTATACAACTTGCACAACATGTGCTTGGTAGCCCTGTCCTAAAAGCCACATGAGATCTCATATATCTTGCTGTACTGTGCTTCAATGGCCTCAGTTTTTCTTTTGGCATAAACAGCCAGCAGGTAGAGTTTTTAACAGGTAATATTTTGTCTTTGTTTGCTTGCATTGTTCCGCAGAAAAAGCCCAGAAGGCAAACATAATTTCTGGCTAGGAGACATACAACCAGGGTAAAGAGAGTAGGGAGGAATTGTTAAAACAAATAAAAACATCCCAGGTTTGTACATACCAAAGGCTAATATTTCAGACAGTAGGCAGAAGCGTCATGTTCCTTCAATACCAATTATCACGTATTAATACACATTAAACAGCATAATTTAGTTGGTGACTCAGACAGACCTTAAGGTCAGATAGGAACTGCTGTTTGTTTTAAAAAGGAGAGAGACACTGTGCGGGAAGAATGAAGGGACTTAACTTTATTTTCTGAGGTCCTAAAAGGTAAACTGTCCTTGGGAAGTCTGGCCATTTTCTTTTGCCTTGCCTCTTAGTAATGAATTGTGCCCATGTCTTGTTGTCAGCCACAACAAAAACAGTCACAGTTTACATTGTGAGTGTTGAATTCATATGACGAACGTTTCTGATCACAATGCTCTACAGGATAAACAAGAACATAGAACACATTCTTACTCCTAAAGTTATACACATATGCATTTACTGATTTATGTGTTCGCACAACGCACAGTAGCGCTTCAGTAAGCCCTAATTACGAATCATTAGAAATTATTACAAAGAAAACCTTGCACAAGTCCACTGCATTTACTCTGAGAATCTTCTCAGCAGTAGAATGCAACAAGTACTTGTAACCATCTTCCTCACAGCTTGAATTATAGCAGTGTAACTTTACTGTGCTTGTAAAATAATGGTAATCTAGTTTTAAGGAGTCAAATAAGTCCTCAAAATATTTGTTCATGCTTTATCTAAAAACTAAAACCTTTTTTGCCTTTTTAAGTGGTAGTATTTCATAGTGTAGTATTGACATGCCTTTGTTTCATGTCCCTGAAGATGGCAGTAGTCCCACAGTTTTTCAGGGATTTATAGAAGCAGTTTTCTCTCAGTACTGCCTGTGATTTCTTGTAGCTTTTTTTTTCCTCGTTTTTTTTTTTTTTTAAGCTTCCACTCTTAAAAAAAGTTTTAAATGAAACTAAATTGAAACTGCAAGTGTTTGTATTAAAATGCCATATAAATAGCTTTAAATGAAGACAAAAATATTTGTTATACATCACTAGGAAGATATTAAAATCTGTTCTGTCTCAGATTGGAGAGCAGAAATTTGTTCAGTCGGCTGAAGCTTAAGCTAAGTTTTTAAGACGGTGGTAGCTGAAGTCAGTTTAATTGCAACGTAGAGACTTTACCATTGGAGCAAATGTTATTTGTGTCTGCTGTTATGTCAACTATGGTACACAGGAAAGCCTTTCTGTTTTCATGTTTACGTTCCTACTTCTCAGTCTCATGAGAAATCTTATTTTTGGCTTTTTCTTAGATGCCAGAATCACAGAATCACAGGGGTCAGAAGGGACCTGAAGAGATCAAGTTCAACCTCCCCGTTAAAGCAGGTTTCCTACAACAGTTTGCACGGGTAGGCATCCACAGGAGTCTTCAATATCTCCATAGAAGGAAACTCCACAATCTCACTGGGAAACCTGTTCCAGCGCTCTGTCACTCCTACCATAAAGAAGTTCTTCCACATGTTCGTGTGAAACTTTTTACGTTCAAGTTTTAGGCCGTTACTCCTTGTTCTAACGCTACACACCACTGAGAAGAGCCTGGTCTCATTCATTTGCTTCTCACCTCCTTTAGATATTTATAAAGATTAATCAGATCCCTCCTCAGTTTTCTCCTCCCCAGGCTAGATAGTCCCAGGTTACTCAGCCTTTCCTCATACAGGAGATGCTCCAGACACTTAATCATCTTTGCAGCTCTCCACTGGACTCTCTCCAGAAGTTCCCTGCCTTTCTTGAACTGGGGAGCCCAGAACTAGGCACAGTACTCCAAATGTGAGTGGGAGTACTCCAGGGCAGAGTGGGAGGATCACTTCCCTCAACTTGTTGGCTGTACTCTTTTCAATGCACTCCAGGATACCATTGGCCTTCTTGGCCACAAGGGCACACTGCTGGTTCATGGCCAACCTGTTGCCTGCCAGGTCTTTCTCTGCAGAGATCCTCTCCAGCAGGTCAGCCCCTAACCTGTACTGATTCATGTGGTTACTCCTCCCCAGCTGTAGGACTCTACATTTGCTTGTTAAACCTCACCACGTTCCTCCCTGCTCAACTCTCCAGGTCTTGTTGAATGGTTTTTCCTTTCAAAGTAGAATTGTTAGCACAATAAAAACATTAATTTCCCTTTTTGAAACAAGCTTCCACACCAGAAATGCAGAGGAGATTGAATATATGAATCTTTAGAACTTACAAGACACCTGACACCCAAAAAAGTGGTATCTGTGTATCAGTGTAGGCAGCAGCACTGTAATTTGGAGAGAGCTGGAATGGCTTGAGGTTTACCATGGTCACCAATCCTATATGAGAGTACACGAGAACACAGATGAATTCTTTCCAACAGTAATTGGCCATTACACTTATGGTCTGGCTTACTGCAGATGTTTCATAGTAGCTGCTGTATTCTCAAATTCAAAATCATATCCAGTGTGTCAAAACCTTAAGTGTACCTGCCTGCACATATTTTACTGTTATGATGTCCTTTCTCTGTGTGAGACTCTCAACAGAGCTTTACACAAAAAAGATCTGATTCTGCTCAGAACTCTTTAACTCTTACTTGATTTGAAGTAATACATTATTTTAATACCATCTTAAGTATTTCAGAATGTTGTTTTTCACTGAGGATCACTGAGTCTATAGTTTTATTTTTTTCTAATCTATGAGGCTTTTTGACTCATGATCCACTTTATTGTGATTAATACATTTTCCCCCTGCTCACTATAGGAACCGAAGACCACATTAGAGCTATTTTCAGGACCATAAAAGAATTGTAAAGCATCATTTGTGAAATTACGATAGTGAAATCTGAGCAAGTTCTTCCTTGACTGCTTTTCCACCACTTCTTCTGTTCTCTGAACTCAGTTGATTTCCTGTCACGATGACTTGAGACTACTTCAAAGATGAGTGAAAAACAATCTAAAAAACAATAATTCTTTTGACCTTATTTCTAGGGGAAAAAAAGAAAAAAAATGTGTTCAGGATAATTCCGAATCCTTCTCTAGTACTTCAGTTGCCAGGAGCTGAATACATCTTCATTATCTTTGGAAAAACTAATGAAAGGCCCAAATCCCCTTGAACCTCTACAACAGTAATGAACTATGATGACAAAGATACAAAGCATTAGAGACTTCTTCAAAATGATGAGAGCCTGGTATTCACCCAGTTTCTCAAGTATAAAAGCTTCAGACCCTTTAACTGTTAAAAATGGGCAAGAATTGTCTGCTGGAAGATGAGTTTGTGCTCCCTGCCCATGACAACCTGTAAATAACTGCAGTAATCACCAATTTTAAAGTAATCTCTAATCTTAAAAGATTTAGGACCAGAAGGCTGATTTAAGTGGATCTTGGAGCCACCAGAAGGGCAACTGAAGGAATCAGGCTTTAAGGCATTAAGCCCTTGTTCCCAGAGATGAACATATGCATGCTTTATTCACAGTACGTTCACAACCTGGAAGCAAATAAGCAAACTCTTTTAAACAGAAAATGTTATTAGATTCTCCCTTCATGCTCTATATCAATAAGCATAAGTATTTCTACATGAAGGCTGGAGCCTTGTGTTATTCTCTGTATTTATGCAGTGCCTGCAGAACTTGGTCCACTACATGCCAGATTGGAAAAGTTTAAATACCCATGGGCAGTGCTATACGAGGTCCTTGTTCTGGCACAGTTGCCTGTGGCAAGTTCCCATTTCCCTGCACAGAGCCTGTGCTTCAGCACAGCCTCCACCACTGAGGTGGTGGAACAAGTAGTAATAAAGATGCTTGCTGTGAATTTGCTACTAGTGTAATAGGCAAATAGTAGCTGAAGTTGCCCCTAGTCCCCTACATCTGGAAAAGGGAAAATACAAAGTCCATCTTTAAGAGTGACAGTGTAGGGAATGTGTTGGCTCTCAGGAATATTATAGAGAAAATCCTCCTGGAAGTCATGTTCAAGCATGAGAAGAGAATGAAATGGAAAACATTCAGATTACATACAGTAAAGATGGGGAGGGCCTGACCAACCTGATGACCTCCAGTGAAGATGTGGCTGGCTGTGCTGAGTAGAAGATAGTAGTGAATGTTTTCTCACCTTAACTACTCCAATATCCAGACAGGCTCCAAGGGCTGCAGCTGGTGGTGTGAAGTCCCATCAGCAGCCAGTCCCCATGACATCCCTCAGGGGCTAACACTCTCACTGAGACTTCCAACACCTTTGTTAAGGATGTGGACAACAGGATGCAGGGCAACCCTGGAATGTTCACAGACACCCAAGTGCAGGCAGCAATTGGCATGTAAGAC
Source organism: Meleagris gallopavo (assembly GCF_905368555.1). Classification (NCBI taxonomy): domain Eukaryota; kingdom Metazoa; phylum Chordata; class Aves; order Galliformes; family Phasianidae; genus Meleagris; species Meleagris gallopavo. The sequence continues at coordinate 36,209,920 of NC_139406.1, forward strand.
AGAAAGGCTGTATATAGAGAGATGTCATGGGAAATTTCAATAACTGTCACAAGATCCTGCGCATGGGGTAGACTAATTCTAAGCTTCAGAGCACGCTGAGGGCAGCTGACTGGAAAACAAATTCACAGATGAGGTCCTGGCTGACAGAAAGTTGAACATCAGCCAAGTGTGCCCTTGCAAAGGGAAAGCCAGCTGCATCCTGGACTGTGTCAGCAAGAGCATAGCCCTTGCTGCTTGCTGTCATTCTGCCAGCCCTGGCTATCACTTCTCTGGAGTTGTTCTTCCCCTCTGTCAGGCATTTGAGGCTACCTCTGGAGTACTGCCTCTACTTTAAGCTTCCCAGACTGATAGAAAAATTGACAAACTAGGCTGTAGGTAGGTGCATTTAATATTTAGACCCCTTTCATTTTTATCTAAAGTATACAGATTCTGAGCAGGTGCAGCAGAGGTCACTTTGAAATCTCATGGGAATTAAGAGTTAACAGCTACCCTTCGATCTAATGCTATAATAAGGAAATAATTCTCAGTTACAGCTGTCTTTAACCACCCTGTAATATGTAGAATTCCCAGTGTGTTCTATTGAATAAGTAAGGCTTACTCTTATCAAAAATTGCACACAGCCCCAAAATGCACAAGCCTGGTCAATGTGGTGGTATGAGGACTGGTAGTTCCCCCTCAAGAGCAGGAGTGCAGGGTTTGAAGGTGGAGACCTGCACAGTAACGGGAGCACAGGACAAGGGCAGGGAGAGGTGTGTGCTGAAAATGAGAAGTTCTCAGGCACAGCAGGTAGGAGGGCACCACATCATTCTCGAGGAATCATTCAGTGGCACAATCTAACTAAAAGCAGAATGTTTGTTACCCATGCTTGGGAAGGAATTACAGGTATTACAGTGATGTATATAGTTAAATACCTTAGTATATATCAAATCAAATTCCTCAAGCTTGCCTACAACAGTGCAGTGCTACGTTTTGTAAATGTGGCTATTTGGTTAAATGGTTCTGCTTGTACTACCAGGGTGTGTGAAGCTGAGTGCTCACACTGACCTTTTGAAAAGCCCATGGGCAAACTAAACTTCTCAGCTGACTAAGGTGATTTCTTCGTGCTATTTGCTCAAATTAAGCAACTTATGTTATGTTTCTCCAGCTCTTCCACCAAGGCATAACAGAAAACTAAGAGAACTACACACACATAGAAATAAAGAAATTATTTGCACTACTAATATTTTTGCAGTGCTGAATGGGACAGATTGAATGCTATCAAGTACAATCTCGTGACAATCTGATGTCTTGGAAAAACAGGATAGTAGACCAGAAAGATGACAGAACTCAGCAAAGCCCAGGACTTCATAAGGAACCATCAGTTTTTTATTCCTACAGCAATTCTAAGGCAACACCAGAGATCTTTTTCTAAAAACCTGTTCCTTGATTTCACTGAGACTTGAGACTGTCATGGAAATACTCTGGACATAAACTCAAGACTCCTACCATGCTTTGAAAATTACCTGTAGGAGTTGAACGGAACTTAAAAAAATGAAGCAAAATTTGGAAGCAGAGAACTTATGTACCTGAACGCCAGTCCTCGCTGGCAGCCTATGAGAAAGAAGTCAAATAGCAATGGTTGCCATTTTTAGTGTACAAAAAAAAAAGGATTCTTGTCACGTTTTCTTTGTTGAAACCAAATCTTTTAGAGCAGAATACTTTTGATTACTTGGAGAAGGTTCCAGGCTAGCTAGAAGCAGGAAAATTTTGTATAATGGGTGCCAAACAAAGGGTAAAAAACAGCCAAAAATCAATTTCTGCTATTTTATCAAGTTAGCATTTCTAGGTAAATTATTATAGTGGTGATATGACTAGCAATTTTGACAGCTTGAACTAGTTGGCACTGAACAAAGCAATCTAAATTCATTTTTGTGACTGAAACTAGAATTCCAGATTTGGACTGCATGGTATTTATATATCTTACATTTCTTTGTATCAGCTTGATTCAGATGACTTGGAGTGAATAAGGAACAACTAATCTAACATATTCAGCTTCTTCCTTTCTAACATAACTTCCCCCAGGGTTTCTTTGAGAGCTCTGAATCTAAAAAGCTATACTGAAAATAAAAAACATTGAATATCAGTCTTCTTCCTTCCTAGTACTGCAGTCTTTCCCTTAAATGAGATGACATCAGTGATAATTGACAAAACACGTTCATAATAACACTACAGTAAGGGAAGCTCTTTTCCCCATTCACTTTTAACAAATCGTGTTTAATCTACAGTGAAGAAACCCAACTTCAAAAATACAAAACATGCTTTCTCATCTTGTCTTGGTTGCATTCTAATCTTGTAGATTTTTTACATTTCTTACATATGGAAGTTAAAAATTAGTGTTTTTTTTTTTTTTTCCCCATAGACAAGAATCTGCCAAGAGAATGCTTCTTTTTTGTAATTGGCTGTGAAATACATACCTATAACAATGAAAGAAAAATTATATAGGAATGTATCAGGTATAGAAATCAGAGTGAATTAGATCAGACACAAATCTAAAGTGACTGAAGGTTTTTCCAAATAGCTTCTCTAAACTGGGCATTTGGAGACTTGGTACATGGATGTTTGCACTAGAAGAACTTTTATTTGAAAGAACACAGAAGTGGATCTGAAACTCCTCAGTACTCGTCCTTCGAAATGATCTCCGTTTTCCTTTTCTGAGAGCAATTTTCCCTGCACATGCTAAATTGCTACTGACAAATATTTCTCTCAAGCCACTTCATTTTTATTTTTGCTTTCACACTGCTCAAGAAAACGAAGTAAGGCCAATTCACATCATCCATGCGCTTCCAGGTAAATAATTTGTTCTCCACAATTAGCTACTTAATTAAAGCAGCAAACAAGGTTTGAAGGTGAGGACAAAGGGGCAGTTATCTGGGGCTTCAAACAAAACAAGCTATCAAACAGCAGCTGGGACATAAGAAACGATATTTAACAACTTTGATGCAATCCTTCCTTTTTTTCTTTTTTCTTTTTTTTTTTTCTTTCTACTTTTGGCTTTATATCTCCTTAGCATTGCCTTTATGGTTCAAGGAAAGCAGAGTGTGGGACTGGATTTGGCACAACAATGAATTTGGTTGAAATGGTGTATGTGTGTGTAAGTGGCATCATAACTGAGTGATTTCATCATGAGGATGTATGTACATGACTGATGTTTCCAGTTCATGAGATTGTACTAGTTGTACAATAGATGCTAAAAGCAAAAACATAAGTATTAATAGTCAACTGATGCCTGGAATTTGTCAAAATAACAAACAGGATGGACTCAAAAGAATACATCATAAAATGTCAAACAAGTCTATCGCAGTGAGATGCAGCTGTAAAGGAAATGCACACAAGTCAGGGCACAGGACCTCAAACCAAATTTTCATCTCATTCTAATCCTGACCTGCCTGTGTGACTCTTTATAAATCATTTCATCTCCATTTCTCCCACTTGGCCTGCATTATCTACATAGGTTGTAAATTTTCTTTTAAGTGAAAGAGCCTATTAGAAGGAAGATGTGCTTTTCCTGTAAATTTTTATGGAAAGACAAGTAGCTGATGAAGCTGTCACTAGCTGTCACTGGATGATGGAAATTAATTACTTTATGGTGACAAGCCACAGAGAGGGTGAAGTGAGAACAGATCCAATTGAAGACCTGAAAGGGATGTTAAGCGTTTTATACCTGACATCATGCCTTTGATTTGATGAGGCTGCTTTCAAGTTTCTATGTTCAACATGTGCTTGTGTGCTTGTGTGAATTATGAGACTGAGGCCTCAGCTTCATTTTGGATCAGTTACTGGGCAGTGATTATCAAAACACAAGAAAATGATGGAAGTGAGATATCTGTGGAACTTTGTATCCATCAAGGCTAACAGCAGTCTGTTTTGCTTGTCAGCTCTGTTCTGTCTTCTAGCTTGCAAATTGTACAACAGGGAATTTTGTACATGTAACATGAGTCCTCAGACACATTCTTTCACACGTTCTTCTATGACCATTGCTTTCTATTAAGAATCAAAATCTCATTTTACCCACATTTACAATTGTTGAAACAAATCTTCCAGCACTTTCTCTGAATTTGGGTATTTCAACAATGTAAAGCTAATAGCTTCCACTGAACTGATCCCACGTAAGCCTTTAGAGAGACTTCATTTGAAATATGCAAAATAGAGCAAGTTCTTGGTACAAAAGGTTTATAACAAGTGCAACAGATGAATAGTCTCTTGTGTTAAATGAAAGTACCAATACAAACATCAGTTCCACAGGGACTGGAACAAGAATTACCTTCTATCACAGATTCAGACAGAAGTAAATCAAGTCACAGAGCTGCTCAGCATGTTGACTGATCACCTGTGGGGTGCACACAGTATTTTCTGCACAAGTACAGCCAAAAGTAACGTTAATGCATTCTCTACTTGTTCCTCAGAAGATGTAAGCATTGCAGAACAGGATGGATGCCCTCTCTACAAGAATGCAAGGGTGCGTAAAGGAAGGGATTCTAGATTACTGTTTCAAGAATGATAATATTTTCACTAGTGGAGATCTGATCTCTGTTACTCAGTTGGTAAACAATATCAACCTAGGAAGTTGAAAATAATTCACTTCTGCCAACACAAAGAACCCATAGATAAGGATAAGCCAATTGGAAATGTAAATATGCAAACTGTTGTGTTCCTTACAAATAACACCATTTAACTTCACAGTCTGTACAACCTTCAAGCTGAAAGCATAAAGAATTACAACTAAGTCAGTAAAGATTCCGTGTTTCTATATTGCTCTTTGATACACTGCAATAGCAAGAACATGGTAATACTTTATGGAGATACTGAAATACTAACTTGACTCCAAGCAAATTGAACTGATCACTGGGTGAGACATATCACCATCTGAGACGTATTTAGGGTGCAGTTCTTAAGGTACCTGCCTCTGGAGTATATCTTTCTTATCTCCTCTGTACCAAGAGTGCCAGCTCTTCTGAGAAGAGTGAGTGACCACCGCCTCTTTTAGTTGGATAACAGATACATAAAGCATAAATATACAGAGTACATTAACTTGGTTTAAAAAAGCTTTTATATATAGGTTAATAGACTTTTGTTTGAATAAATTCGAAAGAGACAGACATCAAACTGGTGAAGTTGTCATGACAACCAAGCAGCTGTAGGAGTGGCAGGTACAATTCCAGAACATTCTCCAGCTCAAAAAGAATCTGTTAAATCTCACTTTCAGTCCTACAGTCTCTGAAGCTTAAGAATTTCTAGAGCTGTACCTAACAACACATCAAGTGTGGCTGAGTTGTCACAAACTAGCCATAGCTGTCAGAACTTATTTATTGCAGATAAAAACCATTACTGTGAAAGAGTTGCTAATGTTTGCTTCAACAGACGTATATTAAAAAAATAATAATAAAAATAAATTCAGAGGTTATCACAAATACTCTATAGCTAGATCACACATCACATACAACTTCATAATACCTTTGTATCAATTCGACTCAACAATAGTCCCCAGCTCTCAAATCAGACTGAAAGCCTGGTCCACACCTTTCCCTCCTTTATGCCAGCCCACAGCAAAATACTATGACACGTCTGGGGTTCAAAGAAAATAATCAGTGAGGCAAGGTGTATGACTGTATCAGGGACTGCCAGCTTCTCCTCCCACCATCTCCTGAGCTGAGGCTGAGCTACCCATGTGCTGCAAATTCAGTCTTCCCTCCATGCGATTTCCATCAAATTAATCTCAAACTCATCAAAACTCAACATTTCTAGCCCTCTCTAAATCCTGTGACCAAGGTCCGTTGGGCTGATACCACACTCAACTCAGGTGAGATCTCTAGTTGATTTTATGCCTTGTGGCAAGAACCCATTCTACAAACACCAGGTGATGACAGGCACCTTGGGTAGATATCAACTCCAAGCTCAGATGTCTTCAGTTCAGGAGGACTGGGTGAGGCACTCAGCCTTATCTGATGGCCTGAAAGGAGGAGACTGAGCTTAAGCTCCATCTCTAGTGAACTATAATTTATTATTCCTTACAGAAAGCTCCAGTAAGGAAGGTTGTTATCCTTAATGTTCTCTTTCCTGACACATCAACCTTACCTGAAATTCAACATAGTTGTCTTCAAAAGATTGTGTGTATGGAGGGGATGGTTCATGCAAGGGGAAAGAAATTATATTTCTTGAGCCTCACTATATGAATTGAAGCTGAAGTTCTCATTTAGAAGTGGTGAAATAAGAAATGAATCCGTGGGTTTTATACTGGCGTGACTATTTAAATGATATCCTGTGCACAGGTGTTGCTGCTTATGGGTAGAGGTTTCTTGACAGAGAAATTTTCTTGAAAATTAAGAGGCTGAGGAGAGGCAAGTAATAATCTCAGTAATGTTTTAGGAATTGACTTAAGTTTTAAAGTAACTTTTTTCAAATTACTTTTTCTCAGATGTTTCAGGTTAGCCTAGGCTAATTCGTGTATCATTACTTGGATTTGGAATATTGTCGGATTTCATTATGCTGGAAAGGCACCTGTTATCTTTCTACTTTAAGCATTTTTATGCATGCACTCTTCTCTGGTCTCTTTTTTGTTTGATTTTTGGTGTAACAATTACTTAGAGAAATTGGATAATAGTCATATCGTTATACCTGTAGTCTTAAATTATATCTAATATAATCTTTTTCAAGTATTCTGCACTTTATTAAAAGTGACATTTTCTCTCAAAAACTCTGGAGGCAGCATGTATTAAAATAAGAACAGTTTTAACCTGATTACTTAATTACTTAACTGATTACCTGAACTTAAACTGTTAGCAGAAGAGGTAAGGGATGATTTAGTGTTCTGTACATGTTAATAAATTAATGTATGGAGAAGCATTTTATTATGAGAGTGAATACGTGTATGGGGCTGCTGAATCACGGCCTGAACCTCTGATTGATCACCTGAGGCGAGCAATGAGTCAGCCACGGGAGCACAGGTGAAGGCAATTCACCTGTGCTGCAGGAAGGGGTGGAGCCTGGCTCCACCTCTCCTAGACCCATTTAAGAGCTGACTGCCAGTGGGGAAGGATCTTTCTGGAGATCCACTCTAGTGGAGTTCATCTCGTGAGCCCAGTGACAGGGTGAGTGACCTCCTCCCATCACTCCAATAGAAATTATATTAGCCAAGCTCCTGGATATATGCACAACCCCCCCTCCCCCCCCATCTGTATATCCATCTGTATATCCATTGATTATACAATATGAGTTTAGATTTTTTTTTTCCACATTGTTCTTTGCAAATCATTAAAAGTTATTAGGTCATATGATTTTGTGATATTAATCTTAGAAGCTGTAATGCTATTGTTTAACTCAGTTTGAAATGTTGCCCTCAGTGTGTTAGACCTCAGGCAATACGTTAGCATGAATTTGATACCAAAGCCAAGGGGCTACAAATGGCTGTATCTGTAAAAACAGGTTCAATATTCAATGAAAAAATATTCAATTATTTGTTATGGGTTTAATTAAACATTTTTCATTTGGTGTTTCATTATAATGTTGTTTGTATTTTCTTCAACAAGGAAGATAAATAATAAAATGCATATTAAATTAAGGACTGGATTCATTAAGGAGTAAATCAAGTGAATTTGATATCAGAAATGAAGTCTCAGTATTATGATGGAAATAAAACTGAAAGTGGTTAAAATCCTGGCCTTATTCAAGAAAATGGCAAAGTTCCCTGTGTATTTTAAAAACAACAGGCTAAAATCTGCTTTCACTAGCCAGGGGAAAAGGATGCGGAAAGTGTGATTTTTAGATTTGTTATGGATTTATTGATGCTAAGCAGAATAATTTGGCTTTATAGCTTAATGCTAGGAGGAAGAAAGCCAGCATCTCCCATTTGTAATATCTTCTTGTTACATTCTCTCATTCAGTTCCAGCAGTGTCTTTATAGCAGAAAGAAAATTGGTAACAGATATTTAATGCATCATGAGTGACAAAATATGAAATTGGAATTTGGAAAGAAATGTAATGAAATGTGTGTTTGTATTCCATGTGCCCAACCACAGTAATGAGATAGGAAAAGCAGAAAAGAAAGAAAATGGCCCTAAAATAATAAAGATGAGGTGTGGTTTGACTCCATTTATGACATGGTGGAAAATGATATGGAGATTCAGAAAGGGGTCACATAAAATAAAGGTAAATGGGGTCTCTAGAACTCTATTTGTTTCAGTGCCTTTTAGTGGTCCAGCTGAACATGCAATTTCTGCTTCAAATACTATGGAATACTTAATTTCAATCAATAGATCTGTGGTTATAAATCTAACTCTGTAAAAGCTCTAAGTGACTGGGGTGAGTGGCATAGCGGGAAAACTAAGTACTTGTGTGTACATTAACATCAGCATGTCTGCTTTTTGTCTTTCTTCCTCTTCTTTGTAGAATGTGAATCTTTCTTGCGCAATATTATTTTCATCATTCTTTTTTTTCTTCCATTTCTGAGTCCCTCCTTATTCTTGCAATGACTGCAGTGATTATTTTGTATATTGATCTAGAAATCCCTTGTCTCTATGAAGGTGCAGAATAAATAACCTGATGCAATCCACTGTGGTTAGAATTTGCTTCTATTTTCAAAGCTATTTCCTTGGTTGGAAAGTTTTCAAACAAATGGTAGAAGGTACAGCATCTATAGCAGCAGTTCTTGATATGTCATGTGTTTTCCTTTATGCTGTCCTTGCCAAAATAAAACTCTTGGGATGTCTGAAGTCTTCTGATGCAGATATTAACCTATTCAGCAGGTGGAAAGAACCAAATACTTGAAGTTGTCGCATAAATTTTTCAAGGTAACAGCCTTGCACCAGAACTTTAAACTTACTGAGGAATGTGAGCTTATAACAATGATTTTGGTCAAGTCTTAAGTGCAGAGAGGAAGGGACTGAGGACTCCTCATTGCAAAAAGATTAAAACATCTGATTTAGCCTGGACAATAAGCACTATAAAAGTTTTCTGCTAGAGTTGGGCATGATTTCAGCTATAGTTCAATAATTTTTTTTGTTTTTTGTGCTGCAGGGTCAGAGAAAGCCAATAAGTAAGAGAAAGCAGAGATGATGTGGACCTTGAAGCTAGATTCTGATTCTGACAGAAATTCATCATTTTTTCCCAGGCCTACAAATAACTACATTTTTGCTATATCACCAATGGTCATTTACCATCAGTAGACATCTTTTATCGTGTCCAATTTTTACTTAAGAGGAGAGATTTCAGACAACCTTTCAGAAGGTCTCAGGAACTCTTTCAGAAAGCCATAAATCAGAGCTTGATGCCCTTGTGCACTTATTCAGCACATGATCTGCATATGCATTCAATTACTCTGGTAGGAAAGGCTTGTAGAAAGTGATTTCTTTGGTTAATTTTAATCATATAGGTCAGAAGAAAAAGATTTTCAACATATCATGCTGTCTCCAGTCTGAAAATGTTCGTTTCTTCTGTTGTAGCCAAGAAAAGCAACTTGCGTCCTCCCAACCTGCTTGTAGAAGCTCCCAATTGCCTTCTCATAGGGTGGGTTGGAAGGAACCTCAAGCATCAAGTTCCAATCTCTCTGCCACAGGCAGAATTGCCATCTGCTAGATCAAGTTCTAGATCAGATTGCCCAGAGGCCGATCCGACCTGGCCTCCTGGCAGCTATTTTTTTTCCAAACGATAATAATTTATTTATGAATAAATGTTTTTCCTATATCCTTATAGCATTACATTGGTATGGAGGAATTGCTAACCTAAAGCCGTGGTAGTAGAAAAAGGTTTTGAATCCAGGTGAACAGCAGAGGGCAGTGTAAGCTCAACATTGCAATCCTGTAGTGCCTGAAAACATTGGAAAACCAATACAGTACTTTGCATGCAAATAGCACAAGCCTTGGATAAGCAAGCTTAGCATGAACTGCTAACAGCAAATATGAGAGAATTTCCTGGAAAATGATTTGTTGGAAAAGTAGTTATCTAAATTGTATTGAATTTTTTGGATTCTAAAGAGATGAAATATGATGTGTTTCTTTGCTTGTGCTTTATTATGATACATTACAATACATTAAGAGATAGGAGCAGCTGATAGATTTTTACAAAATAAACAGAAATACTATGGTGAGAGTGGAAAGAAAACAAATATGATATTGTTCTCATCTCTCCTTAGTTCATTTCACGTTAATAAGACAAGAACTAGCAATAAATTCTATTTAAAGTGTTATATATATTTCTATATTCTAGTAGTGATGAAGTTACTGTTCTCTTTAGCATTTCTGGAATTATACAATGTATTTTCAGGGCACAAGATAAATATGAATCTTGGGTCAAAGAAAATACAGACTTTTTCTCAAGTTCTAATGCCCATCTGAGATCTCACTAAAAATATTTTCCCATTTGCAAGTATCTTCTTGTATGAATCTCAAAGTCTTGTACTAGCTCCAAGTAATCGTTCAGTGCAGAACAGGAACAACTCAAACCACATTAAAATAGGAGCCTGCTGTATTTCTCAGTGTTGCTCCATAGCTCATTAGATTTCCACAACTTCCTGCTCCTTTCAGAGTTCTGCCATGTGGAGCCATCCAACAAAACTTCCCTTCCAGTCTCCTGGTACTGTATCTTCAGTTCAGTCTGACCTTGACTTCTCCCTTTTTGTTACTGTTTGTTATTTGAATAGATAGTTGTGCTGTTTTGCTGTGCTATATCTATATGAATTAGATGTCCCATTACTGTAAAAATTGCTTCTGGTGGTATATACACAGGTAAATGTGTATAAAACCTCACCCTTCTACCTCTATACTTCTGTGAATTCAGAAGATTAAAACAGTCTGATGGATGACACTCATTCTTCTAAAGACACTTTCTAGTGATTACAATGACTACCTGTGATGGCATCAGTAGACAAAGGAAGACAAACTGATGTCAACTACCTGGACTTCTGCAGAGTTTTTGATATGGTACCTCATCATATTTTTAGTTCAAAATTGGAAAGATATGGATTTAAAGGATGGACTGTTATTCCTAGCATTTATTTTAAAATAGATTGTTCAGAATATATGAGGGTTAATATGTACAAGTATTTTGAATTTATTTTCTAGATATTTAAAAGGCTCCACAATACAAGTGGACATTAACTTCCTGCTGCTATAGTAATTCATCTTCCATCCTGAATAACATGTTTAATCATGCCATAACAACAACAGCCAGCAGCATGTTGACTAACAGTGCTTCAGCCTTCCTGCTGCTTAGGGACTGATTACACTTGTGCATTCAGACAGGCATGGGAACAGGTTTGTATATTAACATACAGATGCTCTGGTTCCTCTGCTTTCTAAAGTTGTCACCTATCAGTTACTAAAATGCAGAATATATATATATATAAAATTATGTGATTCCTGTTAACAATGCAATAACAGCATTTCACTGCTGGGTACTTATATTAGATTTATATAATATAAATGCAGGCAGACCAGGCAATTAATCTCTTTCAACACCAAGAGTTCTTATACAAAGATATTTAAGGTGCATTCAAAGTTAACATCTAATGACACTGTGATCCTGACATTGTAAGTGCTCTTTTGCCCTGATAAAAGCTATATTTTGTTTCTTTACATAAAAATTAAGTCTGTACACTGGTAATTGAATTGGGGAGTCAATGGATTAAAAATGGAGTGTTTTATCAGGATAGAGGAATGGCTGTTCTGCTAAGAGCAGGTGGCTGTTATCCATTTTCCACAAAGATGGGCTATAAGGGTGGTAAAAATCTCTTAATGTAATGTCATAACCATAGAGCTAAAACAAACTGCCACTGCTATAATTCCCCTATAAGTAAAGTTGTAAAGGGCTCTGAAGCATGGTTAGAATTTGCATCAAAAGAAAGGCAAAATTTTGAAGCAATTTTGCCAATAAATTAATCTGTAGCAATGGCATTAATGGACTGTCAGTTGTAAGAGAAAGGGTAGTGGAGCCGAAGCAGGGCAAGGGGGTTCCTCTTTGTAGGAGATTGCTCCAGACATTCTGATAGGGGGCACAGCAAAGTGGGAGTCCCACTTGGAAAATAGATACTGTCATATCAAACCCACTACATAAGAAATAATGAAGTCTCTAGTTCCTTTCCCTCATGGCATAGTTGAATGCCTGGCTGTCTATTACCATTGCAATGAGCTGTGTCCTGTATTGATCTCAGTACAGCCAAGCATTGAACATATCCTACAGTTCTATTCATCATCCACAAGTCTACTGGCAGGATATACTCATACCTTCAGGAATGCTGGAAGGCCTACATGCTCCCTGGAGACCAAACACAATGCTATGCTCTCTGTAGGTATAATAACAGATTATTAGATGAAGCATTGAAAATAAAGCGTGAGAATAAGAAAATAGGCAAGGCATACTAAAAATGCATTAGCCATATTTGAGTTGATCAAATAGCTCACATCTCTGAATAGCCAGTAGGCAGCTTATATTTTTATAGCATGATTCCTCAGCCCTTGAGCACTTTTCAGCATCACCTGTGTGAGACAGGCCTTTCAGAGAACTCTTACTGCACTTCAGTGGCCATTATTGTCCATTAGCAAGAGGAAAAAGCCCGAGAACTGTCAAGTTGTATCCACCTATGCCTCAGCTTCTTCATAACAAACCAGCAAACTTGCTTGTTGCAGGGTTAAAGTAGACACCTTATATTAGGGAAAAAATGCAGCTTGCCCTTTATCAGTGAACAATAAATGCTTAAAATCATACACTTATTTTTGTTTCTTTCTCTGTTCTGGAAGATATCTGTCATTCCAAAGCAATTTTCATGCCTCAAGTATCTGCTATGAAGCAATGATTTTGAATGTGTCTTAGCCAAAAATTCTTCCAGAGTGCAAATGATTCATTCAAAGAGACCAATTTTTTTTTTTTAATTTTTATTTTATTATTATTTTTTTTAAGTTGAATTTAGGCTGTCTTAATCAGTATTTTAACTGTCAAACTATTCTGGTCTGAATAATGTAGTTCCATTTTCTTTGAGTATCTATGAAGCCGGGAAACATCACAATGGCATTAAAAAGCAAGAGATTCTGGAAAGATTCTGGAAAAATACTTGTAAGAAAGTCAGTTTATTACAAAAGCATCACAGATGCTCTAAAATGGATCTCCATAGTTTGCCATTCCTCAAGAAATTAATTATTTCATCATGTCAAATTGGTAACTTTGAATCTGTTGCATAACCACAGTACTGCTATGCAGAAGACAGAGAAATGAATATATGTGAGAATATATTTCAAGTGAGAAGTAAACCAAGATGACATTGCTGTATAGAAGCCACTGGAAGTAGGGCTAGTTGAATAGGTGATGGCAAGTGTGGTATTGCCATGGAAAGATGGAATTCAAAAATTGTGTCATTGGAAAAGCAGAAGACAACCACTGCCATGTAGGAGTCTGGATGGTACCTATGGGCACTGTTTTAAACGTTGAGGCTGAATGAGAAAGGAAATGGCAGCCCCTGCCTTGGCAGCAGTGAATGCAAAGAGTACCATTCAGAGAGGGAATGAAACAATCACAACAACAAATTCCATAGTCAGTATGTAAAAGCAGCCCTGGTGCACTCCCTTAGTGTCTTCAGGTCATTTTTCCCAGTGTGCCATTAGATTGATCATATTGCATATAGACTGTCACTTCAAATATGATAGAGCATGCCCTGATTTGACTTAGCAGTACAGGAGCAACAAGCTTCAGCAGACAGATAGGAGCAGAATAATAATAGATAAGCAGAAATACATTCTCTGAGGGGTTCCTGAGCTTTGAATGCTTGTCACTGCGTCCTTCAAGCTCGTAAGCAATGAAGGGAGGTAAAACCGAATACTTAAGCTTAGTCGTCTCTTGTCAAAATATAATGGAGTCTTGCTACTATAGCAAAAATCTGGGAAGTCTAAATGCTGACCTGTGGGAGGCAGCACCAGAGAAAAGAATGTGAAACCAGAGAGCGCTTTAAGCTCAACAGAGGCACTGTAGCTTTACGGAGCTGAACACTGAAGATCCAAATCAAGTAAAGAACTCATCCGAGTTTTTATTGGCCAGTTACAGGAGTATAACCATAAGAATTACAGGAAATTATCAGTTATAATGTATAAACATATAACTGAAAGCAGGGGGAATTTAAATGTTTTTTTAAGCAGCACAACAGGGTCCAGGATCCTCACTGGTGGTTGATTTCTTCCATCTCTGTCAATCTCCTGCTAGCTGACTAGCGGGCTATTTTTGCTTGATCAGCTGGTACAGCAGTAAAATATGGCATGTAATTTATGCTTATATTCTGCAGAAGGTACTGCTCTGAAGTACCCATATGTCTAGAACTGCCAGTGATTGGTTGTTGTCATCCAGAAGTAAAAATGTCCAGGAACACACAAGACAATCCAAATACTCTTCTTAGTTTCCTTGTTTTCACTGCTAGCACAGACAAAGAATTATTGTACTTATCAAAGGAAAAACAAAATTGTAAAATAGGAGGACTCTATTTAGTCAGCTCACTGCAGAACAAATTAAGATTCTTGTTGTGGATATTACTGACTTTAGGCATAAGCAAAGCACCACATCATAATCCTGTATGCTCCTTGTGATACTGATAACTGCCTTAGCTAATGCATGCTTGATAACAAAGGTATTTTAATCAAGCTTCTCTAACTGAATGTAGGGACTAAGGACTACTAACAGCTGAGCTGTGAAAAAGTGATAATTGAGTTTGATAGTAGAAGTAGTCTGGGTAAGATTCTGTGGCAGCAGAAGCAAATCCAATTGGCTGTGCAAGACAACCATGTGTGACATACACAATGAGAGGTTTGAAAATGCCCAGGAAGATGCCATTTTCAGCAGCAATTTACAGTTCCTAGATCAAAATTACCTGTTAAGGAAAAAGGCTGTCATTTTACCCTGCAGTGTTGAGCATTTCTTGGGAAATAGTAACATGAAGACTGCTTATCTGATAACTTTGGAACCACACCATCAGTGTGGTAGCAGCCAAAATGATGACAATTTTCAAACCCATTCTTGGACTTTGGATATTCTTGTTCCTGTGAGTATAATCAATGGATATACAGATGGCATAGTATATCCAGGAGCTTGGCAGATGTAATTATTATATTGGAGTAAGAAGAGAAAGACACTCACACTATCCTAGGCTTGCAAAATAGACTCCAGTGGAGTGGATCTCCAGAGAGATCCATCCCCACTGGCAGTCAGCTTTTAAATGGGTCTAGGAGAGGTGCAGCCAGGCTCAAGCCCTTCCTGCAGCACAGGTGAATTGCCTTCACCTGTGCTCCCGTGGCTGACTCATTGCTCACCTCAGGTGATTCATCAGAGGTTCAGGCTGTGATTCAGTAGCCCCATACACTGCATATTCCTGTTGCAAATTAGTGCAATTCTGTAAGGGAAAAAAAAGGAGCAGTAGCTTTAAGGCACACATGAACTGCATGAAATCTCTTGTCATAGTGAGAGCAGCTGGCTCACAGAGGCAGCAGCGGGCTGCCAGCCATCCAACTGAGCTGCTGAGATGATCAGTGCCCCTGCTGATGCTGAACGCTACATGGGAAGGATGCCATATGCAGCCAGCAGTGTCTGCAGTACTGCTGCTGGTTGTGCCACATTTGTGTGTTTGCTTTGGAAGATGCAGTAACATCACAGGGAAATATCCTTGGCGAGCTAACTTGACCTTTTGGTGTATTAGCAAATAAAGATCGATCTGATGTAAAAGTCTCATGATTTTCATGAGTCTTATGCTCACTGACTCTAGTATGAGCATTTCTGCTGGCTGACATGGGACTGAGAGCATCCAATGATCTCCATAGCTCACTGCTGCTGTCACTCACTGGGATGCTCCAGTGAAATGTGACTTAGCTCTTGTGGCTGCTGCTGCTCATTCTCTGAAATCCCTGCTGCTTAGTGCAGTAGCACTTGTTAGCTTCTCCTGGGCCTCCCCCTGTAGATTATGTCAATGAGCTGAAGCAACCTCAGTCCCAGCTGCTTGGTGTTTACAATTCTGGAAGCAAATGAAGGAAAGCGTGAATTGTCACAGACATCAAACTTGAATCTTACCCAGCTGATAAATGATGAAGACAAGCCATACAATTCCAGAGACTGATTCTCTCCTAGAATGGCAGGATAGTCCAGGGCTAGCCCAAAGCACACATGAGCCCAATTTACATAGCTGCTCCTGGCATGTACCTGAGCCAAGAAACTCAATCTGAGGTAAGCGCCAGAAGTGTTAGTTGTGCTGTTTGGGGCTGTAGGTAGCTACAGGGTCATCATCTATTTCCATTTATTTTTTTCATCCAGTTCCTTTTTTTTTTTTTTTTTAATGGAGTCAAAGAAATGCTCTCTAAAGGCCTGATTCTTTTCAACACTCAAAAATTAGAAAATAAGTAGTAGTTGGTGGGAAACAATCTTCTGAAGATCCCTCTTTTCCCTTAGGGCCTCTGAAACTCTAGTGCTTTCTTTGAACTTATGATAGCAAGTTTAAAAATGCTGATCTATCTTGGGGTGACCATTTGTTTCAAATGTTCAACACTCTCCACTTGGACATCCCCACATTATGATAGTTCCAATCTTACTTCCTTTAAGTTTCATATACTGCAATTCAATATAAATGCTATCCTATATGGAAAAGCACAGAATGCAGCACTCGTTCATTAGTATCTCCCTTTTTTGTCTCTGCGGATACCAGTGCAATGCTCTTCTACACCTGAGCTTTCCTACATTGTTCATTTTTCCTCATAGGCCTTAAATGTCTGCTTCTAGTTCTTGCAAAAGGAGGCCTAGACTTGATAAAAGTGTACTACTGAGTACAAGTACCAAATTAAGTCAGAATGACTTCATTTTCACAAAGCATTTGTTTTAATTAAAAAAAAACAATAACAATAACAACAACAAAAAAAAACAAAAACAAAACCAACATTGGATTAGGGCTTTTTTTCATGTGCAGTATTTCTTGTTCCAAACTGTCATTTATTTTTGATAAATAGAAGAAACATGTTTGGGACCAAAGAATTGTAACCCTGTAACCGACGCTGGTTTTGCAATCACCATTTCAGTGTGAAAAATGACAACTAGATTCCATATGTGTAGTTGACTAATTTTAAATTTGCATGTGCCAGCCTTTAAAACTCTAAGAGAAAGCAAGAAATTTGCCCTCATTCATCTGTTATCCCAGGAACAGATTCACTCGGTTTAAAAAAAGGTCACAAAGATGAATAAGGAACAGATATTTCACAATGTTTTGAATGAATAAACAAATAAATAAAATTCATTTCTATGCAAGAAGCTTGGGTTTTACACCGCTGTCTGTTCCTATCATCACGTAGAAATCGAGGTCCGCTGGTTGTCTGCCCCAGTCAAAAAGCCTGTCCCTTTCTCTCCCCAATGGTTTTCATTGTTCTGGTGTAATGAGTGAGGGTCTGAGCTTGGTAACAAAGGTGACTCTCCCAGGTAGCAGTTCAAAAGAAGGATGAGCTGATGGTTAGTGACCCAGCAAAGATGTTTCCCTGTTGCAGATTACTCAAGTGTTTCAGAGAACAATGTTGTAATATTCCTTAGCGGATGAAAACCACCCTCACTGTGAACTTCATTTTTTTCAGTCTTGTGTGTGTGTCACGTTCTAGGTGTGAGCACAAGACACATTTCAGCCAATTTAAGTAGAGCTAAAACCATGTTGCTGCCAAATTGGACAACCTCCCCCCCTGCCCTGGCCATGGATGGACATTCCCACAAGATGGCATAATCTTATGAGTTTGAACAACTAATTAACCCAACTGAACACCAATCCTTTTTCTGTATGGATGGTTTGCAGTCAGTCATGGCACAACCACTCCAGGTTCTTTAACTGACAGAAGAACAAGTGATGGAATGCAGGCTGCAGTGTGTGTGGGAACACCAGCATCCCCTGCCCCACATTCAGTGGCACTGTGTTCTTAGAACAGGTTGAAGGGACTCATCTGCTACCTTCAGTCTTTGTTTAGTTAAAGAGCTGCTATCTGATGTTTCACAACTGCAGCGGGCTTTTAAATGATGTAAAATCTTTAAATGACTTTAAATGACTTAAAATCTCATGTTTATTTTAACCTCCTCACTTTTATGGATTTGCAGTTCACTGAACATAATTTCATACCTTTTCTTCTTGCCGTTTTTTCTCTTCTATACCTCAAATTTTTAACTATTGAAATCACCTTAGTTTTACCCTAGAATAACTCAGGAATATTTCATAGGCTGAGAATCAAAATTGTGTTCTCACGTTGTTCTGATTTTGCAGTGCAAATTATCCTGGAAAATGTAGTATAAGACTGCTGAAAACTGAAATTAAAGGAAGTTATTAGAAGAGTCTGCACTCAAAATATCATAATAATATGTGGAGAAAATGTGCAACTAAGATGAAAATAAAGAGCAAATTGATCCCATGGGTCAGTCCTTCAGCTGATGTGCCCGCACCACACATCACAACAAATGTCTTTCATAAAGAGATAATTTGATAGATTTTTGGAGGGCAAACAACGTTACTGCTGCTGTAATGCCAGTAAATTCTCCTCCAGACTCCTCCTGACACGTGTGCTGCTGGTCCCAACACACTCCTGCTGTGAAGCATATAGCCTTCCAGAGAGGGATCAACAGACTGTGAGGAAGGGGATGAGCTGCGAGAAGCTTTGTACATAGCCGTTCTCAGCCCCACTGAACTCCTCTGGATGCTCTCTTCCATGTGATCATAAAGGTGTGGGGGAAACTGCCCCTTGGAGCTGAGCTGGTGGGGGGCAGCCCTGCCCATAGCATGGGGTGAGGCTGGGTGGACTTTGAGGGCCTTTCCAACACAAGCCGTTCTGTGATTCTGTGATTCAGTGATTCTATGATTCTTATAGAATTGCTTATGGAAATGGCAGTCAATTGCTTCTGAGTGAATCTTGCAGGATGCATGCGGTGCTGTTGGTATAGGATACAAGACAAGGAGAGCACTTTGCAGGCACTGAAGTGCTACGTGAGCCGTGTGCTCCAAGGGACTTCTGGACGGCTCCACAAGCATTTATTCTGATTGCTGGTGAGTGGTGAGTGTGTGAGACTGATGTCAAGGACTGGGCTTGCTCTACCTGCATCATTTGGCCTAACTACGCCAGCAGATGTGAACAAAACAGGCAGCTGGTGCTAGCCTTTTTAATGCCCAGCTCTCATTAACAAGGCAGCCTAATAGGTGCTTTCCCACCAGCCAGCCCCTGCTCTAACATAGCAGCACTTTCTCTTGGCCACATGCTGTAGCCCTCTACAATTTTGTTTTAAAATGTTTAGAGGCCAGGACTGCTTAATTTGCTCTCTAACCTTTTTATTTTTATTCCTGCCTGTGTTTTTTCTTTGCTAGTCAAACTCCTGCAAGAAAGGCATTCGAAATGTGAAAGCAGTAGGAAAGCTCTAATAGCACAACATGTTATTCTTCCTGTATGCAGTCTGGAAATGTTATTAGCAACAAAGACCAGAAGGGAATTTCAAATTTGCCATTTGCCATTCTACCTTTAAAAAATTTTTCTCCCCTCAGAAACTACCGTACTAAAGCCAAAGCCAGATATCAGCTTGATGACATTATAGGGTGCTCTTGTAGTTAACAACACGAAACAAACCCCAGCTGTCTTTGGCTGCAGCTCAAAAGGCCAGATGCCCTGTTATCTCTTGGCTGGATACAGGCAGCTCTTGGGTCAAGTCAGAAACTGCGCTTGGTTTGTACAAACACATCATAACTATGCAGTTATCACAGAGCCATGACAGATTTCGGTTTTCTAGTGTGCCTGTTGATTTCTCAAGCAGGGTCTGTTATTTCCAGATACAGGAACCAGTGGAGCACTAAATATGTGACCACAGGCGGGTGGAGAAAGCAGCACCATGTTTATTTTATGTGCATTTTGGCAAGTGTATCCATGTTAATACCTTTTGCTAGCAGAGTTCAAAACTTCAGGAAATACTGTCCATAAATAAATAAATAAATAAATAAAGATACATCTCTGACATAGTTAGTAACATCCATAATTATTAGTCTGGTTACCTTCCAGAATGAGCAGGCAATTCCACATTTACCTGCAAAGCATTACAGCATACAGCTAGTTGTGGAACATGTGGCAGTCAGCCACTCTTGCAATTGCATGCCATGCATGCCACGTGGAGGAATAAAGAAGGTAAACAGCCACAGGAAAGATAACTGCTGAATTTATGTCTTTCCAAAGCCACTACATACAGAATCAGGAGAGTCCTGCCCTCTGCCATTAGCTCTGCATACACACAGCTGCAGTCTGCATCAGTGCTCACAGAGGTAAAGGGAGACCAGGCTCCACATTTCCTCTTTCAGGGATAACATGTGGCTACATATTGAATCCAAACAGCTTCTGTTAGCTGGGTTTTTCTTTGCTTCCTTAAGCGTAATAGGGGAGGCATGGTGGTAATGAATTACATTAAAAAAACACTGAGTTACCACTGAGGAATTTCACTGTCCCAGTGGTAAACAAATGTTATGGATTCATACCTTGTGTAATTTGTGTATAATAAAACTGATCAATGCATTCTGCAAAAGTTAATAGGTTGTCTCATTTATTTTTTCATTAATAATGAAGCAATTTATACAGGCTTGAACTTGGAAATACTATTTAATTACTTCTATTACAGTGACATATTATTCATCACAAAGTGTTGTTATTTGAAATCAAGTTATAAAGTTTTAGCTCTTTTTTTGTCACTGCAAAGGAGAGAGCTGGCTGTAAGAGTCATTTGTAACCCCAATGGGGCAAGTTTACTGCTTGTTTAGCCATCATGTTCTTGCTGTGGAGATTGGCTTTCAGTCTTTTGCTTTTATTTTCAGTCCAAGAAATTACATACCTTATCTGGCAGAGATTCACAGCCACGGACTTTTGCAAATATTCCTCTGAGAATTAAGTATTTCCCCACTGCCTTGTTGCTTTCTTTCAAATTAGCTCATTAAACACTGAAGGATTATTCACAGTAGGTAAAGAAACAGCTAAGGCACTGCTGAATGTTTACCATCTTGCTCTGTCTACATCTCAGCAATAAAATGTTTGCAGGGGGTTTTTTGCTTAGTTCAAGTAAATCGGAAAACAAACACGTCTTCAAGGGGGCAAGCTGGATCATCATAGAATCACAGAATGGTTTGGGTTGGAAAGGCTGTCAAAGCCTGCCCACCCAGCCCCACCCCGTGCTGTTGGCAGGGCTGCCCCCCACCAGCTCAGCTGCCCAGGGCCCCATCCAACCTGGCCTTGAGTGCCTCCAGGGATGGGGCACCACAGCTTCTCTGGGCAGCTGTGCCAGCACCTCACTGTGCTCTGATTAAAGTTTCTTCCTAACATCTAACCTAAATCTCTCCTCTTTTAGTTTAAAGCCATTCCCCCTTGTCCTGTCACTATCTGCCTCACATCAGTCTCTCTTCTGCTTGAAAGCTCCCTTCAGGTACTGGAAGGCTGCAGCGAGGTCTCCCTGGAGCCTTCTCTTCTGCAAGTGAAACAAGTCCAACTCCCACAGTCTTTCTTCATGGAAAAGGAGCCCCAGCCCCCTGAGTATCTTCATAACCCTTTGTGGAGGAGTGACATCTTCTCTCAGAGAGGAGAGAAGCGGAAAAGCTTATCGTCTTTAGTACTTACAATTGCTTTGAGGTATATCATTGCCCATCTATGAAACATTCTGCTTTTTGAACATACTGAACATTAAATTTAAACATTCTCCCTTCTTTCCCTATTACAGCTGAGTTATTAAGGAAATGCCAAAGGCCAAGGGGCAAGAAGAAAAAGAGCAATAATTTCTTATTAGTTGCTGAGATAGGCTCAAGTTTATTAATAAAACTTATTTATCTTTGAAGAAGATACATGTCAATTATCTTCAGTCTTCCTCACTAAAAAAGTGTAAATATTTAGACACTTTACAAGCAGTCAGGAAAGCTTTCAACCCACCTACCATTTTCAAATACTCTTTTTAATACAGAGAAATATTTGCCAGTTAGATCTTAGCAGTCTTATTATTTATCAATTAGAAGTGTTGACATCCTGATACATTAAAGTTTTACTGAACAAATTAGCATAATTAAAACATCTCAGTCAGGAGGCTTAATTTGAAATGTCTCTGAGAGATGGATTAATTGCATATTCTCAGACTGAAAGTCACACAGGAGTCACACACTTACTCGGTACTGATCTATTCTGAAATTAGCACTATATTGAAAGCACCTTGCAAGTGTTTTATTGGGGATGGCAGGGTGGTGTTTCTGCTTTGAAGTGTATAACAATTCTACTTTGAAGCAGAGTGATGTGAAAAGGATATAGATCCTTTTTAATAGCTGAAATATTAACACACAAATGTCATTATGCTATTACTAAGCAGAGATGTCATGGAAATAAGGGACAAAGTATCTTTATTATTGTGAAAGCACATAGGAAATGTTCTTTTGACATGTCTCCTTTGCCAACAGTCAAATTCTGAAGTTTCTGCTCCTCACCTCCTCCCCCGCTCCCATCTGTCCTGCCTCCTGCAGGAACCCTTTCCTATCAGATGTACTGCTGCAACCTTTTTATGGAACACTTTGCCATTGCAATGATCCCCATTAAAATAATCAGTCCTCAGAAGAAAAAGTGTTATTTTAACATGGTCTTTTCATCAGTTTTTAGTAGAAAACTCTCCAGAATTGTTGTAAATGGAGGATAGCAGAAGGTGCTACAGGAGCAGGCACTACAGGAACCTCTAAAATGTCTCTTATAGAAAAGAAAGTGTATCATGTAGCTCTAATTGCTAGGTCATGTGAACTTATCAGATAGGACCAAAATAACCTTCATGTAATCCGTTTTCTCAGGGAACATCTCCAATGAAGCCCACATAGTTGAACTGGTGTGAAAATTGAGCAATTTAAAAATCAAGTGAGATTAGTTTCTAAATGAGATAATCAAGATCCTTCAGCTTAATTATCTCAGGCCATATGCACAGCCTTAGCCAAGGTAAAATACAGCCACCCTGAGAATTGCTGTGTGAGTGGATTCTGACCATGCACTTCCATGCTTCACTGCAAAAAGTCTCAGCCCACTGCTAGCAGAGAGAATATTCCCAGTTGGAAGGGACCCACAAAGAGCAACAAGTCCAACCCCAGGACCACTCAGAATTCAAACATTGTGTCTGAGAGCACTGTCTTAATGCTCCTTGAACTCCAGCAGCCTGGGGCCATGTCCACTGCCCTGGGGAGCCTGTTCCATGCCCACCACCCTCTGGTGAAGAATCTTTTCCTGATATCCAGCCTTCAAGAGAATGCTGGGTTAACTCTGCATGCATTTATTCCCATGAGTAAATAAAATTGACTTAAGAAGTTATATGTTTCATGGTTCATTTTGTTGATCTGGTTTTGAAGAGCCTTCTGGAAACAGACAGTTTTGCAAAAGCTGCTGTGGTTTTGGGCCATCAAAGGGACCTGCTCTCCCCACCATTCCTATCCTTTGCTGTATTGCCTTCATGCTGGCTCCAATGCTCATCAGTCTGCAGAGAGACATTTCAGATCATTAACCAAGCAGAAGACAATTCATTATTCTTTGTAGCTAGACTTACAGTGCACAGAGAAGGGAAATGAACTGAAATAACTTTCAGAGCTTCAGACATAATACCCATGGTTCTGCCTTAGCTGTACCAGAAATCTGATTATAAGACATCATTATAGGTCTGCAGAGAACCACCCACTGCTCAGATCTCAGCTGTTGATCGACTGTTTTGTACAACACATGTAGAAACAGCAAGCTGTTGTGAATACATGATCTCTTCATAATCAAAACTCTTCTAAATAAACACTTAACTTTTCAACTTAACTGCAGAGTTCCTCACTGACACTGGATCGTCTTTCAGAACACTAGAAAAATCATAAAGCACCAGAGGTTAAGCTCCACAGGCTTTCATGAGGAACACACTCAACTGGTTGAGTGTGTTCCTCATTAATAAATTACTATTGGGACTTGTCATTTAATCTGTCCTGAATTCGTTAGTATCATGTTGACTTTGTATCACCCATGATAATTGATCAAGATATCGTGCAACACTAAGTCAAATGTCTTACAGAAACAAGTCTGCTATACTTTACTTTGAGTAAATTAAACTTATCAAGCAACCTTGCAATTTTCTCAAGAAGTAACTCCACTAACAGCTGTTCTAATCCAAGATCAATGCCATGGATCACAGACTAATCATTTTTTATATTACCTTATTCAGTCTTGTTGACTATTGTCATCATGTCAGTTTTTTGTCAGCCTGGGGAGATTCTTCATCAGCTGTTGGATGAAGCCTTCCTGGAACCGCTGGTTTTAAAATCTGTTTTTATTTATCATCCTGTTCTAGGTGACAGTTTAGTTAGTACATATGCATTCTGTGCACTTTAATGGGAGTGCATCATGTGTTTTCTCTTTCCCAAATGCAAAACATAGACTCCAATGGGTGTTTCTCTGATATATTTGTGTTCTCCAGGGTCAGTATTGGTGCCCACCTTGTTTAATATCTTTACTAATGACCTGCATGACAGGATTGAGTTCACTCTCAGTGACTTTGTAGATGACACCAAGTTGGGAGGAAGTGTTGATCTGCTCAAGAGTAGCAAGGCCCTACAGAGGGATCTGGACAGGCTGGATTGCTGGGCTGAGGCTGATGGGATGAATTTCAACAAAGCCAATTGCTGGGTCCTGCACTTTGGCCACAACAACCCCACGTAATGCTACAGGCTTGGGGCAGAGAGGCTGGAAGATTGTACAGAGGAAAAGAACCTGCGGGTGTTTGTAAGCACTCGGATGAACATGAGCCAGCAGTGTGCTCAGGTGGTCAAGAAGGTCAATGGCATCCTGGCTTGTATCGAAAATAGTGCAGCCAGCAGGAGCAGGGAGGTAATATCCCTCTGTACTCAGCACTGGTGAGGCTGCACCTCAGTACTGTGTTCAGTTTTGAGTCCCTCAATACAAGAAACACATTGAGGCCCTGGAGCATGATTGCGTGATCATGCAAAACATTTATTTGAGTGCATGTGTGTGCAGTTTTCCTTCCTCCATACAAGCACTACAATTTAGTTTCTTCTCCTTTTGGGTGAGATAGCCCCAAATTACCAATGAACTGTGAAAAATGAGCAGCCAAGATAAAGCAGAAAAAATAACTGCAGGGGTGACTGCCACCGTAGTCTCCAGTCTCTATATGGCAGAGCAGGATTATTCTGGCCACAGCTGTGAGCAGAGCTGGAGCTAGAGGTTGTGCACTGTCAGATGGAGATCTGTGGGAAACTGGGCTTCCTTATTTCTTGTAGTCACGCATGAGAACCACATACTTTGCTCAAAAATTACTACTTGTACTTGATTTGATCATAATTACTTGGCCATGGAAATCAAGGGGAATTTGTATGACCTCCTGCCAAGTTTACTAGGAAGCTGCTTATTTAAACACTAGCAGCTCGGTTATTAAGCTAAACCAACATATGCACATTGTATAATAAGCCAGATGAATCACACACAAGAAGTGCCTTTCTCTCCACTGAATATTAAGAAAAAGTAGACAGTACACAGATAAGTGTCACAAAAAAATAAAGGACCCTACTGCACTCTGTAGTCTATCCCTTACTTTAACATTGGGGTCAATGCAGGAATTAAGACATGGTCTAGGGAGACAAAGGCCAGGACATTACAGGCACCAGAGGACAAAACAATGGAAACCATTTAGAAACTGTCTTCCTACAGTGCCTTCCATAAAACTCCAGAGAGACTTTGTTGCAGACTTCCAGTACTTGAAGCAGTACTTATAAGCAGGAAGGAGAACAACTATATACACGAGCAGATAGAGATAGGACACGGGGGAATGGCTTTAAACAAAAAGGGGGGATTTAGGTTAGATTTTGGGAAGAAATTATCTACTCGGAGGGTGGTGAGGTGCTGGCACACCAGAAGCTGTGGTTCCCCATCCCTGGAAGTGCTCAAGACCAGGTTGGATGGGCAGCTGAGCTGGTGGGGGGCAGCCCTGCTGGGTGGGCTTTGACCTTCCAACCCAAACCATTCTGTGATTCTGTGAAAAAATATCCATAATATGTGTCATAACTTAATGTGTTTAATCTCTACCAGGAAAAGAAAAAAATATATATATATGGCTCAGAACATACAGGTTGAGATTTTACCCATTCCTGACAATAAATGAACACTATATACATAGTAGGTAGTGTAGTAGTAGCACTCTTTTACATATGTAGGTAGCAGAGCAGTCATTCAGAACAGAGGATGCAGTAATAATGAGCCTACTGGATTACGTCCAAAAAACTCTCAGTATATCCTTCTGTAAACACAAGAGGCTGAATACAATGGGTCATCATTATATAGAATAGGCAGACTCTGGGAGTTTTGTCTTCTAGAGCTGCTTCTGGGTTTCCTGTTGAGAAATGTAATGGCTAATGGCTTATAGCATTAAGAAGACTTACGGATATGTTTCAGTTGATTAGCTTTTACAGCAACAGGAGTTCATTTGATGCCTAAGTATTATATTTCAGTTGTTATACATCTTGCTGTGATTAGTGCATCTATACTACACAGAGACTAATATAGCTTGAAACAGCACATTGAACAGCAAACTGCATTTCCTATTACCTGCTTAGGTATGCAGTTAATACTGGAAAGTTTTAACTCATAAATTTAACTTGTAAGTCAAGCGTCTGACTAATATTTTTGTAAAGTGTTTTCATTTTTTACATCAAAGAGGAAAGCAAAGTTTCAGGAAAAATAATTTGGAGCGTCTGAAGTCTGTTTGACTTAAGTCAATTGTTTAAACCCTTTTTTCAAGTCTCCTTACCAAGTTATGGGCTTGTACCAGGGGATTTGAAAGTTTACATTCCTCATCCATTTAATGCTGTACTGACTAGTGTAACTGGATACTCTTACTAGCCAATATTTAATTTACACTGAAGGCAGTTGATGTTATCCCAACAGCATCTTACTATGCATGTCAGTGTAATTTGCATCTGCTTTTCAATCCCTTTTACACTGCTATAGTGGTGTAAAATAATCTGTGTAATATACATGAAAATGTAGTGCTACCTAGACTCAGCTGTTTTGTAAGAAAGCAGTAAGTAACTAAGCAAGTAGTGTTATTTTAAAATTTCAAGTATTTTCATGAAAATAAAGAGGGATACCTAATTTATTCCTCAGATTCTACAGACCATTAATAATGCAGAAAGGATGAGCCTCCTGCCTCTCAGTTCCCCATCGAGTTGGCAATTCAAATGTGCTCCTGCAGAAGCCTCAGAACATAAGTAAGTTCTTTATGGTTGCTTTTCTTCCAACTTTTTGCAATTTTATCACACTCCTTTCAAATGAGGGGACCAGAACTGCACTCTTCAAGCTGTGGCTAGACCACAGATTCAAGGAATAGCATCATACTGTTTGTTTTGTTATCTGTTCTTTGCCTGAGAATGACTGTCATTTGACCCACATTTTTCACTCCTGTCAAACACTGAGGTGATCTTCATTTTTGCAATTATCATAAACCCAAATCCTTACTTGAAACACAATCAATAGTCAGCAAAGTGAAAGACTTTCCTGCTGCCTTGCAAGAGATGAGCTGGGAAGAGACAAAACCAGGGCAGCTAAGCCAAAGGGATATCCTATGCCATATGACTTTATGCTCAGAAATAACACCTGAGGATGTGGCTGGAGGGGCAGATGTTCTTTATGTACAGGTGGGGCACTGTTTGGTGGGTGGTAATCAATTGCACTGTGCATTACTTCTTTCTTTTCTTCTTCTTTTTCTTTCCTATTAAACTGTCTTTATTTCAAACTACAAATCTTAATATTTATTTTCCCCACTTTTCTTTTCCATCTCACCATTGCAGAAGTAAGCAAATGTCAGTGTGGTGCTTAGGTACCTGCTGGGTTCAGCCACAATAATCATGTTTACCAGATCTTTATAAAACTTAATTCTCAGTAGTTTCTCTAAATTTTCCTACACAGATACCAGGCTTTTAGGAATGTATTTATTTAGATGAACAGAAGTTATTTTTGTAGTGTGCTTTCCACATAGGCCACCCTCAGCCTGCAGGTACTCAAGCAGCTCCAAGCAAGAGGTGAGCCACCTGTGTTATCAGTTCATGTGCTTCATCCTTGAGTGCTCCCAGGTGAGATCAGTTTGGCCCAGGCAATTTGTTATCACTGATTTTGTTAAACTGATGCAAAATCCCTTCCTAAGTCACTTTGAGATAAATCCTGTTAAAAGTTCACCGAAAAAAAAGGCTCTGATATGGGAATGCACTGATCTTTTCTGCTAGTACAATTAACAGCTCAAATCTTTGCTCTCTCAGAAAGGAGCTGTAACCATATTTAGAATGTTTTCTTTTCTGGGCTTCTAATAACTGTGTGATATCTTTCTGGAAACAGCCAATAGGAATTAATTACTTAATCATATATTTGATCTGTTTATCTTTGTTAATGTTTTTGGTACTTCTTTTATTCTATTCATAAAGAAATAGTTTTGTTTGCTTCCTTTTTTAAAAAATTGAGCTATGAAAAGTAATACCCTATTTAACAAATCCAAATTCAAGATCTTGCACCTGTGTCAGGGCAACCCTCACCACCAACACAAGTTGGGAGATGAAAGGATTGAGGTCAGCCCTGACAAAAAAGACCTGGTGGTACTGGTGGATGGGAAGCCAGACATGAGCCAGAAATGTGCCCTCACATCCTAGAAAGCCAATTGTATTCTGGGCTGCATCAAAAGAAGTGTGGCCAGCAGAGTTTAGGGAGGTGATCCTGACCTTCTACTCTGCACTGGTGAGGTCTCAGAACAGGAGATACATGCACCTGTTGGTGCACATCCAGAGGAAGGCCAGAAACATGATCCAAGGGATGGAACACCACTCCAAAGAGGATGGAATAAGAGACCTGGGCTGTTCAGCATGGAGAGGGGAAGGCTCTGGGGAGACCTGAGAGTGGCCTTTCAGTATCTAAAGAGAAGCCATAGGAAAGAAGAGGACAGACTGTTCAGTAGGTTCTTTAGTGATAGAACAAAGGGAATGTATATGGAGATTTAGATTGAATATAAGGAAAAATCTTTTGCAGTGAGGGTGGTAAGGCACTGAAACAGGTTGCCCAGAGAGGTGGTGGATGCCCTGTCCCCGGAGAATTTCAAGGTATGATGCAATCAGGCCCTGGGCCTGAGTAGATGATCTTTCAAGAGCCCTTCCAATTGTTAAGGATTCTATGATTTATTTTTGCTAATGGATATAGACAGTTGAAAACTCTTATGTGTCTGTGGAAAGTGTGGAAGACAAAGGGACATGGGCAACCTCTTTTCAGTGGTCTGTGGGACAGGACAAGGGGAAATGGCCATAAACTGAAGCATAGGAAGTTCCACACCAATATGCAAAAGAAATTCTTTGTAGTAAGGGTGACGGAGAACTGGAACAGTCCAGATATGTTCTCACGTAGAAAACTTAGAGAAGAAAAAGACCTGGGATGTTCACCACTGTCTTGATACAATCAATACACTGGAGAATTATTCGGCCACCCAGAGTGTTCTTGCTACTGGTTTTTAATGGTATGGAAATATGTATATTCGAGCTGTGTTTGAAACACAGATAACTCTAGCACACAACCAGTATAGAAGGGGAAGAAAAAGCTGGTTTTCAGCAGGTAATAAAAAATTGTGTAGTTGGTGTTTAATCTTCTGCCTCTTTCTGAACAAATAGGATTTGCTTCGATTGATGCAAAAACTCCCTTTGCAAGCAAAAAGCTAGACTAATGTTTTGCATGCTCAGAAGATCTTTAATTTTTCCGGTTCTTTCAGTTGTTTTAATACAACATATTATTTCTCCCCACAGCTTGTTTTCAGAACATTTATTGTATTCTGGTGAAATCAAGTAAACATTTCCAGTAGAACTTCACACTCAGAATAAAAGATATCATTACCAATTGTGAAGATAAACACTTTTTTTTCCTGATCAGTCAGTGGAATCCAGTTCTCTGAGATGAATGGCAATTTCATCTGACCGCTACTGTGATTCTTCAATTTTTACTGCCTATTTTTCATATTTATAGCAACTTGTTTTCATGAAATCTCATCATAGGGAAGATATTTTCCTTGGCATTTGTGGTAATATATCAGGAAATTTGTGAGGCCTTGAAGCACTATCACATGTAAGTAAGTTGGTCCACATAAGCAGCAAATGTAAGCTTATTAGAATTTTTTTTCCGAACTGCTGTATATTGATGACTGAAAATTGTTTACCTGTTGGAGTGTGTGCTTGTTTTTGAAACAGTCTTTTATATTTCAAAAGTTGTGTCCTGTCTATTAACTGTCTTGCTTTTTTGAAATGTATTTCTTTAGAAGAATTAGAAGAGACTTTAAGAATTTCAGTTTAAGAAAACTCAGGCTCTCACAGAAGAAAAGGGGAATTTAATTAGCTACCGTATGGCAGAAAAACAGAGTTGATCTGGTACAAAAAGAGTCTTTTTGTACCAGATCAACTCTGGTGATCTGAACAATAGGCTTTTTTCTCTTAGGTACTTAGGGCAAAAATAATAATTTAAAAAATCAATAGAATTCTTGGGTCTACAGGAGAGCCACTAAGATGATCAGAGGGTTTGAGCACCTCTCCTATGAAGAAGGGTTGAGGGAACTGGGCTTGTTGGAAGAGAAGGCTCCAGGGAGACCTCATTGTGGCCTTCCAATACTTGAAGGGAGCATATCAACTGGAGGAGGTACAACTGTTAACATGGGTGGATAGTGCTAGGATGAGGGGGAATGGTTTTAAACTGAGACAGGGGAGGTGTAGGTTAGATATTAGGAGGAAATTTTTCACACAGACAGTGGTGATGCACTGGAACAGATTTCCAAGGAGGTTGTGCATGTCTCATCCCTGGATGTATTCTAGGGCAGGCTAGATGTGGCTCTGGGCAGCCTGGTCTAGTGGTGGTGACCCTGCACATAGCAGGGGGTGGAATCTCAGGTCATTCTATAAGGCATTAAGAATGAATCATAGCTAGTACATAGTACTCATCTGAACCAAAGAAATATAAACATATAAATTAGTACGTGGCTTTTTTTCCCCTGATACTGACCAAATAAATAGAAGCAAAAGCAGTTACAAGTATTATTTTATTTCAAATGCAATCATAAATGGTAATATTACTGGAATTTTGTACAAGGCGACTGGTTAAGTATGGTGTTTGAGTAGTTATTTTATAGCACCACCTTTATAGCACCTGTGAGATGAAGAGAAATTGAGAGGTGAACAGTCAATTGATTAGCTCAGTAAGTGAAAATTAAATGACACTTTGTAATGCCTCAGGACTAGTAAAATTGTTGTACCTATCTGTATGGGAACTGCTGAATCATGGCCTGAACCTCTGATTGACCACCTGAGGCAAGCAATGAGTTAGCCACAGGCGCATAGGTGAAGGCAATTCGCCTGTGCTACCAGAAGGGGTGGAGCCTGGCTCCACCTCTCCTAGATCCCATTTAAGTGCTGACTACCGGTGGGGAAGGATCTCTTCCTGGAGTTTGCTTCTTGTGGAGAATATTGCGAGCCTATAACATCGGTAAGCATTTTCCACTTATTATCTTTCTATTGTGATAATCTTATTTAGCCTAGAACTCTTTATGCGAGTTGGTTTTACACCTCTGTACACTTATTGACTGTACACTATCTCATGGGAATTTTATTCTCTATTTTTTAAATTTTTTTTTTGTTTCCAGACTTTGATTTGAGCTATGTGTCTTGTTACCATGGTACGAATACTTCTCATAAGTCTAAGCAATGGAAAACATTTCTTTGTTTTACTTTCATTGCTTTCCCACTGTTTAAGAGCAGAGTCACTTATTGCATTCAGAGAAAAAGAGCTTACGGCCTCTCTGACCAAGTTTGAAAAAGTTTGTCCTCCCGGTTGATTTGTTACATGTGTATGTCTCATGTAAGGAGAAAACACATAGGGAATATTTTCATAGGATAAAGTAAATTTTGGGACATAAAAAATGTGTTTCTATCTTTGTTAACTCAGATTGCAGACATAAGGGATTATGAATGCTCTGATTCCAGTCAAGCACAGGAAATGAAAGATTTGAGTGCATATTTCCAAATCTTTCCTGCATTGCAGTGCTTACTGACGTATACCAACCTCAGGTTCATCTTCAGTGGTCTCCTTTGTCTGTTGAACAAAAACTGGGAATGGGTGACTCACCTTTTTGGTAAGCATTTAGGGATAGGGTAATAAAGGGGGAAAAAAAAAACTGATAAAGCACGATAATAGGCGTGCAGTATGGAAATATTAAAGACTTGACAACAATTGAGAATTATCGGTAGGCATTTCTGTATTGCTGCCAAAATACCATGCTGAACAAAAGAAGCTATGAATTCACTCCTTGTAAATGAAAGTCCCTACAACTAAATCACTTATTTTTCTAATGTCTCATTTTAAAAAAATAATTTATAAGTTATATAAATGGCTCACTTTATGATGCTATTCCAAGACTTTAGTGTTTTCTTTTGGCTACAGGTCTGATTTTGTATTCAGTCTTTTTCACATGCCTGCATGCATATGTTGATGTACATACAGACACACAGATACTATTCTGATTCAAGCTTGTAGATGATGTTTTATCTTGATCACTAAACTCTCTATAGAGTTCTAAGTATGCTGAAGTCATGCCAGAGGGCCAGGGAACAAAGGTAAGGAATGGATCCCTTATTCTTCTCACTTTCCAGCTCTGCTTTGTAATGTTCCTTCCAGCTTTCTCTTCAGAAACCCTTGAAGTATTCTGGAGATACAGTTCACTGCAACAAGCACATACGCAGAGTGTGGTGGATGTGACGTTCTCTTCAGGACTATCCTAGCAGTCTGTGCACCTCCAAGCACTCTCAAGTACCTTCTAGCTGCAGCTCAGGCAGCGCATAGCTTGCCACAACCATTTTAGCTACTGTGAAGTCCTCCAATGCCCTGAGATGCTTCAAGAGAGGAAAAAAAGGAAGAAACTATAGATAAGTATTGGAAAACAACACACCAAAGGAGATACTATAAGTTAACAAGGAACTTCTAGTATACTCTAATATACTTTTTAGATTTAAGTTGGGTGTAGAGGAGTGTTCTTCCTTTCTAAATAGCAGGAAGTTAAACTGAGGTTGCTCAACTCTTGTTAATCACAGCACATTGTGTCTGTGGTAAGACAGTGTTTGTGGTTACAGTGACATGCTATACAAAGGTTTATTTCTGTAAAATAAATGTAAATGATTAAGTAACAGAACTGGTAAGCAGAGGTGCCCTGGGGGTCAAAATTTCTAAGTTTCTTCAAGTCCACTGGAAGCAGAATTGCACTGGGTTTATTTTAAACTCTACATAGTCAGCTACTACAACCCTTAAGTATCAGGTGTTTGCTTGCAGATACTGAAGATCAAGCTCTGTTCAAGCAACCTGATTCTTCCTGTACTGTGCCTTTGGATGCCAGATACCCCTTGCCAATGATATAGTGCCTACCACTCTCTGGACATGGAAGAAGTCTCCATGCCATATGAAACAGAAAAGGGAGCTGTCACAAGGGGGAGAGAGCTGTCCTTGTAAGCTGCACTGGTGAGGATTTAGACAGCAAGATCCACGTTGGAATCATAGTAATATATCAGTAGAAAACTAGCTTTCCTGTTGATGTTCTCAAGTCTGGCAAAGATTTGATAGCTGTGAAAAACACCATCATTCTTCCTGCCAAATTTTGTTAATTTTAAGTTTGCAGTTTTTCATAGTTAATGTTTGGCCCTCATGATAATCCACAGCAAAATATCCATTAAGAGCTAAGACTCTCTACATAATTGAATATGAACTTAGCATCTTAATATTCCACTTATTAAATGTTAGTTTAATTTAGTGCTTACTGGGGAAAAAAAAGTTTCACCATCCTCTCAGATCCATTCATTTCATGAAATGGCATACAGATGTTAAAATGTTCTTGGCTGAAATTTATTTTTCCCCATTTGTTTTATGGCTTCTGGGGTAGGAAGATATCCCTAAACAGTCTTATAGACTCTTCCTGTCAGGATATCAGGTCATGTAACTTCAAACTGTGTGTTGTCCCACTACTTGCACAGCGCGTAGATGAGGCATACAGGAATTCATTGTCATGAAAATGAATATTAGAACTCAGCCTTCTTTTTGTGCTTCCAGTGACTGTTTTTCCTAGTGTCATTCCAGTGATGCATCATTCTCAGCAATCTCTGATATGATTTTGAAAAGAGCAAGAGCACATAAATTTTACTGGCATAAAATGCAAAATATTTTCTCTGACATTTCCATCATTTTTTTTTTTTTTAGCATTGATATGTCTTCACAACAGATTTTATCAGAATAATAAAACACATGTCAGTTCCACAGAAAGAAAAAGTTGTTATGATCAAAATAAAAGATACACTGAACTACTAAAGTATACTTCAAAATCTTTCTTGTCAGTTTAAACATCTGGCACTTTGATTTTTTGCAAGTAGCAAAATATTTTCTTTACTTGCAAAACCTTTCTAGCTTCTTTCCCTAAAGGAACTTTATTTAACTTTTTTTTTTTTTTTTGCTTAAATAATAGATATGAATTGTCCATTTATAGAACCATTGAATCTTTTGAGTTGGAAGGGACCTTTAAAGGCTGCCTTGTCCAACTCCCCTACAGCTACAGCAGGTTGCTCAGAGCCCTGTCCAGCTTGAGGTTGAGTGTCTCCAGGAATGAGGCATCCACCGCCTCTCTGGGCAACACGTGCCCATGCTTTTCTACCCTTATTGTAAAAACATTTTTCCTTAAATCCAACCTATATCTTTCCTCTCTTAGTTTGAAACCATTTCCACTTGTCATAGCACAAAAGACCCCCCCCACCCCAAAGAGTCTGTCCCCTTCCTTCTTACAGGCTCCTCTTAGATACTGAAAGGCTGCTCTCAGCTCTCCCCAGAGCCAGCTCTTCTCCAGGCTGAACAGCCCCAGCTCTCTCAGCGTATCCTCATAGGAGAGGTGTTCCATCCCTTGGATTGTGTTTGTGGCCCTCCTCTGGATGCACTCCAACAGGTCAACATCTCTCCTGTACTGAGGATTCCACATCTGGATTCAATACTCCAGGTGAGGCCTCAACAGTATAGAGTAGAGGGACAGGATCACCTCCCTAGCTCTGTCAGCCATACTTCTTTCAACCCGGAATACAGTTGGCTTTCTAGGCTATGAGAGCACATTTCTGGCTCATATCTAGCTTCCCATCCACCAGTACCCTCTAGTCCTTCATGGTAGGGCTGACCTCAATCCTTTCATCTCCCAGCTTGCATTGGTAGTGGGGGTTGCCACGATTGAGGTGCAAGACCTTGCACTTGGATTTATTGAATCTCATGATGTTCGCAGGGTCCCATTGCTGGAGCCAGTCTAGGTCTGTCTGGATGGTATTCTGTCCCTCACGTGTGTCATCTGCAAACTTTCTGAAGGTGTCTTTGATTGTACACTCACTGTCATCAATGAAAATATTAAAGAGCATCAGCCCCAATAATGACCCCTGTGGGACACCACTCATCACCAATCTCCATCCAAACCATTGTCCACTACTCTCTGGGTATGATTTCACAGCCAATTCCTTATCCATATAATTTTCATAAGTTACCAATTCTCTCCACACTTAGGTATTTCATAAATTGCCTGCTGACAGCAAAGCCATCTTCATTTCAACATCAAAGCATTTTTTATGTATTTAAGATAATACACATAAACCGAAGAAAGGTAATCCCTCAGCCAAAAAATTACTATCTACAAAGAAAGTTGGGGCAGTCCTTCAGCCAAGAAATGACTATTTGCAAACAAATGGAATAGAAGACATTTAGGGTTAATGACCTGGAGGAATGCATTTTTTTACATCCATATTTGTCTTCTTACTTTTTGATGTTCTTAAAATCATATTGCAGGTATTATTCTTCAGGCTTGTGTGAAAATTCAAATATAAAACTATTGAAGTTTCAGAATCTGTCACAGAACTTTGCTTATTTTTGTCTGCCATTAATTGATTTCATATGGGAAAGATTGCTGGAAGTAGAGATGAAAATGTCACTACAAGTTCTCTGTGGAAAGAGAAGCTTATTTTCCTTTGAACGCATACTTTTTTTTTCTTTTTTTTTCAGAGCTGTCTTGCTTCTGCAGTTTACTAACTTTAATCCACCAATAAATGAACTTTATTCAACAAAAATCTCTGTGTACTTTGCACAAAATGAATTTTCTTATGTAAGCCCAGGACTACTTGACTTTGTCAAGGCAAATACTTTGTGGCACCATACTTCCTTTTCTTGCTTTGGTCAGTTTTCAAGAATGGTATAAAAATATGCAGTGTAATAGAATTGAAGCAGGTGTGACATTTTCACATTTCTAATTTGAGAGCCAAATTTTTCCTCCTTTTGGTGTCCTCTGGCATTCTGACTGAGATATCTATAAATATATTTATTTGGTTCAGATCTTTATATCTGCAAGAATCCCAAGAGGAAATCATACTTCCTAAATTGCAAATACTGAGGACATGACAAGATGGCAGTAGTACAGCTTCAAAAACAACGATCCTTTCTCTAAAAGCATCATACAAAATGGTGCAGCATAAAATATTTTGCCTCATTATCCTTTAGCAGTATTTATAGATGTTATTTTTCTAAATGTAATGATTTTTTTTTTTTTTTTTTTTTTTAAGAATGAAGACAAAAAATGAAAATTCTCTCACCAGACTAATGCACAGCTTACCATTAAGGGTAATGGCTTCTGATGAGGAGGAGCCTCATACTGAAACAGATTCCTGGAGTTATATAACCACTTGTACTAACGTTAAATCATTTCAAAGCAAAAGCAAAAAGAACAGTACAGATCTGTAAGAAGGATCCACAAAAAGAGGTCTGAAACACCACTGAGAACGTTTAATTCAGAGCTGAAAAACTGAAAGACACTCCAGAATTATACAGTTCAGTGAAAGGCTTATTAGTTAAAAAAAAAAAAAAAAAAAAAAGAGGGAGAATTAATCTTCATGGCTGGGGTGCAAAAGGAGGAAGCAGTGGACTTAAATTTGGAGAAATGATATTTAGACTATGAAAAGTTTTAAAATGTTGAATTTTTGTAGCAATGCTGTCTGTAGTGACTATGAGATCAAAATAACAAGGTATTGAAATTCTGTATAACTTAGTGCTAGCAATAATGAGATGTATTATTAAATTCAAATGCTCTAATTTGATATGTGTAAAGAAGGTGGATATTTAAAAAAAACAATCAGAAAGAAAGGTCTTATCACCATGATTCAGATTACTTTAATGAATCACCTTTCCTCTCTCAATGTGAAACCAATTTAGGATACAAGGTACATAAATACGGTGCAATTATCTACACATTGGTGAAGCTTTTCTAAAACAAAAGACAAAGTGTTCCTCTCCCTTCTCCCCCATCCAGCTATACATAACGTCAGAGCAGCAGGCATGGTGTCAGGCGCTTGACAACGCAAACTGGGCAGGCTAATGAGTTCTATGTAAGACATTTTTCAGTCTAACTGCCTAATTTGGAGAATACGTGCAGAAGGACATCATTAATCTGGGTTTGTTTGAACTGAGCTCTTTATAACCTAAAAGCATCACCTATTCTATATTCTAATCTCTCAGCACACTGACCAAATTCGCTCTCATCAGAAATCATGAAAGCTCTTGTCTGAGCGTTGCTAAGACATGGGCTGCACAGCACAGCCAGTGCAGACCTAGGAAGAGTGCAGAACATGGAAAGAACCCATGAGCACACTACATTGTTGATGGATATACCCTCATAGAGGTGATTATTTCTAGAGGAAACAGTCCTTCCAGTCCTGGGTGCCATCTGATCAACACTGGGTAATTTGAGTTCTTCACAACTCACGCTGATTGATGTTAAACTTCTTAACCAGGACTTCCTTCTATGATTTCGAATGTATGCATTTGAAGCCAATGTAGACCTTAGGTAAAGTAAAACAAATGCTGCTATTGACTCCTGGGGATCTTCAAGTGGAGAAGGCTTGGCAGAGATGGACAAGGTCACAGAGATTGACAAGTTCACAGAGATTCTCAAACCTCCTATCATTTTCAGAACCAAAATTAAGAATTTCTGTAGATAATCAAAATTCTCCTTTACTTGAAGATGCGAGAAACGTGGCATTGGTAAAATAAAACAAACTATTCTAAAGCTCAAATATTTTTTTTTATTAACAAAGTATTTGGGCATTTTTCAGTAAATACAGAAACAACAATCAGATAAAAAAATCTTATCTAAAAATCAGAAGGTAAATTGCAATATCAGTTGGGAAAAAACAGCCTTACTAAAGCTTCATTGAGAAGGTAAGCTGCATGACTACTGCATGACTCACTCCTTAAATCACTGGGTTTTATTATGCTGTGCGTGGTGAGAAACCAATAAGCAATTCCAACTTGCATTATTTTAAAGCAAATGGTTCAGACTAATACTAATACTAATCCTGCAGGTTTCTTCATTTGAAAATCCTTAGTTGCTCAGTGAAGAGACGAGACATTTGGACTGGCTGGAAAGATGTTGCTGAGCAAATAAGTTCCATTTTTATGAAATTATGAGTCTTCTTCATACAAAATACAGAACACAAACCTAGTTTTCTAGGAGCCTATTATTCCCAGGTGGTAAGATGATATACCAGGAAAATTATATGTTCAATCATTAGATAAAGAGGAAACAGAACAAGTGAGATGAACCATATTGACTCATGTACTCTGGAATTTTGATAGAATTGAATTATGGAATGAATGACTTACTACAGAAATTTCCATTTTTTGGCAATGTCAAAGCTACCCTAATGGAGCTGTGGAGAGTTTTAAATATACATCTATCTTCCAAAAATGAAAATAAGAACATTATTTACCAGCATCTATTTCTCTTTGTGCTATGAACATTGCTTCTGTCACAATGAAATAGGGATGTTTGCATGTTTATCTGTGACCAGATAAATCAGGAGGGAAATATATTTGCTGACAGAATTCATCGCAGATATGTTTTCTAAAATACATTTTTTCTGTTTTATGTTTTTGGTTTGTGCATGCTTCCAATCAGAGCATGAATCTCATGAGACAGAGCCTAGATGCTGCACAAAGTATGCTAAATGTGGTCTACAGTAAAGCAACAAAGTAGACTTAACTAAAATGTGAAAAGTCATCAAAGGAAAATGTGGATACAGTTAAGATTGTAGAGACCCTCCAAATGGCAAAATAATTAACTTACAAGTATTGATTATCTGCACTTGCAGCTGTTACATATATTGATGCAGGAAGTTTAATCTGTGAGGTATTTAGAGTTTGGAGGCTGTGGGGAAAGAAAAGCAGTTGTACAGCTTTCTAGGAATGTCACAGTGCTGGTTTATCGGTGTCTTCTTGGCCTTTTTTAAACAAAAGCAAAAGCCATTGTGTTTCAGATACTGTTGCATCTGAACACATAGATCATGCCTCACATTTGGACATTGCCTCTAGCATTCACTTTCATAGATGGCATTGCCATTTTTATCTTCTAAATCTGATTGCCTCTTAGTTTTTCAAGTAAGCATCAAACCTTCAGATCTATTTGTCATCTATAAGAATAAGTAGTTCCTCTATTCTTCTTAATTTCAAGCACAGAAAAATGTTGTTTTTTTTTCTTTAATTAATCTTTGTACGTTTGTAACATCATGTCAGTTACGATTACTTCAGTGTTGAAATCTCAAGATCTTTGCTCTGAAGTCGTCCTTTCAAATCCCTTGAGTTACTTAATAATTTGTTAAACGTGCTAGCATAATGATCAGAAATTATGTTTTTCGAGCATTTCATAACACTGAATACACAAAGAAGACAGTTAGCGTGCAATCAGATGCGCTCATAAGCAGTTCTGCTTCACAACAGTGATACACAACGCAGCTATGCACGTGCCATGAGCTATCCTTCAGCAGCATTCACAATTACATCCAGCTCATAAAGATACAATTTTGATTCTCCTCCCACCCCAAAAGCCCCTGCAAATTTTGTAGCGTGTTTATATCAATTCCCAGACTATACATTTCTTCTGTTTGTATAATATGCAATACATAAGGCTTTGCACTGGTGATTTCAGCACATTCTTCTTGGAGTTTTCAGTTTTGGGAAAACTGATTTTAGAACATCCTATTAAGTTTTGCAGAATTAAATCAAGCAAGGAATGAGTTTTTAAAAGTATTTTCAAGTGAAAGATGTACCATTTAAATGGGATTTGGATAAAAATGCATAGAAAAAAGCATGTTTCCCCAGTTGTGATTTTATGACCTATGTTGTTTGAAGGAAATATCCACACAATACGTAAAAAATAATAATAATAACCTCTCTGTTGGTATGTGGAGTGCTGATAAACATTGTGTTTCACATCAGCACTGATCTTTCTCATAAATTAATTAATTTTTTCCTAGTAGATCTTTTGACATGAAATTATGGAAAGAAAAAAAAAAAGCTGTAAAGATAGTGTTATTTTCCTTTTTAAAAATAATTACTTTTTTAAATTTATTTTATTTTTTAATACATTTGAATATATATATGCTCTTTTAATTTTCACATTAAATTAAAGCACAGAAATGGGTCATAAAGCAAAGACTTTAAAATATCACTTATTGGATAGGAATTGCTATAGAGGTGAAAGAGCCTATCTATGTAACAAAAAGAAAACTGTATCTCTGTTTTATATTTGGACATAGATATGATCAGATAGTTCTGAAGGAGAAGTAGAGATTAAAAGCCTAAGCATGTTTTACCCAGTCCCAACCAAGTATGCATTGAAAGAGCAGAAATCTCAAGGGAGCAGCTTTACTTTTATGAGCTTTTTTTTTCCTAATCAGTGTACCAGGATGTAACAGCCTCAGCTAATCTTTGTCAAGCACTACCACTTGAGCACATGATCTAGAAATATCTGCCTGGATATGATAGCAGCATAAATCTGAACAAAATCATTATCCTTAAATCAGACTTGAAGACAAATGCAATATTAAAGCAAAACTTAATCCAGAACTAAACTGAGCATCTTTCTATTTGCTTGCTATTTACTCTTCCTCAAAAACAAAAGCTTGTTCATTTTTGTCTTTCTTACACAACTAAGGACCATTCAGTTTATGTCCTTAAACGGACACTTTTTTTTTTTTCCTCTAAGAGAAGACTCTCCAAACCACACAA
Source organism: Meleagris gallopavo (assembly GCF_905368555.1). Taxonomy (NCBI): domain Eukaryota; kingdom Metazoa; phylum Chordata; class Aves; order Galliformes; family Phasianidae; genus Meleagris; species Meleagris gallopavo. Next base: position 36,251,109 of record NC_139406.1, read on the forward strand.
GCATAGAGGCTGGAAGATTGTACAAATTTACTATTTTTAAAAATAGCATTTTTCCTTTTTTCTTTTTAAACTTTCTTCACTAGGCCCTTTTTTTTTTTTTTTTTTCCATTAACAGTGAGGTGTCATTATGCTGGAGTTTTCATGAGATCCACCATGGCCTGTTTTATAGTCCATATTTGACAGTATTACCATGGCTTTCTATAACACTTATGAACTAAGCTGTTGCACTGAACAAATTAAAGCAAAATTTAATTTTCAGTAAGAAACAGGCTGTATATTTCTCACTTTTTAGAAAATTCCCATTTAAGTTAATGATAAAATTTAATAGATTAAATGTGTGACATCACAATTTCCCAATGAACATAATTAAAGTTCAAACTTCATGTCTTTCTACCACATTTTAAAACATCATTTATGAAAAATAATCTTTTTATGGATTCAGTTAAATAACCCTGAACACCAATGTACCATTATTAAATTCATCAATTAGTTTGCCTGCTAGTGACTTAAATTTGAGCTGAGATGACGGAGCATACGTGAGAAGCAGTAAGGGTTCTGCACTGCAAGGCAGTGGGCATGGAACAAGCTGCCGAGGGCAGTGGGCATGGCTGCAAGCTGCTGAAGTTCAAGGAGTGTTTGGACACTGCTCTCAGTCATAGGGTCTGATTATTGGGTGGTCTGTGTGGAGCCAGGAGTTGAACTTGACCCTTGTGGGTCCCTTCCTATTCGAAATATGCTATGTTTCCATGATTCCATTAAAGATCCTGGAATCCACAACTTGGGGATACAGTGAAATAACGATATTGAGATACTTTTATGAGATATTTTTATGCTAGCTTGTGGCATGTAGAGTTATGTGTTTTCTAAGAATTTATTTCAGGTGGAGAAGACTCAAAATTTCATAAAAACAGAACATACTTCTAAGACAGGTCAGGTACAGAGAGCAATAAATAAACTTTTCTGCCAAAATCAAGAAGACCCAAGGGAATGGCTCTATAGCCTAAGCCCTAGGAAAGGCAAATGTTTCTCTAAGGGCAAGCAGTAAAATAGAGAAAAAAAATATCTGTCTGAAGAAAACCATCCCAGACAATAAAATCAGGTTGCTTCATGATTTAACACAAAGTGAAACTTTTAGGAGAGAAAAATACTCCCTGATGAATTGTGCTTTTTATTAGCCTTAGAAATAAGTTCAAAGGATTGTGCATGTGAGTCAATGTAGCTCCATTCAAGCTATAAGACAACAGTCAGTTCAATTGTCGTTCAGACTGCTAATACAGTACGGGGAAATGAATTATATCTGAACATTTGCTATTTGTTTGAGGTAATATTTTGACAGCTACAGAAAAGGGGCAGCTGACCCCTTTTTTTTGTGAGAGCTGGGGACTCTATCTCCTGCTGCCTCTACCCTGTCCATGGCCCAGGACAATATGCCAGCTCCTGACCCTGCAAGGCTGCAGCAGAGCGATCTTCAGCTTCTCACAGCCTTGCTTTGCCAAGCCATGGGCCCTAACAGCCATGGACCCAACCCAGCTGGGCCCATGTCTAGGCCCAGTTTTGGTCCATCCTCACCCCCAGGAAGGAGCCACTTTGTGCCCTTCGCAGCCCTGCTCCTGGTTGGACAGTGGAATAAGTGTGATCTAGGAGGCTGTCCCAATACACCTGACCACAGGGAGCCATTGTCCCCACAGTGCCTTGATATATGCATTACAGTTTCTTAAATCTTTGTGAACAAGTACAGGATGTATTATTATAGAAGATCTGATGATCAGCTATGGATAAAATGGAAGAGACAGCAGCAATGCAATGCACCTCCTCTGTGAGTGCAACCTGCTGGACATGTAACTGATGTCTTCATTCATAGAACCTGAAATGACAGTCACAGAGTCCCCCAAGACTCTTGGGGGAGAATTACAGTAGCCTGGACATTTTATCTCATAGTATCAAAACTGGGACAAATGGTTTGCTAAAGGTAATCGCTACAAAGGGAAGAGAGATACTTCTCATGCACTGAACTGAATGATGAGAAATGTTGCTTCAGGGGATCATTGCTTTTTTGATTTTGTGATTTATGACTTTTTTTTTTACTCATTCCTATGCCATAGTGAGGTGATTATTAAAAAGTGTTTCTAAAGTGATGCTACAATTGTGCTTATGTTCACTGTAGGAGGAGTTTAAGTGTTTATCACTCACAGTTTCTTGAATATGTCTCATGAGAAAATAACAATTTAAACTGAAGGTAGCTGTATGTTGCTGCTATTTTGTTGTGTGTTTTTTTTTCCCCAGATAGTTTTAGAAATGTAAGTGGCTGTTATTTTTTTTATTTATTCACAAAATAACATAGAAACAGTACTTCAGCAACTTGTTGTGTACTTCCCTGTTAGCAAAGCTTTGAACTGCTGTTTTGATAAATAATGCAAAAAACACATCTATAAATCCACTTTAATTTTAGTGTTAAACTACTCTTATGTAATTATATGTATATTCATGTCTGCAAGGTTAAATATGTATCTTTCACAATAAGAGCAAAATTAAACTGAGGCACATACCAATTCTATTAGGACACAAACATTTCCATGCAGGAAACCACTTAAGAATTATCAGTAGTCCATACATTTTTTCTCAGGTACAAATAAAATATCTGAAATATTCGTTTTGACAACACTAATGTGAGGAAGGTTTCCAACATTTTCCCACTTCATGAGAGACTTGCTGACATTAAAGCATTCTTCAGATACCATTATTTTTCATTACTCTTGCTCAGTGAAGTCATCAAAGGCTATAGATACCTTTTAGTAAATAATACTGTAGCCTAATTCCAAGTCCTTAATTGTTTAGCTGAGCTTGCAGACTCTGTCAGCCCAGGTAAGATAAATGGTGTATCCATTTCCTACAAGAAGAGTAAGAAAAGTTTCCCTTAAACACACTCAGAAGCTGATCACGCTGCAAAACTATTGCTACGGTGGATTGAAGCTAAATGACTCGTCATTAGGAGGAGTGATTTTTGATCAAGCTCTATATTCCTTAAAACTGATGGAAAATAAATGAGGATGGCAGAAACCATAGTTTGCCCTAAGTGGAAGTAATACACAGTTACTGCACAGTAACAGCAGTTACTGACATCTTAAAAACAGATGATAGCAAGGCTTCAAACTATTTGAAATTTGCAAAGATTACAAAGGCCAACATAAGACTCTTGAGGAAGAATTGCAGTCTTTTTAACTATCAGACAGCAATTCAAGAGGCAATTTATGTGGTACTTTGGATTTTAAACTATTAAGCTGTTAAAATAACTACTTGCAATTAAACAGTCACGGATGTACAGCACTTTACAAGGAGGCTTGCTAGCATTTCAGTGTTGTCAGAGTAGAAAAATATTCCCTATAAAGGGTAAAAAGATTTTGTCAGGACATTCTGATGAAATGTTTTTCATTTGCTTGATGACTCATGAGACAATTGTACATTTTAAGTAGAAATTCATAAATCACAAAATCAAAAAAGCAATGATCCCCTGAAGCAACATATTTCCTGAATAGAATAAGTAATTAATCAATGTCATCATTTATATAGCTACTATTTGGCAAGTCAAATACGATAGAAAGTGATAACAATAGGTAAGGTTGAGAAATCTTCAAACGCATAAATCATTGCAGTTGTTTCAGGAAGATTTTACTCACTATAGTTTTCTTTAGAAATAAATTTGAAACCTTTTTAATTGAAATAAAATAATTTGTAGGCATGAAATTCCGCTCACTATAGACCTACAAATTTCTAGAAAATATATTCATTTTTAACGTATTCCTTTTGTCTCATCAAATATATATATATACATATACATATATATATATACACACAGTGCAAAGTATTTGTTCTTTTTTTTACAGAAAAAAATAGGAACAGCTTATGACTGCTGTGCCATGTGATTATACCATACTCCAACACATCTGAGAATGCCGATTAAGTTTATACACTAGAGAAAGCTCTAACTCTCCAACTCTAGATTTTCATGGAAGGAGGAAGCACAGTCAAAACAGTCAAAAGGTTTGAGCTTTTCATTGAATTTTTTTTCTTAGAAAAGTGGTTCTTGGAAGATGCTATGTAGCAGCAATGTGTGATTTTGTAAACACTGTAATTAGTCCTATCGGAGAACTCAAGTAACTGGTCAATATTGGTTCAAATTCTCATCTTAGATTTGCTACTTGATATTTAAGGTTGATTTTTATAAGAATCCTCTGTTCTCACTTATGCAGTGTCTATCAGTTGCATCAAGCAAGGAATCTTCACCTCTTGTGCTCAAACATCTGCCAGATCTGCTTCTCCCAAGATGGTGGGGAACGAATGCACCTACCTAAGCAGCTCTATCAAACTTGTGCATGAAAGGACATGAAAGCAGCAACAAAAGTGCCCTGGTAAATTCTCACTGCAGCATAAAGAATTTGGAAATATACAATGGTAAAACCAAAATGCTTTTGTCATCTAAGTCTCTTGCTAACCATGCCCTTTATAGGTATATTTTTTGGTGTGACAAGCTATGTATATAAAAGTGCTGTTACACATATACTTGTTATGACATTATAACTTAATAAAGAGATATATACTTAATAAAGAGATGATTTTAATTTTGAAACAAAACTTTAATGGCAGATCTATTATTCCATCATCTATCATTGTAACAGCTAAATCTACAACCCACAGATATATAACCAAACTATTTCTACATTTCATAGTAAAATTCATGTTATTTATCATTATTAATTTGATGTGGATAATCTGATAATCCTTTACTTATAACCATGAATAATATCATTACCAGCACTTGCTGGAATTGTCATTTTCTCTGTAAGAAGTACAGGTTTAGCTTTGCTAGTGATATTGGCTATATAGGCATTTACTGAGTTACACTGATCTCAGCACTGAGCTATACTGAGATGAGACTTTAGAAAAGCAAGGGGTACAAGAGTTGGGATCTTATCTAGTGCTTGTCAAAGGATGTCACATGTAATATCATTCTCAAATAAAGATTCAGGGAAGACTTATGAAAGATTACAGTATCATTATAAATAGCATATTAAACTTATAAATATTTAAGTGCATGATGAATTATTGTAAGTGAAATAAATATTGCCTATTAACTATAAAAATTAGTAGAGTTTCATGCTCATTCAATGCACCAAAAAATAGATTGGAATATTGCAAGAGAATAAGCACACTTTAATGGAAATAGCCTGAAGAAACTATGATGAAAAAATCAAATCCCTGTTAAGAACCTGTACTGAAGGGAAAATTACTGCATCTGTCTCCTTCAAACAGAAAGCATGTTCAAAGTTACAAATAATTACTGCCTTAGTATCTGAAATTTAGTAGTCCATTAAGCATTGAAACAGAATGCTTTGAATGTGATTTTCTGGATAAGTTTTGTAACTGTTTAAAAAATATATCCTGCAGTTCTTTTCTAAAAAAAAAACAAAAACAAAACAAAAAAAAAACCAGCCAAAATCAATTTTCCCTTTTTAAGTAATATGAAAGTTTATGGCCCTTTTGAAAGCATTTTTAAACTTCTTTGGCATGATTGATCAGGTTAGCTCAAAAGATGCACCTCAGATGACGTTAGATACTTCTGTACATCATCTATGAGTCCAAAATTCAAACTTTATGGTCATTTATTTTCCCATAATTACAGCTAAGTTAATCAAATGCTATGTTGTGAACAAATAAATCAAAGCCAAGCCAGTGCTGAGGACCTCTGAAAGGCATAATTGCTCTGCATGAAAACAGTTGTATCATACAGAGTGACATCCTCTAAAAGGACAAGATGAGACATGCATTACATTTGATGGGATCATGGAACTCCTGATATTAGCCATATGCTCTGCCACTGAGATGAGGAGCCTATTAGTCTGTGGAGGGCTGAATGGTCAGACATGCAAATGATTTACTGGCATGCCTTCAGATCTACAAATTTCCCTCAGAGATTCATCAGAATGTCTCTATAATGGATTAACTTTTATAAATTAGAGAAACTGCCTTGTGGTTTTGTACCATCTCCAGACTGTCCTTGTATTACAATAAGCTGCTTCAGAGCGAGTAACAGAATAATGACCTGAAATCTCCTGAGGCACCAAGAAAGACTGTGAGGTACACCCAGATTCAATCTAGGCCATTGTCAAGGAAGACCAACCCAACTTTTATCTCTAATTAACTGCCTGTTATAACATGTCCCCCCAGAAAAAAAAGTTATGCTACCTTGAAAAGTCATGAACAGTGATAATTTTTTAAGGAAGTTATGAATCAGAATAAAATATTTTACTTTGTTCCTGCCTGGGAAGATTCATCATAAGAACAAAGACAGTGTAAAAATATATTATTCTATACTTTCTTTTCCTAAAAGGAATGTTTCTGTTGACAAGATTATCTGTTAATAAAATTTCTGATTACTGTTCTCATTACATTAAACACTTACTTCCTACCTGCTCAGTCTGGCTTTAATTACCTAACTCAGTATACAGAAAGGGTTTGGGGGACATTAAGATTCGATTTCTTTCCCCCCTAGAATCTTATTTAGAAATCCTGCTCTCATTACTCACAAGACCAAACAAACCAAAAGCTGCCTGGTATCTGTCAGCTTAATTGAAGTGAGCTTTATGAGGCTGTTGCTTTGGTACAAGTTCAGCCTGTACCGAGATCTACCCAGCTCCACTTCTTTGTTAGTTGTCTAATGAAGTCCTTTGCACAAGTTCTGTAACACATAGGCTTGCTGATTTCTGGCTCACTGAAGAAGAATCAGTATGTGACAGGGGGTGGGTTTTGCTGCTTCCAGTAATAGCTGATTATTCCTTTCAAAAGAATTTTACTTTTATTTCATTGGGAATTGACACTTGATATGGAAAGTTTATCTTTTGTCCACATTTATTTTGAATCTTTCCTATTCTCAGAACAAAACGTTTGCAGTTTAACAGTAACACTAGCAAGCTAAAGGATAAACCAATTAGAGAAAAACACTTAGGAAACATTAATTAAGAAAAGGGTGGGGGGGGGGGGGGAGAAATGGCCAAAATAATATCCATAAAGCATACAATAAAACACAAAGTTTACTGTTACATACAACCTGTGATAAATTACTTGACTTTTCTATAACTGTAAACAACTTTCTATGTGATAAGAATAAATTCCGCAATTTCTACTGCACAGGAGGGTATCAGAAAAATGAGTTACTATTCCACACCCACGCATAATTTATTTTCAAATGATTCCTCAAAATTTAATTTGCCTCTGCTTACAGGGTATGGCATAGTTTTTTTGGTGCTCTAAAATGCTCATGGTTCATGAGTCACACAGACTAAGTCATGACAAGAAGCAGACCTAAAAGATTAAATTTGAGCAATTAAATTAATGCAGTGTAATTACAACACTGACCTTAAAAATTTAGCTGATTATTCATACTCTTTGACTATCATGTTGAAGACAACATCCTACTATCAAAGTCCATCATATGTTAACTTTAATTATAAGCATAATTAATGGTAGTCCTATTGCTCTAGATCAAGTTGATAGGAAATTAGTTGCACTAGCTGAGCATGAATTGTATTAAAAGCTATGGCCAACTTAGCCATTCTTCTATTCTTATGATATTTTATATCATTATTATTATCATTGCTTTAAGCAGGGACCAAAATATTTTCTCTGTTAGCACAAGAATGAGCAACAAAGGCAAAAGAGAAACATCTGATGACATCAAGAGGACATCATGAATTTATGAGAAATTCTGCGAAGATACTCCCAACATCTAAAGCAGCTTCACAGAATCACAGAATCGTAGGGGTTGCAAGGGACCTTCAGAGATCATCGAGTCCAACCCCCCAACTTTATTGAGATATGCTCAGCAGTGCCCAGCCAAGAGCACACAAACCAATCTCTAGGCAGCAACACCAAAGTCCTGTGTGAACTGTTGAGGATGTCCACAATCCTATGTGTCCTACACATCCAGTTTTCCAAGAGCCCCCTTAGACATCCTCCAAACATTCAGTTTTTGCATCCTCTTCTTTATGCAGCCAAGCTGCTCAACAAGTATTTTTCACGTATCTTAAGTATCAAAGCTGTCCCGCCTGGGAGCCACCTCATATCCCTAAGACAGATCTCATATGCTCCTAACACTTGACTCCTGAGGTACTGTTAGTGCTATCTGATCAAAACTTAGAAGTCCCTCCACTCTCCTGAAAGGCTGGTAGCTGTAGAAGCGCAGAGAGCCAGCCTTTCATATCATTGGTGGCACAACCCAGGAGGAAAATCCTTCCCTTGTTTCATCATCTTTCCCTGGCTGAGGATGTGGGGTAATGAGTTCTCACACAATATCAGAATGTGGGCACAGGCCACCAATTCTTAGCACACTTTCCAGTGTAACCTGCTGTAGAGAACCTGCTTTAGCAGGAGGTTGTACCAGATGGTCTCCAGAGGTCCCTTCCAACCCCTGTGATTCTATGATACTTAAACTTCTTTCCATGATTAGTGAAGCAACACTCTACCCATCTCTGGCAAGACAACCACACATTAGCTCAGTATTATCCCTAAACTGTCTTTTACAATTCTGCCAAGATTTTTCTTAGCAGGAAGATTTTCCAGCTGAACCATCAGCACACACAGCTGTAGAAGATTAATACAAATAATGAGTGGGCTGCTTTTAAGGTCTGTTTTAAAGGGGATGATGAAGCAGTCTTGTCTTGATTTTTGGCTTCACAGGACTTAGAGCAAAGTTATATAATAGTAGGTTTAATGGGATATCCTCAGAGAACTATGGTGGTAGCTAGTGTAGAAGAGCATCCATCAGTTGGTAGAATTCAGCTTTTCAGTAGCCTTTTCTCCACATTTGAATTTCCCTATCAGAAGAGCTAACCCCTGGTCTCTTACTGTAAGTAGATGGAGATCTACATGTGGGATTAGTTGCAGCTGCAGTTTTAAAACTGTTTTTTTTATGGCATTCATCTTTGCAAGAAGATTTATAGACTATAATTATCTTTTTTGTTATTATATGGTATGTAAAAGAGTGAAGTATGTGTATGAAAAATTATTTGTACACTGAACATTTTTGAAGATATGTTGTCAGTGTAAGACCTAATAAATCTTGAGTTGAACTTGGAGAAAAGATTTCTATGGTAGTGAGCTACCTCGCCATTTGTTCATATTTCATTTACCTAAAGTATGTTTTATAAATGGTGAGAAGTTTCTCAGAGAGTAGAATTGCTTAACTTCCACTGGAAAAATGAACTGTTTTCCCCATTTCTCATCTGTACTATCTGAGATTGCCAGAGAAGTTATCAAACAATAGCACTATAATTATCCTGTTATTAATAGCTATTAGCTGTTAAATATAACTGCGTTATTAAACAATTGTTATCATTGTTTAATACTTAATGTAAAGCCACGGTGTTCAGAAGGCAAAAATAAGAGACCACAGTACATTTTTTATTTTCTAACTGGTTACATATACAACAGTCATAAAAAGACTTGCTTTACTGCATTGTTTAAATTATTTTGAAGCTTGAAAAATACTTTTTAATTTCCTGACACGGAGTTCTGAAATAAGTTTAGGAAAAAAGTGTTGGAACGGAAAATGATTGGAATACTGGCAAAAAAAAGTTCCTTTCCTAGCGATTTTTCTACTATCTTAATTCATTCATCAGGACTTTTCATATGAAAATGCGGAGAAAATAAATATTGAAGAAAATCTTTTTGATCTTTTGAAAGTCTTTTGAAAGTAAGCCTGCTGAAATATGGTACTTGCATTTAATGTCTATTGTTAAACAATGACATAAGTATCTTGTATGCTTACATTATGATTTTTAAATATATATATATTTAAATTAGTCTTATGATACAACAATAACTCCTCAAATGTCTGCCTCACATATAAATATATTGCTTAAAATTCACTGAATATATTCCTGGGGGAAATAAACATTTCTCAATTTTGCCATATAACATAGAACTCCTGGATAAGTTTACAAATTCCTTCTACTTACATTTCTGTATAAATTTCACTAGCTTGTGAAATATCTTCTATTAAAGTATTGATATTTGAAACAGACTGTATGTCAATACAGTAATTTATCAGTTTCTCTTTTTATGTTACTTTTCGTAGAGGGAACATTAAATTGAAAATGGAAACAGAGACAGTAAAGAGGGTTTTTTGCATAGCCATTTGTATTTACCTTCATATATCTGATATCTAATTATATCATGTATTTGAACATTTCTTCATGTATTTCTCACATTAAGTATGATCTTCTCTCTGTAGGCTCCAAGGGTCAAAATGCTTATAAAGTTTATCAGATTTGTACTACATACTGGGAGAAATCCTCTTGATTCATACTACCGAATTAGTTGTTAGCTATTCTGTTCCATGAATGAGTGAATTTTGTTGCAAATTTGACCTCATCTTATGCTTATGTCTTCATTCCACCCAAGAGATGTGTATATGTGTGTGTGTGTGTTTATATATATATATATATATATATGAATATGTATATACACATGCACACACCTAAGTTCATTTATTTAGAGTGTATATATCCTTTATATATAAAATATTTACATAGCAGGGAAGAGAGTGCCTAGGATGGTATTTAACTGCCTCTAATAAAATTTTTTCAGGGAAAATATATGTCCAAATTATTAAGCAACTTTAAAAATATGGAAATCATTTGTAGTTGTCACACTGTTAATAACATTTCTTCAGTAATGAGCTTTCTGAAATGAATCTGCTACATCACTGATAGTTGATTCAACACTGAATTTTGTGAAACTCCCTTTTTTTTTTTTTAATGTGGACACTTGTCTGAAACTAGACCTGCACAAAAGCAAAACTGCTATTTCCAAGTGCAATGAAGTTAAAGGATAAAATCTCAAGTCTGACTTCTGCACATTAGCATTCAAAAGTGGAATGATTGTAATACTTTAATATCTAGAACAACTCTGGAAATCTGGACTTTGAAAGACTACAGGATTTATTTGACCTGTCTAGAGTCAGAAATTTAGATCATCATAAGAAAATGGCATTATTCCCACATTTTCCTGTACCTGAAGAACTCCAGTTTGGAGTGAGGCAGCAAGATCACTCTTAAATGCTGCTGGTCATACTCATCAAGTCATTAAGTTTGCTTTTACTACCTAAGGAAGAGGAAAGACTGTGTAATATCAGAAGGCAAGTAGATGACTTTCTTAAGGAGAGAAACTTGATAATCAACTGGTTATTGAAAATCTGCCAGCTCTTTTAAAATAAACTTTAAAAAGTAGCTTCATGTAAGAGATAATGGGGCTGAAGTTCTCTGTCAGAGCTTTGCTTGAATCAAAAAGTTACCCTAGGATGAGGTTAGCTTACTCATTTAAAAATAAGTAAATAAATCTCAAAGCACCAGACAACTTCAGAGTTAATTGAATAAATCTTATTTAAAAATAGCAGAACTGAAAATGCCAGCAAGGGCAGACTGTATTTCCTTTAATGAACCAAAACATTGGAACAGTGATGATTCCAGCTAGATTTAAAAATGAAGTCTTGTTTATCTCTGTTTTCCAAATTTGAATTTATTACCACTGGTTCTCAGTCTACAGCCACAAGTGAAAATGAGAAATCCCTAAAAAATCAAATTACTTATTTAATTACTTGCCCTCAACTTATATCAATTAGGAGAAAACACTTTGAAAGAATTAAACTTCAGTCAATAAAATAGTTCCAAATGCAATTGGAAACAGGACAAATTAAAACATTGAATTAAGAGAAGTCTGAATTGCTTTCAGCCACCTGAAACATATTCATATAACAGCAGGTGAATCATGCTATGGCTCCAAAAAAAGAAAAGTGCCTATCAATAATATGATAATAGTTAAGCTGTAATAAAATGGATTCCAGCAGATGCTCTACTGCCAACAAATATTTACAAGTTTGTGACACAGAAGAAGAAATCACACGAGAAAACATATTTTTAACCTGTAGCCTGTCTGATCCCTTAAGCAACAAGGAAGAGAAAGTGTTTTTTTTTTTGTGTGTGTGTGTGTGTGTGCCCTACATATTCATATACATTCATGTCAAAAGCAAAGACAGGGTTCCTTTAAACATTTGAGTAGGTGGTTAACAGTGACATCTGGAGACATGAAGACTTGCCATGCAGTAAGTGCAGACCAAATACACAGCAGGCTGACTGGCTTCTGTTGGTGAATAGGAAGATGAATAAAGTGAAAAGAAACAGGCTGAGAATGTAAGTGGTCTGTGAATGCACCCAAGGAAGCTGAAAGCTGCTGCTGCCTTTCCTACAGCAACACCCAAATAGCTCCTGCCTGAGGAACCATGACCAGGCCTTCAGAAATGTTAATGTAGACAAAGGAGGTTCTTTCTGAAGACAATTTCTTAGAGCTGAAAGGTTTGTCAAAGAGTGATAGTAGTTACTGTGGATTTTTTTCTTCTTTATAACTTTTCTCTTATGGAGCAGTACAAAAGAGATGCTCTTCCTCAGTGGAAGCTAGCAAGTGCCCCTTCATGTTACTATTTTGTTCCTGTCTCTTCTTAAATGGATAACTTCACATCAGCAATGCAGTTCTAAGAGTCATGTGAGATATCATCATCTCTAGTTCCCAAAGGCAATAAAGTGAATTTTTCACTTTCTCAAAAAACGAGGAACAAAATGGACTTAGAGCCAGTCTGGTAATTCCTCAAGGCTGAAAGTAGCCCAAATATTCTCTATTCATTTTTAGTATACCTGAGTGCAGAGGTGGGGATTTTCATTGAAAAATTTTCGCTGCTGCAGTGCTTGTTCCATGCCTGTTATTACCATATCAATTCTTGATGCCCAAGACGCGTTTCTAAGAGAGTGGCGCTTTTTTTCTGGAAACTATGTGGGAGAGAGACATAAATAGATGGATATGGAGCCTTCTTCAAGAAAAGCTGAAGAATGAGATTATTTGTTTAACGGAGTTTTTTGGTCAGGCATAATGTTACTGCTCTAGTGACATTCTATGTAATCATGGATGTCTTTTCACCTGTTCGAGAACAGGTAAAACACCTGAACACCTGGTTCAAATGAGAAAATATGTGTTGTATTTTTCTGAAGTTAATATGATGAACATCACAGCAGGAATACAGGATTGGATTAGCATTCTCTTAGCATCCCAGGCAGGATCTAATCCCTAAAGGATTTTCTATTGCCATTCTAACTTAAACGTTATTCATTTTGAAATGATGTCATTTTCCAGAGAGATATAGACTGGTAGTTAAAGATACACTGTCAAATAGGTGGATAGTGGTGTTCATCTAGTAGCACAAACAAAATAAATCTAGCATTCCCAAACAGCAATGAAAAATAGAGTATGCATATCCCATATTATGTGTCTCTATATCCCAATAAAATGTCATTTGAAATGAACACATTGTTACTAGAAAAATGTTCTGGTGAATTGAGTGAGCTAGCAGTTTTCTTTGAAAATCCTACAATAAAGGAATATTCACGTGAGAGTTTATTGATCAAGCATATTATTTGTGTCCTTTGCCATCAAGATATAAAGTCTATTTTACAGTGAGCAGAATACATTTGATATTTTGTCCTTGGCAGAAAGATAAAACAAGGATTAGTTGTGGAATGATATAATAGCCTTGGAAGATAATGAGTAGGAAATAATTTTCAACAAAAGATATTACAATTTACTGCTCCTGTGCAAACCTTATCAGCTCAATTTCCATTTATTACAGCTTGTGCAAGATGGCCATAATGACTTGACAATTATTTTTATGTGATGATGCTGGATGTATCTTGCTTTCAACTATATGAAATGACCTAATACATCCAATTTGATGAATCTTCTCTTGGGAAGTAACAAGCAGCAAGTTCTGAGAATGTTTTTGTCACCTGTTGAGAGCCTTCCCTGTATGCCATGCAGAGCTCTTGCCTTCTTTCCAGAGGTGCTGAAGTACCTAGCTAGCTGGTGGTTCAGCTGTGTCTGAGCTGATGTGACACCTGATTTTAATCGTGCTTTGGGTGGGTGATTGCACTTGTGGACTTTCAGTAAACAGAAATAGATTATATATTTACTGGGGAAAAGGTGTTTAACTGATGTTTCACAAGTTATGTAGTTATAAAGTGAAGAGATGGTAATCTAAGTGAGATTCTCTCATTTAAAAAGAAAAAAACCCACAGTAATGATAACCTCTTTATCTTCCATGGAAGAGTTTTCTGAGAAAACGCTGTGAATGTCTCTATGAGAGTCTAAAATGCAGGAACCAATCTAGCAGTGGGAATAGAGCTTGTTTGTGCTAGGTGGTGCCCTATTGGCATGCTGTCTCACTGGAATATGTGATGTGCATCAAAATGATTGTCCTGCTTTCCATCTCAGAAGTAATCTGAGCATAGAGGCTTTCAGATGCATGTGTCAAGAGTACTACAACACATTACCTAAAATATAGAAATAATGTTTTTACTTTTTTAACAGGAGTTTGACAACTGTCAAATGAGTGGGCAATTAATAGCAGATGTGCGGGGATTATTTTCCCTTTGGTAGCATTGGCTTTAAAGACACTGATTTATTCTTGCTGGAGAGAAATCAGACTGCATTAGGAGCTTTGTCAGGAAAAACAACTTCAAATTAACAGGAAGGAATACAGATCTTTTCTGATTAATTTCTTATATATGATTTTTGTTTTAATCAGTAGAAAAGTAATAGATACCTCTCTACATTCAGACAATTAACTTTTTTTTTTTAACTTTGACTATATAGTGATCCATTCAGTTGACACAAACTAGCAGCATTCAAAAAAGTCTATTTTCCTGATCAACATTCCAACTTCCTGAACTTTTCAATTTGGATCTAAGGTATTATCAGGAGTACACAAATAACACAGTCCCTGAAATTCTAAGAATTGTCTTGAGTTTTCACAGAAAATCAGGTGCAATACCTGTCTATACATCATTAGCTGCTGTTATCTTCTATTCAATGTTAATAATTTCTACTAACTACAGCATTCTTGTTTTTCTTCTGCTTCACTCAGAGCTTATAATTTTCTTTCAATTCCCATGTTCCCTCTCTTGTAAACTCGCTTGTCAATCTCCATGTTATTATGCTTGTTGTTGTCTAGTTTCACTATGATAAAAACTTTCCCCACATCAGTACCATTGATGTTTTAATTCCTACAAATCCCTTTTCAGCTCTCTAGACTCTGGCACATGTGGAAAACTCCAGTCCTTCCTTTCATTTCTCAACTGCCTCAAAGCAATTCAAGAGAACTACCTTACCCTGTCAAAATGTCTCCCAGCCATTAAAGTCCTCAGAAGAGCAGAGATTTGTCCTCTTGGCAGAAACCTGAAAGACATGCTGTTACTTTGCAATAGCTCCCATGCCTCACAGTGAGTGAGTCAAGAACTGCCACCTGCTTTAAAAGATTTGCAGTCACTGCTTTGTCTTGCACGCCCTTAGGTTTTCATGGTGACAGTGTTATCAGCAAATTAGCATTCGCCAAAATAATGTCTGACATATTATTTAGCTAATAAGTTGGTCAGAACCCAACCTATGTTAAAGCTAAAATAACTCAGCGAGGTTTTGAGATTAAGGAGTAGACTTTAAGCTCTCAGCAAGGTGCAAAGCACAGCAAATCTATTTATTTTATGCTACTCTTGCTACAGGCAAGTTATTCCAATCTACAGAAGCAATTGCATGAGAAGATAATTTACAGGAACAGAGAAATCTGGGCAAGCATCAAACACACACAGCGTCTGAGACTGGTGACAGCTTTCCCAGTGGATACTAGGGTGAGTAAGCAGTCTGGCTGAACAGGCTGAAGAAGTCTTGGAAAAAGGAATGCTTGTTTTTTTTGGTGGTTTTTGTTTTGTTTGTTTTGGGTTTTTTTTCCATCTTTTTTCCCTCAAATAAAAGACACCAAGAGGCTCCTAATCCACTCAAAAGGTCATAGAATCTTAGAATCATAGAATCTCAAAGGTTGGAAAAGACCTCCATGATCATCCAGTCCAACTGTCCACCTATCACTGCTATTTCCCCACTAAATCATGACTCTTAGTACAACGTTTCAGTGTTTCTTGAACACTTCCAGGGACAATGACTCCACCATCTCCCTGGACAGTCCATTCCTGTGCCTGACCACTCTTCTGAGAATAAATTTTCCCTATATTCCAACCTGAATCTCCCCTGGAGCAACTTGAGGCCATTCCCTCTAGCTCTATTGCTAGTTATGCGGCAGAAGAGGCTGACCCCCACCTCGCCACGTGTTCTTGAGCATCCTCTCTTTTTTTCCCAATTCATTAAAAAAAAAATCTTACAAATTATTTACTGAAGTCTCCATCTTTCTATCACTGTGAATAATTTACATTGCCTACATTTGAAACAGTTCCTGGTATCTGTGAAAAAATCCATGTTGCTGTCCTGAGGTTGCATTTATACAGATAAATCTGTTGACTGATATGCAATCAAAAATCTATCTCTATGTTGATTACAGATTGGGTGATAAATGTTATACAGTATTAAATTATACTGTACTACTGTTAGGATTGACTATCTTAAAATCTCTGTTTTATTGTACAAGCATTTATACTGATGTGTCCAGTATCCTTCCCAATTCATAAAGCCCATGAACAGAAAAACAAAAAATGTTCATCAGATTATTTTTTCCTTGTTGAAGAAGTCATAATAATATTTTTTTTCCAAGTATTTTGGTGTGTTAGCAGTATGAATAGTGCTGCTACCAGAGTGTCATTAACAGAAAACACTGCCTGAAAGCTACTTTTCCAGGATCTCTATTTAGAACCACTATCTCATTTCATGTAGATGCAATCTGTCTTTATCCAGACAGAAGTTTACGTAGAGAAGGGACATGCTTAATGATCCTGGGCTTTTTCCACTTCGCTGTGTTTTCTCCATTAAATAAAGCAGTAGCATAAATATGCATTTCTCTTGAAGAAGTATAAGAAATATTGTAGTTGTGGCTGGATTGCTTACTTGTTCCTTTGCTCTTAACTCAACAGGACCTTGAACTATTTCTCACAGATATTTACTGGAGAAGAGAAACTTCCAGATGGACTACAATTACTAGAATTGAGCAGATGATTTTGTAACAGAATTAGAACTGATTGGATTTACCTCTGCAATTTTAAGAGCACTCTGAGAAATATTCTGATTTAATCTAGAGTATTTCCTCTGTACTGATGAGAAGATAACCTAAATTTTCAGAAAAGGGCCTTTCATTCAACTTAATGTTAATTGCATTGAAAATACAATGGAATATATGTAAATGACACAGTGATTGATATAAAGCAATCTGAATGAGGGTTATGTCTGTTTATTTGGAACTTGGTTTTCCTTGCCTCTGAACTTTGTACATCGCAGTCTAGAGAGGGGACAAATCTGATTTTTAGGTTACTGTATGTCTGTATTATAGCTTCAACCCAGAATCTCACAGAGGAATCAGGGAAACCTCAATGTACTCTGATTTATATTCATTTGCAAATTTCCCTGATGAAAAATAGCTGGAGAGCAGCAGGACTGGGCTGAGCTTCAGCCTTTTCCCAGCACTTGTCCTGAGCTTCAGACTGTGTTTGAAGCCACCTTGCTGGGTGTGCTACCTCACAGGGGATTTGCAAAACTTTAGGCTGTTTTCAGGTTGAGGCTGTTGTCACCAGAGCTAGGGACAAATAGGACATCATAACCAATCAAAATATTGGACTGCCTTGTACAATATCCTGGGGCTAGTAACAGATGCTTCAGAGAAAAATATTAAAAATATCAGTGGTAGGTAAATGTGGAATAAAGTAGTGTTCGAGAAGTTTCTTCTCACCTAGTTGTGGAAAATGACACATTATTTTGTGTGATGTTTTGTGATATTGCACGTGTGTAAGCACAGCTGATTAACTGTGATGTTAGTATTTCCTTGCACATGCTATGCTGAGGGAGGCTAATAAGGGCAACCTGTAACAGGATAATGGCACAGGAAAGGCTGCCATAGGGAATACCATGAGTTCTTAATTAAGCTGTCACTGAGAAATAAGCTCTCATCTGAGAAAATTCAGATGGCTAGGCTCACTCTTCCTTGTTAGAACTCAGGATCTGCTTGTCTATTGAAAAATTATGATTTCAGCGGATTGGAAGAGAACTTGATGGAGGACCTTGTCAGTGAATTTTACATGGAGCAAAATACCCGATATGCTGCAAAAATAAAGATGTTTCTTTGAGATTTATAGGAGCAGCTGGCTGTGGAGATGTCTGTGGTCTCCACAGACATGGAGGGAGCTGCTGAAGCTTTCAGGTGGTATCGATATTGCAAAATGCTTGCAAGTTAAATGTAGCTATGGTTCAGCATGCCATAGTCTCTCATGTTTGTCTTTTGAGACTGTGACAGAAGCTCTGTGGAAGCAAGTTTCTAATCTGGTTCAAATAAAACAGAAAGGCTTTCTTTGAAAGTAAGGCGTGGTGATGTCTAGAAGTAGAGACATTAACAAAATGAAGATGACGTATTTTCCTGGTTACTACCTGACATATGTATGATGTTCCAATTTTACTGGTACAAACAAATTCAGTGTTCAGGCTATTTCCAGGCATATATATAAACCTGTGTTGGTCAAAGCTGGAAGCAAGACTCCATTTCAGGCCTTAGAATGCAATACCTTCTCCATCTGTTTTCCTGTCAATGCATTTTCATCCTTCACAAAGTTGAACCCATGACCAGCGCACACAAAGTATCATCACTTAAGTGACGTCTTAAGTCCAAAACCTTCAGCAGAAACGGATTTCACAACATTGTTTTTTAGCTTTCTGTGAGCAGAACTCTGTCCTAGTACGATCTTGCCTACTGGCTTCTCATGGTTGTGGTGTAGGATGTATCACCGCCATGCCACCAGGCGCTTAATCTGCCTTGAACTACACTAGCTGCCCTCCACAGACAGGGACTTTCTGTTTGTAATTGTGTTGCAGCCTGGACTGTTAACTGAATCTAGTTTGCATCTGATGACAGCAGATGTGTTTAGTGCAGATGTAGTCATATTGTCTGCCCACTCACAGCTCTTCCCCAGCATGTCTGGGTAGCCATGAGACAAGGACCCAGATGGATGGGATTTCAACAGAACACAAACCTGAGGATCTAGATGCATGCTTGATGTAACCCACACTGAAATACCAGCTGCTGCTTTTCCCTTCGTGTCACTTCTTCTTCCTAGAAGGGTAAAGAGGCTAGTCCCTGCCCAAGCTATTACTTGCTCAGTTACACATCTATCTTTTCCTGGAGTGGTAGAGATGTGTTATTTGGAGCAAGCAAGCAAGCAGCAAACATTTGTCTTTTGTCAGAAGCATTAATTGTTGTGACTCTGAAAGTGAGATGCTTTTCAAGACCTTGTTTATGCAATCTCAGCCTGCTTGCTTACTATTCTGCTGTTACACTGTAATTAAAAATTCTGGAAAGGTTGGTTCTGTCAGCATCACCTGCAAATTAAATGATTGTTTAACATATGCCTCAATCACATAACACAGTACCTTGGAGAAATGGAAGCGATGATTATTGATGCAGGGAAAAAAATACAATTGGCACTAGATGGTGTACTGTACACCAGCTCACAGCAAATCTGAATGGCTACATTCATGTCTAAAGACAATCACCCACCAAAATCCTCAATAAAACTGATGCAAATTAACTGCAGGAATGTGAACTGTACCCATGGTAATTATATTACAAAGTACATCCTCAATTAGCTGTTGCTAGTTTGTTGTCATATCGGGTTTGGCTTTAATTGTATTTTTCTGGGCTTTTTGATATGCCTTATTTTATTTGAACAGAAATGCTTTATGTTCTTTGTGTCTGGTGTCCATTCAGTTCTCAGAGTAGGCTGGAGGATTCACTATAAGAGGATACGCTGTGCATCTTGAATTTATTTATATACGTAAAATTACACAAATAGATTATGAAAGATCAAGACAAACACAAATGTTTCCTTTAGAGATATCAACATGACTTGACATCATGAACAGATTTTCAACACAGTATGTTAAAAAGCGTGTTTTTAAGCATGTTACTGCTATTCAATTATGTCAAAGCAGCCAAAAACCTCACTGAGAGGAAAATTATCTAATCAAGCCAAAGAGTATACTCCTTATGATTTTTCTCTGCTTTTCCCCTACCACCATGGCAAGAATCCAAGATGCCTGAGAAACCTCTTAACCTGCACACATATAAATTTTCTTGAAGCTACAAAAGTTCCATTTTCACATGCTAGAGCTCTGTCTGTGCTAAGGTGGGGCCAAACCGACTGTCTCTAGCGATGCTACTGGTCAGTTCCCATGAAGCCAAGCTTTCTGTCTGAATGAGATCCTTCCAAAGCCATACACAGAAACCAAGGACAAAATTTGCCTGAATAAAATTAGCTTTCCTATCGTTAAATATTTTAATTTCTCCTTTGCCAGAGTCTCTCACACACATTATGTTAACAGAAAAATGTAAGCTATCCTCTGCTTACGCACGTTGATGTAAAGAGCAGTGGCTGGTTCTTCACAATTTTTCCAGTTTTTTAACCAATAAAATCCAAATCAGCAATAAACAACCTATTGAAGCTTTTTTTTTTTCAAGTTACTAGACCTAAAAATAATTGTTTGATGCTGAAAGAAGTTGTTGCATGTGCTTCATTATTCCCACAGCAACCTATTAGAGGATAAAAAAAAGACTGTTCTTGAAAAAAGCTCTGTCTATGGTTCTGAGTGCTGTAAAGCATTGCTGGACATACCCAGAGGTCTCCCAGGGACAAACCAGCGCACAGAACTTTCTCAGCATTGTACTGGATTGAAGAGTATATTGAAAATTGTGATGTGCTTCACAGGAAAGGCTTCACAAAAATATCACGGGGATATCAGTGTCACCAGATGACTGAGAGTGGAAGTAATTTCCTGGGCATCTTTCTGAGGCTTTCAGGGGGCTAAAGTTTAACGATGTGTAGATGCTATAAGGAGGTAACTGACAGAGCATGAATGTGGAAAAGGACAGATCCATTTAAGTCTAAGAGATTCCTGGAATCCAAAATATCAGAGAATTCGAGTAGGTCAAGCTAGTCACCAGGACTGAGCAGCATGTCTCCATATTCTAGAGTATTTGCAGGGAAAATTGTTGTTCAATCTGTATGTTCATCGTTAAACAGCCTACTGTTAAGTACAAACTCTAAGCAGCTAGGTCAGACTATTCTAGCTGTACACTCACACCTAATTATTATTAAGGAGTTGTAATGCCACAGACATATAAGTAGTCATTTTTACTCCAAGCAGCAACCACAGCATTATGAGAGGAGTGGCCACACTTGAGGTGTTTTCAGTGGCCCCTTTCTCTTCCTCCTTCTCTTCCCCCTTTCCTTCCCCCTTCCATTTCTCCTTCCTTTTCCCTTTGTCCTTCCCTTCTTTTTTTCTTTTGTGACAAGCTGTTGCACTGAATTTTCCTTTTATAATTTGTAGCTGATGACTGCAAACGAACAGTGATTTATATATCATACCATAATATATATCACATTACATAAATATCATTAATCAGGGGTGCCAAACTCATGCCAAATCAGCTTGCACTTTGCACTCCCATCATGTGCATAAGGGAAATTACATCAAACGAGAAAGTATATTCTGTGGCAAATGTGAGGAGGGGAACAAAAGCAGCCACATTCAGCAAATACATTCTATTTTCGCGGTTCAGCTACTGCTGATTTACCTTGCATCACTACAGTGAAAGATACTAAACTTTGGCTCTAGCATTCAAACTAGTAGAAAATGTCCCCCAAAGTTGGGAAAGAACATTAAATTCCATAAACAACAACAACAGCAACAACAACAAAAAACAACAGGAGCTTGGAATTAAATTTCAGAAATATTTCAAATTTTTAAATGTGTTACTTTCCCCCGCATGGTGTGAATGCATCCAGGTGACGCTGCTCAGCCTTTAAGGTCTCTCTGGCATTTTCAGTCTGGAGTTAAACCACTCCAGATCATAGCTTGGACTTCTTCTAAAAGAAAATCCAATCTCAGTTTTGTTGTGCTTTTTTTTTTTTTTTAATAATACTGACAATTCAGGTAAAGGAAAATACTCTACGACTCTTCTTATAATATTCCTTACTGATATTAATACAATGCACTGACTTTCTTGGTCAGCAGCCCAGAAAGAATGAACAAGGTGGCATTTAAGTCCCATCAAGTGCATCAAGTGGTTATGCTCACAATGCACTTGGTGTGACTGTGACCTTGCACAACAAGTATAAGTGCAAATTTGACATTGAAGCAGATTGTGAACACTGTCAAGATGAACAAATCTACTGCTGTAGAAATACCTTTTTCCCATATCTAATTTATAATCTTTGTCTGCAAGCTGCCCTTTTGTTTTGTTGCTCCTTCAGTCTGTGAGGCATGCAACCACCTTTCCATTTTCCACTCATCAAAATTCTCTTCTAGATAGCTTCCAACTTTGATATATTTTTCTCCTCTTTGTTTCTTGTCTCATCCTGAGTAACTGTGATAAAAGCAATATAAAGCCACACTGACAAAATACACTTAGAACTGGAAAGCTACACTCCTGTTTGCTGCATGCTGTATTACGTTAATTTAGTTTGGAGAGGTTTATTTCCAAAGGCACATCAGTAATAGTTGGCTGATTCTCCTTGACCTTTTTCCTCCCATTTTTTGTCATCATTCGTTGCTCTGGCAATGAATATTCCTTCTTTCAACAGTGGTATATGATTAACAGCAGATAATAATGCATGCAAGTAGTTGCATCTCTGCTTCCTTGAAGTACTCTCCAAAATGTCACTCATGCTTTTCCTAAAACGTTACTATTACTGCAATACTTTATGGCATTCTGGTATTTTTTTGGCACCTTTACAGTGAGACTCGAATTGTTCACAAGTAATTTGAGTAAATCATAGAGTTTTTGTTTTTTTTATTGGTTATAACTCTTGAATGAAAAAATCAATGTTGCATATCGCAAGAAGCAATGACTGAAGTTTGCAGACATATGGCAGCTCCTTTTAGTGGTTATACATTACACCAGAAAATATGAGCTCTAGAACCCATGGCAATATTGCAGTTCTCCACATAGGTACTTCCAAAATCCTGGGATGTTCGTGCTACTTATGTCTTCAGCATAAGGGCAGCACAAGTCCCATGCCTGTTTACAAATAGCCTCCACACGTCACTGCACTGCACCCACACTGCTTCTGCCTCTACACCTCTCTTCACAAAGCAGGGTCTGCCAGGAGCATTGCCTGCAGAGCAGCTACTCCACAGTGACAAAGTAGGATGGAGTTATGGGTATCAAGTCCAAAGACCGAAGAGTGAAGGACCACCACCCACAGTTACTGACTGGTATCAGTTCAGGGAGACAACATGCAGTGACATCAATGTCTCAGGACCCTTCTATATGTAAGGTCTCTTCCCACAGCACTTCCCAAAAATTACACCTACAGGTATTTTAAATATAATAAGGCAAATGAAAGGGAATAGCATTAACAAAATTAAATTCCCTGCATATATTACCATATTTAGTTTAGCATTTGGGGATTATAAAGATTGCACTCTGGGGTTGCAAGAGTGTTAACAGTGACTCCCTAAAACATTTTATTCTATTTCATGGAATTCTGCCATCAAAATACCTATACAGATCTAGGAAGTAGTTGCATTGGTATTAGCAGAGAGTTTTATACAAAACTGTTCTACTGGAAAGCAATTGGATTGCACAATGTTTATAGTATATTAATGAAAAAATGCTATGATATTCTCAATGCTTTAACTCTGTTTCCACATAAAGATCAATTGATAGAAAGTATCATATCTGTACATGTTGAAACCCTCTTTTCTGTGTGCATCCTGAGTCTCAGAAATAATTATGGTTCTGAAAATGATAGGGTAGCACTGTTCACAGCTCTCCTTAGGATTTTTCTTAGGCATTTATTCTCTCTATTGTCAGCTCTGTAGTTGACACCCTAAGTTTTCCTTTGCATTCAAGTTTAGTTTAGATTCCAGACACCCTGCTGATTTACACAGACATATAAGAATATAGAGGCTTGCATAGCCTTAATGCTTTTTACTTCTAAAGAGATTTATGGTTTTAAGTTTTTAATACATTATGACAGAAGCTATTGTATGAAAAAAGAAGAAAATTAAAAGAATGCTACTAGTATATTTTCTTGTTTATGCAATTTGCCATGAGAAATATGAAAAGATGAAAAAGATAACAAAATAATTAATATCCATTGCTGAACAGAGGAACAAATTTTGAAAGACACTGTGGAACCAACGTGGAAGAAGCACAAGGAACTATGCAAGATATAGTGGTAAACTCTTATTTTATATTAAAATATTTAGAAAGTTTTACCAAATGATATAATTTGATTTTTCCAGAGTGTATGAAGATCTGGCATTCGGAACTGATGGAAAAATTGAAGAGAAGCTAAAGAGAAGACAAATCAATATAGTGTGTAGAAGACAATAGTAAGGACCTATAAACCTAGCAGAATTATTGCTGAACTAGTGAAAGCCTTGGAAAAAAAGTAAGTAACCTGATTTAATCACAGGTTGGATGAGGACGGAACATTATGCCCTAGTAACTGTGAACAACAACAGTTTTCTATCTAATCCCATCACACTGGCCTGTCTTTTAATGAAGGAGTAGAAAATGCAAGTAAATAAAATAAAAGGTTGACAGATTGCTTTTTTTTTTTTTTTAAATGTTTGACTATACTGTTCACTGTAGTGATTAATGGCCTGAAGCCACTAATAGGAGAAAGTACTTTCACATCTTCAGAGAGCGTACATTAAATGGTTGTTAGGTAAGTGATTTAGAAGTCATTAACAATGCATTGATCAGAGCTGCAGACAGTGCTTAGTTAAGAGAATGCTTAGAAACAGAGCATCATTTAGAATTCTAAGAAAGCAAAGAACTTTAAAGGGATCATTTTAGCCACTAGACAATACCCAGAGCTTGATCTCACAGCCACTTTCATATGTGCTCAAAAATGCCACCATTGCTACAATGCTTTGCTGACTACAGAACAAAATAATCAATTTTGTGTTGCTTGTGGAGCATCATGGGCTCCTTGAGAACCAGCAGGGCTGCAGGTGGGATGGGTATCTTTGGAACCAGATACTTTTGGGGCTGGATTTTCTTTCATTTCTGGAAAATGAGAGTCCTACTGCTACATTTGTGCAGATGAAGAGCGCTGAATCCATGAGGTGCTTTGGTCACCTGCCAGGGAAGAAACTGCAGACAGCAGATCTACAAGAAAAAGGTTATTGTCTGTTTTCATACAGCAAACTTTTTAGATGGTAGTGGAAAACTTCAGTATTTCATGAAGGAGATACAAGTTAGAGCAAAAATTGTGCTTCAGTCCCTAACTAGATACGGCTCTCTGGAAAGCTTTGGTCTAAGTATTGCCTCGTAGCATCTTCCTCATAAATATCTTCCACAGTTCATCTTCACATTAGTTTTTTCTATAAAATAATGTTACTGGTGTGTGACAATGCAATATTTTCAAACTAAATAACACAATTTATACAAGAAACATATGGTCTAAAATCTGCAAGGAGAAAACTACATGCCAGCAAATCTAATGTAAAAGAGTAAAAGAAATTAAAAAAAAAAAAAAAAAAGAGGAAAGAGGAGAAAAAATACAACTCTGAACACTGAATTATTTTTATTTAGTTTCGTATGCCCTGTACTAGAAAACTGAACATTACATTGCATAGTGAAAACAAATACTTTGGGCTCTGAAGTACTTGTAGGGTAAGGCTGTACTCATCGGGTTAGAGAAGTGCTACCTCCTGCTGCAAATACGACCAGCTCCTTTCCGGGGGCGTGATACCACTGCCAATAGCAGCCACTTCCAAAGGGAAAGAAGGAAATCAATCTAATGATTTATTCATCACTGAGTAACCTTCTAATGACTTGACAAGCTGTAAGTAAAACTTTGAATTTAATCCCCATTTATGTGTTAAAATGATTGTGATTTTAGTACTAAAATGATTAAAAAATTAGTCATTCTCTGCCGTGGCTGATATATGTAACTGCCACTCAGATAAATCTGCAAGAAACTATTTGATGATGTGAAAAACAGAATGACTTCAACAGTTTCTTGCTAAATTAATATTTTTCATGATTCCACATCAAAGAGCACCTCCGAAGTAGACTCGGTCATATCATTAGGAAGGAAAAACACAGATGCCAAATTAATAGCTCTGCTGCCACAGGAAGCAGAGCTCAGCGCTGCCCCTCCGCTCCCTGTGAGGAGCTGCAACCGCCATCAGGCCTCCCCTCAGCTCCTCTGCTCTGGGCTGAGCCAACTCAGTTTGTATATGTACACATCCTTCAGAAAGAAGAACCACACATCGATATTTCAGTATTGGAATTTTTAAATGGGTTGAATTTGAAACAAAATGTTCTTTATTTTACTGTCTAGTTTATCTAAGGATCCTTAAAGTGAGTGCATCTCTACAGTTCATGCCAAATATACCAATTTTGTTGAAAGCTGGGACAGATGGAGTGACAGAAAATGGCAAATGGGTTCTGTATACATATCCATACAAACCTAAAATAAGCCTGAATTTTAAAAAGCCAGAAGTTTTTGTATGAATTGCTATAATTGTAAACTTATCGTTGCCTATGGTATTTCAAGTTGCTTACATGTTTTCATTGCCATATTGAGAATTTTCTTACATTTCATCTCTGAGCCTTCAAAGGCAGAAGGATACAACAGCTTTGGTATCTGCACTCAGAAAACATCTCCAGCAAGTTTTGGCACTGTCATTTCAGGCATTTTATCAAGACTAAGTCTAGAAACAAAATAGCATTTTGTCCTTTTCGAAAGTCACTATAATTATTGAAGTGCCCAAATATTTTGAGAGTCAGAAAATATAAATTTCATAGAAAAATAACCCTTTTCTAAGGAAAATGTCGGTCAATACTCCAGAAAGCAATGAATTGGTGGAGATTTAAGCTCTCTGAAAATCCTCCATAATGCACGCAACACAATTTATGTGATTACCAAGAGAGTTTCAAGGCATTGTTTTAAGCATGAAGGAGAAAAATATCCCAGTTAGAACATTCTATGAGAAGAGCAAGAAAGATTCATTGCTATACTGCTGGAACAAAACCATGCTCTATGTAAACTGTTCAGGATCCGAACAACATCAAATGGATCATCTGCTCTGAGTGGGTACTGGAGACCCAAACATTTCTGGACATTGTCAGGTGGACAAGGAACAGTAAGAAGGGCAGTACTCCAAGGAACAAAATCACATATAAAGCAAGTAAGAAATGTAGAAATGTAAACTGAAGTATTTTCTTTCCCACCAGCAGGACAAAACAGCAGATTTGATATATTTTTCTTTCTTTACTTGATGTTACTATGAGGACTATAACCCACCCCTTCACCTCCAATTCCTCCACATCCTTACTTTAAACCAATTAATTTATTTACTGCGAGAAGTAGATTTTTTTTTTTTCAATTTAGGGCCTGTCTGGATACCTTTAAATTCACTTCCAGATTTAATATTTGGGCAATCAATACAAATTTTTCAAAATAACATTTATTCTGGAAAATTGCACAAAATTCAGAAAGGACTTGCCTTTCTTCCAAACTTCTATGTAAAAGTAAAGTGAAGCATAACCAAAATAGGAAACAAACGGTACTTAGATACTTCTTCAGTGATTGCAGTTGGTTTCATTTCAAGGAAAGGCTTCCAAACATCTCAACTTACTTTTACATATGTTTTAAAGTGGATTTGCCTTTGTACAGATTATGATTGTTCTCATAGAACCAACCTTATGTCATATATTCTGGAAGCTATTATTAGATATAATGTTTGGAAATTTTACGTATACTTCATTAGAATATCCAGAGAACTATAATCAGAATACGCAGTCCTGCTAACAGCTTTTCTTCTGCAAAGTTATTCACAAATACTGTTTGCCATGTATTTGTCCAAAAATACCTAACCCAAATAACAAAGTGATTATTTCCACTGTTCTCTTTTTGGAATATATCTGTTTGCTCCCTTCTTCCTGTTCTTGACTGAGAGTACAGTATTTACTATAGATTTTAATTTACATAGATTTGCCTCATTTTGCCAGTACAAGTTATATTTGGAAAACGTCTGACAGATGATATCAGAACAGATGTCTCAATAAAAAACTGTAGACCTTATCTAAGTAATGGAAAACAGAAGAGCTAGACAATTCTTGGAGCAAATGGATTTTATAGCTGCACTGCCAAAATTGCAAAAGCACTAAAGTAAAAATAGTGTAAGACCCCTTTTTGTAAACCTCATTTTAAAGTTTAAAGACACCATTAGCAAAATACTGCTATTACTAAAATATCAGGGGATCCATTTTGTTTTAGGTTTAAAATGCCACTTGCTTTTGCTACAACACGGTACTGCTCATGGGCATAAGTTCTAAAGAAATGTTCAGAGATCTGAAGCGTGTAGTCCACCAGGCTGGTAACTGAACTGAGAAATCATAAATGCTAGGAAAAGACTAATGTTGAGTTACACATGTAGAACAATAATAAATTCAGCATAAGAAAACCAGGAGAGGAAACCAAATAGATGTATGTGAGTTTCCAGGTGCTGGCAGTGGGAGCTGTAGAGCTCCTATATAAGGAGACCAGGGCTGCCCTGTGACAGAAACAGAATTAAATATTTGCCTTCTTTGTTTCTCAGTACCCAAATCAGTAATTAAATATCTATGGTAAAGTGGCAATAAATTAAATTAAATTTTCCTATTTGAGTCCATTTTTTGATAGTTAGAGCATAATTTTGGTCATAAATCATTTATTTGAGTAACGCTGGCCTGAGAAATAGATTTTATCTGAATTTCATTTTTGACTCTAATGATAATTAGTCCTTAAATTTTAGCAGACTGGAATTGTCTATATCATTATTATTATTATTATGCATTTGTGTAGAGCTTTTCATACTGAAATATCCCAAAATATTTTATCAATTTCAGCCTCCTGATCATCTGTCTGTCTTCCTGTGACTTGCAGCATATCCAGCAAGAAAAGAATAATTTTGGCAATGGAAATAATAGACATATTTAATTCAACATAATTTTTTTCAACTATTTTTGGAAAACAAAACAAAATGAACAACAACAAATATCACCAAACCCTACAAACTGCCTGCCTTCCAGGAACAAGAATTCTCCTGGAAAATTACACATAATATCTTCTCAGAAAGGACATTTTGTGGAGTCAGTACAGCGAAAGGTGGGAGTGGGAGCCATCAGCCTGCCTTGTGCAAGTCAGGATGCTGAAAAAAGCACATCACAGCCAGTCTCCATGATGCTCAGGATTAATTGAGGAGCTCAGAGAACTTTCTGCCAGAGGCATGAAGCTACTTCAGACTGCTATGAAAGGTAGCTGTGGAAGAAATAAGCTACCCAACGATTTGGAGCAATTTTCCCCATTGCCCAGATCTTAGATACAGTGGTGGATTATCGACATCATACATAGTGTGACAGCTTATCACACAGATTACTGACTGCCTGCTAAGCAAATTCTATGTGCTCATACAGCTTTCTCAACCTTGTGCAGAACACCTCTTTCATCCACAATACAGCAGTGATATTTTTTTTTACGCATCAACCCCAGAGGAAAAAAAAAGTACACTTGTTTGATTTACCAGTTCTGGGATAAATATACTTCTGGCTATTATAGAATTATAGAAGTGATGCTGCATAGGATAGAATCATAGAATCATTCTGGTTGGAAAAGACCTCTGAGATCATCTGATCCAACAGTCGGCCCACCCCCACCATGCCCACTGACCACATCCCTCAGTGCCGCTTCCACAAAGTGCACCTCCAGGGATGGTGACTCCACCATCTTCCTGGGCAATCTCTGCCACTGCCTCATTCCTCTTCTTGAGAAGAATTTTTTTTATTTTATATATATATATATATTTTACATTATTATATAAATAATATTTATTATTGCAATGCCAAAATTTATCTTTCAGTTTGGTTTTAAGAAAACTAATTTACTATACTCTATAGTACATGTCAAATAAAAAAGCCAAATAAATGTCAAATAAATCAATATATTCTGTTACTTTTTCAGACTGAGGACAAGTGAGGGCCTAAGGTTAGACTTTTCAGGTAATGGTACATGGAGATTTCAAGACTTGTCTATAAAAATAGGAAAAGACAGAGGATTTTAGACAGAAAATCGATTCCTTTTGGCACTCCTTTTAAAAATTAGCATAAAAAATGCAAAGCTATTGTGTGAACATTTCAATTTAAGTCATATTTAGGACTGGGCCAAATTTTCAGAAGTGTATTTTTTGTTATCTTTATGCTCTGAATACAAATATAAATGCCTTTAAGTGGAAGATGCATGCACTGATTATACATTCTGTCATTTCACAGAAATGGAATAATATTGCCCAGCTCTGCCACTAGAAATTATGCAACCCAATGATTTAAAAAAAAAAAAAACAAAAAACAAAAACAAACAAACAACCAAATAGTGATATAATAGAACTATAGAATCATCACTAATGTTGGAAAAGACTCTAAGATCATCCAGTCCAACCATCTGCCTGTTACCAACATTTCTCACTAGACCACGTCCCTCAGTACAACATCTAAATGTTTCTTCAACACATACAGGGATGGTGACTCCATCACCTCCCCTGAGCAGCCTGTGCCAGCATCTGACCACTCTTTTGAGAAGTATTCCTTAACATCCAACCTGGATCTCCCCTGTTGCAACTTGAGGCCATTCCCTCTCATCCTATTGCTAGTTACGTGGGAGAAGAGGCCAACTCCCACCTCACTACAACCTCCATTCAGGTAGTTGTAGGCATAAGATCTCCCCTGAACCTCCTCTTCTCCAGATGTGCAGTTCCATGCATAAAATAATTATTTTCTGGTCCTTTCACCCTTTGTTAAATGTGGGATATTTGCTAATTCATGTTATTATTTCTCTCATCCTCCTAGTTTCTCATCCTCAGCAGTTCTTTTAAAGTGTGTTTGACAAAGTATGCTCAAGGAGATGAAGAATCTATGAGTAACAGAGGACATAGCTGGGGAAAATGGGCAAAAACTACCTGGTCTATGCTTTAAACACTAGAACACAGTGAGATGTCTCAATCAGAACCAAAGCAGTTTCTCACTGGTTTTCCTCTACAACAGATTTCTTTCAGTTTTCAGGACATCTCTGAAAAGTTTACCATTGTATTTATTACAAACATCACATCAGAAAAGTTGCAGAAAAGAGTTCTTCCTGTTCCTGTTTTGTCTCTCAAAAGCATTTGCTCTCAGTGAATGCAGATTACTGATTTAGACTATGTTACTTTTCTCACATATTATATCCGAATCTTTGCATTTACATGTGAGCCCTTAAGCTGTGCTTGAGGGAAACACACAAAAAATAGAGAGGGCATTGATAATGAGAAAACTTATTTTCCTTCTTCTTTTAGTTTATTACTAGTGATATAATCCTGATTTTAATATAAGCAAATAAGTTGCATACAGTATTTTGATCATTTAGACCAGTTAATGCATTACATTTCCAGTTTTCAAGTTATTTATTTCAGTTATCTATTGAGAGGCAATTGGAGGAGAAAGGAGTAGTCTTTATCAAACACATCAATATTTTCTTTAATGATGGAAGGGAATAGCAGAATAACAAATAACTTTCAACAAAGAAGTAGTGAACAACCTTCTTCCAACCTCACTAACATCCATATTAAAATATCTCGGTTTTAATGCCACAGATATCATCATCAGCATTTCAGAGTTTTGTGCTCGATTAGTCATAATTATGACCACCCAAACACAGCAAAACATGATTCTTCTACTCACATATACCTTGCTAGCCAGTTGGCTGGCTTCTCCTGCTCCCTGAGCCAGAGTATGGTCATCTAGAGAACAAGGTGCTAATTCAGCTACTGTAGGTTTTTAATTGTTACAATGCCAGTACTTTACAATCCATTAGAGACAGAGATAGATTCAAGCTTGGCAGGAGGCCCTCTTCTTAAGCACCAGCACCATACAGGTACAAGAACAGTGAATATTTATGTCCAGTATTCATTTACCCCATGTTTCTGTGACAATTCACAGCCTCCTATTTCTCTATCTGGAATTGGTCGGTGTCCTACTCCAGAATGAGTCTCCATAGGATACAAATAAATCAAAATCATTCTCAGATAAAGTATTTGAAATGCAACAGTCTGTTGCAGTTCAGACATGCCACTGTGCAGTCAATGAAAAAATCCATGAAAGTACAGAGAATTAACTCACCAGGGAACTGGCTGCTAAACACTACATCACTGGATTTTTTTTTTTCTCCAGAGATTTATAGCTGCCAGCATTTGGGAGGTGTTAACTGGTGGAGCTAATGAGAGAGGTTAGTTAATCTCCCAAATTTCATTTAAAACAATGAAAGACTCAAGAGTCTTAGGAACTATGTACCCATTTTAAAATATTTTAAAAACATAACTTAGATGAAAGATCAGTTCAAAAGTTCAAAATCTGCCACAACCACAAAGTCTTAAAGTCAAGAGTAATCACCAACTTTAAAAAGGTGTTTCCATCTGCCTTCAATGCTGCAAAGCCTATAAAAGTAAAGCAAGTCCATACATCCATAGATATTTCTGCAATGTATTAAAAAAAAATCTAAAGGGAATTTTTGCAATCACAGGTAAAATTTAGCAATTGGTCTAGATCTTTTCATTCTTATTGGAAGATAACTTTCACTCTTGTAGTATTTTCGTTTACTTTAAGGTCTCCTTGGTGCTTCAGAGCATTAAACTAGAAAATCTCATAGACTGCCTCTAAGAAATAGCAGTTGAATATTTCACAAAGCAACCTTTGGTACAATTTATCATAGATCTAAATTAAAGAAGGCTCCAAGAAAGGACAGCTGATGCACCTTAAATTTTCCACAAATTATAAGGTGACACACAAACCCTTACCACAGAGTATCTGTTTACACTCATGCTTTCCTAATACTAAGTTGTTTATGCACCATACTCTTACATCAGCTTCATATGGCCTGTCCACCATAAGGCAAAGGAGGTTTTATACACCTAAAACTTAATTGCAAGTTCACAGCAATAACCTTAGAATACTCTTCTTAGTCCCTCTCATGTCCCCCCACCAGAGGGATTCCAGTTCCATACAAAAGGTGCAGCGTGAGAATTAAAGTTGAAGAATCACAGAATGGTAGGGGCTGGAATATACTTCTGGAGATCATCTAGTCCAACTTCCTGCTAAAGCAGGTTCCCGAGGAAAGCATTCATGTGCGTTTTTAATATCTCTAGAGAAGACATCACAGACTTTCTGGGCAGCCTGTGCCAGTGCTCTGCCACCTTCAAAGTAAATAAGTTTTTCCATATGTTTGTATGCAACTTCCCGATTTCCAATTTGTATCTGTTGCCCCTTGTCCTGTCACTGGGCACCACTGAAAACAGCCTGCACCCATCCACTTGGACTCACCCTTAAGATATTTCGAAGCACTGATAACATTCTTAGTCTTCTCCAGGCTGAACAGTCCCAGCTCTCTCAGCCTTTCTGCATAGGGGAAATGCTCCAGGCATTTAATCGTCTTTGCAGCCCTCCACTGGACTCACTCTAGAAGTTCTCTGTCTTTCTAGAATTACAGAGACCAGAACTGCACACAGAACTCCAGATGTGGCCTCACCAGGGCAGAGCAGAGGGAGAGGATCACACTCTACTTTTTCCTCATCTGTACACAGAACTGTCCCAGATTGACAAGCAATAAGTCCAGACAGAGGAAAATGCAGGAACTGAGTGAGTGATGTGGGATAACAGAGATGCACGATATCCCATAGCACAGCAAAGGAAAAGTATTTTTGCTAGAGCACACTGTAGGAGGACCTTAACAAAACCAAAATCTCTGCTAGCAGTTCAAACAAAGATTTCAACCTCATAGTCTGATCTACAGGCACAGTGCTTCTAGTGGAACAATGGAAGTGGGTTGCTAGCAGCAAAGAGCAGAGAGTTTGAGGGGAAAGGGGGAAGGGAGGGGAGGAGTTTCAGATTTCATACCTTGGACTCTCCTCTCACATTTTTCAGACTTTGTATGAGCTGCCTATTCGATGCAGAAACAGACACCTTCATTTTTCATTATGAAAGATCCCTTGGGAACTTTTTTTTTCCTGGAGTGACATAAGAGAAAATAGAAAGCTTACTTCGAAGAGAGTAGTTTGTTTCAAAGGTTAGTACAAATTCCAGGTTTCCAGGTCATTACAAATTCACTACTTAACACATAAATTCTGAATTTGTTGTCAAGGAGTTTCACAGTAATGTTAGGCCAATTAGAATAAAAAGAAAAATGTGGGTTTTTGTTGTTGTTTCTTGTTTGTTTTTAAATTATTATCATTGGAATATACAGCCACAAATTTATATTTTTAAATGTCAATATTGTGAATGGTTTTACTTGCAGCTGAAAAGCTCTATTTCGTTTCCAGCTGCTCAATAGGGTGACCAAATATTGGTAACACAAAACACTAAGGATACTTCAGCTCATCTCATTTAGTCAAGGGAAATCTCTCTGGCTACCAATGAACAGAATAAAGAATTCTCCCAAATCAATAAAAAATCAATTGTTTTTAATCTTGGCAAACCAGAATGCTTCTGAGGCACTTATATCTTAGAAATGATCAAGAAAATGGGTAAGTTACATAACGTGCAGTAGAGATGCTCTAACTTCTTTGTGATGTCTTGCATGTTTATTTAACTGTCAAAGTAGAGAATCACACATGATACAACCTCAAAACTTTTTCCATTTTCACTGTGTAGGAAGCTGTTTTTTTTGGGGCAGCAACAAAACCAATGCTATGGGGCAGAAAAGTTTACTCCAGGAAATCACAGAATATGTACGTATATAAGATGTACACATGTTCATCCAGTACAAACTGATCTACTTTAGATATTTTGTCATGACATGCCCAGCAGTACTTTGTCTTTTTCAACCGTGATTTGGATATATCTAGAACACATTCAGACTAAAGATTATCCCCATAATGCACAGTTCTTTTGTCTTCCAGTGATATAGTCATGGGGTGCATTTGCTCTGGTACCTACATGGTGCTGTATGTGGCACGTTTCAGGAGCACACCCCCATTCCTTGCAGTGAACTGGCAGTATAAGCTATTGTACAGGAATGCGCACATGCTCTACTATTAGCTGATAGACATAGAAGACAACTTAATTTTGTTTCCTTAATTTAAATGTAATCAGAAAGGAAAAGCACACAGAGAATCTTATTTTCCACTTAGTGTTTTGTGTATGTGTTTTGTTTCCCACTTTACACTGGTAAGCTACTACTTGTTCCAAAAGATTAACTTCAAGCTGGTATCTCCAGGTATTAAACAGAAAGCATCTCCTGTGTCATATAGGTAAGGTCAGATTATCCAATTACTCCTAAGTGTTTGTGTTTCCATGGTTACTCAGGTGATTCTAGCATTTTTCTTCCATGTGGTTGGTTACCAAGGATACAACAGGTAGTTAGAAAATAAAGCAGCTACAAGTCAGGACCACTGGGGTACCGTTCTTCTGCATCTGACAATTGCTTGTAGCAAATCTTGGTTGATAAAGCATTTGAATCCTGAGGACATTCTCAGCAGAGTTCTTCGAGCTAAGCTTCATATAAAGGAAAGGAGCTCTCAAAAAGGCTATGAGACTGACATAGCTATGTTGCACAAAATAATGCTCTTGGATACCTTCTGGCAAAGGATGGGAATATCCTCCTCCTAATTATATTATTCTCATAAAGAATCCCAATACACGTCAATGGAAATTGAATCAAAGCAGAATGTTTTCTGCATTCAGATCAACATTACCTTACCAGCAGTAATAGTCTCATGCACTGTACAATGTATACTTGTTAAAAATAATTGAGAATACTTGCAAATGTCTGCTATGCTACGTAAACTGACAAAATGGGACAAAGCCCATAAATACAAAAAGGGACAAAATAGGTCCTACACGTACCTAGGCTTAGGTTTCTGCCAGCAAAATTGCAAAGCCAATTTTATGCACGTTTATATACCTAAGCATCTGAAATGCAGGCAGAATGCAGAGCAAAATAATTGAACTGTGTTCAGAAATTGAACCTTAATGTATTACTTAAGATTGGATAGGTGTTAATTATTGTAATTTTTCACTGCAATATATTAAAAAATAAAGTCCTATGTTTTCACTAAAATGCAGTTGTCTAAGGTTTAACCTTTTCAGCTATTTAAAAATGAAATAGTTAAGGAATGGATGGAAGTTTCAGAAACGTAACCCAGTAAGACAAAACAACTGGCTGCAAATAGATTGCTTCATATTCTGAAAAAAACTCGAAAATTTCTTCTTTGTGCTACAACATCAACAAGAAAATATATGGCCCTTATATCTGTTTATATTTTAAAAGACAAAGCAAAACAACCATTGCAAACAAAACAAAACAACAAAACATACAACAATCAAACAAATATAAAACCCCACCACTACCTCTGATTGGGTGCAAATATAATGTATTGTTGTTGTATGAAAGGACTGATAACTTTTCTCTGTGATTGAATAATCAAAAGGACTTTTTACCCAGGAGAAAGAGGATGGAATGAACCTTCATCCGCTGTCTTTACAGAAAGTTCTAGAAATCTTGAATGTCTAAAGTCAGATAAAGCTACAGGACAGTTGTACATCTGTTTAGCATAATATAAGAATAATTTCCAGAGACTTATATTTTGCCTTCTAAAATTACACTGTGGTTTAGAATGCTTGACCATTCTTATTAGAAGACATTACAGAACCTGTGAGGGAAGTCTGATTAGCCAAAGAGCAAGAAAAGGTTTTGAAATAACAATTACGTATTTCCTACTCTTTCATCAAATTGTTTATTTGCTTTTTCTCTTAGGCTGGTTTCATTGACTCACCACAAAGTTTGCATTTCCAGTATATTAGTTGATTCAGAATGCTAGTAACCAGCTGATTAAATAACTGCATGAAGAGACTGGCAAATTTATTTTATTCACAGATAAATACCTTGTTTATGACCAAGAAGGAATTCTGCATGAAAAACGGAGCTCAAAATAAAATTACACTGTACGACATAAAAACACTCATAACTCTGCCTGGATAATCACACATAACTTGGATTTTCTGTTCTGAGCCCATCATCATTCCCTGGAACTATAAGCGCTGCACTGAAATGGTTATAAAATGGTTCCTGATAGCGCTGGTTTATTTTCAAAAATCCCCTTCCTGCTTCAATATCCTCAACCCAGAGGGCTGTTCCTTTTTACAAAGGCGGCCTAGTAATGGTGTTTCTAGGAGAGTGTCTTTGCCACCCTTTTAACCCTGGATCTGAGTAACCAGATTTTCTGACATGTTTTATGGGAATTAACTATTATGGGCGACAGAGATGAACTTTCATCACACAAAGGAAAGGCTGCAGATGAATGCTGCCGTAGGTCACAGTACGCAAGTAAAAATGTGAGATTACTAAGAGCATCTGGATTTAAGAGAGGTTTAGTCAGTGTGAAGCCACTCTTGCTCTTAGGGGCCACAGCTCTTACTTTTTTGTGTCTTCTTGAGGGGCAACCATGATATGACAGCATCTGAAAATACAACATATTCCTGTGATATTTTAAAGCAACAATTCTCAGCATGCCCAAAAAGCTTCTCAGCAGTAATGCTGGGCTTAGAAACATTAGTGTGAAGTCTCATGAAAGCCAAGCAAAAAAAACTCAGCACTTGATTTATTCTGTCGTGTTCCCAAATAACTGAAAGCTCATAAAATCCTAAGTTATATATTGCTTTTTCCTGGAAAAGTTCTCAAACATACCAGCAGGAAAGAAAGTATTTAGAATGGGTGGGTTTATTTTATTTTGAAGTGTTTTTTTTTCTTTAGACTTACAAGAAAAATGTTGATGATAAAGTAGGGGTTAACTTCCCTCATGGTTTCCCACTTTGTCATAGGGGTCTTTTTTTTTTTTTACATACTGGTATTTTATACAGTGGCTCATAGAGAGTATTAACAAGAAATATTCCTCTGACCTCTGCGTGTTTGTGTAAGGAGTGAATCTGAAATAAAATCAAGTACTCTACCCAATTTAATTAACTGGGAACTATGCTACTTCCATAACATGCTTCTTTAAATTATACTAGAAATGACCTTATATCTTCAAATTTGGGAGTGTTGAGACACCAAACTTTGATTTGTTGTAAAACTAAGTAACAGTGCTTCTGGAATCAGAAATTCACTTTTGCATCAACAGAATTTATTTAAAAACATGCGTTCAAGGTCTGAGGACAGTTTTCTCTCTCTTCTCAAAGTCAAAAATTTTAAATATGAGAAGAGTTGGATGAGTTTTATCTGTATAAAGTACGAGAAGTTCTGATGTGCAGATTCTTATTTCATTTGAAGTCACAACAACAGATCGAGCTGACATCTCAACGTAAACATAGAACAATTAGCTGTTCTTCCTAAAAGTGATAGGGCATTTTTAAAAAAAGTATTCCCTTCTCTCCTAAATAAAATTATGCTGTAAGCACCTGTGGCCTTCTTCAGTCCTCATCCACCGCTGCACTGAGGGATCCTCCAATGCCTGGACACGCAGATCAGCTCAGCGTGGTGGCTGTGGACTGCAGGGGGACAAACCTGCACCTCCTTGGGACTCTCCTGGGCTGCAGAGAACTTCCAGCATTGCTCATGGCTCAGCTCTCACCAGCAGCAGGTCTCTGTTGGATCTGCTGGCACTAGCTCTGATCTGACATGGGGTAGCTGCTGGGCTCTGCTCATAGAGGCCACTCCTGCAGCAGTCCTGCTACCTAAACCTTGCCATGTAAAATCAAATAACAGATATCAAACATATGGTTCATGGAAAACAATTAGAACACCAGCATTAGCCATTAGTAACTTACTGTTCATTTAGTCCATTAGCATCTTAATCCAGCAGAATAGATGTCATCACAGTAGTAAAAATAAAAAGGTCATATCCAGCTGATGGCATTGACTTAACATTGGTCAGCACACTATTGTTCTGTTTTAATTTTGCATCTTTGTAATTGTTTTTTTTTTTTTTTTCTTAATTCTGTAGTTCAGTGTAATTCTGTAGTATAGACATTTCAGAATCTTTTTGACAAATAAGTCTGCAACCATGGTCTGCAACCATGAGACATTTAATAACCCAGAGGGCAAGCAGCTAGTTAAAATGCAGGAAGCCCAAGCACGTTTTCAGCATAAAGATAACTATGAGCAATCTTTGGCTACCAGCTCTTTCTGACTTTCTTTTCTCTTCAGCTTTCTTTGCTCTTCTCCTGCTGCCTGCTGCATTTCAAACCCAGGGGTTTGATTCAGATTTCTTGTGAAAACATCTATCACCGTTTTAGACTGGTGTTCAGACATTTAGGTACTGAAGACATCCATACGGAGCTAACCCATTGACCCTATATATAGGAGATTCACAATTCTGGGGAGTGGTTGCTGGTTTTAGTATATGTGCTACTGAAGCAAGCACTCTGGCAACTGTAGTTCTTTAGCAGCCATCAATCAGTTAACTGCATGGTGTCATGACATGGAATACCTATGGGAAAGCACAGTAGTTTCCATTCAAGCAGAAGTAGTAACATATTGGAAAAAAAACACCCTTTGCATTCGATGAACTCAAAATTGCAGATATAGCCTCCGATCTTTAGATCTAAAATTTTAAACTGTGCACAAAATAGTTTATTTAAGAAAACAACTGCAGGAGATATTCAAAATGGATTAAAAAATCTGTGACTTAGTATGATATATATTCATTTACTAAATACCAAAAAAATACATGGAAGACACACCTACGTTATGATGCCACTATAAATATGAGGTAGGATTTTTCTTCAGATTGTATTGTGTTTTGATGTATTCATTCGTCAACTGTTGCTAATTTGTCCAAATGGTTAAAACAGAAATGTTTATTGCAATTTGTACTGATTACAGCACAAGATAAGAAGGCTACTAATACATATAAATTCCCTACATTCTGCGTGCAATGTAAGTAGTTGTGATCTTCAAATAGATTGTGATAATGGACTATGTAATATTGGATTATTCTAAACCTACCCAAATAAGTCATATTGGATGAGGAAAGAAATTTTAAAAATCCTAGAAAACTTGAGAACCTGCAACTATTTGTCCTTCTAATTTATTTGGAGAAAATGTGAATGGGGGTCCTCTGAAATTTACAGCACAGAAAGTAGGATATATTTGCAGAGTACTGGTATTTTAATTAGTGTAGATTTCTGTGTAATTTGGGGGAAGAAAATTTTAACTCACATATTAAATTGCTTTTCAGAAACAATTAATTGACATTTTAGGTGGAAAAAATTAACATTTTTAGGTGGAAAAAATGATTTTTTATTACATGCTTAATTACATTGTTTTGAAAAGACATAGACTAAAAAAAAAAAAGTTGTTCCAGTTATTGTGAATAACATTTTTGTTCAATGAAACCATTCTTTACACCTATTATTGTGAAAACTAGTATTTCATGTTTGAATATTATCATTTCATTGATTCAATTAATATTTAGCAATGATAATACCAAAATGATGTTAAAAGTTTTCAGTTCTTGGAAAGGAAAAGAAATTTGGTCTGAATTCTTTTACTTTGCAATACTTTTTACAATGACCAATAAAGAACAAAATACTTGGAACAAAATCCTTAATCCCAGCTGAATACACTCTCTATCAGTTGCCTGAAATGTCACCATGTGATGAACAGTTTCAGGGGATAATTAGTAAATTTTGCACTGGTGCTATGTCATATCGACACTCTGGTGTGAATAACTTAGACTTCAGCTAAAAAGAATTTGTCTTCAATTAAAACTTTTTAACAAAAGAAGTTGATTATGGACAAGAAAAATATATTTAGGATGTTAAAAAGAAATATGCCAGAACTAGTATCTGTGAGACTATGGTTAGAATGGTAAGGAATTTGTACTGTCAAGTGCTATCATATTAAAATTTGGAATCGATCAGAGATGTATGATATAGATTATATTCAGAGAAAGTCCTTGAGGTGTAAGTCTTACTTTGTGGAAGACATTAATCATACCAAGAAAACCTTATTTCCACCTGAAGGGATTTTGAAGATAGCTATGAATGAAATGTCACATGAGAATTTGAAAGTTCAAATAAAAGATATAAGGAAGTAATTCAATTAAAATCTCTCTAAATGAGATCCATATGGTTGGATAGTGATAGGACAAGAGAGAATGAGACATTCCTAAGACTCCCTAAGACAGGGGAGGTTTAGGTTAGATATTAGGGAGAAAGCTTTTCACACAGAGGGTGGTGACACACTGGAACAGGTTGCCCAAGGAGGCTGTGGATGCCCCATCCCTGGAGGCATTCAAGACCAGGCTGGATGTGGCTCTGGGCAGCCTGGTCTGGTGCTTGGTGACCCTGCACATAGTAGGGGGGTTAAAACTCGAAGATCATTGTCGTCCTTTTCAACCCAGGCCATTCTATGATTTTATGATAAATCTTGATATTCTGAAAATTTAAGGGAGCTTAATATATATATATTTTTTGTACAAACTATCTAAAAAAGTGTGTTAAGGACATAATTTTTTTTTTTTAATTGACAAATGTTTTATCGACAAATAAATTTTTGATGGAGGAAATCTTTGTTACAACTGCAGTAAGTATTTTTGGCTTCTTCCAGTCTCATGCATACCTACTAGAAATTTCAAGTAAATTGTAACAAAAGTATATTCCATTGACTATATTTTCTTTTTTCACAGAATCCTTATGTTAATTAATGGAGTATAGAAAGATGAAATGCTTCAAAAATATTTGAAAAACAATCAATTTCAGTGCTTTGAAAGATTTTGCTTTTACACTAAGCATATTGAACAAAATTTGGAACAAAGGTGGAAAAGTGAATAGAAAATGATATTTAATTAAATTTTAACTAAAGCCCAAAGAGCAAACTAATGTGAAGACAAAAGACTGAAACAGAATAATAGATAAAAGGAGATAACACAATTAGGTAATAGAATGAAATGTTACAGTGCATTTTCATACTTAAAAAGTTTTATTCAAATTACTTTGAATGTAACATATATTGGCCAGCAGCATATTCACAATGTACAATACAGATAAAACATTTTATTAATTAATTTTAATACTGTGAAAGTTAAATTTCCAAATAGTTCCATATTTATAATGTCAAGGCATAATCACAGGACATCTTTGATCTATAGCAAAGCGTACATAAAAGCTTTGTTCTTGCTAAAAATAATGTGTTTTTTTTTTTTCCAGTATCTTTGTTATAATTAGTTGCAATAATCTAGCCTGCAACATTATTCATAAAAATCAGAACATTATTTAATCTTAATTGCACCAACAACTCAATTTAATTTAGAATAAGATTAGCTAAGTAGTTAATTAGAACAATGCCTTACAGATTTAAGAAAAAGGTACATCTACAAAAGTTAAGTACTTACAAAATAAAATTTAAGGTATCCACTAGTACTCCAGGTAGAGGCAATAGTAATACTGTCCTAAGCTAGGATGCCCATCAAAATACACATCTAATTCATTCCAGTTT
This sequence comes from Meleagris gallopavo, assembly GCF_905368555.1. NCBI lineage: Eukaryota > Metazoa > Chordata > Aves > Galliformes > Phasianidae > Meleagris > Meleagris gallopavo. Next base: position 36,293,702 of record NC_139406.1, read on the forward strand.
TCAAAATTTGTGACAGTATGTGTGGCCTGGCTGTGATATTGGTACTGCTTTACTTTTATTGCAGTCTTAAAGCACCACATTCTATACTGTTACTTCCAGCAGAGAAGGCTTTTTCTGCAGTTCATTATTTCACTTAGCCTTCTGGAGGTTTTTTTCTAGAAACTCGTCACCCTGTTTTCCAAATTTGAATTTCTTTGGGGATTTTGTTTCTGCATGATTAATATTGGCAGTCTGCATCAGCCATTCATATTATTTACCTTCATCTTCTGCTGTTCTCTAGTTCACCACTACTCTAATGTGGGACTAACAATGTAAGGCTTAAAAGCTTCAAAAAGAAACCACAATATTATTATGCTAGTGACTATATATACACAGAGGTAGAGACAGTTCCCGTGCTAGATAACTTGCATTTCTTGAGTAAGAAAAAGCATGTAAAAAACATTTCCATAGGGAAGGGAAAAAGTTGTCCATAGTAACAATAAAAAATTAATTTTCAGCAAAGATCTGAAGCTAGTTTCTTCATTACATACATGAATCACCATGTGATCTCATAAATTGGACTGAAATGAAGCATGTAAATATACACATATATACATATATATATATTTTTTTTTTCCCCAAAATATGGGGTCAAGCAAATGATAGCTAAAGAGATCTCCATGAAACCCAAGAGCTGAAAGATGTTTGTAATTCAAAGTAAAAAGTGCTGTTTGCTGAGTCATTTGCTGATTACAGATCTAACAACTTGACAGCATTTAATCTAGGGGAAAAACACGGTAAAGAAATGAAGATGCAGTATTTTTCTCCCTTTAAAGGTCAACTTTCTAAAGTAAGTTTTCCAACCATGTTTTTATGTCTAAATACTTGATTTATAAAAAGGTAGAATATCAAAACAAAGCATGTTGCTTTGCAGTGACTTTGAGGTGCTGAACTACTTGTAAAAATTTAACACAAGATAAAATTGTTATTCAGTTGTAAGTATATTGTCTTTAAGAATAAATCTTATGGGATTTTCTCAATTTTCTAATTCATTTTAAATAATTGGGATTGGGAAAAAACTACGTAGTGAACTATTCACCCACTGTTAAAATAATCAAGAATTATACTAAGCAAAATTGACCTTGCTTATCGTTTCTGATTTGCTGATAGCATTTTATTTTTTTTTTCTTTTTTGAGAAGACATACTCTCTTTTCACTTATTTCCACACTTGCTTATATTTTTACTGCTTGTTAGAATGCAGTGAGTTTGATTATTCATTTTCCCAATAGCATTTTCTAAGGTACGTATTCCAGACTTTTCAGAAAAAAAGTAATAATCACATATAAAATATTATATGTAATATATTAGTTATTCCATTCCACAAGCAGAAGCCAGTTAAGGCACACATCTTTTACACAGTCGAGACTTCATGATTTCATCTGTAAAAGTAATTTTTAAGTACTTCTGTAATATGCAAGTAATTAAGGCCTTCTCTAATCACAGTGTTAAAATTTATCTTTGTGTTGCAATTCTCACAGCTCCAGCAATACCTATTATTTCTTTTAACATCAGAAAAGAGCACACAAAAAAAAAGATATTAAAAAAGTCCTTTCTGAAATAACTAATAAATGACACAACTAGTCTATATATGTAAATGAGATCAACGTATCACCAACGACTAGTATTCAACAGGAAACGATACGAGTACATTTCATATTGTTATTATCCAATATTTTCAGCGATGCCAATCACCTATCACAAAACAAATGTTGAGATATCACTGTTAATTTGATGCATTAAGGGTTGGTTTCTCAAGCGGAGTCCCTAGGACGTTTAGCCATTTACCCAAGACTAATTCTTTGCTCTCCATCCTGACTTCGAGACCAGAAATGTCTTTAGCACGTTTGATTTGGGAGTAATCAGTCAGATCTGAAAAAAATTCTGAGCTGCTCTGGGGAAAATTTTTTCCACAAAGTTACTGATTTATTTAACTAAAATTGTACAACTTTGTGTATTAAATAATCAATACTGTTTAAAAACATAGCATGTAAGCTAAATCAAAAATACCAGCATGAAAACTGCCCGAGTTCAAATTGTCAGTGTTTGGACTAATCCTTGAATGGATAAAAGAAAAAAAACCTTTCCTCAGTACGTGCAAAGACAAACACTCTAATGAACCCATCAGGAAGATAAGCCCATGTAGTCATACGTGAAAAGGGAAACTTCAAGGTCTCAGGTTACTGAATACCATAAGATACAGTCCACATCATTCTTTTCACAATGTGAGTAGCTGGATTGTTCTTCCATTTTCTTCAGGAGATGGTATTAATAAGATTCTCAATAAATTAACAGAAACATGTCAACTTGGCTGTGAAGAATAAAAAGTTACAAACTCAGTATTCCAGCTTGTGCAGGCAGACACATATTTTATTACAAGGTTCATGGGCTAGCTTTTGTCAGAAATTCCATTTGCATACCTAAGCAAACAAGTTAAAAATTGTAAAGAAAGTCTAACAGAAAACCAAATTTTAAATAATAACCCTAAAAGAAAGTAAATAAACAAACAAACAAGCAACAACAAAAATCGACCAACAGATAAACCAATATCTGAAAACAAATGCCAGGTTTCCAATGATGTTTTTGTGTTCTTGTCATTCAAATACTATTGCAAAGGTCACTCTATTGAAGTTTCATGCCTGAAAAATCTATATGCATTTATTCTCGGTAAGTTTTAGAAATGGCTTTCTAGTCATCAAAATTGAGTTATCTTAAGGTCCCACGTAATCTAAGTAGTGCAACAAATCAAAGTAACTGGAAATGCATTTTGTACTATTGTAAAATACAATAAATACATAATAAATACAAACAGCTGATAACAAATTCAAGCCTTTTGAGTGAATGCACCAAAACAAGTCTCTACTTACTAATTATTCACATCAAACATTCTCTTCAGAAGAGAAATATTTCAATAAATAAGCAGAAGATGATTGAGATCATGCTTAAACAGAGGTTTGAAAAACCATAGATTTGAGTGAAGTGTATGGTGTATAGGATCTTATTTCTGTTCCTTTTCCAGAAAGCTTATTTTTGAGGCCTATTTTTAGTTATACAGTACAAAAGAGGGAACGTCATGCATCCTAGATGGTAAAATACTCACAGTGATAAAAATAGTTTCCATCTTTTCTAGTGATGCACCTCAGACAAAAAACAAATGACAGTATTAACAGAGTCTGAAGAAATTCTTCATGTTCTGAATAGTATTTTTTATTCTGTGAGGAAAAATTAGATAAATGCTACTACTCATCCAGGAAGAGAACATGCAACAGAAAACACTTCAGAGTATTCATTGAGTGTTTTCATCACTTGTGTATGTTGTAGCCTAGACATTGAACTGCACCATGTTGTTGCTGCAAGATATTTGTGTGTAGTAGGACTTTCATAAACCTATTAAGCCTTACAGTTTGAAACAGATACTGTGCTCACACTTTGAGAAGCACTGAGGATTAGGGCACAATCTAACAAACATGCACCTAAAGAGGCTGATTAAATAACATACTGACTGAAACAGCCATGATAATGGAGAAGAGGAAAACTCCAAAAATATTGTCATACTTTATCTTACTTATGAATAAAGGACCATTCATATTACTTTGGATGATAGGTGCCTGCCTTCTGAATGACTCAGGAGAGCCACAGTTACTTATCTTCAGCAAAACCACCTCTCTTATGTTTTTCTTCGCCCACCACAAAAAACAAAACAGCAACAACAACAAAACAACAACAACAACAACAACAAAACATCTACAGTAGGGAAAGCAAGGTATGGGGAGGAACTCTTCAATGCTGCCACAACTTCAAAACTTCATCACTGATGAATCCAAATCTTTTTTCTGTTGCTAAATAAGCCCAAGAATGTCAAAGATGGGTATCTGGAATCAGCTAGCTTCTAAGATAAACATGTTTAGAGCACACAACCCTTGAAAGAGAAAATGTCCTAGTCAAAGAATTTTATGTCTGTATAACATAGCTTCAGTATCTTTTGGGATCACCAGTTGCTTTTCAACAAAAGCTGAGTACCTGCCAAAGTAGGGCTGTATTCAGTAGGGAGGGAAATGCTTCTCTAAAAGTCAACAAAGAGCAAATAATGTCTCTGCACTCCAAACGTGAAGTTTCTACCTTCAGTTATGCAGTGATACCCTACCATATCAGTAGCATTTTTTATTATACATTCAAAATGTAGTTTTTTCACTGTCTCAAGATTCATGAGTTTCCAAGGTTCCTATTTTCACTAGTATTAGCATGCATGAACTGTCTTCATACTGGTTTTTATTATCTATTTGTATGACTGGAAGAAAAAGGAGTGAAATCCATTCTGCATAACTACATGTGTCTTTGATGTATGTGGTGTTTTACATTAGTGCTGGAGCAACAGAAGTCTTCTTAAACTGACTGTTTAAATATATAGGAATAAAAAGGGAATAAAGTTTTAATGAAAAGGCACGAATCCCAAAGTCTGTATATTTTATTGTTACCATAAAATACGTCCCAGTGTTTGATCCTATAGATATATAGATGCAAAATCACAGATTAGGAAATGTGTATAGATAATATTTCTAGGAAGGATGAGGAAGAAGCTACCTAGTCAAAAACTATAAAACATCTAGACATTTATGACTGAGATTGGCCTTTATCAATTTTTTTTTTTTTTTTAAGTAGAAAAGATATATCATAGCTACACTAGTCAGAAGTGCTAGACAAATGGAATTTTTCCTGAAGACAGAGGTATCTGGTACAAGTGCTTCTGCAGATTATTGATAGTGGCACTGTTTTCCTCCTGCACTGCAGGGAATACAGCCTGGTTTTACAGAGCAATGAGGAGCTGTCTAACACATAATGAAGATTCTCCACTGGTTTTGATGAGCATGTTGAAATGGAAATATACCAGATTACTCCCCTTAAAATTAAATGATGTAACTTCCTCTCCACAACTTTTTCTCTTCTCTCCTTATTTTCTTTTTCCTGTCAAGACTTTGAGTCCAGTAGACATTTCCCTAAAATCCACAGCTTTTTATATAGGAATGGAGAAAATACAAATTAATTTTGCCAACATGAGCAAAATTCTGATGTAGTAGAATCATGGTGTCTCAAGGATAGCATCAGTCGGCAGCCATGAAGCATTCCAGGGAGCACTTTAGTAACTGAGCTTCCTAGCCTCTTCCCACTGTTCCAGATTGGCAAACAATCATATTTATCATAATTGTTGTGTAACTACTTTCATAATAATACAATCATTTCATCACTGAGTTTTACCAAGTTCTTATCCAAAGGGGAGACTGTGTATGCAGTGCTAAACTTTGGATAAGATCCAGTACTGGAAAAGTATTCCAGCTCTGGAAAAGGGGCTGGCTCCTTTTTTACCACAATTTAACCCTAGAGCAATAACAGGTTGTTGCAATACATAAAGGGTATCAAACATCATGTTAACTGTTCACCATTAATACGTACATTAATATTTGCCTCAAATAACTACATAAATCAGCATTTAGTGAAATCCATTTCTTTATACAGTGCTTACAACTGGAGTCAGTTCCCAGTCATTTAGATTTAGATTTGAATATAATTCCAAGAAAGAATGAAACTGGAAACCACCACAAGAACAGTTCTGAAGTTCACTGGTGTGGATTTAGAAACTTCAAACAGATCATGGAGATGAAAAACAGAGTTGTCTTACAATTTTCCTTCTTAACATTTTCATCTTCATATATAAGATCAGCAGCAAAACCAGGAAAAAAAAATAAAAGCCACACAACCAACCAACCAACAATAAAACAGAGTGCAAATTAAAAAAATAACACTCCAAACTTTTCACTGCTTTACTTTCAGGCTTTATACAACCAGTCTAAGAAATAAAATGTGATATTAGAATGCTCAGAGAGATAGAAACAAACAAGCTTCTTTCCCTGCTAAAACAGCTTATTATCTAGTTTATGAAAAAATATATTTAGAGATGGAGAGATACATATATTAATACTTAAATATATCTAATATATATATATATATATATTTCTAATATATCAACTAAAAATAACCAAGACGATAGTATCCTTAGTCATTAGCGGTGGCAAAGTTTCAGAAAAGAAAGTACTCCATTAAATTATTTTTCCTTTTCAAAATCTGATTAGAAAATAAGAAGAAATAAAACTGTGGCTATCCACTCTTTTGAAGTACTGCTTTTAAATAGATGGCAAAAATGATCCTATTTCTGGTGAAATAGGGAAATCGGGTGAAAAACAAATACCAATAACTTCCCAAAGAGATAAGCACAACAGGACAAGGGGGAATGGATTTAAATTGAAAGTGAGGAGGTTTACGTTAGATGTCAGAATGAAATTCTTCACTCAGAGGGCGGTGAGGCGCTGGCACAGCTGCCCATCAAAGCTGTGGTGTCCCATCCCTGGAGGCGCTCAAGGCCAGGTTGGATGGGGCCTGGACAGCTGAGCTGGTGGGAGCTGGAAGTAGGTGATCTTTGAGGTTCCTTCCAACCCATGCCATTCTATGCAGTTTCTGAGGGAAGCAATGAAACTGTTCCCAAAGTGAAAGACAGAGACTGAGCTGCACTTGACAGTCTGCCAAATGGAGAGGACATGATCTGTGCTTCACTGAAAGTGTGCAACACTTTTGATTTTACTCACAGCTGCACTAAACGCAGCACTATACATCTCTTCAGTGCCCACTGAGTGCTTCTGCATCACTCAGATGTAAGCTCCAGGATTTCATTCAGCTCCTCTTGAAGCAGTCAGCACAAAAGGAATGGGAAAAGGAGTACTCACTCAGTTACTGTGAAAAAAAATCACATCTTGCCTCCTTGACAGCTACTTCTGTCTGTCTTATTGCCACTTACAAACGACAACTCCATCCTCTTTTTGTACTGGGTAGGATGAATGTATGTACAGTTTGATAGACTGACGGCTGATGGATTTGTCACCCACCACAAGACTTTCCTCTTCTACTTCCACCTTCCTTGTGATCCTTCACAAAGGCATCCTAGGAAGGCCACTAGCTCTTCAAAAGAGCTAAGTTGCATTAGTTTGCACAAGATTCAAATAAAAACTCACTATTGTGGCAAGAGATACCATCTAAATCTCTTGTCTCAGCCTAAGCATGTTTCCATTGGAGTAATCACATAATATGTAATGCTGTGAAGTGGATTCAGCATTGTATATTCTATAACATTTGGTAATGGAATAAAAAAAGTATTACAAAGAACTCCCTCAAAACCATCACTTCTCAGCAGTAAATAGAATTTTTGGATGCACAGGACAATGCAGAGAGATAGACAATAAGATGAGGGAAGAAAGTGGGCAGTGCCAGCCCTGAGAACTCTTTGGTCTATCAAAACACACGGTAGCTTTTTCATGTACCTTGCCAGGAGAGGTAAAATAATTCATATTTAGTGGAGATGCCTTTTTCACCTAGCATGTTTCTACATACACATCAGTAAATCTAATGAATAACATAAAGGATTACTCTGCAGCACTTTATTATCATTTTTAAACATGCACTTGTCTCCAGGTCATAGAGATAAGCAGCTTCTTCAAGGGAAAAACTCAGACAGAATCTGCCAAACTACCTTCAGCCTCTGCCCTGCACCTCCCTGTCATTCATACAGCCCGTTTCTATCTCATTTCTTTGGCATGAAGGAAAGCGATAGACTAGCAGCTCCTTATGTCTGGCAGTCCTGCTGCCTGTATATTTGCCATTTGCAGATCACAAAGGAGCTGATAGCACAAAAGCATTCAGCATAAAACCCGCGTATGATCTCTATGGTCTTTCAGTACAAAGACAGCTTGTCAAAACAAGAGATAAAAAGCCTGAAGACTTCGGTGCCATGGAAACGGAACAATTAACAAATGTACTTTTTCTTATTTCAGCTGGAACAGTGCTTGAGCCAGTCTTTTAGCAGAAAACTGTTAAAAACCTCCCTGTGACTTAGGTAGCAGTGGAGTGGATGGAAAACACTGCAAAGAAAAGCTGTTTGGGAAGTATGGAACAGCAGGCAATGGTAAATGACTCAGGAAAGGAAGGAGCTTGGGGGAAATGTCAAGGCTAGAAAGATTAGCAATCTGACACCTCAACATTTTTACATAACAAAGTAACATTTATTCTGATTCAGTGTATAAAAAAGGCAGAGACCTAGGGGAAGATGTGAGGGACCTTAAGCAGCCCATTTTGTAAGGTGTTTTGCAGCAAAGGTCACTGTCTTTTCCTTTGGCACAGTACAACATTTACAAGCGGCTCCTGTTCCACAGACCCATGACATAACAAGAGGAATACTTCTTCCCACCATTGCTCTTCACTTCAGGACTCACTAATGGTGGTTGCTGGGAGGGCCTTTTTAAGCTAAACTAAACCAAAGGCCTCCTGCTTTATTTTCCAGCCTTGGCCATACTCCATATTACTTAACAAGGAAGAAAGAAACGACTAAGTACTGTCACAAGTTGCCCACAGGCTGTGAAGTCTCCTTGGAGATCTCCAGCCACTGCTTGGCCACGTGCCTGGGCACTCTGCTCTGGGTGACCCTGCTGGAGTGGGGCTGGGACCTGATGCGACTGTGAACTTTATCAAACAGTCTGCTCTACTGTGGTACATGTCAAGGTTTTTGCTTCCTTTAATGTTTTACTTTTTCTCTTCCTAATTGTCTGCTATCTCTAGAAGACCAAAAATTGAACTGATGATTCAGTAGCTAACTAATTGCATATAACAAATACATGGCAATTACCTCCAACTCTCAAGTCCCTGAGTTGAAAACAGAGAGGATAGGAACCTATCTGAAGGAATTACTGTATAGCTTGCCCAGTATTATTTATTAAACAGTCATCTTCTGTCACCATCAAAAATAAGATGCTATCTTAATATGGCCTTTTGGGTTCACTAAATCTTCCAGCCTCACATTAGCTGCTGGGACATGAATCACAGAGGCAGAAGCATCCCATACGACTATGCTGACTCCATTTTCTAGGACTATCTCATTTGAAACTCATTCTGAGAACTTTGCAATGTACAGTGAATACATGCGCTGCCTGTATATTGATATAGCTCTGTCAGTGTGCAACAACACACACACTTAACTCCTACTAAATGCATCTTGAGCAGGGACTTAACGTCAGCAAGATTTGCAAGATTAAGTTTCAGACTTATTTTTTATTGTATTCTACAGGAGCCACTTAAAATTACTGCCTTTACATATATAATCATGAGTGCAACTAGGCAAGATTAAGTTATCCTGTTAGATAAGAAATGCAGTTACTTGCAAGTTAATTACATTTTATTGACTTATGCTACTAAAATTGCAATGTCATCTGTATTTTTCTCAGCCAATCTTCATCAAAAGCAATCTGTCATGATCTTGGAATGAAGAGGTCTTGTACTTCAAGTGTGACTTTTCTCAGTTCCCCTTCCTGACATTTCCTTCCCCAAGCGTCATTCAAGAACTCCCTTCCTTCCTTCAGTTCCATCTCTGAAAAGTAATCGACGTGTCTTCCAGGAGTCAGACACATGCTGTCTTATACTAGCTGTTAATTTTAAAGAGTCTGTGGTTTACAATTGCAATGACATTTACTCTAGAGCATTTGTGCTCCTGAATACATTTACGTAATTTATTTATTCCCAGTTGCTTTTGATACCCAGAAAACGGTAAATCTTGATCATTACAATGTATTGGCCTTGAGTGTTTGTTAACTACTTTGAGGATCCCTTTGTTTCTTGCACCACTTCTGCAACTACTGTGGTACTTCAGCCATCCCTGAATGCTTAATAATCTAATTTAGCACATCTTCAATAACTTTGGGTAGTTAGATAAACAAGAAAATGTATCATAACTCTGTATGTATAAAAAACATCAATATAGATGCCTATTTATTAACTTCATATCTAACATGCCCCAAGATGCTTATATTATGCTTGAAACATAATATAATGAAATTAAACAAGAGAATTTTTAAAAGAAGCAAAAAAATTGAACTAGCTGAACACAAGGCCAGCTACAGAAATGCTTTTCAGAAATGAAATTGCAGTGGATAAAAAAAAGCCTTTCAGATTATGCAAACAAGCAAAATAGCATGAGAGAGGACTGGGGGGAAAAAAAGAGAGAGAGAGAGAAAGAAAGATTGAGTGGAAAAGCAGTACTAGGGGAAAAGATTGCAGGCTAGAAGTAGACAAGAAGACACTGCACAGCTCCTTTTCTAACAGAAAACATAGGCTTCTAGTTCTATATTTTATAAGTTCAGTACTGTTTGGTCTCAGCAATCTAAACAGAGACAGACTCCATTTCAGCAGTTAGGCTCTCATTACAGCTTTAGTATAAAGTGACTTATTGTTAAGACATAACTTAAAAATTCAACTTATTTCAACTTAATTGTGAAACTCTTAAGGATAAGTAAACTGTTGTTTCAGTTTAACATTTTATTAGGCTATAAAAACACAGTTTAAAAAATTCCATTGTAAATTAATGATTTTATTTCTATTGTAAGATATTGTGGTTTAACCCGGCAACAGCTCAGCACCACACAGCCCTTCACTCACTGTCCCCAAGTCAGATAAGGGGGAGAAATGGAAAGAAAACAGAGCTTGCAGGTTGAGATGAAAAACTATTTATTGAGACAAAAAAGGAAAACAGAAACAACAAAAAAATACAATGATAACTATATATCTCCAATATATATCCACAATGCAATTACTTACCACTTGCCAACCAAAGCCCAGCTAACACTGCAACTACCCACAAGCTGACAGCCCATCAGCAGCACAGCATCTCACCACTTGCTGAACAATGACTGACAACCCCTGAGCAGTGGCTGCCTCCACAGTCGAATGGCCTTCTGCATGATGTCATGTGGTATGGAATAACTCTTGGCCTAATTAGTGCCAGCTGTCCTGACCCCTGCCTGGTGCCATGAAGACAGTGGCCCTTCCCTACCAACTGTCTTGGCCAGCTTTAGATGTGCTCCCATCACTCAGCAATAACCAAAATATGGATGTGTTATTAGCATGTTTTCACCTGAAGTCAGGACAATATCCATCCCTTATTGCATACCATTTACATCATGCTCAGGTCCTGCACTTTCCCAAACATCTTGATAAATTAAGCAGATACCATCCTTCTAAATTGTCTATGGAGTTAATTTATTCTGTGGCTTGAGTTCCATGTCATGAAAAAATATGACACATTTTGAAAATATGACGTATGAAAATATATATATCATACTTCATCTCTCCTTCAGAGCAGGATAGATGACTCATGATGCTTACTTGTTGCATGGTTAAGCCAGTTCTGGTTTGGAGGTCTGATTTTTTCTTTAATCTGGGTGATTCTTACTGTAATAGCATTGTTTATTGGCTATTCTCACCACATCCAACCACCTTGAGGTACACATAAGAATTCCCCATCTTTATGCACTATCCACTAACTGCACCCAGGTCCTTGAGCAAAAGCAATTCCACGGATGGACTTGCCTTTGCCCAAGGCAGAGATAACCCAGACTGTCCTACCCAGCATGTTTTTTATGTGTGCTACAGGAACTTTATCTTTCTATAATACATGACAGTTTTGACTGGGCAGGGCCACCTCAATTGGTAGATCCCTGACTGTTGACTATCTAGGTGGCTTTTGCTAAATGTGTGTCCCAACGTTTGAAAGTCCCAGCATCCATTGCTCTCAATGTAGTCTTTAACATCCATTGTATCATTTGACTTTACCAGAGAGTAGTGCATGATAGGGGATGCCATGCTCTTTGGCCCAGGAGTTTATGAGGTTGTTTTGGAAATGAGTCCCGTTTCCTGATTCAATTCTTTCTGGGCTACTATGTTGTTATAAAACTCCTTTTCAAGCCCAGGATACTATTTCTGGTGGTGGCATGTGGCACAGAATATGTTCCCAGTCAGCTGGTGATTGCTTCCACCATTATAAGAAGGCAGTACTTGCTATTGCCAGTTTGTGGGACTGTGATATGATCAGTTTGCCTGACCTCCCCACATTTATATTTCAGCCATTGTCTTCCATACCAGAGAGGCTTTAACTGCTTGGCTAGCATGTCTGCCACAGCAGCATTCAGCAGTCTCATGACTTCATTCAGAAGATAATAGTTCACTCCTAAAGGATGCAAATTAGAGAATCTTTGTTGGTGGGATATTTCCTCCAGTGCACTGCTACAATAGCAATCAGAAGCTACTGTTCTACTCTTAGCAACTCCACAACAGAGGGATCTCTGAGAGACTGGGCAAGGTAGGCAGCTACTCAATGTCTTCCATCTCCAGGACAGCTATACTAAAAATCTACCAGTACCATTTTGTGTCCTTGAAGTACCCTCTCCTGAAGTAATCATTACCAAGGATGCATGGAGACTCTGGGCCAGTCACAATGAAGTGTTTTTGCCACTCATTCCCAGCTAGACTGACTTTGGCCTCCAACAGTTAGCACTTGAGATCCCCCTGTCACTCTAGAAATATGAATGTGTTCTCCCATTTATAACTTGCTGGCTTTAGAGTACGCTGTGTCAGTGTCCAGTAGGGCTTATATTCCTGTGGTTCTGATGTGCCAGGCCATTGAATCCACACAATCCATGATCATACAGGTAAAACCACAAGGTGGCATGTGGTGGCTCATGGTGTGTACCCACTATACCCCCTCCCTTGAACAGAGGAACAGTTACCTCTAATAGCTCAGGCACTGGTCCATACGTGTGAGGACTAGGACATGCTGTCTTTGAATTGCTAGAACTCCCAGAATAGTTTCTCCACAGCCAAGATGCAGGCCCATAGGCAGGATGAGAAATTTTCTTCATATTGTCAAATTAGGCTCCATAGGATAAGTGCTTGTGTTTCTTTTCCAATTTGTTTATCAATGCCGTCAAGGCTACTGGCCTCATTGTCCCAACAGCACCCCGGTGACAATATGCTTGCTTGGATGTGTCTGCAGTCTTTTTGCATATCTTGCAACTTGTATATGGTTAAGGGTTGTATGGTTGTTGTTTGCATCATGAGTTCTGACTTCTCCTCCTCCCATCTTTGTGATGGTCCTGCTTCATCCTCAATTTCTTCTTTCATTCTCACTTCAGTGGGAATACTGGTGCAGATTGGTTTTATGATAAACTCAAAGCCTGTTTCAAACTAGGCTCTTTGAAGACAACAGTAAAAATGTTTTATGGTTTTGTTCATGTTTGTCAAAGTTAGTACTTCTAGTAGACAATTATGTCAATAGCTAGGTTACTTTATTGTTCAAAGCCTAAATGAACAGCAGGCAGAAAGGACAAGGAAAATAAGACCTTTTCTAACAGAATAAAACATAATGGGCAAATACAATCTCTTCTATCAGAAAAAAAAACAAAACCCTGCATGAAGCATCTCCCATCATCTGTGACTGACTACAAATACCAATGTAAACAACAAGCTAGTTATTGCATTTTTAGTATACTTGATGACAGCAGTTTTTCCTTGTCTGACATAGGAGCTAGACGTTGCAGTCAGAATAACCAGACAAACCAAACTATGCACTATAATCATTGATGTACAGACAGTTTGCTCCCATGTAAGACAAAAGGTTATGGGAGGCCCAGGCATCATTTTGCAGATACAAATGCATGTAAAAACAGTCTGGAGATGCTGTTGTTGAATTCTAAGGAATCCTTGCTCTGAGTTTAGCAAAAGACACTGAATTGCCCAGATGGAACTGGATTGCAAATGGATGGAAATTGCTCTTTCTGCAGCACAGAAGACAGAGAAGTGAGATAGCACAGGACTGATTACTGCTAGAGTTAAATGGGGATGAGATGAGCTATTTTCTTTCTTTCAAGAATTTTTAGAGTTTAGGAATAGAAGCAAAACTACTCCTTGGGACAAATGAGAGACATGTTGTATCTAGTACAGACAAAGAAAAAGCTGTTGGGCGCTAGGAAGATGTACTGTTAATCATTGCCCCTCTAGTGAACATTTCTAAGACCTCTGACATCTATTGAAATCCTGTAATTTCACAGCCACTTTACAGTGATATAAAGCAGGTTCTACTGTCAGTCTCTCTCCTCCCTGCAAGTGTTCTCTCTGTCTAATGCCAGTAAAAACTGGGAGTGACACAAGTACCATTCATTTAGATATATACTAAATCTAATGAAGATTATGACAGCTTCAGGTGGTGACAAAACTCATGTTACAGTTTTGGCAGAGTGAGAGTTGAATCTGGACAGCAAGTACAGAAACAAAATGTGTATATCTCTTATAAATTATGAAAAAATTATTTTCCATATATATGTTAGTGATCATAAAGAAATGCACATTTACATTGTTTTGGTGTGACTGTTAATCCACCTGTTCCCATCTGAAAAGTTAATTTTTTATTCTCTTATGTGGTTGGTACATGTTTGTGTACACATCTCTCTCCAATTTATAAGAGGGAGATGAGGAGATGAGGTTCTTTTAATATCTGTATACCTGGCGTGAGATTAAGAAACAACGGTTCAAATGTTGGTCCAACCAGTTTATTATAAATCCTAATCAGGGAAACAGGGAAGGGAAAGAGAGCGATAGAAAAGATAGGAAAGAAGCAAGAATTGCGTAAAGTGGGGATAGTCACCACCAGGATCCAGTAGCGGTCCCGTTGCTTGACGTTTCGAAGATCTGAGGCAAAAGCAGGGAGGGAGAGCAGCAGCAGCATGGCCGGCCTTGGGCACCAAGCAGGTAGCAGGAAGAAGTCATGGAGCCGATCCGGGAGGAAGCAGCAGGACTCAGATAGCAGGCCCAGGAAAGTCCGTCAGCATGCAGGAATTCCATAGTGAGGAATCTGATGGCAGACACCTTTGTTCTTTTTCAGCATCGTGGTAGAGGGCAGAGCAAGTCCAGAAGGGAGAGAGGCAGGTCGTGGGCCTTCTCGTGGCAGAAACCTCTTCTTCTTCATGAGGAATCTCTTGCCAGAAAACCTAAACTTCATGATTGTAGGTCCCCATTTTATCCTTCTTCTTTTTCTGCCTACGTGACATCCCTGGGCGCTTGAGCAAGAGTCGTGTGAGTACCCCCTGAGATGGCCATCTTCCTCGAGATAAGCCCACACAAAAGACCGCTTCATGGCCATTAAGCTGCAGCTTATCTCTCTCTCTCGCGTCCCCTGGCCTTGTCCATCTGTGTCCCTCAGACAAAGAATTTCACAACCCTTGTCCAGGACTTGCTTGGACTTGTTCATCTGTGTCCCCAGCAAGAGAAACAATGATGTAAAAGAATAATCTCTTACAACACATCACACACACTTCCTCAGTTGCCAACATTTGCAATTAAAAATTAAAGAGATAGATATGAGGAAAATCTTTTCAAAGAAGTTTTGAATTCCATAGGTAGTGCAAGATATATTCTGTGATGTACATCCTACACAACTTTACTTAACATCTTTTCTTGGTAAAGGCTATTTATGGTGTTGGCTTTTTTCTTTCCTATTTTCTCATTGTCTTTGTTCAGACAAATAATCTCCAGAGAAGATGTACAACAAGTATAAGCTATGGAGATGCTCTCAGCATCAATGGTAATTGGCAGATTTACAGCAGTTGTGAGCCTGTTTCATTATCACTACATATATTTGACGTAGAATGTGATATAGAAAATGCTTCTATTTTAGAACTGCTAAAACAACTTTCCAAAGAGCAGCAGCTGCTTTTACCTATTCTCTGTTTGACATTTCAAGAATGCTTGTTTGTAGACAAAAGCATCCACATGCTTTGGAGTGAGGATCATAGAATCATAGAGTGGCCTGGGTTGAAAAGGACCACAATGATCATCTAGTTTCAATCTCCTGCTATGTGCAGGGTCGCCAACCACCAGACCAGGCTGCCCAGAGCCACATCCAGCCTGGCCTTGAATGCCTCTAGGGATGGGGCATCCACAACTTCCTTGTGCAACCCATTCCAGCGTGTCACTACCCTCTGTGTGAAAAACTTTCTCCTAATATCTAACCTAAACCTCCTCTGGTTCCCAGGATTCATAGCAGATCTTCAACTGGCAGAGAATGGGAAAAAAAAAATTAAAAAAAAGAGAGAGAGAAGAAGACAGACACCAAATGCCATTAGATTAGAAATATACAGATTGGAAAGGAGGAGTTGGCCAGTGCATCTTGATTTCTTCAGACAAAGTTTGGTCTTTTGATTAAATTTCTTCAGATCAGGGCATCAGGGCTGGATGCCCTTTCTTGAAGATCAGTTTTACTCAAAGACAAAATTATTGACCTCAACAGAACAATATGCAGATGCAAGCCCAATCAAAATGAACAGCATACAGTTGCAATCATCTCACATCAGCGAGGAGTGTAACTATACCCACCAGGTCTAACATGAAAACTTTCTGCCCTTCTCCCATTCTGGCCTTTCCTAGAGAAATCTGTGGTGAAGCTGGATCAAAATCTATGACAGATGTCATAAAAGAGATCTGTCAAAAGAAAATGACAATTCCCCTCCTATCTTAAAATGTATCCATTTGTAATTATCATTAACTTTTCTAACTGTGCACAGTAACAAATATTACATTCAATCGAAACTATGCTATATGCTGCATCTAATATCAAATGCATTACTTTAGTCATGATTAAAATGCTGGAACAATCCTTCCTATTAATAACTGCAGATTGGTGTTAACAGTCTAGTAGTAAACAAAGCTGCTCATTTCTTTCCAAAAAACCTTCCAGTATCACACAATAAATAGAATAATTAAGAAAGTTTGATTCTAATGCTATCTTGGCAAGGAAAAGGAGGAAAAAATGGAGATCTATCAAAGTAAATAGTTTCAAATACCAAAGCTTCGTCTTGGGAATGAACCACATACCCAGAGAATTTTCAGTAAATGAATTTCAAAACCTGACTTGTCTAATTAGAATTTGCTATTCTTTTTAAAATTTGTTCTGTAGTGATGTGTTTTATTATTGTGTAGTTTGGCAAGGTAATTTCCTTGCAGCAGCTGGAGAGAGGCATGTAAACATTCAATGCAAAAAAATAACAGTCTTTAGTGAGCAATTTGTGGAAGATTTGACTGTCACGTTGCTTGGATTATTTATTTATTTATTTCTATGAATTGTCATTTTGTTAATAAGGAAGACTTCAATACAGATGCTTGGTGTGCAAAAGATATGAAGTTGAAGGGTTTTTATGTAGGTCACCCTGAAAGTAATAGCAGCTATTTATTTCCATGGAAACTACATATACAGATACAAAGAGCACAATAACACTATTTGATAAAGCAAATTCTGAGCTACAAAATGTTGCTTTTCAACAGTCATGACTACTAGGTATGCATTTTTCCTAGTGATGAACAAGAGCCTACATTCCACACTCATACTGATCTGCACCACAGTGGACAGTGGTCCACAGTTTCACAGCTACTATGATGACCTGAACAGATGGAAGCCAGAAGGAGCCAAATCCAGACTACACAGTGGGTGTGGTAGGACAGGTCAGCCAGGGAATGTGCTCCACCTTCTTCAAACTGGTATGGAGCCTAGCAAAATCATGTTGCAAGTGAAAGGATGTCTTCTGTTCTGGCCTCACTCCGGAAGTTTGAGCCTTCAGCTTAGTCAGAGTTCAGTTGATGCTGTGCCCAGTTTCCAGGAAATCCAGAAGAATCACCCCTTTCCCATCACAAAAGAGAGTGCACAGCACTTCACGTGCTGAGGGCTTGAACTTTTTCTTTGATGGGGAATTCACATGCTGTTACTCCATGAATTGCCCTTTTGATTTCATCTCATAGCAGTGACACTAAGTTTCATCACCAGTAGTGATGTTATCCAGGAAACTGTCACCTTCATCCTTGCATTGGTTCAGAAGATCCTGACAAGCTTGCAGTCGGTGTTCTGTTCCCGTGGGAGCATTTGTGGGACCCGTTTGGAGCAAACTTTGCAATATCCCAACGTTGCCACCATTGTTTCAAATGCATTAGAGCTGTTATCTAGCTTTGTATGCAGTTCCCTGGTCATAATCCATCAACTGTGTGGATGAGCTAATCAAGATACTCTTCATTTTGTAGTGCGAGAGCTCTGCATGGCCATCTGGAATGTGGCTTGTCTTTCATGTTGCTGTCTCCAGACATTACTTTTTGGGCAGCCTTTGTATTAGATCTTGTTGTCTCAATTTGCCAATGCCAATGCAACTTGCAAAAGTTTTTGAAACCTGAGCTTTTCTGGTTTGAAGAGGAAAAAATTATGTCTTATGACCCTTATCACCATTCTGTCTTAGCTGTTAGCATTTTCCTCTGGGTGCTATTCAATCACTCAGCAATGCAAAGCTGATCCCTGTTAGATGTGAACATATGATTGCATTTGTGTTGAAATACTAGAGCACACAATATGGAATTTATATCAGTTTGTGCCAGGTTTTACACTATTTGCAGGATGTTATCTAGTACAAGACTTACTAAGTTAACCTGTCACTGCTTTCTGAAACAAAACCAAGAAAATGAGTTTTTATCACCACTTTGTATTGTGAGGTTGGGGAAGTTCTGATCTTGGACTATGAGCTTAATACCAGAATTTGTCATCAAATGCCATGACTACCTCACCAGCTAGCTTGTTTTTATCTCTTTTATGTTTACAGTAATAAGCAATGTTACAAATATCTCAGTCCAGTTGCAACCAAAATGCTTGAATTAAAATGCATACTCAGAGCAATAGAAATACAAACTGATGATGGTACAAGAGAGCAACAGAAAAATGTGCTCTCAAATTACATGTAAGTCATCATCTCAGATAAATTATAACATGAATTTCAAACACTTTCTATCTGCACCATAATAGAAAAAATTAGACTCATAAAAACCCATTGGTTCTCTAGAGCTCTAACTGTATTAATAAACTTGTGATTTCTCACTCAAACTGATTAAAGTTGAATAATCCCTAATCCTCTCCTATTAACATTATTTAACTTTTATTGCTTCCTGTGCTTCTGCTAAGAAACAAACAGGGGCATTGCAAAGACGATTAAGCAAATACAAGAAACAAAACCTTAAGCTGATCTAATGGATAGTAATAAAACAGGGTACATTTTGCCAAAAACAGATACCTTTTTACAGTATCTTCACATTTACACAATACACGTGAAATATTTTATTTGTTCATTACACTCTGTAGTTATGAGAATACAGTCTTGTTTTATGTGTTCAACTACTGCAGAATTATTTCTCAGCTCCTAATACACACTGAATATGTAGAAATGTAAAATGGAATAAATATGTGTAATATCTAACTCTCTAGACACGGGAATTATCTGCTCTGTCACTTCTACAGAGGGTTTATATGACACTTCTTTTGAGTTGCCTAGCCATCTCTGTGCCGTTGGTACTAGTTAATTATGGGCTTCATCTTATGATTAAAGTGTTGATGAGTTTGTAAAAATGCAAATTATTTATCTAAAGACCTTGAGGCACTGCCATCCCTGCCTGTTCCTGCTCACCCCTGGGCTCCTATATAGCCTGGGGCCATCAGCTGTCAACCCAGCAAGATGTGACTTTTTAATTCAAATGATGAACTCACAGATAGCCTGGTGAATGTTTTATGTCAGTTTTTGATGTCTTTAGCACAAGACATTGCACAATTCTTGGATACTTTTAAGACTGTCACGTGTGACCATCTCCTCTACTCCTCAGCTGACAAAATCCATTCAAAAAGATAAATAGCGAGTTTTATTCATGCTTATAACATTTCACTCTTTCATATATCAGGTTATTGGTTCTACTCCAATGCTCAGAATGGCAGAGAGCAATCATGGTGACTTTCTAAAATAGTATTCTTGAGCTATTGCCCATAAAACCAAATTTGGCATTACATTAATTTGTTAGGGATAATAGACTTCCGTAATATACATTTGTCTATTTTTGGATGGTACAACTGGCTGAGTTTTTACAGATCAAGTACCAAGGCTTATTTCTTCTAAATAAGAGTCAAATTCTGCAGATTATATTACCAGGCAAAGAAGTATGTACTGAGATGTACCAAATAAGGGCTCTACTAGTAATCTTGTTACCACTTTCCATTTCTGTCTTTGTGCAGAAGTGAGGTGAAGGTTCTTTGTATGCAGCAAAGGAAAGTGGGTGGGAGTTGGTGGGAAAACAAAAAAGCAACTAGAAAAACTCAGGTATACAGATTTTCCAGAGCGTCTTTACCTGCAGGGTTCAGGGAGAAACAATGTTGAGTAGAGGGAAAAGGGGAAAAGGAGCAGAGAAAATATATATACTGCCTAGATTTTGATTACTAGAAATAAGGTGTGCTAGTAAATTATAAGTCTGTACTCCTGTAAATCTGCAGGACAAGTAAATTATCACCTGTCATCATTTCTATGCTAGTGAGAAAGTTTCTCGTTGATTCCAGTGTACTCTGTGTACAAGAAGATCAAGTAGTCACCATAATAAATTGCTCAGCATGTACATACATTCACCAAGACTATGCCTTTTAACTCACCAATCTCAAGTTAAAAATATGCATTTTGTAAAAAAAACAGTATGGCATGCTGCACAAGTGTATATTTGTGAGCCAACTCTGTGAAAGGAACATACTTCTTTTTTTTTTTTTTGAGTTTATCACAATAGAAACATGCTTCTTCAAATATCAGAATTTGAACCTGTATTCTTATCTCATTTTCTGTTTTCTCGCTACCATTTTTCAAAGTATTTGCCTCCAAAACATATTTTTAGTCAGCATCTCAAACTCTGCCACTTACCTTCTGAGATGATAAATACAAACCTTTATCTTAGTCAATCAATATAACATATAAAATGTGTTGCTGAGACATGAAATAATAGTTGTGCTATTAATTGTCTCTGTTACGCCTAACATGTTTTTTTATCTTTGATGTCACTATTAGAGAGAATATGATTTTTTAACTGTGAAATATAGCTTAAGGACTGTGGAAACCCTTTTCTGGATTTCAGGACTACTACTCCAGTAAAAATAAAAAAGTGTATTAGATTCACTGTTTAAGATGTACTATAGGCTAAGCTTCTATAGAAGAAAAAAAAAAAAAAAGCAAAGCACCCCCAGGCTTTTAAGGCATACCAAAAATGATGGGAAGGAGAAAGTACTGGCCTGCACCATGCAGCTGTGAGTGATCAGTCACTAACACAGCTGTGATGCTTCAGGCTGCCATTCCACCTCCTGATGGGAGAGAATGCCTAGGTTTCAGTAATGATCTTTGTTGCCAGAGCTCAGCCATTGGAAGACAGTTCTCATGGGGTTTTTAGAGAACAGCAACCTGGAGTCGCAGTTACATTTAGCAGGAGATGTTGTCGGGGGGACACATCATGGCCTAGAACATCCAGCTGGTTTATTGTATTAGTTACACTACCATTTTCTTGGGGTTTTCTTCTACTGAAAGTGATAGAAATGCTACCTTTAACATCAATAAAAGCACTTTTTGACAAATAAGCACTTAGGATACAAAACAATAGATAGGAAGAAACTCTGAAGAAAACTATACCAAAATAAGCTTTCAAAATGTAGCAGCTAATTGCTTTCAGTGATCTCACTGAGGTTGTCTTGCAGCTGCAGTTACAGAACTCTTAGAGGTAAAGTCTTGTAACACAATTAACTTCACTGAAAACCTTGTTAGAAGTAGTGAAGATTAAGCACAGTGAACAGACAAGTAGAGATGCATAATGTTTTATAGACACCTCCAGTCTGCCTGTTCCTAGTTTAATGGAACAGAATTCTCAGAGCTCCTAATGAGATGATAATACTCACAAAATGAGATGTTCTATTGACATCTGTTTGGTATCTCTGTGAAACTTAGGTTGGTCACTTCCATTTGGATAAACCAACAATTTCTCTTGCTTCCTCAGGGATATCACAGGATTAGAACTAGTAACCAGCTTAGAGATAGGTGCAATCCAATGTGAGTGATTTACTACCAGTACTGCATGTACTTCAAACACCGTATAAACATATCAGATGTAAATAACTAGTTTTGAACAGCTATGATGTGGTTTGTCTTGTTTTTTGTTTGTTTGTTTTTTTAAGTAAATGTATGACCCATAAAAAAAAAAAGGAATGTAAGCAGAAAGCATAAAGTAAAAACTGAAGCAATGCTAGGGTAAAATTCAGGGAATAGAAAGAATAAATTTTCTCCAGTTTTTAAAACTGGACTAAAAATATTAATTAATATATATTGACTGATACTCTAAGAGACTATTTTCTAGTTCCTTAAGTGAATTACCATTGGTATCATGCAAATTAATTTTTTAACGGTCATTTAAATTTAACATGTTTTTTTTAGAAGTAACTACATTTATATTCAGTTGGTACTAAATGATGTCATGGGATGTTCAAGCACCATCTAGTTGTTTCATAAATCCATAAATCCATAAACCTGGAATCCCACTTTTTCTTTAAATACCTTTTATTGTCAGAATGGGTCTCAGTACTCCAGGTGGGGTCTCACAAGAGCAGATTAGAGGGGCAGAATCACCTCCCTTGACTTGCTTGTCAGGCTTCTCTTGATGCAACCCAGGATACACTTGGCCTTCAGGGCTGCAAGTACACAATGCTGGCTCATAATCCTAAGACTGCTCTCAAGCCATTCTCCACCCAACCTGTATCTGTGCTTGGAATTGTCCTGACCCAGGTGCAGGACCTTGCATGCGAGCTTGCTGAATTTTATGGGGTTGACATGGGCCCACCTCTCCAGCCTGTCCAGGTCCTTCTGGATGTCATGCCTTCCCTCTGAACAACTCAGCTTGATGTCATCTGCAAACTTGCTGAGAGTGTACTCAATCCTAATGTCCATGTCACCTACCAAGATGTTAGGTAACATCTTGTCGAAGTTGAAAGTTGAAGCTCTAAATACATTCCTTTTACTAACAATGATGTTCTTCAACACTTCCTTCACCTCTTATCCTTTCTTTTCCTCTTCCGATGTTAATAAATATGTATTATCTTCAAGTACTGCATCAGGCCATGTTATCAAGATATCCTTGAATCTACAGCAGAACATTTTGTCTTGACAAAGAACTGCAGGATTCATTTATTTGAATAGCCTGAGTAAGACAGATTTCACCTAAGAGGCAACAGATTGGGAGGAATGAGAAAAGACATTCCCTGAGATTTCTGTGATACCGAAGAATTTCACATTTCAGGGCTGAAAGTAGAAAAGTGTTTTCCTTGCTCAATATCCCTAATAAAATTGTTAGCATTTTACTTACCATAGACAAGACAATATTCTCCTGTAGCACTGAGGTCTTTAATAGGAGTCTCCAGAAGTCTTGCAAACAGCATAGGTGACTTTTGCTTGTTTTCCCACCTTTTAATCCCATAGGAAGCTAGCATGGCAGAAGGATAAGTAGGGAAGCAGCGATTCATTGTGGAAGAAGTGCATACATTGTGGAAGAAGCACACACATACGTGTCTAACTGTTGACAGCAAACTAAGGAAAACTCCTTCCAAGGGACAGGGGGGCCATGATTAGAGTGCTGTACAACTCCTGCAAGTGAGCAGAATTCAGTACCCAAGAGATATTGAAGTTCTTAACTCACTCCGGACACACAGAGTGGGTCAGGTTTATGTAACCAGCCAACCTGATTAAATCTCCCCAAAATGCTGCCCCTCTATCAGAGCTGTGGCAGATCATATGTGTTCATGAAACCATTAGTTTTCACAAGGTTCCATGTAAGTAGAACTGAAATGTAAACGTGATCATGAGAGCTTCTAGCTTGCTAATGTTTCCAACACTGTTTCACAACAGGCTGGTAGAAAGCCTTAGCTCTGACTGAAGGCCTGAAGCATGCTTACTGCCAGGTGCTTAAGATGTGCTGGCAACTGTCAGATCATGGTTCTCATGAGAACTGTAACTCGCTGTGCAAAACTTATGCAGAGTGATTACATTTGAAGTGATTATAGCAAATAGTAATTAAGCAAAATGAGAACAGCATATAGCATCGTTTAACTTCTTTCTCTAAGAGATGTGTGAAGAGCAGTTGAGGTCCCCTTGTTGGCTCGCCCAGAGCAGAGGAGCTGAGGAGAGGCCTCACGATGGCTGCAGCTCCTCACAGGGAGTGGAGAGGCAGCACTGAGCTCTGCTCTGTGTGACAGTGACAGGGCCCAAGGAAACGGCATGGAACCTGAAAGGCTGTAGAGAGGTGGTTGACATCTTCACCCAGTTAACAGCGATAGAACAAGAGGGAATGGGTTCAGATTGCGCCAGGGAAGGTTCAGGTTGGATATTATGGAGAATTTCATCTCATAAAGAGCAGTGAGGCGCTGGCACAGGCTGCCCAGGGAGGTGGTGGGGTCACCATCCCTGGAGGTGATCAAAAACCATGTGGATGTGGCACTGAGGGGCATGGTCATTGGGGGTGGGCTGATGGTTGGACCAGATGGTCTTAGAGGTCTTTTCCAACCTGAATGATTCTATGATTCTACAATTCTATATTGGTACAGAGGTATGTGATGTCATTGGGCTATTTACCAATCATACCTCTCTATGCTGAATTGCTGGTGTTTTCTACCTTTAATAGTTGTTGTTTTTAGCACTTTGAGAAACTTCTGTGTGACAGCCACTCCACAGCAGTGTTTCTAGTGACAAAATCCAAGGTATCCTTATGTTCTGAACTCACAATTCCAGGGGTTTTGCAAGTTCAGTTGCAGAGTCAGAGGTTATGTTAAAATAGCTGACAATTTCAAGATCATCATTTTTCAGTTATTCTTAAAGTTTGCCTCATTTTATTCATTCTTAAGTAAAATGATATTTTTTTGTTGTACTATCTTAAAACTACTAGTTTTCTTGTGCTAAATTGTAAAGATGGTTAGATATTTATTGGGGAACTGAATAAATATGGAGAGGCACTTGGAAATAGAACAAACATTTTCAAGGGAGTATGCTATACTTAAGAATGAGACTTCAGTCTTAGTTCAGTAAATATACCTAGCCAGGGTGCTCCCCTGCATGTACTAATGTCGAGAACATGTGTATACACATTCAAGAACAGCACAAGATATTTGTATAGCTAAAATTGATAGATTAGAATCATAGATTAAACTGCACATCATTTTAAATGTATGCTGTAACATTTAATTTGCTTTTACAAAATACATTTCGCTAGGCGTAGAACCGATCATATTCTGGTTTCATGTTCATCTAGATATTTTACTGTTTTAAACGGCCACTGCTCTATGTTAATGAAAATCTGCACACAAATATACATCAATTTGACTGCCTCCTTCCAAAAGTGGAGCCTCTTAGAGGCATTCATCTAATAATAAAGTTTAGATTTCATATCATTGAAGTATTTTGTTTCTTTTCATATTCAAATACATGGATCTGGCTCTGTTTGTTTGTTTCTTAAGCAACACATGAATCACAGAGATTGAAATTGCACAATTGCACTTGAATAAGAAATTTCAATAAGTTCCATTGATTTCAATTGACTTTTACCAGCCTAAATGAAAGAAAGATCATACCTCCTGCATTTAGGCACTTGAAAATGAGAATGTTTTTTATATCAGTTAAATTTTCTTAAGGGTATTTTCAATCTATAACGATATCTAGCCATGAAACTCTATTGAGTATCACGTATTTTTCTGGGAGTCTTCCAGATGACACTGCTTGTTTTCAAATACACTACAAATATTGTGTAAGAAAATGAGCTAGTATTTCATATTATAGAGAGAAACAGAATACAAATCTATTGGAAAAGAACATTTGAAAAATCATGCAAAGTACAGTATATCTTAGAGCAACTGTGTTACTTTACATTCATTATACACTGAAACAAACACAATTTTAATTTCTTCATCGTCAACATTTGTATGTATACTGAATAAATATCACAAGCACAAGCTTTGTAAGGTAGAAGCTGATCTTTTCTCTGATATTTTCTTTTCCCAAAATACAACAAATATCATTTGGTACAATGTGACACAATGTAAAGCAGCCATGAAGATAAGATGTCTAAAATAATGCATTTCCAACATTGTTTTATGTAAAGATCCCTCACTTTCCCTACAACATGGGGTTTAAAGACAGACTGATTTCACCATGACAATAAATATACAAAGCTTAGTGATTATCTCTTGGAGATAGTGATATAATTAATAACTCCCAGTTATTAATTAATTTTATTTTTAATTTATTTTAATTAATTAACTCCCAGTGCTTTGCATGATGTTATGATGTGGAATACCGATAACAAAAAATCATAAAACCATGGCATATATAATAGATTCTGATAAGAATAGTATTAACATTTAAGAAAGAAACACATGTACAAAGTGAATAAAAAGCTCGAAGGATTGTAAGATGTCATTAAACTGCCTTATATTGTGAAAAATTAAGTGATTTGGAAAATAAATGTGGTTGTTTTTTTTTTTTTTTTTTCCCCAATGTTTAAATATAGCAAAAGACTTCAGAACAAAATGTAAATCAGGGGTACAATTAATTTCATCATACAAAATGCTCACGGGATGTTATGGCTACAGTTGGGAACACCTGGCTACAGAATTAAAGTTTGCTCCTTATACAATCATAGTCATTTCTTACATAGGCTTTCAGACAGCCTCGTCACGTATTTATTGTTTACTCTAGCATATGATTTTGTTACCCACCTTAGACATGAGAAAAAATGCTAGGAGCTTCTACATTTTTTTAAAATATGAAACAGAATTTTTACGAAATTCTGAATGTTTCTACTATATCGTAGATGTTTAATGCATACTTCTGTGTGAAAGTTACGTGCAATTTTATAACTCACACGGAAGTAGTCATTAAGTTTTATCTTCATTCTGAAATAAAGTTATTATCTCCTTCAATATGCTTGTTGTGCTGATTTTTTTTTTTTCCATTTTATATATGGATTCAAAATCTAGTGTAACTATAGTGCTCCACAGTGTGCATGTGGGCCCACACAGATCTTGAAGGACACAAAATATATTTTAGACTGTATTAGCTGAAGAAGAGCACTGCTATAATTTTTTGTTCATTTAACAGCTTTTACCATACCTCAAATGCTTACCCCAGATAGGTAGGGCTAGCACTGCATGAAGAATCCTAATGGAGCCATTTTCTGGTTTCTTTTAAACATTAATCTTCACAGCTTCAAAGTTCCATTGACACAGTGTTTTATTGAAATTTTCAGATTTTTTAAAAACAAAACTGGTTAAAAAAAAAAAAAAGAGCAACTGAAAACCTGTAATTCTAAAATATGAAATGCAAAATTGACTGGAAACCTGCTGAAATGTCCTATTGTAACCTCAGGAGATGGACAGAACTGAGCTCTGCTACAGAGCTTGCTAAGAAATGTGTAAGAAATGAGACATTAGACTTCTCCTGTGTTTCTCTACTAAGATACATTTTTAAGGACTAAACAACTCTTACTGCTTGTTCTGGTGGGATATACTACTACTATCATCAGTGTTAAATGCATAGTATGTTTTTAATTTCAGGAAATACTTTTGAAACATAACAAAGAGGTAGCATTTTGACACTGTACAATAAGATTTCAGGGAGTTTATAAATAAATATGTGAGTAGCTGTTTCTTTTGGGGATTTCGAATTCTCACAATGCTTTGAAAAATATAACTTAAGAGATTTGGATATATTTAAGTAACTGTTTAACTGCATGTATGTACAGTGCTTTAGTTTGAGAGGAATTACAGTAATTGTTACTGTTGCCTTTTTTTTTTTTAATGGAATAGTATTGCCTTATTAATACAATAGAGTTGAATTCAGTGGAATTAGTGGAGTGGAAAGTTCAGCATCAGTCAGAAATAATCTTTTTTTCTTTTCTTTTTTTTTTTTTTTTGCTTCAGTGTACACGGAAATTAATGTTTTTTTTTGTTACAGATATGTAACAAAGCATATTAAAAAAACAAGTGTGATGAAACTTTTTCTTTGCCTTCCAAAATAAACGATAATCTGTCAGCAAACTCAGAATTTGTAGTCAGGCATTTTGTTGTCAGGGGTAATCAGTGCCTGTTCCCTGGTTTTCTGCCCAAATTTGCCATGTTTCTGGCACAAATCCCTGCACAACTCTCCAGCTCCTCGAGGGTTAGACA
Organism: Meleagris gallopavo; assembly: GCF_905368555.1. NCBI lineage: Eukaryota > Metazoa > Chordata > Aves > Galliformes > Phasianidae > Meleagris > Meleagris gallopavo. Next base: position 36,321,727 of record NC_139406.1, read on the forward strand.
CAGTTCACATTATTTAAAACTGTTTTTTACATGTAACATCCTCTAGGTCACAGTGGATACATCAATGCCGTGATAGAGATACGGACTAAAAGGGGTATGTTTTAGCCAGGAAACTGAATTTTGGAGTGGCAAATGATTTTAACACGTCTCTGAGATGCACATTTTACTGACACACTCAGAAATGAGACAGGGCATTATAAACATGTTCTTACTACAAGCCTTCCCCACTCCTTCATCCTTAGAATTTCAAACCAATGAAGTGCTATTACTGGCTATGATGTCACTAGGTTTAAAATTATTTACAGTCAAGAAAAAATGCAATTTCCTCATGAAATCATAATTTCACCATGTTAACTTTATACTTGTATAAACTTGTATTTACATCGTAATTTTTTATTCAAATAATTTTTAGAAAGCAATTTTTTAAAAGTAGAAACATAATTTTTGAAGCTGCAAGATCACCAAATATGTTACAAACTCAAGTGTGGTCTGATTGTGACTTAATAACTTGAGTGATTGGAATCTGAAAAAAACTGAAAGCTAGGTATAACAGTAACATTGTGCTAGAATGTTTTCCTAATATCAAATCAAACCCAGAAAAGGACGTGCTATGGATAAGCCCTTCTTTTCCAATTTTTTTTTTTCTTGTTTATATACTGTGCGCCTAACGGTAACTTCAAACTGCTTCTTCATATGAATGATTGGACACAAAAGTCATGTGTGCACCAGCATGTCTTTGATATTATTTTACTGATGCCACGTAGATAATACTGACATGTAAACAGATATTTTTACGTAAGCTAGCCCTCCATAACTGATCAGTCTGTGGAAAAAAAAGCATCTGACAGAGCGTCTGTCCAACAGTATTTAACATCTTTGAAAAGCTGGACAGGAGCCAACAGTGTGCTCGTGCAGCCTGAAAGGCCAACTTCATCCAGGGCTGCATCCACAGAGGGGTGGCCAGCAGGGAGAGGAAGGTGATTGTCCCCCTCTACTCTCCCTTCACGAAGCCCCATCTGGATTACTGAGTCTAGGCCTGTGGCACCCAGCGCAAGAAGGACGTGGAGCTTTTGGAGTGGGTCCAGTGAAGATGATTACTGAGCTGGAGCATCTCTCCTATGAAGAAAATTTGAGAGTGGCGAGGCATTGGAACATGTTGCCCAGATCAACCCTGTGGATGCCCCATATTTGGAGGTGTTCAAGGCCAGGTGTTATGGGGCCCTGAGTGGCTTGCTCCGGTGGGTAATGGCCCTGCCCACATCAGGGGGTTACAACTAGGTGATCTGTAAGGACTCTTCCAACCTAACCCATTCTATGCCTACATGATCTTCAGCAAAGACCAGAACAAGGGCGCTGAATGCAAGCCACAGGTGATGTCAAATCTGGGTGGATAACAGATACAGTGGAATGCAGAGTTTTCTTTTGGAAGCACCTGGTGAGCCAGAGAATGGACAACAGTTATCAAATTAATAAATTTCAACAAATCCACAACCAAAATCGGGCTGAATGCAATTCTATAGAAAAAGATGGGGTAAAGGAAGGTGTTTTGTCCCCTCTACTCAATACTCATGAGAAAGCATAAGAAACATGCTGTCCACTTTGGAACGTCCCAGTGCATGAGAGGGATGGCCAAGCTGGAGCAAGTCCAGTGGAAGACCAGGGACTTTGCACCTTATTTTTTCAGTTTGGAGAAGATAGGGAGAAACTCTAATTGTCATCTATAATTATGCATGTTTGGTTAGAGTGAAGAGTCTTCTCAAGGGTGTGATGAGAGGACAGAGGGAAATGGTTGCAAGGTACATCAAGGGAAATCCCAGCTATGACTGATGAGTTGCTGAATTGCTGTCCTTGGAAATATTCAAAACATACCTAGACAAGAAGTGATACGGATGTGAAGGCAGCCCTGCCTTGAGAGGATCCCAAGAGGTTTCTTCAACCTAATTTGCTCTATGATTCTGTGGGTCATGAACATAAATGGTAAAAGCATATCATACTCCAGCTAACAATATGTCCTCAAAGTGCTGAGGCCCTCCCACATTTTATTTATAATTTATATTACACACTTTGTACCGATTTAAATGTATCCCTCTGAAATTTTCCATTTTAGAGCTACATTGTATCAAACCTCTATTAGAACTTTTAAAGGATTGCTGTTTTTAAGCACTTATGCATTGCTTGGATTTTCTTTATGGAACATAATATTTTAAAATATATATTGATATTGCACATTTAAAACTGTACTTCCATTTCAGACTCAATAAAGTTAACAAAACACGCACACGCACACACATAACACACATGCAGCAGCTAAAGAAAATCTTTCCTCAGACAAATTTTCATTTTGATAGAACTTCACACAGGCCATAAACAAAACCTTATATAGTGTACACAAAAGTTCTGTGTATGCAGTAAGGCAGGCATACAAAGCGGTAAAAAGTACATCATCATTCACCATGTTACATTAAAAAGATAGCTGAACAGATAAAATCAGTGTTGCCTCTCTAAAGCAATTGTCTCAAATTGTATGTGGGTTATTTCAACTCAAAGTCAGATCCCATCTTTACTTTAAAAAGGGAAAAGACATTGTCAAAACAACCTGAACAGAGAATGAAACTTTTCCTCTCCGAAATTGTAGTACCACAGTATTTATTATCTGTGAGTCAGAAAATTTAGCCATCTCTTTGTTCTATGGAGTAAGATGTGAGAAAGTTCAGTGATTTATCCATATCAACGAGTACTTCTTGTATGTTACATTTGAATGCTTATACACATTATGCTTAATGAATAGGAACACGCACAAATCATCACCAATGTTTTGTTTCTGAATTATCTTTCAAAGGTCAGGAGCTTCATTTGGCAAAGGTACAATACAAAGGACCAGCCCGGTTTTCCTTCCTACCAGTTTCATGAACATTTGCTACAAATGCAACTTCATTACCTTAAATACCTATTAGCTTTATCAAGAAAAAGCTGTGATAAAGCTCATTGTGCTTTGTTTTCCAGAAGTGTCGTTCATTCACACAGCTGAAGAGCCAGCAAACAGAACTTTCTAAAGTTCACACATGTGTACAGTTGGTAGATGGTGGTGTATCTATCCGACTCTTACTTTCTTTAGCATCATTCAGAGGTGATTCGTTACCTATCTGGCACTTGAAAACTTGTTTGTAGGCCTTTCTAAAATTTTCAGAGAGAAATGCATATATAATTGGGTTTACAGAAGAATTGCTGTAAGCCAGGCAATGTGCAGCTACCCTGAAGAGAAATGAGGCTTGAGTCAGTGGGAAAACTCCAAATTCAGCCCAGAGATGAATCACATGATGCGGCAGCCAGGAGATGCCAAAAACCACTACCACCACCAACACAGTCTGTGCTGTCTGAGACAGGAAAAGAAAACACAGATGTCTTATGAGTATTAAAAACAAGCTTATTATATCATTATCTGTAAAAAAAATAAAAACAATAAAAGTAGACAGATAGAACACACTTTTGAATATTTATTAATATTTTAATTCATTACCTATGTGGACTTTGTTCTGTAGTATTGCAAGAAGAACATGAGCTTCCACAGTAGAAGAGAAATTCTTCTACTCTTTTCTCAAAGGCAAAGAATGACGTTCCTCACTCCCTAGACAAAGTGCTAACCTAGGTCTCTGGGAAATCTCATCCAGATCTAATGAATCATATTTTAATACAGTACACAAGGATTTCTGACCGGATTTCAAGGGAGATCTATTGTACATGGAGGCATCTAGTGAAAAAGATAAGAGCAGTCAGATTAACCCTTTGCTCAAAAGCCTAAAGCAGGAGCAGAAGTTGCTGTATTTTTTAAAGTCTACTCTTTAAGTATAAACTTCCATTGGAATCATCCAACAATATTCTGGGATACAACTAGGAAAAAAAAAAAAAAGAAAAAGAACAAGATTTCTGGTAACTATACATGGAATGGAAGGAGCGAAATAACCTTCATTCTACCTCCCGACTCCACTTTCAGTATTTTTACAAGGAAGAGCCATTAAGTTTGTTAGATCCCCTCTGACAGCTGCAGTATCAGTCACCAGAGACCTTTTGGTTACTGCAAGCTTTTTTTCCAGGCACGGTGGAGTTTGTTTGACAATGTTTTCTTTAGGTTTCACTTTCTTCCAAAACTGCAATTACTGCTTTGCAGGCAATGAACAAAATGCATTTCTCTAGCAAGTGCCGCTTTCCCATTGACAGCCTAATAGTAATTCCAACGCATATTATGACCATTATAATTACTCTATTAACACTTTACAACATAATTCTCCAGATAACTTTAGCTCTTATTCACAGGCAGAACTAACTGATGAATGATATATGCTGCAGCGCAGACTTTTTGCTGATTTATTGATCCTGGTCTATACTTTCTTGAATCGACTAATGCTCAGTAATAATTAATTAGCTTGCTTAATTTTCATGTGCCTTAATTTGTAGAAACTTGCAGGGAAAAGTTTAATTTCTGCAGCAACAACCTGAAATAACTTATGACAAATATTGTTTCTGGCTAGCAAAATTTCTAGTAAATATAATTTTTTCAGTCCCAAAGATTTAAATTTATTCACAATCCTTTTTTTCTATTTAACCCTATTAAGCTTAGTTCAGTTGATGCTAAAGAAGCCACACAAATATTTATTTCCTCTTTCAGATCTCATCAGGAAAGCTGTCTTCCTCGTGCTAACAAGGAAGCATAAATAAAGAACAATTGATTCTCTGATCCCTTCAATGCATTAATATTCCAGCTGCAAACATGCTGTCTGGTTATTGTACACATAGTTAATTCTTAAAAAATGTGTTACCTCAGTTTGCCTTTTTTTTTTTTTTTTTAAATTGACACCAGGAAAATCACTGACTTTCAATAGACTGTATAAATGCAACTGAAAGCTGAAGTTGACCATGTGTCTCTTGTAACTATTATACTAAGGTATTTCATATCAGTGGAGTAAGTAATTTTTCATAACGGATCCTCACAGCATCTGTTTTATCCCATTATTCATCTTAAGACTCACTTCAGAGCTTACCTTTCCAGTATCATCACTATAATTTGCAACCAAGGTAACACTAAAGGGCAGCTCTTTTTTTACGTAATGGTATCATGCTTAGAGTTTCTTGTCAGCAAATAAAAAAAACCTGAAATGCATGTTGACGTTACATGGCCAAAAAACATAAAGAACAGCATTTAGTCACATTTATATTTTAAATTCACTTTTAAATTCACACATGATAAATTAAGATTCTGCTACTAAGAATCTTTTTTGTAGGTCTAAGCAAACCTGACTGAACGATATCCATGGGCCTTGAAGGGATATACCTACAAGTACTCAGCGACCTGGCAGAAGTGATTGCCAAGCTACTCTCTATGATCTTTGAAAGATCATGGAGAATGAGAGGTTTTTGAGAACTGGAAGAAAAGCCAATGTCACTGCAGTCTTCAAAAAGGGCTAGATGGAGGACCCAGAAAATTAAATCAGCCTCACCTCTGTCCCCAGGAAGATGATGGAACATCTTCTTGTGGATGTCTTCTCCAAGAAAATGGAAGAGAAAAAGGTTATAAGGAGTAGTCAGCATGGATTCACCAAGGGAAAATCATGCTTGACTGATCTAGTAGCCTCTAAGAACTCATGACTGACTGGATAGATATGGGAAGAGCAGTGCATGTTGTGTATCTTGACTTCAGCAAGGCATTTGACGCTGCCTCCTGTAACATCTTCATAGGTAAACTCAGGAAGTGTGGGACAGTCAAGTAGATGGTGAGGTGAATTGAGAACTGGCTGACAGGCAGAGCTTAGAGGGTTGTGATAGCAGCACAGAGTCTAGTGGGAGTCCTGTAGATAGTGGTGTTTTCCAGGGGGTGGGACTGGGTTTGGTTGTGTTCAACATTTTTATCAGTGACCTGGATGAAGAGAAAGAGTGCATCCTCATCAAGTTTGCTGGTAATACAAAGCTGGGAGGTGTGTCTGACTCACCAGAAAGCTGTGCTGCCATTCAGTAAAACCTGGACAGGATGGAAACCAGATAAGGTTCAACAAGGGCAAGTGTAGAGTCCTAAATGTGGAGAGGAATAACCTCCTGCATTAGTGTAGGTTAGAGGCTGACCTGCTGGGAAGAAACTCTGGAGAAGGACTTGTATCTTGGTGGGCAACAGGCTGGCCATGAGCCAGCAGTGTGCCCTTGTAGCCAAGAAGGAGAATGGTATTTGGGGGTGATTTAAAAAGAGCATAGCCAGCCAGATGAGGGAGGTGATACTCCCCTTCTACTCTACGTTAGTGAGGACACATCTGGACCACTGCATCAAGTTCTGAGATCTCCAGTTCAAGAAAAGTAGGGAACTTCTAGAAAGAGCCCGGCAGAGGGCTGCAAAGACTATTAGGGGCCTGAAGCATTTCCCCTATGAGGAAGGGCTAAGAAAGCTGGGTCTGTTCAGCCTGGAGGAGAGAAGACTAAGGAGGGATCTTATCAATGCTTATAAAAATCTAATGGATGGAAGCCAAGTGGATGGGGCCATGTTCTTTTTACTGCTGTCCAGCAATAGGGGAAGGGGCAATGGGCACAAAATGGAACTCTAGAAATTCCATAGGAACATGAGGTAAAACTACTTTACTTGGAGAGTGGCAGAGCATAGAACAGACTGCCCAGAGAGGTTGTGGAGTCCTCAGAGGTCCGTTCCTACCCATATGATTCTGTGATTCTGTGATACTAAAACTTTATAAAGCTCTGAATAAAGCTGTAGAACTGGGCCTTAAATGCATTATTCTTAACAAAACTGCAATGAAAAGAAGAAATAGAAACCAGAAAGATAAATACTAATGGGAACAGCATGGTTTTGAAATTGTGTGCTAAGTAAGGCCTTGGGATCAGAAAGTTCTAAGCCAAAAAAGTTTTCACTTCATTTCGTTTGCCTTTCCGTTACTAAACCCTGAGACACCTGAATAGTCTCGGACATACATATAATGCTTTCCCCTGAAACTATTAAAGCAATTTCATAGCTAGATCTGATTTTTATTTGCATAAAGAGCTTGTACCTAGAGGAGATGCAGATATTTCCAGTTTGAAAATAACATACATGAGAGCAGGGATGGCAACATAGAGAATGCCTTTCGAAACAACACCTTTGGCCTTGATGAGATTAAGCCCAAATTATTTATGTTAAGTATTTTACTGCATCAAAGACATAATGCTTTTAATTTAGAAATTGAGATCTGTTGACTAAGATATATATATTTTTTAAATAGAGAATGCATAAGTAATAGATTATTTATTCCCCGTTGAGCCCATGTATATCTCATTTACACTGCAGACAGTCTGCATGCCCATATGGTAATAGCAATCAGATCAAACAAAGAGCTATAGCCTAAGGCTTGTTTCTGACTCCACATTCATAAACTGAGAAATTAGTCAAATTATTACTGTGGTCAAATCTGCTCAAAAATCAGAACCATATTATATTATCTGCCAAAATATCTACATAAACACATCTTTCAAATATTGTTCTAAATTGCAAAGCTAATATTGTGCTTCAAAGACCCTTCACAATTCCACTTGTAGGCAGTATATAATTGAAGTTTTGAACACAAAAGAAAAAAGGTTTTATGGAAAATCATAAAATCATGAAAGTCCCTTTTTAGACTACTATCAGGAATTGTAATGAATCTCATTTGGAAGTCTTGTCATATAACCTAGGAATCCGTCATAAACTGCTAAAAATATTCAGTTAGTTAGTTAGAAAAGAAAAAAAAAAAAAAGAGAGAGAGAGAGAGAGAGAGAGAGAAAGAAAGAGATGTATAATCTAGTGAGGGAAAAGAAACATTTACATTAGAGAGAGGTAGTCTCTCCATGACTGAATTTCACATGCTCCAGTGTTCAAAATATGGGGATTTCAAGTAACGGCTTGACCACTGTGATGGAAAATCCTAATCAGAAAAGACTCTTATCCTGCTGAGGTACTGAATATGTCATCACATACTCCATTTCAAATCTTTCTCTCTATTACATCTTTGGCAACAAGCAATAGAACAGCAAATCATCTTACCCATAAAACTACAATATAAACAAATAGGAATTGGTAATGAAAGCAATCTACCTTTTTCTTGGAGGCTTCTGACTTCTTCGACATGTTTCTCAGCTTTTTATGAAGATGATTAAGAACCTGAAAAGATCAATTTGCAACTTGTATTTCACCATTTTCTAAAATTCAAAAACATTTTGTTAGAGTACGTTCTCCAGGACTGCATGAGTTGCTTACAAACATTAATGATTCAATTTAAACATTTCAGAAATTCATATTATAAAATCTAAAGGAATTACATATCTATATCTGTGGTTCACCAGCAAATAGGAAACATATCACAATTGAATTCTTCTATCAAAATACAGTTGCATTATATAACAAATACATACTACAATCAAATGAGTCAATAAATTGAAACCTTCTCTACAACTAGAATTAGCCATTATTCTTTCATAAAAATGTCAATGCTCATTAATTTAGAATGACCTTTACTGCATGTAACATAAGAAGTGTATGTTTTGAGTCAGAGCTTTTCTGAGTCACCTGCATAATTTGCTTTCTTCAGATGGATGTTTAGTTAATATAATCAGGATGTTGGCACTATTTGATCTTTGAAAGATGCTTAGGCTCTTACAAAAAATTTATACTAAGATGTATCTCCCATGAGACATGACCTTTATGGACAATTTGATGATACTTGCCATGTACCTTTCATAAGTAAATTTTAATATACTTCAAAATGATTCATCAACTGAGAGCAGATTTTCACATGAGATTTTGGACAGTGGTTGCATAGAAGAGCATACCCTGCTTTATCTTCAGTCATTATTAACTGAATTTAATATGTTCATATAGTGTGATTTGTGGGTATGCAGGAAAGCAGGGTATATGCTCTTCAGTTGAATGTGTTTAACATGTGAAAAATCATACCAAATAAAAAAAATGGAAATATTTAAGTATATTCAAGGGTTTAATTATAATATGGTAAGAAGATTTTGTTTATCTATTTATTAATACAAAAAATCAGAATGTAGAGTCTTCAGTTAGATGACTGTGATGTCACAGTTACAGTTTACATGCATACCTCCAAGGTGAACTGACAACTATTAAATAGGTAAGATCATCCGGAATTAAAGTAAACATGCATTAAAAGATCTTCTTTCGAAGGAATAAAATGCTGAATATCAGGGCTTATAAAAAGATTTCTTGAAGTGTGAAAAGTTGAGAAATTTTCTTATACATGAGTGTGTTGTCTCTGATTTCTTTAGAATATACAACTAACCACTGCCAGGAAAGGATACCGAAGAGGATGACAGAAATTAAATCCCACTCTGGTACTTAAGTCTTTGAAACATACAAGTTAGGAGAAACAGAAACAGAATGTTATCTATGAATAACCATTGCTTGCAGTAAATTCTATTTTTCAAGAGTCAGCTCTTATCTACCAGTGAACCAATAATAATAATAACAACAATAATAATAACAATGAAAATAATGAATTGCAAAGTAACATTGAAAGTGCAGTTCTGCTTATCTGTGTACGAACGTGTCTGTGTGCGACTCAGCCCCAAAACTCCTTTTCCTGAAATACCAGCCTGGCTGCTCCCAGGACAATCTGAACCCAGGAAAGTCAGGACAGGAAAACAAATGTGTTTTCTCTGAGAAGGTCCAGCTTTGGCTGGATCTCAGCCATTATTCCTACTCCAGGATGAAGTGGACCAGATGGAAAGTACAGAAGAACCTCTGAAATGCAAGGAGATGCCCCTCTGGTTCACACATCCTTTATTTCACCATGTACAACAGTGCTGAATTGATTCATCCATGGGTGTGAAAATAGAAGAGCATGGGAGAAATACTGTTCACTTCTCATCTCTTCTTTTTCATTTATCCTCTCTCTTCACTGGAACAGACTTCCCTGGGCAGTGGTCACTGCCCAAAGCTGCTGGAGCTCCAGAAGCATTTGGACAACACTCTCAGACATAGGGTCTGTTTTTGGGTAGTGCTGTTAGCAGCCAGAAATAGGACTCAATGATCCTTATGAGTCCCTTCCAATTTGGGATGTTCTATGGTTCTGTGATTCGTGTAACTTAAGTAGATAGGCTTTTTCCACCAGACCTTTGAAGATCCTGTCTCCTGCCAGTCTGAACCTGTTCTAAACTGTGATTTTCAATATTAAAGTTAGATGCACTCTTCCAGAAATTTAGAACTGCAAAATCTACTCTTAAAATTATAAACATCAGTTCTCTCATTCTCAGCTTTCATTGACACAGCTATTTTGCGTTGCAACTTTCTCCAGTCCAAAGAGAGATGGAGTAGACAAATCTGTTACTAAAAATTCTGTGTGAGTTGAAGATTTAGACGATAACCTTCCAATTAATCTTTCTCAATTCTCTGTCTTTCAGATTGTGTGCATGTCTTACGGAATAAGGATGTGCAGCCTCTGCAGTGAAAACATGCTGGCTCTGCATGGCATTCTACCAGATGGTATGCAAACCAGCAGCAAGAAACAGGCAGAATTGAATTACTGATCAACAGCTGTGGAACAGTACTCAGAGACCTACACAGAGAGATGCAGAGGGATATTAAGGGCCATATTTATGCACAAACACTACAAAGCAAATCAAAGACACCTCTCCTTACCACCCTGTTTGAATTATCTCTTCTCTGGGCCAAGAAATAATTAATTTTTCCTCTAACAGCCACTTCACCTGAATGAATATTAATTCTGCCTATTCCTCTCATTTTGTCTCGGGCTATTCTTCTAAAGAAAATCTCTTTTACAATATCCACTAATACATTTACATGCATATTTAATTCAGGTAATAAAATATTAGCCTTGATAAAAAAGTTATAACCTGTTGCATTTATTAAAGGTTACATTTTTAGACAAGTTCAGGTCTGTGGAAAAATTAGCTTTTCACATGAAACTGCTAACTCTGGCTTTCATGTACCTGTTGATGAGAGTTCGTTTATAGCTCCTGAGGAAAGAATATCTTTTCTGTGCTCTGGAGATGGGTTTATGCAAGACAGCAGTTATGCTTCTGTGACATAAGGTGTAAGAAGACTTGAAGGATGACAAAAGGACAAAAATTCCAGGCTAGTCCAGTCTGTACAGTCAAAATTATCACTGAGAGCATTTGGATGGGAGGTTTGCTTTTGCCTATAGACTATTACATTTTGCTTGCAGCTGTTTCAGAAAGTACCTTCAGATGGCTTGGTAGCACAGACTGAGATACTATAACTGAAAGCATTTGGAAAATGGATTTTTCAAAAAGGGAGGGGAAAAATAGCTTAAGCTATCTGCACCTACTCATATAAGCCTACCAAATAATACAAAAGTTTGAAATTTGCACTGCTTCAAAGCATATTTCCTGTCTGTCTGTACATAACTGTTCCACTGACTACACCTTCATTATTTGTTACTTTATCCATTTAAAACCATACAGGAGGAAAGCCTGCCTAAGGTCATTATCTAATAAAAGTGAACTGCTTGTTTAACAGAGCCATAATGTGACCACTACATTCTGAACCATATTTTGTATCATTAACCTTATTTAAATTCAAGTGCCTCTACCTGCAATCCATTTTTAAAGCAGTGCTGCTACTTTTATTGTCACAACAGATCTTTCACCCTCTTTCATTTAATAGTGTCACTAATATGTCATAACTTTTTGTTTTTCTTTTCAGTGAAGTTCAGTCTCCTCGAGTAAAGTTTTCCCTCTCTGCTCAGTAAAATTTAAGATACAATATCTGTCACTAAGAACCATGTAAACGTGCTTTAATGTTAAGGCTCCTCTTTTTTTTTTTTTTTAGTATGGCTTATTTTTAACCAACCCTATAAATCATACATGACTTTCTTGAATTCAGAATGTTCAGAATGATAGATAATAATGGAAACATTCGTCAGGCAAGAAATAAATTAAAAAATAGCTTTTAACATTATACATCTATAAAAGGAAAAGTTTGCTAATGATTTTAGGTGTCCAGCCTAGATGTTTGAAAGAGTTCAAGCCTCATAATTGAGTTCTCAATAGCAGGGGTTCCCAAAACCCATTGTCACACTCCACTGCCTTGACAAGTGCCAACTGGTAGAAGCCCAGTGTACATGTATTACTTTGCCCCTTAATAACATATTAGTATGTAAACGTATCAATTTATGAAACACGTACTTGAAGGAATAAAAAAATACAGCAAGTAAAATATGACAAACTAAAAAGTAAGAATACAGACTGCCTACATGCAGTGCTGTAGCTCAACGAATGACCATATAATGGCCACTGCTCTGCCTGAAGTTGTGAGCTCCTTTAAAAGCAGCTCTGAAGGCTCTCCAGGACCAACAAAGGCTGACTTTCCGAGGATTTGTGATTTCTTGACCGCAAGTTCTCAAGAAGATGACCTCCTCTATGAGCAGGCACTTCACAAAACCTCTTTCCCATGTGCCATTTCTGGTGTTCAGCAGCTGGGTGCACACTGACTCTTTAAAGAACAGAGAAGACTGAGACTCTTTGTCTTCTACATTGGCTCCTGTTTTCACAAAACTAAGAAAATATCATGACTTCTCATATTTTTACTCCTATACCATATTTAGTTAAAACTGACCCAAAGTTATTTGTGGGAGAGAGGTAACGGAGAGCTCAAAGCACACAGCAGAGCATGAGCTCTGTCTTAAGAGCAGATTATTTGAGATTTCCAGTTCTAGTTCTGTGGCATGTGCCATTATTTCAGCACTATCTGTGGTTCGTAACAATATTGCTGTCCACTGGGGACAGAACCCCATGAAAACGAATCTCTCCTAACGTAATTTAAGAGCAACTGAGAGAGGGAAAGAACTCAGTCCCCTGTTAGAGTGTCTAAAAAATGAGACTTTCAGAATTGAAAGTTCAATTGCAATTTGCTTTAAAAGGAAACGACAGAAATGCCTTAAAGGAGCCTGGAAAAGACAATATATTCAAATAGAGAAATGTGTCTCCTTTATCTTAATTTACTGCATCAGAAAATTGTGTTATTTAGACGATCCACAGTTCATGAAAACCAGCAAAGTCCATAAGAAACTAATGCGTTTATCTTTGTAATACTTCTGATGCTATTACAAAGCAGTTCTCTTTTAACCCTGCATGCATTGAGAAGCCAAAATATCTGTTGTACATTACACCATTTTAGGGACATCAGTAAGAGCCTATTGCGACCCACTTCACTGGAGACTCAGGAGAGTAGCAATGGCTGTGACAAAACTTCAGCTCTGATTTTCAACTTCTATTGTTCTTAATTTCTCCCTCACTGTAACCCATGTGTCACAGAATTGCAGTCAGAGATGTGCTCATGGCTCTTAATGAGGGCAGGAACGAGCATTTGTGCTGCAGGGTTCAATCATCTCCAATAGCTTTCTATGAGCCATGACATTTTTCAGCTTTATTGACACCAGTGGGAATACAACATGTCTCCTGGAATTCATTCTTCAGCTTAACTCCGCAGCAAGCAAGGTTGTACATACAGGCTCAAAACAAATCCATCCTCAGCCCAAGCAGGGCTGAGGCTCAAGCCTGGCAGCAATGTGAGCATGAGATTTTAGCAGTAACTTGGAGTGGCTTTGCTTTTATTGACTTGTTCTGGACATGTATTTCACACAGGGTTGTTGTTTTTTAAATACACATATTCATATTTACATTGAGGTATCTACTGTAATATGAGGGCTTTGCAACATAGTGTGTTCTGTTTATTATACTTGCAGTCTTAAAAATACCCTTTATTGTATACTATGCACATCAGTCATAAGTTTTCAAGACGTGCTTTCAGTTTTCTGTCATATAATTATATATTTAAGGCTGGTAATTAAGCTGAAATTGAGAATAGTTTGGCTTTTACAACTATAAGAAAGAATTCATAACAGCTGAAATTCTTCCTGTAATATTCATTATATTCTTAAAACTCTGACGATACAAGGCTACAGTAAGTTTCTTTCCTTTCACAGCTGTTACGCTCACCACAGTAGAAGAGGTGCCAGTGTATTTTCCCAGGGAAATCAGAATGCAGTTTACATAGGAAAACTTTTTTTTTTTTCTCTCCATTTGTGAGGCTGGACTTGTTTCACTACCAACAATAGTTTAAAAATATCATCCTTTGAGCTCTGCCTAACTCAAACCTTAACAGAGTTGGATGCTGTTCCAACCTGAATTTCCACAATTAAACATACATTATATACATAATACATACAACTGAGCATAAAATTATGTGTAAATCCGTTAACTAAATCTATTTAATACGCTAATTAAAGATGTGACTTTGTGACATCTAAGCAGTCCCCATCTGCAAGAGTTGTCCTATCCTCTTGAACCCAAATTACTGCCTAAGGAGAAATCCTGCAACTGGAGGTTGCAGACACAGACTGGGAGGATCTCTGTGCAGCTCACTGGGTCACAGCCTGTGCTCTGATTCTTCTTGATACTACATCAAAGGCTGCAACTAACAACAGTCACAGAAAAATGTGACTGTTTGCAGAAAGCCCTTAAGTAAACCCATTCAGGCAACAGTACTAATTTCTTTTTCCTACCCAGGTTCTCACTTGTTGCTTCCTACCACCTGACCTTGCTAAATTCAGAGGTAAATGTCCCTCCGCAGAGCAGGGTAAGGTTCACAATGACCAGGCAACACCGTATTCCTTTTGCTCATAGCATGTTAATTGCATCAGACCAAATTGGGGGGGTTTTGCTGTTTTGTTTTCAACACTCCTCATTTCAAAAGAGCTACACTTATTTGTTGGAAGCCTGAGCAACTTGTTGCTTGGTTGCACTTCATTTGAGTTAAACTCCTCATACAGCACTGCAAGGAAATGAGAGAGTTGTGGTCACAGAGGAAGCAGCAGAGCACTGGGGCTTCCTGACACTTTGTAAGGAGAGGGGCCCTGTATGTGCCTGAAGAACACACAACACTCCCAGCTACTCCATACAACCCTTGACCTGTCTGCACCACACACACGTCCCCAGCCATTCCTCCACTATAAAACCCCTCTCCACAAACTCACTCTTGCCCCATCACCTCCTAATGCTGCTAGTTTCTAACAATGATGTGTCCATCTCTGTACTGGACATGTTCCCACAGCTCACAGACACCCACCACCACGGCCACCATCGCTTTTTACAATCCCTTCCCCAGCACCCGCCCTGCCAAACCTTGGCATAGCAGAAAGAGATGAGCAGCAGGGGGAGCAGATAACCGAAGACAAAGGTGCAGACCACATAGACCTTCTTGTGGCGAGGGTTGGGCCAGTGCTCCCAGCAGAAGGTCTGGTCGCTGCCGTTGCGGTGGAAGAGGCGCTGGTGGTGAGCCACTGGCGAGGCCATGGCAAAGGAGAGAGCCCAGATGAGCCCGACACCCAGCAGTGCGTTGCGGGGGACGCGCAGGGTGGAGGAGCGCCGCGAGTGCACGATGGCCACATAGCGGTCCACAGACATGGCCGAGAGTGTGAAGATGCTCACCAACATGGAAACGGTGAAGAAGTAATGGATGAACTTGCAGATGAAGGCGCCCAGCACCCAGGTAGGCAGAACGTAGACCGTGGATTGGAAAGGGATGCAGAAGAGCAGGTAGGCCAGGTCGGCGATACTCAGGTTGAGGATGAAGATATTGGTGGTGCTGCGACGCTTGCCTGGCTTGCTGCGAGCCAGCACCGTGATCACTAGCGAGTTGCCCAGCACCCCCAGGGCGAAGATCAAGCCGAAGACGATCAGGGTGATGAAGTTCTCGATGCCGATGCCGAAGAGGGGCTTCCCCTCCGCCTCCGGCAGCCCGGAAGCGTTGAAGTCCCCGCGGGGCGCCTCTGCCCCCTCCTGGGACCGGTTGAGGGGCTCCCCCGGCTCCATCCTCTCCCGTTAACGCCAAGCAAAGTTTCCGCGGGTGGAAGGCGGAGACAAAGCCCCGCGATAGGTGGTGGCCGTCCCCGCCAGGGCAGGGATGGATGGTTAGATGGGGGGAGCAGGAGGAGGAGGAGGAGGAGGAGAAGGAGGAGGAAGGCGCCGCAGCCGCCCAACGTGAGCCGCCGGGTGTGGAGGAGGCTCGGCAGCCCCGGGCAAGCTGCGCGCTCCCTCCGCTCCGCTCCGCCTCCGTCAGGCTCGCCCCGGCTCCCGCTGCGCCGGCAGGTCGGGAAAGAGGGGAGCAGAAGGGTTTCTTTTTTTCCCGATTTAATCGGTAATCGGCTTCGCAGGGCAGCCACCTCGGACAACTTCTTTCTGCCTCTTGTGCCGGCTGGAGCGGCGGCAGGCAGGGCTGTCGGAGCTCTGCATCGAACTCGGACAAGTGACAGGCAGTGGGAGTTCGGACGGATTACTCAGAGCCCGGTCTCGCTGTTTTCACCTCCCTCGCTATTAAATGTTCCGTCATGGGCGGTAGCTCGCAGGGCAAAAAGTGGCAGGCGCTGATATTTCATACAAGCAAATAAAAGGCCACCTTTCACGTACCAATCACGAAGAACGAGTTCCCAAAGCTCCCCGTTGCTCTGCTCTGTGCCCTGTTAGTCAGCGATGAGCTCAGAGTCGGGCAGTAGCAGGGAGCTCTTCCAAGGAACAAAATTAGAGCGTCGAAATAGCGGTTCTTCTCGGAGCTGGGCAGAATGCAGAGCCTCCCGCAGGCTGTGTGTATGGGTTCACCTAAATACTCTCACACACGTGCTCCTTGCCAATAAAACAGGATTGCTGGAGAGTTCTTGAAACATTTTCTATCTGTGCACTACATCTGATGATAGCATTGCTTCATCTCTCTTCTCAAGGGATGAAACTGAGAATTGTTGCAAATCCTCTCCACCCATGTGGAGATAAGGGCTGGGAGAGCCATGTCTTCCTTCAGAAAGCTCTTTTCTGTGTCCTATGTACCCGAGAGCTCAGTGCCAATTTGCAGCACCTTTCACATGGGGAGCAGTGGGGACAAAGAGAACTAGTTGTTCAGATGTGTTTCCTTAGGACACGAGCTTTTGTTTGCTTCTCTGTAGACCACAGTTTAATATGTTTTTTTTTTCCTCACCTTTCCTTTTGCTGCTTGTGTTAAGACAGCCTTTCAGCAGCTATGCATCAGCTGACTGTATAGCTATTGACTTCTGCAGATCTAGGTGGGAATTAATCCTACTTATCATCTGGTGCATTATGTCCAAAACAAAACATTGTGAGAGAGCACAATTCAGTTTCTATGGATTTCAGTGGATTTAGATTGAACTACTTCCTGTATTCATCATGACTGAGTTTCAAAGTTACAAATAACTAAAAATAAACCACTGAAGATTCCTGAGGGATTTGAGGGTTCCTTTGTTGCTGTTTTGTTTTTAGTGTGCATACCTTACCACTGTATTGACATGTTCAGTTACTGCTTGGTCCTACTACAGTATACTTCTGTAAGGGATTTGAGAACAGGTGGTAAACATTTTTAGAATATATCAGATACAGTGGACTTATCAGAAATACTCCAAGTAGATGGTAAAAAGATTGAAGCATACACAGATTCCTTTACTGTTATTGACATCTATGTTTATTGCTATGAACTCCTTTATTTGAGATACAAGAAGCTGATGTTTTGCTTTTGAATCACAGAATATCCTGAATTGGAAGACATCTACAATAATCATGGAGTCCATCTCCTGGCTCCACGTGCATCAAACAAAATTCAAACCCTATGCCCGAAAGCACTGTCCAAACTCTCCATGAACTCCAGCACTCGGGGCCATGCCCACAGCCCTGTGCAGCCCGTTCCATGCCCACCGCCCTCTGGTGCAGACCCTTTCCCTAACCCCAGCTGTCCCTCCCCTGACACAGCTCCATGCCGTTCCCTCGGCTTAATCATGTCCTGTTGCCAGACATCAACCTTTTTTAGGATGTCAGGAGTGAAACCTTAGCCTTGCTGAAGCCAGTGCTAACATCGCATTAATTGTAACTCTCCATCTGGAATGTGTCATTAGTCTTCATTGCTCAGGCTTTCTTCTATTTCTCAGGAAATATTTTCCTTCGAATGGTATCGTCTGAATGATGACCAAAGTATATCAGATTGTGGTATTGGACAAACGAGCAGGGAAAATGGGTACAGAAACAAAATCAGTTTTAAAAGAAAGCAACCTGAAAATCCCATTAGTGGGCTGGACTGGAGTGTTGGCTCTATTAGTTTCCTGAGATGTTTTATTGACAGTTTTGCAGCTCAAGCTCTGCTTTACTTTTATGCCTGTATAACACATATAGAAACATACACAGTATTATAACGCCTCAGCTGAGCATAAGGAAAAAGAAAAAAGCAGCAAACCAAACAACAGAGAGCACAACCATGTTATAGCTTTTCTTTCATAGAAAAGAAGTTGACAGACCCATAGGCTTTTATATCAGTAAAGTTCACATATTGACAGAACTCATGACTCCTGTTAAAACTGATTTAAACAAGCAGGTGTTGACATTTCAATCCATTGTTATTATCTAGATGGAGTAAACAGCCAAAATAACAGAAAGTTGTAAAGGGAAAGTTCTTATGAAGTCAGTACAAATAATTTTATAATCAAATTTGAAAACTACCTGGGCAAGTGGGAGAAGAAAAAATCAGTACAAAACGTACCTCACACTTCAGGAAAATAATTTCCATCTCTTTACAATGGAGATCTCTTAAGCATGTGATTCATGCATTTCCTTGATTCTAGTTTTATTGAATCTAGTCCTGAACACAAAAAGATCTCATTTTGTAAAAAATAGACTAGCTTATGAACTTCAGAAAGAGCAAAGCTAGATGCTTTGGGCAGATAATAGGAAATTAAATGCAAATTTCTTATGCCTGTGGACAGCATCTTCAGTATTCTTTGTCAGCTCCCCAATTTTTCATAGTAATTAGTAGTAAAAATAGTGCAAGGAATCTATAAAGAGGATGGGAAGTTAAGTACCTCTTGAAGTTCAGGCTCGCACATTTACTCCTTAGTGTATAATCAGGAGGGTAATACTGAGAGGAAACATCACAAAAATGGTTTCCTTTCACTCACTTTAGTGATTGATTTGGAAACGTCGTTTTTCATACGGCTCTGATAATAAAAATATTTGAATTACATTGGTAAATTTTTATGCCAGAAAAGAGAACTCATGATTTAACAATCCAACAAATGGATTTAAAACATTCATTACAGCTATAGTCTATGTCACGATGAAAACTACATATATAAAACATATAATCACAGTAGTCATTAAAATCCATTTATATTTGAGAATGAATATTTAGCTAGCACCACTTGAATATTTAGTTAGCATAGAAAGAATAAATAGTTAACATGCACTTCCTGCTGGGTTTTAGTTACATTCCAGCTTGTCAGTTTTAGGACATAATGAGTAAGTGAGGTACAAAAATTGGAAGCTGATTATTCTTATTGAAACACAAATTTCTGTTTTCATATAGTGTATCATAGAATACAATGTTAATAATAGTGCATACAACCTTTTGTCAGAAAAAGTGTTTCAGTAAAATCTATTCACTTTTATATATATATATATATATATATATATTCTTTGCCTGGAGTTGAGCTGGAGTTGAGCTTCAAGCTTCTAAACTGCACAGCAGTGTCTATATTGTTTGCATTCTACTCTACTGTACTCTGCTCCATGCTTTGTTTATAAAACACAAAGCTGAAAAAAGGCTGGTTTTCAAGACTGACTGTTTTTTTTTTTTAATTTTGAAACAAACTCAGGAACAATAATCATCCCAATCGTACCCCATTACTTTTGTTTACTACAGTTCCTGGAGTAGAAATTCAGCAGAAATAAACTTTAAATATCATTCAAAAGCTGAGCTAAAAGTTCATGATTCAAAAGTCACCTTTGACTCACCAGTTATACAGTTATTAGGATGGAAAAGTCAAGTATTTATTGGCACTAACTTGCCTTCTCTATATATTCTTGGGAACAATGTAACCCTGAGGTCACAGATGTCGGTATATTTGAATTTCCATGGTGGAGATGTGTCAGTAATAAACTGAAGTTTATTGCTCCTTGCTGACATTTAGAAAGTAGCAAACATCTGTCCCTATTCATCTGAGATATTGCTGTTCTATCACAGAATTTGTGCTGAATTGTTTTCTCCTGGTTCTCTCTTCTAGTTCTTAAATTGCTCTCAAAGAGCCTTTAGAGTATAGACATTCAAAATCAGGGAATTAATTTTGAAATGATAATTTCTAAAACTCTTTAGTTTTAAAATAAGTATTCTAAATATTCTACTTAAAAATTAAATATTTATCCAGTTTGTTCATTTTTTTTTCTGTAAAAATGATGAGTACTAAGCAGCATGTTCCAGCCACATGCTCTCTTTTTGTAGCTGATGAAGATAATTCCTTGCTTCATTTTGCTTGATTTGTGACAATTGCTCCATGGGATGCTTCCTAATATAGGAAGCCAAAGTGCCAAAGTGACTCGCTTGGGTGTAAACACACAACTGTTCTTTATCTAAAACAGAGAGGATTAATACCTGGTTTCTCTTGAAGTAGCCAGTGTACTTTGATGAGCACTTGTAACAGAGCACAACAGAGCAAGTACTGCAGACTTGGGGGATTGCAGCAGACACCCTGGACATGGGCAGAGCACCTACAGGAGTCATTTCAGTGGGCCCTTCAAGCAGCTGCTTAAGATGGGCACCTGAAAGGTTTGGAGTAACAGAGGAAGAATAGACAACGTTAAGTTCTGCAAAATCAACTTCATGTCCTTGTGCAGGAAATACAAGCTAGAAAAGATACCTCAGTAGTATGGAAAACACCGAGGCTAACTATATTAAAGGAGATAGTAGTGGAAAGAAATCACTTGGAAAGTAAGACTGCTGCAGCAGCAGCTGTGTACTGCTGGTAGAGCAACCAAAGGGCTGCAGGCTGCTTTGCACCAGGTCAGTTCCAGGCACAGATGCTAGTAAAAAGAGCAGGACCCCAGGGGATCTTGGACAGTGCATCTGCGCTTTGAGCAAAGAGAGAAAAGTGGCACGTAGGAGCACATTAGCCGAGAGAGAGAGGGTGAGCCTCAGAAAGATCTCTGGTGTCAGCTGCAGCCTAGCCTTGCCTTGCTGTCACCCCTGGCTTATGCTCGAGAGAAGCAAAATCCAATTTGCTAGCATTGCTGAAGAGCCTGGAGGTAGCTGCAAGTACAAATCCACAAGAAAAATAATTGGTATCAGGCAGGTGTAGTGTCACCAAATATGTAAACTATGTGATTCTGATTGTTCTTGGGATAGATATTGAAAACTTGTTATATGGATACCTATGTAAGCAGAGCATTATGGTTTCCAGTAAAATGGCACAACTATTCTTCTATGGCTATGCAAGGGTCTTGTGCAGGTGCAGCAGGGAAGAACAGGCTTTTTGTAGCCAAAATCTGCTAAAGTCTTCGTTGTTTCTTTTACAGCAGACTGTGATCGTATGAACTGTGAGGCAGGAACAGAAAGCCTTAAGGCAGAGTCAATGGTCTCCATTAAAATTACTATTACAAACAGCTTCTGAATGCTTTATGAGACAATGCCAATGGCTATGGCATCCTAGCTTGTATCAGAAATAGTGCAGCCAGCAGGAGCAGGGAGGTGATCATCCCTCTGTCCTCAGCACTGGCGAAGCTGCACTTCAGTGCCGTGTTCAGTTTTGGGCCCCTCGCTACAAGAAAGACACTGGGACCCTGGAGTGTGTCCAGAGAAGGGCAGAGAAGTTGTGAAGGGTCTGGAGCACAAGTCTTATGGGGAGCAGCTAAGAGAACTGTGATTGTTCAGTCTGGAGAAGAGAAGGGTCAGGGGAGACAGTATTGCTCTCTACGAAGACCTGAAAGGAGATTGTCATGAAGTGGGAGTTGGCTCTTCTCCTGGTAACAGCAGTAGGATGAAAGGGAATGGCCTTAAGTTGCACGACAGAAGGTTCAGGTTGGATATTAGGAAAGCTTCTCCGAAAGAGCAGTGAGGCAGTGGCACAGGCTGCCCATGGAGTGATGGGATCGCCATCCCTGGAGGTGTTGAAGAATCGTGTGGATGTGGCACTGAGGGATGTGGTCAGTGGCGTGTGGGTGGGCTGACAGTTGGACTGGATGATCTTAGAGGTCTTTTACAACCTTGTCAATTCTGTGATTCTATGATTCTAGTTAATTAAAACTAATTTCAGTTGTGAAGTCTTAGGGATATCTAGAAGGTTGTTTTATTTCAGAGGATTTTATGCTGCTTATCACCCCACTGCATTTATGACTTTGTCTATTTCAGAATTTAAGAAAAAGACATTGAAATATAGAGATGATCGTGAAAAGGTAAGCACAGAAAAACACACGGTTGCCTTAGATCTTAACTAAAGCTCTCACAGAAGCCAGGTGTCAGGCTGCTGTCGGCAAATTTCTGCAATTCCTTTTTCCAGTTCTCATTATTGTTCTAATGGAAGAGAAACTGTTTTTATTTTCAGGTAATTAGTGAGACTTTTTATTACAGTAGATGGAGGCATCTTACACTTGATTTTGTTTGAGCCAGAATTTTCTTCTTTATTGATTCTAGTAACTACTCGATTTGGTGCTTATTGATTCAGGCACAGCTGTATGGTATTTTAATTTGTTGTGGGATGGGAATTTGTTCAGATTATTAGACTGATTCTGTTTTTTATTGTTCTGAGATAGGGATGTTATTACTCAGAGTTTATTTGAAGTTCTCTTTAAATCTTGCCAAGGTTGCTTTCCTTTCCTTCGTCTCACAAAGCTCACTGGGTACAAGAAGAGCACTGTGAAAGAGAGTTCTGCTGGAAGAATTCCTGTCATGCAGAGGGTACAGAGAAATAAGATAAAATAGACCCAGGTTATGTATCACTAATCTCAGTACTTCAGACAAGTACCTGTCTATTTACGCTTAGAAACCCCCCTGATGGAAACCCTACCACCTTTGCAGAAACAGTTTTAGTACTCAGCCATTATTTACAGTCAGACAGCTATTTGCTATCATCTCACATTTCCAGTGCTGCAATTTGTGTACTCTGTTCTGCTATGTGAACATGGGAAATAGTTTTTTCTCCTTCCTTTTGCATTCACTTTTGAGTATCTGAAGACAGTTCATGTCAGAGTTCAGAGGCAGAGGTGTTCACCTGCCAGAGGGATTTGAGGAAAGGAGATAGATCCAAAGCACAAAGACAGCCTGTGTTTGTCTTTCTGGAAGGAAAACTGCAACACCTTTATAGCGGCAAGGAACTTTGATAAGAACAGATCATTTTTATGAAATTCGGAGGATCGTATAAGCTATCCTAAAGAAGCTTTGGAAGTAGATACAAGGGGAAAGTGTGGATACTTTATGTAGCTGTCCCCCTGCTCCTTTCACTCCTGTGTCACTGGCCCCAGCATGGAAGAAGGGAAGCTGTGGCCTTTCCCCTTACATTATTTTTTACATATTTCACTGTGGAGATTCACCCACCACCTATGAAAATCAGCACACAACCAGGGCAGTTTCAAGCTTAGCACTGGTTGAGCATATGCAGCAAAGAAAGTTGCAGAAGTCAGTGTGAGAAAAAAACTTCCACTCTTTTCCTATTGCAGAGTATGTATGTCTGGTAAACCAATCTAATCCATCTTTCTCCATAATGGTAAATTGTGCAATATTTTGAAGGCCCAGTGCTTTGAAAAGATTTTATTAACAGCAGTATTGCACTTCCATGAAAATCTGAAAATCTTTTGAGTCGCTCTTACTTCAGATATTTCCGAAGAAAATTATTCCAATGCTGTCCCATGAGGTAAGCCTTGTCTAGGTATGCCTTACTAAATCACATTATGGGGTCTATAGATTGTATAATCTATGTAACTTTGTGAATCTATATGTGTACAGCAAGATTTGACTGTTAGTTTCTAAGATTGAAATCTGCTACTAATGTAATTTGGCTCAGATGAAATACAAATTTTGTACCTGATTCACAAATTTTATAAGAACTCATTTATGAAAGCAACTTAGCAACTAACAAAACTCTTTATTTATGTATTCATTTTAGACTAAAATAGCAATTAAATTAAATGATTGAATAATAGTGGCTAAAATGCAAGATTTTTAGTTTTGTTATGGTAAGACATTTTAAAAGAAAAATTTAAACTGAGAAGGAAATGTACGGATACAGAAACAAAGCAGCAAGAACAATTGCCATTGACTTCTATCTCATTTTTCATGTGTTTTGGTTTTTTTTTGTGCATTCATATTGAAGTCATTCAAAAGAAAAATATGCAAAATTTGCATAGAGAGTGTAGCTATAGTTCCTTCAATCCCTACTGATGCTTCTTAAACTATTCATCCACATTGATGCTTCTTAAACTATTTCCATAGCGAAAGTATGATTTTATTCATGAAATATGCTCTTTTGGAGACAGAAAGAATATTCTTTTGCTAATGAGCAAAAGAATAATTACTCTTTTGATTAATTAACTCTTTTAATTTTTTTCAACACAGGAAAAAATAAACAATAAAAAAATCTCTACTGTTACTGAAATCCTCAGCAGATCTTATCCAAATTGATGCTTAGGAAGTTAAAATACTTCAAGGACACAGTTTCACAAAATTACTTCTTTGTCCTATTATTTTAGATTGTCATCTCTTCTAAGCATAAGACATTTGCAGTCATACAAGTTCTTTGCAACACTATGGAAAAATGTATGACTTAAAGAGATTTATCCTACTATCTTAGGATAAAACAGTGCTAGGCTCCTGTAATACTAATTTCCTCGTTAGAATTCCGAAGGAAAATATAAATGCTTGAGGTTTTTTTTCTTTCTTTTTTTTTTTTTAATTGAAAGAATTAGTAAATTCAGATTTCTCTCTGTTAATTGAATTTTTGAAAATACAGACATCTTAACATAGACCAACTGATATCAAACAATGCCAAATGAACTCGTTGCTCTCACTGACTTAACAATCATAGAAATAATTGGTTGCTTTTTGCTGTTTATTTGCTTGTTTTTGTACTTATAGTCATCTCTAAGTCAGAAAGATTTCAGGTAGATTTGTGTTCCACTTGAATCAGATGTTACATATAGTCTTCTGCAACAGAGTCAGAAGCTTGGCCTCGTCACCAAATTGTTTAGTCTTATTTCTGTTCATCTGCAAAGGTGATGCAGACAGAATAGACAGTGTGATCCATCATCTGAGTCTGCCTGGAAAACACCATATTTTTTCACATTCTGATTTAGTGAAACGCGTGGCAAATAGAAAACTAAATAATACTGTCATTTGAAAATCAAAATACTGTTTCGTTTTTTTTTTTTCTTGTGTCTTTAGGAGGGAATTTTCTTGATGTCATTCAAAAAAAGATTTTTAAATATCTTTGTAAAATCCAGCCCCAAATTCTCTCATTCTCATTTTCAGTACCCCAGACATCCACACTCCAGGTAAATGGCATTTACCAGCAGCTGAGAGAAAGTATGGCACTCCCAATGTACCAGAGAATTTTGACTAAATACTTGCAGATATTAGAAGTTATTTGGCTGAAATTATAGCTTTAGTTGTTCAATTTGGATCAGTAAGAAAGATATTAGGGATATTAACCTAGGGGTTAATTGTATTTTTTAGTTCTCATTTTCCAAATCCCAAAAGCATTTGATAAAAAGGAAACAAAACAACAACAAAAAAAGCGGATTTTTAGAATGTTTTAGTCCAGAAAATAAAGGATTATGATCTAGATGAAAGAATGGCAGGCTACACACAGCCTCATACTCTGCAGAATTTATCTTGTCTTAATTATTATTAAGGAAAAAAATCCTAATGAATTCACAGTATGTGACTTGTGGGTTTGGGGAAGGTATGGCCTTAAGCAAAGCTATGTTTTTCTCAGGTAACCACCAGAGGGAGCCTGGTGAATCTGTACAGGGAAAAAACAAAAAACTGAGGAGAAAAAAAGAAAAGAAAAGAAAAAAGAAAAGAAAAAAAGAAAAGAAAAGAAAAGAAAAGAAAAGGAAAGAAGAAAGAAGAAAAGAAAAGAAAAGAAAAGAAAAGAAAAGAAAAGAAAAGAAAAGAAAAGAAAAGAAAAAAAAAGAAAAGAAAAGAAAAGAAAAGAAAAGAAAAGAAAAGAAAAAGAAGAAAAGAAAAAGAAGATAAAAGAAAAAAAAACGAAAAAAAAGAGAAAATGAATCTTTCTTTTGAGACTGAATTTTATACGGGTAGATACTTATAAAACAAAGGGGAATGGCTTTAAACTGAAAGAGGGGAGATTTAGGTTAGATATTAGGAAGAAATTTTTTACTCAGAAGGTGATGAGGCACTAAAACAGGCTGCCCGGAGAAGCTGTGTTGCCCCATCCCTGGAGGTGCTCAAGGCCAGGTTGGATGGAGACCTGGGCAGCTGAGCTGGTGGGGCAGCCCTGCCCACAGCACGGGGTTGGGCTGAGTAGGCTTTGAAGTCCCTTCCGACACAAGCCGTCCTGTCACTCTATGATTCTATGAGTTTCCTGTACAAGAAGCTTAAGAATTTTCTGCACCAGCTGATCTTTCCACTGATTTTTGTAATGAAATCTGACCAGTGTCCTGAGTGACGTTCTGCAAGATGGCAATGAATATTAAATGATGTACCTTCTTTTATTTAAACCACAAACACAGATTTTTCTTTAATTGATGGTGCATTGTATAAACAGTAGCTTCCTTTTAAAAACCAATAACTCATAAGGGCTATCCTTAATTCAATATAGACAGCAAATTAAACTACTTCATTCTGAAAACTCACACGTATTTTCTTCGTTTGATTCTGGTAATACCCCTCTTATAGCAGAATGATAACTAGCGAAACTAAGGTAGCATAGCCATATTAATGACATTTTAACATACGGAGTTGAAAACATCCTAGATACAGTTTTCTGGTTTACCAAATGTTCAATGTCAAAATCAACTAGTGTACAGAATGGAATAGCAGCCAAAAGTTTTACTTTAATAATGTCCTTTTTAATAATTTCAGAAGTTATATAAATTGCAGAATAAAGAGTGCAGTTGGTAAATTTGCAGACAGCTTTGTTATCACTACATTGAAGAGTAGGCTTGAAATACAAAAAGATCTGAAATAATCTGAACACCAATATCACTTTGTGGTGGAATGGTATCTGAGCTGATGTAGGTGAGGAGTAACAGGTGAAAATATAGTGCTGTAGGAAAACAATCTAGGGGTCACTGTAGATAGTAAGACCATGAATAAACAACATGATATGATTATGAAAAAGCAAATACATACTGGAATAAATAAATAAATCTGTCTTCTGGAAATCTTGGCTAAAGTAAGTTACTTTGTGCTTTATGAACTGATGAAAATACAATGATAGGAAAGTTATTATTGAAAGCCTTCTAGCTTCTAAATGTCTACTTCAAATACACATATAAGACAAATGAGAATTCTTCCACCTTCTTACTCTATTGACACTAATTACAGAATTTATCTGCAGTACTGCGTCTAGGCCTGGGGTCCCCAGCACAGGAAGGATGTGGAGCTCTTGGAGCGGGTCCAGAGGAGGGCCACTAAGATGATCAGAGGGCTGGAGAACCTCTCCTATGAAGAAAGGTTGAGGGAACTGGGCTTGCTTAGTTTGAAGAAGAGAGGGCTTCAGGGAGACCTCATCGTGGCCTTCCAATATTTGAAGGGAGTATATAAACAGGAGGGGGAATGCCTGTTTATGCGGGTGGATAGTGATACGACAGGGGGGAATGGTTTTAAACTGAGACAGGGGAAGTTTAGGTTAGATATTAGGAGAAAGTTTTTCACAGAGTGTGGTGACACACTGGAACAGGTTGCCCAAGGAGTTGTGGATGCCCCATCCCTGAAGGCATTCAAGGCCAGGCTGGATGTGGCTCTGGGCAGCCTGGTCTGGTGACCCTGCACATAGCAGGGGGGTTGAAATTAGATGATCATTGTGGTCCTTTTCAACCCAAGGCATTCTATGATGCATTCTATGTTTCTATGAATTTGTATAAAAATGTTTGTTTCAATCACTTAGGATAGCTGTCAATGTAGTATTACATAATCTTTTAATTGCATGTTAGCTCATTGTATAAAACTAGTATTTAAGATAATTACTATGGGAATTTGAATATAATCCTACTTAACATCAGGTGAAGTACTACTTTAATTGCAGTTGTAGCTAAGCCAGTGTGAAAATATCCCAGAAAAATCTTCAATGATTTATGAGTGTATGTGTCAACATTTTGACTTCCACTCAATAGATGGACTTCATAAAATTCATAATGATTGCGTGGTACAAGGAATACGAGTGTGGTTTATCAGAACAATTCCTCTCAGAGTTAGAAATTGATTTTTATTCAATACCACATCTTCAGTTCCCAACACCAGATTGAATGTTTGTTTATACCTTGTCCACTGAGAAGCACAGTAAAGGTACAGTATTCCATTATGTGTGCAATAGTTTCCCTCCAGCAGTTTCTCTGAGTGGCAGTATGTATGGAATGAACAGTAAAGCACTGAACCAAGCCTTCAATACTCCAGAAAAGAAATAGAGCTTCTGTTTGTGAAACCTTATGTTCCTTATGTTATGGTACAGTCTCTCTGATTAACAAATTTTTCCACAATGTGACAAAATTTGTAAGAACAGAAGGGAACAAAAGTTTCTCTATGGTTAGAGTTCCTGCACTGTTGGTAAGAGGAAAATAGTAAGAATTCTCTTTGTTTGTCTCATACGTTGTATGGTGATATTTTTTTCTTTTTTTTTCTTTTTTTCTTTTGACTACTTAAAAAGGGCAGGATGGGTTTTTCAGCTTTGATGAGTTGTATTTGTAAGTCACAGAAGAAAACTGCTATGCCTGGGAAAAGGCTTAAGTCTGAAACTCTAAGTCTAACTTAAGTCTCAATTCTTTCCATGGCAGTTGGTTGGGGTTTTTTTTGTGCAATATTGAGAAACTGATCAGAATCTGTGTTTTTCTCCCTTGCCATTATTAAATTCCCAAGGAGTTCTTCAGATGCTCAGATACCCTGCTCACCTCAGAGACAGACAAATACCTTGTGTAGAAAACAGTAAATACATTTTTTTCTTCTAGACCCAATGGCAAATGAACTGTGTTTCAGTTCCCTGCTTGTACTGTTGTGTTATTGTTCCTCTCCAAACCAGCAAGTAAAAGAATAGTTCCCTCTTCATTTCCTACAAAGTGAAAAGGAGCTGATTAATAACATGAATAGTAACCCTGTTACTCCAATCTGAAATTGCATTAATATTCAAACATGCAGCTGCTTGATCTTTCTAAGTAATTCCCTCTTTTGATCAATTCTAAAAACTCTTCTGGGTTTTATTTGTTCTAAAAAGGTGATATTTTCCAATTGTTAAATTCCTACCATTTTGACAAGTGTCTGTGATCAAACAGCATCTAATTACTTCACACACTTAAAGGAAATGCAAATATTCAGTTGCATGCAAATGCATGCAGCAAATACCAGGACATGTGGAAAGTTACATAGCTTCTGTAGATAGGAACATCGTGGGATACCTCACTGATTTCAGTAGAACTGACAGGATAGCTAATTGTGTGCTTCAGTGTTAGCACCATCAAATCCTTGGAAGATATTTTGATATAGTATTCACAGGTATAAAGCTAAATAACCATGCAAAAAGGTTTTAAATTTCATTTGTCCTTATTTGTTCATCTGAGATACCATAAATAACATGGTACCACTATAAAAAAAAAAAAATAATAATAATAATAATAAATTCCCTTCAATCAGTACTCTTTTATCATTAACAACTGTCAAACCTCAGGAAGTGGAGCTCTTGCCCACTCAGGAAGATTTATAAAAGAGCACTTGTTGCCTTTCCTGATTGGAATAGCAAAAGCATTATGGCCCACATCACAGATGAAGATAAGGCTGAGTTCAGTTCTTACAGAAATGAGCATTAGTTGTTTGCACTGCATTTGACATCATAACCTGTCAGAAAAAAAAAAAAAAAAGTAGTAGTAAGAATAATAAAAAATAACAATATAGAAATATGACAAGAAGCAGGAGGGATCATAGGATATCTCATTGACTGCAATTGTGCACTCACTGTCTTTCAACACAGGGGAACTTCTGGGTCAGTTGAGATATTTACTGCAATACAAATTCCTTCAATCAAGCAGTCTGGTAACATAAATTAAAATCCTCCATCATGGACATGAAATGTCAGTAGAATGAATTTCATTTAAATTTAATCTACAGACCATAATTTATCTAGAATACACCAGTAAGGAAAGAAATTGCATCCCAAATCCAGTGTTATGGAAAACAAGCAGAATTACATTTAATGGAGCAACCTTCAATTTAGCAGTTGCCTTGAACACATTTTCTAAGATCTGCACAGGAGATATTACCTAAATAAATAAATCCTCAGTACAGCAAAAGAGAAAATTTATTTGATTCTGCAGTACTGAAGTCAAAGGGAGTATTTTCTATCAAGGTGCTTGGAAAGAGAATCAAATGTCAAACTGTTGCCATTTGGTTTATTACAGTTTCCATATTTTCTGCAAATAAAATCAAAATTATACTAGATAAGGATGATAGTTTGTAGGGCTGTTTAAGCTGATATATGTTTGTAGTGACTGATTCTAATATTGCCATCCTTTATGATTAAACTCAAGACACGCTGATTAAGAAAGACCTGCTGTAATGAGATGTAATTTCCTCAGAAATCACTAATTTTAGGGTAATATTCCTGAAAATATCTGTTGCTGTATGGCTTTGTTTCACTTGTATAAATAACAAGCAAGTAATAATAAGCAATGTCCCCTTGCCACCGAGAAGGCTGACAGAATTCTTGGCCACATTAGGTAAAGTATCTCCAGCAGGCCAGAAGAGGTGATCCTCTCTGCTCAAAATTACTGAGGTTGCAGCTGGAGCACTGTATCCAGTTCTGCTGATCCCAGTGCAAGAGAGACGTGGACGTACTGGAAAGAGTCCAGTGAAGTGCTACCGAGACAATCAGCAAATTGGAGCACATCTCCTGTGGGGAAAGTCAGAGAGTTGGGACTGCTCAGCTTGGAGAAAAAGAGGCTTAGGGGATCTCATCAAAGTCTACAAATACCTGAAGAGAGAGTGCAGAGAAGATGAAATCAGTCTTTCTTAAGTGGTGCCCAGTACCAGAGGCAATGAGCATAAACTGGAAGAGGTTCTGCCTAGATGCCAGGCAGCAGTTCTGTGCTGTGTGGATGACCAAGCATTGGTACAGGGTGCCCGGGGGCTGTGGAGTCTCCTCCTCAGAGATCTCCAGACTGCACCTGGCCATGAGCCTGGGCAACCTGCTCTGGGTGGCCCTGCTGGTGCTGGTGTATAGGGCTGCTGAATCACAGCCTGAACCTCTGATTGATCACCTGAGCAAGCAATGAGTCAGCCATGGGAGCACAGGTGAAGGCAATTCACCTGTGCTGCAGGAAGGGGTGGAGCCTGGCTGCACATCTCCTAGACCCATTTAAGAGCTGACTGCAAGTGGGGAAGGATCTCTTCTGGAGATCTGCTCTACTGGAGTTCCCTTTGTGAACCTGGGTTATGGGTGAGTCTACCTATTATTTCTGTTCCCTGCTTTGGTGTAATAATATCATAGCCAAGCTCTCTGTTATACTATAACATTGGTATATTCATTAATTTTACATGCTAGGTTGGGACCTGATGAGCCAAGAGGGCCCTGCCCACTTCAGCCATACTGTGTCTGTGATTTTATATCACAGAATCATAGAATGGCCTGGGTTGGATGGGACGTCAAGGATCACCAAGCTCCAATTCCTCCTGCCACAGGCAGGGCTGTGAACCTCCATATTTAACACTAGACCAGGCTGCCCAGGGCCTCATCCAGTCTGGCCTTGAACACTTCTATGGATGGGGCATCCATATCCACTTTGGGCAGCCTGCTCCAGCACCTCATCACTCTCTTGGTAAAGAATTTCCACCTGATATTCAACCTAAGGTTGAGTGCAAAAAATATTTGAAGCATAAAATATCATTGCTTGATTAAGTCCTGTTTGTCAGTATAGAGAAGGTCTGACATTCTTCGCATAAATGCAATGGCAATCACTGAATGGTTTCTCCTATAATTAAATGTATTTTTGAAGCTCTAGCCATTGCCTTCTTTCCACGCTGGCCGTAGTGTTGAGCTCTATTTTGCTTTGAGATATCTTATTTGTTAAGTTTCCCCCTCATACACCAAAAGAAAAAATAATTTCAGTGTACTAGACACTGAACTCATTAGCTTGAGCAGAATTATCAATACAGATCAAATACAGATCAGTACAGATCATACTCTCAAAATATCTGCACAGCAAGGTCCATATTTATTTTAAAGTCTAGTACATGACCTATGTAGCCTAGTGAACAACAACTAGGAACTAAGCAGTTGGAAGGGCACATCCAGTGATTTTCATTGAAATAGGAAGCTTGTTAAAGAATTGTGCCCAAAGAAAAATTGCTGTGGCAGATCAATGTCATATATCCAAATACACTCAGGTAAGGTTACTCGCCTTAAATCTACAATCCCAAACCTGCCACAGATATAAGCCTGCATAAATTAGGCACTGGAGATTTACTCTCAGTAATTCTTGCCCAAGTTCTTACCAAGGGCAGTAGTGAAGGATATAGAAATCAAATAATTTAAAGCTTTCTGCAAGAAAACCCAGGGGTTCACTTAGAGCATGGCTACATTATAGATTTAATTTAAGGTTGCTGATCTGTTGATTGGTAGATGACTTGCTGGGTTTGACAGACAGGTTCCCCTTGTGCCATGCTATGTTGCATCGCAACACAGCTACCGTCCAGCTCTTGCCCGAAGGTGGGATAAAAATCATAGAGCAATAGTTAGTCTGATGCACAGGTGAAGCGATTTGTTTAGTGTGAGCCTTAGTTTGTTGCCTTAGGTTAAACAGATTTTATATCAGATGGAATGCTTACAGCAGTTTTTGTTTCTGAGAACAAGTATGAAGTCATTAGCCTATGTGTCCTTCCTGAATGGGTCTGCTTGAGATTATGTGTGTGACAGTCAGGATCTGCCCCTGTATCTCATTTACTGACAGTAATGAAGAATAGTAAAACAAAATTTGAAAAACAAAAAAGCATTTGCACCAATAGTTTGTAACTTGCATTTTATTCAGCTGCTGACGCTATCGTTTGGCATGTGAAAAATAATTAGTTATCTTCTCTCATTCTTGTCTTCCAGAACAAAAGCATTTTCATAAGGCTAATCTTAGAGATTTAGTGTTGTTTAGTAGAAAATTCTTAAGAAAAACAGATTTGAGCAATGCTTGCCTGAGTAAGCCTATTAATCATCCCTGCTGAAAGATTCCCTGCTTAAGATTCTGTATTAAAGAAAGATATCTCAGTGGGAAATAATGAAGTTGAGCTTCTTGCATTGCTAGAATCACTTAATGAGTTATTAAAAGTCAGGGCTGTTCATATCAAACTTTATTAATTGCATAAAATAGGAATGTAGCAATAAGCCCAGATACTACTTACTGTAAACTCATAATAACTTACAATAAGCTTTGTTCTTGATAGAAAATTAATAATTAGCAGCAGCTATGAGTCTTTCTTTTTAAAATGCCGAATAGTTTCCTTCTTCAGATGCATAATACAACTGCTGTAAAAATGCCGAGAAACAAAGAAATGAAAGTGATTCAAATTAATTTATTTGCCAGTTATCTAAAGTAATTCAAGTCTGGAAAATACCTCCAGGTCAAATGCATTGCAGGCAACTGCAGGAAACGTATGTTCCTCTTTCAGTATCAAGGAGCAGCAGCAATTTCATCATTATTATTGAAGTATGGCTTCTTCAAAAATATTCATTTTACTCATTTCCTTTCCCCAAAGCCCTAGCTCTTAGCAAATGTTGCTTGAAAGCAACAGCAACAACAAAGGCTGTTAGAGAACACTTAAAGAATCTAAATATGATGCACAAATTCTGTTCTTTGGTTCCCTACCTAAACTTTGAAACGTCAGGTTTTATGTAGTTAATCTTCTTATTAGCATCTTGGGAATGGAGAGCTCTGTGTGTGAGTAAGGGCAGACAAGTGCTTATGCCTATCACTAGATGAGTTTAGGCGGTCACTCTACTGAATACCGGGGGAAAGTAGACTACAGAAAATGGTAGTATGTACCATATTGAGAACTTAAAACATAGTTAAAATAAATTAAACATCATCTATGAGAAAGATGATATGCAAGTTGTAATGACAGTGTGTTACATCAGGAGATTCCAGTCTACATGTCTCGTCTCATGCAATGTGATGTCTGAAAATTTACAGAGCCATTTTTGATATGAGCCATTTTAATGATTTGCCAACTGAATTTATTTCTGGAGGGTAACTACCGAATAGCAAAACGAAATAATGATTCACTGTTATAACTAGAAGAACTGTTATATGCTGCCAATATTTACGCTATATTTGTCTTTTCAGATTTTCATTCAGTTGTACTAAAACTATACTAAAACATTTGAAAGATATTTTACAAAATTTCTATTAAAGTTGTTGGAGCACTTCAAAACCAGGTAAAACTTCCTCCCAGAAAATTTGTACTTAGCCTTTTTTTTTTTAATTTTATTTTATGTACCCTTTTGTTTCTATGCTATCCCAAGAAATCTGACATTTTAACTGATAAAAAAAACTCTTGGTTTATATAAAATACTTTCATTTTCATTCTGCCCAAGAATTATTTTGTTTTCTAATGGATACTAGATTACATTCAGCTATAATCTCCTAGGTTTCAAGTGCATACATTGATGTTCTCTTTACCCACTTTGGCTACACTGGGCCATATCCCTCAAAAGAGCTACTTGTGACCTGGATTGCCCTTCTCAGAGCAACTCTTTGCAAAGATAGTTCAGGAATGGGGGAAAGTTCATTCTGGGTGATATGCAATTGTGCAGGATTCAGGAATCTTTCCGGTAAAAAAAGACAGTTCTGTCTTCAGATTCTGCACAGTTCTGTTAGCAATGCTATACTATGCTGAGCCCACAGAAGAGTCAATATTTCATCATCTGCCAAAAAATTTGTGCTTATTGAAATCCATGTGACAATCAGCAGCAGTGTAATTTTGCTTTCTGCTTCAGTGATAAGTTACAAACTTCTTGCTCCAAAACATATTACAAAAGCTGTTAGTCAATTACTTTTGGTTTAAACACACAAAACAAGCTTCTCAAACTCCATGTTAACTGGTTTTTGTTGCTGGTTTTTTTTTTCCCCCCATAGATGTCAATATGTTAGCAGCAGTCTTAATGTATATTCTGTAAAGGCACTGGCTTGTGTGTGGCACAGCTGAAGTGGCAAAAATGTCTCTGTACTACTGATGTGAAAGTGCAGAAGAAACAACCCTTACTCTTAGCATTGAAAACTGATGATGTCAGCTGGATTCTTGTCAGAAATAAGCGAATAAAACCATTTGTTTCTGACAGTGTGCCTATGAGGAAGCTTTTAAAGTTAGAAAGTGAAGGCAGGTCTCACATGGAGGGCTCCATCGATGCAAGAAAAATTTCTTTTCATAAAGAGCGGTGCTGCAGTGGCACAGGCTGCCCAGGGAGGTGGTGGGGTCACCGTCCATGGAGGTGTTCAGGAGCCGTGTGGATGTGGCACTGAGCAATGTGGCCAATGGACATGGGGGGTGCGCTGATGGTTGACCTATATGATCTTTGTGATCTTTTCCAACCTTAATGATTCTATGATTCTAAGGCCTTTGTCTGTTTTCTGTGTGTTTGATCTTGGGACGAATGTTCTGCTGGTGATAAAATGACTACCCACAAAAGTGAGTATGAATCTTGTTCCAAAGTTTCAAAAATGTTGAAAATTTAAGACCAAGCTTTATGATTAAATTTCATTTTTAACTCTGAATTGTTCTGATAAATTCAATAAATCTAATAAATGTTTTTCTATAGGAAAAAATATAAGTTTACCTAACTTGTCTTCCCCATTTTGCTTTTTTTCTTTTGGACTTGCATCTGACTCTAATTGTAAACTGTGCAGGATAGCCACCCAAAGCCAAACATATCTCAGATTGCATCAAGAGAAATATGATGAGCAGGTTGAGAGAGGTGATTCTACCCCTCTACTCTGCTCCTGTGAAACGCCGCCTGGAGTACTGCATTCAGTTCTGGAGCCCCCAACACAAGAATGACATGGAGTTGTTAGAGCAGGTCCATAGGAGAGCCATGATCAGAGGGCTGGAGCACCTCCCCTGTGAGGACAGGCAAAGAGAGCTGGAGAACTTCAGCCTGGAGAAGAGAAGGCTCCCAAGAGACCTTATAACAGCCTTCCAGTAACTGAAGGGGGCCTACAGGAAAGCTTGGGAGGGACTTTTTGTAAGGGCATGTAGCAACAAGACAAGGGGAAATAGCTTTAAACTGGAAGAGGGTAGACTTAGACTAGATATCAGGAGGAAATACTTCACTCTGAGGATGGTAAGACACTGGAACAGGTTGCCCAGTGAGGTTGTGGATGCCCCCTCCCTGGAAGCACTGAAAGCCAGGCTAAATGGGGCTTTGAGCAACCTGGTCTAGAGAGAGGTGTCCCTGCCTATAGCAGGAGGGTTGGAACTAGATGATCTTAAATGTTCCTTCCAACCCAAAGCCTTCTAAGATTCTATTATTCTATCTGCAATAGCATAAAGACATGACAAAGAAACCAGTAGTCAATATAACAGACCTGATCTCCTTCTGTGGTTGAGTGGCATGCCTGGTGGATGAGGGAAAGGCTGTTGACATAGTTTTTAGCGAAGTGTTCAACACTGTCTCCTGCAGTATTCTCCTGGAGAAGCTGACAGCCTGTGGCTTGGACAGATACACTCTTTGCTGGGTTAAGAACTGGCTGGAGGACTAGGTCCAGAGTATAGTGGTGAAAGGAGTTAAATCCAGCTGGTGATCAGTCACAAGTGATGTTCCCCAGGGGTTGGTATTGGACCCTGTCCTGTTTGGTATCTTCACTGATGACCTGAATGAGAACACTGAGTGCACCCTCAGTAAGTTGGCAGTTGACACCAACCTGGCAGAAAGTGTTGATCTACTTGGGGGTAGCAAGGCCCTACCAGGGAAATCTGGACAGGCTGGATTGCTGGGCTGAGGCCAATGGGATGAAATTCAATGAGACCAAGTTCCAGCTCCTGCACTTTGGCTGCAACAACCCCAGGCAATGCTACAGATTTGGGGCAGAGTGGTTAGAAGACTGTGTAAAGGAAATAAACCTGGGAGTATTGATTGATGCTTGGCTGTACACGAGAGCCAGCAGCAAGCCCAGGTGGCCAGGAAGGACAATGGCATCCTGTCTTGTATCAGAAATTGTGTTGCCAGCAGGAGCAGGGGGGTGATCATTCCTGTGTACTCAGCCCTGGTGAGGCTACATTTGAAGGGAAGTCATGGTGAGGTGCTGGGTCAGCCTCTTCTCCCATGTAATTAGCAATAGGACTAGAGGCAATGGTCTTGACTTGTGCCAAGGGAGATTCAGGTTGAACATAAGGAAATACTACTTCTACAAGAGTAATCAGGTACTGGAATGGGCTAACCAGGGAGGTGGTGGAGTCACTGACCCTGGAGGTGTTCAAAAAAGGTTTAGATGTTGTTCTGAGGGACATGGTTTAGTGGTAACTATTGGTAATAGGTGGGTGGTTGGACTGGGTGATCTTGCAGGTCTTCCGAACTTGGTGATTCTATGATTCTATAGTTCTTTGGTTCTATAACTTCTGGTTGGTAACTTCTGGTTGGTACTTCCTTGGAAAGAGAAACTTTGGATAGTCTTCATTTTATTGTCAGAAGTACAAACTTGCATTTGTAGTGCAGACATAACCTCATAACTTCAAGTGCTGTTTTAACTTGGGTTACTTTATATATCTCCTTTTTTAACAGTTTTAGCAATTTTATTCTCTGCATAGCTTAGCTATACAATGTGTATCTGTTGAATATGATGCATAATTGTACTTTTTTGAGGTTAAAAATAAAAAGGATAAACTATAAAACACAGGAAAGCAAGATTTATAATTTATTGAAGCTACTTATTTTTTAAAGAGAAGTTCTCCTGAGATTTCCTCAAGTAGAAAGTAAAATTAAAAGACTGCTTCCATCTGTCCCAGCCTTCACCTTGCAGAATTGAAAGCTGTTGAAAAGTCTGCACGTCTCCCTTCTTTACAATTGTTGGCAGTAGAATGAAAACACTTAATTAAGCATTATTAAGCATTTTGAATTTTATTTCAACAGAACATTTTAGTGTGTGTAAACATTGCCCTGTGTATGCCTGACACCATATTTAGTGTGGTAAGAGCTGGCCCTGAGTGATTGCTACCTGAGGGCTGAGAGGGTTCAGTAGCAATCTGCAGAAGTCACTGACCTTCCTGCTACCTTCCAGCAGCTTTCAGTGATCTTTCACCTACCTGAGAGCAAAGTTGGACCAAAGTTGGTATTTTGACAACATTCTTCCTCACCACATGGCTTTCTCTTTCCATAACTAAACTGCCTTTGCAGTTTTTTGGGGTTTTTTGGGAGTTTGTTTTTTTTTTGATAGTATTTTTAATGAATATGAAGAGCGCCTGTGGCAGTTATGGCTGTGAAATACCAATTTCATCTTGTTCTCATCTTTACAATTATTTTACTCACTTTGTCTTTTATATTGACTTACAATAATTGCATTATTAATATGCTTATGCTGATCTCTTGTACTGCTTAGTAGGCAACCTTCTTTTCTCAAACAAGGTTGATCTTAAAATCAACAAATTCCCCTCAGACTGAGAAAGAGGAATTATTTATTTGAAATTCAAGTACAACATGCATTCTAACCCAGCTAGTCTTTTATGGCAGCTTCATAAAAGTGAGCTACTAGGGAGTCAATTCCTTAGAGAAGCTACAGGAGCAGGAAGTGTTCTCAGCTTTCTCCCCAGACAGCATGTGCTCAAGGCAATTTGTTTGTTCTACCGAAAGATTTGCCTTTGTTATTTAAACTCAACTAATAACTTATGCAAAGGTTGTGGGTTGTTTTGTTGTTGTTGTTTTACTATTTTTGAGGTGGGTTGTGGAGGGAGAGCTTATAGAATCACAGTCATAGAATAGGGTTGGAAAAGACCACTAAGGGCTTTGAGTGCAACTGTCAACCCAACCTCACCATGCCCACTAGTCATGTCCCTTCGTGTCACATCCATATAGTTCTTGAACATCTCCTGGGATGGTGATTCTACCACCTCCCTGGGGAAGTAGACTTATAGGGTCCAGTTACAGTATTGAGTCTGCTGTATAGATCACTGTGAGCCCTCACCCTAACCTCCACTCTCAAATTTCCAGTGGAAAAGACAGTGTGGCAGAAGGACTGCCACTTTAATTACCTGTTAAGCTATTGCTATTAAAGATGTGCTCATTATACTAAATGTTTTCTAATTTGGGTGATAAAAGGTATCATAAATGACCATTTTTGCCCATATTTTTCAAGTTTTGACACTTCATACAATTAGTCCTTTTATGGAATTTCTTTGTGGATCTCTTATATATTTATTTTGTCTAGGATGTGAGTTAAAAAAATATATAGCTGATGTCTTTTCTTATCACAGTTTTTGAGAATTCTTCTGATAAAGAGACATGATAAGGGCATTTTTTTAATTTACCTCATTGAATGTCCTTGACCATATTAAAAAACATGTGCAATACTTTTGAAGGAGTTTTGTATAAGTTATTCATAGGAGATAAGATCACAGTCTTTATAGTTACCTGAACAAAAAAAGTATTGCTAGTGAATTTCTTCTTTATTAATTATCCATGCACTCTAAAACTCCACGGCGTTAGGGAGAGCTTTTGTATGATTCAGTTTAGAAAAGGCTCTGGAACAACTCTCATCCTCTATTCTAACTGAAAAACGTGTTTCATAAAATATACTGACTCAATTTATTCTGAGAAGTATCTGGCCTAATATCCTAACAGCTCCCAGTGAACTTCTATTGTTATACACAGGAGCGGAACAAAGATATTTTTCTGTGTTTGACAATGCAGTATTTAGTCTCTCTGGGTATTGGGACAGTAAAAAAAAAAGAGCCTATTTTTGAAGTTAACATAAATTCTTTCCCATAAAATTGGATTTGGGACCTTTTGTTAACTGATAATGCAAACATTCATCATACTTGGAGAGAAGTTATCTCGCGGATAACTAGTGATGGGACAAGAGCTAATAGCTGTAAGCTGCACCAGGGGAGGTTCTGATTGGATATTAGGAAAAAGTTTTCAGAAAGAGCGGTGAGGCAGTGTTTCAGGCTGCCCGGGGAGATGGTGGAGTCAACACCCTTGGAGGTATACAAGGAATGAGTGGACCTGACACTGAGGGCCATAGTTTAGTGGTATGGGTATGGGTCAATGGTTGGACTAAATGGTCTTAGTGGCCCTTTCCAACCTTAATGATTCTGTGATTCTAAGTGCAAAGGAGAAATATGCTAAAAAGTAGAATAAAAATGGTGTCTCTTCCTAGGCAGACATAGCCTAGCTTTTAGAGAGAGAGGTGAAGCTATTATTGATTTTCCTAGTGAATATTTCTAAAAGCTGCTTTGGGAACAGCAGCGGTATTCCTAGCAGGGAGTAGAGAAATGGGAAAATCCTATCAGAGGCGGTAGTGATGCTCTCTTTCAAAGGATGAGAATTGAATGTCCTAACTGAAAATAGCACTGTCTTCCCTGACTTTGAAGCAGCTTGTTTTCATTGGCTCAGGGAAGTAGTTCATTACCGATAGTCTTTATTTGGCAGAACTATTCCAAAGGAGTTTAGTTCTAACAACTGCAAATGTCAGGTTTAGAAACTCGTACAATAGTCCTGCTTTTGAACTATTCATGCTTTAAGCCTTTGAAACAAATGAGAAGGTAGGCAGTTATGCATGCATTGTATGATTTCCCATACTGACAAATAATTTATCAGCATTGTAAAACCTAAATTTTTCAAATTTTATGAACATTTATCATGAAATATCCCCAAACCACCTCCATTTCTATTTACTCTTCAGCCATTAATTTTGGATGTATTTCTCTGCAATTTGATCCATTTGGGATTAACAGTAGTTTACATCCCAAAATGCCCAGTGTCATATCCCTGCTTTATTTTCTCTTGAAATAGATCTGTCTCAAGTGTCTTGCTGCAGGTCAATAGGAACAGTTATGAGCCTGACTGATGGATAAATAGGTTCCTTGTATATCTGAAGATACTGTCTGAGACTCCAAAAGACTTTGTAATGCAAGTGCCATGCTGTACTTCCTCCTGCTGTTTCTTCTATGTCACTTTGAATCTCAACTCATATTTAATCTATGTGAGATTCTTCAAACATTCTTCAGTTACATCTCAAGATAGCTGTTTCTTTCTGGATAAGTATTTGGGTTGTGTTCAGCTGTAAACACTTTGCTGTATCATTGTCAAAGATGGATGAGATCTCTCCTGCTTGCTTTCTTCTACCAACAGCCATATTCCAGGGGTTGCTGAAATATAAATGAAGATAAGAAGATAATGATACAGAAAAGTTGCAAGTTTATGGAGGAGTTTGTGATATCACAGACAAAATCAAGCTGTGCATCTCAGCAAATCATTGCATTCAAGTTGCTTGGAAGAAAACTTTTAAAGATTTGAGGTACAAACTGTGAAAATTCACTCTACAAATCAATTCTATAAAATTTAGTAAAGTGTTGTATGTTTTCCAGTCAATTTTGTTTATATTTCTGTAAAATGAAAATAAAATGTGTAAAGACAATGCTATATTCTTTGATTTGAAACTACGTGAGTATGAGTGTTGGGTGGACTGTGCTATACTGTGCAACTTGGAA
Organism: Meleagris gallopavo; assembly: GCF_905368555.1. NCBI lineage: Eukaryota > Metazoa > Chordata > Aves > Galliformes > Phasianidae > Meleagris > Meleagris gallopavo. The sequence goes on from NC_139406.1 coordinate 36,363,449, forward strand.
ATGCTGATGGAAAAGTAGATCATGAAACCTCCTGCACAACCAGTCATGAGAGATGACAGAACCTTTGGCACAACCCATGCTTTCACTCTTTGCTGATGGCTGCCTTTGCAAATGTGTGAGTATCACAGCCAGCACTCTACCTGTTGTCCTTAATGACAGAAGGTAGGGGCAAATGAATCGTACTTTCAGAGACACAAGAAACAGTGGAAGAATTGCTCAAGGTCTCTCATTCTTGTACCGAAACTTATCCTTAGACTCATTGCTACTTAATGCCAGTTTACCTGATTCTGAATACTTTTTTTCCCTTATCCATATTCTCCATCTGAAATCCAAGACTGTGAAGTAATCCCTAAATCATATCCCTGATACATTTTTCATCATTTCTCTTGGTGTGTTCCACCTACTGCACATCACATCAGCAAGAAAAAATCCCCCAGCATGTTTAACAGAGTTAACACAGCAGATATTTCTCTGAGAGCATTGGCTGCTGCTTGCCTTTGATGGCTGTAATTTTTAATAACAAGATTATTTGAGAAAACTTCACAATATGCAATTAAAATTTTCAGTTGATTGCAGCAATACGTGAGTTGAGAAGTGCTTACGATGCAAAGCATGCAGTGATAATAATGTCTTCTACAAATACTCACTGAAATGAATTAACTTTAGTAGAGGAAACGGCTTTATAAGGAAAAGCACTGTTCTCTTTCAAAATTGGAATAGTCTCATATAATTTACAACCCTTATTATAATCTCATAACTTGGAATGTGTACAATGACTTGATTTGTCACCACAGACTTTTACATCTTTGTCTCGTTTTTCCTTAGTTCATTGAATATAACATTTTGAAAACAGCCAGAGGGTTTGTTCAAAGCCTGATGTATGCACTCGTTCAAAGTGCCTATAACAAAAGCATTATCCATGGTGTCCCTATAGGTATTACTGCAAAATAAATAGCTTCAGAGATAAGGACGTCCAAGAATATATATTAGGGGTCATTTAAAGAAAATGTCATGAAAAGTAAGAAAATAAAATGGAAACCATTCTTCTCACTGACAGCTTTTAAAAAAATGTTCTAATAGAACTGTTTTCACACAAACAGACTACAAATGTCTTTCGTGTTCACAAATAGAAGTGGACTGTATCTTTTCTTTAAGAACAGTAATTTTTTCTTTAAGAAGAGTAACTAATAGTAAAAATGTACTCTTACAATTAAAGCATCAGATGGTGCAGCGGCCACAGAATCATAAGCCAGTCACGTGCTATGTATCAGCTGGGGACTTCAAAACTCCTGAGCAATTTGTACCTAATTTCTTCTACTTTTTCAGGATTGCTTGTATTTGTTGAATAAAATAATTTTAAAAACCTGCATTTTTCTTACTTTCTTTTCCTTTCAAATAAGGATAATATTGTTAAAAGAATACTGTGTAGTTTAGTTGGCCTTCATATAAAGCCTTCAAATATAGACAGTCATTAACATATTTTTTCTTCCTTTTTTTTAATTTTTTTGTTTGTTTGTTTATTTTCTCAAAGGATTAATGGAATTAAAATTAGTCAAAACAGAACTTTCATTTAATGAAAATTTTCACGGTCTTAATTCCTCTGTAGATAGAAACAAAGCCAAAACTATTTTTCTTGCAGAAAGCATGACATAACTTTCGCCTCCATAGTTTAGTTAAAATTAATGAATTAAATTTTAAAAATTAACATTACACTTATGATGGACTGCTTTTATTAAAATATTTTGTATTGTACCATATTACTAACTGCTTCTCCAAACACCTTCATAAAAATTATATCATGTTGTGTGGTTCTACGATGTCGTGCGTTAATGTAAAAATGAAACAAAATCTGTTTTGATATAATTTCTCAAGTTTTCCAAAACAAATACACTTTCATTCAATGAAGTTCCATTTGCCATTTTTTTGTCGTTATTTGTGGGAGTTTTTGCCCATACTGCTTTTTTTTCACTTTTTGTGAAAAAAGACCTAAATTAAATGCAACCAAAAATGTCTTTAAGGTGACCAGTGTGATCATTGTGTATAATCTTCAGTGGAGATTGAAGGTCTGCCCACTGCTCACACAACTGCTGCTTGGGTGAGTGGGTGGTGTAGCTCCTCAGATACAGAGCACAGCAGGGCCCTAGAAGTCTTATTGACGCAGACACTTACCCCTCTTACTAGCCAAGTGTACAGTAAGTGCTATCATTTATAATGGCAAACTCTTTATTTTTTTTCCTCTTAAGCACCTTTTTCTAAAGAGTATTTCTATTTGTCTTTTATTTGTCTGGGACCATGATACAAAGATAACCAAAGGTTGCTATTGGAGTTTAACCATTTCAAAGCACAGATGCCAAGCCTTTTCCATCACACTGAGCTTCGTTTGAAGGAAACCAAGTGTATTCACACTTTCCATAAGCACAAAAGCTAACATCTATTTTCAGAGTACATCATTATAGTGAACAACATGTTCTCTGTTTAATGTGCCTGTACTGCCTGGAACAGAAGATAAAACACAAAGTATTTCTTTGGAGGGGAAACTCTATTAAAAGTATCGTGAAGATAGCCCACATAATTTTATTCAGGTTCTCACGTATGTCATGTTTTCAAAAATCATTTAAGGTATAAGAGCATTATTTTAGCTTTGTTTAAAATAATTTATACCACTAGAGAGCAAGGCTTTTATCTGGCTCCACATGTTATAGAAGGAAGGTTGCTCAAGCCCAGGACTGTGTCACATGATGAAGGAAACTTCAAACAGGCAGGGAAAACACTGATAGTCTAAGACAAGACACATGCTCATAGGATTACTCTTCCAGAGTTGGTAATGTCTACCAGAGATAAAGACTCATGGCCCCTGATCATCACAGAGGAGTTGGACTAGATGACCTTTAATGATCTCTTCCAACTCAAATGATTCCATGATTCTATGGTAATTATTATCTCTCCACAGCTCCCTGATCGGGGAAGCAGAAGGAGATGCCAGGCTCTTCTCCCAGGTCACCAATGGCAGGATGCATAAAGCTACACAGTGGAAGGTTCAGACTAGGTATGAGGTAAAATTTATTCTCTTTCATTGGAGTAGTTGATATGAATATCTTTTTCAGCCTCCCTGAAGAAGTGTTGCAATTTTCTTTCTATATCAATTACCCTTAGGAAGGTAAAAACACAAGTAAAGGTTGATGCCTGCATCTAGTTCCCTCCTGTGTCATGCTTTGTAATTACATACAGATATCCTTCCATCCTTCATCACCATTATTCACAGTGCACAAGAGCAAAAGGCAGGAAGCTTTCTATTGGCTATGATACAATGAAGATATAAAACCAAATGTTAGGGAGACAATTCAATTTCCACATCACAGCAGTGCAGATCAGCCTAGTTGTCTAGCAACTATAAGGAACACTGAGAAGAGCAGAATGATAGAATCATACAATCATAAAATCATAGAATGGTCTGGGTTGAAAAGAACCACAATGATCATCTAGTTTCAACCCCCCTGCTATGTGCAGGGTCACCAACCACCAGACCAGGCTGCCCAGAGCCACATCCAGCCTTGCCTTGAATGCCTCCAGGGATGCGGCATCCACAACTTCCTTGGGCAACCTGTTCCAGTGTGTCACCACCCTCTGAGTGGAAAACTTCCTCCTAATATCTAACCTAAACTTCCCCTGTCTCAGTTTAAAACCATTCCCCCTTCTCCTACCACTATCCACCCTCATAAACAGCTGTTCTTCCTCCTGTTTATACACTCCCTTCAAATACTGGAAAGCCACGATGAGGTCTCCCTGGAGCCTTCTCTTCTCCAAGCTAAACAAGCCCACTTCCCTCAACCTTTCCTCATAAGAGAGGTTCTCCAGCCCTCTGATCATCTCAGTGGCCCTCCTCTGGACCCGCTCCAAGAGCTCCACGTCCTTCCTGTACAGGGGACCCCAGGCCTGGACGCAGTACTGCAGATGGGGCCTCACAAGAGCCAAGTAGAGGGGGACAATCACCTCCCTCTCCCTGTTGGCCACCCCTTTTTTAATGCAGCCCAGAACACAGTTGGCCTTCTGGGCTGCAAGCGCACACTGCTGGTTCATGTCCAGCTTTTCATCTACCAAAATCCTAGAAAAGGTGATAGGTCCAGCATTCCTACATGTATGTTTCCAGTGGACTGTGGTCATTACTCTTAGAAGAATAATGTTTGATTTTAACTAGCTTATTGGTGTCCTTCAGTCAGTGGGAGACTGCAATTCAGCAAGCTGACTTCTCAATAGCCAACTGCAGAATGAAAGAGAAAGAAGGATAGAATGAAAGAAAAAGAAGGATAGAATGAAAGATCCCAACATGCAGTGAATATAAGATATCCACCATTTTTTATCTTTTCTGAAGATTAAAAAATGTGCCCAGAGGCCAGGACTTACCTGATCTCCTGTTGACTTTCTACAGATGGGCAATTAACACTTTTGGTCCTACTCTCTCCCTCAACTGTCTGTCTCTTAGCTGTTAGGACATACAAAGAGAGAAAATGTTACATATACATAATGTGCTTATGTGCTGACCTAATATTAGCACCTTTTACCAAAATTATCAGGCATCATAAGAGGCTAGTTTTTTACAAATAATATGTGATTTTGCTAATAAGCAGTTATTAAAGCTAAACTTCTCCATTCGAGTCTCTGTCTCAAGCTCAGAAATTTGGAGGAGAGAAATCTCAGCCCAGATGGTTCAGCTACTTCTGAGAACAAGAAAATGCATACCGCCTATCCAAATTAAAAATAAATCTGATCACCCTTTCAGAATGGTGTCATATTTATATCTGTTCAGGAGATGCAAGGAAGAACTTTGGCTTCTACAAAGCTTTCTGAACCTTACTGACTTTTTATGGGAACCAGTATAAGCAAAGGATAGGAGAGTCTTAAACTAAACATAAAAAAAAAAAAATCACATTTTCTCACGAGAGAGTTTACCTGGGTCCATTCTGCGTGTACATTTGGTGCATGGCATGAAGGGCCTTTTGTGGCTGTGGAATTCACTTGTTTCAGCTGCTTGCAAAATAAAAAAGTAATAAAATGTGGATCAGTCTACTTTCCCTGGGTTGATGGGGAAAACTTCTTGGTCTCTTGGTTTACATTCCTACTATGCAATATTATTTTGTACTCTAAAACTCAGCATCCTTTCCTTTACAATAAGCTAGTAACTTGATGTTAGTATGAGATTCTTCCTGTGTACAGAAAGGAAGGCAACAGAACATCTCTTCGCTAACACTGGCCCTAACAAAGTATGAATGAGTCCAAAGGGTTCAAAAAGCATTCTGTTAACAAAGAGGAGTTAGTAAATGAAGCAATTAATGAAGTTTTAAAGGTCTCATATGCTTAATTATCTGAAACTGTATCTTTTTCATGGACTGATACTGGAAGAATTTAAAGGGATGCATGCTGAACACTTTCAGCAAATTAAAGGAAAACTGAATTTGAATAAAACTGCTGCATGATGAAAGCCAGTTTTAGTTCAAAGTAGTTCAAATATTCTGAAGCTTGGTAGCACAGCAGCAGCCACCATCCTGTATAGTATAAAGAAATGCTCATTCTGGTACTTTAGTGATAGGACAAGAGGAAATAGCCCTAAGCTGGGCTACGGGAGGTTCTGGTTGGATAACAGGAACAATTTCTTCTCAGAAAGAGTGATGAGGCAGTGGCACAGGCTGCCCAGGGTGGTGGTGTCACCGCCCCTGGAGGTGTTGAAGCATTGTTTGGATGTGGCTCTGAGGGATGTGGTCAGTGGGCATGGTGGGGTGGGCTGGTGGTTGGATTAGATGATGTTAAAGGTCTTTTCCAACCTGAATGCTTATGTGATTTCAACCCTTATAAAACATGGGAACTGCTCATGCAGCATTCCCTTGTGTCTAAAATCAATGCTTTCAAGCCACTGTTTTTCAAAGTTCCAGGGAAAAGAGCTTTTTCCTCAGCTAAAAGCAAAGAGAATTTCAGAACACTGAGGTTTGTGTCTTACATCTTGCAAATTGAGCTTTTTCTACACACAGTGAGTAACAAATATGGGAAGCAAAGCTGTATCCTCATTCCTTTGATTATCTCTTTAAACCAATGGATCTGTGAGGATATGCTTTTCCAGTTAGAAGTAGCTGCTAAAGTTTCAGAACATAAGATAAAATTATGAGATAGATAAATACATTTTTAAGAAACAGTGAAAATGTCATCCAATTTGGGATATTCCATAATTCTATATGTTCAATTTCTGCCAATTTAAATGAAGTTCATCTATCTTCTATGGTTGTAGTGGTAGAAGAAAGTGTTGATTTATTTGCAATACAATTATAAAATATGCCAGGCCTGGATGCTTGATTAGATTCAATCTACAAATCTTATTCTGTATATTCAAATAAAATCATGTGTAGACAGGTCTTTTGCCTAATTCCAGAGGATGTCAGTTGCAGATAATAAATGTGAGATAGTACAGTGCTTTTATAAAATGTGAACATACCACTCTGAGGTAACATTATTTGGCCTCCATGTGTTAGATAACTGTTCAATGATTTTTGACAGAAGTAAAAACTCAGACTGAAAAAAAAGGCCTTTGCTTCTTCAGTTGTATGAGAAAGTGAATTGTATTTGTCTGATTTCATACTGTGTTATAATGAAAAATCCTGAAAATTTTGCAAATTGTGTGCTACAGACTGATTGCATCATTAATATAGCTCAAACTGTAACTGCCATATAAGTCGCAAAAGCCAGTTTGTTGCCACTGTTCCGGATGTACATGACTGCAGTTACAGTAATCTCAGCTCCCATTTCAGTAGTATAAACAGCCCTGTGGAATAAGGACTTTTTTTCCATAATCACACATCAATGCAAATGCAATTATTTAGAAAATCTGAGAGCCCATCAACATACAGACAAAATGGTTACAGTGGGGGTCACAGTTTCATTCCACATCAGGGCTGAAAGTTTTAATCTAAATTTAATTCAGGTCACAGTGTAAGAGGTAGTCCTTTCCCAACCTGTGGAGCTGCACAGCGATGGCTACACCTTGCATCCTAATGGAGCTTAATTTTATGCATCTTCACTATCAAAACCTCTGAGATGATGAAATTCCTGCAACTGGTGCTGGAATCTCTCTGGTTACCTTATTCCTTATCTTGTTGACAGCTCCTTCTGACACAACCTCAGATCTTTGTAAATGTCAGATCCATCAAACAAATTGTTATGAGGACAGAATCTAACTTTTAAAGGACTTCTTAGCAGAAGAACTTTTTGCTTAAACCAGGCATGTCCAACCTGCTGCCCATGGGCCACGTGTGACTCAGCACAGCCCAACCTGTGGCCATCCTCTGCCCCATACCACCATGGCTCTGTCTCTGCCTCACTGAGAACCCATTGCTCAGCAACAACCAAACATCAGTGTGTTATTAATGCTGTCTGGGCTGAAACCAGGGCATGGGGAGGGCAGTGCTGTGCTGTGTTGACTCAAGTGATGGCAAATAATTGTATGCATTTTGATACACTGGCTAAACACTGTTCTGTGAACAGGGAAAAATAGGCAGCCTTGCTTTCTGTTTTTATGTGAGAATAACTTCCAAGATTGCTGAAAAAAAATCATCAATATTTTGCTTTAGTTGAGATACCATTTTCCATTGATATAAATGGCCTGCACATTTTCAAATTGAATGTATAGAGTTGCTATCAGATATTTAACTCAAAAATCTGATTAAGTCTCTTGACCAGACTTTTATAGACATATCTTACTAGAGAAAAATAACCTTCGTTTCACAACCACACCTTATTCATGTCATCACTTTTGGCAGTACACACACTTATGAACAATTGTTTTCAAGGATGGAGCACAAATTTCATCAAAAATCTCTGATAAACATCCCATGAAATCACTAAAAATTGCAACCACTTCCACTGAACCTTTCCACTGAAAGGTTGATACATTACTTCCATAATACAAGATCGGCTATCCTCCTAGCTCTATGTTTTGTTTCTCTTTTTTAAAATGTTTTTATTAAAATATAAAAAATAAAATAAATTTTATTACTTATATATATTAAAAATATTATATATTTTATATGCAGCCCAAGACAATTCCTCTTCACTGAATACAGCCCAGGCAAGCCAACAGGCTGGACAGTCAAGGTTTAAATGTAAATGCTGCACAGAAAACCTGATTAAATCTTAATGCAGTAAAACCAAGTGTGAAAATAAGTTGCATGTTCATATCACCAAGCCTAGAAAATCTCCATTAGAAAATTGAAAAAGATAATTCTAAGTTCATCCTCAGTAACGCACAAGCAAGCTAGAACTGTCATTGCAATACCAAAATGGAAATGGAAAAGCACTGCCACTTGTCCTTTTACAAGCATAGTCTATCTACAAGCATTATTACAGTTCCTTCTCATTTTTAGAAATGCATGACATTCAAATTGTGATCTCACTTTCCTTATTTTTGTAATAGGTTTTTATCAGATTTGAGATAGACCGGATGTGCTGTTTGAGACTGAAATAGGGAAAATATGGAAGTTTCTTGCTAATGTTCATAAATAAACTGAGAAAGATTCTAGGAGTAGTCTTCAATCATGTCCTCTCAGAATATACCATGCTGTAGAAAGCATTGTGCTTCTCTGTGGGGTGGGGTGACAGAAGAAGCAGCAGCAACCTCTGTTTGTGCAGGAAATTGTTACCTCTGGCCATGAGAGAATCTTGTAGTTATCACTGTCAGTCTTGTAATCTTGACTGCTTTTCTTGTGGGCATACAGTGTGCCGGTTACGTGGGATGATAGTTTATATAACCACACTATATTTGTTCACGGAAGCGTACTTTCACTAAGTGAGACTGTGAAACCCTATGGGCTAAACTGAATCCTTCTGTTCTCAGTTCTAAAAGCACAAGCAAAGTCAAGGAGACCTGTCCTTTATACATTCAAAATGTGACACTAGAGATGTAGACATTTCAAACTGTGTATCTAAATAGAAATTTCTGTCTTTAAATCTGTCTTCTGGCTTTATGCTTCATGCTGTGAAAAATAATTACAGATTTGTTTCTCTCTTTGTATCCTATAAGAGTTTGAAAAACATCCTTTACAAGCTGCATTTACAAGCAGCATAAATATTCATGAGGAGATAAACAATTCTGCTTTTAGAACAGCATAGGGTAGATGTGGTAAATAAGACGTAATAGGCATTACCTGCACTTTGATAAAGAGTGGGTAAAACCAGCCAAAACAATGAATAATTGTCTATCTCTAGAATACTGTTCAGTCTGTTTGCTGAACAAGACATGGTTTCTGATGGAAGATATCATTGATATGCAGTTTGAGAGTGGTAGCCCTCATCCTTATATTCCTTAATTTGATACTGACTTAATACCTCTCCTATCTTTGGGTAATAGATTTTGGAAGCATTAAGTATTAAAGGAATACTGAAGTTCTTGTAACACGGTAAACAACAGTCAAGATAGTATTCACATTTCCTCACTCGGCACTCTTAAAATAAAGACTTCTTTCATACCACCTAATAATACTCTTAAAGGAAGAGGCAGAGGAATATTCACATATGTTACAGGAAAATGTAATAGCTTTGTAGTGTTATACCTTCCTTCAATTTTTTCCCCTGTCCCTCCTTCCTGTTAACATTCCTTTGGACTCAATCTTTTCTGCTTCTCCATCCTACGTTGTTACCTGTATTTCAGCAATGTTACCACTGAAAATATATTTAGATACCATAATAAAAATATAATGAACTTGCAGAAAGTTATTTGCAAGTTCAGAATTCTGTCTTTCGCTATGTAATATGTTCTCAAATGTGCAAGAATTTCATCAATGAGAGCAAAAAGAGAATTATGAGAAAAAAAACTGTGGGGAAAAAAAGATACACTGTACTTACACTTAGAAGGATGGCTTTCATTGTTAACTTGCTAAATTTGTGTCAAATTCAGTACTAAAGTATTGCAGGAATTGCTGGAAAAATAGTTACATACGTGAAATAAAAATCAAATGCAGTATGAATATTTAAGTTAAAATCAGTAGCAAACATGCAAAAGTGCATTATAAATGCTACTTGTAATAATAAGATCCAAAATTTTCCTGCTTGCATTCAGAAATGACTGCAAGTATTGTTCTCAGAGCTGAATTGTTACCTGAATTCTGACAGAAATTTGTAATGTTTTTTTCAAAATTGCTCACAGCCTAAGAATTCAGTTGTGTCTCCTTAATTCAGTTTTGTCAAGTTTCTAAGCCATTTCCTACTGTAAATTTCAATACTGTACTTCCCCTTTCAGATGTGACAACCATAGCTATTGTGAGCTACACACAGATCAAAACTAAGAAGCTTGTGATTGACAACCTGGTAACATTGTGAACATTTGTCATCAGTCTGTAGACAAAGCCCCTCATTTCTGTGTTGTAATAGTTCATAAAAAATAGCAGATTCATTCAACACAAAGAGAAAAAGAAAAAACTGTAGGATTGCATGAATATTCAATTACTTGAAATTGATTAAAGCTAATAAGTAATTACTTAACTTTGTATAAATTTATGTCATATTTGCTAAAGGTCATCATCTAACATGTAATTAGACTGTTCTGTAAGACTAATATATTAGCAATGCACAGCAGATTTCCACGCTTTGCACAGTTTGTAGCTGAATGCATGCCATCTGCATGGCAGCGACAAGTTGCCACAGAGATGTCAGATTCCCTGACCCTAAAATGGCATGATGAGGGCAGCATATGTGCTTCAGTGCAAAATTGAAAAGAATTTAGGAAGAATAGGGTTCGGTAATAGTTGTACAGAACACTAGCTTTCTTTGTTTTACTAAAGAAGGACAATACCAACATCGGCATTAAGTTCAGTTGCATCTTTCAGGCAAGTAAGTATAGAATCATAGAATCACCAAGGATGAAAAGGATCTACAAGATCATCCAGTCCAAACGTCCACTTATCACCAATAAAAAAGCATTTTAATGTTCCACAGAGCTGACATCTTTTTTGTCACATACAAGAACAGATATCATAAGAGGAAGGAGTCAAAGTTGATAAGAGAAAGAGTTAAACCTTAAGAGAAAGGTTTCAGTGATTGTTGGCTGGAAGGCCAGGCCCAGAAAAGGCACACTAGCACTAGATGGCAGAGATGCTTATTTAGGGTGGTAGTACAGAGTGGTAGGAGAACAGAGATGCACAGCAAGGCAGAAGTTACAGCTGCTAATGGAATACAGATGCCTAGGAGAGCACCTACTGCCATCCTAAGGTGCAACGCGGACACAAAACAATTGTTAAAGATTATTGTAGCAAAACAGTATTGTCTTTTAGGGCATTAGCTGTGACATGTTTTATCTGATCAGCCTTCATAAATCATGCCTAAATCAGTTGTTGGATAAAAGACTGATGTTTCTCTGCATTCTTCTGCCCAGAGGCTTCTCCTTTTTGCTGCTTTTCTGGTAGTTTCCTGCTCTGGGTGAATGAGTGACATTATGGATAATGAATGTACTGACTGAAACTTCTGTTAGCCATTAAGTCCTAATAAATATTCTCCCTCTGAGCGGGTGGGAGAAGCTGGGTTTCATTATGGGATCAGAAGGAAAGAACAATGTATTAATTACTGTATTAGAAAATGACAGTCAGGATCTCTGGATCTGATTTCAGCTGCAGTATCTTACACAATTGTTCTTCAAGATATAGACAGAATTTGTTCCATTAGAAGACTGTTCACACTCCCAATTTGAATAGATTTAATTTCTATTAAGTTCCACACTAATAGCTGATATTCATCCTTAGAAATATTGACATGTTCATCACTGTAGATTATTGTCATGACTCTAGTGACCTCAGTGCAATTCAAAAGTGAAAGCAAGATGGAATTATTTTCTGTATTCTTGTAATAGGACTACCAAAACACTGAAAAATGGAAATATTCCATTTATAGTGACTGCCTTTGTTTAGGAATGTCTTCTTATCTTTATTTTGTGGCCCTCTAAACTTGATGGTGAGAAAGTTTTGCAGCTCTTGGCTCCACAGCTGTACCACAGTATTTGCCTTCTTATTACTAATCTTTAAAGCATTAAAAACTCATGTGCATGAGGATGCATACTTCTTGAACTGTGGAACTTTCTCACAGAAACTCTTGCGCGTACCACTGACTTCTTTTTGTTTGCTTGCTTGTATACTTCCTTTCCTGCCCTTCTATTACCTCTCTAGTTCATAAGATCCTTCAGGCATAGTCATTACAATTTTTCATACATTCACTTTGCTCATTTTCGCTAGAATGTATTTGGTTCTCTTTAATCGTATTTTGACTGGTAATCTCAAGACAAGAGTCCCTTATTGGTTTTACCTGTAGTTTTAAACTGTTTGTAAAATATTCATTAGGCTACTTTTAAGACTGTTTCCCTACAGGATTTTTCTTCACCTTGGAGAGTTGCTTCTTAGGTTTTGGAACCACTGACAATTTTTTACCACTGTCCAGGTGTTGCTAAAACTCAATCTCATATTCAGTGGCTCTCATTAGAAACTAAATCATTTCTTATATCCATTAATTTAAATGTTCTTTGGCAAGAGCTGCATATTCCACAGTTATTAATATTCTGCTCTCATATTGCTCATCTCTGAGTGACTGTGACTACAACTAACTATTCCGAGAGGCATATAATTAATGAGAACCAGGAGTGTGCTTGGCTAACTGAAAAAACATTAGAGGAAGAATTAAATGTCCTCTGCTGAGTAGTAATATTTTATCTAAGGAAAGGAAAGCTGATGTACCTGGATGTTGTTCATTTAATTATATGCATTCAAAAGGGATTTTGCTTTTGTTATCAGAGGCAGGAGGCGCAGAACATTTTGTGCAATAGTGCCTCACTTGGGATCTTTCCTTCACCTGCTGTCCATTACAGTTAGTGTTTTTTCTCTCCATCCTTCTCCTTCAATATTTCTGCGTATCTGAAGCAAATAGGGTGTAAAAAAAATGGACAGGAATAAACCTAGAGATCTAAATTGTTGTGGATACATTTCAGATGAGAAAAACTGAGTTTCAAACTGACCTATTTTCTGTATTTGAATTGAGTCAAGAGTCTTAGAAAATGCATCCCTTTCCTTCTATTCAGCAATAGCAGCTCAAGTTTTCTTGAAAGTTCTTCAGTAGCCTATTTATTTCCTCCCTGCTGGTTTCCAGGCATCTTGGGGGCCAAGATCATCAGGGGGCTCCCCATTGGGTCCACCAGGGCAGGGCTGGCAGGCAGAGTCCATCCTACAGCTGCAGCCAGGGCACAGGGATAGCCCAATCCCCACGCACTGGGCATCTCACTGAGAAAAGGTCAAGGCCCGGACTGGATGTGGGCCTGTAGTAGGACCTGGCTGTGGGAATCTGGAGCCAGCCCTGCTGTGGCCTTGCTGGGGCAGTCTGGCTTCCCCAGAACTGACATGAGGGTCTAGGCTATGAAAGAACCCTGGGAATGGACAGGGACCACCAGGGCTGCTTATGTCTCATGACATTGGTCCATGACATTGCAGTTAGAAACAAATTGATAGTTTCAGCTTCTTTCCCACGAAGAGAAAAATACTGTGTGTGTAAACATGAACCAGGAAACTATTTAAATTGCTGAAGATATTCAACTATAAAGAACCTTAGTGAGGAAATGGCTGTACACACTTCCATGCAAATGTTGCAGAGTGTTGACATTAAGGCATGTAGTAGAATGGTACCATCTCTTTCCATATGGCAGAAGAGCCTGTTAGGTGACAGCAGTACACTGAATCATGACTGTTTCCAGTGCTTGCTTGCATACTAGTTGCTCTATACAACAGAAAAGAGTCTGTAGCATGAGTGAGCATTCTTTATCTCTGCCTCTTCCATATTCCTGATATGCATTTTTATATTCCTTGTAATGGAATTAATAAGGTAATTTTATGGATTTCCAATATTTTATGTTAGATATGATCCTAAATCTGAAGAGTGAACCAATTTTCTCAAAACTAAGAGGAATTAATAAGTCACCAGAACAGATCCTGACTCCTGATGCAATCACCACATACTTCAGAAATACTTGTTGGGAAAACATCCAAGAGTAGAATGTCAGAGTGCCAATTTTTTCCCAAATCTTACCCAGAAGGGTTGGATACAGCTTTGTCAACCTGCCACAGTTGTATATCACTGGATGAAGTAATAGTAGTATGTCGACCACAGAAATAACAAAAAAAATCCATCTAATTATTATTAGCCCACAATCCATTTTTTCCCCGTTGATCTCTTTTGAAGTCTAGAAGAAGGTATTTTGTGCCAGATAGTAAACAGTATACATTTTACGTTGTGTGAAAATAAATTCCTTTTTCCTCTCTTCTCCATTTTCCTCCCCTTTTCTTACCTCCTGTCTTCTCCCTTCCCCTCCCTTCTCTTTCCTTAAAAAAAAGCAAAAAAAAACCAGTATTAGATATTGAAGAAAAAACTTGTAACATTTTCTAATAACTGTTCTCAATTACGATACTAGAGTTCTTCATATAATAAGCATTCAGAAATGCAATATACTGTATTTTCCAGTTCATAAATGGGAAAGAATAAACTGAGCTATTCTATTATTAATGGCAGCTTTCTGTCTTGTACTCCTTCATCTTCATAAATGAGCAAGCCACACACTAAAACAAAGATGCCTGGTTTTGACTGCTTTATTCTGAAATGTGTCTTTACTCTGCCCCCATTGCATAGCACTCAAAATTAAACTGGGAACCCTGTTGGATTTCATTATCTTTGCTCACACAAAGTACTTAGCAATATGCACCTTACGCTAAGTGCTGTGCAGGGATTTCTACCTAAGAATTGGTTCCTTCAAAAAGTTTCAGATGGCATATGGGAAATCTAGCAATTGTCTGAATTAATTTTTCTGTATTTGTGAAGAGTGACTCATGTTCCCTGCCCATACAGGTTTCTGCATGTTTTTCATTACCCCTTAGCAACTGTGTGCTATAGTATCTTTCTCCTGATTTGAGCCCTCAGCCAGTAGTTACGGATTAGGTAGTGCGTGATGCTTTCTCTTTGTCACTGACCATGTGCTCCAGGGAAAATTTGCTTATAAAGAGTCATCTGATTCATTATATTTTTCTATTTGTAAGTTTATTTCTGCACAGAATGCTACAGTTTTTCAAGATCCGGGGATGGTATCAGCAAGCTCAAGGGAAGAATTGAAAAAAGCAGTAGTTTAATAAAACAGAAAAGATGAGCATGGGTTGTTTCATTGTTTTAATTTTGCCTCCAAATACATTTTGTGTAGGACTTTGATTTGCACAGTTTGGATGAGTTTAACTGCAAATCCAGACGTGTGCCTAAACTTTCTTCAAAAATAGGTATGACAAGTTAGTTTCAGTAAGTTATGGATTTTCTTTAGCCACAGTCACAGATAAATTCCAGTTGTCTCTTATCTTGTCTTGTTCACCGAGGCTATTTTTCATCTTGCACGGTGGTTATTACTGTGGTTTTCGACTCTTCCATTATAACAGGCAAATATAATCCTGACAGTTTCTTGCAAGAAACAGTAATTTAAAAATATAATAACTGATACATTCTTGGAGACTAAACATTAACTTAATGATTACTTCATTTTAACAAATGGTAGAGAACACAGAAGGAAAAAGTTCCTCATTTTTTGTTTCATAGCAGCAGAGACATACACTAAAGCCTGTGCTTCCAGACGAGTATAGAGGTAAAGGCTGAGGGGATAAAAGTGCAGTTCCAGAGTATGGACTCTGATGATATCACAGAATCAGGAATACAGATAAGTACTGAATGGGGATAAATATAAAATGGAGAAAATAGATAAATACAAAGTTTATATGACAGCTAAATATAGAGATTTCCCCATTTTTTGAATGAAACACAATCTTCTTACCTCTTACTTCAGAAGGTCTCCTGCCTCTGGGATTTGCATTATTCCACAGCTTAAAAAGAAGATACCAGGAGGAAGCAAGAGCAATGCATTACAAAGCTTTTGGAAATGGTCTGCTGCACTGGTTGATGACATTGTAGACTTGGTTGTAAAATGTTTATGCTTTATCTGCTATTCAGTTTTCCCTCCAAAGTCATTGAGCAGCTTGTGGAGCGTGTGGTTTTGTTCTATTTTTTTTCAAACATTGGTTCAACAATGTGAAAACCAGTAACAATGTGATGTTTTCCTTGCAAATCTGAAATTTAACTGACTGTTCCCTGATGTCCATGGCACTAGCCCTCCATCTAACTTGCATGACTGAAATGTTATGTTTTCTGTTACCCTCCGACTATGGGCGTATGTACTAGGGAGACAGGATTTTATTGAGGAAACCTAGTATATAGATTTTCTTAGGTAAGCAATGTGCTGCTTTTCCATTGTTACATTAAATCATACTCAAGCTCAATTATTGATGATGTAATATGTAAATTTACATATAATATGTAAATAATACTGTTGATGTAAAATGCAAGTCCAAGCATTTACTCATAACATCAAAACCAGCACAGTAACGCATCCTTGTAAAATGACGTACACACAGAAATGAGGTAAAACTTCGTCTGCTGTACTTAAAACGAGGTTATGCAAAAGTCCCTCTCCTTTATTCTTATAATACTATGTCTGTTTTGAGAAGTTATTGTTTAGGACTTGGGTTTTTACCTCATGTCTCAAGTTGCTTCTTCTCAGCAGCCTCCACCTGAAACCTTGCTGATTACATCTTCATTCATCTTCTATCAGTGAAATGCCTTCACAGTGCACCTGCAGGTGTGTTCACAACTCAGCCTCCTCCCCTTCCCACCCGTGTTAGCTCTCCTCTCCTCCAACCCTTCAAGGACATCCAGACAGACCTATTCTTTTCCTTTAAAACTCCTATTAATCCAGTGTTACGTGGAGTATGATCAGACTATTCTTAATGAAAACCAGAACTGTTCCTCTCCCTCAATATGTATATACAGCTTTGTTAACCAAGGGGTTGCAGCCTATTTATATCTAGCCAGTAGACAGTACTTTCCTTAAATAAAATTTCTTTTACCTTTCTTTAGGGACTGCTTGTCGTGTTTTGGTGTGGAATGTACATACACAGCAGGTTATATTCTATATCAGTTTGTATACTAAGACCATAAACACTACACCTGCATCTCATAGTTGGTGAAGGCTAAGGCCTGCTTGGATTGATAATGCATTTTCATGACTGCCCTCTGACTTCCTACTCCAAAGCATACAATTGTACATACCAATTGTCTTAAGATAGCAAAGCTATGTTGTTTTTAAAAACAAACAAGCAAACAAAAAACCCTTAAAAATAATAGTGTATTAGGTGAGGTGTAAGGCTAAGTTGTTCTAATAATATGATGATTTCTGATCAGGTTAAATATAAATATTGAAAAATGCACTATAAAGGAGAAAATCAAAACCATGGTGGACAGATATAATTCATCATTATATTTCAAAAGTGCAAGTGGCAGATTTTCTCTGAAATAAAGCTAGCAATGTTGAAAAACCGCATAGGATAGGAAAACATTGGTTTTCAGACAGAGCTGAAAGAAAAATCGATACCAGGGATTGTGATGATGCTGTCTTCTAAACAGTCATTGGGGTTTTCTTTGGGAGCAGCATAAGTCACCTACCTGAACCACAATATCTGGAAGAATTAAGCTCCTTACAATGTAAGAGACTTAATTTTAATTTTCTATTGTTGCTGCTGTGTAATCCAGTGTATATGCATGAGCCTTCCCACTAACGAAGAAAGTTCTGATCAATGGCTAGGTTTGTTAATTGCCTCTGTGCCAGGGCTCTGACAAGGCTGAGAGCCCACTATTTTATTACATGAAAGATCTCTCATCTGATATATTCATTATTTCAAAAGTGAGTAACTGTATGAGCATTGCTGTTCAGTCTTCTTGACTACCTGAGATACTTATCCCAAACACTTGTGACAGGAAGCCTCAACCAGAGACTTTTTCGTAAGATCTCAATATAAAAATGGAGAAATATGGGGGGGGGGGGGGAAAATTGTTGCTGCATCATTTTTTGATTGCAGTCGAAAAGCACTGCCAACATTTACACAACCCTACTGCTAAATTTTTGTCTTATTCTGTAAATAGAACAAATTTTACAGTGGATTTGGGGGAGGGTAAGCAGTTTCATGATCAATAAAAATAGTTTTGTGCATCAAAACAGCCGATGGGCATGTAAGGTGCTAATAATTTCGCATGAACTCTGTGAGGGGCATCGTACTGCTTTCTTTCTGAATGTCTTTTTCTGAAGCAGAAATTGATTGAGGTAGTGCTAGCAATAAAGTATCTGTCTGCCTGGCATTTGATTGTTTTCCTTGTAGTTGAATCATCAAAAGAACCCTGGCTTAGAAAATGTTCTCAGTTTCTGTAATGGAAAAACTATTTTGAAAAAGAATAATAGAAAAAAAAGTTATTTTTCTGAAGGCTTTAAATAATTCTAAAATTAATTCTTTTCTAAACCAAAACATTCCTTCTTTCTCTTGTGTCTCCCAAATCATCTGCATTTATTGCTCACTTACAGTGTATTTCTCTTCTTTTAAGGAGAGCAGAAATAAAGGAAAGCATTTGGACTTTTTCATCAATGAGACTGCTTTTCAAAGAGCAGAAGGTAAATTACACCTTTTCTTAATAACAAAAAATGCCCAGAATATGTCAAATGACAAGAAAATCTTTCATCACTTGCCCCAGAAAAGTCTAAGATACACTATTTTTATCTCTTTTCAGAGTAGTTCAATTTGAAGCCTGCCATCAAAGCTGAAAAGTTAATTTTCAGTCTCAGTGGAAGTTGGACATTGAATTGGGCATTAGAAGCTAAGGACGTAACTCACAGCCTTGAAGTGGAATGACTGCAACAATTTCTGCAGAAAAAGGCAGGTGGCAGTGCTATATTAGGTAGTTTTTTAATCAGGCAATCAGGCAGCAACAGTCTCCTAGACCTATTAGCTCAACACCTCTTGAACAGTTCATGCACTTACAAGAGACTCTTGCTAAGACAGATCCATGTACAAAGGCAATTTCATCTATCCTCATGCCTCATATAGTGAAGAAAAGTTGCAATTAATGTCAATGTTTTTAATGGGAGCGTTTGTGAGAAAAGTACTTACCACACTAAGAAGTTGCAAGATCCAACCATAATGGAAGTTTTTTTCAAGTGCAGGCATGACATAAAGGTCACTGTGTCAATAATTCTCACTACTACTGGATAAAATAGAAGTACTTTTTTTTTTTTTTATCTAAAATTTAATGCATGGAGGGAGAGAGAGAGAGAGAGGGATTGACCACACAAAAATAATTTTCTTTCCAATGTAGTACTTTGTGAAATTAGAAAGTATTATTCTGTTAATGGAGAAAAACTTAATTAATAAACAGTGCTGAATGAGACATGTATAGTATCTATAAGTATTTGTTTATGCTTGATATGCTTCATTTTCAGCTAGTATTTCACTTAAACAGCAGCCCTCTGACAGAGGTTATTGCAAAAAATCCCTTAATAAAAAGATTTCCAGCTCGTAACTACTACCATTGTCCTGAATTAAATCCCTGGCAGCAGGCTGGATGCTGCACATGACAGAAAATTCAATTCCCCTCCCTGAAGAGCTTAAGGTCTGATTTAGCTCCCATCAAAATCAATGAAGATTTGCTCATTAACTTGAGAGAAGGGAGCTGATATCATCGGTCCCAGTTCTGACTTCAGGATCATAGTCACATACTGTTTTGAGTGGGCAGTTTCAGTGAATCTAAGCACAAGATGACATTCAGCAAGCTTCTTGCAAGTGGAATACCTACTGAAAGCACTTTTTCCCCCACTCAAAAAGATGCTTTCAAATGAAAAGAATAGAATGTTTTTGGTGCCATGCACTGCATTCAGCACACGCAGAGCAAGATACAAGATGAGATGGAAGAGCTGCTGCTCAGCTTGTTCAGCCATCAGGAGCAACAGAAGAGGCCTGATCCTGAAAGGAGTCCTTTAATTTTTTGCAGTTTAGTTTCAGTGGAACAGCAGTAGAAACTTATCCTAGAAATCTATTATTGCTTATGTTTATTGATTTTTTTTTTTAAAGGCATGCATATGATTTGGTAACAGTGATTTAGTAAATTCTCTCCCTTTTTATAGGAAAAACAGAAACCAACTAAGGGCCATAAACTAAATATGTTTGCTCATTTTTAAAAGATGTTTGGTTTTTTTTTTTTTCCATCTGTCTGAAAAGTAAATTTTATTGGAGCCTTTTGTTTGTGCCAACCCAGCAGGAGGTAGGCATTTTCATTAAAAATGTAGTGGCACAGAATTCTTCAAAGATTTTCATGAACTACAATCCCACAGCATGAGAAACTGATGTAGTCAAAAGAAAGTAAAAAAAAAAAAAAAAAAAAAAAGCTCTAATGAAAGTTACTATCTGTAATACTGTTTCTTAATGTCAGTATGAACCCAAGGTAGCTTTGTACTAAATGCTTTTTCCAACATGAAAGTAAAAGCTGGTTACTACTACAAAGACTTTAAATATTAGACAAGACAGCAGATGGACACAAGCAGATGGGAAAGAGTATAAAGAGACGGGTCACAAATAATGTCCATCAGTTTGCCTGGCAGTTGTCTCAGTACACCAAGAGCTTAACTATAGTCGTGCTTTGGGTGGGTGTGATTATTTAGGGCAGGACTGACTGGGTGTTTTTTGTGGTCCATTTTATTTTTTTTATTTTTCAGTTTGCTTTAAATGTAAGCATTATTGCAGTTGAAGGTATTAAAGCAACTTGAAGCAGGATAATGAAATAGCTCTGTAGATATTGACAGGGAGAATCAAGGGCACAGATAATCCCACAGTGTCATTGCTACTTTACTCTCTAAGGATTTGTATCACTTTTATACACTCAATAAGCAAATAAGTGCCTTCAGACCATCCTGTTTCCTATTATACTTCTTCCTTAATTATGGTATCAGAGAACTTTAATTCCGTGAAACTTTGGTGGAGGTGGTGGGGTGTACGTCACATATAAAACCAAATGTTTTAATGCCAAGAGGCACCCCATGTAAGGGTCTTGTGGCATTAAATATGTACCTGATTTAACTTGGATTGATAGGTTACTACTGCCAGCAAAATCATATTTTCCCTTAGTAGTCTTTCTATGTAGAACACTTTAATATTCTTTATTCTGTAATATGTCCATTCTGAAAACATCATTTTTTCATAATGTGAGATCCTGACATTTGATGTAAAAACTATGCACCAGCTACATTACTAATAAAAAAAATACAACTGTCTTCTGCCATTCTGGACAAGTTGGTAGCTCTAATACATGTTAATTTACAATAATACCTTCACAAAAATTCACTTTGAACAAAGTCTAAAACAGAACAGTAAATCATGGCTATTTCCAAGCATTCTGAATAAAATATATTTTTGCTTGTTTACCTTAAAACAACTATTTTTAAACTGTTTTAGCTGACTCTTCTTATTACATGTATTTGAATATTGATATTGTGTATGTATATAAGGACTTTCTGATTTTATTCAGGTTTTCATGAACTTGATAAAAAATTGTAGAAGATAAACATAGCCATGGCCTAAATTCACTCTTCTATCAAAACTGAAATTTAATGGAACATAAATCAATGGTTTATGAAATGTGAGGGAAATGCTATGCAAACTAATAATCAATACATATAGTATTAACTCATTAAGGATGGCTCAAACAGAGCTCTTTTCAGGAAAAGATTTCCTTGGCATAAGTCTGAACTGCAGAAAAGGGTGGTCTAAAATAAAAATTCTTAAACTGGTATTTTCACAGGGGTAGTTTTAGCCATTAGCAGTTTTTCAGCTGAGGTTCATTTTTCCAGTAATTTACATTTATCACTGTATAATTACAAACTTTAGCTATAAATATTGGCCTCCATGGGTTTTATTGATTCAGAAAGTCTTGGCCAAATGCTCTGAGTTGAAACTTTAAGATTTGACTATGTTTATGGAATTATAAAATATATCACTGTTTATTAACACATTCACCGCAGTTCTAAGTTCAGTGACTCATTGAATTTGTCCATTCCCTAATGGAGGTGCTGATGCCACTTTAAAATAAGTTATAACAAAGATAACTTGATCAGTTTGATTTCCATTTTTTATGTTTCTTCTTAGAAACTCAGTGTTGCACAGACAAGTAACTCACAAATATTCCTGTTTTCCATTCAAAGTGTTTCTTTTCTCTTGAAATGTCAAGTTTCCAGTTTATATCATCTGCCTTGGTGATGAGCAGATCTCAGTATTTCTAAAGCTGTGTTAGCTGTAAAACAATGGAGTAAACTTTGCAATTTCTTCATTTGAGAAAAAGGGCATTCTTCCAAAATGCTGAACGCTGCATGCTTCATCACACTAACCAAAGATAGCACACAGCCACTGTTTTATGAATTATTTAAATAGCTAGTTCTGCCTCTTCAACACTGTTGTTACCCGTCTCTTTACTGGCAATCCTTGCCTGTACCGTGTAAGAGTAAAGCATGCCAATATCCTAATGTCTTAAGTTTCATTTCCATACAAAAACCAACATCCTTATTTCATCTACAAGCAGAAGTGGACCAGAGATACCATATTTGTACACAGTATTTTTCTTCCAATGTTTAGCCTTCCCATAATTTTGATTTCTAGATTTAAGAAAACAAACCCTCAAAAATCATTTCTATTCAGAAAAAAAAGGCAAGAAAGATTACGTCCTGATAATCAGCTCTCTCAGCTAGCATTACTACAACACCTCCCCTAGACTTCTATATGACATTTAACAAAAAGATTTATTCCCAATATGCAGTATTTAATCCCTTGCCAGCTATTTGGGCCACTGTATGTTGTCTCCGTAAGTAAGTAACATCAGTTGTGGTCTGGTGCCATGGCTGCATTCCTTACCTCAGTAAGCATTATCACTTCTGCTTTGTCCTCACAGAGATCTTCTGGATTACCAAAAGATTGTGCATTCACTAAAGAGAGGCCTATGTAGATTAACAGCTTGAAGAATCATTGTCCAATAAACGTTATCCACTTCTCATGTCACATATTGAAATACAGCTCAAAAAAGAGTTACGAAACTGATTTGAGGTCTCAAATGTATGTTTTCAGTAAAAGATACGGAGGTCAGTTTACTTGAAGGTTAGGAAGAGATTTGATCATAACTTCCAGAGAAGGGCAGCGAAGCGGTGAAGGGTCTGGAGCACAAGTCTTATGGGTAGCAGCTGAGAGAGCTGGGATTGTTCATTCTGGAGAAGAGGAGGCTCAGGGGAGAATTTAATTGCTCTCTACAGTCACTTGAGAGGAGGTTGTATTGAGGTAGAGTCAGCCTCTCATGAACTGTGATACTCTTAAAAACTGTGATACTGTCAGTCCCATCTTTAAAGATACTGCTGACATCTGTGCTTTCTGGACCTGCTGGTGATGTAACACCCTGCAAGAGTGTTATATCCTCCTTTTCTAAAAGCAGGTGGAAATGGCTTCCTCTTCTTGTTCACCCTGACTTTGAAGATGTAGACTTTGAGGGAAGGAACACTGCACACTGCCGAATCCAGTAGCAGAACAAAGTTACGTGCACTTCATTAACATGCATTACTTAACAAGTGTGGTTGACAGAATTCCTTATTTACATTGTGCTAGCTGCTTAATCTGTTCAGACTGAAAGAAGAGATAAGAGTAATTAGCACGAAGCCATGTATGAAAAAAAAAAATGTAGTGAGGAAAAAGAAGGCAGGTCAAGCAGATACGTGTCCTGTAATGCATTTAGCATGGATTTATACTGAAAACTGCTTTTTGTTTTGAAATCTCTCTGGATGATGCAATATAAAATCAGGAAAATGGAATGATTTTCCATATTGTGAAACTGAAGCCCAGCTGCAACTTGTCATTGTTTTTGTACTAGGAGAGGAGACAGTAGAAATGGGAAGGCCTCAGCTCAACTATTAGACATTTTTGCTGTTTTTTCTATGCTGATTCAGCAGCAGCTGTATTCAGGCATTCTGGAGTACATTTTATTTCTGAGACTGGTTGACTTCCTCCCATTGGAAATGTTCTGAATAGCAATAAAGCAGCACTTTGTAGATGTCTGCCCACACAGTGACTACAGCCTTTTCTCTCTTTAGCAGTAGGAGAAAGTGTAATGATGGCTATCATGTTTCAGATTTACAGAATATATATTACTTAGCATGAAACCAATCTGAGCACACATGACATTTTTTCTGTAAATAAATATATTTCATCTGCATTTTGTGTTTCCAAATGCACTGAATTCAGATCCAAAATCGCATGCAGCACACTATTGTGGATTTTCAGTTCCAGAATCACAGTTTCCAGAAAAGTACATTGTCATTATATACCATATACTTTAATGTATCTTCTGTCTCCTTTATAAAAACTAATTAGCAGATTTCAAATAGCAGAATCTTATGATTGCCTGAAAAATCCTTTAAAAGTTATTACATTGCGGGCATCTGGTAATTACTTTAATTGCATTTTTATATTCTACATCCAATTACTCTTAGGGGAATCTTTTACCTGGGGAGCTGCAGATCTTTTTTTTTGAACTGAGTAAAACACATTCTTCCTTTTTTTTTCCCACGAGGAAAAGGAAGATGGACTCCTTGCATATTGCATTTCCCAATTCAGTGAGACGGGAGGCGTGAACTTTCAGAAATAAAGCTTATTTCTCTGAATGGCTTCCATCAGACTTGCATTAGAAATGAACAAGCACTTCAGCACACTGCAGCTTGGTGCTTGATCTGTGAGAATGGATCTTGGAAGAGGACACATCAGCCTGCCTGTTTAGAAATATGTATGCTGAAATAGAGGAAGCATTCTATGGGCTCTCACAGAGAAATTCCAGTTCTGAAGAACAAGCTATATAGAAGCAAAGGTATAAGAAGTGGAAAAGGAAAATGAGCAGCACTTCAAAGGAGGTAGAGTACTGTATGCACCTCCAAAAGTCAGCTTTCTGCCAGTGCATGGAGACCTTTAGTACATGTGGTTTCAGAAAAACAGGATACACATCTATAATACAGATGTATGTATGTGTGTGTGTGCACTTACAAGTATTTAGTGAGAACACAGATATTAATTTGTAGAAGAGGAATTTACACACAGGCATGCATTCTATTCGTTTGCAAATTAACTGCACACATCAGGTATTTTTTTCTATGAATTAAGTGCAGGTGAAAAACAGAAATGTGGTAACATGCTTAATAGCACTTGAACACATCAAATATTTCTGATTGACTTTTCCAATAGCTGGAATGTTTGTGCTAGAACAAACAAAAGAGTAAATATGGCTTTTATCATAGAAATAGACTTTGACCAAGACTGCAGCAGCATATGACATCTGTTTGAAATATCCTGTCAGATGATCAGTTTTACAGAAAATGGGGTTATCAGAGGCAACAATTAGATGAAGACAAAAAACTACAAAATGGAGAAAATGAGTTTGAAAGTCCACCATACTCTGCTTCAAAGACCTGTGCTTCCAAAGCTGCCCGATATACAGCCTTTTGATCATTTTCAGAAAACAGAGTATTGGTGGTGTCATAAAAACAAAGTTTATCTCTTGAAAAATGCTTTGTAATTTGAAGATAAAACATTTAGGTAAATATTTCTGAACAAAAACTCATGTATGATCATTATTAGATTATTTCTGCTCTACAATGCAATATCATAGAGCTGTAAATAATTGTATTTCTGTAAATGATTACTTTTTTTTTCTCATTCAGGCAATGATATAACACGTTATTTGCAGGGACTTCCAGTATCTACTATATTATCATTTCACTGCTGTCTTCATCCAGTAGGGAATCACAATTTTTCAGGAGGAAGATTTTCATTCCAGTGCATATAGAAGGCCACCTGCCTTATCCATGAGTAGTAAATACTACAAGTTTTGACAAGAGTTCTGAAGAGGGATTATTCACTTGTAACTGAAGGACATTTCATTGATTCTCAAGATTAGCTTAGAAAATAAAAAGTAATTTTTTTTAGATTCAGAAACTTAGGCTTTTCCACTGGCCCTTCCACAGGTATTTGTTGAAGAAGGACATATTCTGAATTTTTTTTTCTGCCTATTTGATAGACATCTCTTAATGTTTAGCCACCACAGCCATACAGAAATTCTCAGCAACCAATTTTGGGATTTGTCAGTGACTAAAGCATAGCTCCCAGTCAGCAACAGAACTCTGCTTCTGCATTTAATAGTGTCCTGTTTGAGATTATTCAAATAGGCAATCACAGAGCTGACATTCTTATACTGAAATTTGCTTGCAAAAAACTCATTCTAGTTCAGCTTATAGAAGTATTTTTAGCATTGTGTTACTATTTTCAAAGGATCAAATACAAAGCGGATTTGTGAAATACAGCGACCTTGTAGGTCTTCATAACTAATATTCAATTATAAGACTTAAATGAAAGAGTTATCATCGAGAGTTCACTGAAGGTTCATTCATGAAAAATTTTACATGAGATCATAATTGGATCTAGATTATATTTCCTCCATACTTAATGCTTGGTGTGGTAAATCTTGCATCGGCAATCACCATTGTCTCACTGATGGCTGGTTCCTCCTTACAGCATTTTGCCATTAGCTATTTTCAGTTTTTGAATAGCCGTTTTTCATCTTAAATAACATTCTATGAATTTTAATTAAATCATTCTTTGAGTTTATCCAATAGTGATCTGGTTACCCATTATTAGGCTTTCATTCTCGAACTATAGTTTCCCTGTGAAGTCTAATATGTTGGCCAACCAGGTCAATTGTTTCTCATTAGTAGTAATAAATGGCCAACTCAAGTACAAAAACATAAATAAATATTATGCAAATTCTGCTTTCATTCCATTCCCTCTTCTTCATTTGTGGAAAGGAAACTTGACTCAAGCAATTTTTACCAGACTAATCTCTATGGGATTTCACTAACAAAAAGATTTATTTCCCTGTCTCACCAATCTTTACAATTTCTGTTTATTCAGGTAGAGCTCTCAATAGAGGACGAGCACCTCATAGAACAGAGGTGAAATAATGTGGGGAAATATTTAAAAAAATGTGATATTTTTCTATTTCTCGTGCAATAGGAAATAAACAGAATAAATGGCACTGGTTTTGTGGGCCTGGACATAAAAGTACTGCTGCTGAATATGCATACACACATGCTTTCTTCATGAACTTTTCAGGAGCTGGTACTCATTAATAGCAGAATCATAAGGGAAAAATCGGGATGTCTAAATTTGTAGCTACAAATGCAGTCCAATGACTCTAGTGTTCTTGCAGAATTTTAACTTTAATGAGTATGTATACATCTGCCTACATCCCACAAATTCCAAGAGAAATAAGGGAAGCTGCAATCTGAAAAGCAGTGTGATGTTCAACATATTAAAAAAGCTGGTGCAGGCATGCCATATCACAGCAAGAAAAAGGCAAGAATTTTTCAAAAAAATTTTTTTTTCCACATATGATATGATAACCCACCACATTCTGCAACTGTAGCCCTCCTTCCTTTAGGCCTCAATAAAGTAAATGTGCGTATCTGTGTGTAGGCTCTTTGCTATGACTTTATAATTTGTTGTCTTAGAGTGTTGTCAAATGAGAGTTCGGATTTCATTTTACATTCAGATTTTATATAATAAGGGCAGAGGTGTTTACTTGAGGACTGAAATTCAGCATTGCCTTTCAAAGTTGATAAATGTTTGTTAAAGTTGTGACAAATACAAACAGCTATCCTTTAAAACTATGCATAAACCCTAACTATCCAACTCCTTTAACATGCTCCTCAAATTTCCATGAGAAGAAAGTGGTATTTTTCACAACTGAAGAGACCAACTCAAAGTAGTGTTGCCTGTCCTTCAAATATGGAATTCCCAGACTTTTGAGCATGCATACCGCTGATATCCCATCTATTCATTTGCAATCCTTCCTTATACCCGTGATTATTTTTTTTTAATCTCATACTTCAATGTTCTAAGAGTTTAGCATTCAGTTTGGTAGCCTTCATATTTAGAGTAATAAAGGCACACACTGCAAACTTCTACTGTGAGGCATTGCTTGTAGGAAGTTCTCTTCATACAGTGAAAATATTTATCTAAATGACTGCTCATCTGTTAGAGCCTACAGTTTATAAAGTGGCCAAAAATATTGTCTAAAACCTCCTCCATCTTCATAGATGAGAAGCAAGCCAAAAAAGATTTACATACTTTGTATGAATTAGTGGGTAGTTGACATAATAACTGTTAATCTGCTGAGGCTTAAACATGATGCACTTGACAGGTGCAATAGATAAATAGAGAAATCACAATGAGCCCCCCCCAAACAAAGACTTGATTAAAAAAATAAAAATAAAAATAAAAAAATTAAAAGGGAAAAAAAAGCCCTATGCATAAATTTACTTCCTATTTTTGCAGAAGTAATGTGTAATATGAAAAAAATATATGTATTTACCACTTGCACAGGATGGAAACAAACATGACTTGTTCGAGGCACTCATTGACGTGAACTTCCCTCCCAAATTCAGGTGAAATTAAAAGGGCAGTTTCTCTTCGTTCTAGGATACAGAGCACCCTGAGGGTTCGTGCTTTCAGACTTCTCCCCACAACCATGCGTTAAGTTCGACTGTGACACCAAGCCACGGGCCAGGCAGGTTTTATCACGGGGAGGTGAGGCCTGGTGAGGCAGAAAGTTACGCCAACGGCCTCTGTCTGACCAGGCACAGCACAGAGTTACATTTACTGGCACACGACTTTGATTTTTCTCCATGAGGCCAACTGCCTTGAGTGAGGGGTACCCAGGGCTGTCACATAGCAAAGGGCAGCAAGCGGGCAGGCGGCCGCTATTAGCCTCCCCGCAGCCTGAGGCAGGAACTCACACACCCCGGGGAAAGTCGGAGCCCTAGGAGCAAGTCCGTGCCTCCCCGCGGGGCTGAAGGGGCTCATCCGCCCCGGCTCCTCCCGGCGGAGCGAGCTGCGGGGCACGGCGGTGCCCCCTCCCGCTGCCTCTTCCTGGTCGGAGACTGCCGTGCGCGGCGGGGAGCGGCGCTGCAGCCGCCGGGACGCACCTCCGGCACAGGTAGCGGGGGCCGCGGCCGGAGCACCGCGCTGCGCGAGGGAGGAAAGGGAGGGCGCGGGGCAAGGAGGCGGCGAGACAGTGACCCGCAGGCACGACCCCGGAGCAGCGAGCGGGAGGAGCCGCTTCGGACGGAGGAAGGGAGCCGCACGCTGCGGAGCGCGGCGCGGATCGCCTCTCTCGGCGGCCAGCCTTCCCCCTGCCGCCAGGAGAGAGGGGCTGCCTGCACCCCAGCTGCCCCTGCCCACGGCGGATGCAGCGCGCAGCCCCCGGAGCGCCTTAAGCCAGAAGGAGACGCCGGTGCGTTGCCGTTTACTGCTTCGCTTAGGTTTATTATTGCTTTTCCTTCCGGCGGGGAGTTGCGGGAGGTGGTGCGCTGCGGGGAGCGGACCGAGCGGCTCCCCCGGGGCGGGGTGAGCAGCGTTGTGACTTGCTGCTGTTCACCGCGAGCCGGCTGAGCACAGGAGGGGCGGGCGGTGCCGCGGGACACCGGAGGTGTAGCGCAGCGCAGGTGGCTCCGGCACAGCAGGTGGCTCCGGGCTGCCCGCTGCCCGCCCGCGGGACAGGTACGCTGGGATGGCCGCCGGGCGGGGCGCGGGGTTGCTCCCCAGGCGGGGGCCGTGCGTTACACAACCACCCCGGGGAGGGGGGAACGCGTCCCAGCCGGCAGCGGGAGGCCCTCGCTCTGCTCCGTGGGCTTCCGGTTTCACATCGCGGCCGTGCCCGGAGTTTTGCAGCTTGAGAGCGAACTTCTGCTTTTTAATGTTAACCCCTCAAAGCCGAGCTGCGCGGCAGGCGCCGGGCTAAGGAGCCGGGCAGGTGCTGGCCGTCGGACCGGTGCTCACGTCTCTCGCCCTTCTGCCCCGGTGTCTTTTAAATATATATATGTATATTTTTTTTAGGCTGCCATACCCTTGGTGTGCTGGGGCCGTGCGATTTCTACATAGGGTTTGGCAGTGTTTAGAGTAAGTGTTATCAGCGTGTTTGTGGTGCTGCCGGCTGCTGGGTTACCAGACTGCGGTTTTGGGTGTTTTGTTCTTTTAGCGTGTATGTGGGGACTCGTGGAAAATCGCTCCGTGGTTTATCCTGGTAGGAATGTAAACGCTTGTCTTTGTAGTTTGGAATAGGTTATTCACGGCAGTATTTCTTGTGAGCATCACATTGATCCCTCAGAGTACTGGGGCTGCATTCGGAATGCGGTTGGTTTTGTACAAAAGAACGAGGAAGCGATGAAAGGGTATGATGAAATTACAGCATTTGAAAATGCTGGAAGCATTCTTGTTGAGGAACTGATATTTTCCCCCTTCTTGTTTGGATCAGAACTGGGTCTTGAGTGGGTGTATATAACACTTTTTTGTTTTTGTTGTGTCTGGTAGTTGTTTTTAAAATGCTGACATTGCGAAGTATAAGGCTGTGTCTGTGGAATCGTAGAATGATTCAGGTTGGAAAAGACCTCGGCCACCTCTACCATGCCCACTGACCACGTCCTTCAGGGCCGCATCCACACAGTGCTTCAACACCTCCAGGGATGGTGACTTCCCTCCCTCCCTGGGCAGCCTGTGCCACTGCCTCATCGCTCTTTATGAGAAGAAATTTTTCCTAGTATCCAACCTTTCCTAAGACATTCTCCTAATACGCAATGGGAGCCTTGCTAGTTCCCAGGCATATAGACTTAAACTGGAAATTGTGAGGTGATGGTGTCTAAACTGTTGGCTGGAAGGATGACAAAGTGCTCGCTGTCATTCATGGTGAATAATAACAGAGCAGGAGAGCTGTCTTAAGGTTTGTGTTAATGGTTTGTTAATTACTGCTGGCAGCTGAGCAGGAAATAGACTTTGATGGTCTTGGAGCAGTCGATGATGACTGGTATGAGCCTATCAAAGCTCTTGAGCATCATGGATTTTTTTACATTGGCTCTGCCTATATGCATTGTGAATTATTAAAAAAACACTACAGCAGGATATACATCGACCTGCTGGAACACGCAAGAGCAGATGCCAGGGGAAGGCCATGCTAGGGAAAGGCTCACAGGGACCTCTGACCAGGCATTTGTGGCTCCAAAAGTCCCTAAGGTGAAGAGTTGCCTTTGTGTTGGACAAACCTTTGTCTTTCTGTGGTAGGTTTGAACCCATTTAAACTTCTAGTAAGAAAATAGGGAGGTACTGAGGAAGTAAGCAGTATTATAACTGTTATAGATCAAATGGGATAGTTGAAAGTCAATTTCTGGTTAGTAAAATCCAGTGCATAGGAGTTATATTAATGAATAGTAACTTACTGAAGAATGTTCACGCATTGGGCTATGAAATTATCCATTTTAGATAAAGCTTGGTATTTATAACAAACAACAATAAAAAGTAGTGTTATGCTCTTACAGTGCATTGTAATGCAATGAATTCAAGTTCGTTCTCACTGAGCAGAGGATAAATTCGAAGTTATGTTATCTTTACTGGGTTTATACTAACTAGACAATTAAAAGCAGAACTTGAGCATTTACACTATTTTAAAACTGTATTGTACATTAACAACAAAAAAAGGTACTTTCCAAGTCCCAGTTCTGTAATGATAATAACTATGAGTAAGATAGTGGGTATTTGTAACGTGTCTGGTCATTATCATAGTGATAAACTTTGGTCCACCACAGACCTTTATAATAGGAATTTTAGGAACTTAAGAATTATTTCATGTTTTTTAGGAACTTAATTTTGTGCATTCGTGAAAATTTTATTGACAATCTTGTTCTTGCATTGGGCTTTATTCTTCATTAACTTGTTCTCATACAACATCCAGATTTCTGGTCAGCTGAGGCCTTCCATCCTCAGCCTATCAGAAGTACAACAATACCAGACTCAAGATATCCTGCACATACAGAGAAGAACAGTGTCTGCTTTCAAGGCATGGCAGCAACCAGGGCTTATCACTGATCACCTCACAAATCAATAGCAGAACTGGGACATGCTTCTGCTGCTTTCCAGCTTCCACTGCTTTCTAGCTCTGAGAGTTTGAGAAGATGAGTGTTAGCGGGACACTAGATTAGAAATGAGCATACATGGAATAGTGATAGGCAGAAAAGCAGCTTGGCCTAGGGGAATGCCATTGAGCTCTGTGAGCACTGCTGGGAGAAACACAGAATGTGGAAAATTGATGCTTGAGTCTCAGTATTGCTGCATATGCACAAATTTCCCCTTTGTTCTTTTTGTGATGTTTTTATTCAGTACTCCATATAAATTATGCATAAGATTGAAATAGCCACTTCAGTTATTTATTCCATCAAATAGAACATATCATTATAGTTTAGGCTCTAATTTTTCTGCTACATGATTGTTATGACTAAAGAAACACTTTCATTATAAACTGTTGAGAGAATACAGATTAAACTGGAACCCACATCTCATACTTACTTGTAGCATGAATAGCAAAAGTTGTAAGTGTTCAAATGATACACTGCCCATTTTCTGTTAACTTCTTCCCTGCCAGAAGGCAGTGATTTGAAATAGAGAAGTGCCTGTATATCAGAAAGTTGAGCAGTTTGATTCAAATTTTCACTTACCAAAACTAAACTGAGTTAATCTTGATGAATACAAGCAATTCAAATAGTCAGCAATACATAGTCAGGATTTATGTGGGTGAAACCTAGTGTTCCTTGCCATAGGCGCTGACAGCCTGTATTTGACAAGGGAGGAGTCTAGAACGTTTGCAATCCAAGACTCCAATCTTGCATAGAGGTTTAAAGTGTAAAGTCTATCACAGATTAAAGGATAGCACAGTTTTCCGGTGAGGTGCCAAATCCCGTGGTGATGTTACCTATGCACTGCTGGCAGCAGTAGGTCAAGAATGTTTAGATGCAGTTTTGATACAGCCAATTGATAGCACTGTATGAAACAGGAGTTTCCTTGCTTTCTTTAAAGTACTCTGATGAAGGTGGCAAGTGTAAAAGCTGATTCAGTGCTCCAGATTTGCTAGGTGCTGCCAAAAAAAAAACCCAACAAAACAAAAAGCCAGCAGGACACCATCATTTTTTGAAGCCTGAATTTATTTATTTATTTATTTATAATGTATAAAGTAGAAGTAACAACCAACGGAAGAAGGATCAGAAAAAGGATATGTGCTCTAGTGCTTCACTGCTCAAATATCTGGAGTTTCAGACAGATAACTCTGGAATCCAGTACTGTATTTGCTTATTACTTCTATTAATAGCCATTTTCAGGGGCACCCAGCCTTCTGCGTAAACTGCTTAATTTGAATCTAATCAGATATTGAGTGTAAAATAATCAAGTTAGTCTCTGAGAGACTAATCCAGTTGCTCCTGATGCCCAAGGCAGTCGCTGGCTTCAGCAGAGTTTGCATTATAACTGTATTACTGTACCCTTTGGTCATGGTTCTGGGTCTTGTACTAATTGCTCCACAGGAAGATTGTCCTTCCCTAAGGATCAAGTGAATGCTTTGATCCCAATATAGGGATCCTTATCAGGCAGTAAATTAAAATGGCAGGAAAGAAATCTAGTTCTCCAGGGGTTTCGCCCACCCAAGAATTTAGACAAGATGTTCTTAATTATACTAAGCACTGTAGGATTAGCTGTGGTTGAAAGGGATTCATGAAACTTTGTTGGCATCCCTCCCACAGTGAGACAATGATAGTGTCTGATCTTCTGTACTCAGTGACTCTAAGTAAAGGGTCTGTCACACCGTTTTAGTTGGTTTTTTGGTATTTTTTTTTTTTTAACTTAGTTGTCTCATACACATCATTCCTTTTTTCTCTGTTTATTTCTCTGGTTATTTTCATGTACTAGAACACACAAAACAATTCCTCAGTCCAGCCATCTAATCACCATTCAAATAGCGAGCATAATCCCTGTTGAACCCACGTGTGGGCTTTTGCGTAGTGAACAATTCTCATGTCTGTTACATAGATAATGCATAGCAATTTCATTAGCTTTTCTGAAGAACAAATTGTACTCATGTTTTCTTGCTCTCCCAGCTGTTTTCGGAGTTGTGTTTTGTTTGTTCTTTTTTACCCTTGAATTCCAGAAAATAGCAGTAACTCTCATCTTCGCTAACTACACCCCATCTTCTTTGAGAGGTTTGCAGGGACTGTCCGTTCTGAGAGGAGTTGATCATAATGAGTTTAACTTTTCTTCAGGAATCAGAAGGAATACAACCTTCTGCTGTTTGCTTTAAAAGATTCATAGTCTACTGAGAATAATTATTTGTGGCTAAAGCATTTCTAAGTAACTTAAACCGTTCTAGACCGTAGTATTTGGATTTAAACATTCTGTGTTTCTCATATTCAGATAATAAAGTATAAAATTTTATGCTTCTTGAAATGCTCATTTAAAAATAACGGAAGAAATTTTTGGTTAATAAAGCAGAAATGTTTTTTTGAGGCTTCTTGCATCAGTTGAAGTGAGATCCCAGCTCTGCTGCTTGGAATAGCTATAAATCTTGGACAAGTCCCAGGAAAGCCCACACAAAGGGCAAGTGAGAGAAAAACAAGAAATAACGTGGAAATTTCCAGCTATTTTCTTTCTTCTGTTCTGAAATGATTTTGAAATAACTCGGTAGAAGTTAGTTTTCTATACCTTTATTTCACCATCGATTTTTTTTTCCCCTAAATTTTAGTGAAGTCTTCCAAAGGGGAGAAGCAAGTAAAGTAATAAATCTGAAAAGATTGCTCAAATCAGTCTTTCCCTCTCTGAAGTACACTAGGACTGCACTGAAGGAGCAATAGTGCTCTTTCTGTTTTTTTTTTTCAACTGTCCCCAATCAATGTATCAGCTGTAATAAGTTTGCTTTGTGCATTGAAAGAAAGACTCTTTCTTTTAAATTTTGTTCCAACATTTGCAAAATTTCTTAGTGTATTGTTTTAATCCTTAATGTGTCATTTCTTAAACATTTCAGGGAAGCGTAAGCATCTGGAAATGCTGAACTTCAATCCTTTCTACTACAGATTGGAAACATTAACAGCTGAGAGAATCTAGCATCTAACTATTATGTTTTGAAAGTGAGAGGAAAACAAAGCAAATACACAGCAACAGATATTCCTAAAATTAATTTGGAGTTGTAGAGTATATGTGTTTTAATATCTTTACCTAGTGCATTATCTTCAGCTTCTGCTTAGTGTTGAAATCTTTGTGTCACATGTGAAGATGTTTTTGTTCTTAGTGTTCTTTTTTAGAAGTCAGAATTCAGGTAGTGCAATGCAGCTGGACGAGTTATAGCTGTCTTTGGAATTCTGTAACTTGAAAAAAAAAAAAGTCTTGCAGTGGGAAAGATCAGTATTAATAGATTCACATAAAGCTGTTATGTTCTTTTAAGTTCTGCCTATGTATCGTTTCTAACCTTTGTACTTAGTCTTAATGTTTGCTTTTAATCCTTGACTGTCTGGAAGCATTTCTTTAAGAATAAAGGAGAGAGAACTTGTTGTCAGAAAAACAAATATGTTCTTGGCACTTGGCTACATTTTCCAGTTTGTTTTCTTGATCATGGTTTTGTGAATAGAGACAAGACCATGAAAAATAATGCCTATTTGCAGTGGACTAGGTCAGATTAAGGGCTTGTATGTTGCAACAGCACCCTGCCATCTTACTTGAAAATATATGTGTTCCAAAGATTTAAAAAGTCCTGAAAAACATCTGTTACATAGTGCCCAGCCAACTTCTTCAATTCTAAATTGGACCATAAAAGTTAGGGCTTTTTCAGATTAGAAGGCATTGCTTTATATCCAGACGTCTTTCAGAGGACAGTGTGTAGTTGCTCCTGTTGACTAGAGATTTACTGTCAGCCCTTCCTGGAAACAGTGTTGCCTATGTGCAGTATGGTGGTAGGAAGCAGCATGGAGGTAAGTTCATCTTGGGACATAAAATGTTTTACTGGTAAAAGCATCACAGTAAAATCATAGTTTCCAGTGTAATAACTTCAGCCTGAAGTTGTTCTATGCCTTCTACTTAGTATTAGTGTGCTTTGTTTTCTTTGTTAGATAAGATTTCCTGTACTAATGTAAGGTGGTGTCTTTATTTTCATCTTCCTATGATATTTTGAAGTAATTTAAGTTCAAATTGCTGTCACCATGTAGGAAGGTTGACATCTATAACAGCAATTGCTCTTACCTAGCCAGATGTAAATTATTAACTATTGTCTTGGCCTACGTTGGCACCTGATATTCCAGGCACATTGCTGAAGTATAAATTTAGATTGGTTATTGCTGACTGAGTAGTGGAAGTGATCTTTATCCTCAAATTTTCTTCATTGCCTATCTATCAGTGTCCCCTTCCTCTTGTCTGCTACAACTAACCAATCTCATTCATTTCTCAGCCTTTGTATAGCCTGGGTTAGTGTCATACAGTCTATACATACATACATACATACATATATATATATATATACACACACACACACACACACACACACACATATATGTATATATATGTGTGTATGTGTATATATATATATATATGTATATATGTGTGTGTGTGTGTGTGTATATATATATATATGTATGTATGTATATGTATCTTTTTTGACAGCCACTATTGTACTCCAGCCTCAAAATCTGCACGTAAAGATGAATGTCATCCATATACCTCTGATTCACTTTCATTTTCTTCTGACTAGTTTATTTAGAATTTTGGGTGGCTTTCCATGGCACCCACTCCCAGAAAGTTCTCCTGGAGTTTGTGACAAATTCCCTGCATAACCTAGACTTAGCCAGTCTAAGAAGAGACTCATCAGCTTCTGGGATCAAAGTTAAGTCCACAGCCATGACCAAAAGGCAGACCAAAAGATGCTGAACTATTGTGGAAACAGTCTCTTGATTGTTATAGGTATATGAAACACTCTATAAATGAGAAAAAACGGTAATATTGAAGATGGGCAGAACTTCTTCACATTTTTGAAGTCAGCATGGGTGTGAACTGTCCTTTTATTTTTCTGAAAGCAAAAAGAGAACAGTGATGCTTTATTTGTGATTATTTCTTGGCCTGCAATATTTGCTGAAGTAGTTGGAACAGACTTGGAGGGAAACACACTTATCATTTACTTTGGCTCTTGTTGTGCCTTTTACTCTTGGACTCTCTCCCCCGATGATAGAAATTAAGTGTATCAAGGGTCGTCTTGTTAGACAAAGTGTGTAATCTGTAAAAACATTAACTCCCTGGCTTGTTTTTTGTCATCTTTTACCTGTGCTATTACTTTGCCTTGACTTGTTTCTGGAGAAGAGGTAAGTATAAGATTCTACATAGCTTTCATCAGCATAGTCTGAATCAGCACTGTTTGCCTGGAGGGCAAGCAGTAATTTGGCTTTGTTTTGTTCTTCAGAAAATCTTTCTCATCCAATGAAAAAGAGCCTGCAATAGGATCACATGGGAAAGTTGTTGTAGTTATTGTTGGTTTTTTTAAAAGGTGCTTTTAATAGGTGCTTTTCAACTGAATGCAGGATTGTTGATATAGAAAAGTTTGTCTGAAATTTTGGCTGAATACTAGAGTGGATGAGTGGATTGTGAAATGTTCCTTTCTCCCCATTTTGTGGTTGAAAAAAAGCTTTTTATGTGGAGATATTATAATACTTATTTAAAAAAAAAATTCTAACTACTGAATCCCACAACATTCTTTAGTATGGTGAGAAATTGGTTCTAAATAAAGGCTGTAGCCACAAGTAATAATTCTGTGTACCCCTGGAAAGTGTGCGGAGGGTTGAGAAATACTCTTCATTACTTGTAATTGGCCTTTTATTGTTAACAGCTTGTAAATTTCATCTCTTTGTGAGTAATATTTTGTCCTACTAATAAGCTTTAGTGGGAAGGCTGATAGACGCCTTCCACAAATAGAGTACAACAAAATACAGCAACAACAAAAGTATGCTCTTTGCCTTAATGCAGTTATCTGGTGCCATGCTGAGTATGAGCATATTAAGAGTTCTTAACTGCATTTTTCACTGTACCATAAAGGACTTTTGTAGCTGCCATGAAGCATATACTGTACCTGTAGTCTCTTCTTTATAATTAGATTTTGATTTTTGCTTTTTTTTTTCCTTTTAAAACTGCAGATCTGCCAAGTGCTTTTTTTGAGTTAATTGTGTTCAGTTTTACTGACGCAGCGAACCAAGAAGCATTACAGAGGTTTTGAAGGACTTATTCCAGTTAAATAAATACATGCATGGGCAGTTTTTGTCATTTGTGTAAGTGGATAAAACTCAGAACAGTGAAGATTTTTGAATTATACTGCTTGTATGTGGATTGTTTGTACTGCATCTATTGTGGATGCTTGAAATTTCTCTTGTCTGCTTGGATGTGTTGTGCATAAATGTGCATGCTGTTTATAGCATGTTTACATAATTCCAGCATTGATTCATATGACAGTTCATTTTAGAAGGGACCTCATGCGATCTTGGCCCACCTTCCTGCCTGAAGCAGGGTCACGTACAAGATCAAGTCAGGTTACTGAGGGTCATGTTGAGCTTGGGCATGGAAAGCTCCAAGGACAGAGATTCCACTGTGTTTTTCATGGCCATCTCCTCCAACGCTTGATCATTCTCACAGTGATTTTTTTTTTTTTTTTTTCATTTTATCTGATAAACATGTAGTAAATATCTACCTGGCTATGGCTTATACTGTTCTCCACTATGCACCTCAGTAAAAATCTGGGCTCTACCTTTTCAATAATCTACTCCTGGATATTGGAAAGTTGCTATTAAGTGCTTCAAAACCTTCTCCAAGCTGAACAATCCCTGTGGCTTCAGCCTTTCCTCATAGGACTTGTCCTTATGGCCTTTCACTGACCTTGCTTCAGTTGGCTGATGCCTCAGGTTGGGCCTTTGGAAGCAGACACACTACTCCAGGTACAAGAATAGTGGATGCTGCGTGAAGCCCCCATTGCTGCCAACTGGGCTGCTCACTCATGTCTCACTTTCTGTCTTCCAGGATTCCTGGACGCTTTTTGACAGAGCTGCTCAGCAGCAAGTGAGTTCTCAGCCCCTTGCTCAAGCCTAAGCCATTCTGAAAGGCAGCCCTGTCCTTCAGTGCATCAGCTGCACCCCTAAGTACATATTTTCCCCAGACTTGCTGAGGATGTGTTCTTTACCCTCTGCTGGGTTGCTGCTAAATATATTAAAGATGGGTCAGGAAGCCCTATCTGCTTGTAACCAGATTATGCATAGAGTGTGAACTGTTGATGACTACTAGTTGAACCTAATAATAGATTTTTTCATATCGCCTAGTCGTCAGTCCATCTAAACTGCAACCTAGATCAGCTTAGATATGAATATGCTGAGGAGACAGATGGTGTTGACAGTCTTGCTGAAAGCAAGCTAGGTGACACCACTCCTTTCCTCAAATCCTGTGATTTTATCATAGAGAGAAATTATAGTGGTCAGGCATGATATAATTTTGCTAGATCCGCGCTGACTATTCCCAATCACCCACTTCTTAAGCCTAGAAATGGCATTCAGATGGGCTTACATCTGAGCATAACGCAGGGAGAACCTGACACTACCTACCAGTGAAAGTGTTCTGGACTGTGATGCTTTCTTTCCCAGTGACCTTTCAGAATTGGTAACCTGTGCACAGTCCCCATCCTGCACTCCTTTTCTGGATGCCCAGTTGTTGTCCAGCTGTAGGTACTAAGTCACTTGTCACAAGATGGGGCACCTGAATCTTGGGAAAGTGGTGATGAATCCATTGGGACTTCATATGGCCTGAGGAAACACACTTGTTAGGAACAGGATGTTGGTATTAGAGTGGTTCTTATTGCTTGTGTATGTCATTTGCAAGAAAGGGGGGTGGCAGCAGGAGTGACAGTAAGTTTAATAATTATATTGTTTTGGACTGTTTATTATAGTCAGTGAGCTTTATCTTGGCTTCTCTTTTGTACTGATTTAATTCCATAGTATTGCCATTAGGTTCATAATAACAAGAAACATAGATGCATGTGTCTGCGAGAGGAAGTCCTTATTTGCATTCTAATTGGCATTTAAAGCTTCACCAGTCCTGTGGTGCTTTTTTTTCCTTTTACTCACCATTTTGATATTCCCTTACTACTCATAGTAGTAGTTGGTTTAAAAAGGTGTTTTTTGGAAAACACGAACCAATCTCACATGTAGCAAGACTTGATTTGAATCTAGCAGGAAATGAACAAATTTAGCCTGTTGGTATGGTACTCCAAAAGTTCACAAGAACTTATTGAGGAACTTAGTATTCTTCAGATCTTATCATTGGCACCACGTGAACCCTTCTGGTTCAGGTCTTTGCATTGTTGAACAGTGGTTACTCTGTGTAGTGCATCATGTATCAAAACAGTTTCATCATATGATGATAGTTGCCTTTAGTTTTATGCTGTATGGAGTTAAGTGCTATGTTTTGTATATTCATTTTTATTAACTGTGTTATTGTTTAGGATCTGAAAAACCTCTTGTGAGTAAGGTTATAAATGTGCTTAATGAAACTTTTCTGCAGAGCCAGCATCTGAACTGAATGTAACAGTAGTTATGTTTTATGATTAGTAATGTTCTAATAACAATACTATCAGCAATAAAGTCATCAGAAATACAGCTTTCCTGATATGCTTTGAATGGCATGTATAATTAGCTCACAGTTTTAATGCTTCTAATAGTGCTTAGTTTCAGTAAGACTTTAATACTTTGGAAAAAAATCATAGCAGATTGCAAGTAATCTGAAGTATTTTAATTCTATTTTACATGTATTCCAAAATCTTAGGTAATTTTATTATACAATGAAGATTTGTAAACTGACAATGTGTATATGGGAGGGGAAAAAAAGGCAAATGGTAAATAGTAAGTAGTGCCTGTGGAGTAGATTTTAGGAACTTCTGTATCTATGGAACTTATGCTTTAGGAATCTGTTTTTCAGGCTTTAATTACTTGTGAAGTGTAAGATCACATTTTTTCTGTCCACTTTAGTAAATGAATAAAAGATTAACATGCAGATAAAACCTTGGCACAGTATTACATTTGAAGATGGCCAAACGATTAAAGGTATTTCACAATCAGCTGATTGTCTAACCTGGGAAGAATAACCAGAGCTTTGGCAAGAGAGCAACTAAGTAATTTTGTAATCACACAGCAAAGATTATCGGCGCACATAAGCATGAAAGCCAGTTTTGCAGTGTATTCCTGGTGCAAAATCACATTGTAATCTTGTGTGGGTTTGCTTGCCTGAGAAAAGACCACTCAGCTGAGCACAGCCAAATGATTTTATGGTAAGTCTAATCTCATGTATCGCACTGAATGTGCTGTATATATGCAACAAGGCCTTATGACAGTGTTTGTTTTCACACTGGTTTTTAAATACATAACAGATAGTTTATTCTGTATATGTCTTTTTGTGGTATTCAATCATCTTGTGATGATTTCTTTTATTGACTGAGAGAGGCACTTGAGCATGTTGACTCAATTCCAGTGTATAATTGCATTCTGTATATAAAAATTTCTCTTGTAGTGTCAGTTGAGTCAGTTGGCTGTCATTTACTCTTTTAGACATTTTAAGTGTACCCAATGTTTCAAAGATTTCTTCAGTTCATAGCATTATAGAATGGCTTGGAAGGTACCTCAAGGATCATCACATTCTAATCCCTCTCCCACAGATAAGGCTGCCACCCACTAGATCAAGTACTAGACCAGATTGCCCAGCATCTCATCCAACCTGGCCTTATTCTTAATTGTTTATTACTGGAATCCCTGTGCTTGAAAGGTATTTGAACAGATTTTTATCTTTATTGTAACTGAAATTGCCACTAATTTTTACAGGGATGATCTATGATTTAATGGTCTGACTCTACAAAGAAACCCAAATTTAAATAGTGTAGTATCATTCAAGTTCCTGTAAGCTATCATTAGATAAAATTAAAAAATACAATTATATTCTCTTACTTCAGCCTCTGTTATAAAGGATAAGACTCTTGCAGTACTATGCTTACAGTGTAAGAACGGGCATGCATGGTGGGAAGGGAAGCATGATGAAGCTGTCTCAGTTGTGCAGAGTGGTGCATCCTGACTGTGGGCAAGTTGCAGCATCCAGAGGGTGAGCAAACGCTGAGCAAGCTGCTGGCATGGCAGGAGTGTTAGGACTTTAAGTGACTAAAATAATAATTGATACCAAAATGATTGTGTGCCCTTGTTTCTGCTGAGTCGTGAGTGTGTGACACCATTCTTGTGCCAGCCCATATGCATCCCAGTCCTACTTAGTGTGAAGTGGCTGCCTCCATCATTGGCTGCCTGTATTTCTTCGCCGTGTGGCACCTGAGAGAACGTGCATGAAATTATCTGCAACACTCCTCCCCTGCAGCAGATAACTAATGTGTGGTGGCATGACAGTGTTTATGGACTATCCATATGATGTAATTGGCAAAGTAAGGGGAAACTTGTGTCCATTACTAATTGAATTTGGGGGTGAATTTAAGTGAACTCTGATGTGTCCAAACAGAGGAAATGTTTGCGTGCAGCTTGGTTTAAAAACAAACACACAAACAGAAACCAGTTACGATAGAAATCGCTTTCCACTTTGCAGTCTTTGTATGTTTCTCATGTTAAGTAGTGCTGTTAGAGTATGTTTTCAAACACCCTTAGCAGATGCTAAGAAGCCTGTGGTTTGGGAGGGGGGCAGTGCTGTGGTTTCAGTTTTTTTCTGTTTGAGTGAATATGCCATGCTTCAAGGTAAAAAGTGGGGAAATGTTTTTTCTTTCTTGTCATAGCAATATTTTGTTTTTGATGTTAGCGTTAAATTTCACAGGTGTTTAAACCTCACACATGGAATGGATTTATTAATAAATACTTCCACATAGCAGTGCATTAAGCTTATAGGATGTACCAAAAGAAGACTCTTACAACTGTAACATTAACATAGTAATGGCAGGTTTGACCATTCAGAATTATTGTAAGTTTTAGAATATCACTTGTTAAATATTTGGGACCACAGCTGGGCAGTGCTGACATAAAGATGGGACTGGTTCTGTGCACACAGGTCATCAGCAGCTGTTCAGGAGGGAAAGCTCCAGCTGCAACATTCTCATTAACCATAAGCACTGACTTAGAATTGCTAGGTTTCCGGTTAAAGAAGAAAAAAAGTTATAAAACAGCTAAACCTCAGTGTAATATTGCTTGCAGACTGACCTATTACAGATTTCAATGAGAGCTGTTTTAAGCAAGATACTATATTTGATAAAAGACCCATTGTTTTCTCTGATAAATAATTCATGAAAGTGTTAAGTGACAGAGCTTCTTGATTCTAGTATATCATTTGTACTTGAGAAAGTATTTTGAATTCTTGACTTCCCTTTGAGTATTATAAGCTGTTGTTTCTTGAGAGTGCTGCGAGTGAACTAAGGTCTGATAGAAGCACGTTAGATGGAGTTACTGTTCGGGGTAAGAAAGAAGGAATTTATCCAAAGGAGTTGTTTTCTGAAAGTCTTTCTTCAATCTTCTTTCTTCAATCTTCTACAAAGATAGAGGCACCCTTATTAGCTGGATCAACCGTATGATGTTGCAAGCTTGTGATGGCTGTTGCTGGAGATTCTGTCAGGGTCAGGTGTCAGTAGGTGAACAGATTAAGTCAAAAGCTGGTCTGGCCCTCCTCTGTCCTGCCTTGCCCCATGTGTGCTATCGAGAGATGAAATAGTGATCACACTCCTGTCTTTTGTCTGGAAGGCAGCAAGGTTT
The DNA here is from genome assembly GCF_905368555.1 of Meleagris gallopavo. Taxonomy (NCBI): domain Eukaryota; kingdom Metazoa; phylum Chordata; class Aves; order Galliformes; family Phasianidae; genus Meleagris; species Meleagris gallopavo. The sequence continues at coordinate 36,407,136 of NC_139406.1, forward strand.
TCTGTTCTCCTCTGGTTCTTCCTGACCCTTGCTCTTTTCCTATTTAGAAACACTCTGACATTCATCTTAGATTTATATCTGGACAGTGTATATTTTCTTCTCTTCCAACACTGTCTTTTAACCTTGCTTTTCTTAAGTTTGACGTGTCACGGGTTTTTGTCTTATCCCTGTATAATGAGCTCCCATTGCTTTCATCATCCTGGCATCTCTTCTAGTAAAAAGTTCACACTGCTACACGGGGCTGAGCAGCCCTGAACCTTGCATCCAGCAAGCAGTTGTGCTTGTGGGTTGTGTGGTGACATCAGTTCTTCCCTGCCTTGACTGGGAATATCCCCTTGTGACTCAACGTACGTCTTTCTTTTTTTTTTTTTCCCCTGCCAAATCACGTTGGTGACTCACGGTTATCCTGTGATCACCTCCTAGACTGATCTTTCCCCTTGGTACCTTCCGAAACGATGGCTGGTTTCCCACATCCTGTGTGACTATGCTAATCACAAGCTCATAATTTAACGCTGGAGCCGTTTATAAAAGGCAGGCCGGGGATCGTACTGTGGTTGCTGTTCTGCCTTGTGATAAGCCTGAGCCTAATGGTTAGCATAATGCGTGCTGAGGAAGTCTACTGAAATAGTCTACTGTGTGTGGCAGAATACCTTGTTGTATTTTGATGGGGTCTCGGTGCAAAATGCTGTGATGCTGCTTTGCCATGTCATCGTGGCTGTCAGAACTTGAAGTCCTCAAAGAGCTTTTTAAACAGGAGAGGAGACATTGGTTGTGATTGCAGCGCCAGAAGGATGCGGTAGCTGAAAAGGGCCTCCTGAATTACAGCTCTGGATTTAAGTTTCTAATGTCTGCTAGGCTGTAAATCATTTTTTTTCTTGCTGTCTTTCCTCTCTCTATGTTCTATATCTGTGATATGGTGGAAAGGTTTGCCTTCTGCTCATGTGTTTTGTGCCCTTGAGTTGCCTTTAGGGAAGGAATGTTCTTTCTGTCTGTCTTCTCATGCTGTCTGGCATCATAAGACTCGGTTTCATAGCTGTGAACCCTGTCACAATTATTATAATTGAAACATTTTCTTCATTGTTCTAGAAACATTCTGTTAACAATAAAAATAGAATACTTTGTGTCCTCATACCTCATGAGGGAAACTTGTTCAAGGATATTGTGACATTGTGATGGGTGCTGTGAATACCTTTTAAGAATACTTAGCTTTTAATCATATAGAGGATTTGAGGAGCATCTTGGTAATCATCTTTGAAAATGAATACATTGCTGCTAATCTTATTAAAACACAAGTTTCCTACTCTGTTATTTTGACACATTGCAAGATTTACTTATTTATTGCACACTGAATAAAATATGTATTTGATGTAAGTGCTGAACTGAAACATAGAATCATAAAAGTTGAAGAAAGTAGTGTTTGGCCTGGCACATTTCTTTGTCTTCCTCTTAACATGAAGCAGTCTGATTTCCTTTTTAATGAAAGAAGGGGAAATAATTGTCTTGTGCTGTTTTTTACGTTGTGTTCAAATAGAATTCTATTTTTCTAGATCTGTTGTTCTCTTCAGTACTAATTCAGTAATGGTTATTTCTATATTCTTCGTACATAGCCTGTATAAAAACTGAGAGTACTACATTTAGTACATGAAATTCAAGATTGAAGTGAAGCAATATCTGTGTGTGATGCAAAACGACACACTTTAAAGCGTATCTGTTGAGTTACACAGCTACAGTACTGGTATCAGAGCAATGTACAGACCTAAGTGCTTTCTCATGCAGATTTCAGTGACAGGCTTGCTGCTGTTACTCATAAATAATTTAAAATTCCAGGTGCAACAACTCACAGCTGAGTGACTGGAACCTGCTGAGCTTCTGACCTCAAGTGAATAAGGGCCAAAGTACCCAGCATAAAATTCCATTTGGAAAGGAGACAAATCTGTTGATTTCTCAGGTATATGGTTGTCCTCAGCAAACGGTCTTTTTGCTTTCTTAGTTCAGAAGAGAAAGCAAACCACTACTGCTATCATTGACAGACAAAATCCAAAATCAAAGTCAGGCTAGACCAGGCTCTGAGCAACCTGATCTACCTGTAGATCATGGAATGGTTTGGGTTGAAAGATATCCCTGTTCATTGCAGGGAGTTGGGCTAGGTGACCTTTAAAGGGCCATTCTAACTCAAACTATTCTGTGATTCTATGAAAATCCCAAAACAGTGTCACAATATCTGTGTTGCTACAGTTAGAAAATTTGCTTCTCTGTAGCTCTGTAAGCCACTTTGCTCTTGGAATTAGTTTATTGATTTAGAAACAGAGCAGTTTGCACGTACCTGCTCACGCTTCATGAGTGTCACTTGCAGCTTGCAGAACAAATGGCTTTGTGCTGGACAGTCTCATTTGTGCTTGTGTTAATGAACTGTGGATAATAGTGACCTATTGGAAGGATCCTTGAATCTTAGTACAGACCTTAAGCACAAATTGAAAACTTGGGGGCTAAGTTTCCATGAAGTTACTTCAAATTTAAAAAAATTACTTTCAAAGCATGGTTTCATGTGTAAATGCTCAGGCAATCAGGCTAGGAAAAGAGAAGGCAAAAAGAAGAGAGAAACTTAACACATAAACACTGAGGAACCTAAGGATGCATGCTTTCATGTCTGGAAAACCAGATTCAGTTTTGTGCCTCCTTGGCAGTATGTTTATGGGGAGGGAGAGGCGGCTTTATAGTGGTAGGCTGAGCCAAGAGGGAGTCAGCTAGGAGTAAGGTGAAAAGTCAGAGTCTTTCGTAATGTCTATATTTATGCCAAATGTAATAGAGGAGCATTTACAGGAAACCCAACTCTAGGTCGGGTATATTTACAGTATGGAGAGATTATGTATGAAGTCAGAACAGAGAGAAAGGTGGGGCGGGGAGAGGTTTTTTTTTGGTTGTTGTTATTTAAATGAGAAAGATATAGTGGTTCATTGTTTTCTGACAGTAATGTTAACGGTATCTGGAGAGGATGAATCATCTTGTCCTGTCACTTGAATATGAGAAGATAAGAGCCAGCATATGGTGCCTTTGATTCATGAACATTCAGAGCTGCAGGTGTGCGTTTTGACATCAATCTGTGGTGTGTTAGTGCAACACTGATCGTCAAAGTGGCTGTGTTGCTGGGGAGCCTCGGTGACCCGTCTTGCTTATAAAGAGAAAATATACTGCTCATCACTGGGAGAGGACTACTTGTTTTTCTAAGTGAAGACACAGAAAAATGTGAGTCTTCAAATGTATCTTGTTTTGATTTTCGTGGTATCTCTATTTTTATGTGCAAACAGGTGATAGATCTTCTCTGGGTGCAGAGTACTGTAAGCTCAAAACTTGGAAGTCTCCAAGTAACAAATAATAATTCTTGCTATATGACTTCTTGTTTGTTCCTTGCCTTTTCCACCAGTCTTACTAGGAAGATCATCATTGTGGCCTGCAATTATTGTGTGAAACTGGATTCCGTTTTCCTTGTTTCCTTTTTTCCTGGTTAATGCTACATTTATGTTATGTTTCTTTGCTCAGTAATTTCTCTCGCTTTGAATACTTCAGCATTTAGGACAGGTGTTATTCGTTGAGGCCTCTCTATTTTACTGTCTTTTTTTCCCTCATTATTTATTAAACTGCTGTGTCAAAATAGTTTGTCCCTTGAGTGCATGAGTGCTGGGGAAAAAATCATCAGTGATTCTGCCATTGTGCCTCTGAGCCTTTCCGGAGGGTTGTGATGAGCTGATGCTTGCTCCTCGGTTTTGTATACCGTGCAGACCTAAAAGGTCCTGCAGTATGGGGAAGAATATTGGGTCTTCTTTGTTGTTATTGTTTTGTTTTTCAGTGAGCTATCCAAAGGGATGAGAAGTGAAGATGTATTGGTAAAGCCAATACGTAACAAATGAAGTCAAATTTTTAGTGTTAATGAATGGAATAAGAATAGATGTATCAGTCCTAATTGCAAGGTGGGGCAACATTTCTTTTTTTTGGATCAGATTCAAGGAATGGGTATATTAGGCATATGTGTGGTCCTCTCTATTCTCTAGGCTGGCACTAGCTGAAGAAAGGAAGAAAAGTGAGAAGTGTAAGCTACAGGAAATAAGTAAACGCAACAAATAAAAAGCAAGATGATGTCCTTAAAAGATAGAGGGAAAACTGTAATCAAAGCAGTCAGAAAAGGTAAAATAATAAGAAGAAATGTACAGACATCTCAAATATTTTGGTGTATTTTGAGTGTACATAAACTCCTGAGATACCGTGTGGGCATGAGGGAGCACTTTTGTAGATCAGCAGTGTTTCAGAACTCGACCCATCTCTTTGAGAGCTGCTATTTCAGGTCTAAGATTCTCACCAAGGAGCACATGTTTACCTATAAACATGAAACTGACTGTAATGTTTTGATGGGCCCGGAAGGCCAGGATTCTGCTATGCAAGGTTCTGTACAAACATAATTTAAAATACACGTTGGTACTTACTGCTGGTAACTTCTCTGATCTGTATATTATGAATGCCACTAAGATCTTGGGCTTGATCATTCACAATGGATAAGTGTATGTAGAATAATGTGCATTTCCTTCAGGAAGTGTTCCTCAGGGACACAACATGGCAGAAGTCAGAAGTGAAATGAGGTTTGGTCTAGCAGGGACTCCACACTTTCATGTTTAGTGAAAAATTAAATAATGATGACACTTGGAGGGGATATGAAGCACTACGCTTCATAAGCTAATTTAACACTAGAATTACAAGAGGGGGGGAAGTTCTAAGAAGCAGCTTGCCCCTGAGGTGAATTACTTTTATGATGGGGTTGCTTGCATCTATCTCTGGCTGTGACTGCTGATGCAATTAGCTACAGGTCACTCACCTGAGACTGCCAGGGGTTTTCTTTCTTGATACATCAGAGTTCTAAATTACCATGGTGAGGGAATACTGAAGAAGCAGTTTAGGTTTGCCCAGTATCTCAATCTGTTTTGAGACAAAGGCTTGAAGGGCTTCTTTCTAAAGATCTATGAACACTGAGAGCCTTAAAACTATTTCAGCATTTCCAATTAGCTTCTTGGAAGCACTGGGCAGTACGTCAGCAGCATAACATGGGCCTGACACTGGAAAACAAATGTTTTGCATGTCACTGCTGGGTAAGTTCATAACCAACTGTTTACATTAGAGGGCTACCAAAATGAGACAGAATTCACTCATTCCTTCAAGGTAATTAAACTGTTTTATTTTGATTAATGTGATTTGAATGTAGTAGAAAAAAGGAAAAGAATATTCATTAATTTAGCAAGAAGTTTTAAGTGAATTCCTGATACATTTTTATATTCCCTGCTGACTCTTCCCATATGTGAGTAAGCACTTGGGAGACGTATCTAGCAGCGTAGCTCTGCACCATTACTCACCAATATCAGTCTCTGGTGAATATATATTCCTAGACAAGGTAGTGCAAGGTAATAATTATGATCTGGTACTTGTAAATATGTAAGTACTTGCATACCTCTACTATTCTGTGTAGTTCTGTTGAGTCATACTTAAGTGCGTGGGAAGAGGTTGGACTGAACCCTTATTTTACATAACTAAGTTACTCTTCAAAGATAATATTTAACAATCCATTTTCAGCATCCTGTGATTTATATTAGGTAGTATATGTGTTTCAAAACTAAATCGCCATTAATATTCAATAGAGTGCACTTGTATTGAACAAGCGTTGGCTTATACCCTTGTGTAATTCCTGAACTGGTATCACTTTTTAGTTGTTACTGTCAGCTAGCTCCTGGGCTGAAGTATATTGATTTTATTTAGAGCATAGAAAAGTGATGATGAGAAAGACACCTTTAGAGTCTGATGATTAGGAGTGGACTTTTCTCAGGCTCCTGTCAGCGTGTAAGTATATGCAGTCAAAACAGCATAACCTGCAAATATCTGATACCAGTGTGTTTCTTGTATATTCAGAAAGTTTCAAGGAACATTTTTCTGTCTTTCAGTGAAAATTCTGAATCACAATGTAAACGTCTCTATAGGACACTATATGTGTATGGAAAGATGATTAGAACCCTCTTTTTTAAACTACAATTATTAATTTAGCAAATAGCGAGGAGGATTTCCTTCTTTGGGTGAGGCAATGGTGTTTCTGGTGTTGGTAGCTGGAATACAGCTTCCTATCATGAAGAAAGCAGAAAGGAAGGTTTGGCCACTAGATTACCTGCTAGCCTGGCTTTCCAAGGAAGCTGACTCGATGTGGGAAGGCAGTTGAGTTGATTTCCTCAGGAGGAATCCCCGGGCTCTTTCCTAGAGTTACTGGAAGCAGCCTGGATAGCTGGAGTAATTCCTGCATCAGTCTGCGTTTGGGCAAATGCTGGGTTTTGGCAGCAGAGCCCATCCAGCTGGTTTCTGGGCTGGGCAGAACTAGGGCGCTTTGCAGTGCCTCTCCTCAGCTTCCTGGAGAGCTGCTGCTACACTCCGATCCCTTCTAGTCTGCACTGGTGGAGTCTCCTTGTGCTCTGTGACTTATGGTCATGTGCCAAATCTTTCATCTCACAGGAATTATGAAACTCGACGAGTTTTGCCAGGAAGGTGGGAGGGCTCATGCCGTTGTGGTCATGAGTTTGATCTCGTGCTCAGGACTATTTTAGAACCTCACTGTAATATCTGATTCATGTTTGATTCAATGAGGATTCCTGCATTTCTGTAATAGTTCTGTTTTCACGTTGTTTTGGGAGCTTCATGACTGTTCCTATGACAGTTTATCAGTGCTAAAGCATGTAAGGACTCCTTTGCAAACAAGGCTGTGGATGGGTTAATGCTTGTTAATAACTGCTGCTTTGCTCTGTGCAGAGCTGCTTAGTTTGGCAACCTGAATGTTATGAAAGTGACTAAAAGAAAATACAAATCTTTTACCTCGGATTCTTTGAATACTTGGCTGCAGGTTCCTACAAGGATTGCACAGTGAGTAATCCCATTGAAGCCAGTGACTCAACTCATTGCATAAAGATCAGTGCACACAGAAACTGTGCAGCGGGGCTTCCTCAGAGCAGCAAGAATCAAATAATTGTTATTTAAGTCTTAACAGCAACCTGCACTTGCATTCTGAAGTGAAAATGACCTGTGTTCTCAGGTTTTAATCAAGTACGCTAGACTTCTGCTCAAGTGTAAAATGAAAAATCGGGTTTTTCTGTCCCTGTAAATCATTCTGGTGTTTCCCAGCTTGTGTGTACTGATGCTGTTCTCTTATTATTGCAGATCTGCATTGTGCCCCCTCAAAATTCATGTTTTTGCTTCCTAGGCAGGTATCTATGGAACAATTTGCACTGTACATTTCTGCTTCGTATTCACATCAGAGTGAAATTTTTGAGTCTTTTTCTCTGAAGGATTAATTACAGATTTCTCCATTTATTAGGTAGCGTGAAGAATTCTGTTAATTTTAAGGTGTTTTTTCAAACAGGCTTTTGTCTCCTTGGCTGGGAAGTAGCTTTATCCTTACACAAGGAATTGGAATCAGATCCTGTAGAGAAACCTGACGCTGGGCACAGACATGTGTACTCTCAGTTCCTACTCCTGAAGTCTGAATAGCATTTTGCGTTTCCATCTCTCCAAGCCTATTTATTGGCTTTGTATTTAATTCCCTGTGGTGTGCAATGTTTAGCATCTTTCTGACGGATTTATTCAGACTGGAATTGGGAGTGCATTGGTAAACAGCTTGCCTTCAGTGTGCCACTTCATATACTTGTCGCTTTGCTGGTTTTTCCACCTTGTTTGCTTTGTTTGTGCAGACACTTGAGAATAAAACTTTTCTTATCATTTGCAGGTTGTGGTAGCATGAAAATGTTGTTATTCTTTCCACTGGCCAGCAAATTATTTTAAACATTTATCTGATTTAGGTTCACACCATTTTGATCATACCAATTGTGGTTCATCAGTGCCTGGTATCTTTTTCTACCTTGGCAGCCTGGGACTGGGGCTCTGCTGTGCTGTTTATTCTGGAATCAGAGAATGGTTTGAGTTAGAAGGGACATTAAAGATCTCATCCAGTTCCAGTCTCCCCGCTTTGGAGGCCTTACCAGGGCCCCATCCAGTTTGGCCTTGAACACCTCCAGAGATGGGGCATCCACAGCTTCTCTTGGAAACCTGTTCCAGCACCTCTCCACCTTCTCTGTGAAAACCTTCCCCCTGACTTCTAACCTAAATCTCCCTCTTTCAGTTTAAAGCCATTTCCCCTTGCCATGTCACTATCAGATCATGTAAAAAGTCAGTCCCTCTCCTGCTTATAAGCTCTCTTTAGTACTGGAAGACCACACTGAGGTCTTCCCAGAGCCTTCCATTCTCCAGAGGAGGTATAAAGATTGTATGGCATTCTATTTATTGCAGAGTAATAAATACTATGACTAGTACCATTAAGCTGAACATCGTGCGTGAAAGTTAATTATTCTGAGCAGGAAATGTTTGTTTGAAACTTCTTTTGCATTTAGTTTCATGTTTCAGGGCTTTAAATGATATTTTGCACTGCATTAAACTGTCTGAAGGAAGCAGCTGTGCAAGTTACTCTAAATAAACACATGCTTCTACGGGAAGAAATATGTAGTGTAACCACAGGTGTTAAACTAAAAGCTGAAATTTGAGTGTTGTGGTTTAACCTGCATAAGCCCTGTTGGAGCTGAGATACAACGTGGTGAGCCAGAAAATTCAAAGAGGAGCTGGCGTTACTTTTTTATATGCTTGCCATGAAAGTGCATTCTATAAGGAACATATCCATTCCTACCTCTATAGCAAATTGTTAGCAGTTTAGCATGGTGGTTTTTTGTGATTTTGTTGTTGTTGTTGGCAACTGCAGTTTATGTAATCACAAATGTGAATTCTAAAGAAATTACCTGATCTCTTATGAAGATTTTCAGTTAGAGATTGATTGATAACAGTAGGGCTTCTGTCTAAATGCTAGTAGTCCTGGCTTATGTGTGAATCAAATGCTTCATTTTTACTCCTTTCTGTCTTTTTAGAGCAGAGAAAGCTTTCTAGTATTGCTATTTATTGTATGAGAGCTGTTTCTTTGTTTGATCAGATGAAAAATGAATTTGTATTTCATAACAAATGTATTGATTCTAAAATCTCTGTTTTGTTTTTATTCTGTTTCAGAATTTGAAGTTCTGGTGATCCGTCATGGGGAACCATGTAGGAAAACGAGAACATAGTGCTGACAAGTCAGCCAAGGTAAGAGCAGAAAAAAGAACAGGCAAGACTACCACAGACAGGTAGAATCATAGAGTCTTTGGAGTTGAAAAGGACCTTTAAAGGTCACCTAGTCTAACTCCACCGTAATGAACAGGGGCACCTACAGCTACATCAGGTTGCTCAGTGCCTGGTGCAGCCTGATGTTGAATGTCTCCAGGGACGAGGTTTTCACCACCAATCTGGGCAACCTGTGCCATGGCTTCAGTATGTTATGACTTATGCTATGAAATGAATATTTCATACCTTAATGTGTTTACCAGATTTCACCATTACAATTTTGTAATTGTCATTGTAAATAATGACTATGTTTTTTAAAGAGGTCCTATGAAAAATAGCCAAACCAGGGTTTTGGTGCAGAAGATTTAATGAGGGATGCCATGTTTTTGTGCTTCAGATCCATAGCTTATAAAGTGCTTCTCATCATGGTGGAAATGAATAAATTGAGCCTTAGAAGCAGGAAACTGAAGAAATTTTTAAAGAGTGAATGAGATGATTAATGTTTTGCTTGTTGACAACTTTCCATTCTGGGAGTCATTTGCTTTATCCATGAGAAGGAAACCGTATAGAAACATGTAAAATAAGGGAATTCTAATGGAAAAAGTTTGTCAGTCTCAGTATGTACAGCTTTAAAAATCTCTCCAGTAGAATGATGAGAACCGTCAAAATGTTCATTAAAGTTAGCATTTGCTTTCTAGGCCTCTGCTGGCACTCTGTATTTTACATGTTATGTGGTATTGTGTTTGTCTTGTGATAGTATCTTAGTTGTGTTTCTGCATCGTGCAAGACGAGAACATATCTTAAAAAAAAAAACAAGCGTTAAAAAGTTGCTTCTTGTTCCTAGCTATTGCTAACTTCACTCGTCCCCACCCAAAAATAACAGTTCAAACTCTGTGTGTAAAATAGTTGCTCTTTGCGTTGGGCAGATGATGTAAACAGGTATTTCTCATTGCTGCGGCACAGATAAGCAACTATCTCTAAATGATATATGCAGACTAGAATTTATAGAGTTGCTAGTTCTCTGACATCTTTTACATAAGCACACTGGAGGGATTACAGCAGGAAGAGAGGACAACTGGTGACATACGTTTTTGTTTCATATTTATGCAGTATTTTACAAAATGGTTTCTGTTTCAGTACAAATATTATGACTTCCACGTTGTGTTCTACTTCAGAATGTTTTTTGTTACTTCCCATCTAGAAAATAGCCTTGTGCAGTTCCAACAATGACCTAACAGATGTATTTAACCAAATATTTTGATTCTTTCTGACCAAGTGTGCAGGTGTGGCGTGACAGGTACACATCCTAATGTATGGCACACAACTGCTCATTACACTTTGCGTGCCTCTGCTTGGCTCTTTGAGTACAAAATCTGGTCAGAAAAATACATCGAAGCATTTGTTCCACTTTGGGGTCATGTATCTCACGCATCTTTTTCCTTATGAGGCCATTTACAGAAGTTGATTCTGAAATGAAAATAATATTCATTTACCATAAATGTTTTGAAGGGAAACTTAATTCTGTGGTAATATCTTCTGCCCATCCATACTCATCCTTTTAGAGTTCATAAAATAAAACAGCCCCCTAAAAATTAAAATGGATAATGCCTGATCAAGATCTCCCTTTACTCATGGAAGACAGCAATAATGTTGCAAGAAATGATGAAGCCACATATTTTAAATCAGTAAATACATGGCTAAGCTGCTATTGTGTATTCCATATAGCCAATCAATTTTGATTAAGTCCGTGAAGTTCTTACCAGCAGTAACAACTGTATGTACCATACATTTTGTTTTGTTTTGTTTTTCCTTTTAAGTTGAAGTCTCTCTTTTGTCTTTGTTCAATATAGCTGCAAATTAGAACTGTTTTCCCACCAGTCTTGTGGTGTCACATGGGAGACAATTGCTGAAGGCTTGTAGAGGCCGCAGTGGAAACACTGATCTGCCTCTCTCTGCTCTTAGCAGTAGAACTTCAATGCAGAAGGCTAACAACTTGTGAAAGCTCTTTGTAAAATTCATCGCTTGTATCTTTAAGTTGTTTTCATGCCCCAAAGTGTAGTGCCAAAGAGTATCATCTTAGGCAGCTGATTTGAACCTGTGATAATCAGTTTTGCTGCACAAACACTGTACTGGCTCCTCAGCAGCTTGTCCAGTTCTCTAGATGGCTATTTAATGTATAGAGACATTAAAGACATTGCTACCAAACTGTAACTCGTGGTTGTACATTAAATGTCCAGAGCAATTGCTGTGGTTTTGATGTGTTGCTGTTGTTTGTTTAAGTTGACATCAAGCTTTGTTTCAGTAAATGTAGGTATTTGATGACAAAAATGGAGAATCAGAAGGCATTTATTTCATCAAATTTCTATAATGAAACTCTGATGTTCTCAAATGGGCAAATGTGCAAAACTCGACTAGATGGCTTCCCATTTTGTGATTATCCTTTCAAAGTATTGTTATCCAGTTGAATTATAAAAATGCCAGGCAATAAGCATTATCCTTATCATGGAGGGAAATGTGAAATTAATTGAATGCTTTGAAAATTAGTATCTTTGACCTAAATAACAAGAAAAATACTTGCCATTTATTTATTTATTTATTTATTTATTTATTTATTTATTTATTAGTTATTATTTAGAATTTGTCTCTTTTCTTCTACCTCAGATGGTTTTAGACTTTGTGGCCTACTGAGTGCATTGCCAAATGTGTAAATATTGATACTGTTTAAGTTTGTTCTTAGTGATAATACTTGGTTTAAATTTACAGAAATACATCTGGGAACAACAAAACAAAAAATAGTGGTCTGTCCTCTCTGCCCTAAATTTCCTTAAATTCTCTGAGAGCTAAATATAGAATTAAAAGAGAAGGTGACCAGAATTTCATTGATCTTTGTTCTGAGTTGTAATTCATGCGTGTTAATTTGGTACAGTTAAACTACAAAGAGCCCTGTGTTCTTTCTTAATGACCAAACCTGCCTTTAAGTATTGCATTAGAACGCTTCCCCGTCGTTGCTTATTTTGTCTATCTCACTTAGAAAAGTCTGTTCAGCACATACATGACCATCGCTAAATATCTGAACCTTTTTGGTACCCATCAGAACTGGCTCTTATCTTCAGTGCTGATTGTTTAGACCCATGGGAAGAAGTTTTTTGGTCATTGTCAACAGCAGCTACCCTAACGAGCAAGACCACAGAGCATGATTTCTCTGTACTGTGTGCCACATAGTACAGTGGACTGCTGGAAAGTAAGCTTGTGACCTGTAATGAAGGACTAAAAGCCACTGCCCTGCCGTGTAAATAGATTGCTCAGGATTGTGTACACTTGGAACATGTTAGATTGCTGGAAATGCTGGATCATCTACCAGTTTCATGTCCTTGGTGTGCTGTAAATAACACCAAGGAACCAAAACCAATTGCTGTCTGTGATGTCAAGCTCTGGGGAACTTTGGGCAAATTAGCTGCAGTATACTGCTTTTTCACAGACTGAAATTGAGAACAGATGTAGTGATGATAAAGCACTCAGCCTACAGCTAATGCTTTGTTCAAGCTACAAAGCCATCTGTCAATAGTGACCAAGTCTTTCTGTATAGCGAATTTAGACTACCATGTTACTTTGTTTCTGTACTGTGTTTTGAAGTGATTCATTTGATCATTGTAACAAACTAACTAGTTCTCAGTGTTTAAGTCAAACTGAGCACAAGTAGTTCAAGCTAAATTGTTACATTTATGATGAGCATGTATCTATAAGTCAAATTGTTTCTACTCTGATTCTGAACAGATTCTGTTTCCTCTCCTGCTGCTTGTCTTGCTAATGTTGAGAGATCTGTCCTCTGCAGCCTTAACTCCTCATAACATTGACAGAAAGTTTTCTGTCTCTCCCTGATAAGAGATAGGTGAAGTTCTGATGCAGGCTGGCTCAGTACAGTAGTTATATATTTCACCTCGTAGACACTGTACAATCAGCAAGCAAAAAGGTTTTCACACTGAGCTCTGCTGATGCCCTACCTTAGATTGCTAAGAATGCTTGAAGACCTACACCATGCATCTATGGATACTTGTGGGTTGTTTTTGTTTTTGTTTTTTACTATTATTATTTGCTTTGTTTTTTTTTTTTTTTTTACGCCAGGTGCTTCCTCTTGGTGCACATGATAAAGTACCAAGAAAGAAGAAGAAAAAAAAAAAAAAAAAAGCACACATACAAAGCCACAGATGAAGTAATTTGTTTTGTTAATTGCACTGAAGTGCTATTTTTGTAAGATGAAGGTTTATTTTTGAATATATGTGATTGAAAGATACTTGATATACAGATTATGTAAGTTATGAAGCTTGGGATATGCTTTTCCTTTTTAAAACAGAAATCATACATTATATTGGATTATAATACATTAAAAAAAATTACACTTTACATTTTCCTCTAGCAAAGTTGTATAGGACTATTCTATTCTTATTTTCCTCGTTTATTTATTTTTTTCTCTCAGTTTTACCTTCTGCTGTAAAACAAAGAGAACACGAGCTCTAGTGGTATATACTTCTTTGTAATTTGATGTGTGTATTAAATACTCCCTCTCAAGTCACTATATTTCTGAAGGTAAAGGAAGAATAGAGAAAGAGTGAGAGAAATGAGTATTTTCACCAACCAGTTTTACAAGTTGCATACTGCAGAAATTCTCTTGAATCACCAGTATCTGGTCAAACTAGTGTCTGGTACAAGGAAAGATTGCTTTAAAAAGAGGCAGTGCCCTTCCATGAAGTGAAGGACAGTTCTATAAAGTTGGGTTAAACAAGACCGATTCAATTTGACGGATGTCTGTTTTCTTCATATTCTGTCACTGACTGAGATTTGGCCTTGAGCAAATTCCTTTGTGCTGGCTTTATCCTCCTGTTTCATTTCTTAACCTTCGTACTGACTAACTAGACTGCTTGCTGGGATGGATGCAGTGTCATTCTGGATTAATAGCAGTGCTTTGAGACCTTGAGTGGGGCCTTCAGGCACTGGTGTGCTTCAGCCAGTGAGACGATATCACAGAGGTATTGAAAGGATGGTGCTGTTTGCAGCCTCGGAGAATGCCAGGCTATGACATCTTTCATCAAACATTAACCTTAAGACCATCATTCAGCATGGTATCAGTGCCCATTCAATGTTTAAATAGGCAAGCGACTCTACTGTAGAGGGACCAATTTATGTGTCCAAATTGAAGTCATGTGTTTAAATATGTAGGTTGCTCCAAAACTAATGCCTCCTGTGTATTTCCATACAGCACATACAAAAAGTACGATAACACTATTTGATAGAGCAAATTCTCAGCCACAAAACACTGTTTTCCAACATAGTCACCACCATTAGCTATGTGTTTTTGGGAACAGCAAGCAAGAGCCTGTATGCCATGCAGGCATAGCAGATGTAAGTGAACAAGCTGCTCTGGTCAGTGCCACATCACCTATTGAAAGTACTGAAGGATTTGAATGAACTGTGATGTTTGAAACATTTCCCCTAGATCCTCATTACGGTGAACTAGTAAATATGTAGGTATGATTTATATCAAGTACATTGTGAGCATGTTTTTCTGTTGTGTACACAACTGCTAAGTACTAATGTTTCTTGATTTAAGTCTGGGGCTGTTTGAACTTGCATGGGTGTAAAAGGAAGAGGTGCTGTCACGGTGGTTTTGGCTGGGGAAAAGGAAGGGTCTTAAGCTTTATTTTCCCACCCAGCCTACAGATCTGACTAACAGAAGATGGAAGTGTTGTGTGTCATATGCCATGTCGCTATGGTATAGTTTCCTACAGTTTCCTTCATGTTTCTTGCTAACTTTGATAAAGAACTACGTAAATGTCTTGTCAGATGAGTATAATGATAGCAGCCTTAAATTAGCAAGGATGCCCTCCTGTTCTTTGTGACCTCCTTGTGAGCTGGTCTGGTTGCTGAACTGGCTTCTGTGGTTAGAGTCAGCCCTTAATGCAGCCTGATAAGGTGGTGTTCATTGCTCTTGCAACTTCGCACCAGAAAAATGAAGATGAACTTGTTTATAATCTTGAGAAAGCCTGGAGTGTGTTTCTGCTGCTAGGTGGTTTGTAGATCAGTGTGCTGTCATGTGGCAAGAAGTTTTATCACCTTTTCTGAAACTGAGTGAGCTAGGTCTAAGAAACAAATCTGCATTTCCAGTAGTTATATATGATAAGATTGTATATTAAGTATACATATACTGTGCAGTAATATATTATCTTCAAATACAGTTATGTCTGTAACATCAGGTAGAGTGAAGAGCGTTCTGTTGGAGGAGCTTCACCTGTGGAACACACAGCAGAATCTCCCATCTCTGAGACAGTGACCAGCAATAGAATCGTGGAATCATAGAAAGGCCTGGGGTGAAAAGGACCACAGTAATCATCTAGTTTCAACCCCCCGCTATGTGCAGGATCACCAACCACCAGACCAGGCTGCCCAGAGCCACATCCAGCCTGGCCTTGAATGCCTCCAGGGATGGGGCATCCACAGCCTCCTTGGGCAACCTGTGCCAGTGTGTCAACACTCTCTGTGTGAAAAACTTCCTCCTAATATCTAAACTAAACTTCCCCATTTCAATTTAAAACTGTTCCCCCTTGTCCTATCACTATCCACCCTGTAAACAGTCGTTAAGCATCTTCCTCTTGGTGCTTGTTGAAGTATTAAACCAGAGTAAAAGTGTGTTCTGAAATCTGTCCTCTCTTATTCCCCTAATGGAACTGCTCTTCTCTGATGCTCCTGGACATCAGCTGGAAAGAAGCATGTTGGAGCCATGTTTTGTCTGGCTTCTCTTTTTCACACTGCTGGTATTTCTGATAGTGTAATTGTCTGTGAAGCTGAGTCAGTGAAACTTGTCAGTAGATACAGTTTTACACCATGCATCAGTACAAAGTCAAAACCAAAGTGCTGCTAAAATCTGATGCTAAATATTCTGCTGTGAGAAAAGAGGAACTCTGCATTGCTAAGGGAAGGTGCCTTTACTTGTAAAATCAGCAGACGTGAAATGGACATCAGAAGGAAGGAGATACAAGGTGATTATTACAAAGTGTCACTTTAATAGTACCTTCTCTTTTCACATCAGAAGCTGAAGATGAATGAGAAAAAGCAATTTCTAACGCAATTGCAGTTGCTCATATCCTGAATAAATATAGCTTGTCTGCAGTTACAGTTCAAAAACTTATTTTCCACTTTGAGTGAAGGTCTCATGGAATGTTTTTTTTTTTTGCTTTTAGGTAATTTTCCTATGTCCTCAGCTCTAAGATGACAGAAACAGTTTATTAGTATTTGCTGGAGGAAAAAGTATTTTGCAAGAGGAAATTGAAAAAGCTTTAAGCAGTGTAATATGGCTTCGTTCTTGATTAGTGAGATAAGGTAACTTGAAAAACAATCTGATCTTTCAGTGCAGCATCCCGTGGATGTGGCCATAACAATATGAACATTTGCATGAGCTAAAAGCCACAACGTACATAGCATTTACATTGGATAATTAGGGGGGACTTCTGAACATCTGTTATAATCAAGAAGAGACAGTAATGGAAATTACATTGCTTTTTTTTTTTTCCCCCCCACAGTATTATAGGGTGACATTCAAGTTGGTGTTGCTGAATTCACCTGTAAATAGAATCATAGGGTATGTTTAAATAGTGCTGAATATGGGGAGGCATACAAGCACTTAGCTCACTTGTGAACTCCGTGCAGCTCAAAAGATGCAGAAAAGAACCCAGAGCAAGAAACTGTAGAAAATTTATCACCAGTGAGATTGAAACAAGATACTTATTATCAAAAAAGAAGAAAGGAAAAAAAAATGACACAATTTTTGGGTCCTAAGTTAATACCATTCTGTCTAAGAGCTTCAGGACTGGATTCACTGTCTGGTAGTGCTGAGGTTTTCACATGAGTCATGGAAATCCCAACGTACTGGCAACGTCTTGGTTAGAAGATACCATCTGAGTCTGTTACATTGAAATCTGAGTGATTTATGGTTTTGTGGTCATAACTGACTTACTAAATGTCTAGCACATTTTCCTAGTCTTTCACCTCCTCCTTTCTTCCTTCTCTATCTTCTCCATCCACCTACTCCTTACACCCACTTTTCTTTTAGCATGCTATTTCCTGCTAGCATCTCCATCTCTGACACCATCTAAATTCAGATCCATGTTTTGATTTTCTGTCGCATTACAAATAGTAGTTAATCATTAACAGTGCGGTAGCACACTTAGAAACAGTGGAAAAAGCAGCCAACAGACAGGCAGCATTACTGGGAAGATGGGAACACCATTGAAGAGAAAATTTGCACTTCTTGAACAATACCTATACACTTGAACAGTCATTTTCCAGCCAAAAAACAGTGAGTCTATTCGAATATATGTACTTTGCAGCCACTTAGTGATATAAGCAGCATGCTCATTGCCATAGCTTGAAGAGGTGAGATGAGCAGGCTTAGTCTAAGGGAGTTTTCTCCCTGTTCTGATCTTCCTTGTGAACTACAGGCTACATTTTCTCTTAATGCTGATCCAGAGCTTCCAACTGCTGAAGAAATTTGCCCTATCGTGCATTGTGAGAAAGCCTGTATAGTTGCTTTCTTTTTCCTTTTTTTTTTTTTTTTTAATCCATTTGAAATCCCATTTGTTTTTATGAGGCTTGGTAGATGAAGGATGATGAATATGAGACTGAATCAGAACCTCATGTTAGGGACTGTAAGGAATGAGGAAAGTAAACATCTCATAAAACACGTTTCAATATTTGCTACTGCTATCTATTTGTTAAATATTTAGCAATATATTTAGTATATATATCAGTATATTTTAGTATTCAGTTAAAGGCTTCAGAGTTCACAATAGGTGAGACTCACTACATAAAATAACAGTTGCTTTGTCTTGTGTCCACTGCTATGCATAAAACTCAGCATGTTTAGGAGGACTGATGTTATTTCTGGAGCTCAGTCACATGGGATAAGATTCTAGGTCAAAAGCTGTGCATAATGAAGACTAAAACTCAGTTCTTTTCTGCTGAAAGAAATAATTTGCCTTGTGCTGCAGTAGGATATTTCCTGGTAGGAAGAGATCCTCTCCTATGACATAGTGCTAATCTGCAGCTTCTTTTAAAAGCAAATATGTAATCAGAAAATGTACATAATTGAGGTAGATCTGAATCAGAGTAATCTATTTCATTTAGATGTGACTTAAGTGAAGCAATGTTGATTTGTAGGTTCTGGAAATATGGAATTGTAACATTTGGCTTTAGGATTTTTGCAGATTCAATATTTCAAAAACATGTAATTCTTTATATCTCCTTCAGATAGTTTGTTATGAATAAGGGTACTAGTAACTACAGAAAATAGGTGAAATATTTATTTTAAATTAAGCTTTAACACTTTTTCCTCTTCTTTTAATCTTAATGCATTTTGTTATCCTTTTCTGCAGTCCCCCTGAAAGGAGAGGGAACATAACTCCATTCTGGAATTTCTTCAGTGCACTTTTCTGTCTGTTAAAACCTTATTTTCTCTGACATTTTTTTCCTGTTACTTCTTATTATTTTATGATTATTCTATTATTCTGTGTTATATGGGCCTTACAAAGATAGATAAAATATCTGAAAATGAAAGTTTTATGGAGCTTGAGGGAAAGGAGGCTCAAAGGTCCCCACCAGTGGATGCCCTGGGAATCTGGGGAGCTTTGGGCTCTTGTACCCTCCCAAGAGATTGTGTAGGTGTCCTGGCAGTCACGTTCAACAGCAAGTGCTTGATCAGCCGTGGAAACAAGTGCTATCACTGCCTTTGAGGAGGGATGCTGAGGTTTTTCAGGCATTAAATTCTATTCTGGGATCGTGCAGGGGAGCTTATGATGTGAGAGTAGAATGCAGTTAATTTGTAATAATGTTGCAGTTCTTGAGTCACCTGATTGTGGGACAATAAAAGATGTGTGGTAATTTGGAAGCTTATAGCACTTAAAACATACATCAAATCAATGTTGTGTATTTGGTTACTTCACAATTCAGTCTTGCTTCTTGCTGTATACTGAAACTAGAGATGTTCTGAACATGGAGCTCATGAGAGAGATGGCTGCACCAGGAGCAGGGTTTGGCTTCAATCCCAGCTTCTGAGCTTTGGCCTCAGCAGTAGACAAGTTGTTCTAGTTTTGCCCTGATCAGCTTGCTTGAATCAATTAGGCTACAGACTATGGGCTGATGGAGCAGGTGTGGAGCTGCTTTCTTCCATGCAGAGAGCCAGATGGCCAGCTAATTCCCCCAATCACCGAATGAGACTTGGCCAAGTCTCCTGTGCAGATCTCAATTCAGCTGGTGTGCTGCCAAACTGGGTCTCAGGGCTTTAAGAAAATGATGTCTGCAGGGAGATCTTAGAGTGTCTGGAGCTCTCGTAGTCAGTCTTCAGTGGGGTTAATTTCAAATCTTGAAATGGTTCCTAGCTGTTGGGTTTTATTGTGTGTAGGTTTTTTATTTTTATTTTTAATCTGTTTATTTGTTTTTTGTTGTTGTTGTTGTTTAGTTGGTTGGTGAGTTTTAATTCTTTGTACTTTTGTGGGGGGTGTTGTTGTTCTTGAAAGAAAAGGTGCCTGGTGCCTAACAGGACAAAATACTTCTTGATATAAGACATCTTGCTTGTTGTGAGTCTATTAGTGTTGAGGTAGGATTGCAACAGCAAAATTTCTAAGTAGCAACCCGTGTTTTGAAGCATTGATTCTTCAGGATTTTGCCATGAGAATTTGTATCTATTGAGTTACCTGTTACAACAGAAAAACTGCAGGAGGAGCTCCA
Source organism: Meleagris gallopavo (assembly GCF_905368555.1). NCBI lineage: Eukaryota > Metazoa > Chordata > Aves > Galliformes > Phasianidae > Meleagris > Meleagris gallopavo. The sequence goes on from NC_139406.1 coordinate 36,427,119, forward strand.
GAGAGGACAATACTTGTTTGGCTAGCATTTCTAGAATTTCTTTTGAGGATCTATTAAAAATCCCAAGACTTTTGATTCTTTGGGTGAAATAGGAGATGCTTATTTGAACGCTGTAGTTGAGAGAATATGCCAGACTTCTTGTAATGGGTTATAAGCTTACTAACAGAAATGTAAGTGACAAGTATTTGCTTATCAGTATGCTTATATTGAGTGTAACACTGCAATTATACATGTAACCTCTCCATGTGAATATATTTGTGAAATGCAATATGTGTAACTCAATCAAATGCTTAGAAGTCAAGACAATTTTTTTTTTAAGAAACATTGTAGAAGAATGAAACTTTCGGGTACTACAGGCAAGAGACTGGAGCAGACAAAGCAGACTAAGGGTATGTCCTACCGCAGTGATGTGGAATTGGATAAAAAAGATTTCTAGATATTTCCAGCAGGCTGTCTGGTCTGCTTAAAAGACTGTCTCTTGATCCAAAAGGATTCTAAAGTCTGGTGTTGCTAGTTTGGATGTTCTTGTTAGTCAGTTCACAAGTAGAATGCATATGGTTCAAACATATAAATTAATACAAAGTGACTATTGATGTCTTTATATTTAGAGTTTATGAATTATTGTCTTTTTTTTTTTTTTTTTTTTTTTTTTTTTTTTTTTTTTTTAGTTGTTTTGACTGTGGATTTTATACTACCAGATCTATCTGGAAATTATATAGCCAGTAGACTATATTTTTGGCTTGTGTCTGAAGTTTGCACTGCACTGTTGATGAGCAATACCAGAAAAATCTGTCTGAGGTCTACCTTCTTTGAAATTGTCTCTGTTCCTATTTTGTGATGACATACCAGAAGGAGTATAGCAGTGGAAGTACCTCTCTGTTTATGCACAGGTTTTCTCTCTCCCTTTAAACTCCCTGCCTGGAGAAGCAGCTGGACATAGCCAATGAGAGTTTGATTTGCGGTTCCCTGCATGATTTTTTTTGTTCTGGCTCGCCTGTAGAATTGAGGCATAAATTTTAGCCTTCCCAACACACATGCAGTCATGTAAAATTCTATTTATGTTCAGGGGGTTACTAAGTAACAGTTGCTGAGGGAAATGCAGTCTTTTAACTTCCTGACGTCTGTGCACTTGAAACAGGCAGCCAAATAGTGCATTAACATAGATTTTGCACATTAATGTAATGTGATTTGCTGTGGGCTATGTGCAAGCATAACCTTTGGAGAAACCAGCAGCAATGTAGTTGGAAGAGCTGGAGTCTGTCTGCAGCCTAGTCTTATGAATAAGAAGTGAAACCCAATTTTCCCCTTTTTTCTCCTCCTTTCTATGAAACACAATACTTACTGATCCTGATATACATGTGTGTTTATATTTTTATCTGCCTATAGATACAGCTACGAAGATTTAATCTGTATGTTTTGCATTTGTATCCTTCTTCAAGTGTAGAAAGATTGAACAGAAAGCAATCTAAAAGCCTAGTGTGACTCAGCCGTAGACTGGGTGTTGATAATACAAGGAGAAGTTTGCCTAGAGCTGTGGTAACTGTATTTACCTCTAGTATTGCACAGGTGCTATCGGAGCTCTTGTTTTTTCTCTGAATTTATTTTCAAAGAACTTTACCTCAAGAAGTCACGTGTCTAGGCTGGTAGATAAGCTAAATCTTATCTATGGAATTTCAACTAAAGTGAACAATCTTTCCATTAAACCAAGTGCAGTATAACTTACATTAGGGCTTGAGCTGGAGGTCTTGGTATAATGATGAAAATGCTTTGTTGGTCTATCATTAATTCCTGCACCTTTTAACTCATTTCTCCATTATAAAGCTACTACGTGCCCTTTTATGTGTACATAATTATGATAGCGTAAAGATAACATGAGCTGTATGTTTTGCTAATTGTGTATTACATAGAATTTCATTTCAGGGAAATTCTTGTATTAATTATATCTTTTGAACTGTAAAGGACCTTTAAAGATCATCTAGTCTAATTCCCCTGCAGTGAACAGGGACACCTACAGCTATATCAAGTTTCTCAGAGCCCTGTCCAGCCTCACCTTAGATGTCTCCAGGGATGGGGCATCTACCACCTCTCTTGGCAACCTGTGCCAGTGCTTCACTACCATTATTGTAAAAGCTTCTTCCTTGTATCCAATCTAAATCTCCCCTCTTTTAGTTTGAAACCATTTTCCCTTGTCTTGTTAGAACAGACCCTGCTAAAGAACCTGTCCCCTTCCTTCTTATAGTCCATTTAGATACTGAAAGACTGCCTTATCCATGCTGAACAGCCCCGGCTCTATCAGCCTGACCTCATAGCAGAGGTGTTCAAACCCTTGGATCATTTTTGTGGCCCTCCTCTGAATGTGCTCCAACAGGTCCATACCTCTCCTATACTGAGGACTCCACATCTGGATGCAGTACTCCAGCTGAGTAGAAGAGCAGCACAGAGTAGAAGAGCAGGATCACTTCCCTTACCCTGCTGACCACACTTCTTTTGATGCAGTCCAGGCACAGCTGGCTTTCAGGGCTGTGAGGGTACATTGCCAGTTCACATCTAGCTTGCTATCTGCCAGTATCCCCAAGTCCTTTTTGGCAGGGCTGTGCTCTATCTTTGTATCCCCCAGCTTGTGCTGATACTGGAGGTTGCTGTGACCCAGTTGCAAGACTTTGCACTTGGCTTTATTGAACCTCATGAGGTTCACCTGGGCCCACCACTCCAGACTGTCTAGATCATATTGTTAGTGTACATAAAAGATATGAAAAAGTAAATATAGGTACGTGGCTACTGCAACAGTCCTTTTATAAAGCAATGTAAATATCAGTAAGGAATAGTCATTAAATTCATAGATTTTTTTTGCATCATTTTCTCTGAATCCAAGTATGTTATTTGTTAATCACTGAGAACTGCATTGTAGCTGGGATATGACAACATGTTGTCCCTGGTAAATAACGTTTGTCATTCTTGTATGAATAGTATGGTAACTTGCAGATTTTGAAAAAATGCATTTTATTTATCCTCTCATGGTAATTGATTTTTTTTTTTTTCTTGCTATGGATGATTTACAAAAACAAAAAACAAAAAACCCCACAAACAAACAAAAAATCATAACCAAATAAACAAAAACCCTCGTATCATCGTTGCTTTAGAAGCTGGGTACGTTGATTTTTATTTTATTTTTTATTTTTGTGCCTGGCATAATACTCTTGTTGGTTTTGATGCGTTATAATTCTTAAATACTGTTTGCATTTTTTTGCCTGTGATTGTGATGGTGCAACAACTCAGCTCTTTTGTAATCGCTCATCCATTCTTCCCATTTTGATTTTGAGGCCACGAACCTTTCCCTCTGGGGAGAAATCAGCCCTGAATTCTTGATTGCTCAGTCAGGCTGCTGTTTTTCTGTACCTCTGTGAGCAGCCGTGACTGTTCAAGTGGTTTTAAACGTACGTGTTAGCCACACACAGCTTTTTTCCTTGGGAGGCTGTCATCTCTGGTGACAACATTGGCTCCAAGCAAAGTATCTTTAAAATCTGTAGAAGTAGAAAAGCAGAACAAGGAAAAAAGAAATTGCAGTGTAGCTCTAAGTAGACATCTGTTCTTCCATCCCCCTCTCTTTTTCACTGTATGGGGACTGATAAGGGTCCTTTCTTTCAAATTACTAAGTTAAGGAAAACTGGGGTTAAATTTTCTTGGTAATAGTTCCTTACTTTGCCATGTGCTCTGGGAGCTGTTCTTCAGTTCCGAGCATCTGTAATACAATCATCTACAGTCCTGTAACTTAAATGGGTGAAAAACATAAACATGGCCTTCACAGCTACATTCTGGCCAGCTGGCTCCCAGCCCGTGCTGGTGAATGGGGTTTACATTTACTGAACTTCACGAGAGTCTTGCTAGTCTGCTTCTGTACCCTGTCAATGTCTCTCTGAGTAGCAGTTCTACCTTTCAGTATGCTGAAATACTGTCTTGCCATTTTTATCATCTGGATCCTATTAAAGACACCAAGTGGTATTGACTGTAGCACTGATCCCTGAGAGATGCAGCTGCTGACTGCTGGCCAGTTGGAATTGGTGCTTTTTGATCACAGTCCTCTGAGCTCAGTGGTGCAACCAGTTATCTACCTCTGGCATTCCACCCACCTGAACCTTATCTTCCATTTGACTGTACGAATAAAGCAGCAGACTGTGGGAGGCTGCGGGGCATATGATGTGTCTGGTTCTGTGAAGGATGCAATGTCATCGTGGGAGACAGCCTGGTAGATCAGACCCTGTGTGCACATGGCATAACCAAATAGCCTGTCGCACCCACCTTCTTTATCTATGGAAGACAGCTACTGTTCAGACTGTTCTGTTGTCAGCTTTTAACAAAAAAAAATAAGAAGAGCCAAACATCTGAAATACTGTATTTTAGGTATGGCTTTTGCTTTACCAGTGCATTGTTTCCCTTTCACTGTAGATGCAAATGTTCTGCTGAAGATGGAATGAGTATAAAGGACTATTAGAATACAATAAAGTACCGTCCTTAGGGATCATCTGCAACACAAAAAAGGTGGAGATGAATTGCTTTTCATATATACAGTCCTCTTTCTTTCAAGACAAATCCTTATAATGGAGAGAAGAGGCATAAAGCTTACTTTGTAGCTGGATGGTGATCTTTTACTTACTTGAAAAATTCCTAGTGGAGAGATAGACACTGGTTACAACTTCACAGAAGATCTGAAAATTAGGCACTGAAGAAAAAAAGGTGGAAGCTGAGAGAAGAACAAGTGTTTCTACCTGGAGCTTGAGACAGACCCAGGCAGTGATTAGAAGTGCCTGCTGGTAATGCTTTCTTCTCCCAAAGAGCCTGTGACTTGCACAGATGATCAGTAGAAATGCAAATGTAATACTTGCTCAAAGCACAAACAAAATAGTAAACTTGTTCTTTTGTCGTATAGCTCTTGAATTTCTAGATGGAGGAGACATATCTTTGTGCCCATCTAAGTCCACTGTGAGACTTTTCTACTGAAGGTGCTCGGAATTTTTAATAGAAACAAATTAAGGAATCAACTTCTGATAAACTGAATCATCTTAAAATCTGTTTGCTTTTTGGCCCACTAATGACAAAGTGGCTGCTTGTAGGTGTGGCTGTATTACTGGTATTACCATTTCTCCCATCTTATGTGAACATGAGCCTTTCATTGTCATTACTTCTGGAATTTATGTATCTTAGTACATTGATGGACTTCTATTTTTACAGTCAGATGGAAATTTCTGCTACCCAGTCCTTCTCAGGTTTGATATCTTTGTTTGACTCTACAGTACTGCCTCTGTGAAATGTTCTATTCTGGGGAAGGAGTTTAAAAAATACAAACTAAAACATAAATGCTTATGAAGAATAGCACAGTTGGTGTATTTCTGATTCAGTGATTAGATTATATGTTCATATGTTATATGGAAGCAGCTTTTCAGAACACTTATGTTATGGACTACGTATCCAATATGGTAATATTGGACATTTGAAGACAGTCTTGAAAAAAGCTTTCTGATCATACCTTCTTTCGTTGTTGTTTGTGTGTGTGTGTGTGTGTGTGTGTGTGTGTGTGTGTGTGTGTACATAAAGGGAAGCACTTAAATCTGCAGGCAAACCTCCCCTGTTTGCAGGTGAGTAGCAGTGAGTATTTGCTGATTAATCAAGTGCCACCCAGTACTGAAGAAGCATTAAGTGTGATATTTGGCTAAGTCATTTCCTTGGGCTCTTCAAGCTTTGTTTCACCACTGGCTAGTTGGACTAAGCAAGAGTAGTTGAAGTGACTGTTACTGAGAGTAGGAATGTGCTGAATTCTTGATCTGAAGGAAAAAATGCAACATTTTATCTGCACTTGTTGCATAACAAATCACCAAAATGTGGTAAAACTAGCTACATGACTTCACTGAAGTTTGGATAAGCATTAGTAAGATTGTGTATGTAACTATTCATATTTGCATGTCTGGGCTGTGTTGGGGTATAAATGGGCTCCAGAGGAGCGCCCCAATATCTGAAGGTTACAGTGGAACCAATACAGTAGATTACTCAGTGGCCCGGTGTCCAGAACTTGCTGAGCTCTGGCTCTCACAAGTACCCTGTAAGATGTCTAGAATACTGGTGAGATCAGGTGCTCTGGTGCAGTCTAAAGTATGTGCTCATTAAAGTGTACTGATATTGTTGCTGAATAAAATAATTCATCCTGTTACCTTGTGGCTTGCTTCTTGCTTTAGAGGACCTTTATGCACAAACTGTGTGGCAGGTAATGAAATTGGCCTGTGCCCTTCCATTAATCTCTGTCACTCTTCTGGTTTTGTTTTCTTGCTGTTGCTAGACTGGGATCAATGCAATTAAAATGTCAGTTCAAACATGTAAACACTGATTGAAAAGATGCCTGAAAATAAGCAATTAAAATGTCACCTCCCTGGGCACCTTTCGATAAACAATTGTTTGTGTTTTTTTTTTTTCCCTAGCAAATTTTTCCTCTGAGAATACAGAGATGTTAAAGTTCAGTTATTGGAGCTGCAATTCGGTATTTCAGCTTGTTAGCTTGGAGCACATATTACAGTGGCTCATTTTTCTTCCAATCATATTGGTACGATTGTAACTTCACGGTGGTTTTTGTGGGGGTGCCTGTGTTGCTTAGGAGGATGGAGGAAATCATTGTTCACTTGTTTTGATTTCAGAAAGCAAAAATCTCAGAATTAGATGGAAAATCAATGAAAGAGATACCGGTTTTTACATGAGTCATTGGCATAACGCCATTTATACTGAGGTGGTTGACAAATTTTGCTGTGAAGGCATTCCAATTAGTGAAAAAATGTTTTTTTTTTTTTTAATCACATTCAGAAAATTAGGAGAGTGTACATCTCAGTGTTTGTTCATTGGCTCTGGGATGATTTTTCCTACTTGTGAAAAAATACTGTATATTTTCCTCTGTTCCAGTAAGTTGTTATATTTAAATATCACTGACAGCTATGATTTAACGTTTAGTTAACCTGAGACTTTCAGTGGCTTGCTGCTAGGAAGGTCTGCCAGATTTGTGCCCTTCATGGAACTGTGGGTGACTGGATCCCTAGGATGGTGCTGTAGCTTTCTGAAAAGGTAGTTCCTCCTGCCAAATAATTTTCACTGTCAAAAATTTAGCATTCAGTTTAAGCTTTATGTTGCCTTCTGTTAATTGTCTCATACAAAAGTTGAAGTTGATAGTAGTTGATGGACAAAGTCTCTTTCTTAATATGATGTATTTTTTATTTTAAAACATAGTGCTAGAGGAATATGGTTGAGTCTGTTTTTTCTAGGTTTCTTTGAAGGAATGAGAAACCTTTTATGCTATGAAAGAATAAAAATGCTCTACAGGAACCATTGTTGATTAAAAAAAAAAATTTGTTTTTATTTTTTTTTTAATTGAGTTGCAACTTTCTGATTTAATTTGGAGGGGGAGGAGAACAGACAAACCAGACAGACTACCTGAAACCATTTCTCTCCTCCTTCTAGTTTGGCGTTGCCTGATTGCAAGCCAGTGTTGATTTAAGCTTCAGTTTTGGAGCCCTTACAAAGCCATATACTTTTGACGTGAATAGAATGTGTGTGCATTTGTATAAGTTTCCTTAAGTAGAAGTTGAACTGTTTGCTACAGTTATGCAGTCTATTTTGTGCCTTTATCAGTTTCCTTCCACTACAAAGCCTTACTGTGGTGCCAGCTGTACTTCAAAACAGATATATGAAAAAAACTACTTGTACATGGAATTAAGCAATCATGTTTTGCTTGTTCTGTGAACATAACCCCCATAGAACTTCACATTTGAAAATAATCTCTTTTAACTGGTGTCTGCGTTTATTTACCCTGCTTGCAGGACCCATGTGGGAGCACTGTTAAATAAGTCAGCTTCTTTCAGGATCTTGTATTTAATGTATAGGGCTATTTAAATCAAATAAGAGGAGAGGAAGAACTTGCATCGTTCAGTTATACAGTCCAGCCTTTTCTATTTTAGCAGGATGGATGGGGACACAGGAAAGCCTCACACTCTGTACTTGGTGCCTTATTTGTGGCAGCTTCTTTCCTGGCCTTAAGGAATGTGTGCATCTGAGGGATGGGACTAGGCAGGTAGATGGGGCAGCAAGGAGCTGAAACTTTTTTCTGTTTTTTTTCTGGGCTAAAATATTTTGCCACCTGAAAAGACAGAAGTGTCTTTTTCTCCCACCCCTAATTAAAATCAACAACAACAAAACGTAACTAGCCATTTTGGAACTGGAATAAGATATGAAATCTATTGATTAATTTTCAATAATTCAATACTTTGACCTGGAAATAAATTTTGTAAGACTAAGGATTGTCAAGTGATATAAAGCAGCGAGAATGATCTTGCTTCCACATCATTATATTAGGAAAAAAATCACATAGCAGCTTGTGAGTTTTCTTTTCTCATGAGCTAAGATTTGGGAAATGAAAATTAAATTAAATTCAAGAGGTTCATGATTGGTGTTTAGTGGAAATTGTTTCCAGGCATTTTTTCTGCTCATGATATTAAGCTCAGAGAGGATTTGAGTTAGTCTGATATATCACTGCAAGTAGAGAAGTGACTGTTGTGAATGTTTAAATGTATCTGCTCCTTTTGGTACCCTCTTAACACAGACCAAGCACGAAGAGGTTACTCGTGTTATTCAGTAAAGTCCACCTTCACTGCTTGTAGAGGTGACCTCAAGGTATATGTTGTCGTGTGTATTTTGTACCCTGATGTATTAGTACATCATACAATGGTTTAAGAACACAGTGCATTAAGAATAATACAGTGCATGTGTACAATGAATTAAGACTAAAATTTCCCAGGTGAAATGGTAGCTTGCATGAAATCTGTTCTGGTGTTAGGGAGCTGAGCAGAGTTCAACTGTTGTCAGGAGCTGGTTTTCTTCTGTGTGTATCTAGTTGACACCACACTATGCTTCAGCTCTTTGTAGCTCACAATTGCATGTGTTCTGTTTAGCTTTTGGAAGCCCGTGGAGTTAAAAATATACACTGACAGGTAAAACCTTACATATTTTCTCGTAACAATGGTAATGCTGGTTTCAGAATCAAAATGTCAGTTGTGTAGCCTTGTTTGTTTGTTTTTTGTCAAAAATACCTTTCCACTGTCAGTTGAAGAACTGCAAAAGTGAGAAGGTTTTCATAGCTGGAGGCCAGAAAAGAGGTTTGTTACTGAGAAGGTGGCAGACTGATTTATTTCTATTAGTCTTGTACCCTTCTTACGCTTGACGCTTCTACACTGGATATGTCAAAGACACTCCGTGGAAACTTTCATTTCTAGGCAGGTTTTGTTCTTTTGAGTACTTCAGATCCATGTAATACATTTCCCCTACAGGTAACAAAGAGGAAGAAAATTTGATTTAGCTACATATTTTCAGTGCCTCTGCTGCTCATTGCTGCTGTGCAGAGGTGCACATATGACTACTGTGAAGAAATCCTTGTAGCAGTGCTTTGGAGTGGGTTTGTAGCATTGCGGAATGCTGTGCTGCACCATGCTCTGCACAATGAGCTGCCATCTGCTTTACCTTGCTTCTCTCTTCCTGTGGGTAAAAGGGGCAAACCTTTAGGTTCCTGCCACAGCCAAGCCCTTGTGTAGACCACAGCTATGGAGTCAGGGCTGAGGATCTCAAGTAGTTTGTGCAGTGCCAAGAGTTTTGCATAACGACTGCCCAACTCAAACCCATGATACAAGAAGTTTGGTGTATAGAGCTGAAAAGTAATTTTTGTCTGGAAAAACAAAATACTTCTAATCCTTTGTCCCTGACTAGTAAATTTAGTTTGCACTTTTTCAATGGACATAGTTTTGATTATTTTTCTTTAAGTACTGTGCCTTGTTCTGTCACTAGTTGCTTGTTTTTGCATCTCTATTGTACTTTTAGCATGGATTCAGATACTTAAGTGACTTTTGTCTTTCGGTGTATCAGGTATTTGTATTCATTTTTTTATATATATTTTTATGTTGAAGTATATTGGTGGTTTCACTAGCAGGAGGAAATTGTTGTTGTTTTTGTGCACTTCTTCTTTGTTATTGCTCTTCAGAAAGACCTCTTGTGGTGACATTTAAAAATTACTCTGAGTTTCGATGCTGCCCTTGCTCAGTGTGTTTGTGAAAGAAAGATTTGGAGAGATTTCAGGTTGTAGCACCGACACTGCATTTCTAACTTAAACCACATCATTTTATTAAAAAAAAAAAAAAAAAAAAGGGAGTGAAATATTTGTGCTCCCTCAACATGGGGCTAGAAGTAATGCTCAAAGGAGATAAAATTGGCAAAGACTAAGTCTGCATAGATTAAACAAGATGAGTGGACTGGGAAAACATCAGTATTGATGACTGTTCTTCAGACTACCCTGGAAATCTGCTTAAACACCTTTGGTGAAAGAGATTTCCTATTGTGCTTGGAGTCCAAAGTTCCTGTTTCTGGCTTAGCTCATCAAGGGTTGTTACAGCTCCTGTGATTCATTAGGTTAAGTGTCCATGAGATACTATTCACTGTGGCACTTGAGGAAAAATGCTTGGGTTTGGAGTGAGGAACATATGCTCTTTAATTACATTAGTGTCAGGTCAGGTGCTCTGGAGGTTATCAAAAGCCAGTGTATTTCCAAGAACAATACTGGATCCTTATGGTGATCTTTACAGCTTAGTGTTGTCTGTACTAGAGGGCTTATTGTACAGCTGGTGTGCCTTGCTTTGTTTGATAAGGGTGGGATTGGGAGGGGAAATAGCGATTCGCTTTTCTGTCTGTACTTGTCCTCACTGGTATGATTCACGTTCAGGTTTCCTGTGTATGGTTTCAGCATTAGTGTTGTAAAGAGTGAAAGGCACGTGACAGGATTCTTGCTTCACATTGAAAATATTGATCTGAAGCATATTTTTGTGTCTTGTCTTAACTTGTTTTTCAAATTCTGTGCTGCTTTATAAGCATTGCCAATACTGTCAGTGTCTCAGTACCTACAGAGTAGTAACTGACATAGCTTTTTCCCCTTCCTCTGCCCCAGAGGATACAAGAGTCTGTTTGCTATTGCAGAGAGGCTGCTAAGGGCTACTACGATGATGTAGGACTTGGAGGGTAATGTGTATGAGGAGCAGTGGAGGTCCCTGTGTTGGCTCAGCGCAGAGCAGAGGAGCTGAGGGGAAGCCTGATGGCGGCTGCAGCTCCTCACAGGGAGCGGAGGGGCAGCGCTGAGCTCTGCTCTGTGTGACAGTGACAGGGCCCGAGGGAACGGCATGGAGCTGTGTGAGGGGAAGGGCAGCTGGGGGTCAGGGAAGGGGTCTGCACCACAAGGCGGTGGGCACAGCACTGAGCTGCTGGAGTTGAAGCAGTGTTTGGACACTGCTCTCAGGCATAGGGTTTGAATTTTGGGTGTTCCTGAGTGCAGCCAGGAGTTGGACTTGATGATGCTTGTGGTCCCTTCCAACTTGGGATATTCCAAGGTTTTAGCACCTTCTTTCCATATGCAGCTATTTGATTGAACACAGGAAATGTGAGCAGTTATTGTCTCCCTATCGCATGTCTGAACCTCCCTTTTCACCATTGAGAAATACATTATGGACTATAAAGGCAAATTAGCAGCATACCATGGATCCATAAGTTGTCTTTATCTGCTGTACTCAGTTTTGTGCTGGAAAGATTTAGGTCAGTTAGAAAATGTAGGAGCTCTGGAAAAGAATCCTTTTCTCAAAATGAAGCAGAATTGCTATGAAAGCAAAATGGTTTGTATATTAACCTGGTTTGTGAAAAATTGTCCATGAAGAAAAGCAGTTTTCAAATGTCCTTCACCAATGGAATCACATTGCAAATCAGTGTGGAACTGCTAATGGGGAATTTAGCAAGTCTTTGAGTTGAAATTTAGTAGTAGTTATTGCAACCCCTTGGTATCCAGTTTTAAAATAGATTGGATGCATCCCTTCAAAGTATTTGGCATCTGAGCCCTTTTTCAAAAGGCATTTGTCTGCCTGGAGGATTAGTGATGGGATCTTTCTGTTTGAAACTTTTGAAGTTCTCTAGCTGGGGACAAGAGCATCCCTAGCACTGTATTGCTGAAGCTGAGATTTCAGAGAAACAGAAAATTGTCCTTGGAAGACTTTATCCATCTCTCTCTGTCACTTTTTAATTTCAGATGATATTTTGACATGTGGGAACATAAAAATAATTGTGCTGTATAGAAGTCATTGAATAGAGGATATTTCAAGTATTACATTTCAGAAATGGGATGTAAAGAATCTGTGGAAATGAAAATTGAATTGACAACATGAGGTCTACTAGAAAACTGGAGATGATGGTTGTGATTAGCTGGCTGTTTGAAAAAGTAGTTTACTTATTTGAAAATGATTGGGAAAATTATGAAATTTTCATGGCTGGTGGGGAATGAAGAAGGATCTGATATAAGAGTTCCCTGGAGCATTTTCAAGAACTCAAAGCTCTGGAGATAATGTGAGTCCAACTTCTGTCTGGCATAGCTATGTTGTGCATGATGGCAGTAAATAGGTGTATGAGGTTGCTGTATTAATGGAATGGATGAAGAATCTCTACAGTTAAGAGGAATTAATGGCTGACTTCAAGAAGGTGCTTGAATACATTTATTAATCCAGATACAGAAGATCTGTGGCTACTTGGAGAAGGACAGGAAGCATGCTGTGAATTCTTGCTGTCCAGGGTTGTTCACAGTATGTTCAGTTGTGTGATGCTGATGAAGTCCTTGAAAAGGAAATAATTTGAAACTTTTCTGACTCGTTCTGATGAGACTTACGTGATAGTACCAGAGTTATTATTTAATCTGGGGAGCAGAACATCATGACAAAGTAGTAAAGAAAACTATCCCTGTTAAGAGGAACTGAAGCCCTGCAACTCCTACCCATTTCAGCTGTATTCTTTATTGCGCATTTCAGACTTACTAATGATGATAATGCCTCTCTATCATGTTATCATAATTTGAAGCTGCATTGTAGCTATGATTTAAAGATTTACTTTTCTTCTCCCACTGGAACTCTGGAAGGTCAGTTAGGTCTGCTGAGAAGAGGCAACATATATAATGTCCTAAGGGTGTACTGTAACCTGGCTAACATGCATCCATTATGTGAATATTAAATGGAAGGCAGACTTACGTTATAGAAATTAGATGAATATCACTGCAGAAGTGAAATATCAGGAATGGTTTCCTGTGTTCTTCAGTTGAGCCTGAAGTTGCATGATTTACTGCTATGGTTACAGATTACATTATTAAGATTATTATTGCCTGCAGCAATTTACGCTTTATCTATTCTTCCAAAATGGAGGCTTACTGGCAGTCAAATCTGTTTTCATGTGCTTGAAATTTTTGTTTGTCTTTTAAGGTGGTGTCAGTTGTTTATATTAAAATAATTTTGTAAATTTAGTGTAGGGGAGGAATCGCATGTTTTACCACTTTGAGTGCGGGGAAGGTAACCTACTATGGACAGTAATAAATGAAGAACAGATGTAAATGGACAGATGGATGTGATGCCAAAGCAATTATTTGTGCATACACAGTTTGTGGTGGTGGTGTTTTTTTTTGTTTGGTTGGTTGGTTTTTTTGTTATTTCTGCGGTTATAGCTTTTTATGTCAGTGTTGTACTGAAAATAAAGGAAACTTAAGTCTATTTTTATTTCTGCCACTGAGATGGAGCTAACATACTATCTGGCTGCAAGAGGCGGGAATGGGAATGTGAGCGCTAACAATATATAAATAGTATAAAACTCCACTTTAGGATTATTTTTTTTAAAATTCTCTTTTGGATATAACACTAATCCTTCTTGTTGAATACTTATTTGGCTTCTGATGAGAAGTTCTGATATCTGTGTGTTTTTCCTTTGCAAAACGAAGTCCTTAAGTAACAGTTGTATGGTTAAAGGAAAAGAAGCAAGACCTTTCTAGTTAATAGGCAAAAATGGCAAGGTAGCTCAAAGGTTGTCTTAAGTACTCAAGAGTACAATTCTTCATTTCTGAGTCCTGTCTTTTTTTGAGGAAATAAGCTGCTTCAGTAAATGCCATATGCTTTATTGTACTTTCTAACCTGGTCTGTTACTGCACAGTTCATTGTAACTCAGCATTTCTTATGTCCCATTCAGGTAAAGATCCTTTAAATAGGCATTGATAGGAGCAAAATAATAATAGTAATAACAATATTAACAGTATGGCCTTACTTCTTGCACTAATGTGTGTGTACATAGCCAAAATGTGATTTTGATGTTGCTATTAGTTGGTGGTAAATATTTTGATAGCTACCAGTTATTTCTATATTTACCTATCAAAATTCTTAAATATTATGTAACATGGAGACTGCAGTGTTCACTTGCTCACTACTATAATAGGATGCAACAGCTGTGATAGAAAGCAGATAAACTGAGTCACAAAGAAATAGTGGTCTGCTACAATGGGAAACTGGGCCAATAGGTCCTCTAGTTTCTCTTCTGATATCAGAGCAGCTGCAGAGTTAGGGACATCTTTGTCAATTCCCTGGGGTAAAGCACATGCAAAATGCTTGTCTAATCTCAGGACTATTTACTTGAATTCCAGTTTGAAGTGAATTTTTGTAGTGATACTTTGGAGAGAGGAAGATAGAGAGAGCTTCTGTGAATTTATTTAAATATAGAATCATTGAATCATGGAATTGCTCAGGTTGGCAAAGACCTTAAATTTCATCAAGTCCAACCTCACCCAACCATACTACCCTAACTCTAACAACCCTCTGCTAAATCATGTCCCCAAGCACCACATCCAAATAGTTTTTAAACACATCCAAGGATGGTGACTCAACCACCTCCCTGGGGAGCCTATTCCAGTGCTGAATAACCCTTTCTGTTAAGAAGTTTTTCCTGATATCCAGCCTAAACTTACCCTGGCGCAGCTTGAGGCCATTTCCCCTCGTCCTATCACCAGTGAGAAGAAACCAGCTTCGCTCTCACTGCAATCACCTTTCAAGTAGTTGAAGAAAGAAATAAGGTCTCCTCTCAGCCTCCTCTTGCCCAGACTGAACAGCCCCTGTTCCTTCAGTCTATCCTCATAGAGCATATTCTCCAAGCCCTTCACCAGCCTTGTTGCCTTTCTCTGGACCTGCTCCAGCACCTCAGTGTCCTTTCTGTACTGAGGTGCCCAAAACTGAACACAGTACTTGAGGTGAGGCCTCACCAGTGCCGAGTACAGGGTCAGGATGACTTCCCTAGTCCTGCTCACCACACCATTCCTGATACAAGCCAGGGTGCCATGGGCCTTCTTGGCCATATGAGCATACTGCTGGCTCATATTCAGCCAGCCGTCCATCAGTACACAAAGGTCCCTTTCTGCCAGCCAGCTTCCTGGCCACTCCTCCCCAAGCCTGTAGGGTTGCCTGGGGTTGTTCTGAACAAAATGCAGGACCCAACATTTGGCCCTATTGAAACTCATACAGTTTACCCTGGCCCATTAATCCAGTCTATCCAGGTCCTTCTGTAGTGCCTTTCTACCCTCTGGCAGAACAACACTCCCACCCAACTTGGTGTTCTGCAAACTTACTGAGGGTGAACTCAATTCCCTCATCGAGATCACTGATAAAAATATACACGTATGTAGGTATAGGATATAAAGATCTATAGGCCCAAATCAGATATAACCAGTAATTCTATAAAATAAACTTATTTTGCCAGTCTGTCCTGAAAGTGCATTGAGTGCTCAACCTGAAAGTCAGATTTAGATAAGCTTAGATTAAGCTATAAGCTTTCACTAGCACTTTGTAATGGTAGGTAATGAATCCATCCTAGCACAGCTCAAGCATTGTAAAGGAATAAGTTTTTACTTTTTCTGTCAATTGTTTGGAGCGATTGAGACACCTGAAAGTTTTTAGGATGCTTAAATAAGTGGGTATATCTTGCCTTTTAGAAATCTGTTTTATAATAGAAATTTTCTTTAGAATATCTGCATCATTAATCATTTTTTTGCTGTGATTTTTCATGTATCATATTTGGTTATAAAATAGTAGTTTTATCAGTAATAATGACACTTTAATTTCAGTGCAAATAATAAAGCAAAGTAAGTATTTTTAAGGCTTGCTTTTTTTTTTTTTTTTAGGGCTAGCGTTTTGTTTAAGGAGCTATGCCAAACAGATTAACATGCTGCCATGTCTTGTCATGTTTTAGACTTAGATTCTGAGGCAACTTTACTGTTGACATCTGGGAGCTGACATCTGTCAAAAGCAGCAATGCAGCTTATCCAGGGAGCCAGAGTTACCATGTAGTTTTCACTGTGATTTAGCTCAACCCAAAATATCTCAGGACTTAGTATTTCTGACTTACCTGAGAATGCTAAAAACATGTTTTTAGAGGAATGGATGTTAACATCTTCCTAGAAAGTGAATAGTATGACAAATCATTTGTAGTCACTGTCTACTGAGTACTTGTTGCAGCAAGTTCATGACCCAGGCATTTCCTATGAAGAACAAGAGCATGGGAAATAGCAACTCTTTTCCTCCAGCTTTACTCCATCACATCTAGTGTTTCGTACTCCTGAAATTGAGCTGACAAGTGCTGTCTTTACACAACTCTCAGAGGATTTCAGTTGTCCTTTTCATCTTGGAGAGCTGTGAACTTGGTTTACTCTATATGTATGAATTTTATCTTTTCAATGATGGCACAGTGTGTAGGGACTTTTTGCTTTAGAATTGACTCACTGCCATAATAACTATCCTCTTCTGCTTTCTTCAGAGTAGAAAGCTGGTCTCCATCTCTTATAAAAATGATGTAATTAAGCTGCTTATTGCAGTGCAACTAAAATAGGACGGAGAACCCGACTCTGTTATGTGGCTCACTGATTCAGTGGCTTCTGCTGGTTCTCAAAAGTAGTTTGGGCACCATGGACCTTGGCATGGATCTTGTGTGCATAGACAGTGCCTGCACACTGTAGTTAATACATGACTTTTTTTAGGAAAGGCTCCAGTGTTTGTATTTATCTGAGCAAGTTTTCTCTCTGTACAATCACTACTGGTTTATAACTGGATGCCGCCGTCATCCTGAGAGACGCCAGTTAATCCAAACTGAAATGAGCACATGCTGAAACTGGCTGTCTCCTCAGCTTTGTGAGATTCATAACTAGTGGATTTCAGTGTGGGATGTTCAGTTTGGTACCTTAAGAACACTTCTGCAGATAATTTTTCCTCTGAAGCATAGTTTCCATCCTATCCTTTTCTTTCTGTTTTTTTTTTTTTTCCCCCTAACTCTTTTCTGCTGCTGCTGTGACACCACCAATAAGCTTTTTAGGTCTTGCTTTCATTTTTTTTTTTCCCAACAGATTGCTGTCTTTCTGAAGAATTCCTTTGAGTTTTCATGCCCTAAATTTGTCTGCTGTCTTGTGTAGGAAGGTTGACAGACTTAGTCAAACTGTTCTCTCTTCTGCGCAGTTTTTAACAAGGGGAGATAAGAGGCTGCATACAGGTTGGAAGTGTGCTTAAGTTCTGAAGCATTAAGTAGTATTTTTCATGGACTGTATGGCAGCAGTTCCAAAATGTAAGTCAGAATTTGTAAATTTTATGAAGGCAATTTCTTCAAAACCTCAGAAAACATCTTATAAATGAGCATGTTCTTGAATAGAGCAGTATCTGTCGTTTCAAAAGCATAGGCATACCACATGCCTTTATTTTCTTCTCCAACTCATATTTAACTCCTTGTGGCAATATTTAATATTGCATCAGTCAATTCATATCCATCGCTCAAGTGCTGTCTGGTTTATGAGCTGCATTGCTGCAAGCATGCATATACATTTCTTTTGAGTAGCGAAGTAAAACATGCTAAAAACACGAGGTGCTTCTTTTGTCTTCAGAGTTTTCTGTAGTAGCAATTTAACTTTAAAACTCAGTGTTCCACGAGTTAGGTTTTTTCTTTTGCAGCTTTCATTCTTTTTTAATTAGGAGATGAAAAGCATTGAATTCTGGCAGCTCAAATTCTGAAACTGCTGAATTATAGCATTAACCTGAGTCCAGAGATATCTAATCGGCAAACTTGTTTCAGAACTAATTAAGTGCTTGTGCTTCAGATGGTCATTTAGTTGGTTAAAGGCTTAAGAATGGCTGCTACCAAGCAGTAGAACCTCTCTTTATCTGGCTGACCTTTCTTCTGTCAGGAGAAATATTTGTGCCCTGTGTTCTTGGTTCAGTATGTCAACAGTGGGAAATGTCAATAGAAAGAAAGTGAAATATGAGACAGAAAGGTAGAAACTTGAAGTCTGTCGTAGTTTTTAAGGTCTCACTCTTATTCTAATTTAGATGTCTTCTACAGTCCTATTTCTTATGTCCTCTGATACTCTGTTATTCAAACATAGAGAGTGGTCATTTGGATAAAATAAGAGGGTGAATTGTAAACTGCCGTTTTGTACTCATTGCTGCTAGCTGAGATTCAGTGTGTGAGAAAGTAGGAAGGGTGACCTTAGTGATGTACAATTGTGAAGTTATTTGTACAGAAATTTCTATCTCTGACAAATTTACTGAAATAATGTCAAGCAGAAATTTTAAAAAGTCCACAAATCAAATGTTTGATAAGAAATTGGATTTGCTAAGTTCATATTGCATACAATTGTTCTGAAAAGTTTAGAAATGCCATTTCCACTGTGCCACTCTCCTCCCAGCCAACTTAAAATAAGATGGATTTGAAAACTGGATTTGATCTTATTTGCTAACATTTTTGCAAAGACTAGGACTTTAGTGATGGGTAGGCACATAGGAAAACTGATTTCAATGAGAATTTTGCCACTGGTGTTAGAGGTTCACTTATTCTCTCTCCAATGCATTTGGTGAATAGACAGGTGAAGCAAACATAATAGATATCTGAACAAGGTGTCAAAGATGCACAGCTTTGTTTTGAATATATGTATATATCACACACATATATGCACATCCAAGTTACATGCTGTACTCTGACAATTTTGTTAGCATCCCAGCTAAATGAAATACGGGATGGGAGGAGCAACGTGCTTATCAAATGTGATGGTTTAACTTTAAGTTGAAGTGCAAGGAAATCACTATTGAAGATACTGTGTAATTGAATTTTCTCTACTGTTTCATTATTGAGGCTTAAGAGACAATGACTGTAAAGTAGAGAAAAAAAAAGAGATAAATGAAAGTTCTATTTAAAACACTCAACAACCTCCTCCATTGTTTTCTAAGAGTGACTTTCCTCAATATTTTGCAAAAACACATATACATGAAATTATAAAGATGGCAAAACCCTTCATGTTAATGTTTCTGTATTCATTTAAGAATGTGATTCCTGCATAATTAAGAAATTCAAAGAATGTTTCTGGTTACTCCCCTTAAAAGAGGACCTGATCTGAAGGAATGGTTTGTTTTACAGAATGCTGAAACCAAGGTGGAGGAAGCGGCTAAGGAGAGTCCGAAAGCAGCAAGACTAACACAGCAGTCTTCAGAGGACAACGAAGTATTTGGTGAGTTACTCAGACCATTGGAAAATGTTACTTGTTTTTGTGTGTATGCTGTTTTGTTGGGTTTTTTCTTTTTTTTTTTTTTTTTCTTCTGAGAAACAGAAAAAAATAACTCCTGTCATCTACTGATGGTTAGTGAATAGCCTCCAGGTATGGGCAGTACAGTTCCAAAAAGAAGTGGAAAGGCTGAGGAAAAGACCAAGAACAAAATAGGAGGGATCAAAGGTCTGAAACATATATCTGAACAAAGATTGAATGCAAGTTTTTAACAAAAATGGTATGGTACACAGTGAGAGGAAAAGTTAACTTTTCTCTGTCTATGATGGATAGAACAAACAGTGATTTCTTCAACTTGCGGGCAGACTCCTGTGTTGGGTAGGGGAATCCTAAAACAAACACTGAGGCATTGGCATTCATCATCTTAGAGATGGAGATTCATCATTGCGGGCCTTTAAAAGCAGGTTAGATGAGTTACTGTGTAAACTAATACAATACAGTTCCACTTGTGGCAGAAGAGGATAGACTAACTATCTGATGACCTATGAGATCATCAGATTTTAGATGACCTCTTCTTAGCTTTATGTGATTCCCCCCATAGGTTTTGCTGATACTTTTCATACCAAATAAAAAATGGCCAAATATAGCTTTATTCTGCATTACGATTGGGAAAAGTGGGAGCAAACCTCTGTTTTTCTGACTTTATATTGATTTTATGCTAATAGAACTCTACAGGAAAAAAGCAGTAGTCTAAAGTTCCTGTGAAGGCTAAATGTTTGTCAGTTAATGTAACATTTAGCTCCATTATGTTTTGACGTGGAAACTACATCTGTAAAAATCATGTGGATTTTATTAAGGCTGACTAGCTAAACATTTTGGATGATTCAACTGTTTATGAACACGGTAAGGAAATATTTTGCTTCTTTCAAGATACAGAAGGAGCAGAGCATGAATAAATCTTTCTTACTATATGTGGAAACAACACATGTTCATTTAGACAGGTTTTGGCTAAAATCTGCTTTTCTGCATGAATTAATGCAGTGTGATTAGCATGTGAGCCTGAATCCCTGGCATGAATGCTTCCAGCACTGATCAGATAATGCCAGTGGCTGAAGAATCCACAAGTGGACATAAGAACTGGGTTTACGCTTCATTAATTTTGCGGTGAGAGTATTACCTCATTTCCTCTACATCTGCTCTGCCAGTCATTTGCGGTAGATCCAGTTCTACTGGTTATGGAGCCCCACAGCACTGCATAATGTGTGTCCCAAACTATGCCCTTTCTCAATGTGAATCTCTCCAGTGCTCTCTTCCTGTGAGGAAAATGGAGACAGTAGAGAGGGTGACATCAGCCTACTTCTTCCTATCAGCAAAGACTCAGGCTTTTACAGTGCCTCTGGGTTCGACATTAGACTGATTGCTAGCCCAAAATTGTATCAAACTAAACTAGCACTTGATTGTACAGACTTGTCCTGTGTGGAGATTGCGAACTTCTTTTTTTTTTTTTTTAAAAAAAAAGGAATTAAAATCGTGGAGTTCAATGTTGGTGGAGTTAAATTCACTCTACAATGATTCTACAGTGATACATACCCTTACTATGAATTCTTTTGCTAATTTAAAAAAGTGAACATGCAGTCAGCTTCCTAAATGTTCCTTAAAGGTAATGATTTACTAACAAATTGCTAAACATTTCCATGTTCCAAATCTGTAAACAGAACTACTTATCTAAGATAAACCAGCATTCAACCCTTGCTAGCTAGCCTGTGATCACAAGGAGGAAAATTTCTTTGCAAATCCAAAAAAGAGTCATCAACTTTTATCAACCCTTCTACCGCTTTAAAAAAGGAAGTCTAGTTGGTTTCCTTTGTAAATTAGATGAAAGCTAAGTTTTTCTTAACTAAGAAAGTTAAGAAGGAAGAGGCAATATGGACCAAATAGTCTGTAAACTGATTAAGTGAAAAATTGAAAGTAGGCTGGAGGGGCAAAGGCACTCACCTTAGTGTGAGGCTCTCTGAGAGTCAGGGAGGAAATGTGTGCAGATATAAGATTCATGTGTCTGAGAATGGCACTGTTGTTTGTAATTGCCTTATCCTGCAGTTCTGGGCAATTTTTTTAAGAGGTTCAGATCCATCTTGTATAGAGTAAATGATTATAAGCTTCAGACAGCTTTCTCTAGGTGAGATGTTTGTTGTTTTATAGTCCCCTGTTCTCCTTCTGTCCCGGTGCATTTCAAGCCATCCTTCATTTCTTCTTTTTTTCTCTCCGGTGATGTTAATTATAATGAGTGTGCACCAGTAGCTGGTTAATTTATAGCTTCAGCTCTTTGCCTAGAAGTGCTCTTCCTAGGAATTTTAAATAGCCTCCAGTCTTTTTGACAGACTGCAGCACAGCATTTTTTTTTTTATTTTTATTTTTTCCCAGGGATCACTGTCTTCTGTGCTTGCTTTATTTATTTTGGACAAAAAACCATTTTCTGCGGCTTTTGCCAGGACAGTGCCACCTCCTACAGGAAAGGAGGAATCAGTGAATTTAATTCCTGCCTGAAGCAGTCCCCTTAAGAAAGGGGATGCTCATGCCTTGATTGCTGTTGTACTTCTTTCTCGCTGTGATTTTCTGTTCTGTGCATGATCTCAAGGGGTTCAGAAGCACCCGTGCCCCCCGAGGTCTTTGTGGCTGCCCCTCTGCTCTTAGCCACCTGGGGGCAGCAACCTTACTCCATTCTATTTTTTTCCCTTTCTTGGGTCAGTATTGTCTTGGGCCAGCAGAAAATAGGATCTGTCAGAAGGGAACCTTTGTACTGCAGACAGCAGTATGCGCAGTTCCTAAAGGTTGTTATATGGAGTTTTTGTCAAGGAAGTATTTGCTTCTAGAGAAAGTGTGGTTTCTGCAGTGCTTATTGTTTGAGTACTGTTTTGATGGGAAACACAGTGTTATTGATTGAAAATAAAGAATATAGTAATAAAGAACCAAGTGTGGATATCTCTTTCATGTCTGCTAGACCCAGTAGTGCTCTCTGTAAATACGAGTAAAGATTGATCCACTACTGTGGAAGGGCCTTTTGGGAATGAACATGAACGTCTTTGTTTTTTTCTTCTTCATGAGCTGGATTCAGGAATGATTATTTTGGAAGGTATTTTTTGTTTGCTTTGAGTTTTTTCTTCGTTTTCCTTTAGTATTACTTTTTATACTGGGACATAGATGAAACGTCCTCAGCAACAATGGAGGCTCATTGTACCAGATGCTTTACTAAAAAAAAGAGCATCAGAAATGTGCTGTGTTTCAGAGAGCTAATTCTCAGAGGTGATGAGCTTTTAACACAAACAGAATGAAGAAATGGAGACTAAGTGTAGGATATGGAAGAGAAAGGGAATTGAGTCTGTATGGTAGTCGTATGTGTAACTATCAAATTCTGAATTAACGGGAGTTAGTTTTGTTTTGACTTGTGACACCCAACACAGTTCTGTTGTCTGTTCTACATTGAATATTCATCTGTGCTCTGGATCTATAATGTTGTGCTGCTCCAAACTTCTGTTAAACTTGCACGTATCCAACATTGTTGCTGTTGCAACCAGTATGTAGTCAGAAAAGGATCACGAATGACTCAGTATAGAAGAGAGAAAAGAAATGGCTGGATAGAGCCCTGTGCATTTAAAGAAATGGATCAGGAGATCACTTTGCCGGCTTTGCTTCTAAAGACAATTATAAAATTATGTGTGGATAATTCAGAAGTTTGTTAGAGCCATTTCTGCTACTGTGAGGCAAAAGCAGGGGGCCAGACTGCCTTTTGACCTGGCTAAGAAGATTGGACCTTCTTTTGTATAGTCCTCTTTGCTGGAGGACAACTGCAGACTTTTATAGATACTTCTTTTCTATTGGGCTGAACAAGCGTAAAATTACAAATAAGAAAAAGTTCTCCATGCAGGAACTATGGTATTTTGACAGCAAGTTCTCCTCTTTGATAGCAGTGAAGAGTTAGTATAATAACTAGCATTTTAATAGCATTTTAGCAAAAAAAAAAAAAAAAAAAAAAAAAGGCAAAATTGACAATTATTAACAATAATTAACAACACCAGGATTGTGGAGGTTTTTTTTTTTCCCTTTCACTGAAATAGGAGGTAAGCTCTGCTGTGAGTTTGGCAAAGCAACACTGAGCAGAGCATCGTCTGTTGTTCTGTCATTTTTAGCTGCAACTCTGGGTTAGGTCCCAAGGTCACTTTTCTATGCAGAGCTCAGGGAAATAGCTCAAAACTCTGCAGTCAGCACAATTCCACAGCAACCCTGCCTGACCCTGATTCATTACTTATGCTGACACCCGCTTCTGTGTCCTACGTGTTGAACTCCTGTGGGTATTTGTATAACCCTTCACAGGTTGAAGAACTTCTATCTCCATGGGTTGCCATCTGTAATATTTTGACAGATGTAGGCATTGCTGCTGTTGGCCTTAATGTGGTACCAGTGTTGCCATAGTTGCTGCTGTCCTACCATGTCCACATCTGGAACTGTTTTGGGTTTTTTTGGATGCTGATATTGAAGACAAAGTTCTATTTTCAGGTTGGATTTTCTTTCTTTTTCTCATTTTCCCATTCTGTTTGGGATGTAATGACAATAAATAAGACATATTCCCTGAAAACAGTATGCAATGTTCATCTCTTACAAGTGGCTGCACAGAATATAAGAATATAAGGAGGTGGGCATATATATGATTATGTGCAAAACCTGTATGGATTTCACATATGCTTCTAGCATTCATTTTTGCTTTTAGAATCTCATTTAAAAGGAGAAGGGGCAGAATGCAAAAGGAGGAGCTTGAAAGAATTTAGTAGCTCCTGGCTGCACAATCCCTCTCTCAGGAGGTGATGTGAGTGATAGGAACCTGCTAAAAGCTGTGTGTTATTGTAGTTCAGTGACCTTCTTACAAGAGAGTTTCTCTCATTGTAAACACCATTGACTGTGAGGTGCAGACTATGACTTTAATGCAAAATAATGGCAAGCTGACATGAAAAAATCAATCCCGTAAGACAGCAGATAGTCCTAAAATGTCTGTTTTAACCATGGTGCAGTTATTCCTTCTGGCATAAGAGGCAAATGGGTGAATTTAGTCTTTCATAGTTTTTCATTATAAGCATAAGCAATGATCCTCTTCTTCCAGCTGTCCACATATTTCCACTTCCCTTCACCATGTTTTTTGTTTCCAATTTCTTGCAAGTCTTGGCTTGCTTGCTTCTGGAGAGCATTTCTTTATCAAAATGGCACCAGAAAGACTGGAATAATTTCCTGAGCTGGAAAAATTGAGATTTACATTTTAACAAAAAATAGCTTGTCACTTTTTCTGTGCAGTGGTAAGTGGTTGATGAGCACTACTTGTATCCTTTCCTTTGGTTGTTTTTTTTTTGTTTTGTTTTGTTTTTTTGTTGTTGTTATTCGTTTTTATCTCACCTAAAGCTTTTATTTGGAGAAAGGGTTGAAATTCTGTTCTTGCAAGATCTTGTATATCAAAACACTTCTTGCTAGCTGTGCATAGGGAACCTCGTCCTGTGTCATATGCATTAGAGAGCTGTTGAGGTGGAAAGAGACTCAGAGGATTTCAGATCCAGCAGGTGGTTGACCTTTTTGTTGTTATTTTAGGGTTTAAAGCTTTTTATAAAGTATAGAGATTTGCATTTTGATGCTATTTCTGTCTGTAGTTAGTTATGGGTCATTAAGTGACTACTCATCTTTATGGATTTTTTTTTATAATAATATTCAAGTTTTATTTCTGGCAACCATTTGGTACATCAAACAGCAGTGGTAGCTCCTGGGTTTCTAACTAGTTAATATGCAAGCACAATTACCACACTGCTCTATGGTAGCATATAGACCTGTGAGATTGCCTCTAATATGGCTCTGATGTTTACACGCAATTAGTGCACAAGCTATAGTGCTTTTTAACAAATATGATCCCAAATGGTCTTTTTCTGATCTTTGCCACACCAACCTGCATGTCTATAAGAGGTCTGGGGTTTTTCTCTCTTTATGGGGACTGATTTTGTTACTGTATTTGTTAGCATAGGCAGGGACTGGAGCCAAGTGATGCCTGCTGCACTTTCAGCAGTGCTGGCACAATGGTGTGTGCACACTGTAGTTTATCAACAAAATAACGGTACAGTAAATGACTTATTCATTATTTTAATGTTGCTATACAGTGAACAGAATCTGCTGAATTTTTTCCCGTTATTTATTCAGTAAGAGTGAGTCTGTATGAGTGATGGGGGGAAGCACAATGGGTGTTCAACATCCTATTGTTATCCCCAGCACACATTGTGGCTGATTGTAAAAGTTAGGATGGGGAAGGGTTGCCCAGTGACACATGGTGCTGTGTGGTGATTGAGGCCTTTTGATAATTAGCTAACCATGGACACAAGTTATTCCTTTCCAAGTGCATTTTGCTGCCTTTGTCCTGATAGCAGGCTGTAGCCCAAGGGAGTTTTCTTTTTGCACAGAAGCAGCAGAATCCTTAATGTTTTCCATCACTGGTCCTTATGTAGCAATCAGTTTGGACAAGGCAGGATTTGAGGTGCAAATGAATTACAAGTGCTTCTGAAAGATCGTTATTTTGGGGAAAGTAGTTGGGATGTTGCTGTTGTCCCATTTCCAGTTTGCTGAGCTGAATAAATGCTCAGTCTTGGTTTGAGAGAAATAAACCATAGAATAATAAGCCATAGGACCCCTGTGGGCCAACTGCTCCACTGTCTCCTTAGCTGAAACAGATGTTGGCATTAAAGTTTAATTACACTGTGACTCACTTTTGGTGTCATGGCTAGAAGAAAACCAGAGTGAATTTCTGTACCACTTATTTTGAGAATATATGCCTAGAAACATCGAGATTGATGAACTTTTTTTTTTTAAGAGAAAGTTTTATATATATATATATATGCCACTTATTGTAAAAAAACTTTTCTTATATCCAATCTAAATCTTCACTCTTTAGTTTGAAACCATTTCCCCATATTCCACAACGGACCCTGCTTTTCTACACAGATCTTCTTTCCTTTAGCTTCCCTTTAAGTAGAGCTGAGTTCTCACAGGTATCAAACTCAGTTTGTAATGAACTAAGATGTGAAAGCATTATAAGGGGAGCTGAGCAGCAGTAAGCCCACCAGGAAAGGACTGTGCCAGAGGATAAGACGGCAGATTATAAATACTCCCTGCAAGTCGTGCTCTCATGACCCTGACAACATAATTTTAGTTCTGTGCTGAGTTAATCTACATAATGCTTCGGTCTAATGTATGACACTTCTAACTGTGTCCACAGGGCTGAAAATGAATCTGATGGTGGTATGGAAAGTGGAGAGGGAAAGCACTGACAGGGAGCTACAGAGCAGAAAGTCACATCTGAGTGTCTGTTTTTGGTGAGGGAAATAGAAGTGAAAAGGACCAGTGTACACTGGTGTGCACACCCTGGTACTTGCACAGAAACATCCTGGTGGTGACAAGACTGCAGTTGCTCACAAGCAGAGAACAGCCACGATAATGCTGCCCTTTATTTCCAGAGCTGTTCATAGCAGTCTCACTCTCTAGAGCCTCCCCTATAAAAAGCCAATAAAAAACTTGGCTTTCTGTTGACCTTCTAATATTCTCAATTAATTAGAAGGAATGATTTTTCTGCCAGTTAGAAAGCAGCATCTCCATCCAACAGGAACTTTAAATTAGTCTGAGTGGTTTAGTAGCTGCTGTCTTACAGTAATTTGGATTTTGTTTTCCTTTTTTTTTTTCAGTGGTTTTTTTTTTTTTTTTTCCCTTGCTGCAGTATCTTAGATTTACTGATGTATATATCTGTGTGATATTGATCATGGAAAACCAAAATGTCCGTGGTAGTTCTGTCATGGAAGATTGCAGCAGAAATTGATGTTTTAGAGACTAAACAAACACATGTAGGGCCACTGTTGCAAAAATACTTCTAAATCTCTTCTCATCTGAAGTGACTTTCACAGAAATTCATAGAATTAGAGGATCTTTAGAGTTGGAAGGGTCCTCTGAAGGTCATCTAATCCAGTCCCCTTGCACTGAACACTACACCTACATCAGGTTGTTGATTGGCTGAAAATGAAAGGAATTCATGAGAGTTCTGATTTCTGTTCTAAAATACCATTATCAGATTTTCTACTTAACCTTTGACTGTGGGAAAAGTGATTGAATGCCTCTGAAAAAGTGTGTTAGATTTTGGACACCTGACTGAGTCACCACAGTGACATTACGGCAAACAGACTTCATTTCACTGAAGCGAGAGGAGATGAAATGAAAGTGCTGATGTTTGTGAAATAGATACTTCATATTTGAAAAACTTTTCTGTTCTTTAAGTGGGATTCCCTGAGCATTTATCAGAACATGGTGACTCTTAACTTTCTTTGACTTTTTCTTTTGACTTGCAGGAGCTCCTTTTTTTCAGCACAGTATCTCTGATTTCAGCAGTTCTGCAGTGGTGTCTGAGTTTTTAACAGGGAAGACTGTGATCTTAGGTCCATGCTGTGGCGTAGCTCTGGCAGTGAGTGGATTAGGGGAGCTGCAGTCTATTAGGCAGAGAAATTTCTTGGTGAAGTCCTAACAATTAAGTTTCAATTGCTGTTCTGTTTATTGTTGCAAGTGGACTCATTATTTGCTGAGTCCATCTGTACTGGAGCAGTTCTAGGTACGAGGTAATGTTGTCTTTAGTGTCAACTGTTCATCAGATCTATTCCATTATTTCATTTTTGAAAGGTGAGGTTATGGCACAAGTGAGACATTAATAGCATTATTCTGTTACCTTCCACTGTCTTTGATTTCTGTGTTGTGGTCAATCTTGTATATACTCATACTTAAAATGACCACAAGATCCTCTTGTTTGGTCTCCAGATTTTATTGGTCTGGGGTCACATTCCTTGAGCAACTGTCAAGAAAGAAATGTGTTTCAGAATAGGAAATAGATGTGCGGAAAACTTCAGACTGAAATCAGGCTTGCTATATGACACCTTGACTCCTTATAGAGCATTACATATATGTTCTGAAAATTTACTTATATTTTAGCATGGTTGGCAAAATTTCTTGAAATAACTTCTCTTATCTGAAAGCAAATTTATTTTGGTATTCAGGGTGAAAGCTCCCTGAACCAAGAACTGTCAGGGTCCTCAGAAAATGAAAGTTTAGTCTTGTTTCTCCACTAAATTACTCTGCCCCTTCTGTGAAGGATCCAGGGCTGGCCAGCATTGTCATGAACTGCACAGCCTATAAAGGAATGACAAATGATGAAACTAAACAGAGGAACAACAAATACAGCTTCAATTTCAAAATCACTGCTCACCAGATTGTAGCAGTTTGTATGTAGTGGCCTGGTTTCAGGAGGTAAATTGAATCAGTCTGACTGATTCAACGGTTGAATCTGAACTCATAAACTAAAATAACATAGAATAATTGAACTGAATTCATAAACAGGATTTTTGGAAAATAAGATGTCGAGGAGGTAAGGCTTTTGTATGCATGCTTGGGATTTTGCCATTACCTTCCTTTTGTACACAGTTGTCTCCTCTATTGCTGAAGCATCATGTCCAAGTGCAGACTCACTCTAGCAGACTCACTCTAGCAGTATTTTGGTTATTACACGTGCTGCAGAAGCACCTAGCTGAGGAATAGGACCTCGTTTTTCCTGTCAGCCAATAAACAGATGGGGTAGAATATGAGGAAGGCTCTCTGCAGCTGTCACAGCTGACTCCTGTTTCCCAGAGCGAGTTCTTCCATTACCAATCAAACTACTTTTGCACCAAGGAGACTGCTGCTCACTAACTGCAGTACGAGAATCAAATTGCTGCAGTTTTTGCAGGGGAGTTGCAGCTTCAGGGTAAAGGCTGCTTGGAAAAACTCAGTAGCAGAATCCCAGCAGCATAATTACTCTAACTACAGAGGTGCTTGAGTAATACATGCTATTCCTGCCTGGACATATTTCCAGCTGCACTGTTATCCCTGTGCCAACACAATTCTGCCCTGAAGGCAAACATTTAAATTATTTCTTTTTCCTGTTCATCTAATCAACAATCTTTTAAAATTGATTTGTAATTATTCTTTCAATTGCAAATAATTATAAGGGTTGAAAAATGCCTTACTAGTTTCATTTTTCCCACCCATGTGGTTTTTTTTTTTTTTTTTTTTTAAAATGTGTTCATTACAAATGTCTCCTGCAGTGAAAATACGTGTTCCTCTCTAATAAATGTTCTTGCATCCCTTGTGAAAGTGCTCTTTTTGGCTCTGCATGAAGTCTAGGTGCCTATTATGTGACTTCTGAATGTTCTTGCAAGTTATTTTTGAGATTACTGGAAAAAGAAATTAAGGAAAGCATGCAGAGCTTATCCCCTCTTTAAAACGTGAGTACATTTAAATTAGCGCATTGTTAAAAATTGCACACTGCTTTGACTCATCATCATGACTGCTATCCTCTTTGTAATAAATCAATGTTGACGTATACAGATATCTGGTTTTTATAATCAGTTCCCTTTGTTCTTAAGCATATCATAATCATGTGCTTTATCAGGAATGAAGTGTGGGAGAAAGCTCATGTTGTCGTTTGTACACAGACTGCAGGTAAACTGCTTGACACAGGGGACTTTAAAAATGAAACATTTTCTCCACCATCCATATTAGTTTGCTTATACTGACTGTAGTTAGGATGTATAACTGCAAGGTAAATACTTAAATATTTATAAATAAAGTAAATAAACATAACTATAAAATAAGTATAAATAAAGACCTTTTCATGTGAGTGAAATATCCCAAAAATGATTGGCTGCAGAAGTTTTCATGTCTTTCTGAAAATTGCAGTGTATTTGCATCTAGTTTTTCAGAGTCTTTCGGATCTTATTGAAATGTCACGGTTACAGTAGTGCATTTATTGTAAAGGTAATATTTTTTGCAGGAAAATTAAGCATAATATTAGAAAGCCTTGTTTTTCACAGATGAGAAAGGAAAAAAAGAAAGGAGAACTTAGGCTGTTAGGAGGAATTTGTCAAGCTATGTTTATGTCCATTTCACTCACTGCAGATGCACCTATTTAATTTATTGTTGTATCTGTTTTGTGTAATTCATATGGTAAAAATGTACACAGTGAAAATGCTTGGAGAATATCTTTGTCTCTCTCTGATATAAACTAGAGACTGCCAGTTCTGTGTCGACTTTAGTACATGGTAGTATTGATTCGAGTTCTTTCCTATATGCTACTTGTGTTGAAGTGACACAAATCAGAGGTGTCGGTTGGTTGTGTTTTTTTTTGTTTTCTTTTTTTAAAGTAGCGTATGTACAAATAAGTGGCCAAACGCTTTTTGAAATTACTGGTGAATAGCATTATTTTTAATGAAACGATTCAGAAATCATTACAATCCATCACTAGACCTGACTTGAAGAACAGACTGTCTAACATGAAATACATAATGATGAACTCGCTTGTACACGTACACCTTCTAAGATAGTCTGCGAACACAGCTGTCATCAGAAAATGCAGAATATGGATTCCAGGTCTACAAGAAGCCTTTCCTTAAGCTGCTCTGCCAGCAGTTCTACCTCAGCCTTTATGTTTGATAGTTGGCATATCTCAGATGATCTCAACTCCAAGGGGAACATGAGAATAGAGGCATTCTCTGAGTGCATGAGTGCTTAGAATAACACTATGCTTAGTGATCAAATGAACAATCCCTTTGAGCTTTCGAGATAGTACCCCCTCTCACAGGGCATTGGAAAGCATTTCTTTAACAATTATGCAGCAACAAAGCACAATGGGATCGCTGGTTGCCATAATTTCTTTCAGAGGAGAAAAGTCAGAGTTTGTATATTACCTTCCTGTTCTGATCTCAAATCCAATTAGTTTGGCAGTCAGGGAGTACAAACTCGTCTGCTCTCGTATCCCTAGTATTAGTGGAATAGGCTGCAGCATAGATGTTTAAAATTTTTACATATTAAGATGGATTTTTTTACAATTGCATTACCTGCCTGCTGCTTGTTCCTTCCAATCAATTTTTTTCCTGCCTGCTTTACGTTCAGGAGTTTAAACCTCCAGGTGTAAGCAATCTATACTACTAGTGGTGTGCTTCTTATGCTCTCAGACACTTCTCTGACATTTTTAAAAAGGCAAAAGCCTTTCTTTACTTACAACAAGCTGATAGGATATATCCCACCTCTGAGATCCTGCAAGCCATATGCCAGCAAATGGTCTGCACTTGGCCAGATGAATTTCTGTTGAGGTGACTTGGGCTAACAGCACTGCTCAGTGCTGCTGTGACATTTTGCTGAGAGAACAAATTCTGCTCAAAACTTGAGACTTATTCTGGAATGAAACACTCTTTAAAATATTCTGTAAAGAAATCCCAACAAATTGTATTGTTTTCTGACTGTGTAATCTGTGAGTTGTTCACCAGATTTTGAGCCTAGGATGTACAGAATGAGAATGCATATTTTCTTTCCAATTTTAAAAATAAATGCTAAGTACAAGCGTAGGTAAGTTCTGCTACAAGTTGATCGTACCTCCCACTATTTCAAATATTGCTCTACTACAAATAAAAGAAATCCAAATCTCAAGTGAAATTGAAATCTAATCTGGTGCCTTTAATCTGCTTGTCAGACAGGGTGCTCTTATTTGTAATTGCTTGGGAATCAGAGTTGTTTCAGTAAAGCTATGCCAGCAAGGATGTAAGATATTTTGCTGTATTTGCTGAAGTATTTGCGTTCTGAAGTGTGTTTCAGAAATCACAAACCGCTTGTGCATCACAGCGCACAGATCTTCTTAACCTGTTGTGACTGAGCCACTGTAGCTGCTACTCATAGATAATTAGGTACTTAGGTTTTATGATTACCCGCAGAACTTTTATTAAATGGTTTTAGCAATACATGCCATGCCTGAAAAGCTGGAAATTAAAGCAGTGCTGGCTTGCCATCTGTCTCCTGAGCATGTAGTAGACCGTTCCTTTGGCTCTTGGCAGTGAGTGCTGGGTGATGGGGAGAAAAGAGAGGTGAACGGATTAAGAGTGGCTTTCAAGTGAATGTGGATATCCTTTGTGTTTGTTAGTTTAATTACTTTTTTTTC
Organism: Meleagris gallopavo; assembly: GCF_905368555.1. Classification (NCBI taxonomy): domain Eukaryota; kingdom Metazoa; phylum Chordata; class Aves; order Galliformes; family Phasianidae; genus Meleagris; species Meleagris gallopavo. The sequence goes on from NC_139406.1 coordinate 36,459,620, forward strand.
TTTTCATCTCTCCCTGCTCATTAGATTGCTGCTTCCAGCTTACCATCTTCAGAACAGAAAGCATCTCTCTTTACTTTCATGTTCATGCTATTTATCCACGCTTTAGGGTTATGTTCGCATTTTAGGGAAGAGAATGAATCTCAATCTTAAGAGATATCTGAAACTTGTCCTCATTAGGTGGTCTTGTTGTTGCTAATTGGAGAAAATCTTTTACTTTGTTAGTAGTTTAAAAGTATCTTGTTTTGTCTTCCGTCCTTGTGTTCTTACTAGTCCAGAAAAATCCACTCTCAGCAGTTATCTGTGTATGACCAGCATTGTGTCCTGCTCTGCTTCAGAACCCTGCTGTGCTATTTAACCCAGCTAAATCAGGCTGATGTATGTACGCCTGCAGCTTCTTTGGTCTGAAATCAAGCTCTGTGTAGATGGAGATGTTTGTAGCCTGCACCCTAATGAGGTGGTTGATTTAACAAGAACTTGGTTCCACTGTACTGAGTTTAAACATTTCTTCTTGGAAAAGAAATTGCTGCGACTTCCCCATGTTGTTTTATTTTCATTCCAATAAAAATAGAAGTCTAGGTTTTATTAAAGCAGCGTCTTGCATAGTTTAGTAATAAAAGAGACTGATGGTTGGCTATGAGCCATTTGCTACAAGGAAATAAGTTTGTTAAATTTTGCATTGTTAGAGTGCAGAGTCTGGAAATGGGTGCATATCAATTTGATACTTGATTTGATATTCTTTATACACTGTCTTCTGTTCTCATAGGTTGTTTGTTTGTTTCCCCATCAGCTCTATTTGTTCATCTTGCAGGCCTATGCAGAGGTGCCTAGGACAGTGAGTTATCAGTTCTTGACTTGGAAACATCTTAGAGGCAGTGAAGAACGTTTTGCACCACTGTTGCTGGGTTTAGCAATCACATGCTGCAAAGCCTGCCACAAGCTGTGCCTTTATGCTCCTTGCTGAGTAAAGCTGCACGTGTTTGTCTTGTGTCGATGTCATATTCTCCTGTTAGAGGAGAGCACATCAAATAATGAGTCTTTAGGTGGCAACAAAATGCTCTATAACCGTTACCCCAAGGGAGAAATCTGTGCTGATTTTATTCTCGTGGAGGACAGTTAGCACAGCCAGTCTTCTAGCATTCTGCTGCAAGATTTCTTTAGTGTGCAGACAAGTGGCTAGTCTGCTGCCGATCTCTTTTCCTTTTTTTTAAAGTATTTTTGAGCTTTGTGTGCTATTATCTTGCTTCAGATTTGAAATTTAAATAGCACAGATGAAAATGCATGACAAAATGACAGCATATTTCCCTGTCCGTTCAAATATGAAACTGGTACAAAATAAAATTTAAAAAAAAGTAGATTCAAAATTGTTAAGCAAGCAATTTCCATGTTGTGGGTGGATTTTCTGAAATAGCCAAAGGAAATTTTTTTTAATGTTCTTGAAGTATCTGGAAAAAAAAAACAAATGAAGAACACTAAGCAGGGAGATGAGCTCTACAGAAATAACCGAACGCAGTTCCACATTCACAGCTCAGTCTGAAAGAACAAAATTGCAAGTGGAAGGGAAGGACTACAAAAATCTGGATCCTGCAGGTGTTGGTAATGAGTACCATGCCAATAGCCTCAGAGCTCGGAGAATAATTGAAGCATCTGAGAGTTAGTACAGGACTTTTTTGCATGGGCTGAAGTTCAAAATGACTGTTTAACCTGAAAGGTGAAATACTGGCAGCACTAACATTTTCACTATGACTATAATGGTGCCTCTAACTGTGTGGTGTTTTGTGTGAACAATGCCAGGGACAGCCAAGCCAAGTGACTAAAAGCACCTGTACTCCTAGCAGCAGCTGTCTGTAACATCCAGTTTCCCTTGGCTAAGTGCTGATTTGCAGCTCTGCTACTACTGGTTGTTTTTTTTTTTTTTTTTGAACACACTGTAGTCTCATTGGAAGGACTGGTTAAGTTAGCTAGGATAGATGAAGGCAGAACTCAACAGCTGTTGCTTTACTGCCAGCTCCTTTACACAATCCATTTCAAATTGCCTATTTTCAGGGTAGAGTGATTAGACATTTGGCTTGTTTGCTTTTAATTGCCATTAGACTTTGCTGCCAAAACAATGGGATACTAGTGGCAAAGCTGAAAGTTTGCTAGCTGACTTGTTAGCACAAGTCCTCTCCAAACAGAGAGGTACTTTAAGGCAATAACCACACAATTTTTTAAAAAATGCTTAATTCCATTTTTGGAGGCCATCAACTTTTAAATTGAATGTACTGCACTACATGCTGAAAGAAGAGGCAGAGCTCCATGGGGCTGGAAGAGAGGGGAAGCAAAAGAACGGTGCAGTTGTGGAAGGTGCATTTCTGATGGTAGGTAAATGGGGCATCTCCTCCTCCTGCAGCTGGAGCTTGGTCTGAAATTCACAACATGTGTTTCTCACACTGTCTGTGACCATGGGTGGAAAACTCTGAGTACTTGGCTCAGTCCTGCCTGGCTGCTTGTTCCTGACAGACACAATGCCAGAGTGTTCCCATCCGAAGTGGGTTAGGAAAGTTGGCTGATTAAGCACATAACTGATCCTGGAATCTAAAGATTTATTTCTGCACTTGAAAATTCTGTCTCAGTGAGTGATTTACTTTATATATGCACCATTAAAAACAAAGAAGCATTTTTCTCTTTTGTTGAAGTGGAGGAATAACCAGATGCAAAGGATCCCTCTAGTCTGCAGGATCCCAAGGACATTTTTCTTGAGTCTGCTGGCTGCCTTCTCCTTACGTTCATGTGCATGCAGCCCCTTCCTTCTCCACTTCAGCATCCATGTCCCTGTTTCCATGTCACAGAAACCGTAATGTTCAGGCTGGTAGCACAACTTAAGAGCTACTCCATGCCATATCAGCAAGCTATATAATCTGACTACATCAAATATAAGCAAACATTGTTTTTCCATAGAGAGATCACTGGGGATCTGGATAAGGCTGTTTCTAATTTTTTGGAGATTTGCAAAAGTGACTAGCCTTGATCAGTTAACAGTTTGTGTGGTGGATGCATCAAAGGCAAAGCTTGGAAAATACTACGGACAATTCCCAGGCGTGGATCCACTCTGTTCTGAAGCATGGTACTGAGTGGTTCCTGTCAGGTGGGTGAAGCACATCATCCTAGGCACATGTATGCTTGGTCAGAGGTAGAAAAGATTCACTTCATTTTTTTTGTTGTTGTTTTTTTAAGGCTTTACAGATCATGTAATGCAAACAGTCTTTCTGTAGAGGAGCGAAAAACATTGCTGTAACTGTTTCTCTGGTATCACTGGCATCACTGGCATCTCTCCAGTCAGCATTCAAGTGCAATGGTATTCATTTTTTCAAAAGCAGAGCCTCTTGCCCTTTTTCAGCTGGTGTTATAAAACATGAAAAGGCAGACTCTTCAAAAAATTTCCTTTTTTCCAATCATTGACCCTTTAACACTGTTTTTTGAATCGTTCTCTGGCTACCATTCAAGACACATTTGAGCTAGCTAAACCCTCTGCTGCTGGTATTCCTGAGTTATTAATGCTCATGCTTTGTTACTGTTAGAAAAGCTTCATTGGCAGGAGGTAACCTGACATATTTACTGATCAGGGCCATGCTGTACTGGAACACATCCACCCTACCTTTGTCTGTCAGTTATGCATTTGCTTAGAATTTGTCTGCTCAGGAAATTGCCTTTATCCAGGCAGGAGGTAGGCTAGCAATTACTAATTACACTGGGTCTGTGTATGTGTGCACACACATTAGTGGTGACAAGGTTCCTAGGTGCAAAATTGAGTAGTTCTGTTGTGCACAATGTCTCAGCTATCTATCAGTCTGTACTGTGAGTGCTGTACAGATGTGCCTTTTTTGTTCTTCATAGAATAGTTGAGATCTGTGGTAGTATTTACATATCTCTCTAGTCCTTTTAAAGTGCCTGTGCGTGGGGGTGATGTCTCAGGTCCTGCCACTAGCATAGGTAGATTGTAATGACTTGGGTACTGTTGAGAATAATCTTCAAGTAAACTAGCAGATCTGTACTGCAGCACAAGCACAACAGTGGCTAAGGGTTAAGCAGTCTTCCTTCTGGCTGATGATAGTGGAGGTGATGCTTAGCATTCAGTCTGCCCCTTACTGCTTCAGAGGACAGCACAACCAGTGCGTAGTGAAATGTTGGCTTCTTTTCCAGTTCACTTTTATTGCGTTCAGAATGTTTGAAGTCTTTTATAAAGTCTGGCAAACCTGTCACCGAAGAGAAAAACATATAACCAGTGTGACATCAAATTGTAATCATCTTGTCAAACTGTAGCAAATCACAAATTAGGTCTATATTGGAATAAATGCCAAGATAACATACAAGTCACGTTATCCTGCATCTTCTCATTTTCTATATGCAGCACAACACACTGTTTGTACCATCAGTAGAAGTGCAAGATAATCTGACAATTACTGATTTCAACCAAGTTGTGTCAGCCACCTGCAAAGAATAGAGGCATTAATTTTATTCCTTTTAGGCATAAAGAAAATATTTTCCTTGTCAGAATAGAAAATTTTGAATTCAGAATTGGAGTGGATGTTCTTCTGTTCCAAATATTTGGTCTCTTCTGATTTCTTTGTTGCTTGATGGGCCGGTTCTTAAAAAGAGTTGTCAAGAGGAGGTGTGGATAGGGAGGAGGGAATTTGTTTCATTACGTGCCTCTCAATTACACTTTCTGAAAGGTGAGGAGTCAGAACTCTGGGCTTTTGCAATTGCAAGTTTTTGCCCTGGTTCTGAACTACTTTCATTTTGAATGAAGAAAATGTCTCTGTTTGTTAACTGCAATGTGATTGCTTTCATTTCTCAAGCAGTGCTATTTCTAGTGAGATTCATTGCTGCTACTGGGAGGAATATCTGTAAGGTTCAACCCTTCTGCTAAGGGTCTCATTTTATTTATGTAGCTAAGTAACTCATCTACTGAAAGCAATTCTGCATAAATTAAAATTGCAGTTTGAAACTCTTACTCTTGCATTTATCAGATCGGATACCAATTAGTTTTCTTTCCATAGCATTTGAAAGCCAAAGGTAATAAAAGAGGACTTCAAAACCACTGTCTTTGCATTTCTTGCTTCCAGACTGTGAGAGAGCAGCAAGAGTGGCCTGCCCAAAGCGGGTAATGGGACACAGGGTAGCAGCAGGGCACCCAGCAGTGCCCCTGCAGTCAGAGTAGGACCAAGGCTGGTGTCAAGGTTGGGCACCAGGCAGGTCTCAACTTAGTGAGATGCTGTAGTGCAACTGAGGGTGTCACAAAACCGTGACATGAAGCCAGACAGCTCTGCAGGGTTCTGAGCTATTTCCCAGCAATCTGAGCCCAGGTGACAGTCACCCCATAGCAGAGCTGACCTCAAGCATTGGCAGATAAACTCCACGTGTGGGGAAATGGGGCTGCAGAGCCTGCTGTGGTGCACAGGCTGCTCAGAGAAGCTGTGGTGCCCCATCCCTGGAGGCGCTCAAGGCCAGGTTGGATGGGGCCCTGGGCAGCCCTGCCCGCAGCATGGGGTGGGGCTGGGTGGGCTTTGAGGGCCCTTCCAACCCAAACCATTCTATGATTCTGTGACTCACTACAATTGTTTGCATCCTAAAACTGAGAATTGAACCAAATTGCAGGGGCTTTATAAGTAAATTGTGTTATTTATATATTTCCAAAGGACACAGAGTTAGGATGGAGTACAGAAATGTACCCACTTTTACCTGGAAAATAGATGACCTTTTATTTTCAGAGAAAACACAGCTATTTTCTGTCTATGGATCATTTTACATCATTTATGAGTTGTCTGCACAGTTTCCTATGAGGCAGAAAAACAAAAACTCCCTGCTGAGAAAATTGAGGCAGAGTTTTTGTCTTTTAGTTTCAGAAAAGTATGATGACTTGCAGACAGACACTCGTGTATTGTCCCATGGGTGCAAACAGGCTATTGCTTGGAAGTACTGTCTGCTCAGTGGTTTGCAGGCAGGCACAGGTCAGCTGGTAGCTGTGAACACCTGGTCAGTGCAGCACCAAGCCCCCTCCCAGCATCAGCACTGCGGTCTGTGCCAGGACCTGTGCTGGCCTGGGGCATGAGCAGAGCAAGAGGGGAGGCAGCTTGCATCTGCATTTAAGGTAACAAGGGATGTGTTTTTTTGTGTATACACATTACCCTGTTATCTTTCTCCTGGTGGGACCAAGTGAATCGCTCTGTAAGTTATTCCTGAAGGGGTTGTTTTCATCTTTATTGATCACCAATCCAAATTTACACTTGGAAAAATGTGTTCATAACGTTTCTTGCCTGTTTCAATATTTTAGATGTGTGGCTTTCTCACACCGTCCTTTTAGTCCTCAGAACTGATACTGCTTTTAGTGGCGTGCTTCATTCAGCACACAAGAAGTGACTTTATTTTGCTATTTGAGTGTGTAGAAAGTTTGTGCGTTCTTTTTTTTTTTTTTTTTTTTTTTTTTTTTCTTTAATAGCAGTAACTCCCACGAACTGGTACAAGGCTCAGTACTGTGCAAGCAGTTTTTCACTCTTAGAATGCTGCTACTGAAAAGCAGATATTGTGCAAAGTACCATCGATCACTGCTGCGGTTTTATACAGTTTGTCACCATTGTTCTTCGTATAGCATTGAGTCACATTTAGGACTATGGTACAGCTCACAAGTGTTCAGCAGGGAAAAAAGTGCTTGTTTTTCATTTTTGTTTTTTGTTTTTAATTTAAAAAAAAAAAAAGCCCTTGTTATTTATAATCATATGTTAGGGATTTGTTACTGTATAGAAAATATGTCTAATGCGGCCTTCCTGCCTGGACAACATGTTTAATATTAATGTATTTAAAAGCAAATAATGAAGTTTGTAACGATGGATTAGGATGGAGTCTCTGATGACCCCCCACATGGCTGAGGTTAGATATTAAAATATTAAAGAAGAAATCTAAAATGCTGTTCCACCAGATGGTTAGCTTAGGGGCAGAAATAAACTTCTGTTGTATCTCCAAATTTACTGGACTTTTTACTTCAGCTGTGGGATTTCCTAATCATTTCCTGGAATTTCTTTGTCTGACTGAGAACACACTGTATCTAAAGATTCTTAGCTAAAATCCAGCTGAACACCAGGTGCATTTCTTTAGATAAGAGATGAGTTGTGTACAGTTAGATGTTTTTTATTGAAGCTGGTATTCTAACAGTGACACAGAGTTGATGGATATACTTTTGGGGCCCATGTCAGCTAAGAATCTGAAGTTCCTGAAGTTCAGTTGTGGGTTGTTTTGGGGGGTTATTGGTGTTTTGTTTTTTTTTCCAGGGACTTAATTTCTTTATTTTAATGTGGTATTAATTCAAGCAAACTGCTTCTCTGTGAATATATTCAGTGATTCTGTGACAAATTTTGTTTTCATGTGATAGATGTTTCTGTCTGCACCGATGGGAATGGTAATTGATGCTGCCATCATTTCTTTTTACTGCTATTGCTGCTTTTCTCCATATTAAACATGCCTCAATTTGTTGCAATATGTATATATAAACCACAGTGCACCTCTGGGCAATTGTTGCTATAATATGCCTTCTGGGGTACAGAAAGATAGGACTAGGACCATAAAAAATGCTTCTCTCAAAGATGAAGCAACACACACACAAAAAAATAATAACAATTGGAAACATCTAGAGATGCAGGAGATTGGAGGAGATTAGTTGACAGAGTCAACAGCAGAAGGCATCTTTAAAAAGTGTTTACCATCCAGACGTTGAAATAAGCAGAATTAATGAAAAGTTGAGAGGACTAGAAAAGTTTAATTTTTGTTTTCAGAATGTGCATGCAAAAAGCATGTTACAAAAATTTGCTCTCCTTACTGATAGACTTCACAATGCAAGCTTTAGCCATGCATCAAATGCACAAATAATTTTAATGAAGGACAAGTGCCAAGCTGCTCTTAAGGATTTAAAAGTAATGAAAGCTGACCGCTTCTGTGCTTAGCTCATCTCCTGGTTTTCCTTCAATTTTCCAGGAAAATAATATTGAGGAGTTAGTAACTGCTCATGTGATGTGCTGAAAATTGATCCACATAAAGAAGTAACCTGCTGTAGGTGCATGTGCTACACTCCTGACTACTTTGTGTGTGTAATGGGACTGGAGCTTGACTACGTTGTTTCTGTGCTAGCAGGTTTGCACCCTGCTAAGCTTCAGTTCTTTGCCAGGATCTCTTCAGATGGAGCTACTTGTGCCTCAAGCCTTTGCAAAGCTGCACAGCCTCCAGTTGGCCTAAAGTACATGGTGAACAAGATAACATTGAACTGAGATGTAGGCAGAGCACATTTGCTCTCAGCCTAGAAAGCACCCTGTAAATATGCCTTTTGGAAACTGGAGATTTCATGCTGCACAGATGGTGCCAGCCTACCATGTAAACCTCTAATTTTGTCCCCTCCGCTAGCTAGTATAGAAATATGCTTTTCTTAGAAGGCAAGGTTTGTTGTAAAATGAAATGGGGACATGGTGAAGGCATCACTGTGTGATCACTATTAGCACAGCCGCTTGCATTCCTTTGGGATGGATGAGAAATGAGTTGTTTCTTTTTTCAGTGCAGAATAGATGAAGTTTCCTGAAAGGCTCAATCTGTGGTTCCAAGCCTGCAGCGCTTCAGGTTGGGTAAGAGCTGCAGTCAGAAGGCAATCCAGAAGTGCCCCCTTAGCAGAGTGAAGGAATATGACTGTAAAGAAGACATTTGTGAAGCTACACTGTCAGTTCTTAGGTAACTAGATAAATGCCAGTATTCCAGATTTGAGAAACTGCCAAAACCCATGCAGTATTCATTTTCTAAGTGGGGACCTTTTTTTTGAATTTAAAGACTTTGTAATAAATCCTCGTATCTAAAATGTACATGGCTTTTAAATGTTTAACAGTGCAAGTTAGGAGAAGTAACATTTTAAGCTTTTGACTCTTATAATTGTTTTTAAAGTATGTATTTTCTTCCCATATTAGCTATTGACATCTCTGACTGCTATTGAGCAGGTAGGTTTTGCAGCCTGGAGAGGTTTCAGAGGTGAATTTTCTGTTGAAATTAGTGAATTTGATCCAGAAGAAGACTACTAATGCCTCCAGCAGTATGGCAAGGATGCAGTTCTTTGATCAGAGGGCAGTGAGGCGCTGGCACAGCTGCCCAGAGAAGCTGTGGTGCCCCATCCCTGGAGGTGCTCAAGGCCAGGTTGGATGGGGCCCTGGGGAGCTGAACTGATGGGGGACAGCCCTGCCCATGGCACGGAGTGAAGCTGGGTGGGCTTTGAGGGCCCTTCCAACCTAAGCTGCTCTGTGATTTATGTCTGTCTGTAAAGGTTTGAGTTCATCCTTCTCTTTAACCTGCTAGTCATCAAAACAAATGCTCATCTCTTCCTCTCTGATATCTTTCTTTCAAATATCCTAGTTGGATCTCTCTGCCGATATTTTAGATTTTCTGTGTAGTAATTTCTCTGCTGTAAGACCCTGTGCCAATTCAGTCAGTGCAGGTTGTTTTAGTTCTTTGTATTCGTTGCTGCATTTGCTGAAACTTCCTGCTTGGTTTCAAGTATTCTTTATTCTAGCTTAAGGACCGCACTTGAGGGTGTTATGAAGAAGATATTGCCCGCTGTAAACCCAAGATAAATTCCAGAGATAAGATTTCCTTCTAGAGTCTTTTTGACTGACATGCGGACATTTAAATCAGATCAGATATCAATTCTTCAGGCACATGAATTTGCTTCTGAAAAATATTTCATTGGACACCAAATTTTGTTACTGAGGAAATCTTAAATTTTTATAGTAAATTAAAATGCTGGGAAGACTGAATAATTAATCACTGTTATGATCCAAAGTGCTTCTTTTCTCTTGTCTTAGAATATTTTCATAGCCTCTACTTATTTATCCTGCAGCAATTCCTAGATCTGCACTGATGTTGTCCATTATTCAGCCTCCAAACAAAGCTGTTTTGAAAAGCAAGGCAGAGCATGGTGGCAAAAATCTGTTCCCTCCCTTTGCAGCAGGATGCAGAGTCCCCAGGAGCTGAGTTCCTTGCATGAGGGAACTTTTCAAACTGTGAGACCAGCCTCACACAGCCTTGAGATCCTACGTCTCAGGAGCATCATCACTAATGTGCTTTGGTGTGGGGAATTTTGGCATGCAACTTCAGATATGGCATGGCAAACTTGTCCTCTGAGTAACCTGGGATTTTGGGCGTATTTTCTTTAGTTCAGAGTGATAGTTTCAATAGTGAACCTCTAGAATCTTCATAAAATGAATAAAAACTTAAATAAGTTGTACAGAGGAAATGCCAAGCAGCCAAAACCCCAAATCTGAAATGTTAAAATGATATATTGGCTAAGTACTTACTGTATTTTTTTTAAATGAGCAGTTAGCTGCTGATCATCTAAGCAGAATGACTTTTTTCCCATTTTAGCAGTTGCTGAGATTTGACTATGCTGGTGATAAAATGTTTCAAATATTTATTCAAAGAGTTTGGCCTGGTATGACTTCATAGTTTATTGCATTTGCAGGAATAATGGTGCAGTCAAAATCTATAAAGCTCTCACGAAAAAAGCAGAAGATGGCTGACTAAATATGTGATGAAGAACTTTTTCATATTTCATTTATATCCCTTCACAAGTATTTAATGGTTAGAAATGAGTGGAATACCAGAGATGCTTATTTTTTTTTATTTGATCTTTGTTTCCGTTTTGAGTCCTGCAGATGCCAAACTGTCTTGTTAACTTAAAAAGCCATTGGCTTGTTCCCCAGGGAATATATAAGATACTTGAAAGATGTTACCCATAAAAATTGGGTATTTTCTTTTCTTAGTCTTCACTGCATGCAATATGGTATAATGGCTTGCACTTTGATAGCTCCCCAACTACTGCTTTTTCCATCTCATGTTCACCTGAAATCATCAGACAGACACCTGTAGGGGACAAAGTGGAGAAGGAGAGCAGCAAGCTGTGAAGAAGAGTGGCGTTTCCTTGCTGAGAGAGCTGGATAGAGAAATTAGAGAAAGCAGGATTGCAGTTGTGCACAGAGGTGTGGGGGATTAGGGATGGGGAAGCAGCTGTTTTGAATTTTATACTAACTGATTATCCAGAACTGGAGACATGGCTCGCTTTTTCCCAGGCCCAAAGACTGAAGAGATGTTTGTTTGCTGTTGCAGAAGAGAGTTTTGAGGACAAGGGTGTTTGAAGGGACTTATTCCAGTCTACCCTGCCAAGGATGGTTGCTTCTCAGCTAACAGGTCAGTGAAAGGCCAAGAGGTGAGAAAGGTCAGGGAAGGGGAGTGAAGCACATTTTCATTCAGGTTAGAGATAGAGGAACCCTTTGATTTGTAGCGAAAGTCTTTTTGGGAGGCCTGAGGTGGAATGAAAATGTAAAGGTAGTTTGTCCAGAGAAAAGACCACTCACAAGGCATAATGTTCCTGTGTTATGCAGAAACTTGTTTCCGGAGTTTGCTTTGAGCCTGATACCAGCTCTGCCATCTCCCTGACCACCTTCAAAGCCCCCTCCACCAGCTGATAACTCAGGCCATCAGTTCTCATCCACAAGGTAAACTGAGATGCCACTAGGGGAGGAGTTCTGTCTGCTCAGTGCCATATGAGCCATGAGTTCACATGCTGAGAGGAACAAAAGCGATCAGGCTGCTCTGTTAGTGACTGGCCCTGTACACTATGGGCACTTGACTGGCCAAAGCCCTTGGCCATGGGCCTGGGGCATTCCCTGTGGTTAGGCCCTCGAGATAACCAAAGATGTTTTGGGTCTAGAGTAAGCATACCAAAGGCTGCTGTAGTCCCCAGCACTGCTTTCAGTATCCTAGCCATGCAAGGAGCTTTTCTGACTGTCCATAGCAAAGACAGAGCTGGAGTTCCAGATGACTGCAGTGTCCTGTTTCCATGTTGGACGTGGATCGTCTGTCCCTGTCAGCATCTTACAGAATCATCTAGGTTGGAAAAGACCTTCAAGATCATGAAATCCAACCATCTTGAACTGAAGGTGCAGTTCATGACCTGGTTCTGTTTCCTCAGAGGGTACAGATATACTTATGTCTTGCACTACGTGGAAGCTGCTGGTTATGTGGATCTTATCCCCATGAAGGTTGGAGCTTCTTTTCCTGTCATAGGCAGAGTGGGAGAATGTGGGTCTTCTGGGCCTCTGCCTCCCAGAGATTCATGCATTGGACACAGCTGGTCCAATGTGATTACACAGCTGTCTTTTACTCCTCAGTCCTTTTACTACAGGTGAAAATTAATTCCAAAGTGAAGATAATGCGGGATTAATACAGTGTCTGATGGCTGTGCAATTGTTCTGACCATTGAGAACTGCAGTTCACATAACTTTTAAATGTCTCTCTGGACCCTTTTTGGGTTTTAGAAGGTGTTGAGTACTTTTTTTTTAATCAACTCAAGTGGAGAGAATGTTAAATGGTCTATAGGCTTATTCGTATCCTGTTATTTAAAATATTTTTAGAAATATTAGCAAATAGTGTACTGACTAGCAAATAGTAATCTGAATGTCCTTTATGGCCTTGTACTGTATCTTTTAAAAATTTTCTTCTGAAAGTAACTTCCCTCACTGCAAATTTTACAATGATTGTGACTCTGAGTTCAAGTGGACTTTTTAGTGAAAGCTTCAATTCAGAACAAATTAATAATGAAAAGAGAGGAATGCAGTGATGCAGCATTGCACACCTAGAGTACATGTGGAAATTTAAAGCATATTAATTGCAGTATCCTGCAGGTATTTCGCAGTAACTAAGTGCTTGGCATTGTGTGGAAAACTGAGTACCAATAACCAGTTCTGCTTCTTGAAACTGAAAGACAGTTCATCTAAGGAAGGCTTTATAGGCTTATGCTGTAGGTGATTTTCCTGTGGTCATGATCAAAGCATGTTTCTTAAACCAAACTACTTGGTTAACCTAGTTACAAATGTATTTTATTCTGCAAGGTATACTTCATAAATAAATAATTTGTCTCACATACACTTAACCCTCATTTTTAAAAAAAACAAAACAAAAAAAAAAACAATAATCCTGTAGAGTTTTGAATAACCAAGTGCTGTTGTGCTGTTTTGAGGCAGCTGCATGATGATTTTTAACGGCATATATTATACAGCTGGCTTTGCATGCCGCTTATCATGCTCTGAGCCTTTGAACGAGCTGGCTCAGTCACTGTCCTGAGCTCACTATTATTATAAAAGAACTCTAATACTGTGTATTCAGTCATAGTAACAGGAACAGGTTATTTCTAAGAAAAGAAAAAAAAAAAAAGAACAAAACAAAACAAAAAAAACAACCAAAAAAACAACATGGCTGATGTGGAAAATACAAACCATAGCATGAGTTGTTGTGCAATCTTGTTGAAATGCTAGTCATTTTGCTGGGCTCTCACTTTTGCAGGGGTTATATCTACAGGTTTTGCAACATAACTTTGTTCATACTCAAGGTGACTGTAAAAAAAATAATCAAGCAATCCTTCATTTAATATTGGTCAGTTGTACAAATTGTGAGGATATGGCAGGGAGCTGGGACTAGATGATCTCAAAGGTCCCTTCCAGCCCGAACCATTCTATGATAACATGCTGATGGATCAGACAGGTAATTTCATTTTTCCTCTGAGTACACAAAATGGTTTGTTACAAATGATGCCCCAGCTCATTTCACTGTGGGACGATGATCCTTAAACCAAACCTGTATGTTCTAGTAGTAACAAAGGGACATTTCTCTTTGAAACTGGTGGGTGGATAAAATTCTTTTAAGTTTTGTTTTTTCTTCTTTTAAAAATAAACCTTCTGCGGGTTGTATGGAGAGCTGCCACATGCTTCTCATAGATTCCAAATTTCTGCCATAGCAAGTCCCACTGGTTTCAACCACAGGCTTTTTTGTTTTCTGTACTCTCCTTTGTAACCCTCAGCAAATGGAGGCAATGCCAGAGTTGCTGGAAAACAAGAGTGAGCGGCTGCAAGCCAGGCCTACACTGCTGCATTCCTCTACAATGGTAGGCCACCGTGTGGGCTTTGCTCCGACTCCTCATTGTGAGCCAGGGGCAGAGAGAACCAGCAGGGTGGAAACAGGCAGAGTGCGGGGCTCTTGGGTGTTAATCGCTATCTTGATCAAAAAAACACTTTCCCATGGGGTATATTTTTAACTCTTTGGAATGCTTTTTTTTTTTCCTTATGAAATTTGTTCATTTCAGCATGCTCATAAGCATACCTCACCTTCATGCAGCCGGGAAGCAAATGACAAGGTCCAGAATAGTTCTCTTTTTGTTACATGTGCTCCCACGCCATTAGCTTTCTTCACCTAACCGCACTGAATGTAAAGGCAGTACATGGCTGGATAGAAAATCATTCTGCAAGACCTCAGAAGTTGGGAGTAACTGGTAATTTCATGCAATGATGCATCACTGCTTTGCAGAAATATATATCCTGTAATATACAAAACAACTAGAACAGGGGAAGAGGAGGAAATGAAGCTCAGTGCAGCTACAGATAACAATTTCCTCCCTGCCCCCTGCTAACTTCTTGTGTGTTGAATCTGGCATGACTCTTAGAGTAATTTTGAGAAGAAAGGCCTGTTGTATTTCTGGTTTTAAGCTTCAGCATCATCAGTAATGGAAGAAGACACAGTTGCTATGCAACTACTGCTAGCACCATTTGAAAAACATTGCGTGCTGTCTTTCTACGATCCGTTTCCTTAGACATGTCCATAAAAGCTATTTCAGCTGCTGCTTTACAGCTCATTTTGCTGCTTTAATTGAGCATCTGTGTGATGAAGTGCTAAATTTCTATAGTAAGAGGATACTTGAACGTATAAGCAACACTGAGTATAAAAGTTTGAGGATGGTTTGATGTTGTTTTTTCTCCATCAAGTCTAAAACCTGGCTCCTAGAGCAGCCTCTCACAGTGGGTAACGGAGCATCTACACATTTGTGCCTACAGCAACCACACATGCTTCCTATTAATAGCCAGACTCTGGGCACTAACTACAACGCTGAGTTACTGCTGCACAGACTGCAAGTGTTTTCTCATCTCTGACATGCAGATGCTAGGAGTTACATGTCCATTAGGGAAAAGCCTAATGATAGACAAGATTTTTCCACAAGCGGGCCCCTTGTGATGGTATATCCAAAATCTCTGACACAGCATTGCTAGTTTTTACACAGAGATGCTGTAGAACTTAGTTGCCTTCAGTGTATCGATAATGCTGAACCTCAGCTGTAATGGATGCATGGTGTATTTTTATTTGTTGTATAGAACTAGTTCTCTTAAATCATAAAATTGTCAGCAAGGGCTGTAGTAGTTATGTACCGTTTGCTTAATCACAAGGCAAGAATTCGGCATTGTTATTAGTGTCACCATTCCAGATGAATGACACATTCTTACATGTTTTCATTTGGTCATTTGTTCTACCTTGGTTTTTCCTCGTAAGTTGAAAAAAATCAGTGTGGTTACTCTACAGAATGGGATACCACAGCAACAATCCAACACAGCACCAGTTTCACCTGCTTACTACAGAGATCTCCTCTACTCCGTGTTCATCATCTAATTTTAAAGCATTGAGCCCCTGAAGTGAAAGAGGCAAACTTAGGAAAGCAGGTAAGGCAAGTGATCCTTGCTGTTAAACAACACAATTTACAATTTGTGTTGCTTCTGATTTTATAGTGTGCCTCCATATAAGCATGGTCTTGGAATGGTTGCTGCCACGTAAGTGTCATTGTTTTAAGCAGATTCTGTGGAACCCTTGCAAACTGCTGCTGCTTGCATGAGCACTGCAGTGATGGAGCCCAGTACTTAAAATCTGAAAATCCTTTGTTGTGCCCCAAGCAGCAAAATGTCAAACTGGAAATTAATATTAGTGGACCAGGAGCAGCAAAATGAGATCCAGCTGCATACGGACAGCCTGTTTTTACAGGATATTGGAGGCTTTTGTTTTCTCCCCTAGTCAGTCCTGTATTTTTAAAGGAACTGACACAATTGGGCAATACTACTTACTTATAAAGAGTTGTGTGCATGTAACCAGTCTTCTGTTATCAGTAACTCTCTGGATAAACTACTTCACAGACAGATTTTTCCAAACTCTGCTGCATGAGCTCTGGAAATTGTGTTTCATACAGTTGAGAGAAGTCCTGAAAATGGTGCAGCTCAGACTTGCAGTCGTACCCTCTCCCTTTGGTGATGAAGGGACTGAGAAGAAACTGTCAAGTCAGCATGGATCTTTCTCAGTGTTGGAAGTAAGCTTTTCCCTGACTGGTCCAATCTGTAGAAGGCTACTAGTTGTTTCAAAGAGAGATTTTATTGGGTGCCTTACCCAGTAAAATAGCTACTTGTGAATTGTCATACATTTCAAGTTAGCATCAGAAATGAAGTGAGAGGAATTGTACTTACTTTTTCATACGGTAGTCATTAGCAACTGGAAGAACTGTTGAACGTTACTCTCTTATGCAAGCAGAATTTTTCTCCCATTTCATACTAAGAAGCCCACAAAAAGTGGGTATAACCCCTACCCCTCCTATTCCACCTGATGCAGTGCAATACTTATTTCCTTCAAAATGTGAGCATAAGTAATGTAGGCACTGTCATTTCTTTCTCTTGCTAAGTTTGTGAAGACAGGTATTTCCGTGATTGGATGTGAGCTGACATTGCCCTTCTTCCCAGCAAAACCTTTCTGCGTTTTCATGCAAGCTGTGCTGCAAGGGTAAATTCTGCTCTGTGAGAGCCCTGCTTCAGTGGGAAGGGCCAGGGAGGGCTTGGAAGGGTGAGGTGTTTCTTCAGTCAGGAAGCAGCTATGCCAAGATATGTTTTCAGACTGGCAGTAGATCCAAGATAGCATGATGCTGCCTGCATAGTTTGACTAGGTGCTGCTGTTCTGTAAATCACCAGGGGTTCGTGGAAAGCAGTGTTTGTCAGGCTCCTCACCTTGTGAAATTACAAGTGAAAGTTTCATTTGTCTGGCCACAGCAATGCAATCTAAATGTCAGTTGTAAAACTCTGTCATGCCTCTACTAACAACAGGAAAATCCTTTTCTACATGCTTAGCCAATGATCTTTATTAACCCAAGATGTAGTACAGAATTAATCTTTCTCTTTTACTCAGTCTTGTTCAATAGAAGTTAATACAACACTGCTGGTAACATAGCTAGTTAAGAGTCTGTACTGGGCCGAGTGTTGGGTGTTTCTTCCTTTTCATTTCTTACTCTATACTGAGTACTAAGGTATTGTTTTTGGTTTTTTTGTGTTTGATGGTTTGTTGTTGTTGTGTGTGTGTGTGTGTGTGTGTGTGTGTGTGTGTGTGTGAGAAAAATTGTGCCCCATTATACCATTATTCAACTGCTGTGTATAAGTGAGGTAGATAGAGGTGCACTTTGCCAACCAGTAGAATGGAAACAGCTTTTATTCTTGTCTGGTAGGAGTGTTGTGCTCTGTAATGTCTAATGTATGCAGTGAGGGAAAAGTCAAAAGTGTTGTGCTTAGTAGATGTTTTCTCATTTTTGTGGAGGTTTGGTTTACAGTTTGACAAGCTGATAGGGAAAGTTGTGTTTCCTATGTAGACAAATATTCATTTTATGCTATGAAATTGTATTGAAGCTACAGAGAACATTTATCTCTGGTAGGAGTGTTTCCCCCAGAAGTTACAAGGTCAGGTAAGGAGGGCAGGAGGAGAGTGGCCTGTAATGGAAGTGGTCCCTTAGCTAACCACAATAGTTGATCTCCTGTGGATTTATGTTATGATACACACTGGCATTTCTCTGTATTGGTTTTGCTAGTGTAGCAAATGGGGAAACTATTTGTATAAAGGCATGATGCAGCAGTAGATCTGTTCTGGTTTTGTTCGTAGCTGTGACCAACTGTTTTTCAAACTAGTGTTTCTATTCCAAACAGAAATGTTTTTTAGAATTGACTTTCAACAATATGACAAGCATCAGACAAACCCAGTAATTAGCTCTTGAAGTAAAATGTCTGATGGCATACTGCCTTCTACACAGATCCTTTAAGTTAGGCTGGAAGCCATTTTTTGTCTGTGGTGTCTCAGCATAGAAACTGAAGACAAATCGAGCTTTGCAGCTTCAAGTAATTTGACCAGATAACTCCTTTCTTCAGCCACATTTAACAGGTTCAACAGTGTTTGCCACACTTGCCTTTGATACTTGAGACTGCTGAGCACCATAGTTGAATTCTGTTTCCAAGGAAATTAAACATTGAATTGGCCTGGTTTTCTTTTGTAGAATTGTAGAACCATTAAGGTTGGAAAAGACCACTAGGAACTAGAATCATTTAGTCCAACCATCTACCTACCACCAACATTGCTGACTAAACCATGTCCTACATACTATCCTTTCCATACTACATAGCCTAAACCATACTACATCTACCCTTTCCACTAACACCTCCAGGGAAGGTGACTCCACCAACCCCCTGGGCAGCCTGTTCCACTGCCTCACCACTCTTTCTGAGAAGAAATTCTTCCTCATATCCAACCTGAACCTCCCCTAGCACAAGTTGAGGCCATTCCCTCTAGTCCTATTGCTAGCTAGTTAGTGATGTGCGCTTTGTATAAAACAGGTTCTGACAGTAGCAATTGTTCAAACAGGGCTGAGGCTTATTTAGGGATGTTATTTTCATTGTCAAGAGATGGGATAAATCACTGTTGCCAAGTTGAGCTTTAAGGCACAGTGGTTTTGAGCATAGCAAGGTGTGGCCTGGCTCCTATTAAAGACAATGGAGGTTACTTTTAATATTGGTTCATTGAAAGCACCCTTTCGTTTTATTTCATTAACAGACTGTTTGGATTTTTTTTGGTTCATCTATATTTCTTCGTTTTGGAAACAGAGTGACTTGTCCACTCAGACCAACAGTGTACAATTTAGTAGTCTTCCAGTTATGCCTATGGCAATGCATTGTGCTATGTTTACTCTTAAAATTAACCTATTTTGCAAGACTTTTTTTTTTTTTAAATAATGCCTGAAACCCTCTTCTTCCCTGACAGCTTTCTCTTGTAGAAATGATGTGTCATTGGAAGACTATTCTTGCTTGTTTTAAGTCTTATACAGCCCTGTCAAAGCAGAACTTCATATTGCAGGGAGAACCAAACAAAAAACATGTCAATATAACTTGCCCTGTGTTTATGATGGGCCTCAGTAGAAGTCTAAATACTTGTTTCTAACTGAACCGATAAGCAAATGTTCGCACTTTCCATTATTTCTGGGTCTCCTAAAGATGGCTGCTCTCTCAAAATGCACTTCAAGACTTCACTTAGTTCAAATATTTTTATTATGTAATAATAAATACTATGTATTTTTACACCTTAAAGAACACTTAAACATGAACAAAATCTAGAAAAAAACTTACTTAAATGTATGCTTTCATTACTGAAATAGAACATACAGAAAGATTTATACTTCACAGCTCACAGAAGCAACTTTTATGGCACAAATGCCCTTCTTTGTTGCTTACCAATACACGTATTCAGTGACACAAAGCACAACTGTTGTAAAAAATATTAGTATGCAGATGCTCTGGTGTCTTGTTAATGCATTTAATTAAATACAATAGCTCTTTTGTTTATTTTTCTTTTTCTGTCCTTGAATGGATTTGTATATGGTATAGAATCCAGGGTTATGGTTGCTATTTAAAATGTCTTGAAGTTTCAGAAAGTGTCACATATTGGTGGTGCTACTGTGTCTTTCATTTGATTAAGGAAAAACGGTTGAGTTTTAGTAACTGGTAAGAAATCCAAAAGCATCTTCTCAGGAAAACTAAAATCACAAAGTTGCCAGCAAATATCTTCCTCTTCTCCACTGATGAGGTCTTAAGTTAAAATTAGCAGTAGTTAAACAAGTATATTCCTGAGAAATACTTCCAAGTGTTTTAACCAAAGGAAAGTCTAAGTTTCCCTAACATAGTCTGGGTAGTTTTCAAAGGTGCAGAGCAGAATTGCACAAAATACTTTCATATGAGAAGCTGTGCAAAACTGCAGCAGACTAACTGATAACAACAAATTGTCACCTGGTAAGTACTAGGTATATAGTTGTAGAAATCATAATTTCTGTCTTGTGCTGTTACCCTTAAATTTATTTCAGAATTGTTCTCAGCCTGAGAAGAGGTTTCTTCAGTGCCCTGTGGGTGGGAAAAATGGTATGAAATGACTACATCAAGTTCAAAATTGCTCTGAAGTACTGAAGCCCTGGCTACTTAAGAAACTTAACAGTATTTGCCAGATTCTGCCCTTCACATAGCAGCAAAGGCCAAAGCAAAGGGAGATTTAATGAGGTAATGAGAAGACCATAAAAGTAACACCTGACTAACTAGAGCTTCTCTCTGAAATTTCAAGCTTCATTAACTCCAAAAAAGTTGGTATTTGTGTGTGGGGTGTGTTTGTGAGAAGTGTTTGCTCTGAGGATGCTTCTCAAGCAGTAATCTACCAACAGGTTTGGTTTGGTTTTGTATTCCTGCGAAGGCATGTTAGATGCAGTATGCATCTACATTTTTTAGTCTACAACAGAGAAAGACAAGCAAACAAAAAATTCAGTTTCTGTCAGCATAGAGCATGTGTGAAGGGCTGCGTCTGCTGTAACTGATTTTTTTTTTTTGCAGATAATTCAGTGTATGCATTAGAACCCAACTGTAGAGAAGGCAGCAAACGTTGACACATCAAAATCTGTCTTGGAGCCTCTCTTAGACAAATGCTCAGTGGGTTCTGATTATCCTTTTTATCACTTCTCACGAATAGTAAATGCAATCGGGACAGCTTTGCTCATAGCCTTCAGCATCAGATAGCTAAGGCATCATATGAAGAAAAACTGTCCTGGGAGGCAAAGCGGAGTTTGCATTTGAGTATTCTTTACTTGTTTGAAGAGATGATAATTTAAGAAGTAAAGAAATCTTTCACATCTCATTTTGCTTTTGTTCATGAATTTAATGGAATTGCTTCATTATTAAAGGGGTCTAAGTGAGAAATTCAATACAAAAGAAATTCAAAGAACCATCAGGTGGAGAAGCTCTGATAGCGCAGAGGGGGAGCATGCACTGGGAAATGCTCAGCCCTGTTACTTTCCCGTTTAGGATACAAAAAGTATACTTTAGAGTTCCAGTCTTCAATGGAAAGTACTGGAAATCTGACTGTCCAGATATTATAGCTGAAAGCCTCAGGGTCACTAAGCCTTCCACATAAACAAAATTAATTTATTTCAGTTATGCTTCTAACAAATTATTAATCTATTTACAAATACTTCTAATTGAAAAAAAAAAAAAAAACCCTAACAAAAAAGCACCTAGAACTACTGCATATTTTGTGTGAGGACATCACTGCAGTTTCAGTTCCAAGATAGCTTAATGTTCTTGCAGGCTGCTAGAGAACATAGTTGCGTTGCAACTGCACATATTACGGGTTTTGTATTAAATGGCCATCTCAAGGCAGTGGAAAGAAAGCAGCATTGTTCCCGGGCTGTTTTTCACAGGCCTGTATTCATATCTCATCCTTGTTGTTTGCAGGAGAGGCAGATGTGAACCAGAACAATGGGACCTCCACGAAGAGCCCAGCGGTGACAGACTCCAAAGGCACAGCGGACCCGAAGAATGCCTGGCCCCAGTCCCACCCAGCTGACACGGCCGGTCGCCCCCACTTGATCCGCCTCTTTTCCCGAGATGCCCCAGGGAGAGAAGACAACACCTTCAAAGATCGGCCCTCAGAGTCAGACGAGCTACAGACCATCCAAGAGGACAGTGCAGCAGCTTCAGAGAATTCGGATTTGATGGCTTCACAAAAACGCTCCTCTTTCCGGCACGGATCAAAAATGGCATCTGCAAGCACTACAGACCATGCTCGACATGGATCTCCAAGGCACAGAGACTCGGGTCTACTTGACTCGCTGGGCAGATTCTTTGGAGGTGACAGACACGTTCCCCGGCGGGGCTTCGGCAAGGTGAGCTCTGAGGAATAAAGAACTGCACAGCCACAGAAAAAAAAAAAGTACAATTAAAGAGGAAGGGTGGGACTGAAAAGAAGGTGTAACAACGATAATGCAAGAGTTGACTTAGCCAGCAAGACAGTACTTGCAGTTGTGTAACTTAATGCTTGGCTTTGATCTGAAAATAACAAAAAAACCCATAGATCTGAGAAACACAAGGAGCTATTTCTGGGTTGTGACAAGGAGTATTAGAAATCCAGTTGGCTTTAGAAACATTATCAAGCGGAATTTCTATGAGCATTCTATACGGTGCGTTATGTGCATTTGTATGCTGTGCTGTTTAGAGAGAGACATGAGCCTGCTTTTGTGTTGTTTTTAAATATTTGCAAAACTGAGCTGGATGAAAGCACTAAATGCAAGATGATGGCTAGATAGTTGGGCAGTAACTGTGGGACAGACTTGGAAATATATGATGGAAAAAGAACGGTGGTCAGATTCTCAGCCTGCTTGCATAAGAGCGTATTTTAAGGTCAGTTGATAGCATTGCTGAGGGGACATTGCTGAGGTGTGCAAAAAAAGTCCAGCTAAGACTTATATGTTGAGCATTTAATATCTTAATATCAGAAATTGTGTAACAAAATCATTTATGCATTCTGACTTGAAAATCAAGGTATAGATGAAAGGATACTGTACTGTTTCCTCACCTAGAATTCATTGGCATTCTTTGATAAGTATGATAGATACTGTATGTTGTTCACTGTTCCTGGAGAGCCAAAACTCATTTTATCAATTACATAGCAAAGGGTACAATGAAAATAAGCGCTCTTGTGTTTGTGTATTTACACACTACAAAACCATTTGAACTGTTCCTAAAACCCTCATTTTAGCTAAATGTATTGTTTGATACTGTTGATCAAATTGTATATGTTACAAACAGCAATGCTCCTACTTGCCAGCTAGCCACAAATTTTTCAGTAACCTTAGAGAACCTGTGCTATCTGCTCCCCTGTGGTGCTTGCTGGGACGGGTCACTACATGCAGCTTTCCCAGACAAGTTGTATCATGACAGCATTACATTAGGGCATGGTGTTTTAATGGGGATCTGTGATCTTGTGACACCTGCAGGCTGTCAGTGCACTGCTCAGCTATGGATTTGAAAGCACAGCTTGTACTTGTGCTTCCCTAAAGAGCTGGTGTACTGTGTAGACCACTGGATGAAAAATGCTCTACAACCTCAGGATCACAGCTACAGCAGCTTCCCAACTTGGGCACTAGGACTAAGCAAGCTGGGTATTCTGGTCTTCTTGTTTCTCATAGTTACAAACTGGGGTCAATCATGCTTGTGACAATAATGCTTACGACAAAGATTCATCTACTAAAGATGGAGATGTTCATATGACTGTCACTAGAACATTCAACAAGCGGTTGCTGTGATTAATTCTCAATTTTCTAAACTGCAAATATCACAAATTGTTCCCAACAATGCTATGTTCTGCAACCTCACTGGCTAGCTCAACTCTTGCTCTTTTATCCATATACAGCATTATTCAACGACAAATCATATATGAAATGCTCTTAATGCCAAGAAAACATTACCAAAAACTGAGGCTAGACAGAGGTGTGTGTACGCCCTTGCTTAGCAATAAAACAAACCAACCACCCCACTTTTTAGTAGCGATGACTAAACCATGGCTGCAAGTTGTACAGAGTTGTGTATTGTATCCTTTCGTGTAAACATGATTGCTATGCTTCTCTACAGATCCCTACATAATCCATCATGTGAGAGGACAGGGTGCCATCTGTCTTAGCTCTGTTGCCGTAGTTAAGTTAATTTGAGGCACTTAATGTCTGCACAACCAGTCCAGAATTATGGATGGTTAACACTTCTTTGCTTGGTAGAAGTAATTTCTTTAAAAAAGAAAAGACTACATTTAATATTGGAGTCCTGGCTTACATATTTCAGCTGGAAGCACAGAGGGGCTTTGTCATATTGGCAAAAGCCAGTCACATCAGCACTGACTTCAGTGCCAAAGCATCTCTGTCCCCATTTATCACAATGATAATATTGATGCATGAAAACATATCTTGGGAATCCATTCCATAGGAGAGTTTCAGTGCTGAAGATGTTGAACAAGTGCCACAAACAGTTTTTGTGTATGGTTGTTTTTTTTTTTTTAACTATTATTTATTTAGGCTTTGAATCAATGCCTTTTGGTTTCTTGTATCAAGGAAGGCTTGTGGTGTCATTTATTTATATGTATGTATACAGAGGACATCGAGATGGCTAAATAATCTTATTTGTGCTTAAAACCTAAGTAGCTGCAATTTGCTGAATTTTGTAGAGTGTCAGAGTAGTGATACACACCAGAGGTGTTTCAAGGAAGAGCTGAACAAGAATGATGTCTTCTGGCAGTTTTCCAAACTCTGCTAAGGAAACAGGGCTTTGCTAAATAAGATACTACCCCAAAAAAGCACCTTAAAATAGAGAAGTTCCTGGCACTATACTGTTTATTTGCTTGCAGTCAAGTTTTGAAGCTTTTTAAAAACAGTTCTGCATCTGCCTTCCTTGTGCCTATCCTTTCTCAAGCGAGCTGTGCCCAGTGGGAGCACGCATCTCAACTGCCCACACCAGCAAGCACTGGAATGCAAAGACAATACTCGCTCTTTGTACAAATTTAGGGCTGACATTCAAGCAAAACACAGTATAAATTCTTTGTGGAGGCATTTTCATCTTTCAGCCATAGCTGGAAAGCACATAAATGAATAATATTCACTATTGTGTAAGGAAAGGTGGGGTAAGAACAAAGAAGCAACTGTTGTGTGGCCTCCTTTTCTCCCTTGGAGCAGATTTCTCCCTTATCATGGAATTCTGAAGTTAAATTAAGAGCCTGTAGGCGTCCCAGGGGAGTAAATAAAAACAGAAGTACTGGAATGTACAGAAATACTTTCTCCTCTACAGGGCAGCAGTGCATTTGCCATTGTTTTCTCCACCCCAGCCCCACTGAGATTTTTATAAGAATCCTCAATCAAAAGTAAAGCTTGAATTTTGAACTTACAGAACTTGATTAAAGTAGAATATTCCAAGCACAGCTGCTGTTACCCACAGCATAATTTTAGTCGTATTACAGAAGATGTTAAAAAGGTGACAGAACGAACCTGCAGTGCAGACATTTCCAGAAGCACTCAACACAGCAGTGTAACTATAAATTATGTTCATTCTAATCTTTATGGAATATTTATCTAAACATCTGTGAAGTGTATGGGCAACTTTATGTTACAGTGATCAAACCTCTCTCTGTCTCTTAGGTCTTAACGTGCTTCAGTATATGCTGAGTGCTCTTTTGTTTCTTTATGGGAACACCTGTGACTAAATCAGTTGGTTATGCTTTTCTAATTCTTTTCCTTATGATTTTTTTGTTGTTGTTCTGCTAGGGTTGGACTGTGAAACAAAAACTTCGGTCCCAATTTAACATTATGTATTAACATACTAAACTTTAAACTACATTTGTGACAAAACGCAATGGAGCAAAAAATGGCAAATGGCAGTGAATGAGAGGCTTGGTGAGAGAAAAATGGATTGAGTCATGTTCTGTATTTTGCTTCAGTTTTCTGTGTAACCTTGTGAAGTTCTCCCGTGGTCTGTATGAAATCTTGTAGCTGCATTTCCTACTCGCTGTGTGTTTGGGTGCAAAGGGTATGGAAGGTGGACACGGATTTCCTACCCTAGGGCTAGGAGGTAGCTGAGTTCTGTGCTCCTCAGAATGAGCAGAAGTGGGGATGATTGTAATGAAGAGCTGAAGCGTTGCAGATAAAGATGCACATGCGTAAGGTCTCAAAGAATGACAACAGGCCTACATGATTGTCAGACTACTCATTGATCTTTTCTCTTAGCACGTTGAACTCAATCTAATCTTTTGCGCAAGCTTTGATGTATCCTATGGCACTGTGAGAAAAGTAGTTACAGCAGTGCTAGTTTGCCTGTGAATACTGTGATCTTTTACTTTCAAGTCTTGGTTTTCAGGGAGTGGCATTGCTCACCAGATTCTGGCTTTGTAAACCTGCCGTGCAAGCACCGTATGTGTAAATATTATGGATATAGCTTGTGGTGATTGACTGTAACAATTTGGTTTTAATCTTTTGCTTTCTATGTGCTTTGTTTATATACTCATTAAACTGTTTACATGACAAAACTGGCGTACTAATGATTTAATTTCTTTTAAATACTTTTAATATATTAACAGAAACACAACAAACCACTTCATAGTGCAAGAGGGCAGACAAAGTAATTAAAAGTAACTAAATTTGTGGGAAGTGTATTTGACAAAGGAATAGAGCTTACCTTTTAGATGGAGATGATAGATTTTCAATAGCCAACGCTGCACATCCACATGGGGTGAACCGAATCTAGCTTCTCATTGTCACAGCACATAGTAAGGGGTGATGCAGCACCTAACAGTGAATTAGTGTCAGAATTTCCAGTTTCACCGATGTTCATTCAGTCTGCAAGGCTTCTGAGCACTTTAGATTTGTCTGCTTAAAAAAAAAAAAACAAGTAACCTGCACAAAAGAAGCAAATATTAACAGGTAAGTGCTGCATATCACCTGACAAGTGGAAGGCTCGGGAGCCAACATCGCACAAGACGCGGTTTAACATCTTCATTTAACACACATAACCCATATCTGTTGTACATGCTTAACATTTAACACATGATTTCATGCACTGGAGCCAATTAGCTCTTGCATCTTGAAACCATCATTCCTGTGAATTTGGAAATCAAATTTGCTCAGATGAGATACTTAGAAGAGCGAGCAGTAATTCTTGGTAAAGCGTTGGTTTTGTATCATGTCCTGAGTGCAGGTATGGGGCAAAGCGCAGTCAGAAATGGGACAAAGCAGCAGCCAAAGATTTCAATGAGAATTTGAAGGGGAAATCACCATTGGATGGGCAGGAAAAGCCTATGCACTTAAATGCTTTTAGAATATTTTATCCACTCAAATACCAGTAAATCAACCACAGCATTGTAAAAATCACTGTTTCTGGTCATTCTACAGCAAAAGACTTGCCCTTTTTTATGACATTTATAACAGTATGTTCCACCTCAGTTTCTGCTGGCTTGTTTCTGGAGACTTCTACCCATCAGCTCGTGTAATATTCTGTTTAAAAAGGAGATAATGGTGCTTTCTAGAAACCCAACCATGCCTTATCTAGGCAGGCTTAAACAAGTGACAAAGGCAGGGAGGTAACCCAGAGCTCACACGCAGGTCCAAAGAACACGTACAAAGTTTAGCATAATGCTTTGCGCTACCCAACATTACATCTCTCTCACTATGTCTACTTTTTCTGCTGCAGTCGAGCCGTATTATTTGTAAATCAATCACTTTATATTTTAATCCATTCCATTGTTTTTCTTCTATCATATAAGCTCAATTCTTCACAAACCATGAGCTGTAATCCTTAGCGCTTTTGCCATCCTGAGGTGCCCAAATCAGCGATGTTTTGAACTTCATAGCTATTTTGAGATTGCAACTAAGTAAATGCTCCCTAATAGAAAACTGAGAAAAGAAGTTAATAGTCTGTTTTGCTGACCTTATTTTGTACCACCATCAACACACGTTATTAGCAGCAGTTGGTGGCTTTCATTTCAGGTACTGATGTAAAATAGCTGATGAAGCTCCTGAGATGTCAAGGTAGATGTGCGCAGTTACCCATTGCACAATAAAGTGACCAGGTTTCATTCAAGCTACAGAAAGTCCTTCACTGCTGCTTTAAGATGCTGTTATTGGATCTCACCTGTATTTCATTTGTAACACGCTTACTTTTTCATTTTTGACATTTCATACAATTAACAAACCTCAGGGTTTGGAGGCCACTTTTTCTCTCTCTTGTTTTATAGCAACTACATCATTGGCATTTTCATCTCTGAGAGTATTTGTTTCAAAGAAATATGCTGTTAAATATGCCACGTGTATTTATTTTGCAATAGTTTTCTCTCTTTGCCATTATATTTTTCTCCTAACTTAAGCTGCTATCAGCAATTATACATATAAACAACCTGCACATGAGTTCAGCATGTCTTTTTTTTTTTTTTTTTAACCTATTATAGGCAAAAAAGAAACAGAACATGGCCAATGCCTTCAAATAAGAGCACTGATAAAGCAGTGTAAGTTTTGAGGGTCGGCATTGTGCTGGTGTTAGCAATTAGAGAGAGGAAGTGTTTCATGAAATGAAACCAGCACCACTTTTACCTCTGCTCAGGGCTACAGCTTCTCTGTAACTGTTTTTCTGGTCAGCAGTTGTATGGTGATAGCATACACTTGGTATTTACATAGTTTAGTTTTCCAAATAATCATCATTTCTTATTGCATTTGCTTCTTGATTACTTACAAATATTAGGCATTGAGCCTCCTTAATGTTTTCACATATTTCTGCTTTCTTGCTAATTATCCATAACCACAATGTTACATTCTTTTGATGTAACTTTACCCAAACATGTAGGCTGTCAGCAATAGTGATAAACATCTCATCTGTGATGCCATTCACATTGTGGCAATGCACATCTAAGTCCTTATGGCTGGGAGGTTTGTTGGTGGCAGAAGCTACCTGGAAACTACCCTGAGAATTCCTGTCCACAACCTCTTCTGTTGGAATGACTCTTCTCAAAGAAGACTTACGCTGGGTTTCTATAAAGGTAGTTTCCATAAGGCTCAATTCACAATGCCTGAATGACACCACCTTGATAAAAGCAGCAGACAACAATACTGAAGATGCAGCAGAGTCTATACCTGAGTAGATGAAGAGCCTCCTCGTCATGAAAAACATTTGAATAAAATGACTAATGTTAAGCAGAAAAATGCTACAGAAAAGTAAACTGGAAAAAAAATAAACATGAGGAAAAGCTCAGAGGTATGACAGCACCGTTCTCTCACTCAAAACTGCCGTAAAACAAGTCATTATCCTGAAGCACTGCCAAGATTCTTCATTTATCCCCTATAATTTCTTACTGTCACCTACTAATTTGTGAAGCATAATTAAGGAATAAAGGAGTAAAAGGGTTTTGGAGAAGCATAGTTCTGGATCATCGACGCTCACTTACCTTTCCTGATGGACTGTACTACATTGCCTCCTTCTTCAGGCTGTCTCTGCATTATCTTTGGGCTTCTTTTCAATCATCTCTGTTCCTTCCTCCAGCATATTTTGTCCCCATCTTTGCTTTGGTTCCTCCTTTTCCTGTTCACCACCTATTTCAAGGCAAAAGAGTGCAATCCTGAGTTCAAGTTGCACCACGAGAGGTTCAGGTTGGGTATTAGGAAAAACTTCTCATAAAGAGCGGTGAGGCAGTGGCACAGGCTGCCCAGGGAGGTGGTGGGGGTCACTGTCCATGGAGGTGCTCAGGAACCGTGTGGACGTGGCATTGAGGGACGTGGTAAGTGGGCAATATTGGTGGTAGGTGAACAGTTGGGCTAGATGATCTTAGAAGTCTTTTCCAACTTTAATAACTCTGTAATTCCACACAGGACTGGAAGCCACAATCTCCAAGACTCTCCATCTTTCTCCCTACCAATCTGCTCTGTTTCTTTGAGCAACTCATTTTGGTTCTGTCTTAATGTCTGTGAGAAATCTACAGTACCATGACAAAGCTACGTGGCTCATCCTTTTTGAAGTGATTAGAAAAGTTCACCGAGTTAGATAAATACTTATAAATCACTTATACTATCTCCTTTGAACCAGCATGGGGGGGATGTGTCGGCTTTTCCCTTGTTAATTGCAACAGGTCAGTAAATCATGGACAGCCTGGAAGAAACACCGTCAGCTCTGAAGCAAACGCTCCATACAAAACACCCCTGAATTCTGAAATGAAACAAATTCCATATCCAAACATTTGTCAGTCTTCCCATGATTGCTCTGCTCAAACTACATATAGTATAATGGTGTATATAACCATTGAAAGGACACCTCTCTCTATTCCCACTTAGAAGTCTGCTTTGAAACACTTAATGTTTAAAGGACATTTTTTTTCTACCAGCACTGCTGCAAATTTCTTAATGGGGTTAAGCATCACTTCCCGCAGTGGAACAGTTTGGTTTTATATGGCAATCTGAATGTACTTTTTATATCTCTTTTTTAAATGCACAGATTTTTTATGATCCATGCACAGTGACTTCTGTGAAGATAACCCACTGAAAACCAGGAAACCCACTGAACCCATGAAGAATGTCCATTGCTTTTCACTCTTACACATGTCAAAAATGCATACAAGGTTTAGTTTTAAATCAGCTGTTTTCCAGTTTCATATGCATCTTGATTTTTCCAGTCAGCAAAGCTACATATTAATGATATAAATAGGAATCTGAAAAGCTGTAAATTCAGTACTGCTGAGCTAAAACACCTCAATGTTATCGTTGTCACTAATCATCTACTGCTTGGGAATTAGAAGCTCTAAGTTTGTCTTTACATGTATGTGCAGTCTCTATTTATAAATGATCTTATAAGGATCAAGAGGCTTTAGAGCTTATAATACACATTGTAAAGTCTCCCTTCATAAGTAAGAGCTGCAAGACTCATTGCTTACACCGAGCAAAAGCAGAGACGCACTTCACAGGATCTCAATGTCACTAAATGCTGCTACTGCTCAGCTACGTTTTTACACTCACCATCATGAAGGCAAAATCAAGTGGGACACTTAGAGTACTTAATTGCACTTGCTTTAAACGAAAGTGAATCTATCTCCCAAATCTCACTGCTCTCAAGTTAGACGAATGTATCACAAAACAGGATTAACAAACTCAGCATCCGAATGTTTGAAGCAAAAGGCCTCTACTCCGTTTACCAAACACCCCAAGACCTCTCCCTCTCACCTCCTGCAGAGTCAGAGTGCGGGCATTAACACCACTCAGCAATTACAAAGTGCCGCAGAGAACATCAGGAAAATTGGT
Source organism: Meleagris gallopavo (assembly GCF_905368555.1). Lineage (NCBI taxonomy): Eukaryota > Metazoa > Chordata > Aves > Galliformes > Phasianidae > Meleagris > Meleagris gallopavo. The sequence continues at coordinate 36,490,455 of NC_139406.1, forward strand.
CAGGCCTACTGTGTCAGAAAAGTGAGCATTTATTCAGGGATATTCACCACAATCAGAGATGTAATACTCTTGCAGAAAAAGCCAAAGTGGAACAGGTGCTGAACTGCACGTGACTTCTTGTGACTGTGTGAGAGAGATGGCAATCGGCACACACACCCTAACAGCTCTGTCAAGGTTTTCAATACAGTGGAGTGACACAGGGAATGGAAAGTCCACGTACAGCTACTGTTAAAATACCTGCTGCTTTTCTTTGCAATATACTGAAAGTTTCTGTAGTGTCTTAGTGGCCAACTCACATAACACATTGGCACAGGGAAATAACGCAACTTCCCAGTATACTACAAGGAAGAGCCAAAAAGCACTCCCATATCGAATCAGTCCCAAATACAGAATAACCTGGGATATTTGACAGACATACACATGTTCATATTTAGATTAATAATCCTTAAACTTAATTTCACAATGGATTTCCAAATTATGTCTTTGTCATCGTATCTCCCACACAAGCCTACGCAAATACCCAGCATCAGCCAAAATTGCCTATTAACATTATTCAGATTGAGGGATCTTTTCTCTCTGGCTTTTTTTTCTTGGCACATGTATAGCCAAGCTGGCTTAGCTGTCAAGCACAAAGTTAACAGAAAGTGATGTAAAGATGAGCATTCCTCTCTGTTCCAACTGGTTTCTGCCAATTGCTGTTTGCTACAAACCATCCTGCTGCCCCAGAAGTTGCACTGGTGCAGAGGAACCTCTGTTTCAGTGTTTGTAAACAGAACCCAAGAGGCCTAAATCTTTTTCTAGGAAAGAAGGAGACAGACCCTTTAGCAAAGCCTGTAATGATAGAACCAGGGGAAACGGTTTCAAGCTCAGGGAGGGTAGATTTAGGTTGCATATAAGGAAAAAGTCTTTTACAGTGAGGATGGTGAGACACTGGAACACATTGCCTAGTGTTGCAGTTGATGCGCCATCCCTGGAGACTTTCAAGGCAAAGCTGGATCAGGCCCTGGGCAACCTGATCTAGTTGTGGTGTCCCTGTTTCATTACAGGGGAGTTGGACTAGATGACCTTCAGAGGTCTCTTCCAACTCTAAGGATTCTGTGACACTAAATTCAGGACTATCCTTTGCAAGCGTGTTTCATAATCTATAGTCAAGTTTGCTTTCCATTGGCAACAGTCTAAAAGCTGAAAGTCAGGAAAACACTGCAACTACCTGAACACACTCAAATTTAATTTTTAACACCTATAGGTATCAGTTATTGCTCTTCTGAGGGAAATGCCTTTTGTAGAACATGGATGTGTGCAATCTCAGGAAAATAAAAACCACTGAGCTTTTCCTTCTCCCCTTTAGGACTCCAAAAATTGAAAGGACACACTACAGGTGGAAGAGAGATTCCAACAGCTTATACATGAAAGGGAAACATGTAATTTAGACTTAGAATACTGGAAGATTCTGTCCACACATAAAACTTCTGACCATATGAAAGAAAAGCCCATGATTTGTAACAGTGGGAAACAATGTCATAAATTCATACAGAACCATCCTTATCCTTAAAAATAGGTTCAGATTTGCTACTGCTGATTCACTATAAAGGGGACCCAAGCAAAGACTATTCCAAAATGTGGCACCACAGATCCGAGAAATTTTGTAGTCACCACATGGTAACATTTTTCAATGAGCTAAATTATTAATGCCTCATGATGGACCAGAATGCTAAAATCAAGAAACTCAGATTCCACTACATTGTAAAACAGAATTATTCCCACCTTTTTGTGCCTGGTGGCAATCTGTAGCTCACTGCAGAATGGCAATATACATCTGCTCATCATGTATTCCATTGGGCTTCATGTAGATAGACAGCAACCTGCTGTTAAGACATTGTGATCTGCAACACTGCTGAAGGAGAAGTGTAAAAGAACACAGATCAGAGTATTTATAATAAACATATATCAATGTTCTCTTTAAATATAGACTTAAAACGCAACATGGCAGAGGTAACTTGTTCTGAGCATGTGTTGGTGCCTTACAGGCTTTCCTCCTCATTACAACACTGCTCATAAGCCAGGGGTCCCACTGCAACAACACAACCAAGTCCTTCTGTAGCAAGTTGAGCCATGTTCTTCTATGTGACAAAATCGAAGTGTATTCTCAGTAACTGCCCATACTGTTCCAGAGTCAAATGTTCATTCCGTTTGGAAGAGCTTATGTTCTCTCACTACAGATTTCTATTTCTGTTTAGAGGCCAATGAAATCTGTATCACCCACATGGTACTTGTAAGAGATGCCACTGTTATTTCCATTCTCTCCTGCTTTCCCTGTTGCACATAGCTGGGATCTGTCGTGCTGGGAGAGAAGCACTGTACCTTGACATTGGCAATGATGGACGGACGTTTGTCAATTGGGTCACTCATAGGTACTGATTGTTTTTTTAAACTTAGTCCTGCTGCATCCATTGAGAAATAGCTACATGATTTTTTTTGACATTATTTTTACTGCAACAGCTGCATTGTGCTCTCAGTATTCACTCTTCACAATATCTTTATTTGTGTCCTTTTGTCCTCAGTGAGTGCACTTTTCTGCACTGCTACAGGAACACCACTGAAAATAGAAATATTGTCAGTCTCATTTCATTACTTCACTCCAAAACACAGTTGCCCTTGCAGTTCATTGGTGCTATGCAGTCTATGACAATGGAGAAAATCAGATACAATCCATTCCTGCTCTCCCATGGAGGATGACCCAGCTTAAGTTTTCTCAGGCTGTATCTCTAAAATTGCATCCTATGGTCTAACTTCAAAGGAAGCAAAAATTGTAAAGTTTCTGCTATCAGAATTGTCCCAGATTCAGTTCCACGCTGGGCTGTAATGCTGTTACAAACATGCAAACCATTATACAAATACACATGCACAACATATGTATGCAATTGACACAATAGCATCTTTGCCACTGTATCAAAAAATTGTTCCTTTACAGTACTGATAACTTTCTGACTCAATCCCTACAGATTTCCAAGGCACTCCCCTCTCCTTCCCCTCCTACAAAGTGAGCCTTTCCCCACAGCTGCTGGTCTCCTTTCTCCCTGCTGACCAGACTCTGCTGTTGTTGCAGGATATACACGCAGCCAGGGCCAGCCATGTAGGCTCCATCCCCCAGAGGTCTCAGCACGGCCGGCCTGGTGATGACAACCCTGTAGTCCACTTCTTCAAGAACATTGTAAGTTCCACTTCTTCTCATTACGTGCTACGACTCTCCTTCAGATCCACCTATAATCAAATATCCCACAGTTGTTACCCTTTGCTAACGAATTCTTCTACACCTTTGAGCTAACCATGCAATTCAGTGTAATTTTACCCGGAAACAAGAACAATGCTGAAATGTTACACCAAAGTAGGTGAACCCTCAATTAGCACAGTCACATTTCAAGAGCAGTTGTTGTAATTATGCAGCTTCACCATTTACAAGGTTTGTGCTGCTGTCTTTGGCAACCAGTGTATTTGTTTAAAAAGAGATTAAAAAATGTTCACACAGCAATAAAGAGAAAAACAAAATTAATAACTAATACATAAGGCCTAATAACTCCTGGTCACATTCAAAGTTTCCTGGAGACACTCAAGGTCAGGCTGGACAGGGCTCTGAGCAACTGATGGAGCTGTGGGTGCTCCTGCTCATTGCAGGGGAGTTGGACTAAGTGACCTTTGAAGGTCTCTTCCAACTCAAACCATTCTATTATTTCTGAATTTGCTTGATGATTATCACCATTTATTTTTCCTATGGTTTAATAACTTGTTTTTGGTTGTTTTTTAGGTCTCACCCCGTACTCCTCCTCCAATGCAAGCGAAGGTAAGAGCTGACCAGGGCTCAGGCAATGCCCATGAGTCTTTGGGGCTCATTTATACCACTTCAATTACCAGTCCATTTGTTTTCTTTAATCCTGCTAAATAGAAATCAAGAATTGCCTTTGGAAATATCCCAAGTCAGGGACTAAGACAAAAAAAGCCATGGTTTTTCTCTCCTCATGCATTTCCTGATTTGCTGCATGACATCTAAATTAAAGCCAAATGTTGGGGTCTTTATATCTAAATTTTGTTATGGGTGCTTCACATAGTATACTAACAATAGGTACAGCTGTCAGCCAAGCCTCAACCTCCAGGAACTGTTTTCACACTGATAAGCTGACCTCCCACAGCCCATGACTGATGAACGACGGCTAGTGATGGAGGCTCTTGTGATTCTGATTGAGAACTTTGCCTTTTTCATTTTATGGAATGACTGATGCTTCATTATCTGGCCAATTTGTCATTGTTTTTCACTGCATTCTCAACACCTTCTGATCCAATGTTCTGTAGTGACCATTGTGTCATTATTTCTGTTTCTTCCATGTGCAGGGAAGAGGACTGTCCCTCACCAGATTTAGCTGGGTAGGTGATAAATGTGCTTTCAGAAACAGCCATTTTATTTACCAGGCCAAAGCATATCTTGCTCCACTGCCTCAAGCTGCTGCAGCAACACGATAATTTTGTTTTGTCTCAGTTTTGCTATTTTGCTTTTCCTGTTCTTCTTTCCTCCCTCCTCCCACAGCTCTTTAAGATGGTAATCGAGTCGCTCGCTCTTATCCAGCACACTGACAGCCTCGCAACAAACATTTCTTTTGCTTCAGCACAAAGGGAACAAAATCCACTGCATGACAAAGCTGTCATCCTTTAAACCTCCTGGGAGACTCACTGCTGCAGGTTTCTTCTCATGAGAAGGAGAAGGATGAGAGGGCAGGCAGTGTCCAGGTGGGGACATGTCCCCAGTAAGCCCTACAGAACTAACACCGCCACTAATTCAAGTATTTGGTCTCACCTTTCCTTGCCATCTCTTCCACTGTGAAGAGATCAGCCCAAGTTAGACAAGTTCCTCCTCTAGTTATCACAGCTAATTAAATCCTACTTCTCTGCTGCAGGTTTGGTTCTACAATGAGAAGAACACGTACATTTTATGCTAAAAAAAAAATACTACAGCCTTCAAGCTGTTAAACATTTCTTTCACTGCCAACAGAATACCAACTTACTTCATGCATAATCACCTCAGAACTTGTAAATTGAATTTATTTTTTATTTAAGTTTTGTCATGCAGGTTAACACACTCAGCATCCACTTTTGATTATTAGTTCTTCTTTTACAGATTGTTTCCCTCAGGTGTCAGCACACTGAAAAAACCTCCTAATGCTTGCCTTCACCCCGGCTTATTACTTAAAAGATCATTTTATTGCAACTCCTCTAAGATTCTCTATCTTTCAGCGATGACAACGAAAGATTACCATGTGAATATGCGCTTAATGTCAATGCTGATTTGAAACATACGCCAAACTCTTTCTTTGCAGGGTGGTGAAGGACACAAGCCAGGATACGGAAGTGGAAAATTCTATGAGCACAAATCTGCTCACAAGGGACATAAGGGATCCTATCACGAGGGCCAGGGCACTCTTTCCAAAATCTTTAAACTGGTAAAGTACAATTGAACTTACTGTAAGTGCAAACAGTTGAGCCCAGGGAAAAGCTGAGTGCAGCCTAACATCTCCAGGAGCTGCCATGTTTCCATAAAGCTTTGGAAGGAATTAGGCATTCGCAAAGAAATCTGCCTTATAAAATCACCTCATAAATAGGTAAACCATTTGACAAGAGGTTAGGCTTCAGGTAAATGGTTTCTTTAGTTTGTTTTTGACTAAAAAAAGGCAATTGAAAATGCAGAATATTATAGTTTTACAAATGGAATCTTTAGAAATAGAAGTGAAATACTTCAATTATCCTGAAACGCCCACTTACAAATCATTCCCAGTTCAAGTATTTCAGAAGGGCTCCAATCCATTGCTTGCTTTAAGAATCAAACAACCACTCAGAGTTCAGCCTGGCTCTCACCTGTGTCAATCTTCAAAAGAAAGTTTCTCATCATGCAAGTCTCTGCCTGGCGCAGGTCCAGAGCATCTGAGCAGAACAGAGGCCAGGCTTTTTTAACCTTCTGTGTAAGGAAAAAGACACGTGAAAAGTGTGTTTTATGGGAAAAGAAATTAGCCAAATCCCAAATTAAAATAAACAAGTAAAAAAAAATTAGGAAATTCCAAGCCTTCAGCTTGGATCTCCTTTGCTAGAAAAGCTGTAAGGCTTTTCTCAAATGTATGAATTGCTACAAATATAATCAAGACCGAGATCTACCTTTTTTTTTGGATACACAAATACATCGCTTTCATAAGGAAGATCTGAATAAGAACATGCATGTACTACTAACACCTGCCCAGCTATGTATGAGAAATTTAATGAGAATAAATTAATCCTAATTGAAAGTATATGAGAAGCAATTGGCTCATGTAAAAATTCAAATGAGACTTCGCAATATTTGACTTTGCGTCATTTTCATTTAGATATTTAAGGTTTTGTATTAGACTGATATTTCTCCAACATGTAGCCCTACGCACACAGTATCTTGTTGTTAATTAACTCCATTCCTCCTTCCCCAGGGAGGCTCTGGCTCCCGGCCTGGATCACGATCTGGCTCACCAGTTGCGAGACGCTGAAGTTCTACGATGCCATTCAAGGATCACGCACTCTGCTTCATAATCTAACTGCCTTAAAATTAATAACAACTGCAAGAATTACCTAGTTAGACGCAGTCCATTACTTAGTGCCAATTAGGTTCTGCATGCAGTAGATGATACAAACAACTTCTATTGGCAATCCCTGACCAACAGTTGAATGAAAGGAACACACAAAGTAGCTTTACTAGCTGTTCTCCCTGTTTTACGTAGAGTAACAAGACGTCTGACTTTACTCATTCTCCTTCAGGGTGCCCTAACTGTATGCTGGACTTCATTATTTCTCCCAGGCTCCTAATCCGAGCTCCAGCCTCCTGGTTTCATTTTAGTGAAGGTCAGAATCGCAAATAAAGAGTTAATGTCTCTTAATGACTGAGCACTGCCATTAATGAGCTTTCAAAACGCTGCTGTAAAAACAAACACAAAATCCACCATGTGCAGAAGTTGTAAGGACTGTTTATCCAAATCCTTTTTTTTTTTTCTTTTTTTTTTTCCTTTTTTGATTTGGGACTTTGGTTTGGTTTCTGTTTTAATCTTCCTTCTCTCACTCACAGAATAATTTATTTTCATAACAGGATTAGGCAGTCACAGAAAGGTTCACCAAACATTGCGAGTTCAAGGTATGTGAAATGTGGGAGGGGGCAGATGTAGTAGAATCAATACGATGCAGAGCAATGGCAATAAGGAAACGCTTTCCGCACCACAAATTGCTCGCCGCATCCACACCATTAGAATTAAGAGTAGATGAGGGAGAGAAAGAGGATTTCAAATTTGAGTTAGACTAATGCTAAGAAACAAGGGATATTCCCAGCAAAGAAACATCAGATTGCACATGTGACCACTGGACGTCACTGTTGCTCCACATAAACTGCTGCAACAGCATAAACTTTGCAGTAAAGTAGGTAATTATATATATATATATACATGAATAAGTCTAATTTCTGAAAGAGAGCCCTTCAGTAGTGGTGTCTCAGATAGTCCTGCACATCTCATGAGAGAACTTCAAACCTTGCTCTTGGTATTGCAGCAGTGTTGTATTTGGTTGGCTCTTCTGACTGAGTAACATCTGAATGCCTGTTAAGGGCAGCGCACCAAAGCAAACTCATAGTAAACTACTGTGAACGTTTAACTGTTGTACTGTAGTTGCCTCATAGAAATGAGTTATAACAGAGTTAGATTTAGATATTAATTGTTCACAGATAACTAAAATGAGTGTGTGGCAATGGTATTTCCAACCACACGTAGAGAAATACAAGGCTCTTCTGAATTGCACTGTTTTATTACTTAAACTCACCATTCCTTCAAGCTCTTCTCTAAATGTCTGATTAATTACTTTCTTTTTTAGTTTTAGCCCGTGTTGTAGACTGAGGTTAATGCTTCCCAAGTTGAAACTGCATCTATGTGTCCAGTAGAAGTTACCTATACACATGTATGTTAATTCACATCTAAATCTATTGTAGGTTTATATTCAGTGTCCATTAATACAAAGCAAGGGAAGATGGAGAATAGAAAATAGAGACTAAGAAAAACAAAACCACCAAAATTATATACACGTATTACATCTTCTGTTACCTGTGTTGTTTGCTATGTGTATTTTTCTATTGTAGCTTCATTCAGATTTATACTCAGCAACGTAATAGTGGATTTAATTTGAAGACATATTGTTCTTATAGGAACAAAGCTTTTAAAATTTATCAAAATAAAGTAATCGATGTGTAATGAAAACTGAACCGGTTTTGTCTTTTGTAACGTAGGCTGTGTACAAAAAAAAAAAGCTCCTTTTTCCTTCCTGCTATTTATTCAGTGCTGAAGATACTGGAAGGTGCCTCAGTTGCACGTTCATAAGCTTCTTGTGACATTGGTGGTGCCCGAGCATGGCCCACAAGGTTGATGATATGACACAGGATTCATGGGACACTAGGGTGGACATTGCAAGTAAAAAAAAAAAAGCCTATGAAATTCTGCCTTTGTAAATAAGCATAGCAAACAGTATCTTCCTTGATCACAGTAGGTAATACTCCATTTGATTTTTAAAGAACTCTACACAAGTAGAAAAGAACATTTAAGGTAAAAAGTTATCTAAAGCTGCTTCCTCCACTTCATCACATTTCTTTTCCCCCAGTAACCTTTCCCAAGGCTGGAAATGGCTTCTTTAAAATTTACTTCATATAGGAAAAAAGGTACGGTAATTTAATACAATATTTTTCTAACATAAGTCTTGAGGGAAAGACTAAGACAACTGAAATCTAGTCTTAATTTTTCAGCAGTTTTGATGAAAACAAAACCAAACAGCACAATAAATGGCTCTATGACTTGTTTAAAAAAAAAAAAAAAGAGAGAAGGGAGGACCAGCACTAGACATTTATTATTTCTTGTTCTGAAGGCGGGGACATAAAACCAAAGAGAATCCTTGGGCAAGCACAAGCCTACTACTGCAACAACCCGGAAAGAACTGAGGCATTCCTATGCCCTGTTCCCTTACGCACAACGCAATCTGATTCTTCAACAGAGTCCTTGGGTAAGAGTTCTGCTTCCTAAACAAGATGCATCTAACTCGATGTTGTCTAAAGCATTACTAATGTATTTGTTCCACTGTCTGCATCCATACTGAACGACCGCTTGGATCACTTCCAATTCAATCTCACTGAGTAGCCTCAACAATGAAAATCTCTGTATGAAGATACTTGAGAATGGATTCCTGAAGTTCACCAACAAGGAGGTGGGGTGGTGGGGAGGGAAGCAAATAAAACGCCACAGTACAAAACAGGTTTTAGAAAGTCTGTTTACTCTAACTGACAGGAGTGCAAACACTAAAGGAGAAGCAGACTGCACTGAAGTGTCAGGGGATTACACAGCTCATGCTGTTTGTCACTTCCAGGATTTGGAACACATATTCACTGCCCCTAATCAAGACAAAACACTTTGAGAAGTGACCAATTTAAAAGTGCACCCCTTCATACATGACAGTCTGCTTTTAGTACACGTTCTCTTGGTGTCAGTCACCACCATTTGTTACTTGCTGGCAAAGCAATCACAGCCAGAGCAGGATGAATACCCCCCAGCAGTCAGCAATCACACTGTCACTAGGAACTATGGTACTGTGACCAGCTGTAAATCATCTTCTGTCATCACCTATGCGACAAACTATCTCCAATCAACTTTGCTGTGCATTTACAAGCTATTCTCTGAAAGTGTAGCAAAATGGTTTTACACTTGCCATATACCATACAGCCCATCAGAACTGATTCATGATTACACAGCTCCTAATTCTATGCAATTATACATAAAAAGCATGCTATACAAGGGGGTCAGCATGCCTTCAGAGGGCAACTGTAAAAGATATCTTTCCTGTATAGCTGAAACACTACTGCTGTCTGGAAGGGAAGGCACTGCTGAGAGATCTTCACATACGCTCTTTAAATAAAATAGAGATATGCTTCTGTTAAACTGCTTTTAGTTTCCTATAATTCAGGATGAAATAAAAAAAATACACAAAACGGGATTAGGAAAAGAGTAATATTATTTAACATGTTTTTGAATTAAATATTCCACATAACAAAAGTGTTATTTTCATGTCAACAACTATATTACTTATATACATATGCCAAAAGAGTTAACAAAAGAATTAAGAGATGCCCTATTGAAAAAACAGTAATTTCTTGCTTCAGCAATCTGAAATAACTAGTTGGTATCATAGACAAAGTATAGACAATATTTACAAAAGAGTTTTTTGGATCCGAGAGCAATCATCTTTCAGAAAGTAAATTAAAATTCAGCTCTGTACTATAGTACAATGAAACCACTACTGATCTAGGAGTACTTGCAGCAAACCGAAAAGATGAACTTCCTGCAACCAGGATTAGTATTTACAAAATATACTGATCAGCCACACAGAGGCTCATATAACTTTAAATATACATATTTATATATACACACAAGCACACATATATATCTATACATATATATGTAACATATAAATAAAATTCAAAAGAACAAGGTAAAAATAAGAAAAGAGCTTGTCTTTGGAATGTCTAAAAGATGACTATGTCTTTACTCCAGTGTTTCTTTGCTATGAATAGATTTAAATGGCACCTTTCAAAGCACTGCTTTAGTCATCTAGGTAGTTTTGATGAAACAATGACTTAAACAAGAAATAAAAATAACATATTTCCAAAATCCACAAAGAAAACAATGAGTAATTTACAGATTTGAAGTAACTGTTTACAGCACTGGGGAATTTTGTATAATATAGGTGACCTAGTGTGCATCTCACTTTCCGACTGCTAACATAAAACTGTATGTTGACTTCCCAAATTTAGCATATGGCTGTGCCTCTCACAGACACTGGGATATGTACCTGCTAATCCGATACAGCTAACATAAAAGAGGCCTTCCTTGTAACCCTTCCTGATTTGAATTCTCTTTAAATACTAACTGCTGAGTTTAAAACCTCAAGCACCTTTATGTAGAAACAACCACCTGCCTCTGTGGTTGGAATGGAAATGAACACGCTCTCTCTCAAGAGCTTAACTGAAGAAAAGCCATACATTCATGGCAATTTATTTTAACATTCTGAAAATGCACTAACTTAAAACAAAAATAGAGCCTTTTCATGTGCCTTGGAAAAAGAAAAGAACTACTTTTTACTGCATGCATCTACTTGTAACATTTTGTTTCCAAACTCAATTATTTCTTTAAATAGGTAAAAAGAAAAAAAAAAAGAAAGCTAACAGCTTCATGGTTTTCCCATGAAATTATTATTCCCCCTCCTTTAAAAATTCTACTCTAGTACGAAGTTCCAGTTCATTTTTCAAATAGATATACTGGCTGTGAATTGGAAGATGAAACTGTATACAGTATTACCTGAGTTCATTCATTCACAGACAACTTAGCACAGATTAAGTGATAATTTCACAATATTTTTCTACAAGCTTAAAAAAAGGACGTTGATTCTTTTAGGTAATTTTTGCAAATAATTAAAAAAATCCTACAATATATTATCTTATTGTTAATATTTCCAATGCTTGAAGTTTCAACTGTAAAATCCAACTTTTTCCTTCTCTGAAAACTTCTTTAGAGAAACTCAAGTTCAAAAAAAAAGTCAGCTTTCAGACATCAAGGTGTCATCGAAAAACACTGCCTATATTTTGCCATTCATTTGAAGATTCTTGTACCACTTCTTCTAAATTCAGAGCACGACTAATATCTTCCCCTTCTTGTTCTTGATTACTAGCAGGTTCTTGTACAGGACCTACAAGAAAATGAGTATGATTGGATGGGTAGTGTAAGGCAAATGGAAGTATGCTAAGAATTATTATTTGTGAATAAAAAAATTATGCTTGGAAATCTATTATGCAACTACTTCATAGAGGCATCATACAAATATCACAGATTCTACAGATGCTATTAAAAAAAAAAACATTTTGGAAAAAGCTACCCACAACAGACAAGTATACTCAATTATTCCCCTATACTAAGTTTAAACTTTCTATTTTAGCAATAGAGGGCTCCACCACAACCACGGAGCCATAAGCAGTAACCCATTTGTTTCAAGTGTTATTTGGGTCGTGTTCAACTATTAGCTCACCAACTCTTCAGCTTACTGATGTCTAACTCTTCAGTGACTTAGGGTAAACATTTTCTGATTTCCTAATAAACCATGCAGCTTCCTGTACTTGGCACTGCTAACACTGTGCTACATACCAGTGTAACCATGAGCCCGTTTCATATGAAGTTTCATATTGCTTTTCTGTGTAAATCCCATTGCACAGTAATCACATTTATAAGGCCTTTCTCCTGTGTGCTTTTTCATGTGAACTTGAAGAGCACTCTTCTGGTTAAAAGCCTTTTCACAAAGCGTACACTGAAATGGTCGTTCCCCTAAAAGAGAAAAATGTAATTAATGTTCATTTAAACATATAAAGTTCCAAATTCAATAAAATAATTAAGACCACCTAGAAATTAAGTAGACACAAACACAATTTGTTTCCTCATGTCTATCTCAAAGTGCTATAACTTCATATAATCAGAAAAACATCCTAAATGAAATATCAGAATATTGACATGAATCCAAAGTCATCGATACTGTTAAATTTCATATGCAAATTATATCAAAGCAACCTATTTAATAGAGATTTTTAAAATCTTTTTTTTTTTTTTTTAACCAATATGACTTTTCTGTACTTGAGGGGACCATCACTGTCTTGCAACATTTACGAGTAACAGAGATAAAACAATATTCTAAAGTTAACAAAGCTGATATCTGTAAGAAATTAGAATGCTGAATGTGTTAAAATAACACTGGTAATTCTGCACAGGATTCACAATATTAGTAATTTTTTAGTAAAGCCCCCACAACTTCATCATCATAACAATATTTCAACAAGTATCTGAAATGAAACAAATTATCTCTTCTTTCATTACCCCTGTGCTTCACAGGTATTGCAGCTTCTCAGGCTAAATCCAACTTCTCAGGCAATCAATAAAAGAATATGTTGCTAGTAAATGCTAGTAAACCATTAAGTAAGCTTAAAAGTATTAACTAATTAGAGCTACAGGTCAAACAGTAACAGAAAGAGCGCTTACTGTTGTAAACACCAAACAGCACCAACAGTAGAGTAGGAGAAAGATTTCTGAGCACAAACCCTACAACAATGGCCTTTCATTTTATCTCACTTGTCTCTGCTCTTCTTACCAGGGAGTACAGCGCAGCAGAAAGTAAACAGGAACAGAAGTTCCTCTATTTATAAATAAAGGATTTATGTATAAATTCATTCAATAATTAATCTGCTACCAGATATGTCTCAAAAGATCTATTTGCCAGAATGAAAACATGACAAGCAAAAGATATAAGAACAACCTGGACCTATCTCAGACTCAATTCAAACTCAACATCTGGAATAGAAATCAGGCCTCTTGTCAAACTGAAATGCAAGAGAATTTCAGCAATAACAAGAGATCACTACAGTTAATTTTGCTTCTTCTTCTTCCTTTTTAATATGAAAAAAGTATGAAACCAATATGAGCACAAAATTCTTCCTGGGGTTGGATACTGTTCCTTTTGCTCTCATCATCATCTCTAGTTACTCCCTGATTTCTGAAGGGATGAAAACACTACTTCAGTTCAAAGCACTCTTGCAGAGATAGAAGGCATCCTAATAGAACTATATGGACCTAACAGAAGCATATTTCTATTAGGATGCCACTCCAAGCGGACCTCAGATGCTTATGTTACAGTGAAGCAAATAATACTCCGCTACCTAAGGTAAGTAGAAGGAAGATATACCTGGGGAGCAGGCAAGCTGAAAAGGGAAGATTACTGTTCAGACTACAAATCAATTCAGCTAACAAGTATAGGAATACATTCTTGCATCTTGAAAACAAAGCTTTAAATATATTTCTACTTTGAATTTTCAGGAAAAAGTCGGCTAGGCTTGCAAAATATTGTTTCCACTCACCTGTCTACTAAAGCAATTCTCAGATGTGGTCCAAAAGAAAGATTTTGGGAAGACTGTTCTGATAAATCCGTTCAAGAATGTGATCATTACATAGCCTTCCCAACAAGGCTGCTGACAATATCTGCATGCAAAGGATTGCTTCAAGGAAAACTCCCAACAAATTAAGTTTCACTGCATTACAAACCTCCAGTGTAGTGCAAAATCACGGTCAAAGCCACACTCACTTCAATACTCTGATTAGAAGGAACTGACTACTTTAAAACCCAAGTTCCTCCCTTAAATCAAAGTTGTTTCTGCAGAAAAGACGCTGACGTTTTTTCTGCGTCTACAGCATGCAGCCTGTCATTTTTTTTTCTTAAGATTACAGCTTAGACAAGAAAAGGGGCTCTTGATCTAGAAACATGAACTGCAGCACAAGTGTTCTTTATTTTTGTTAAGAATGATTTCACTAGTTTGAATTAAAAATGTTTCCACCAACACTATCAGTTTTCTGTTCTAAAATAAGCAGCCATTTTGGTGCTTTGTAAGGGATTATGCCATATGGCTTCTTCTATCAAAAGTGGAATCATTCACTTCCCTCTAATTTCTGCAGTGTTTACCCAGACTGCTCTTCACTGATAAGTCCTGAATGAGTAAGATAATTAAAGGATGCAAACAAAGAGACTCAAGTTGTGTAGGGGAGATTTCAATTGGATATTAGGAAGAATTCGTTCACAGAAGGGCTGGTGAGGCACGGGGAGAAGCTGCCCTGAAAGAAGTGGAGCTTCCATCCCTGCAGGTATTTAAGAGAAGTGTGGAAAGCTCTAAGGGATGTGGTTTAGTGATGGAACTCAGTAGGTCAAAATGATGTATGGACTTGATGATCTTCAACGTTTTTTCCAACTCAGATGATCCTATGATTTTACTCAGAGAAGAAAATGTGTTTTTCTTTGGGCCATGAATTCAGTAGGCACTGTATTATAAATTATTGTAAGTGTTTAATCAAGATAGGAATCTCAGTTTCTCACAGGCAAGGATCATTCCTTTAGGAAAGCCAATTGGTTTAGGCTTAACATTAGCTTCTCTGACATATAATAGGCTTTTCTATCAATCTAAAGACTTTTTTGCAGGACATTTTCACTTGCTTGGCCTTCAGACATTTTTAGAACAATCTCTTTGGAAGGAATGACCACCATGTTTCAGCAGCAGGTGAGCCCACAACTTCAAGCAACAACACAGAAAATAATTCAGCAAGGACTTATCAGCTTGAGGGCACTCCCAGCTCCTGAGCGCTCATATACAAGAAACCCAAAAATATCTGAAGATTTACTGAGTGAATTACAAGTGATTCCAAAATAGAAATAATTTCTTCTATGACGGTGCAGATTTATTAGAAACAGATGTATAAAGGGGCTCTGGTCTCTTCACAGCCTTCCTGAAGTGCTATTATATATTATAATGGACAGCATGAGCCAAAGCAGGAAGGAAGCTGCCTTGTTTCCTGCTATTAGACTATTTGTGGGACTCTTACAGCACTGCCTTTTATTAACATCTGAATTATTTAAGCCAGTTAAACAGAAAGCAAGTTATTATGCAATTTTGAAGGCAGTTAACCATCTTTGACTGCAACTCCTGCCTTTAATACGATGAGAATGTTCCTTTCCACCACAGTAACCACAAAGAAGCCGTATTCCCTTTCTTCTAGTTTTACTATCAAAAAGAACAGTCATCACTCACAATAACTGATATTTTCTTTGGGTAAGGTATGGAGGAATGAAAGCAGGCAGCCCATTAGATTAGAATGTACAGGATCAGCAGAAACCTCTAAAACATGAGAACAGCTGTACCATATCAGCTTACCCATCAGTCCTCATCAGGATTTAATGCTTATTTACCAGGAGTTGTTTTGCTCTAAGTGAATGACTCAGCCCACTAATATTGAAGTCTATCCTATTACACCTGCACTGAAAACTTACTCCTCAACTGACATAAGGAGGATCTCATCCCTTCCAACCCAACACACACCCTTGGTTCTTCATCTCCTTTTTACACCCTTATCTATCCATACACTGCCACTGCACAATCTCTGAAGCTGCTCTCAGGATTCCCAGATCTCAAGATTTTCTTAGCAAAAATATCTGAAACATAAATTAACCATGTTCATGAATCCTCTTTCCATCCTCCTATCCTTTTCTGCTAGAGTTCTCAGCAGAGCAGCAACAGAATGAGATGTGCAAAAAGACACAAGCAGCACCTAGAACTTCTCTGATTCTTAGCTGCCTAGTAAATGCTAATAACTCAACCCCTGCAATTATTGCTCCTGTTTTACTTTTGACAGTATGTAGAGTATGTGCTGAATTAGTCAACTGAATTAGCCAAATTCATTGTACCAGATCAAGCAATGTCATAGTGGGCTGTACATTATACAGGTCTGATCTAATTCACCCACAAACACACAGATTCCTGAATAATTCTCCTCAAATTCTTTTTTCATGGTAAAAAAGAAGTAACAGACTACATTCATTTATTTGCAGACCTCATGATACATACCAAAAGCCTGCAAGAAAGTACAGACAGATAAGGTATACCTTGATCTCAGAAACTGCTTATATACAATGGTAAATATGGAGTATTCTAACCCTAATCAGTCATTCATCACCCAACAATCTTTTTTAATCTTCTTTTTAAAATAAGATCACCGTTACACAGCAAGTTAAAGCAATTCCCTGCGGCAATGTTACGTTTCCAGCTTCATCTACTTCCCCCCTCCCCATTGGAAATCCTGTCATTTATTATTCATAACACCACAATGCACGCTTAGATGTAGACTGAAATTCCACCATATTAAGTCCTTCATGAACAAAGAGCAGAGACAAATGCAAATTTTAAGAATCTGCTATAAATATGAGAAAATAATGAAAAGATAACGGGTGTAACAGCATAATCATGTAATATAAATAATCAATACAAAACAATGGTCTCCACACATCAACAACCTACCAGAAGTCACATAAAAAAAGAATTTAAAGATGATATTCTATGAACACTCAAGGAACATATTCATTCCTCTCAACATTTGGCACAGCATGTTAGAATGGATGAAGATGTGTGGAATTTTAAACAGGGAGAGAAACGCAGGGATCACATGTTGTTTAGAGATGGGAATAAAGAGCTCAGCCTGGGTCATTTGGTGTAGAGAGGGAAGAGGGAAGCAAGGAAGGACAGACATACGGATAGGGGAAGTAACAGGAGGAGACAGGGAGATTGAAAGAACACAATTAAGTGCGGCTCAAAGTCACTTGAGTGTGAAGACAGTTTGCAGTTGGTGCAACAGAGAAGAACAAAGGTGTATATGACTGGAAGTCCAGCACAATACAGAGACATCTGGCAGCAAGTTCTGCAGAAAAGCCAAAGAAGTTCAAATGCATTTGAATAAGACACTCATTTGTTGAAGTCAGAGAAAAGGAAATTCTAATATTTTGAGATATATCATACGAGAGCATACACAAGAAAGTTGAATATATGGGCAAGCCTATTCTTCAGAGATACAATACTTAGAATTACAAGACTCAATCTGTGGGTTCAAAGATGAAACTCAGATCATGCCTCATGAGACAAGCAAGTGATGCCAACTATGGACAAATGACAAGGTTAACAAGATAGCTTAAATGAAGAGATTAGAAATTTTGCTTTAAATCCATGAACAGTAGCCAAAAGCTAGATAAGACAGTGATATCACAGAAAGAGAAAGCTCTGGCTGACTCACTGAAGGAAACAGTAATAATCATGTTTTGGGAGTCGTCCTATGCTACAGCATACACAGTTATATTCATTAGTCTTCAGCAGCTTAGAAGCAACATGGATAACTTTATCCATTCCTTTTTAATTCTAGCAGACATGACAGCCATTAATTGTCAGCAGCGGTACGAAAGAAAAGTTGTTTTAGAGAAGTGACTCCAATGTTTAAAACTCATGTTGTTAATGCACACAAGGTGAAGGGGAAGGCAGATGGGATCTATTACACATAGCTTTCTCCTTGTGGCGGGCCACAGACTGCAGCCTGAAGAGCATTTTATCAAGGGAAATGTGTGTTCCCCAGGAGGAGACAGTGTAGTATAATTACAGAATAACAGTTAAAGAAAATAACTCAGCAGTAAAGAACACAACATTGTATTCTAGCAGCAGACATAGATGAACCGACTAATGGTTGAAATAACTACAAAGCATCATTACAGCAGTTAGGACTGTTCTTTATTTAACTTCACTGAACACACCAAGACATTTGCACATTCTCCCACAGTCTTGAAGATATCCAGTGTTTTTAAACAATGCCTTAAAACATCCATTTATTAATCTATTTCAACAACAAAATTTTCAACAGAAGCTCATGTATTAACATCACTGCTGCAGTACAGCGAGTGCCAATATATGGAGATTCTTAGTCTCACTACTAAGCATAGATTTAAACAGAACATCATGCTACTTGAGATTTCAAGTTTGCTCTCATTTTAACCTTTTTCTTTTTTCTTTGTTATTCAAATGCAGTTACCTGAATCTAAGAGCAAACACTCTGAAATGTAACAGTCACATATGCATGAGAAAATTGTATGAGATGAAGATCATTTCTGATGTTACCTGTGTGAATGCGACAATGTCTCTCCAGCTGACTTGGTTTCGCAAAAGCTTTTTCACAGTTATCACACTTAAAGACCCGAGGCTTCTGGGAACTCAGAGAAGGTCCAGCCTGATGGGTTTGCATGTGTTCCTAAGGTAGCACAGAAAAGATGACATCTTAGAATCATATCAAAAATCTGTAGTATTTAGCATAGAAATATATTCACATTTTGAAGATAAAAGCAGATGATCTTAGTCATCAATAGAAAACACATAGAAGACAGAACCCTGCATTTTTTTTTTCTAAAAAGAGATACTTTTTTGTATATTATCTCTTTGTAGGGCTGAGGCATCAGTAGCTTTACATTCCTGAAAGCCTCTGTCAAGAACTATTTATTTTGCATAAATTAGTACCTTCACAAATTATCGGAAGTAAAATAATATAATGTTACTCATGAAAACCAGTGCTCTTTGAATGTTTTCATCACTTACAAACATAGATTTTGGTCAACTATGTATCACAAGCTAGCACTGGATACTTTTTCTCCCTCTCTACAGTATCCACCTCCCCATCACTTGCCTGATACACAGGCATTTGTACCCAGGTCCCAAATGAAGATCATCCTAAAACAGTAAAGGCCTCAGAAGGAGAGGACTGCTACAACACACACACAGCTACAGTGTCAGCATGCCAATGGAAACACTTACAACCAATTGCTGAATTACTTTAAAAAAAACAACAACAAAAAGCACTGAGGTTCTTAAAAAATATCCTAAAACCTCTGAAAGTTAAGACAGCAGAATATGAAATTTAATTAGGTATTAACAATAATTTATCATCAGTGAACTTAATTCGCTAACACTGGGCTCAAAAAGTTTACTTCTACAAAAAGAAGTTTAGGAGATTGGTATCTGACTTCTTCATCTTCACAATTACCAATTCTGCATTCAAATATCTTTTTTTTTTTTGCTGAAAACTTTCTCCTAGAATGTAGGAAACTGAGTTTTCCAGCATCTTGTGTTTTCCCAAGAACCAATAATCTTTTTGTCACATGTGCTTGCCCAAAAAGCACAAACTTCACAACCAAAGTATATTTCCTTAAAATATGATACTACAGTAAGAAGAAATCTTCTGAAAAACTCTCTTAAGAGGTACTGAACAGCAACAATATAAGGGGATTTTAAAACAAATGTTTGCTCTGAAGATGTCACTTGTACTCAACAAAACAGAACACCCAAAAATCAAATAAGAGCAAGGATTTTGCTTTGCATTTTACAATTACAAAAGGTATATCAGGAAAACAAGTAACAATTTTATATATATATAAAATTTATATATATATATAAGAAAACAGAATAAACGCCTTTTTCTAACACCACTGTTTATATGACAGGTATCCACATTTTTCTTGTTGTGGACAACATATACATTAAAACACTAAAAACTTCTCCATGCTCCATGAAAGAGTTATATCAGCATATGCTGTCATTTAAGTTCCCCCTCACAGACATGCACTTCACAAACTATACGTGAACAGAAAAAGGAAAGGGCTAACAGGTATCTTTCAGTAACATGACAACAATTCCAAAATAAAAGTTAATAGAACAATGCACTGTTATTACCAAATACCTTGAGATGTGTTGCCCGCTTAAAGGCTTTATTGCAGACATGACAAACATGTATTCTTTCCTTGCCATGAACCTCTTTACTGTGATGCATCAACATGGTGGCTGAAGAAAAGGTCTGACTACACTCAAAACACTGGTGCACACGACCTTCTTTTTCTGCTTGACTGCTTTTAGCCACATTAGGAGAAACCTCTGTCACCTATGATTCATAAAACACAGTCAAATAATTACTTAAGTACACTCACAGCAGACTGGGTGGTTGTTCTGGATGTTGGTTTGATGTGACAAATTTTTTGAAGGTGCTTGCAAGCACCTTATCAACACAAAGGAAAGACAAGTTGTATATAAACAAACATGTATTTCACTGCTCTTAAGAATGACCAAATTTTAAGGGAACTAAAACATTAGAGTAACTATGCTCAAATTCATTTATGTTGTAAAATCCAATGTGTTTGAGTTTATTCATGTAAACAGTCATCCCCCCTCCTGTTTATATGCTCCCTTCAAGTATTGGAAGGCCACGAGGTCTCCCCAGAGCCTTCTCTTCCTCAAGCTAAACAAGCCCAGTTCCCTCAACCTTTCCTCACAGGAAAGGTGCTCCAGCCCTCTGATCATCTTAGTGGCCCTCCTCTGGACTTGTGCTTGTTGCCCTTTCAGAAGATCTTAGGCGGGCTGAAGTATATGCAAACCAGGGATTGCAAATCATGGAATTACTTAGGTTGGAAGAGACTTCTTGAAATCATCTAGTTCAGCTCCTCTACTCAAAGTGTGAGCTAGGGGCAGGAAACCCAAGACTATGTCTGATGAAATACAAGTTTTCTGATTCCTCCTAATCACATGATCTGAAGCAAATGATTAGTATTCACCTGATCTTCCTGACAGTCTTCACCCATAAAGCCACAGCTGACTCACCATCCAGCCCCTATGCAGAACTCCACGCAATCCCACTATGATCTTGTTGTCCTGTCCTAAAAAGCCTTGTGTGTATTCTACCTTCTTTCTGTGATTCCCATCAGATTGCAGACTGTATGCATACCTCCAGTTGCATCTATCAGTGTACAGACATGCCAGAGAGGTATGCATTTTTGACAATTTTCCAAGAAGCTTGAGGGAGTTTCCTCTACTATTTTGTCATCTCACTACCTTTATGAGCATAAACTCGAATAGGGTCCCCTCTTTTCAAGCCTTTTTTATGTTCAAAGTTTCTCTCATATCAGTTACAACTTGCCTACATATTGACCTCTGTTTGCCAATCCAGTGCCCCACTTCTTTTGACTGTTATTCATCACCTGCCTCTACCATACTTCTCAGTTTAGAGATCACGTTACCAGGCTGGATAAAAATATTAATTCTACCTTCAACAAGACAAGTCTGAGTTACCCCTGCTGATATTAGTACTGACATTACTCATGTATAACAGCCTGTGGAAACTCAAAACACCTAAGTTGAAAAGTCTATACTCCATTGTTAAACCAATTTGGCTGAAAAACAACAACAAAAAAACAGAAAGAAAAGATATAGCAATAGGTGCTGCTTTTTCCCACAGCTCTTAACTTCATTTATTTTTATTATCTAACAATAGATAATAAAAAATTTGGATTTTTTACTTGGATTTTTTTGGAGAAAACTGCTGAGTACACATTGCTACAGTTCGTAGAAAAACACATTATTAAATGCATTTCTCTTCTTTTTCAGCTCAAAACTTAAACACAATCTGAGTGACTAGGAAGTCACAATGAACCTCTTCCCAGTGCTCTTACTTGGGAATGACATCAGCCCTCCTGCATCAGTATACAAAAGAATTATTCTAATATTTTTATTAATAACATTCTTTACCCACAAGAGAAATATACTGTATCTACCTGATATGTTATTTCATCAGAGTTTGTAGTTGCTGAATGGGGCGTATGGCTCACCAGTATGACTTGCTGTGAGCCTGACCCACTTTGGCCAGCGAGACTGGAATCTGCAAGTATAGCAGGGAACTGCTGACCCTGTCAAAGAGAGAAGGGAAAAAAAGAAAAAAAAGGAAGAGTAACTACATTTAAATAACTAATTGCAGTCACGCAAGTTATTTTTATACCTCCAAACTACTACTTTTTTTTCCTTGAAAAAGACCATGACAATTTATTTGAACAATTGCTACAAGCTTTCCCTTTTCTTCTCCAATTTAAAATATACCAAGGTAAGTGTAAAAACAATTGGAAGTCCATAAAAGCAAAAATTCTAATTTTTCCCAGTCTTGCATCAATTGCTGCACGTTTCAGCCTTCCTTCATCTTTTGCCTCTTCAGATGATGCTTTCCATAACGCTATCTTTTGCTTTTTTGTGTGGTCTTCCCACAGATTTTTCCTTTTTTAAATCTATTAATTAAACGTACTTCTGAAATACATGAAGTCAAAATATAAAATAAATTAAGTTTCAGAATTCTTAAAATTACGCTACTTCTATTTCTACATTACCATTAAAGACTTCTACATCTCCCATGTGAATGCATATTACACACTACCAACCCATTTATCAAGATTCATACTACATACAGTGCGCTTGTGCAGCACCCAATTTTTTACTTGACTTAGTATTAAGAGTAGTGTCTGTCTTATTAATAAACATCAACACTTTTAAATCTACATTGTTTAAATTTAATTACAAATTCTGAAATAAAACTATACGTTGCTTCTTTACTCTGCAATGTGAAAAATTCTCAACAGTTCACAAGAATCATGCAAGAAGCCTTCCCGAAACCTTTTCTTGACTTTGGCTTTTGATGACACTACAAAAATCTTACATTATGATAAAAATGAAATTAATACTGAAACTGCTTGGGAGATGATAGTCATATGGCATTATTCTTGTGTAACTTCTTGTAACTTTACCTCTTTAATCATAGAATGTCTTGGGTTGGAAGGGGCCTTCTGGTTTTAACCCACTTTCCGTGGGCAAGAATATATTCCATGAGATCAAAGCCCCATCCTACCTGGCTTTGGATATCTCCAGAAATGTGGCACCCACAGCTTCTCTGGGCAGCCCCTGTGCCTCATCACCCTCTGAGTGAAGAATTTCCCCCTAACGTCTAATCTAAATCTCTTATTTAACTTCA
Source organism: Meleagris gallopavo (assembly GCF_905368555.1). Taxonomy (NCBI): domain Eukaryota; kingdom Metazoa; phylum Chordata; class Aves; order Galliformes; family Phasianidae; genus Meleagris; species Meleagris gallopavo. The sequence continues at coordinate 36,513,803 of NC_139406.1, forward strand.
AACCTGTTTCCCCTTATCCTCTCACTATTAGGCCATGTAAAAAAAGTCAGTTTCCATCTTTTTCATAAGCCCCCTTTAAGTATTAAAAGGGCACAATACAATCTCCCCAAAGCCTTCTCTTCTCCAGGCTTAACATCCCCAGTTCTCAGCCTCTCTTTCATAGCAGAGGTGCTCCAGCTCTCTAATCATCTCCATGGCCCTAATCTGGATCAATTTCCAGACAACATAATCTAAACACTTCCGTGTTGCTTTGAAGAGACCTGTTGCAATTTCTATTCAGTTAATATGTTCTCAAGCATGCTCAAGGTAAAATAATGATCTTATTTAGGTCTCCAGGATGCAGGACCTCAAGGAAGGTACTACACCACCACAGTCTTCATAATGCGTCCTATTATTAAAGATTAACTATTCCTCCTCAGATAAATTTAAAATTGTTTTTCAGTTATCTCCAACACAGCTTCTTGTTTTGATCATACTGTCCTATCTTTTGAAGAGCAGGGATTAAAAAAAAATCCAACACATTAAGAATGACAACAAATTAATTTCACTCAGGACAATAAAGGACAAAGATACAGACAAAGTTTAACCAGAAGAAAAACACAAAGCAAAAAGATAATAATCTTTTTTATTATCTATCCTGCATGTACCTTACCATAGGTAGATTTGCTATTAACATTTCTGAAACGTTTTTATTTTTACTGCAGCACTTATGCCAATCCTTGAGAAAATAACATCTACCAGCTTTACGATTAGGTACCCACAGCAAATACTCTTTACTCATTCCCCTTTTTATTTACAGAGGAAAACAAAAAAAAAAAAGCTACAATTAGAAGTCATTAAGTTTCTCATATTTTTAAGATTTTGACAGCTTTTGCCTTCTAAAGAAGTTACAGCACTCATATATAAAACCAGCTTATCACAAAAAAATTGATCTCAAAATTATTTTCTAAGAAAAATCCTAGATTCCAGCCCTCTAAGACAATAATGCTGGTTTATCTGTCAGTTCAGAAAAACACTTCTTACCTGTGATGTGATATTAAGTGTAACTGCATCGAGACCACCTGACAACATTCCCTGAGTATCAGCAAGAGTTAAAGTGACACTACCATCTCCTCCAACTCCTGATGAAGACATGACCAAATTCTGGGCAGAAACTGCAGATTGAGATATGGGTGTTGTTGAAGGAAGGTTTGTTCCAGTTGTTGTATTAAGCTCTGGAATATATGCAAAATAAAAACAAATAAAAACAAACAATCTACAGATTATTCTAGGGGTAGGCATTTCCTTCTTGTTCTGTGGATAATTTAAATTGGTACAGCAATTTAAAACTTGTGAGAAAACATCTAAATCTTGTTACTTAACTGTAGTGTGCAAGATTGTATTATTCCTGCCTAACACTTATTTTTTAACAAACTTATTTTTTGTTAGAAAATCACTGGAAGCGTACCTGGAGCATTTAGTGAAGTGCCCTGAGAAAGAAGGTGGTCGTTGCTTATAGTTAATGTTGCACCTGTACTCTGACTGTTGATGGTTGGTGCTGTCAGCCTTAAGCTACTATTCAGATCACTGCTTCCAGAATTATGCTGAATAAGGTCTTGACCTAAACAGAAATTAGTCCTATTACAGCAGAAATATCTCAACATTATTCTATTACTATACTCTATTAAAAAAGTGATCATAAATTAAAAGCAGAAGATAAAACCAAAACAAGATTCACTTCTTTACATGCACATTTTTACACAAAACTTCAACATGTTCTTAATATAGGCTCAGAAAGCAATATACAGAGGAATACCTGTACTTCTTAATACATAGACAAATATTGATCTTAAATTCAAGGCATGAACTTCATGAAACTATACAAGCTAGCAAACTAAAGGCTAATAGTTAAAATACTGGATCTATTTAAGAAATGTAATTAAACAAAAGTGTCTTTGGGAAAGTGGACTGCTAACTATATTGTACATAAAATCCGTTTCCTAAAGGCAGTAAAGATAGTCTAAATGTGTTTAAAGACAACTAGAGTACTAACTACTTTCTACAGAGACTGAAGAGTACACATCCAAGGACGGTCAGAACATGTATTGGAATATGCATTGGAACAGGTACGTAAGTAAATTTAGATTAAATAAACTCAACCCCAATGCCTGCCTTGAGCTGCTTGCTCCTATCCCACCAAGTATTACCCAGGAGTTGGACTAAGCCAAATGAGTCACAGCAAGGAAATAAGAACTGCATACACAAACTCTCCCCTCAAGAAATATCTGTTGAAATTAGACTATGTATAAAACAGGGAACTGATCTAACATTCTACTCACTGCAATTGAATTTGGTTTTCAAAGGTAGATTTAGAAAACACTTTTTAAAGCTGATGAATATAAAAAGGAATGCAGCTGACAGCAAAAATATGCTCAAATACTGTACTAGCTAGCCTATGAAACAGAGATCTGGTACCACTAAAAATCATTAGAAATACCAACCAGATATTGTAAGAGTGATTTCTTGAGGACTTCCTGATGAGCTTGCAGTAGTAGAACCTGTAGCATGAGCTAGAACTTGACTCAAACTGGAATTATTTATGGTCAATGTTATCTCGTGTTGTCCATTTGAAGATGACACCATACCCTGTGAAGTCATGACTTGGGAGATGTCCTGTGTACCTAAATACAAAAAGGTATAATGAAAATTTCTATAAATATCCTTTCTTTACAATATATATTTTGTAAAACTACAATTACAACATTATTTTTTTAACTACTATAAAAGACTTAGCCAAGGTAAGATGCTAAAACTTGTAATCTAACGGAGAAATTGTTTCTACAGTCTAATTTCTAAATCAATGAACATGTATAGCTTTTATGTGTCTAAAAGCTATACATGTTCATTGATTTCGTAGCATGCATTATGAAAACTTTGTATTCAAAAGTGATAACAAAGTTGCAGGATTTGACAAATATGCTGTTACAAGAAGCCTATATCCAACTTACTACATGAAGTATTAAAAAAAAATGCGTAATAAAATTAATGCCAAAGAATTCAAAGCATAAGACTAGTGGCACTACTTACCACTAGCACTGGTCGTCAGCACAGACTCTTGCTCAGATAGGGATCCAATTGTCATGTTAGCTGAAGATGTTACTGTAGGCTGCAAAGAGAGGCCTGATATAGGCTGAATAACCACATTAGCTGGCACTGCATTTTCTGTTGTCTGGAGGGAGGGATTCTGTGGAGCCATACTGGGATCTCCAGTTAGTTGCTGAGCAAGTATATTACTCTGCTGTAAGGTTTGCTGTAGAATGCTTGGATCAATCTGAAAAACAAATTCTCAATCTGATCAATCTGACTTAATAAATCTGGGTTACATGAGTATTTATAACAAATCCAGAATTCAAAAAGGTGAATTTGGAATATATACTATTTAAAATTACTATTAAGAAAATTAAACAAAATTTTGAAGTATCTATATGTAGAATGTCTATTCAACTTCCATGTTTGGGAAATCATGATCACAGCTACAAAAAGGCATACTGGGTACCAACTATATTGGCCTTTTGTAGTGCCTTATAGTTGCATGCACAGCTTAGCGCTCTCAAGTCATCGAAAGTGAAAAGGCAAGGAGCAGAAGGGAAAAACACCATCAGCAATGATCTGTTTTTCAGCCTTTATGGGTCCTAAAAATCCCAGTTCACCAGAAAATCTCTGTTTTCAATATTCAAACATACAGTTTTCTTTGGGATGAGTGTTTGTGAATTAAGGAAAACAAAACTACTTCCTTTATTTTTAGCTATAAACTTTTTAAGAAAACAGACTTCAAATGAACCAATGCAACTCAGAAGATGATCTTTCCTTGACCTAGGATTTGGACATGGAGGTCACCAGAGGTCTTTTCCAGCCTCAAAACAAGTCTCTGATACTAAACAAACCCAATTTTAAACTGTTCTTTTTGTTCATTTTGAATTTTCAAATTCAATAATCTCACCTTCTTTTATGTAAAGTATTTCTATAGTTCATTTTACAAGTTCAAATGGCATTTGAATTGTGAATCTAAATATTTAAAACTAGACAAATAACGCAAGTGTCATGGTAAGGAAAATTCTTAGCAACATCTGGGTTCTTCTGTTTTGAGAAGGAGGGTGACTGGGAGGTTGCCTAAAACGTTTTTTAAAATGAAAAGACAAAATGCTATTAAAAGAAATATATATATATATATTTCTTTTAATAGCATTTATTTATTTATTTATTTATATATATAAATAAAATCCATATATATATATATATATTTATTTTTATATATATATATATATATATATATATATATATATATATATATATATATATATAATCCATATATATATATGGATTTTCAAGAAATCTGTCAAAATCCCAGAGAGAGGGACAAAATCTGAAAAATTTGAAGAGAAAAAAGCTAAAACAAAAATCCCACCATGCACCTAAGTTTTAACATGATACAACTGAAACAGCATAGAACTGTCAGATGTCTCACTCAAAAGTACTACTTCAGAAGTACATATACTTATTAAACTTCCTTCAGTCTTCAAACTGACTCTACAAAACCAAATAAACTGAAAGCAACCTACCTGTAATGTTATGTTGTTAATACTAGCAGCATCTATTCCAGAGATTTGAACATTTTGTCCAACGAGATTAGCAGCAAGTTGTAACTGTATTCCTTCAAGAGTGGCCAAGCTACCATCTGTCAAGGACACAGTTAAGTCACCTCCAGCTACCAAAGAAAACAGTTGCATTATGTTTTTCTTTATCATTACTGACCGCCTCTTTTAGCTTGCTTATTTTTATAAACAAAAGCAATACAGAAATCACACATGCACACTTCTGTGTGTCATTTCAATGTTCTAGCTGGCTAGTCTAAAATTTTATAAATTCCATGTCATTTAGGAATAGGTATTATTTAAGCAGTAGCTGGCATCTTCCAAAACAAGAACCACTCCAAAGCATCTTTGATAATAAATCTGGAGAAATTTGCTTTAAATGCTCCTAAGTGTATTCTATCCCAAAAAACAAGCAGCAATTGTACACACAAGGTGTGTGCATTCTGACCCTTAACACACGTGAGAGTTGTTACCATATTTATACATAGCACATAAATACTGTTCAAGGAAACTATGGATATTCTACATAATCACATGGATGGAAAAAAAAAGTGCATTAGCATTTGAAAATTGAAATCTTGGCAACTTAGAAAGCTAATGTTAAAAATTGAAGAGACTACCTCTACAAAAGCTCCCAAAAGGTGGAAAGATCACCTCACGTTTGAGATACAATCTCCAAAGACACCTTTATTATGATCAACTAGCATCCTTTGGTGGATGTCCCAAAAATCATCCTTTTTTGTGAATATCTTTCGCATAAAAACATCTTCGTAAGAAATATCTACTCACGGCACAATGCAAACCACTAGCCTGGATTTCAGAAGTTTACTGCCTCTTCCTTGGATTTCTGAGCATACTATAAATGCCTCATTCTGTTCACTCAGAATTCCAATCAAAAGGTAGTTTCATAGCAAGGTATCACTCCGGTATTTAACTCTAGTAATCCGAGCTCATCTTGTGATTTACTCTAAACAGTTACCTAAATCCAGCCAAATGAGTTTGGAAGATACTGGTAAATGTTATTTGAAAAGTTTGATTTATGATAAATGTGGTATTAATAATCATTTTGCTTCTTCCCTTATTAGGAAAAGGCAAGAATATTACCAAAAAGAATACAAGTAGTCTACCTGTTTATTATCAGCATTTTTTTTTTCCTTTCTACAGTTCAACATCACAGCAGACCTGCAGAGAACCTTCTAGGTTAACTGTAAGTACCATAACATTTTCACTTTCATTCTAAAATAAATTTCTATTTATGTCATCACTGTGCATCAAGTTATCAACGCAATACAACACTTACCTGTTTGGAAGTAGCGTTTGGTATAAGTTTCTGAACTCTAACAGAAAACAAAGTTCAGTACTTGATTTAAATACCACCACCAAAAAGTCATCCATTTTTACCTGACACGGAAGCAGGCAGGATAGCCTGGCCCACAAGTCCTTGTTGAAGTAAATTTTGATCAAACTGACTTGTCAAAACAGAGTTATTCATGATGAAAACATTAGGATCTGTTGAAGACGAATTAAGAAGACTGACTGGCTGCAGTCCCTCAGCTGAAGTGCGGGCAACAGGCTTCCTAACCTTCTTTGTTTCTGGTTTATAATGACACTGTATGTGAGTTTTTCTGCGCCCAGAAGTGCGAAACCGTAAATCACAGTGTGGACATTTAAATGGTTTTGCTCCTGTATGCAGACGCATGTGGACTTTTAGACTTCCTTTTGTAGAAAAAGAATTACTGCACACATGACAACTGAAGAGCTTCTGACCTGGAAAAAAAAAAAAACATAAATCAGAATAACTCTAAAATTCAACAGCCCTGTACCAACAATTTAAGAAAATACTGATTCTAAACTATTTTGAAAAGAAAGAATTTGAAATAACTAGCCTTTTTCTTTATAATTTTGGTTGTTTTTCAAATGAACCAGTAGCCTAAATCAAGTCTATCTTTACTTCCTCTTAATTTCTGAAACTCACTTTATTTTTCATTCAGAATCTTAATAGGTCACCTTGAGGCCTCTTATCTTCATTAACATCTGTCAAATTCCTCACTAACCAAGTAGTTTAAAAAAAAAAACCTCAATTTGAGAAAAAGAGACAAGGAACCTACTTTCTGGTCAGAACTGCACTACTATAATCTGGTGATGTTTGTTATTTACAGTTGATAATGAGATCACAAAAAGAATCAGGGCATGCAGTTTCTCCTATTGAATTCTACGTCTCATTTATACAGAAGAATTTCCCATCAAATTCCTGAATTATAGTTCAACCTATTTCAGATTATAGATTTAGGTTATACTGATGTCACATTTAGCTCAACAAAAACAAAATCTCTGGCAGCATTCAAGTTCAGCAGAAACAACCTAAGAATAACATAAACCAATGTAGTTCATGAAGACAACTAAGGCACTGATTGCAAGCACAGGCATCTCCCACATTAAGAATACCACGGAAAAAAACATTTTCCAGTCTTTCCCACTAAAACCAAACCTGGGGAAAAAAAAGGGCAGGGTGGAATGGAGAACAAGGGAACAGCGGATGCATTAACATCAAAACAGTTCAACTGGCATTTGGATAATGCCCTTAATAATACGCTTTCACTTCTGTTTAGCCCTGAAGCAATCAGACAGTTGGACTTGATCTTTGTAGGTCCCTTCCAAGTGAACTACTCTATTCTAAAGAGTGAAAAGTAAACCCAACATCTGAAGTCCTGTTTAAACAGAAGGTTAAATATTCAATTTAAAACCTGACGTGATTTTTATAAAAATACCAAAATTCTGGAGAGTGACAAGAATGGATGGACTGGAATGTTGGACTTCAACTATGAATAGGGATCTAAGGGTCAAAACAGAAACTTAGAGGGAAGACTATTACAAACTGGCATGAAAGATGTATACAAATGCCAAGTGCTAAAATAGCATCAAAGTGTAATTAAGTGTACTTTATTGCATCTACAAGATTATGTCATACTGCTTGCTACCCAATTAAATTGTTAAAAGGAACCATTACATACACAAGAAATTAATAAGCAATGAAGCAGAACTATAATAACGTGTGTTATGCCACTATGTTGTATATGCTAAATCAAAATGAGATGCTGGGAGTAAGTATTTAGCCAAAGAACCAAATCTCACAACCTTCAACCCTATGTAAGACCTGGTTTTATGTATTACAATGAAAGGTTTATGTATAGTAACCACAGAACAAAGGCCAACAGCACACATTAGAAAGCCCCCTCCCTGGAAGCATTCAAAGCAAGGCTGGATGGGACGTGGTCTAGAGGGAGGTACTGCTGACTACAGCTGTGGGACTGGAACTGAATGATCTTAAAGGTCCCTGCCAACTCAAACCATTGTAATAAGATAACTGAAACGAAGCATAGTTGAAGCACTTGCTCAAAGAAATTTAAAACAATCACCTCAAATCTTAAGTTTTTGCAAACAATGTAGCATTTTTAAAGACCAACACAAACTCAAACGTCAACAATTTTTAACACTTAATTTTATAAATTATTATTATTATTTTTAACTCCACCCTCTTGCTCAGGAAAATCATTTTGCACTGAGATATCACCACTAATTTATAATTAAATTACTACAGACATATATATATATATATATATTCTCTCTCTCTCTCTCTCTCTCTATATATAATATAATATATATATTATATATACATATATATATATTCTCCATGAGCATTATTATGGTATTCTGAATAAACCATACGATTAACTCGATGATGCTGTAAGCACCAAATGTCACCTAGCAATGGCACTCATGTCATTTTCCCACATCACACCGAAATACATAATCCCTTCCAAAACCTTCAAGCTAACACAGCTATGAAAGCAACTGGTTTCTCAACAAAGACATTCAAAATCATACTGACCTGTATGCGTTTTAACATGACAATCTAGAGTGGATTTTACAGTGAAACTCTTCCCACATTCTTCACACTTATACGGCTTCTCTCCAGTATGGATACGAACATGCCTAATAATTCCAAAATACACACACGTGAATTTCTGTCCTTCTGTCAGCTTCTACAAATATTTTCTACATTACTAATTTTAGAAATCCTCAACGATTAATATCAGCATTACAGTAAGCAGAACAACTAAGGAAGACAATACAAACTTACACAATTTGTCAAACTGGAAGAATATTTTTTATATGCATGTCCTGTTTTAAGAAAAAATAGTTTTCTCTAAAACTGTAAAAAAATGTTTTAATAGTGTAGGAAACCAGAAACATGAAAAGGCTGTTCTACTCAGATACAGAACACGCAACAATTTCATACATATTTTAAACCATTCTGAAAAAGATAAATTTACATAAACATGAGTCAAGCCTTAGCTTAGGCATAAAGTTAAAATGATCTGTTACTAACAAGTGTCTGGCAAAGAATTTAGAAAATTGAAAGATACAAAAGTTTTCTATTTCTTACCTGACTAAATCACTGGGCTTTTTAAAGCTTTTGGGGCAGTAACTACAACAGTTGGCATATTTAGGCTCTGCTTCCAATTCTGCCTGCTTATCTTTGATCTCACTAATTCTGTCTTTCTCTGCAGCAGACTGAACAAGAACTTTTTCTGAGACAGTAGCACTTTCTCGAGGCCTAATTTTTGCCAATTCTGCTGTTTCCTCTTCTGTAAAAGTTATGACACCAGGACGAGATTTTCTGGAAGCTCTTTCAGAATTTTCATCATCATCTTCAACACATGCAACTACAAAAAAAAATAATACATATACATATTTATACACACATACACGCATGTATTTTTAGTTTAATCTGTCAGTTGAAATTACAAAAACGAAATGCTTGTTATAAATACATTATTAAATACAAGGCCACTGTGCAGCCCATGCTTCCATTTAATCTCTTTAAGAGATCTAACTATGTGTATTTCTTTAAAATAACACTAGATTTATTACTCCTGTTTTTACAATAATTAAACACAGGTATAAATTATTTAAAACAAAAGAGTTCTACTTTATTGGCACAAAAAGTCATTATGTAACATACAATACCTTGAGTACACTGGATAGCTTCCCAGCAGACTGACTTCTTAAAACAACTTAGACAAAAAAGCAGTTCCAGCAGCCCTGGATATTAGATGTTACCCATGCATTAAGGTTAATTTATAGCACTATTGTTACAGCATTCGTGTAACCTACTGAAACATTTGTACTTGTTATGTAGTAAGGACTGTAAGAGTAAAAATGAAATTACCTCCCCCTCCTGTTTCTGTAGCTGATGCTACAGCTGAGGAGACTGCTTGATGTTTTTTCATATGCTTTTTGCAGTGAACAGTTGTTCGAAAGCTTTCATCACAGAATGGGCACTTGTAAGGCTTCATGCTCATGTGAGTTGTCATGTGCCTTGTAAGGCTGCCATTAGTTGTGAAGGATGTATTGCAAATGCTACAGCTGAATGCTTTAACTCCTTAAAGTAACAGAAACAAGTAAGTAACATGCAGTTGTTCCGTTTACTTACACAAGTCTGGGTATAGTAAACACTCTGACTTAAGAAAATGTAGAGCTGGCATACTCTGTTACCTGTATGAGTCTTTTCATGTGACTTAAGAACTCCTGAGGAAACAAAGCCACGGCCACATAGTTGGCATTTATAGGGCTTCTCACCAGTATGCGATCGTACATGTTGTTTCAAATGGCTGGATTTCTTAAAACCCTTGTTGCAATATTCACATCTATTAAAACAAAATTATTAGTTGCATACAGTTAGTGGCCATAAGACATCCAGGAAATTCTATGGCTGAACCTAAAAGTAAAGTATAACAAACCTATATGAACGCCTGCTTTGATCTTCACTGTCCTCAAGAAAATGAGGCCTTTGGGTATGCAATTCAAGCTCTTCTTGTGATGACTGATCTTGTATCAAGCGAGCAGTCTAGAAATCAAAGCCTCAAGTAAATTTCAACAACAAAATACTACTACAAAGCCATGCAAGTAGGCAAGGAAAATTAAAGCATTTACAGAAGTAAACATAACAAAGCCAGAGATCTATTCTTTCACAAATTCATGACAAGAAATTGAGTGCAATACAATACCTTAGCTCTTTCATAGGGAGAAGCAGAAAAACGCACATCTACTGAATCAGAATAAACTGTCAAGGTGCATTTACACCTCCTTACAAGTCTAGAAAAAAAAAAGTCTCACATTTTCCTAAATTTTATGGTATTTGAAGGATTAAATTTAACCCTAAAGTAGACTTACTAAGCAGTAGAAGACCTACAATGAGCAGCAAAATACCCATTAATAGTGACAGTCTTCAGTACTTTCTGGAGAAGTTTTTCCTCTGAGAAACAACTACAGAAAAACTCTCCAGAACAACATGTTGTAATGTTTGAAGAAAACTTCAGAGACTGAACTTACTCCAACTTTTTCAGATCCAAAAACCCACCTCCCTTCCTTGACTGGATTTTGATAAAAGAGCTTTAATTCATGCAGTTCAGTATGGTAAAGACAGTCCCATTACTAGATATGGCCTTCATGCTATCTACTGTTAATATAATAAAATGCAAAATTTAAACTGCAAAGTTTTTTTAAGCAACTGATCTGCTTTACAAACTTAACCAGATGAGAACTATGAAAGAACAATGTACTACGTAACCTCAATGAATGATATATTTGTAATGCTTTTATTACTTGATCATACCTTTAATAATTTAGGAATTAGGTAATAATACAATGCAATAATGCAAGATATTTTATAACACTAAGTCACATGAGAAGACTCATAAGGGTTCCTTAGTTCCAGATTTACGATTTAAAAGGATATCATGCTATGAAGTAAAAAGTCTTCAGCAAAGTGTACAATTCTTAATGAAACAAGACCTAATTACAAGCCACACTCCTTTTTCCCAGCTGTTTAACAAAAGCAACCTAGGAAAGATTGTGAAACTTTCCTGATTTGTCAGTTCACATAATCATTTATGAAGAACAAGAAAATCCTCACTGAGCCCAACACAGTGGATTCTGCCATCTAGCAGTACTTACTACATTAATAGCGTCTGTATTAGGAACTTGAAGAAGGGATGGTGGATGGTAACTTGTTGAAAGAGCCTGAGATTCAAGTGTGCTTGAATCCTGCAGCTGCTGTACAGCTGGAAACTGAGTCTGTTGATTGTAGCTCTCATTAACTGCAAACCCTGCCAGAAATATAAAATCACAAGACCAGAAAATACACTGAATTGAACTTTGAATAACACCACATTTCTTGAAGACTACCTTCAAAATAGATAAAATAGTATTACCACACAGTAGTACTCAAATTATATTCTTCATTGCCGAGTGGCAAAATACACAACTGTTGTTGGCGTAATTGCGTAATTGGGTTACTTACCTTTAGCTGGAATTCTATTGGACAATCTCCTCCACAGAAAAACACTGTTTGAAGTTTCTTCAGGGTGCCACAATTACCTTAGAGCCATTGAAATTTTGAATTTCTTGTATGTAAGCATGCATGTGTCAAACAGGTTGACCCATCTCCCTTTATCCATGTTGGTACCACGCTCCCTTAACTACACTGGAAGCCGATCACAAGGATGCAAAGCTCAGTGGGGAGGATGGCGGGTGAGTGGAGGAGATGACCCAATAGGAGAACTCCAGTTTCTGATAAAGTAACCCCACTGTCTCCTACTTTGGATCTCCTCCACATATTCCCACTCTTTAGATAATAGTAAAGTATGGCCTCTCAAAGGCAAACTGCAAAGTAAAAATAAACATTTTCATTCACATTTCCAGTACAAAGATCTGACATTTATTTAGTTTTGTTCTTCTAGAACATCAGATCTTTACCACCTCGTTTTCTAAATGAACGAATGAATGGATTGTATAACTCATTCAAAGCCAGGAAAATATAGCTCAGATTGCAATTTTTTATACTAAGAGACACACTCTTATCAGCCCTTCCAAGCTCTAATACTTTTAACATATATAAATAAACAAGTAAATGTTATGCAGGGGAAAAAGGAGAAACCACAAGTATTTATAATTAATAAGGGTAGTAATTCTATTATTTCTGTGCAGTTTGCCTTCAATGGACAAAAAGGGTGAAGGTTACGAAAACAGGGTAGAAACAAACCTATATCAGATCATCACAGCACCAGAGGCCAAAAAAGCAACACTTAGAGAATGTTTTGAATTACAGAATATCAAACACTGGGATGTGTTAAGTATAAGCAGAAGTTGCTCCAAAAGACATTTTTCACAGCAAAGGAACACCTATCTATATAGAAAAGTAATCTACTTATGTGCTACTGCTTACACCATAGAATGAAAGGTCACAAATGTAAACCAATCTTGAAAGCATCATTAGTTAGGTAGTAATTGAGAACAAAACCTAATGCCACAACTCATGTATTAGATTCTCTCTTAGAACTACCAAGATTATAGGAAATAAAAAGATTCTAGAGACTAAATCTTGTAGCTGAACTACACTTAGTGAAATGACAAACTAAGAGTAGTATGAAGAGCAGCCAGGAAAAGCTTTATGGTCATTAGAGGGCCACTAACTGTTGTTTTCAAACAAAACGTTAGAAGCATTGTTACGGAAAAGTAGTACTTGTACTATATGTGGTAAGAATACAGGCACAAAAAAGAAGACCTCAAGAAACCAAGGGAAAAAGATTCCACTTTCATACCCTCCATAAGAAATGGACATAACTATCAAATGTATAAAGAAACAACAACCTAAAAAAATATGCATACTTTAATCACTATTTTTTACTAACAAAGAAGGAAAAAAGCCATTTTCCCAATACCCGTTTCAATTATTTTAATAATTGTCATTTTCCATATTAATTTTTTTCAGAGATAAAAAAATTCCCAAAGTGCTTAGGAAGCAAAGTTCTGAATTTGGAGTTATTTTGGGACAAACTGAAGAAAGAAACACTACTTCTGAAAGCAGATCAGAGATAAATACAAACCAGATGTATAACAGGAATACATACACATGTTGCTCAGCCCCTAGGCTGAAGGTCAACGTCCACTCAAAATTTGAAAGGATCTGACAACTCTGAATATGTGGACGACAATTGCCACCACCACACTATTTTCACAAAACAATTTTAAAAAGTCTGAGGAGACAGAAGTACAACTAGAGCCTTTAATTTCTCTCATTTTCCATCACTACCTCTCATTTCCCTCAAACTTTTGCCCTACCATTTTTTGCCAAGCAAAGAACAGAAAACAACTTCTGCACTGAAGTTAATAAAGGGAGTCTCATACAACAGTCTTCTAAACTTCAAAAGACTTTTTATGTTCAGTGTAAGTAATCATTTGCAATGTTCACTTCTTCTTGGCTTTGCAACATCACCCAACCTAATCTCTTCTGCACTGATAGAATTTACTGAAAATATAGAATATTCTGTAAATGAGTTTACGAGCAGAGAGGAGAATCAGAAATCAAACTGTATAATGATTCATACAAAATGCATTATCTTGGTTTGTACTGACAACTCAAAGTCTTTGTTTTCCAAACTGACCTGGTCATGAAAATTCTAACATCACAAATGTATCTACATGCACTTCTTGATCCCTGTGGAGATCAGTGACCAGCAATCAAATGTTCTGCAAGTTTGCTACTTAGGCAACTTTTAGAACCAAGAGAACAGCATTCACTGGAATCCCTGTGAGAACAGTTACTCAAAGTGCAGGAGTACCAACTCCTCAGACTGTAAATCAAGTTCTTAAGAAAGCAGAACAGCAGTCTGGTGGCAAGGGCATATTCACATGGGCTACAGAATAACAGTATTTGAAATTCTTGTAGTATTTCAAAAACACTCCCCCCCTTACCACTAATTTAATTATTAACATTCAACCACGTTTCCAGGGAGTTTTCAAAGGAAGAAAGGGTGACACAATCTATATATGAAAACATGTGTGGTGACAGATGTTCAACAACCCAAAGACGTCCTGATAAAAAGATCTATTCAGTTTTTCTGACCTCACTAAAAATGAGGATACCTGGATATGTAAGGTTAGACAGAACACTGCAGTGCTTTTACTGTCCTTCAAGACTACCTAAAACAAATCCCAGATGAAATCAGAAGCACACTCAAAATGTATGCACTTCTTAACAAGTCTGAACATGTCAGAAAGAAACTATCTCAACAAACCAGAAATTCTGTAGAAGTACTGCAAACAAACCTGAAAGAAAGAACAAGTTCTGAGAGGTCTGCGCAGACCTACGCATCAGCCATCTGTATGAAATGCACGTATTCCCCTTTTCTTTAAAACAAACAAACAATAAAAATAAAACCTACTGACGATTTTCTAGGAACTCTGATGTTGTTCTATTAATAAACACTGAGCCAAAATATCTTAACAAGAACACAGCCTAAAAATGCCAAGAAAATAAAAAAATGTCTAGAACTTGAATGTTCTGTCTAGCTGATAGGAAAAAGAAATTAGGAGCATGAAGCACAGATGCAGACATAGGGAGAGGGTCGACCAATTTAACGCATGCATCCGCGCAAATGCTTACCTACCTGAAATTCAAAAATTTTGTAGGGCTCCAGGATCTTCAAGGAAACTTCAAAGAGTTGAGAATCTGTGGATGAGATTCCAAGTAGAACAGGAAACATCTTATACAAATGAGCTTTAGGAAAAAAAAACACGTTTTGATTCTCCAGTACCAATTTTATAATTGTGCTGTTGATCAGCCTATATTTCTGATGAAAGAATTGTTTTGTAGGATCCAAAACACTTTCCTTCCCTGAAAAAAGCATCAAGTATTCAGCACTTACTAAAAGGAAAAGATAAACACACTAGGAACTGAAGTCTAACTAAAATAACAAAACAACGTTTAAATAATGTTTTTTATAAATTCAAAAAAGCTGTACAAATCCAAAAGAAAAAAACCACCACCACACTGAAAGTAACACTGAGGGTGAAAGTTTTCTCATTTATTCTGTGGTCTCTTATTGCTCACTGAGATAACTCTAAAAGATAACTAATAATAATCTATAGGGTTTTAATAGAATGTTTCAGTCCTGCTTAATAAAAGTGGAGTATAAACTATTTTCTCAGTTACACACAAAGTAGCATAACCTAGGGAATTGAAATCTGCAGCAAATTACCCTATTTCTTCACAGTTCCATGCGACTTAGCAATAGATTATACTTTTATGAAAGGCTCCATACAAGTAAAGAGGGAATGAAATGAAGAATAGAGAAGTTTAGTCAGCAGGGATATCAACTGTTGATTACCAGTTACGTAAAGTTCTTTGCTGGAGTCAGAAACAAATAAAACTCTGTAAACTTAACACCCCCCATCCCCCAACCAAAAAACTGGTATCTTCATACAAGCACCAACTCAAGAGAGCCAACAGCAAAAAGCAAAGAAACTCTGTAATTTCTTCATTCTCTGCAAACTACGTAAGCATTCCTTATGCACATTTCTGAGTACTCTGTAACTAAAACAAAGAAGTTTCCAAGTGTTTATGATCTCTTCATTTGTCATGCATGTAGCTTTATAAAAATACAAAGGAAATTGCTGTCATTAGGTGAAACTGATTTTTTTTACATGATTATATATTTTACACTTTTTCTATAATGAATCTCAGCAGCTACTCAGTCAAATCTTAGACTGCTTCTGATCATCTCAGGTTCTGAACAAGTACAGCTAGAGCTTTCACACTAATTACAAACAGAATCATGGAAGGAATATAAAATGCCCGACTATAAATGTCATAGTTTTATGACTAAATATCAGCTCATGAAAGGAAAAGCTAATTATATTTAAGTATTCAAAATATTCTATCACATATAGCTTCAAAACAGTAAGTTAAGAAAATGTTTCTGCAAGGTTTCTTACATTGCAGTTACTTCAATTATGGATGCTGTTTCAAAATGCCTTATGATAGCTAAGCCGCAAAACCAAATTTATAAAGGTTACTTTCAAAAGCTTTACAAAATTTTTATTTATTACTAACCTTGTGATAAGCCCTGTTGATCAAATGACTGCTGTGTTATAGATTGTTGCTCAAACTGAGTCATGTTTTCCTGTAAAGCATGCTGGGATGTCACAAATCTATCTGAAATGGGGGAGAGAAGGGAATTGGATGGAAAACAAAAATAGAAAAAAAAATAAAATAAAGATGTAATTAACAGGACAATTCCGCTGTTCCTAAGAATTTTATAGTAATCCAAACTTTTCCTTTATTAAAACTAAAAAAAATAGCTGAATACGTATTTAAACCTTAGATTATTGCAGGCTGTAGTAATTACTAAAAAATTACACAATGAAAAACACCAAATAAAAATATGAAATACGCACAAGTTTTCTGCCAGTATTTTTTTCCTATGTATTTAGCAATTTTATGTATACAGATAAATAGTGCAAAGTTTAATATTCACTATCTTTTTAACAGCATACCCAGACTGTATAGTATATCAAGTAGTGAGCTTTTACTCCCTTTACTGCTCTGGTTATTTTCATATACTCACCCTCATCTTGCTCTAAAGGTTGATCAGCCAGCTGTTGTTCAAGTGCTGTTTCTTCTGTGCCTCCTACTGGCTGCTGGTCTAACTCTAAAATTGCTTGCTGATCTGTTGCAACAGCTTCTGACTGCTGCAGCTCATCACTTTCAATCTCTACTTGCATCTGTGCAGAAACATGAATACTCTGTTGATCTACTGTAGAATCATCTATTGAAGTAGACTGCTGATGTTGCTGAAGTTGCTGTGCAAGTTCATACCTACAATGAAAGGCAAGAAATTTTTTTTATGGCTTAGACATTATTTATCAGAATTTTTATCATGCATAATAATCTATTTCAGAGTTAGTTGAACTCAGTTAGCTACCCATAAGTATCCTTTCTGATTATTAGCATTTACTGAGTAAAGTCGTCTTTCAAAGCATTTTTAAGGAAGGACTGCTGAAATATGTTGAAGGATACATAACAAAAATTGTAAACGTACCTATGAGTCTTCATATGTTTTTTACAGTTTAATGAGGTTTTGAATGTTTTTTGACAATACGGACACATATACGGCCGAAGGTCATTATGGATCCCCATGTGCCGCCTGAGGCTACCACCAGTAGTGAAGGCCCCGTTGCATATAAGACACTTAAAAGCTTTCAGTCCAGTATGTGTTCTAATATGTGCTTTCAGAACTCCCGCTGACACAAAACCTCTTCCACACTGAGAGCACTTAAAGGGCTTTTCACCAGTATGCGACCTTTGTAAGAGAAAGTAAAAGTTAATTTGCTTGATTCCAAGAGATATTAAAATATTAAATTAAAAAAAAAGTAAAATATAGACACTAAGGCAACTGCTGCATGCATGGAAGCAGCCTCAACTAAAAAAAAAAATCTGGATATTAAAGCTTTAATAATAGGTCCTGCACACCATCAGTGGCAGAGCTAGAAGTAGCACCTTCTCATCAGACTTGGCTGAATTAAAAAAATTTGGGTTGAAATGAATATAATATACTCTTTGGATTAAGATATTACCATTCACATGTAATTTGCTCATTTCAGCTAAAACTGTGTCCACGGAAGTTCAGAATAAAACATTCTTTACTTAAATCATAGTAACCTTTCCCCCCCATATTTTCTTCTTCACTTATTCATAGATTATAGAACAGGAAGCTGTGCTTGATAACCTGACTAAATGGCAAAGGCTGTGGACTATAAAACTTTGTTACCGCTTGGAGCAATCTGATCTAACTTTGAAGCTATCCATTCTTTTTAACACAGAGTTGGATTAGTTACTACCACCGGTCCCCCTTCAACTGTAATTTTTCTACAACCTTGTGATTTTATGTTTGTAACAAACACCCACTCTATGAACTTATACAGAACTTCAAGCAACAAAATGACCCCAAAAAAGTATGCTCAACTGCACTACAAACTTAAATTTTTAGATTTAATACATTTTAAAAAATGGATACAGAAAGAAAAGTTGATTTCCTTCCCAAATAACAGCAGTTACATACAAAGCAGATTATTTGGGGTATGCTATTAAAAACTATTACAAGAATTTGCATGTAATGCCTACAATTTTCTATAAATCATTCAGTAAAAAAAGGACTTCAAGTGTCCCTTCCAACCCTGGCCATTCTGTGATTCTGTGTGATTTTGTTAATGAGCTGCACAGCAAACACAACCATGTGCACTGCCAGGATTACATGCAGACACAAATTATTCCAAAATCTCCTTCAACCCTACCAGAAAAATCACTTATCATTGGTTCACTCCTTAAAGGACAATAAAAACAAAAACAGCCTCTTCAAGCTTCTCTTTTTCAGAGCATAGTGTAAGTTTCATGCTTTTCATTAAGAACTGCTTTGTACATTTCCTTTCTCCTTTGTGTTTGTTTTACCTGATATGTTGTTTAAGATGACAAGATTTTTTATAGGCTCGATGGCAATAAAAACATTTATACGGTCTGTCTGCATCATTCACAAAATTATTGTTAAAATAATTTTGGAAGAACTGGCTATTCCTTGGAATTGGTTGGATAAGACCTGCACAAAAAACACACGCAAACACACACAAAAGGAACAAATAATTGTTAAAGATATTTACAGTTATCTAAAAAGGCAGTATTTGAAAAAAAACAACGGCTGGATTTTTAGTATGCTAGTATATGGTAGAAATAGCACATTTTCATCACCTATTTAAAAGGTTTGCATGCACTATTTAGCATTATACATACTGTATCATGTGTGCTATCTTAGTGATAATTTGTATCTATATGTCAACCTCATTATATTGAGCTTCAACACACCAACTTTCAAGAAAGTCAACAGTTAAGAATTCACTGCCCAACAGATGTTTCACATTTAGTCAAGAGCCAAATATATATCTTGTCAAATACTTAATAGACCAAATGCTTCTTACAGTTTTTCCATGACATATATAACTTGTAATGCGCTGTACTCTGAAGTCAGTTAAAAGCACAGTTCTGGAAAACCAGTTAAGAGCTTCTGCTAATAAACATCCAACCACTGATACAAGAGTATTCTGTCTCAGACAACAGCAGCCCATTATTCCAAGTGCTGTGATAAAACATGGACAGCAGCAGAGTTCTCTCATGAACTTACCATCATTCATGCATCTGAACACACACACAAGTACTCATCACAACACCAGTACAAAAGACTAACGAACAGCTTTTCAATAAAATAGCAAAAGATCCATTTATGAAACTTAATAATCAGCAAACAAAACCTATGTAAACCATTTTCAAACCGCTTCATATTCAGAAACATTAGTCCAGGGTTTCTACTGTCTTTCAAATATAATTGAGAAGATAAAGAGAGGAAATGAGACATGACAACATCAAAACAAGAATGACCTGTTCCCTCAGGTCCTATCACTATAATCACCTGTTGCTCTGCTTCCATAGTGAGGAAGTTGTAGCCTGACATAATTCCTCCCCTTCTGCTTTCTCTAGGCTGAACCAACCATGTGGCCTCAGCTGTTCCTCATACCTCTTGCTCTCCCTTGGACAGTCTCTAATAGTTTTACATCCCTTTTATATTGTGGCATCCAAACCTGCATTCAGTGCTCAAGGTGAGACTGCACTTCAGGCAGAGCAGGACAATCTCTTCCTACATCTGGCTGGTAGTGCTGGGCCCCAGGGTATGGCTGACCCTTTTGGATGCCAGGGGACAAGGCTGGATCATATACAACTTGCCATTAAACAGAACTCCCAGATTCCTTTCCACAGAGATGATCTCCAGTCTCTTGTCTCTCAATCTGTACATACAAGGACTACTCCATCCCAGGTGCAGAATCTGGCATTTGCTCATTAAATTTTATAAGGCTGATAAGTGCCTTACCTGGCCCGGCTCTAATCTATCAAGGTCTCTCTGTAAGGCCTCTCTATCTTAAGGAGGCATCAGCTCCTTCTAATTTAGTATCATCTGCAAACTTCCTTGACTCCAAATCATTAGTGAAAACACTAAGGAGAACTGGCCCTAAAGTGGAATCCCGGGGAATCCCACTAGTGACTGGCCACCAGCTTTCCTTAACGCCATTTACTATAATCCTTTGAACACAACCAATTGTTTACCCAATGCATTATGTACTTGTAGACAATGCATGAGTTTTGGCTGCATGGATTTTATTCCTACAATGCCAAACAACATCTCTGTAGTTCTCCCACATACCCGACCTTGCTTCCAGCACTCATACATTTTCTTTTCACATCCGAACTCTAGAAGAACCCTGCTCAGTCAAGCCACATTTAGTTTACTTCTAGTACTTTGAGATTGTCTGCCTTCTACACTCTGAAGAGATAGCTCTTAAAGCATGATCAGCATATGTGAACCCCAGTACCTTCAACAACAGAATCCAAGGGCATCTCATTAGTTTCTTGTGCTGCCTCAACTCTGTTTTCCAGGTTTCAAAGTTTTACTGGCAGTTCTGCTACCACAAAATATGTGAAACTTAACTGAGTGGTCACTTCATCCAATGGGATCCTCTCTCTTTACTAGCAACAAATCCAATTGCTAGTAAAGCAGACTTGCCTAGTCAGCTACCTCAGCACTGTAACAAGAAGTTTTCTTCAAATAACAATTACTATTGCATACAGTAATTCTTGCAATGTAAGCAAAAGGATTTTTACAGAGATAAAGATTTTAGGATAGATCTATTATCAATATGGTGTTCTACCATACAAAGACAACTACACAACAGACAAAGCAGGGGTTAAAATACTGCCGAGTCAAAAACCAATGAAGAGTAAAGATCCTGCCCACTACATTGACCTCTGCTAGATAATATATTACCTTGATTGAGATGTGAGACATCTTGTTCCAAAAAGTGGTTTTATGTAATGTAACAATTACTCTACAACACAACTAAAGTAACTATATTGATTATCTATAGCATGTTCAAGAATTATTCTGCCCCTTATTGAAACATTACCACTAATTCAGCTGAGGATCATAATTACACTAAATGTACTAAAATCATGTAACACTGACTCATTTAATACAGTAATTAGAATAAATGCGATGAGCTCAAGAAAAATCTAGGACATTAACTGTACATCATTTTTCTATACCAAGGATCTAGAAATAGTTTAAGTGCTCTAACTTATGTAATGTAAAAATTAATATACTTTTTATTCGTAGGGTTTATTCAATTCCTGCATAAATAAAAAAGACTTTGTAATTTTGAAAGGACAGAAGAATTCTAATGTAAGCAAACTATGAAATATCGCATTTAGTTGAAGCCCGATTTCTGATTACTTACTTCAAAGCACATCCTTCTCACTAAAGCCTGACTGTGTTTGCTTTATTAAACTGTGACCTCTATTTTCCATATATTCTATATTTCACGTTTACAAGCAAGCACAGGTTTACTGACTCTTTACCTAAATCAGTGATGAGTATGGGCTCTTGCAAAGGGATATCTGGCACAGGAACACTCGTCTTTCCTACTCGAACTTTTGCAGGTTTACGTTGATGTCGCATCTTTCTTAGTTCACTATGTTTAAAATGTGAAGCAATATGTGTTTTCCTGTGGCCAGATGTTCTAAACTTCTTGTCACAGTGAGGACAAGCAAAAGGCCTAACACCTGCAAGAGATTTAAAGAAAAATTAGTTTCAAATTTTATTTCCATCTTCCCAGAAATGCAGTTTGGGGGTATAGATTCTCTTTTCTCTATTTTCTGTTTTGGTTTCCATCTGAGAGTTCATTGTTAAATATGTTTTCAGAGGAGATCAATAAAATGTAATCAAAAGTAAATATGAAACTGCCAAGCTACTAACTGGTTCTAACACTTCAAGCAAGCTTATTATCAGGGAAGAAGAAGCAACAGCAGTTTTTCAAAGGTCGCCAGAAGCTATCAAAGAATTGCTTTGGTCAAATATTCTTCCAAAACAATCCGCTGACAACTGCGAGAAAAAAAATCAGCAAACACAAAAGCAAATGAAACGTTATAAGACAAAACACACAAATGGAGATGTAGTAGTTTAAAGAAATTCTCTATCAGTCTCTGACAATGTCAACAGTGTTAGATGGCAGTCAAATAAGCATGCCAACAACAATTTTTTGAAGTGAGACTTTTTCACTACAAAATCCAGTAGCATTTTGAACAGAATATTCATATTTGGGCTTGCTCTTGGAATATACACTGGAGAACTTGGTAAGTTATGGAAACAGGCAAAACTGATGCATTCCACTTCTGCCCAAGAAGAAATCTTGACAAGGCTTGAAAACATGATTGGGTACACCACGAAGAAAATCATAAATGGAAAAAAATGCACACAAGAATGTAGTGTTCCTCATAATAGAACAATTAAGAAATTTATTACAATTAAGAAAGAATATTTAAAGCAAAAGAAAATCAGCATAGAGGGAAGATGAACCTTTAAGCAATTCAGCAAACCTAACGTGATTGACAAAGAAAAAACAGCAAATACCCATCTCTGAGAGGTAGCCGTACAGTTATATGGTGAAGCTCCACAAGCACTGAACATATTTTTCAATCCCAACAGTGCTTTGGATGATTGAATGAGTCTGATTTCTTAAATATTTACTTTAAAGCAATAGACAAAAGACAAGTTTAGAACTTTATAGTACGAAAAAAAAAAAAGTTCTGCAGATGGATTCAACTTCAATATTTCATGGGCTAAAGGCAGACTAAGAACACAGTGAACACCAAACATACATAACCAATGAACGACACAGGAAAAGTTTTGCCACAAACTCCGAAGTTAGCAAGAAACTGCATTTTACAGAATACAAACATAAATATGAAACTTTTTCATTCCTATTTGAGTATCACATTGTGATAGCTGGTTGAAAGCTTGTGTACCAACATGAAAAAAAACCAAAAAATGGAAAATGACAAGACAGTTCATCAGGACTGGAAAATTCATTTAATCTATGCAGAAGGTAGAAGTTCATCCACAGAAAAAGAGATCCTGAAGCTATCGTATATGATATAAACAATAAAGATCATATCAGCACCCAAGTTTTAGGGTATGCAGTGTAAGGCTTTTGAAGTATCTAAGTCAGCGAAACTACCACACATCTTACGGCAGGAGATAAAACAGGAAGTAAAAATATTGTCATGAGTGATATAGTGAATTTATTGAAGACTGTAGAGAAAAGAATATGCAGAGTAAAATAACTGACTGAGCAAAATCAGAATCCAAATTCTATGAGTTGATTATATATTCAACAGAATCTAATACACTCACAATATCAACATTAAAAGAAGAGCTGATTCATCAGAAAACAAAACACTAGAAAGTTAGAGAAAAAAATCAAGTTCATCGTAAGACACTAGAATTGATTTACTCTACAGTAGATATCAATGATGCGATAGGCACATCTGTAATTAAGCAACTGAAACTGTGTATTTTCTTTTGAGGCTTCACTCACATTAAAGAAAATACAAATGCAGCTTTGAGTCCTTACCTGTATGTAGACGTATATGAACTTTTAAACTCCCTGAGGTGGAAAAGCATTTCATACAAAATTGGCACTTGAAAGCTTTAATGCCAGTATGTGTTTTTATGTGTGCTGTGAGAGTACTCTTAACAGCAAATGCACGAAAACACTGGGGACACTTGAATGGCTTCTCATGGGTATGAATGCGAATGTGACGCACTAAATCACTTGGTTTTTTAAATTCTTTAGAGCAGTACGGACAGACATGCCACCTTATTCCATTTTCCTCACGTATAGAACCTGGAAAAAAAATAAAAACATTTGCGGTTGAAGGATTTTAACTGGTTTTTTGTTTCTGAATTCCACTGTACTGTCACTATCATACTGATTAATCAGAAAGAACATGAAAACATTTTACAGATGCTACTAAAAAAACACTCTGTAGGACAATTAACTTCTTTGTCAGATACGTTCAATAGCAATGAGCTGTCATGAGAAAATCAAAATCCGAGAAACTCCTGCTGAAATTCAAACATTTTTATGCTATTGAGAATGAAGGGCAAAAGAAGAAAGAGCTAAAAAACGTAACTCCACGGAATAGGAAGAAACAGTTCACAGGCCACTTTGAATGTAAGCGTAATGCAATCCAATATACCAGTTAACTTAGAAATATCACAAATCTAGCAGTGAAAGTAACTCCAGAGTCATAGCCGCATCTACAAACTACTTAAATTACTAAACACTTACTGGATGGGATATTCTATATGGATCTTCTCAGTATTCAGTAAAGCGTGAATCCCTCACAGTTCTCAACTATCAGTACAATGTTCTGCTTTTATCTCTATTTCTAATTAAGTTCATGATGTGTATTTACTAATATTGAAAGCAGCATCTGGATTATATAAAGGCAGAGCTTACAGTTTGGCAGGTAGGGCAGGATTTCACTTTAGCCCAGTAGAGCTATGGAGAACAAATTTACAACTAAATCACTACTTTCAGGTTACAGACTTACACTATAATTTTGTCATTTTTAAAGGAATAAAATTCTGTAAAGAGTTGCTCTAAATGCAATTTAAGGCTATTTTTCACAAAAGTTGTTTCATGATCCAAGAATCCTGAGCTCTATTACAAAGCAACAACATACCTCTGCTTCTGACAAATGACAAAACAATGACAATGGAAGCTTCTGAATACTATCAGACCTTCGTTTTCTTTTAAATTCAAATACACTGTTTAATATATGAGATATTCACTCATTTAAATCAGTTTATAGGCACACCATGTGAACTATGCTAGCACATTATTTTTTTTAAAGTAACAAATACAGACTCCTGTTTGACTGTACAGCACAGACTTATTTTTGTTTGCAGTAAGGTATTTGTTATCTTTACACGCACAGAATAAAAGAGTTGTTATAGGCAATGGGAAAATTTAATGCTGATTTTTATCAGTTACGCAGGACAAGCTGAGTCATTTTGGGGCTTTTTTTTTTGTGTGTGTTTGTTTGTTTTGTTTTTGCTTTGGATCAATTTCTGCATCCCTTGCGAAATAAAAATGCATCATGAACATATTTATGAAGTTACTAGGGACACAGCCAAGTGATTGGCCATCTCCAACAGGCCAGCCACTGAAGTAAGACAGCCATACTTGGAACAAAGAACTTCTAGCGACCTTAAGGTCCAAGCAACCATAACATTAAAACTGCAATGAAGCACACAGTGAGAGAATACAGACTTGTACAAACAAAATAAAGTGTGGAGGCAGGATAATAACCTGTATCTACGATGACATAATCACATGAGTACTATGATCCCAAACATAGTTTTCATCAAAAGTACTACCCACAACGCCAATCTTTACTCTTCCTTTTACAGGCTGTATCAGTGGCCATTACTTGTATGAGGCAGCAGCACTTCTATCTACGTGAGGCCTCACTTCCAAAGACAAAAAGGAGAGCTTGCAACAACTCTCTGCTCCAGGTGATACCACAAAATCCCAATTATCCTCAAAGAACAATGGGGAGAAAGGTATGGAAAATATTTATTTTATAGCTTTGTCTCTTCTATTTTCTGTTCTATTCCAAGAACTTTCAGAAGATTTCATAGTATAACCTCACTTATTGCTACTCTGTCAACTAACGAAATCCATAAATGACGTTAATCACAACTTACACAAACACTGTATTTTAGGTAAACGTAGATGATCTACAATATGTTTTGAGAAATCCCTTTATGAAGTCATCAACAGCCCCAGAAATACTGCAGTCCTTACTGCACAAAAAGTAGCAAACAGTAGCAACATTACCAGGTAAAAATGGCGATTTTTTCTTAATAACCTTTTTTTCTTTTTTATCCAGTTTATCTGTACTCTCTTGTTCCTTATCTTGTTCTGCATTATTAGAGTCAGCCTGATGATTTGAGAGAGTCTGGACATCTGCGTTCTGATCCTGGGTCCCAGGAGTCTTAGCTTGGCTGCAGTCAGTAGAATGTGCGGAGACAGGAATTGAAGATAATCCACTGTTCTCTAAAGCTTGCTAGATGAGGGAAAATAAAATCTTCAGACTAGGAAAGAAGCATTCCCTAGCTGCACCAATTTTTCCTCAAACGACTAATCAGAAGATACAACGCAAATATAATCAAAGGACTCACCTTTCAAAAATGTGCCAGCAGTCTCTATGGAGTCAAGCATTTGCCAGGAATATATATCTAAGTCTTATACCCACTACGTAAGATAACAGTTTCCCATTAACATTCAAAGTTGAAGCCCATCAGCTTGGAGAGAAGCCATAATTGGTATAATGAAAATGGAAGTCGGCTATAATGAAAAAGGTAGTCAGCTAAGGAGACACCACCCCTCGAGGTGTTCAAGAAATATTTAGATGTTGTACTGAGGGACATGGTTTAGTGGGAAATATTGGTGATAGGTGGACAGTTGGACTGGATCACCTTAGAGGTCATTTCCAACCTTGGTGATTCTATGATGCAATACAACAAAAAAAGATCTGGAAAAGCTCAAAAGCCTGTCAACAAATCATGGATAACTGTTTTACTGAGGCAAGAGCAGTGCACCCATTTTATGTACATGAGAAGAAACAGAGAGGACACCTTCATGGATGCTACTGCATCTGAGAAGATCCTGGATCAGAGACCTCAAGAATTCATTTCAATAGGATGGCACAAATATTTAATCACTTGGAACAAACCATTTTGTTTTTATTTTGTACAATATGTTTAGTATACTAAACGTTCATGCCTCAAACATTGTTTTTTCTCTTCTTTTCAATATAGCTATCAAGACTACAGTTGTAATTTTGTATGGTAATTTGTTGCACCTACATACAATTTTTCACACATTAGAGATTTAGTACAGATAACATGCAGAACCTGAACAAAGCAATATAAAACATTCAGGTCTTCCAAAAAAGAAATGCAAGTGGTGTTTAACAGGCTAGATGAAAATAGATTAAAGATTTGCAGGATATCAGCAATGCTAAAGGTGAATACCTCCGCCTGTACCACCCTGTTTGCATCTTTATGCAATGGAGGCTTCAAAACAAACACATACATAGTTGAACTACTGCCCTACAGCTCTTCCACTACACAATATTTCCTACTGCCAACATCAAGGACATATGATGGGTTAAACAAAACACAACCTAGGAAGGAATTCGCACAGACAGTAAAGAATCAAATAGCCCACATTAACTTTAGGAATCATTACCAATGGATGCGTGACAAGCTGCTTCTAGGCAAGAAAAAGGAACCAA
Organism: Meleagris gallopavo; assembly: GCF_905368555.1. NCBI lineage: Eukaryota > Metazoa > Chordata > Aves > Galliformes > Phasianidae > Meleagris > Meleagris gallopavo. The sequence goes on from NC_139406.1 coordinate 36,541,586, forward strand.
AACATCCACATATGGGTGTGTGCACAGCTTTCTTCTGTCACATAATCAATATCTGCAATCTTCCTTTTGCAATATTATATAAAGCTGTATCTTGGCATGTCCCATTCCTATTCATTAGACCTTTACAATTATTTCTTAACCAATAAATCATTTAAAAACGCTGAAGGAATGCCACCTTTGAAAATACTGAGGCCAAATATCACTACAAAAAAACGATGACTAAAACCACTGAAATGCAAGGCTGTTATCATACACAGCTCTTACCTGCAAAATATCTCTGTTGAGTCCCACAGCAATGTTGAGTTGCTGACCAGGTTGTTGAGGCTGGCTATTTTCTACAGCACCTGGTTCTGATAACTCAAGGAGTTGCTGGATGACATCAGTTACAGCCTGCTGTCCCTGATTAGCAGTAGCTGAAGACACCTGGTTTTCTGTCTGCTGAAGAAGTGGAGACCGGAAATGCGTGGCCTGAAACACAGAGTAGTACATTTTTAAGGGAAAATGAAAATATACACGAACAGTGCCTGCTGAGCTTCTTATTAACATGCATAATCAAGGAAGACACTGAAATTTATGTATGTAGTAACAACAGAACCTTCAAACAGTTTACAGAACCCAGTCATCAACTACTGAATTCCACATGTATGTGTCACAAGAAATACAATTATGAAAGACACACAATGCTGCCATGGGTGTCTTTTCATAACTTACATTCTACTGAAACAAGTCCTTTCAACAAGTAACCTCCTATTAGCTGAGATGTTTTGTAGGGTATCATTAGTATTGTTACACTGGAACACTTCAGACCAAACAAACCACAAACTAGTATTCCTTCTGCTTTCAACCTTCAAAATCTCTTAACTTTAAGTGGACCTGTTTATACTTTGAAAGTTTAAATACACACAGAGCCGTATCAAAATAATAAAAAAAAATTAATCTTGAAATCAAATGTATTCAGCTCTGATTAGATCACTGTATCTTAGCCACCTTAGTAACAAACAGGTAGAAAAGAGACAGAAGTAATCAGTATTTCCTTTAAAAATCACAAATAAAGGCTTTCTGTTCCCTCTCATTTATGTATTTCTCTTTTCTATAAGAAATAGAACCGCCAAGAGCCTACTGTTATCGAAACAATTGCCTTTAATCGTTTTACTGCAAAAAAGATGTATTTATATATCAACAGGCACTGGAATTCTATTTCTCTATAACACTCTCTATAACACTCCAGATACCTGCTTCTAACATTCACTTCCCTACCTGCAAAATAATCACTTCCAGGCACAAACATTTATATAAAACACTTTATTCTTCTGGATCATTTCTGGCAAGAAATGAATCTCAGGCTTTCTGCACACTGCATTTCTTTCAGCAGAAACCCCCCCCAAGATTTTCCTTGTATTGGTATATTACACTGGACAGTTAAAATTACACTGTCACCATATTTGAGGATGAACAATGAAAAAATTAGCTTTATACCTGTTATGTCCTGAGTATATCATGAAATACTTTTAATGTTTTTGGACAAGAGTATAAAGCACACCCTTATCTCATTACTCTTGCACGCACACAACCAAACGGCACTTGCCATTTGATTGTTTTTACCATTAGTTTGTCTTTTTCACTTCACTAGTGAGAGGGATGAAAAGATGGATTCTATTCAGATTCCAATTTAGCAAAAGTCCAATCAACATTTTGCTATCTATTTTACAAAAATAAAATACATAATATGACATTTTCACTGAAACAACACTGAAGCAAAGTGTGTAACAACTCCTTTTAGAAACCACTTTTCTCCCCAAAACAGAGAAGCTCTTTAATACAGTGGGAAGCTGAGACTAAAAGATCTGTAAAATCTTCCAGGGCTCTAAAACAAGAAAGAAAAGTGTTAAAATAAGGAATTGCTTGACATCATCTTGAAAATTACAGCATCACATATCTTCAGCCAATTTGTTCACATATTATACAGCACTTTTATATACAGTCTCATGAAGATAATCTTTTTTGAAAAATAATATGCACGCATACAAAGTTTGTTATTAATCCTACTAAGTTAGCTTCTTCATTATGAAGAGTTTCAGTGTCCCTTTCTAGGTCCCCCTCAGAATATTTAAATATCTGAGTATCAAACAGTACAAAGAACAAAGTGTCATATTACTACTTTCTAATTCCACATTTCTTCAGTTAGAATAATGAACTCTGTGATCATATTTGGGCTGTGTGACCCACTGCATAAGACAGAGCACATGCTCTGAGTCAATTACTTCTCTAAGAAAAACTACCATAATTTCTATTATCAAATCACTGCTTTCTCCATTGCTATCAAACTTCACGAAGTTACTCCACCAGTACATCACTCATACTAAATTCCATACATTAAGTGTTAGTTTGTCTAGCTTAGGTCCTCAAATTCTTTTTCTTCCTCTTTTAGGGAAAAATATATCACTTTTCTACTTTTCTGCAAAACAGAAAATTAAGTGATTATTAAATATTTCATCTGATGGGCAAAGTAGATAGAGATCCTTTAATCTTTTTGATAAAAAACACATCGTGCAAAACTTTGGGAATTCTGATTGGTCTGATTCCTCTTGTATCTTTGAATACAGTTCATAAGAAGTGGACAAAATAAACAGACATGATAAAAACAAGAATTGTCAGAATGGAATAGAGACTGCAGATAAATTTTTCACTTTGCCTTAAGCAAAGACTTTTCCCAATCTTGCTCCTTCCAGGCAAGGAAAACTTCAATTTTAGCTGACATATTATTTATGATCTACTCAATCCCTGTTTTAATTGGATTTTATGTCCTTTGAATATGGCCTGCTTTCTTTTTCTACAACGTGTGATTTTATTCTTGTTTCAGAACACATATTGCTTGTTTGTACCCTAACTCACCAAGTAATCCTTATCTGTCTGTACCATTGATTTGTCCTCTTTACAAACGACAACTTTTATATCATACAGATCAATGATGATTTTATATCCAAGTTGCTGATAAAATATTAACTTCTGTAGTGAAAATTATTAAGTCCCAAGGGACTCAATCAGAAACACAGTAACAGTGGTGACTCCCTGTAAATCCTACTGAAAATTTCCAGGAAGTTTTACTCACTCACAGTGCATAGCATTAAATATGATGTACCATTCCATTTGAAAGTGGAAGACATTTTTGCTTTTTATAAACTTCAGTCAAAGAAGAAAAAGACATTAGCATTAAGGGTGCAACAAGAAAACTAGCTCTACTTACAAAGTAAAAAGAAAAGATGCTACATACAAGAAAAGCACTTACACATTTTTTTTAAAGCCATGTGTGATACATCATACAGTTCCATGGAAGAATCAGAGCATTCATCCTAGTCAACAAATCAACAGGAACTGTACATAAACAAGCAAGCTGTGTATCTGACAGCATGGCAAAAACAGGTTTTACACTGAAGGACATTAAAGGAAAAATATTTGAAAACATAAGGCAAAATTACTGTTGATTCATCTTAATTTAGAAGTTTATTAGTTTTAGGTGATGTCATATACTCCTTTTCCTCAAAATTCCTATAAATGTTACAATTTATCATTACTTCTTTTTAAAAATAGAAGGTACCCTGGCAACGAGAAAGAGAATTCCAGGTTCTTCTATGCTGAATAGGAGTGAGGCTCTTCCCTCCCTGGTTTACTAGAAATACTACACGTAAGTTGAAGCAGATTCTGCAAAACTGCATACAAACCACTTGGTGGCCCAGTAGCTACTAAGGCATACTTTTGAGAAGATGCAGGCTTGAAGACCCTAAGGCTAAAAATGAAACTGGAGCCAGCACTCTCACTTGCTAGGGAAGAATATCAGGCAGTTCTTGGAGGAGGGAGCAGTTAGGTACCGGTTGGGAGCAATGGATCTATCAATGGGATACACAACAGCACTTGCCACCATTCTAAAGAACTAAAATGCTCTGATCAGAATTAAGAGCTTAAAGCTGTATAATAAATTTGGGAATACAATCCATATAAGATCTGTTCAATTCCTAAATACCCAGGTTGCACTGATCAGGAAGTCTGCCTTCATGTATTAGTTGATGAATCTATCACAGAGGACAACTGCAAATTTTTTTCACCAAGAAGTTGACAAAGTCTGTGAAAGTTCCACCATGTTTTTAGCTTTGACAAACAAAAACTCTATACTTACGTTTTTCCACTTATTATCAACAGGCTGCAAAAGATTAGCAGGAGATGTTGTTAAAGGCTGGGTGACAGAATCCTACAAATAAATTTTAAAAAGTATTTTAAGACTTATAACACCAGGAAAAAAAAAAAAAAAAAATCAGCAAAAACAGCAGAAGTATCAGTTCCACAGTTCATTTTCCCCACAATATGGGCTAGGGACAGAAAAAAAAGGAGACTATGGAAAAAATACGATTGTGCATGGAATCACCACTGTTGCTTCATAGTTTTATATTCATCATATAAACACAAATTACAGGAACTGGTATCAGTTTCACCTGAGCTACAAGCACAGATGCTGCAGAAGACAATAACAGCCTTACAGTAAGTATATTTTACAAGATGTACCTATGTATGAGAATAATACGCATTCTTCAATTCAAGTGACTTCAAATTTTGGAATGTATATACTAAGGACAATCACTGCTCATCCTCACATCCATATCAAGGGATGGCAGAGACATACCACAGACTTCAGAACAGGACAAGTACAATGGAGATTAGTTGTTAGGGAAGCTCTGCAAGTTGAGACCAAAATGAGGAAGACAGTTCTTAATCCAGAACACTAGTGCTACCACCTTTCTACAGCAATAAAAAAAATCCATCAGTAAATCTCTGCAACTTCAGATACTAAATTAAATATAAAAAGAGTTTAACACTCTTGCAATATGAAATACGTCAGTCAATTTTGTTCTACTTAGTAAGCTTACAGGCATCTCTTTTTAAGATTAATTCTGTCTCTTCTATTTTGCTTATGCTATACTATAGAGGTATTCCTTTCCACTGCCTTCATGCAAGCAAAGATGGATGCATGAGGCAAAAATTATGGCAACACTCTTCTCTAATACCAATATGTAATTCAAAAGGAAAATAATCGATCAAGCTAAACAAAGCAAGAAAATCACAGCTGGTCAGAGAAAGGAAACATTTGTTTGTAGGAATTTTTTTTTCCATTCTTCCAGTTAGTTTTGTTACATAGAGAGGAAACTTCTCCTTTCCACACAACCTGCACGTACCAGAGCTATACTTGAATTAGATGTAGAATAATATCGTCACATTTTTATCTAAACCCTCAAATTATAAATGCTGGTATTCCAATATGCAAATTATTATTTTTTTTTTAAGAGGCAAAACTTCAACATAAGAGAGATCAAAACTAAAAAGAACTGTAACCATATGAAGAATTACTGGTTAAAACACAGACCTACTTAAATGCTTAAGGGGATTTTTGTGATTCAAGTGAAGCTTACCGCTGTAACATGAGATACATCCGTTGAAGAGCTTGCAGAATTCTGTGGACCACCCATGTGCATCTTGCTGATATGTGTATTTAAACTACCCAAGCTTTTGAAGACACAGCTACATTCTGTACAGTTGTAGGTAGGGCCATTCTTTACCTTCAGGAAAAGGAAAAAGTTGAAGTACATTTTCCCTAAATCTACCCAATTTTTTAAACCATTATTTATCCAACTAACAAACATACACTGCCATTATAAGAGACAAAATATTTTATTTCCCCAATTTACTGATATTCTGTTACAGAATCAGTTTGGTATCTTCCTGCTATGAACTTAACTGTGATCTGCCTGCATTACTCACCTCCTATTACTGCTTCTCAATGTTTAAAAGCACCAGAGAGAAAAACAAATGTCATCTGGCATATGAGGCCTCAAGATTTCTCTTTCCTTACTATTTGCTACTATTACATACTTGGAAACAAAACCAAAATGCATCTTTATCAAATAAGACACGCTTGAAAATGTAACAACATACAAAATGCAAACTAAAGTTAGGGAAAACAAAGGGAAAAAATGCTAGTTAAAAAAATGCATCTTCTGTTTATTATTTTTTTTTTTTTTTTTAAACTTTTGTAAAAGCATCTGACAGATTTTAAAGAATAAAACCTGTTTTCCAGGTTGTAGTAAAAAGATAAGATAGATAGGGCCAAATGGCCATGAGAACTACATGGAAAAGAAGTGGTGATGAGCAGAGAAGTGTAATGTACAGCTGGAACTAAGAATGTGATTGGCAGCAACTCAGTTGGGATCTCCAGGGAAAGGGGTTGAAGAGACACATGAGGTCGTTAAGGCAATTAAATTTGCAGTTTTTAACCATCCTCACTTCCTGCTCCTCCTCAGTCTGTCATACAGCAGTAAGATATAATGCAGTATTTTCAATACTGCAAGACAAAGTCTTCAAATGAAAATATGCTGTGGCTTGTTATGCAATATGGAACTCCATATTAATAGAATTAATAGAGTTCTGCATGCAATCTTGAAGAAAATACAGTGACAGAAAGAAAGAAAAATAAAGTAAATTTAAAAAAAAGCAGCCAACAATTCAAAGCAGTAACCACAATGTAGGCTCATCACGCAGCACTACACGAGATGTGATGCAGACACAGCATTTATGACATAATGGAGACAAAAGTGAAAAATATATTTGACTGGATCCCCAACAACTCTGTAGTAATAAAAAAAAGCCAAATTATGAAATTAATACAGATGCAGTTTTTTCACACAGCAACAGCTATCAAATATGTATCATATATATGTTTAATATAATTAAGCATAATACAAAATACTAAGATGTTATATGAAGGACTGTATCCTAAAAATAAGAAACTATCACACTAAAAGACCCTTAGTAAGAAGTTCAATAAGTAATATTTATCACCAATGAACGTTTGAAAATGTGAATGTTCATGTCATACAGAGTTAGGAGAAAGAACAAAGATGATATTCGACATGCAGCAAAAAGAAAGACAGTTGCCTCTACCTATTTATACCTCCAAAATCAAAGCTAGGTCTCTTTTTATGAGTCCTGCCATCTACGAAACACTGAAATCAGAAAGATAATTACTGAAAAAGCTCGCTCAGTCAACGTTGCTCAGAAGACTACATTGCAATATTACAGCAGTGCCTTCGCTATCTTAAAATTTGTCTGTCACAAAGAAAAAAATATCAGCATAAAGAGGTCTATGATTTTTGTGGCTTAAAAAAAAACAAAACAAAAACTTATTTTGCAACTTTCTTCTTCCTGTAAAGGAAAAGCTTCTAAAAGGGGCTATAAAATACACTATTCAAAGACAAATATGAACTGTGCTTTATGTTGGAGTAAGCGGGTTGCTATTGGGCTTCAAATTACTCAACATTTTCTACTTTGCTGTTTATGGCTTACTTTGATCTGATTCTAGCCCTCAATCTCTTGAGACTGCCACAAATGCCATTTTTAGCTATTAAAAAAATCACAATTATGTTTTCATCTTTGAATGTTCTGAAAAAGCAATGGTAAATGAAGGCTTTGCTACTTAGCCTAAGAATCTGTTTATGCAGATTAAGCTATTCTAGGAAAGCTGAATTTGCAGGTAAAACCAACAAACCAATAGCAATACTACAACAGAAAATCTACATTGGCTGCAGAAAGCACCAGCGTGCACAGGAATAGCAAACAGGACATTTTAAATACTGAAAACAAAAGGTTAAAAACCAATAAGCAGTATATTAGTACCAACCACTTTATGAATAATTGTATTTACCTCTGAATGAACTCTCTGTATGTGTGATTGAAGATTGCCTTTCTGAGAAAAGGCAGCAGGACAAAAGGCACAAGCATGGGGTTTTTCACCAGTGTGCTTGATCATATGGGTCTGCAACGCCCCCTTCTGGTTAAAGGCTTTTCCACATTCACTACATTTAAACGGTCTTTCACCTAAAGGAAAAAAAAGTTTAAGGGGATTTCAACATGTCTTAGCAGTTTCCTGCGCGTATAATGAAATTTTATCAGCTAAAATCAAGTACTGCATACAGATAAAGGCATGTACGTAAATATAGGTTTAAAACAGAAACACATTAATAAGTGATATTTTTGTGAAGAGTGTTCAGAACAGCTTTCCTTAGTTCAGAAAGCTGCTATGTAAATGCACTGGAGGAAGAGAAATGTGAAAAGGCAAAAAACTTGACCACAAAAAATTCTTACAGAAACACTGAGAAAGATGTATAGCCTTCACCCTCAACGACTATTAATAGTTATTCAATTCATTGCAACCATCTGTCCCCAAAAAGTGAAGTCAAATGTTATTATTGTATATATATATCACTGTATAGCCTTGCTCAAAAACTAAAAACCTTGAATGTTCTCTTTCAATATTTCATTTAGTACAGAACACGAGAGAAGATTCTAGTTAATGATGTTTTGAGAATCTGCTGCTATTCCCTGATGTTAAGTGTGCTCAACATTGTATATACTTACAGTTATTTCCACGCTGATTAAACATAAAAAAATACTCCTCAGAAATCTTAAGTGATGAAACGTAATGGAACTACATTAACACATTACAAAGCAGTTATAAACTGACATAAAGCACAAAATCCAGTACCTTGCAAGCTTTTGTCTCAATTGACTCCTGGAAATCTCCACTGTAAACTCAGCATTTTTTTTAATTTTTTTTTTTTTTTTTTTACTTTAATGAAACAGTTTAACAGTGATAACTCCAAGAACCTGAAAAAATTTGCTACTTTGCTTTGCGTACTTCTATAGCAAAATCACTATAGACCTGCTACATCTGGCTAGAGGATGTGAGTAATAGCATGTGATAAATATCAGATACAAATAATTTAAATGAATATTTTATGTTACTTCTAATTATGTTGAGAGCTATAATTTGGCCTAGTTTAAAAAGATTAATTCTTAATTTCATTGATTGCAGAAAAAGGCAGTTTTCTGGAACAGGTTACAAAGAATACAGCAGTACCAAATCTTAAGGAATATACATTTTTTGTTTTATTGCCTTTGAGTTCAGATGATTTTTTTTTCAAGTCTATGGGTTTTAGTATGGCATTTTTCACATAGATTAAAATACTGAACATGTAGAGGCCCCAAGTAATAGGTATAAGCAAAAAAGAAATGCAATTATGACACCAGTGTATGCACTGCAATAGCACCACAGGCATGCTCAAAAGTAAAGGAATACATATTCTAAACTCTCACAAAGATTTTGTAGTACCTCAAGTAACTAAATGCCAGACAGACTGTGAATTTAAAGCAATAATATACTTCCAATTAAATTGTTATCTCCTAGCTGCTTGAAACTTAGAGTGACCCACGGTCACGTGCAGATGGGGACTATCAATGCTTTGTCTCCTGTTTGCATTCTGCAAAAGAACTACAAATGCTCTTCAAGTTTTTAAAGCTTCACAGAACTATCCTCAACCAACTGTAGTTTTGCCTCTACAATTCTGGTTAGAATAGGTATAATAATGTATCTACACAGACTCTAAAACAGTAAAACTGTTTTTCAATGACATTTGTGAATGTTATTTTGATGTAACCTTTAAAGCAGGTACAAGAGTGACCTCCTGTGTCATTGTATCAGGACTTAAAAAAATCTATAAAACTAGAAAAGATTCCTATGAAAGGGTAACACAACAGAATTCTATGGGAATTTTTATTTCTCTATTGGTCAATAGTAATTTCCACATACATTGACTCATCACATGATTGCCTGCACACATGGCTAGTGCAAAGAGCATTATGCATTTACCTAATTTACTACTTATATTAGCAAAAAACAAGACAAACAGCAATTTATTCACAAGACAGAAAACAAATTTTTCATCACTGGAGAACCTTCTGTGAAGGTTTGGTTTAAAGCCAAACTCATACTATATAATGTATGGCTGGTTAAAACTTTAGAACTAATCCCATAGTTCCAGGAACACTTCTTCCTCAACTTTTGCATTATTTTCTACTGTACATTTTCAGTTATTAATATTGCTTAAGGGTTAAACAAATATATATATTTACTATAGTAATTTAGCCAAAAAACTCTGCTATTCATTCCACAAAAGTAAACAGTCGCCTTCTTTGCTTCAATTATCAAAACTGAAGTCTAAGCTTACCACCTCCCAAGCTTACTTTGGGCATCCTGCACATGTCAGTTACAGTAAGTTCAGAATACATATAGCAGTAACTTTAAATACATCAATTAAATAAAAAAAGCAAGGCCACTATGTTAATAGCATTATTCACTCTCATAAGTTTCTACTGTTTTTGTGATGGTAGCTCTCAGAATCTGTTAGCAATTTAAGATCTTAATTAGAGCAGTAGACCAGCCTTGATCTAGGGACTCAAATTTTCTGGCCCACTGAAACTTTAGGTACTAAAACAGGTATTCTGTTAAAAAAAGAAAAATGAGTACCATGAAGTACTTAAGTTTTTCATAATAACAAGCCAAACATATTAACAGCGTTCCACATCCCCACACAGAGAAAAGTATTCAGCATCTCTCAGGTTAATGAAACTTTGTGAAATAATTATTTCCACAGTCTTACCTGTATGGATTCTAACGTGTCGAGTTAACTGACTTGGTTTCTGGAACGTCTTTCCACAGTGAGGACAGGAATAGGTGAACCCACTTCTGTCAATATTTCTGTTGTAAGATCTGGTATTTGATACCCTGTTATTAAAAAAAAAAAAAAGCTTAACATTAAAGTCTTATTTTGAAGGAGCTCATTTTACAGTTTGTTTTTTTTTTTTTTTAAACAAACTTGAAAAAGCGATGATGATATATATAGCATCAGCCATATCAGTGAAAATAAAATCTTGAATAATATTGAATGACCGATGGAAAGTACTTGGAGTACTTTTCTAGGCTGATCTAGATAGTACAAATAATCGTACAGTTATTTCAGCAATAAAATTGATAGATCTTACAGGTTCTCTAGAGAATTTCACTGTAAATTCAGCTAGAGTGACTTCACAACTATGGTTTCTGTGGGAACTTTCAACATTGCAAGCTCATTTCTGTTTCTTGCACACAGGAAAATCTTTGTTCTTAACTATGAGTGTCTTATGAACTACAGCACAAACACAGTTGCTTAAGTCTAACAAGAACAGGTTAAGGATTTAATATCCCAAGTACGTATCACGATCTCCAAAGCCACAGTAACAGATACGTAGACATGTAATTGATCTCTGTACAAATCAAACTAATCAATAATGTAGAAAAAGAGCAACTGATTTTACTGAGGGAGAAAAAAAAGTCAAAAAGCCAGGCGGCCCTAAAGACCATTACAACAACTCAATGGAAACAAGAAGGCAGTAAGTAAACCAGTAAGCAATCTACAGCACTCCGCAGTTTCCGTAATGCCTGAGAATTTACATCTATATGGTAATTCAGCTTGGCAGTTCTACCTGAAGGTAACCAAATTTACAGATTTAAATACCCAGTGTTTTCCTAAAAACCAGAGAAATAAGAATTAGCTAATATGGATCAGATGTGCAGAAATACACAAGCACCTTGAAGCACAAGCTGGTATATGAAAAACAGTAGGGAAGTTACAGTCTGTGCAGGAGAAAATCTACACTTCTCAAATGATGCATTTTTTTCCTCTAAGAGAATCCAGTGTCAATTTAACAGGCAGTACATTTTCTTTTCTAGTAACTTGAATTTTACATGCATTTTAAAACTTTTTTCTTTTTAATATTCTTGCAGAACAAGCAGAGTCTGGACAAAATTGTTACTAATCCATGTTAACTGCATCTACTAAAATTTACTGAAGTATCCAGAGTAAAATCTGCTAATGATTCAAGAGCAGTAGAGACAGCGCACCTCCACCACTAGAGGTGTTCAAGGCCAGGTTGGACGGGGCCCTGGGCAGCCTGGTCTAGTAGTAAATGGGGAGGTTGGCAGTACTGCCTGCAGCAAGGGTTGGAGCTTCATGATCCTTCAGGTCCCTTCCAACCTAAGCCACAATTCTATGAGTAGGATAGATTTTAGAAACCATCCTCCTTTTTCATCTCAGGATGGTAGATGGACACCAGCCTAATACACTCTCTGAGGAGAAATTACATCTGTTTAAACTATAGCTGCAGTATTTTAATAAGGAAATACAGTACATGCCTCCAACTTGGAGAACAGCTGAAGGGATTTCAGCATTTACAGATACTTTGATAATTTTAAATTATGACTTTGTAATAGTTTCCATTCAAATATTTCAAAGACAGAACAGACACCTCTAAGGAAGGGGAACTACATTCTATTTCTTGGAAAGAAAAAATTCAAAATATAAAAAGCCTTGTTTCCTTAACTCCTAAAAAATCCTTGAAGCTTATTTTACAATGAAAAGCAGGAATTAAATAGTAAGATTTTTACCTACATATATAGGTCCTTGAACCTTAAATAAATATGATACTGTATACTGTTAGGCTAAGCAGATGAAACATTAACTTCTCATACTTTCTCTGAACAATATGAGAGGACTGAGTCAAATGAAAATTCAGAATTTCTACTGAAGAACAGAAGATCAGAGCTATGTTAGCTTTTTGATGAAGCAGCTCCTGCAACTGGCTAAACTGGTTCACATACTCAAGTTGCTTTGTAACTGCTGGTAAAGGGACAGTAAATAAGTATTGTAGACAATAATTTCTTGAACATAAATGCAACGTGTCCACACCTGAATTGATAAATAAAGCAGATCTCATAAAAGGAGGCTCTAAATTAAAAAAAAAAATTATGTTCAAGAAAATGAAGATAAACAAATGTTGATGGAGCTGTACTTTCCTGCAAGACCAAAGGAGTTACTCTTAAAGAAACAATCTGAATGAAAGTACCAGAAATAACTCCTCTTCCTGTTTTGGCCATTAACCTGTCAAAATCGATGCTGTTATCAATTTTCTCCCTCTCTGTCAAGCAAAACTTTCCATCTTCAACATTTTTAAAAGTAAATTAAAACTACTCATATATCTCACATCAAAACACAGGATGCACAATACTCTCTCAAAAATCACAGTTGTTATTATAATCACTCATCTGTTTTTCTCATTATCCTAACTTACAAAAGAGATATCCACAGTAAGAACTTGCTTCTTGACTCATAATATACATTTATGCAAACGTATAACATAGCAACCCCATACTTCAAACTCTCAATTTACAGTTTGCACAGAGAAACTGCAATTCTTATTTAAACCCTCTGGAACATAACCAACAAGATCTCTCGACCTGTAAAAGCTACCTATAAGCAGAATAGGAAATGTCTGACATTTCTCATTTTGTTTTCATTTCTCCTACAGATTTCTTATAAAAATCTTAGGCTTTCTTAATACATAGTTTATATATAAAACTATATATATAGACTTTCTTAGTACAATTTAGTGTAAACTAAACCAACAGAAGTGTTTCTTTCAACTAACTTAATTTTCACCCTCCTAAGATGGAATCAAATTACACTGCTGAAAGAAGTTATTGAACAAATATTTACCTAAAGTAAGAGCAACACTTAATAGGGTTTTCTTTCTTTCCCTTCATTATGTGCTTTTTCACATTTGCAAGAAACTCATGGAAGTTCATGAAGGAGCTACTAGGAAAAAAGTACTAAACTGCAAGGAACAGTCTATTTCTTTGATAAGGGAAAGCATTAAGGTTTGCGTTACAGTAACTATAAAAAGTTACAGTAACTACATAAAATTAACATAGGTTTGCTTCAGTACTGCTCCTGGACTTCCAAATCACATGAACACACTTCAGAATGCAATCTGTACTAAAAAAAAAAAAAACACCTCATAAACCCATATGCTTAACTTGTATGCAGACAGACTATGCCTAGTACGAGTCTCTAAATACAAAAACAGCCTTCACAAATGATCACCTAGTTTAGCAAGGATTTACAAACCAATGCCATTTCAGAACAGCCTACCGAAGAAAGGAAACCACCAGCACAGGTTATGGTACTTTACTGACTGGAAATGCTACTCCTGCCTTCCTAACTATTAACCTTCAAAGTAACATCTTCTCATTTTGTTACAAAACTGTGATTGTCACCTTATTTTATAGTGAGTTTTCATATGCTCCTTCAGCTGTGAGGAAGTTTCAAATTCCCTTTTGCAAGATTTGCAGCTGTGGACCCTACTGCCTGCCAATTCTTGACGATGCTCTTCCATGTGTATGGACAGCTGACTCTGCAACGTAAATTCATCTCCACACTCTGAACAGATAAGATTCTGAAACAGATAATAGAGACTGATTTTTAAAAAGATTCACAAATACAAGTTCTGCTCAAGTAGGTGCATGCATACTTTTAAGGACTTCGACAGCTAGAAGCAAACACCAATAGAAGTATACAAGTGAAAAAAGTTTAAGCCATGTAATATAAATCATGAACCACTGCACGCTTATAGTAATACTTATCTTCTACAAAACTCCACCTGAATTGAACTGTGTATGACTTTGTAAGTAACAGCAACAAGCAGTTCAGTACTGTCATCTCTACTCCCTGTTTCTTTGGTCGTATCTTTCAAGATATACACCAGAACTTACCTCAGTGCTAGAAATCTACATAAACATTTGAGAAAAAAACCATCACCACCAAAATATTTCCTAACTAGAAACATTTTAACAGCAGATTTAAAGATTTTACACTTTTACTGGTTAAAAAGATACAGAATAATCTTTAAAAGTAAACCCACCACAGTCACTACTGACTTATCTTAGGCTATTCCCACAGACAAAACAACAGAAATAAGCAGGGACGCAGCAAGGGAAAGGAAGTGATAGCAAACAAACCAGAGAACACACCCCACTGCTAATTCAACTTCTTATATTGGTCATCCTGAAAAACATGCCAGGACCATGTTCTATGAACCACAGGGTATAGTTCAAATTCCAGTTCTCCAAGGACAAGGCCATATGCACAATCACAGGGAAAGTCACTCTTGCAATTCTCTAATGTTCATTTCTGTTTTAACACAGAATCTTATTGTGTTACAAGCAGGTATTCATTAGCAACTGAAAAGCATTGATATTTTTCTAAGTTCAATTTTTAAGCTGCAGACTGATTTTTTTTTTTTTTTTTTAATTGGGAGGCATCACAATCTATTCTTCTGACATCTGCACCAAACATGAAAATCAGAGTAGTTGAAGTGTAGAAATGAGTAACAGAAATCACTCTTAAGCATCTCCCCTTGCTGTTCAATTTTCTTATTCTAATACTTCTGGCAATCAAAAAATCAAGTTCCCCCAATAAATTAAACTGTTTGGTGTTATATGTTAACACCCCAAAAAGCACAGTCCTCTCATTTTAACTCAGTAGTGACTGCTTAAGTAAAAAAAAGAAAAAATAGGAGGTATCACAAAAACCAGCTTCATGACACAAGAAAGAGACTGCGAACAAGTCTCAGCAGTTAACAAAATATACTAACAAAACACAAAGTTTTGTTCCTAGTTCACAAAGACTAGGAATTATCTAACATGACATAAGCCATGAAAATGATCACACAGGCTGTGTGTGGGCCTATCAATGTACATAAAATGACCAAAATCACTCCAAATTAGAAGTATTTATAAATAACTGAGACAATGTTTAGGTAGGATTAGTTTTACCTATTGCACATTCACCAATTAATGATCACTGATTGTATATGACTACTACTGAACATGCAGAGATTCTGTAGGATAATGCAGAATTGGAACATTTGTTTATATCTGATATGTTAATTTCTACTACTATTAAAATAGTTTCCCCACTAAACATGCTGTGGTCTTTGTAAATTACATCATCCAGTCAGTCTTCCAATCTAAAATATATAGCTGAGAGATTAAGGACAACCACCACACATTCACCTTTCTAAAACTTAAATGATGAGATACAATGTATTACCTCTTCTTTCTCATGCAGCATTATATGAGCTTTCAGGCTGGCCACTCTGGAGAATTTCTTGTTGCACACAGGACACGTAGGATCTTCGCCATTGTGAGTACATTTATGAAGTGTCAAGTTGAATTCAACATTAAAAGACATCGAACATTGGTCACATCTGTGAGGCTGTTTGTTAGAAACCCAAAAATAAAGACAAAATTCAATCATCCCAGAAGTTATATATAATACAGATGACACATAACTAGAACTCAAAATTTTAAAAAACCTTAAGACCCCACATATAGCAATAACAACATATAATAGCACCAGTTTAAAATATTTCCTCTTCTTTGGGTTTCACAACTGGAAATGTTCGTGCTTTGTGTTCAATAGTGTTTGGGAAAAGAAAGCCTAGGAATTAAAGAAAGTGGGGACTCAAAATTGAGACTTTCTGAAGGCAATGAAGTTAGCAGGAGAAAAGAATAAGCAAGAGACAGATAAGTTTCTCTGCTTTAAAACTGAGATACTGAATTATCCTTAAACTTGATTAATTACTCAACTGGAGAAGAGAAGAGCTTAGCTTATGCTAGGATTCAGTGCTCTTCATTTGCTATCTGCACTACCACTTTCAGGTAGTGAAGGCAGAAAAGCTCTTTTGCAAGCATGGAATATAATAGCTTTAACCACATGAGCTTCCTGTTTTTATGGATCAGTTTTGTAACATGGAAACTTGGATTTTAAGAAGCGTTTGGACAACACCCTCACAAATATGATTTGGATTTTGAGGGATCCTGTGGGGAAGCACAAGTTGGACTCAATGATCCTTGTTAGTGCCTTCCAACTCGGGATTTTCTATGATGCTGTGATGACATAAGTAGCTCTCATCATATATTAATTAACATCCCTAAGTGTTTCCTAAGAATTCATTTACAACTGCAACTACCTTAAGCAGTACAAGAATTTTTCCAATCACGTGTGATGCTTTGTATAATAGGAAGCAAGGAAAAGAAATTAAATAAAATGCTTCAGTTTACATACGAAACCTGTGGCAAAAGCTCAATTTAAAAAGTCTGCAGAATCTTAATCAGAGATACATTTTTATCTCCTTCTTTCCCACATTTGACTTGGAAGCAACTGTCTGTATGAAATTAATCTACTGATTCATTTATACATACTAGGGTAAGTAGCCTGACTATTGAGAACCGACACAAGAGTCTAGCTGGGTCTAGATAATCAATACAATCATTTTATTTTTATTGCTAATGTGTAGAATCAGTTTGCAGATTCAACTAAAAAGATCCTATGTTTTCTTATCTACGTATCTTATAAGTTGAAGAGAACAACTAAAAATAAAAATTACTGAACTGAAAATAATTTCTTATCTCAAAGGAAACGTGCAGAGTGAAAAGAACAGCTTCATAAAACTCCCACGTTTCTAAGCAGTAATAAATAGTGATGTAACAACACCACCACCTGAAAGCGATATCTTTACTTCACTTGTCAGTATATGAAAGTATCAAGACACTAATATTTCCTAAGTTCACATTTGTAATTCACAAAAGTTGTACCTTGTCATTTTGCTCATGATCCCTCATATGGCGCTGGAACTGGGTCTCTTTTGGGAAAGACAGCAAACAGATCTCACACTTAGGGAAGCTGGATACTTGGTAGGGAAAATTACCGTTCTCTATATTCGGTGTCAGCACACCATCTACAAAACAAGCATGGAAACATGTTGTATGGAGCCCCATTCTACTTACTTATAAGGTACTGTAAATACAAGAGTTCTTCAAAGAAGAAACTTCTAACTCCTGCAAGGTTTTGACAAGACTGTAACTGCACTGGAACTTGAAGATCTCAGGCATAAAGCACATTGCTATTTCCATTCACACCAGATCACAGGAATACATCCATCCCTGTAAATGTCTGTTCTTGAGGACACAATCACCTTTTCCCTTGTAATTATAATCTATTTCCTTCTGTGCTTCATAAAAACCCATCAATTTTGCAACAAAATAACATGCTGACAAATACACTAGGGATGAGATTAAAAACACTGACAGAGGTTACTTTCAATATTATTATATCATCTGCTTAAAATGCAACAACAGTCAGCAGTTCTGCCTACCTGTGTTTCTGCACCTTTTCCCACCCTCAACTTCCCCCCTTCTTTCTTTTCCCTCTTTCACATCACTTAAGTATCTTTTGTCTCTAATATTTCCGGCAACATAAAATATTGTTTATTGTTGTATAACCAACACTAAAGTTTCAAATAGCTGAGAAAGATGTAATAAAATGCAAGTCACATGAATTCAAAGAAAATGGTTTTAATAGATCCAGTCCATACATACACAGTTTTCTTGTTCTGAATGGCCAGTGTAATACAGCTTTTGATACATAGGTTGGTATTTTGATACATAGGTCAGTATTCTCTCAGATTGAAGAAGTCAGTTCTATCAGCGTTTTCTTTTATCTCAAATATTTAATAGGAAAAAAAAAAACCCAACCAAATAGAGAACTCAAAGGTTCCAAGTAACACGAACAGATTTTGCACTTAAGACCATACCATATTGTGAAGTAAGCTATCTTCATGCAAGTAAAACGTTAAGGAAAAACTGGCAAGAGGTCCTTCAAAGCAATATTAATAAAACAAAAATAAAACTCTGACTCACGCTGCAGCTTGAGGACACTAAAGAGAAAAAAAAAAAATCACAATTCTGCTTCAAACATTGCCACAACTCAAAGTGAATCAACAACAGAATGCAACAAGATGAAAAAATAAAAAAAGAGAACACTGATTTCATTATCTTGTCATGCAAGACATGATGCTTTCCCTTAAAATTGCCAACGCCTCTCTCCATGTTTGTAAGAACGAGGCACGGGAAGAAGCAACACAGCTAGGAATGTACAGCATCCCATTTACATTTCCTCTAGGAGGCAAATTCATAGTGAACTTGTGCTCAGTACTATTCCCACCTCCAAGCCCTCTATCATTTAACACATCATTCACATGGGGAAAAAGGAAAACAAAAAAACAGTACCTTATGCCCTGACCGCCTCTTCTTCCTACTAAAATCCTCAGAAATAACTTTAGAACGCTTGTAGTTAAGGAGGCTCTTCATAATGTTTCAGAACACGACAGTATCAGTGAGAAATCATAACTGAAAACCACAGCCTGGGAACTGATATTTCCCATTGCTGGGCTATCCAAATCACCCAGTTAACTTTCACTTTGTAGAGTTAGTTTTCACATAGTTTGGTTACAGACATGATAACATAAGTACCACAGAAGTTGACCATGCATATGTCTACTGCATGCTTTAAAGAACTCCTTGTTGTAAATTCACAGTATATGCAGACAGTATCAGTAATACTGGCATGACATGAAAAAATAAATAAAAATGAAAATAAAAAAAGAAGCAAAAGGAAAATTTACTTCCACACGTGGACAACATGGAAACTTAACAAAGAAAACTTTCTTCTATGGAAAATGGAGTTCAACCCAATGAAGGCCTGACCTCTCTTTTAATTGAGAACTGAAAAAATTCTCCGTGAACCCAAGAGATTATCATCTTTGAGCATTCACTTCTGAGATCAAAGAGAGCAGATAGCAGACTAAAACAGTGCTGCAACAACTGAGCAAGCAGAAGTGTAACTTTCATGCAACCAAAGGCACCAATTTCCCTGCAGTCTGAGTCAAAAAAAGCAACATGTTCATTCCTGTGAGTAACTAGTAACTAGATACCCAGTTAGTCACTTTCCAGGTCAATAGTATTTATACACTTTTTTATATGTTTTTACTAAGGCCTGTATCATATCTGCATCAACCAGAACATTAATCTACAGGCAATACATCTTCTTTAAGAATTCACAATATACGATGGAACCGTATATTAATTAAAAATTGAACATCTTGCAGCAGAATTTCATAGGAAAGAATAGAGAAACGGCCTTAACTTTGGTAAATCAGCAGCTCAGCATATCACAGCCCACACAGAAGTGCCAAGAATTTCTCAAGAGCGAGCGCAAACCCAGAGCTGCCTGGGAGCTTTCCAGCTCCCTAGAGGCCCTCATACTCCCAGGAGATAGAAGGCACGCACTTACAAAACTCACTGCTTTCACTGTAACATCTCCAGCGTTTCTCTTTCAAAGGAAACCTTTGTAACTCTTTGCAAAGCCAAATCTTATGATCTTATGATTATATCTTTCATAGTACCTCAAAGAGCAAAAGGAAGAAGCCTGGGGTGTCAGGACTGGACCTGAGACTCAGCGATTGGACTGCACAATACATTTGAAGGAGGCTGCTTTGCAGAGGGCTCCTACTGCAGAAACGCATCAGAAGGCCTTAGGGATACGGTGCTGCCAACAAATTTAGGTTAGATTCCAGACATCTCCACTACTGAAGATGAGCTGAATGTTGCCCTAAGTAGTTACAGCCAGTATAAGCAGAAAAACAGTCCCATTTGGGCTTAAAAGAACTTAGCAATTGTTTCCACTTCTAGCCAAAGAAAGGACTGAGATCTAATGCAGATTAGAATTAGAACATACTCATTTCTTTTCTTCCTTATCACTCTACCTGAAATACCTTAGGGGAAAGATAAAATTATTATAATCTTTTTTCCACTTATATTCTCACTAAAATCCTGTTTGTCCTCTATAACCAGCCAAACACAGGATGTTTCTAAGAGCCGCATAGCTCCTTTCTATTAAAGACACTGGTCGTGACTTTTTATTTCATTCTTTTAGTAATGAAGGAAGCATTCAAAACAATATCCCCACAGAAATCCAGAGATTTGAAAACAGTAACAAAATGTTATGGATTTCGAATCAGAAAGACAAAAACAGAAAAGACATTGTCAATAAAAGTAGTAACAAGTGAGATAGACTGTAACTTTCCAATCAGGCAATACAGACTCCAGGTATGGTTTGGGGAAGTTGTCATTTAGATATGAAAACGAAGTAAAACCTTGACAACTTTTTGTGCAAATAATTAATAACAAGATAAAGACAGTTCACACTGGTATGTCATCCTCACAGCAAGTCAAAGTATTAACTTGCATTACCATATTTCTGGGAAATCCTCAATAAAATCCAGGTTTACTGGATTACTTCAAAGCAGCAACACTTTTAAATGTACCATGGGCCATGAAACAAGGCCAACACTGACAACTACTGAACCAAATTTAAAGGTCCGTAGCTTTGAAGACCCAAAAATGGTGATGATGCTAACCCAGCAAGTCAGCAATAGCATACAGATAGAGTTCCCTGCTTACCAAAGGAAAAAAAAAATACAAATACTGACGCAGATGATAAAGCATCTGATTGTCACAATTAGAAACTCTAACATAAATACTCAATATGGTGCCTAAGCTCCCAGAAAAATGTAAATATTGGGTACACAGATTAAGCCATCTGTTTGTCTTAGATATACTCTGTCCAGATGACAACACAATTCTGCTGTGTGCTAACAAAGATACGAGACCACTATTCAACTCAACAAAGAACTGAGTTTGATTTCCTTGAATATCTCATAGAGAATTAGGTGAACTCACTAAGCATATCACTTCAATAAAAAAATCACGTGAAGACGTGGCATTCTCCTGCTAGAAAGCTGCTATTTATTGACGTCCCATAAACATGAACACATACACACACAAGGCACGAAGTGAATATCAGACTAAACAAATGCTCTGAAACGTTGCTCTCAGATCTGCATACTTCAACAAATGATAAACCTTACCGAGCAAAGCTGAAGTTTAAACCACTGTCATTTGTTTACATTAACCGTATGGAAACAGTGCAAAAGCTTTAATGCATGAATGCAATTTCAGTGTTTCTCTAGTGATAACGTAAATCAATTCCATCATAACTGGAGACAGACAGCTGCCTATCAATACAATCAAACTGAACAGGAAGCATCCAGCTCATTATGCACTACTAAACAAAGACTTCTCTTTGTATTCTTGCACTTTTTCCATAGTGCAATGCTAGGACAGAAGCAGACTTGGAAAGTATCAAAGATAACAAGTTTTTAGCTTAAAGACAGACATAAAGACGGAAGAGAAGGCTGCGAGGTGATCTGAAAGCAGCCTTTCAGTATCTAAAGGGGAGCTACAGGAAAGAAGGGGACTCTTTAGCAGGGTCTGTGGTGATGGAACAAGGGGAAATGGTTTCAAGTTCAAAGAGGATAGATTTAAGTTGGATATAAGGAAAAAGTCTTTTACAGTGAGGGTGATGAGGCAAAGGAATTTGATGCCCCATCCCTGGAGACTTTCAAGGCAAGACTGGATCAGGTCCTGGGCAACCTGATCTAGCTGTGGTGTCTCTGTTCATGCAGGGGAGCTGGACTAGATGGTCTTCAGAGGTTTTTTCCAACTCTAAGGATTCTGTCATTCTATTTGAGCATTCTGAATGCTACAGCCTTCAAGTTCTTTGGAAATGTTTTGCCCCACATGGAGCATCAGCCATGAAGTTTTGGGTAAGCTCAGCTATAGATCCCTGTGATACTGCCTTCGGAACAATTGACTTCAGTGAGTCAGCAGGCAGGTGCCCTCTGCCCTAAGCCACTGATACAACCTCAGTGCGAATGGAGGAAGACAGAATTAGAGCATTCCTGAACATTTCTTCCATACGTAAGCAGCACTGTGCCTCATGGCAGAACGCAGTTCTCTGTGCAAGGCGCAGATGGGCTCATTCAGCTGTAAACACGGCACAGCCTTATTACATCTCTAATAGCTTGCCAGCATCAGGCTAAGACAATTCCATGCAACACAGCCCATGGAATTTGTCGATGAAAATCTGCAAATGAAGTTACCTGGCAGCTGGCAAGTCTAGGGATGCAAGGGTTCGACCCTATCAAAGCTTATTACCTAATTTATGAATTTAAAAAGAAAAAAGAAAAAAGAGGTAGAACAAAAGACCAAAACAGGGACAGCAATATTGACATTTCCTCATGCCATGCCAGAAATCACAATAATGAATAATGATACATGAATCATTAAAACATTTTGTTTAGCTCTGCAATCATGAAAGAATTGGATTTATTTAAACTTAACTCAGCACTTTCTTCAACAAAAACAACGAATAGTAATTCTTCATGACTCCTGATGGGAAGAGCAGGGAGAAGGCTCAACTCTCAGCCCATGCACTGGACCAAAATACAGAGACCAATAAGGACCTGCCATGTATTTTAAAAGGTAGCTTTCATTATTTTTGGTCAATATTCAACCCAGAATTTAAGCAGTACCAGTACAGACATTCAGCTCCCAGAACCACACTGCTCAGAAGGATGTTCAGATGCCAGTTGTCCTGTTTGTCAACACAAAGCAGCCACCTTTCTTTCTGGAGCACCCAGGCCTCCCCAACTTTCATGGCCACGCTGCAGGTGGCAGAGGAGCCTGACACGACACAGAACGAACAGCTCCGTTGTATCAGGTTCAGTGCAACCAAGACAGCACTGGGTTTGGATGGGATAGAGTTAGCGTTGTCATAAGCAGCCTGTATAGTGCCATGTTTTAGACCGGTGACAAAAACAATGCTTATTGCACACCGATGTTTCATTCCTGTTGCTGATAGAGCACGAATGCAGCCTGCTTCTCTCTCTTCACCCCCCAGTGAACAGGAGGCCAGGAGGGGACAGCTGCCAAGGGGATGGCCATGCCATCCAACAGCATGCTCAGCAGAAAAAACAACTCAGGGCAGTCCTTCCAAGATGGTTAAGCATCAGTCTGATCGTGACAGGCGCTGAGGGATTGCCTTTCATAGCATTTCCCCCCTTCTTTTTTTCCCCATCTTCCTTCATTTACTGACGTATCCTTATCTCAAACCACAAGCTTTTTCTCACTTTTGTTCTTCTAATTCTATTCTGAAGAGAACTGAGGGGAACGTGAGGTTTTCAGGCCAAGGTGAAAAGGATCACATAAATAGCCCACATTTCCCTAATCTACACAGGTATACAAAAATTGACATTTCCTTAACCAAACTTGATATTTTTATTAGATGTTCAGGTAAATACTGCTACATTTACTGCCTAATATTCTAAAATAGAAATTACATTTTTTGGATAGCTGCATATTTGACACCAAACTAGAGCTTTTCAGAGGTTTGCTTTTACACAATTCGGACCTTGACCTATGTCCAGGCACTACACTGCCAATAGAAACTTAAGAATGAACCAAGTAATTTGCAGGTGAACTTCCCTCTCCCTGAGAGAAAGCACGACCCAATCACAGCAGAAAAATTCAAAAAGATCTGAGAGGTCTGAAATAGAAATCTCATTGTATTTCAAAACACTTAATGCATAGGAACGAATGAGGTATGAAGGTGTGAGTGTAATTGCAATAGGGAACAAAATAATGAGCACCAGAAAGATACAGAGAAAGGCAAAACAGGGTCCGAAGTTAACACACAGACAGAACTTAAACACAGGTTATTTAACTGCTTCAATTACTGGGGAAAAGGCACAGATTCATTACAAATATAGTGAGGAACTAAAGAACACCAGGGCAATCTACGGCTATCTTCTTCCAGAAAAACCCAACACACCCCTCATGCATAAGCTTAGATTTGGTACTTGCTGTGGAACTCTTTAACTCATGCTAGAGAACTGACAAGTAGCAAAAAAAATACAGCCAGCTCTGCATAGGCAGACTTTAAGCTACACAGCCTTCTTTACACTTCCTAACTTTGTGTTGTGCCACCCTTCACCTGTGAACTCTGTTAAACCTTATGCCCTGTGAAGGCACAAAATACTCAGTATGGAACTCAGTTTAAACCTGCACGAAAGTAATTTAAATATAGCACACACACTCCAGGCTCAAAAATTGAGTGCATCCCACAAATAATTAACTTTGCTGAAAATTCACACAACCTACAACTCCAGCAGTCCAAACTCTACAGTAGGGGTTACCTAGAACAATAGCAGTCACACATGCAATTCTTTCCCAATTTCTTTCTCAGGTTAGAGGCTACACAGAAACCTCTATGAATGTGTTACCTAGTATGCTAACAGCAGTTATACACTGAGCAGCTCACACTTCCTTAAAAAAAAAAAAAAAAAAAAAAACCTACATAGAAAAGCATACTTTCCAATGCATTATTCTTGCTTCAACAATATTCAAGACCTCATTCCAAAATTTTCAGAAGAGCAAAAGCCAAGTCCTGCCATATGACTGTCTTAGGATTTGCTGTATAACTACTGCCCAAATCACAGCAGATTCACTCTTGAAGTTTTTTGAGGATCATTTTCTATACTTCATTGACCTCACATGAGATGTTAATTTGAACAGTCCAATTAACTTAATTCAATAAACTTAAAAAAAATAATAAATCACAAAATAGATCCAAGAAAACATTACTAATACAAACAAAAAAGTTGTTTAAGAATAGCAGCTACCGAGGTCAAGATATTATTTTTACTATTTCTGCGTATAGTTCAGATTTCCATTTATCACCTCTAATTTTCCTAGAACAAAGAGCATAGCTAATGTTTGACACCCCTGAATTCAAAGTAATCAGAGAAGTTGCACAACAAAGCATGACTGATCCACCTTCACTTCCTTGCAAACGAAGCCATACTGCCATACACATACAGACTGCACAACTACAGAGATCAGTTTCTCTCTTTCAGGAAAGACACTCAAGTACCAGGGTAAGAATTCTTTGGGCAACACTGATAAGGAAGAAAACCTACACATGTACAGTTTCCTAAGCAAAAGACATGACATCTATTTTGCAAACAGCTGTTTTCCTAATAAAATTTTTCCCACTGAAGTGGAAGACTGTGGGACTCACAACCAGTTTTCCAAGTTTGTTAGCCTGTGCCTGAGTGGGACAAGGAGCCAACTGTCCTGGGAATATTGTTTACCTCAATTCAAGCTGTCCTGTTTAGCCAGTTTCTTCATTCAAGCCTTTTTTTCAGCCAAACATAAAGGCAGAAAACATACTACAGTTGACAACACTGACGATGCTGATTCCTGCAGACTGTTGAAGTCTCCAGAGCCCAGAATATTTGCTTATGTGGGGCAGAGTCCTTGCAACTGCAGACTGCACGTTTCTGAATTCCTGTGGGAGGCCCAGACCCTGTAAATCTGAACTGACATCTGCAAACGACCCCATGAAACAATTTCATTAATAAGCTAGCAGGTTTCTACTGCTTAAAATACAACGTATGATTGGACTAGCCATCAATCCGGCAACTCCTTATAAACACGCATCTTAATATTGGAGAAGTCTAACATCAGGGCCCAATTACGAGCAAAGTACAGCCATCAGGTGCCGGTTCTAGACGCGGGTTGTCTCAGACTCAATCCTCCCCCATCCACAGCCCGTGCCATCAGTGCAGGAGCTCATAACTGCCAGCAGTCCGCGGGGCCGATTCACAGCGCAGGGCCGTGCCCCGTAACGCGGGTAGGATGCACCACACAAAGGCCCCACCGAATCCCAGCTCTCAGCCCTGAGGCTCTGTCAGCAACCCGAGCTCAGCACAGCGAACCTGCCCCGGGGCGTCCACACGGCAATAAAACAAGCAAGAAACGACGGAAAGCGTGAGACAAACTCGTACTCGGTTGGGAACACGGCAGGTCTGCTTTAATACGTAAGCTCACAAAGAAGAATTTTAAAGCCTCCAAAAAAAAAAAAAAAAAAAAAAAAAAAAAAAAAAAAAGGCCTCCTTCCGGGAACGAAGCCGCCCGCAGCCCTCCCTCAGCTCTCCCCACGCACACCAAGCACGGAAGGCTCCCCCCCGCCCTGCCCCGCTCCTCCCGGCCGGCAAGCAAGCAGGCAGTGCGAGGCCCGCGCCCAGGCCCTGCCTCCTGCCCGGCGCCAGGCCACGGCTCCGCCGCCTCCGTATCATTCCGCAGGGCCGGGCCGCGCTGCCTTCTTCCCCTCCCCTCTCGCCCATACACCCGCACAATAGACCCGGCCTTCCCCCCCCTCGCCATATCCGGGGACTATATGCGCAACCCGCGGAGGTTTCCCCTCTTCTCGCCGCTCCCGGCCGCGCCCCGCTCTACCCACCCGCGCCATTTACCTGCCCGGGCGCCGGCCGTGCCGCTGTCCCCGCTGGCGCTTGGAGGCCGCCCCCTCGGCATGGCGGCCCCCTCCCTCCCCCCGCCCCCCCCCAGCGCGCACGCACACACGCGCACACAGTACACACACACAGAGCCACGAGCAGCGACGGTTGGCGGAAGGAGGAGGAAGAGGGGGGCGGGGAAGAGAAGAACGGACCCGACCCTGCGCGCCGACCGCGGGGACACGGCGCCCTGGGAGCACACGAGGCGGGCGTACGGCGCAGGCGCACACGGGCCCACTGGGGATGTGCTGCGGTGGGAAACGGAGAGAGGAGAAGAAGCGCACTCACGGCGAGGCCGAGCGGCGCAGGCGCGTTGAGTGGAGGAAAGGGGAGCTGGGCGCGCATGCGCGGGTAGCAAAAGAGTGCCGTGGGAGGGGGCGCATGCGTAGAGGGGGTAGTGGTGGGGGTCTGAGCGGGGTTCGGGTTGTGAAGGGTTACCGTGGAGGGCTCGTGGTATTAAAGTTAGAGAGGAGATACTTCGCTGGTATCTCGTTCCAGCTCTTGTTGGCTTTTGCTGCTTCCAGTGGAACTGCTGTGTTCTCTGTTAGAATTCGTAAAGCTTTCATTAAGCTTTTTTCGTTATCTGAACGTTGTGGCCTCTTTCAAATCTTAAGGCTTTCAGAGTTAGATTCTCCTTCTGCACCTTTTAATTTCAAGTACTCAAAATAGGTGTGTTTTCACTCAGAGGGCTGTGATACTGCTGCCCAGGGAAGCTGTGATGCCTCATCCCTGGAGGTGCTCAAGGGTATTCAGTTGCTCAGCTGTTGAGATGCTCAAATTCTTTTTGCTACATTCTAGGATATCCCTCTTTTCCTCCCCCCACCCCATATGGCCAACATATGGCCAGTTTCTTTATTTCAGCCCATGTAGTGTTTCAGTGGCCTCTATTAAAATGCGTTTAATATCGCGTGGGCCTAGTTGATTAAGCAAGTTCAATGTCCCTGTCTTCATCACTTACTGCTTTTATATCATTTTCTGTATTTCAGTATTTCTCTGGAAATAGAATTAAATATGTACTTCAAGTCATTGATCAAAATTAAATAGTAGGCAAGGTACTGGTACCTGTAAACTGTAGCAACATAATTTTATTTACTGTTTTTGTTTTTTTTTTCATCATCAAGTATTGATAACACCTTCATAATTCTTTTATCATCTTCTGTTGGAAATGTATGGAGCTGTTTTTTTGTCAGCAATTAATTAAATGCTTTTCAAATATCTCATTAAATTACATCTGAATACTTGCCTTTAGCTACACAATTTAATCATATCAAGGAGAGAAATCAGCATTTTGGAATGTGAGTTTTCATTTCTTCCTGAAGGCTGATTGGATAAGTGCATTTAGAAAATTTCTTCTTCTGTCTGCCAATGGAAAAAAAAATAAAAAATAAAGTACTGTATTTATTTATTTATTTATTTATTTCTGCAGAAGTGCAGCATTGATGCATAGATAGGGAAAACGAGGGTTGCAACTGCTGTGACTCTTGCCTGGGGCTCCTTGCAGCTGTCAGCTTGCTGGGAGCCCAGCTGCACACCGAAAAAACGCGAAGAGCAGCAGTGGCCTCTGGTGGTGGTAGGCTTGTTCTGTGCTGAACGTTGTTACAGTTGTCGTTTCAGCAGTTAAATACAGCCTACAATTCCATGGGATAAGGCAGCATCTGTTCACAAAATTTCAGTTAGTCCCTAAGACAGGATTCTCAAACAAGGATACCCAACTGAATTGCTATCTTAAAAACCCTTTGCACAAGCTCGTTATTCCAACTACTATTTCTTTTTCCGTTCTAACTTAGCTGTAGGATTATCTGTATTGTACGTGCGCTCTGCATTAGGATTAAGCACTTTGAATCGTGAGTTCTGTTGCAGTTTTGCATGGAACTGGCATGTACTTCACATGAAAGAAAGCAGGACAGTATGTGCAGCACCTTCTGTTTGGACTGATATTAGCAAAAATTGTATGCCATTTTTCAAGTGTAATGCAAAAGGCAAGTTTCTATATTGGCTTTTCAGCGTTACTGTTCCCTGCCTGTATTTTAATGCTCAGAATTAGTATATCAGGGTTACAATCAGGGTTAATTTTGTACCACAAAAGCCTGTGTGTCCCAAATTTATGTGGTATGTCAGTGCTTATCAGTGTTCAGCATCACTTTCATTTCTTGCAAAATTAGCTTTGCATAACAGCTGAAGATACATCAAAATTTGCTTCAGACCTTCAAGGAGCCCCTGGCGTTGAAAGAGAAAAGTAACACTTTTATGAAGAATATATGGAACAGATGTTGAAGGGCGTATAAAAATAACTTTTTATTAATAAGGAAGTGCTAACTCAGATGTCTAAAATACTGTCTTTGAATTTACAGCCATTTTCAGTCTACCGAAGCTATTTAATATGTGTGATTTACATTCTTAGTCTATATGATTGACGTATTTTCCAGCTGCGCTTTGCAGCTCCTGGAAGAAAGGAACTTAATGCATAGCTAAAACTGTTGCACTGCGTGTTGAGTGAATCTGTTTGAAGAAATGCTGGTATTTCAATGTATTTTTAAAATGTCGTATTTTGTAAAGAATAAAATAACCCACAGCAGTTTCTCTTTAAAGTCTGTTGCATTATTCTGGAGGTGCTGCACAGAACTTTTCAGGTTTGGGGTGTGCCCTAGTGTTACAAGCCAGTGCCTTTTCAGGTGAGAGCCTTGCAGACCATTAGTCATGCTCTGCTTTCCATGGAAAGGAAACATGGGTCTGTTCCCCGGAGGGAATCTGTAATGTAATACAGGGAGAGTGCTAGTCAGATGGTTGGCCTTTAACTCCTTCCATCGTGAATTTTATCTGCTGTTGCTAATTTCGAGGAAGGAAAGCAGCTAGTGTCAGACCTAAAATTACACACACACACACACACACACGCACACACACACACACACACAAATTATGCTTGCTTTTTGACTACAGATGAAGAATATAAAAGCTACAAAAAGCATGAGGTTGACACAAGACCTCAGAACAAATTGAATTTTAGGTTTTACTAAATTTTAAGGCAAACGTGAAATCTGGTGAAACATCACAGTAATGCTATTTATGAAGTAGAGTGCTGATTAGTGTGACAGTAGTCCTTTACCATTGTAACATGCTATCTCCAGTTGCTTATGTACTTGAACTGTTTGGGCTAAAATTTGCGTGCTGCCTAACTTCAGTTTGGATTCGGTTAATTTGAATAGATCATTTGTATTTGTCAGATCATGTTTCAGCTGTTCTTTTTCAGAGGAGATGGAAAATTACTGGCTGCATTAAGGAACCATAGTACTTAGCAGTGACACCAAGTTTTCTCTCTGGCACAAATTTTAAGTTTGCATGAGCCCATTAATCTCTCTGGGAAAATTTCAATCAAATGTATCCTTTTGAAAGTGTTTTGATATGCTCTATAAAATTTTTTTTTCTTTTTAAAGAACTGGGTTATGTAACAAATCTCTGCCCGTATTTTCCAAGCAGCAGCAGCAGCAGCAGGACAGTGCTTTCTCTGAGATAGCTGTAGGTTGGTGAATCCCTCCACAATTTGTTCAAAATCATTATGTTTATTTAAGTATAACAACTTTGGAGTTCTTTTTATTTGCTTTCTGCCTTTTGAATTCTCTTTTGTTACCCCTTATACTGCTAAAGGCTTGTGAACTTGGAATGTACTAATAACTATGGATTTGTATCATAGCTCGAATTTAGTATGTGAAAAAAAAATAAATCACAAGATTCACAACAATCTCAGAGACAGAAATACTAGTTGCTCAGCCAGAGGAGACAGAAATAAAGGTCAGCACAATATCGTACCCAGGATAGCCAGGCATCCACACAGGGGTTTTTTGATAGCTGTACCAGCACATTTACCTACTGTGGACACAAAGCAGTGGATGCAGTTAGGACTTGATACGCGTTACCAAAATGAAATAAGCTGCATCAAAAAGACAAACCTTATGCTTATAGGACGTAGTCTGATCTAGAAGTTGCGGTAATGTGGAAATGCCAGTAAAAATAGCAGTCTTCTTTCATACTGATAAAACAGCAAAAAGAAATAGAAAGACCTGGTGTATATTTGGCCTGTAGGTAATTGCTGAAATTATGCATTACAAGAACTGCAGTATACATTTTGTATGAGAGATTTCACTAAAGAAACAGTTTTTCAATAGTAATATATTAATTCCCAAAGAAAGATTAATGTTTTCAGCTTTGCTGAGATGCTCTGTTCATTTATCAAAGACAGAAGCCTCCTACTCTTTCTTGGTTTGCTTTTGCTTGGATAACAGGACTTGGGTTTCCAGCCCTGCTATCTTGCTTCTGAAAGTGCTATTCCAGTGGAAAATATTTTGATAAAAAATTAATACTCGGTAAGCATCTAATGTTCATACTTATTAAAAAAGTAATGATGATTGAAGAGGTAACTGAAAATACTTTATCCACTTGAATAATATCCGTGAAATTTTCATTGTTGGCTACAAAGCTGCATGCACAGTTCAGTATTTTGAGAGAAAATAAATTAGAATACTGAGATATGCTGTATGGCAGTACTGAGGTGGTAGAACTGTATGACAGCTGAAATCTTAGTGTATTCTGTGACTAAGATCCAGTTAGAACATGAAATCTAACAGCCTCTTAATGTATGCAGCTAAACTTAGATATGTTTATTTTTATGGCTTTCACCTGCTATTGGTTAACCCAAACCAATTGTCTAAAAGACAAAAACAGTTCCTTACCAATGTTGGAGATGTAATTGATAGCTATGTGTCCCTACAAAAAAGTTATCTATGTTGGGTCCTACACTGAGTTTTTAAGGCTTGTTAGGCCTTTGAAACTGACCAAGACATCACGATTCACTTGACCAACTTTTCTAAATGTTCAGTTATTGCCAAGAGAGTCCAAGGATTCGTGATTAGAGGTGTGCCATTTCTGCTGCATTTGTGGCTTCCATCCTGTGGTGCTGGTGCTATACTGGCTGTTGGTGTAACATGCCTGGGAGACATTCCAGTTCTTCTGGACTTCCAGCAGCTCTGCTGCAAAGATGCCAAAGTATATTGTCTACACTAGATAGTACAGAGTTTTGCTTTTGATTAAGTTTAAAGTTACTTACTAAAATTTATTGTATTAAGTTTCATGCTTTTTATGGGAGCATTAGTTTGTGTTATCTGTACTAGCAGAAATTCCAGCCTCTACGCTTTTTCTGTGCATTTTCTTTGTGTGTGGAATTGTTATTGTTTTGTAATTACACGATCATTGTGGCTTTTGTTCATGCATTGTGTTATTTAAATCTTTTTGTCACTGCAATTTTGCTTTTTGTGTTCAAGTAATAATAGAGGAGTCTTCATAACCTACTAGGTTCACTGATGCTTTACTGTATATTTGGCATTTAATTTCCTGTTTCTATGCTGCCTTGTCGTGATGTCTTATAATAGGCTGAAGTTGATGTTTTCTATTTTTTGTTGCCTTTTGTTTTTGTCTCCTCCTCTTCCTTCTTTCTTTCTTTCTTTTTTAATAGAAGGCTTGCGTTTGGACACATTATTGAGCTCTGTTTTGTATCCAGCTGCTGTGTAGATAGCAGAAGCTTGACTACTCAAGTGCACAGGAATTGTCCAAAAAATTTTTCAGTGGAAGCAAACTTCCAGACTTGGCAGCACTATTTGTAGGAGTTGCTATGAAATAGGAATTCAGGATAAACATTTTAATCCCAACAAATTAGAAAACAAATTTTTTCAGCTTCAGTGAGCAAGGGGGGCGATTGTAGCTGCAGCATGCGAACAGTGCTTATTCATAATTTATGTAGACAGGTAGCTAAGGGATTTTTAGAGTTTCAGAGACATATATTTTTCTTACTTATTTATGACAGTGTCACACTATCACGTATAGTATTTATTAATATAAATGAACACACAGTGAGGAAAAAAAAAAAAAAAGGAAGCATGTATGTGCTTGCAGGGGAAGGTAAAATAAGGAAAGTAAGCAATAATATTTCCTAAAAAAGCAGAAATGTTTTATTTTTATTACAAAAATCTGATAATAGTATTTTTGTTTTAAACCTAAGGCTGACATTTTGTAAGTCAGTATATTTAGCTGAATGTTCACATTCATAGTCTAGTAATTTTCAAAACTTGTGATTACAATCATTATATGGGACTTAATTCTTTTGCATTTTTGTAGTGTTAATTCATGTGCAGGTGCACTGTGGTTTGCAGAGTACTCAAGATGTAGTAAATGCACACTGCGGAGTCATTTGATGGCTGTTTTCACTCAGAAATTCCCTCCCTACCCCTCTGTCATTGATTTTTCCTCTCCCTCCAGCTTGTCACCCTTGGTTGTGCTGACATCCTTGTGGGAAGGAGGGAGACCACAATTGAGATATGGTACAAACCCGATTTTAGAGCGTATTTATTTTTGAGCTTTTTGCAAGCATAATAATTCTGATGCCAAACACAAACATCGTCTCCTCAGCCATATATTATAGCTGCAAAAATCAGGGAGTTGGGTTTATCAAGCATTGGGAATCTGCCTCAGTACTCTGAGACTGTGTGAGAGGGGTGGACCTCTTGTAAGGAAAGCAGGCTTTGGGCACTTTAATCACAAAAATCATGAGTGAGCTTTTAAACTAAAAAGTAGTGAGAAAGCCAATAGGTGCAGAAAAAGACAGTTAGAAATGAAACCTTACACAGTTACGGGATTTCTGATACATCAGTCAGAAAGAAAGCAGTCAGAGAGGAAGTGGAGGCAGACTGTCAGTTATTGAAGAAAGCATGTCAGATACAAGTTCTTGAAATGTAAGATCCTGCATGGGGGAAGTGAGTCTTGCCCTAAATGAAAGAAGTGACAATATATAGATACAGGAAGCTTGACTGGAGAAAGATAATCCATGGAAGATATATGTTCTATATAATAATAGAACAATAACAGAACAATTCGAAGAGGATGAAGGAGGAAGTAAGCTTTCTTGGTGGTGATATAATGCTATATATATATATTTTTTTTAAATCATAACCTTATTATGTTAAGAAACTCACCACTTTGGCAAGCAAATTTATGAATCCACACATACTGAAACTTGAATCCAAAATGTAAAAAACATACTGTTGGATTTATATAAACCAGTCCGGCAAGGAAAACTCAGCACCACCTCATAAAAGGGAAGATCCTTGTATGGTTAGATGGTTGGAAAACAGAAATAAATGGTTTGTATTCACAGTGGAAGGCAGTGACAGACAAGGTTCCATAAGATCTGTGTTAAGACCTTTGCTGTTCAACATATTCATAAAGGACTGGAAAGCACAATAGCAATGAGGTAGTCAAGTTTGATTATATAATTTATTCAGTAAAATTTAGTGACTGAGCAATAAAATGACAGCTGAAATTTGGTGCAGGTAATTGAACAGTGATGTGCATAACGGGAAGAAATCCTAATTTCACTTACATGAGCTCTGAGCTGACTGGAGTGAGAGTTGGGAGTTATGATAGATAGTCACACAGAAACATCACTCAGTGCTCAGTAGTGATTGAAAGACTAAATCAAATGTTAGGAGTCATTAAGAGAATAATGAACAGAAGAGAAAATGTCACTCTGCCATTATGTAAATCTGTGATTTTACCACATCTGTAATATTTTGTACAGTTCTGGCCTAGCCCTCCCTTACTGTCTTAAAGAAGACAAGGGTCTTGAGAAAGTTTTGGGAGGTAAGAAGGATGGTCAGAGATATAGAGTAACTTCTATGTGAGAAATAAGTGAGCTACAACTATTTAGGCTGAAAGGAGATTATTTTAATGGTAAAGGACAAGGTACAGAAAAATGATCCAGGAAGAAACTAACTTCTTATTATTAAGGAGAACAAATAATGAGAAAAAGGGATTCAAATGAAGAGTCAAAGGGAAGAACAATAGAAATAGGAAACTGCATATACTGAGATGCTCAGAAGAATACCTTTTAATAGCACTCATTGTTCTGTTGGGGATTGGATACTAGGTAGAATTTCTTTACAGAAAGGATGGTTAGGCATTGGAATAGGCTGCCCAGGGAGGTGGCAGTGTCACCATCCCTGGAGGTATTTGAGGACACGGTGCTAAGGAACATGGTTTAGCAGTGGACTTGTAGCGTTAGGTGGATGGCTGGACTTGATGTTGGTGGTCTTTTCCAACGTAAGTGATTCTATGATTCAGGCATCCAAAGACTTGGTGAATGCTGCCCAGCAGTTCTGTGCACAGAGGCATAGCTAGACCTAGCTAGACCTAGCTAGGTGAGAACAACCAAGCTTCTAACACTAGACTGAATTATTATTATTTTTTAATAGTTACATTATTTTCATGCTTTTGTTTACCTGTGCAATAGGTTTCTTGCTGTTGCTGGTTTTTCTGACATAACTCTTTTTCCTCTCTTTTAACTATTTTGTTGAAATGCAGATGATAATCACTTAGCTTTTTATTTGTTTCAGAGTTCAACCTCGCATTAAGCTTTTGGATCCCTTTCTGGCACCTTGAATTAAACCCATAAAAAAGTTGCTATTAATGAATGAGTTATTCTCTATAATTATAGGTATAAGAATTTGAAGAGTATATCAGCCTGAAAATACATCACTCAACATCATAACAAGAATTTAATATCCTTCCTTATTTAAATAAGGAAAATAAATCAATTATTCATCTATTTTCCATCTTAACAGTAGGACAGAGGCAACAAGATTATAGCTGCTGGCCTAATGTAAATCATTAGTGGGTAAATCACCTTGGCTGCGGTTAAAATCACTGCAGGTGTTCTACTTAATGAACTGTTAGTTAGGTGGCAGATGACCATAAAACGTTGGGGTTGTATGAGTTGTCAGTAAGAGAGAAGAAAAGTGCGAATGCCAAGCTGTGTTTCATCAAAGGCAGATACTGAGGATTGCCCTTTACTGATGCTAATTGCAGTCTTTGCTACGCTCAGCAGCTGCTGAGCTGGACCAAAATCTAGTTGCCGAAGTATATGCAGAAAGGTCTTTATGTTAGTAGTAAGTCACATCCATTTACGTCTGTTTTACAACTGCTGTAAACAGCAGAGGCAGATGGAAATTTTGAATTTTCAAAAGCAAAACAAAAAAATGGTGGCAAATGGAGAGTTAAAGCCCAAGCCTTCTGATCACAAATTCAGAGACAAGAGGAGAGAAAAAAGTATAAAATCTTCCTAATTAAAAACCAAATAATTTTATATGTAAGTCTTAGCAAATGAGCACTCTGCAATAACATTTTTAGCAATGTCAGTAATTTAAAACATATTTCTTTTACAAAGAGTGTTTTAGAGTTGTTGCCTTAACTTTTTCCTGTGTAACATGAACTGAGTAATATCACTTTTATGAGAAGAGCAAGTGATTTTGTAATAGCATGTATCTGGATGGAGGCTCTAGTTATGTAGTGAGCTGCATGGAAACCTGATGCTAACTTTTCCTGGGGAAGGTGAGAACAGCTGCATGCTGATATTTCAGGAGAGTTGACTGCAGGGGCTCTTAGTCATCAGCACAGAACTTCATCCTTATTTTATTAACGTATGTGTGTATTTGTTCTTTTTTCAGTGCCCACTAGCATTCTTTGCTTTGCCAAGCTTGTATTTCCTTGTCAGTTTCACGTTCCCCATTGTTACACCTTGGTCCACATCATTCTACCTGCTTGGTCCACATATGCATTCTCCAACTATTTTTTTTTCACTCCTGGCAATTTGTCAGGAGTAAATGTGGAAACTTCAAAGAAGAAAGCTACAAAACTGTAATACCCGACCACTTATATCAGTGAGCATTTTCTGATTTTTCTGGGGCTCATAGTTTGGCCAGCTATGGATGCTTTTCTGTGGATCCTCATCAAGGGTACTGCTAGCTCTCAAGCTCTTATTTCAAGAGATGAAGGTAACTGACATTTTATTTAAATGAAGCAACTGAGAGTCCATACAAAGTAAGTAGCTGTTACTTCCCTGGGTCATTCTTGAAAATCACAAACACATTTTATCTGAAAACCAAACTCTCATATTTTTTTTCTTTGAAATAAACCTCAAAATGACATAAAATCCCAGAAAAGGTCAACCTGCTGTGTTGGCAGTGAGATTGAAAATGTTTTTATAATGGGAAAAGTTGGGCAGTCTTAACATCAGGTGTCAGTGTGAACTCCGGCTGTATAATAAAGGGTGAAAATAATCTGATGAACAACTTTTAGTGCTCTCACATGGTATCCTGGGTTGTGTATGTTAAAAGCTGCTTTGTCATTAGAAAGTACATTTCAAATATTGTCTCAGGTCTCATATCTATCAAATAGTTACAGTATCATAATCATGCTTTTTTTCTGTCTTGTCAGCAATTTTCACCGGCAGCAGTATCCTAATGATTACTTCGAAATCAAACCTCTGAAAGCAGCAACCATACATCTAAATGTCTGATATTATGTTATATTTGCCCAGTAGAAGACTGTGCTAAATAAATAAGGTTGATTGAAAAGGCAGTCTAAGCTCTGAAAAGAGAAACAAAGCAATATAATTTTAAAGAGATTTGTAGAGCCGTGTTGTAAATGGAAAAATCTAGCATAGAAAGGCACTGAAGCATATAGTAATAAAAATCAATTGTCTGCAGAGCTGGCTGAACAAGTTATAAGAAGTTAATGAAATGAATTAAATGAGAAACACCTGGTAAGAAGTAAAATGGGTTGGTCTTGTTTTGTTTTTCCATAGAGAAAGGAATGAACACTCAATTTTATCTTGAAATCCATTTAGTTATTCCCCCTTTCTGCTTTTGGGAGGGGATATCTTCAGCCACCAGTTTCTGTGCTGCATACAGAAAGGTATTTTCTGTTACTGCTAAACTTTGGAGTGCCTATCTGTATTTATTCGCAGGTATATGTACTCCAGCAGTGATATTTGCGCTGCATTTTTCTGAGAAGAGAGATTATTTTTGTCCACATGGTGGCTTAAAAATCTGGTCTATATGAAAGCTGAGGGTAATCACAGATCAGGCAGCTGCAGGTTTATTCTGTACTAGGCCAGATAAAAAATAAAAATCTTAGTCGAACCAGAAGACATATGGAAGAGAATTGTTCCTTTAAAAGTTCTGCTATACATACATGCATGCATATATATAGCCGCAGAGGAAGAAGGCCGGCAGGCAGCCAGGCTTTCCCAGCTGAGAATTCCCCTGGCACTGGGGGACTCAGCTGGCACCCAGCCCACTGCTGGCTCCTGTCCCACTCCGCTCCTGTGCTGCAGAGCTGAGAGCACCTTGCCCCAAGCTATATGCTCAGCTGGTGTTCATAAAGCTTTCAGGATGTAGGGCAGGGTATGTCTGTCCCGAGAGTCAATGATCCATAACTGCCTCCCTCTTTCTGCCCTGTCTGCGCTGCCAGACACATTTCATCTCTTTGGTTGCATGTTTTGTGTGGCTCCCACAGTATATGGCCTGAGCGACTCCAAAATGTGGGTGTTACTTTCCCAATCCCTGCAAGGTAGAAAAGTTCTGCTACGCCCCATGCTACCCATGGGGAAATAAGGTAGTGCTTTGTTTGTAATGTCTTTGAAATCCGTGTTTGAATATAAAGATCCAAATGGCTCTAATTGCATCTGTATGGCCTGGAGGAGTGGGAGCTCAGGTGCCAGCCAGTCCGGCTCTCAGCCCCGGGTTCCCTTTTTGGAGAGGCACACAACTCTTCCCAGGCAAGAATCATAGTGAGAGTCAACATGCAGGCAGGGTAAGCATCCATAATATCATCATAGGGCAACTAAATTTTGTGAGTCTGGGTCTGAAGAGCGGAATCCAAAGCAGAGTATAGATACTAGACAGAGTTAGGATAATTGTCCCATAGAATTATTCACTTAAAATTATTGGAAATGTACTGGTAATACATAGATTTTTCTGAAAACTCATTCTGATTAGGAGTTACAGATTTATTGCAAGACTGCCTTATAAGAATCTGGACTTCTCTGACAATCAGTGCTTATAAGCAAGTATACCTTGCCAAGTCAGTGCTGTACGTTCTGTATGACAGCCCAATGGCTAGAGCATGGAGTCTGGAGACAGGTGGCATTGGACCTTCCATTTTGTCTCTCTTCAGCTGCAGATGCTCTTAAAGTCTGCATGCCTCTAAAGCTGCCTTAACAGTAGACTACTGGGTGGTCTGCTCTGGGGCATTGCCTTACCTCCAGAGAAGCGTGTTAAATGAATTGTGTTGGATGAAATTTAGATTAGAAAAAATTATTTACTCAGAGGGCGGTGAGGTACTGGCACAGCTGCCCAGAGAAGCTGTGGTGCCCCATCCCTGGAGGCATCAAGGCCAGGTTGGATGGGGCCCTGGGCAGCTGAGCTGGTGGGAGGCAGCCCTGCCTACAGCAGGGGATTGGGTCTGGGTGGGCTTTAATGTCCCTTCCAACCCAAACCATTCTATGTTCAATGAACGTGCTCTCGTGATTTGCAGGACAGTGCTGGAAGTGGTGGGTAGTGATTTCAAGTGACTTAAAATATGGGATATTGATGTATGCTACCTTGAAACATAACACCAGACATTCTGCATGGGATTAATCAAGATACAGAATAAAAGCCTGTTACACCTCATACTGCATTCTGGTTTTAGCTGAACACTGTGCAGCCTGTGTTGCAGTGGGATTAAAGAAATGGGAATGCAGTCTGTTAAATGAATGCAAAAAGCGCTACCTTTATGAATTTGTCAAGAGTGATTCCAGCTGACTGAAGCTTTACAGATTCGGTATTTATCCTCCTGAAGCCTACTGCTCTCCCTCGGCACTGGTAGGGAAGGGACATGACTATCTCTGCTAGCAAATTAAGCAGTTCCCAGGCACGGAGGCCAACTGGCATAGGCTGCCTCACTGGTAGAGTGGTAAACAAACACAGCCTCCAGAGGAGGGTGCCTGAATGCAAATCCTCTGGCAGTAATGGGCTGTGGGATGCTCTAACACCTAGCCCATGCCTGGGGATTGCTTGGGAGACAGCTTGCTGGTACAGACCAGAAGCATGCTGGCAACTGCACTCTAAATCCCAGAGCAGCTGAATTTGTGCTCCTGGGAACATTCAGTCACAGTCTGATTCCCTGAGATGGAGCCTGAGGCTTTACACTAAGGATGATAGAGCACTGGAACAGGTTGCTTTTATTCTGCAGAGATATTCAAGACCTGTCTGGATACCTACCTGTGTGACCTATTGCAGGGAGCAAGCTTTAGCAGGGGGTTGGACTCAATGATCTCTCAAGGTCCCTTCCACGCCCTATAATTCTGTAATACTGATTATGTTTGGTGAGGAACCATTTAAAATGTTTCAAATACTCATTGTAGTGAGCTCTTAACTCTTGAAAGATACAGATTTATAGCTTGGTCCTGGATTTCTGGTATTTCTATATTTATCTTGTTAGTGCAGCCAACCCTTTAATGAGTCATAGAGTCTTGTAAAACATCCTGAAGAAGTCTACTGGTTTAAGGATTATTTTTGAGACTTTCTGGGCAAATTTAGGAGCAGATGCTTATATATGCAATATTCTATGTCATTGTTAACATGCAGAAGCTCTCTTCAGTGTCTAATCTCTACAGCAGCTATTAGTGTCTGTTACCATTCTTATTTAGAAGATGATACAATTGTAAAGCTATCTTTAGAAGGCCTTAATTTGGGGCACTGGATAGCATATTATTTGTAGCTGTCATTAATACCTGTACATAAAAATAGTTGCTGATCTGATTACATATATTAATTTGTTAATTGTCACACATTACCTACTGATAATTCCTACTTCCTACTGCTCACTAAATTCATTTGTTGCACCCTGTTAGATTAGCTAAAAAGGAATGGATAACCCACCATAAATTTTATAATTTATTTGTAGTCACCCAGAACATGGAAAATAACTGGACTTTTCGTACCCTTAGTTTATTTTCTTTCTGATTTTGATAGAACAGTGACTGCAAATCTTGCCTTTACTCTGGCCACAAGAGGAAAAGGTTCTGTTGTTTGTTTTTTTTTTTTACCCTCATCAAGTGTCATTTTCTTTTCCAAAAGAAAATATACTTGGCATAAAAAATAAATAAATAAATAAATAAATAAATAAATTCAACTATAACCTGAATAAAATTGTTCTCTTTTACTCCAAGTTATTCATTCATTCAAATATCTTTATCTTTGGATTGTTCATTACTTACAGCACTAATTTAGATCCCTTCAAGTCCACAAAAGGTCAGATAAAAACTTCTGTCAAAGCCCTGATAACCTTCATGAGTTGCTTTGTCCTTTTTATGTTTTTCTTTTTTTTTTTCTTTCCTTTTTTTTTTTTTTTTCCTTTTCAAATCACTATGATAAAAGAGAGAGGTCCTAAGAAGATCACTCTGTGGACACTGTTGTAGGATATTATCTTACTTCTTGTGGCTGAGTGATGTCTGCATGTTTCAAAGACTAAAATTTACAGAAAATTAGTGCATAAAATCATGCCGAGGCAATATCATGAAGTCACAGTAGGAACAAAATGGCTGCTTTTATTGCAGCATATTCTTAACAGGCCTTTTGGTACCCAACTGTTGGGACAGGCACGGAGCACAAGATGAGGTGGTATCACTGTATAGCGTCGCACCAACTAACAAACAAAAAAGCAGACTAAATATGAATTAATACAAGCGTTGAAAGATCCAAAGAAAGTTATCTAATAAAAACAAAGCTAAAGAAACAAGCAATAAAATACATTGTTATTCTTCAGCTATACTGTATCCAACCATCAGCAGAAACTCTTCTTTGCACTTCCTCATTCTGTTTCAGCATTTCTACTAACAGTCTCTATGTTGTGACACCCATTCTAGTGCTATTCCAAAATATTGCAAGACTATTAATGTAAAAGTAGAGCAAGAGTTAGGCATGAAGTGGTGATTGAGCACTCGGTAAAGAGGTGTGGTTGGCCCAGGGAGCACAGGGACATTGTTTGCTCCCCATCTGACCAGATGGGGAGGACCCACGGTGGAACTGCTCTGGGCTGATATAAGGGCCAGCCACTAAAGGGAGTTTTCTTAGATCTATGCTACTTCCTAAGAAGGAATGCTGTAAGAATCCCTTCACCAGTTTGGGTGAGTTCAACTCTTCTTTCAGTATGTGGCTATTAGCCTACCTGTGAACACTTTACTTGATGTTGCCAATAACCTGTCAGAAGTGATTTTGTTTCTTTGTCAGCAGAATATAAACATAGTGACAAGAGACATAACATTACATGGCAAATAGGAAAAATGATTAGAGGACTCTATTTTTAGATGTTTTATCTCTATTTGAATTACCACTGAACCACCTCTTCCAAAACTGAAATTCCAGAAATCCTTGATTCAGAGAACTTCAACTAATGTTAAAACTTACAGCATGCTCTCTCAGTTTCCCATCTAATTTCAAAGCAGATAGGAGGTTTCAATGGCTGGTGGTAGGTGGCTTGGTTTAAGTCTGTGTCGTCTGTGCTTTGTTGCAGTTTGTAGTTTACAGTCTCCTCCAGGGGAGCTAAGTAAAGAAGACAACATGCAGCTGAAACATCGTGCTTTTAATTGCAGCTAATGGACAATTAACTGCTGAGCTTTAACAATGAAAGTAGTGGATGATGGGGAAAGTGCAGTGACTATAAAAATCAAAGAAAGAGTATTAAAAATGTTTGGTTTTGTTTTTTTTATAGAGTGAGTTGAAGCAGGCACAATTTTCTCTTTACATTTTAGGAAACTTGATCTGAATTGATCTTTTACTCACAGAAAAAAATTAAACACCACATGTCTTTAAATGGTTAGAAACTTAGTAGTCTTCATAAGTTACTGTATATTTTCAAGTTCACATAAATTGTTGTTGACTCAACATAAAAAAAACAACTTCATGATCTATTATTAAAAACAGGCAAGGGATAGAAAAATAGTGTCTTTGATGCAAGAAAATCTGACTGAAAATAGAACAGATGTGAAAGGCATTCAATACAGAAGCAGTAGGATATATTTTCTAATCTTGAATAGGTACCTGATGGAAATTACCTACTGATGAAGTGGTGCCAGACAGAAGAAAAGATCTGAGGATTAGCACTGCACCTGGAGGATTGGTGAAAGAGTGATATGAAAATACAGGGCAAAGGAAAGGAGAGAGGAGGCTGTGCAGGCAACTTGAGATTTGCAGACACCTAATAAATGAGATGACATGGAGAAGAGATGCTTGTATGAGTTGGATGACCCAAAACACATATGTCAAGAGGTCAGAATGGAGAAAAAGATCACCAGTGGATGAAGAGCACAGCTGAAAAACAGGTTTAAATTACTGACGAGCATGAAAAAAAAGAAACCAAAAAACAAAAAACAAAACAAAACAAAAAAGAAACAAAACACCAACCAAACAAAACAGGTAGAAATAGAAGATTTGTTTTGGGGAAGAAAGGGAGTTAGGTTTCTGAGAAGAGGTGGGAAGTGGAAACACCACCAGGGAACGCAACAGGAGGGATAACAAAGCAGTACAGGAATCTGTGAATTAGAATCTGGAGATACAAAAGTGCTGGTTGGAGGGACCTCTGGAAGTCACCTCGTTCACCTACTGTATTGAAGCAGAACTTTTCAACAACTGATCAGGTCAGCAATGAATTTGTCTAGCCAAGTTTTGAAAACCTTCAAGAATGGAGTTTGCACAATTCCACTGCTCCAGTCCTGCGCTACTGGTGAAGACATTTATAATGATGCCCAACTGGAACTTCCTATGCTGCACATGGCTGCTGTTGCCCTTTCCAGTATCATATACCAAGAAAAGTTTTGCTCTGTCATTTTTGTACTTCCCCTTCAAATGGTTGTAGGCACTATGAGATCACACCACGTATTTTTCTTCACAAAACCAAACGGAGTGCTTCTCACATATGTGAAGAACTATGCCTTGGGCTCCTTTCCATCTTCATGTCCCTCTGCTGTGGTTTCTCAAC
This sequence comes from Meleagris gallopavo, assembly GCF_905368555.1. Lineage (NCBI taxonomy): Eukaryota > Metazoa > Chordata > Aves > Galliformes > Phasianidae > Meleagris > Meleagris gallopavo. Next base: position 36,585,401 of record NC_139406.1, read on the forward strand.
AGCCAGGAAGTGGAGTGGGTGAAACAAGACAGCATATTTCAGGTACTTCTTCACCAGCACCAACTAACGGGGAATAACAACCTGCCTTCACCTGCTAGCCATTCACGTCTTAATGCAGCCCAGTTGGTCACTGTTGTTTCTCCTATGGAGACAACTTGGCACCCTCTGTCACTTCCAAATGGCATTTCAATGATTTAAAATCTGGAAGGGAAAAGCTGAAGATTAATATCAGCACCAGAAAGAGAGAGGTCTACATGAGTGAAGTCTCCTTTTTAAGTAGAGTGGATAGGTGTGTCACAAGGGTGGGTCTGGAGGGGAAAAAAAAAAACAAAAACACAGCCCTCCTCCATGAGGGAAGGTAAGACACTACATGGGAAGCATCTCTTCATCAGCTTCTAAAACAAATAACACTAGCAGACTCTTTCATAGATTTCCAAAGAGTTACAGTGGCAAAGTGTGCTAGAATCACTGGTTAATTTAGACTGCGTCATAGTTTGTGATGTGGAATAAGGGATGGTATTCCACATCATGACATCATGTAGTGCACTGGGAGTTAGAGAGTTAATGCTCCAGGTCTGTGGATTGTTGATAGTTCCAGGTACATTTCTCAGAAGAGAAGTCCAGCTTCCAGAAGACTTCACTGTTCCATTTTTTGTTTTCAGAGGGAAATATAAAACCGTTTGGGTGTCACAAACCTGGCTCTCCTTTTTCTGCTCATCTCTGCGGTGTGTGCTCTTGTGCTCTCTAGCCATCTCGCCTTCAACATTAGAGTAAGGCCTTTGGTTTTGGACACGCTCTCTCTCCTTCATTTAATCTATTAGCTTCAGTTCCAATTATATTGTACTGTATTGTGTTATCTTGCATTCTGCTTTCATATTTAGTAAATTAGTTTTTTTCCCTTAGCTTATTGCCACTGTTTTGTGGCACTCTCACTATCTTCCCCTTTCCTGGGGAGTGTGTCCCCTCACCCTGTTATTCATGGAAGCAAGCCGAATTGGGCTGGAACCATGACAGATTGGAAAGGAGTTCCGTTGGTCAAGTTGTCTGTAGCATGGTCAAAGCTACAAAGGGACAAATCTGAAGGTACATTAGGTTGCTCAGGACCTTGTCCAGTTGAGTTTTTAATAGCATCAACAATGGAGATTTTGGAACTCACACGTGCAGTTGACTTCAGTATGTGACCACTCTCTCACGAAAGCATCTTTTCTAAGACCGGGACAAAATTTCTGTTGTTGTGACTTAGGATAATTGCTTCCTACTTCTTTCACTGTGTACTAAGAAATGATCCCCATCACCCTACAGACACAAGAATAAAACAGAGCCCCCATTAGTACCCAGGTTGAAGAAACATGGCTCCATCACCTCCTTAAATGTGATGTGCTCCTGCCTTGTGGTCATCATGGTGGCCCTCCACTGTGCTCATTCCATTATGTTCATATTCTTCTGTTACTGGGCGGACCATAACTGAACAAGATGTGGTCTCATATTTACAAAATAATGAAGAAAAATCACTTAAATGTGACTTGCTGGCTACATCATTTCTAGTACAACACAGGATGTGGTTAGCCTTTATCACCACAAGGATACAAGGAAGTCTCTTTAGTCCTTTGAGAGGAAAGGCTGTGGTATATGAAAGCAATAAAATCAAACAGATTCTAAGGGCTGCTTTTTTAGAGGAGAGTTTTGGTTATGAGTGCTCAGTCACAGTCACTGAACAGTTTTTCAAGCAGAGGAAGTTGAACTCCACTTAAATGTTGGGTGATGTCCTGGCTCAGCTTGGATTTAAAATAAAAGCTCTAAATCTTTGTTGTGTGTTAGTTAAAAAGCGGTGTGGCTGTACATAAACTATTTCACATCATGGAAGCAGCCTGGCTACAGCAATATGTAGCACAAGATTAGTTTGCTTATGAACTTCAACCTGATGTTTAGAAATTGCACAGCAGGAGAGCAGTAACATGGAGATTCATGTTGATTTCCATACTTGGCAAAAGTACAGAGGAAGAAGAAAATTAGAAAAATAAAGACACTGTGTTAGGAAGAAAAACTAAAATTAAATCAGAACAACTTCATTTGATACCCTTACATTTGATTTTCAGTAGATTTGAAGTATATAGTTTGGTAATTGCATGGGGAATTAGAAAATAAAACACAGATTGAGGTTAAACAAATAAATGTTTCAGAAAATGAGTTCTTTACTCTCTGATCTACTAGACCTTCTCTGTACTCCCTTCAGACTTAAAGAAAAAGTGCCAGACACTGCTCAGCTGCAATTCCAATAGAATCTTTGTGAGTGCTGTTCTGAGATGGTAGAGACAGTCAGTACCTTTGCAATACCTTTACTCACGTGTTGCTTTCCCTTTGCCCATTGGTCCAAACCTGATCAATACATTTTCAACTACAAGTACCCAACTTAGAGGAAAGTCTTTAAGCACAGCATCCTGCATTTTAAGTTCTTACATTTCATTAGATAACTGTTTTTCCACTCCATAAAATCATACATTTAAATGATATTTCTAGTCCTTTCTTGCATTGTTGATGCTTCCCAAGTGTGTGAAATCAACACATTTTATGCTGCTTTTGCCATAATCGTTAAAGAAAATAGTAATTAATACTGATTGAAAGTGCAGGCCCCAGAAAGATTCCATCCTAGTACTATTCTTTTTATCTCTTTTACTAAACACTATGACATAAGTGTATGAGAAGAGGTAACCATGAGGGGAAAAAAAACTGTGTAGCTAATCATAGAATCATCAAGGTTGGAAAAGACCACAAAGATCACCCAGTCCAGCTATCAGCCCATCCCCACCAACCACATCCCCATGGTTCTTGAACACTTCTGGAGATGATGACTCCACCACCCTCCTGGGCAGCCTGTGCCACTGCCTCACCAGAAGAAATTCTTCCTCATATTCAACCTCAGCTAAGGGGCAGTGCTGGAAGGATAGCATGGATCTATGAAGCAATCATAACAAAAGTCAAACTGAGAATTTTGAGTCAGGATTCTGGCCACTGGAAGAATGTTATTTTGGAACTGATGTTCAGTAAAGTAATAGGTGAGGGGGGGGAAAAAAAAATAAATTAAATGGTACTGTGCTCTTTGGGTAGTAGAAGTCTAGATTTACTGTCATATTAGAGACACTGAAACTGAAGCTTTCTGGCACTACATCAGTTTTTGTTGTTACATAAATAAAAAAATGTATAAACATAACCCTACTTTCTTGAGTGTTTTGTATCTTAATAAGAGAGGAATAATAATTTGTGTACTTTTCATTTTGAATTATGTTGCACATTGTCTTTTTTAAGTTCAAAAAAAAAAAAAAGCTTCTGAAGTAGAGACTGGTACAAAAAGGCTATGAAGTGAGCAGTTGCTAGTTTAAAATACCAAGGCAACATTTGGAGGGGAGGGGGGGAATCTCTGTAGCAGGTTGGCCCTGGCTGTCAGCCAAGCACCCACCCAGCTGCTTGCTTCCAGACTAGAAAGAGTTCAGCCACCAGTACCGGTGGGGGCAAAACAGATTCAGCTTAGGGAATTTAATTAAAAATGTTCAGTTACTGATTTGGGTATTAGGAAGGACACAAAGGAGGCAGGCATTTAAAGACTTTGGGAAAACACCTTTCTCCTCCCTTTCCCAGGCTCAGTTTCCTGCCAGTTACTTCTCCTCCCCACTTCTGATCTCCACTCCCCTTGTTATCACAGCTGGTTATGCTCAGTTCCATTGGTGATGCAGTGGACTGTGCAGGATGTTGGGGTCAGGATATAGAGATGCCTTTACTGCCATGCTTTCCTTCTCACTATTTTCTTCTACTGCTTCTTGTTTCCTCAATTTTGGCACAAGTTATTCATGGGGCAGCAGATCTTTGAGGTACTGCTCTGGCATGGTTGTACCATGGGCCACAGTTCTTCTAGAGGTGTTACTAGACACGATTGAACACCTCACGCTCCTCTGGCCCTGGTGTTTCTTCCTTCTGGCATTTATTATTTCTAAATACATTCTAACAGGAGCACCACAAACTTCTGACTGATTCTCCAACCCTGATGGGCTAAGCTGTATCTTGTGGTGAAGCTGGCTGGAAGCACCAGGAATTAATTATTTTCTCACAAAGTCCACCCTTGTAACCCACCCACTACCAAAACCTTGTCATCTCCCTGCTATGCAACATCAAAAATGGCTTAAGAACATGACAAAGCATTGTGAACATCCTAAATCCAACCACAGTCTCACCTTCAGGATGCCCTGTAAAGAATGATGCAGCGCGCAGCATGGTGAAGATTTCAGGCAATTCAGCCAACCACAGAACAGCCCCATGAGATAGTCATAACTTAACCAGCCTAAACTATGCCAGGAACCAGCGTGTAGGAGCTGGGACTAGTGACAGACAGTGCAGGCTTACAGCTGTCTTTTTTTTTTTTTTTCCTCCTGTAAAGAGTGTGAGTACTTCTCCACATCTGTCTCAGACAAAGCACGATTGTCACTTTACAAAGTAAATTGTGCTTGGAGGAAAAACTAATCAGATTATCAATCACAGTGCATACAGAGAAATCATTTTGGGTGAACTGCCCAAACATATCCAGATTGGGGTAAATGTTTCATGGAAGCAGTCAGCATAATAGATTTTTTTAGAAAGGCGTGGGGTTAAAATACTACAGTTGTCATACCACAGTTTAAACTGTTAATACGTAGTTGTATTTTCATGATCCTTTCTCACTTTACAAGTGTAGCTGCATTCTTAGTTTTTAAACAGTGCCCTAAAAAGACTGACTCAGGCAGCAAATCTTCAGGATTTAACATCTTTGTATAAATCTCACATTGCATCACACTGTGGAACCTCATGACAAAAAGAAAAAAAGGTTTATTGTGTTGTGAAATATGCAAATATTACTTTGGCAGTAGTTCCATAAAAGCTTGAAAAGCGATTTTCTCAGTGCTGCTTGTAAAAAGCAAATTCATTGTCTTTCGTAGAGGTGGGTAGCTGTATTTAGAGGCACCACTGCATCAGGAAAAGAAAAGGAGAGCAGTCCAATAGCGGCAGCCTTAGTAGTTCAAAAGAAAGTAAACATCATCTCACTTTCTAGGAAATATTAGAAACAGTCAACATGAGGCATATTCTTTGTTTAGAAATCACAGCTTGCCCGGCTCTCCAGAAAGTCTGCTTCCAAATAACCCTACATGTCTTGCTCTCATAGGTATGCCCTTGACATCTCTTGCTTTATTCTGGGTTTCTGCTCTTCTTACATACATTAGTAATCAGTTTCCCAACACCCCGGAGACCTTCTCCATCTCTCTGATCTTCTTAAATTGCATCCTATTTAGTTAGTTACTTAGTTACCATTCCCCAAAGAGGCTCTTGCTTGCTCCTTCCAGTTAGTCTGTTCAAAAGCTAGTTTATGTCCCCTTCTAATTTTACTTGTCTATATCACAGAGAAAACAGCTATTATCAGCATGCAAAGTACAAAAATTCTGCATTTTTTTCATAAATGAACAGTGTGACTCATTGTTCATTGTCCTCACACTTACATGGGAGTAGCCGTTAACCTTTATCTAAGTGTTGGAGCAGAATGAGAAGGATAGAGCACCCATTCTTTTCACGTGTATCTTGATGCTATCACACTAACATACTGTGCTGCACATTAAGTATGCCAGCTGCTGAGCTTTCTGTATCAGTTCTAACAATAATTGAGCATTTAGCTGGAGAATGAGGGAATTAAACACAAGGGACTGGACAAACTTAAGGATAAGTCCATTGATACTTTAAGTAAAGACTGACACAAGATCTGCTTAACCAGCAGCTTTCTGGAGGAAGAACAATATTCCTGGGAAAAAAATTTCTATACCTGATCTGTTTATGTCTGGGAGATATTCAATTCCATGAACTTCTCAGTGTGTCTTTTACCTCAAGTAAAAATGAACTAGTCTATCTTGTTTTAATTGTTAGGATAACTACCCATAAGTGTATTACATTTGCAAATGTGCACGTGGAGATTACCTCACAGGAGGTGACACACGGCAACTTACCACCCCATGGTACTTTTGCATGTCAAAGCATTATGACTTTACACTGATATTTTGTTATATTTTTATTCTCTACATTGAGCAGACTGCACATTCATTTCATGAAGTCACTGGTGGGCCAGACTTACAGTGACTGTCTGTTGAGATTTTGACTGTGGGAAGACGTAGGACATTTGTAATGATTTAGTTGACGATGAAAGTTGCAGCAAGTGACCAATGTATGTATTGACTGGGTTTAATTTTTGTAAAGATTGTGTCCACCAGTGCCAGCAGACATCTAGCTCCATATTCAGCTGCATGTCCTTTTGGTTCAGTGTTTCTTTTTCACTAAAACATTTAATTTCTAACAGCACCTTGTAAGTGGAATACACAAAAATAGTCAAAGGAAGTTCAAGCTTTGAAACCTTTAGAAATTAAATTTCATGCTGCTCAGTATAAATACTTGTCATAAAAACTTCCAGGCAGGAGATACTGTAGTGATGCTATCATGCCACACAAGTTATTATTTTATAGCTGATCAAAGCACTACTCATATCTAAGAAGTTTCTGATTATACAGAAAATTGACAGACTCTCACTCCCAAAATCCTGTTGTATTGTCTAGTTATTATTGCCATAATTAAAACTTTTGGCAAACAATATTAACTGATATTAATAGCACTTTATGGTTATATCAAGTACAGGAATCAACGTCAAGCACCTTGGCTTTATTTCTACCTTTAAATTCCATGTCTCTCTTTTATGAGGAATGAAATGTAGATCAAAACTAAAATTATACCTAGACTTCCATTTATTCAGGAAGAATGACTGAACATTACTGGTGAAGTTCATGGCATCAGATAGTAAGTTTTTGCCTTTTGATATAGTAATATTTTGTTATAAACTTGACCTAATAGAGAGAACCAAGAAGAAAGCAAAAAATAAACTACAAGCTGAGCAGAAAGCTAAGAGGATACCTCAGCAGGAGAAAAAACAAAATCATTTCTATAGGGAAGGGAAACTTGGAAGATATCAAGAGCTATAGGTCAGTCACCCTCATTTCAGTTCCTGGGAAGGCAATTGGGAAAATAATCCTGGAAGACATATCCGAGTACATGAAGGATAAGAAAGTAACTGGGAGTTGCCAGCAGCTATTCACAGAGAGGAAAACATGCTTGGCTGATCGCTTTGCCTTCTGCAATAAGATGGCTGGGTGGAATAAGAAGCAGTGGATGTGGTTTGTCTTGGCTGTAGAAAAGCTTTTGATACTGTCTTCCATAGCCTCCGCATAGACGAGCTAATAAAGTATAAGATAGATAAATGGAACAGCAAGATGGGTTGAAACCTGGCTGAACCACTAGGCTCAGAAGAATTGTGATCTGCAGTACAAATTCCATCTTGAGGTCACTCATTAATGGTATACCTTAGGCTTCAAATACTGGGGCCAGTACTGTTTAACCTCCTCATTATTGACTTGCATGATTGGATACAGTGCATCTTCAGCAAGCTGGCAGTAGGAAACTGATAGGAGTTTCTGATACACTAAAGGGACCTTGACAAACTAGAAAACCAGGTCAACAGGTATCCCATGAAGTGGGACAAAAGGAAACAATGTTCTGCCCTGGGAAAAGATAACTTCAGGACAGCTGAAAAACAGACTCCTAGAGCAGGACCAGGGAATACTGTGAACAAGTAGTTAACCATGAGTTAACGTTGTGCTCTTACAGCAGAGGTGGCTAACAGCATCCTTGGATGCACTAAAGGGAGCATTACCAGCAAGCCAAGAGGGGATGATACTTCCCTTTTCCTCAGCAGGGGTGAGAAGACAGCATGCAGTGTTGTATCTAGTTGTGGGCTCCACAGTACAAAAGAGACACAGACATACAGGAAGAATTGCAATGAAGGACCACAAAGACAAAGGGACTGGAGTATCTGACATAGGAGGAGAGACAGAGAGAGCTGGGATTGTTCAGCTGGAGAAGAGAAGGATCAGGGGAATCTTACCAGTGTATGTGACCACCTGAAGAGGGAACAAACTGTGGAGCTGTGTTCTTTTCAGTGATACTCAGTGAGAGAACAAAAGGCAATGGGACAAAACGAAATACAGGAAGTCACACCTGAACATATTAAATCCTTTTTAAATGAGAGTTGTTGAATCCAAAAAGAGGCTGTCCAAAGATGCTTCGGAGTCAACCTGTTTTGTGATACTCAGAAGCCTGCTAAACATAGCCCTGAGTAACCTGCTCTAGTCACCCCTGCTTTAAGGAATGGATGAGTCCAGATGGGCCCCTTCCCAATTCAGCTGTCTTTTGATCCTGTGACCACATACCTTGATGTTTTAAACAAGTCATTCTGTGCATGTTGTATCTGCATGCCTGTTTAGATTTTCAGTGTAAAAGAAGAAACCATAAAGAGTAACTAACTACAAAACAAAGAAAAATATAATTGAATAAATTACTATAATATGTGAAGCCCACAGTAAACATGAATGAGGAACATACAAGGTTGAGAACATTACATTTCTGTATTTAATTCACTGCTTGTTGAAAATTTGATGTAACTGTAAACGTTAAGCAAAAATGTTAAAGTACAAGGTATCTTCAAACTGAGTTGATGTTCAGCCAATTGAATAAGCAATTCTTAAGAAAAAAATACATCCTTCTCCCTATGGATCTTCACAGAAACAGAGGATTTGATTTCTTAAAAAAAAACTGGCAATTAATCAGAAGGAGTTGCTTTTGTTGTGTTTGATACAATTATAAAGGAACGCATAATCAATAGCAATGAAACATATGGTTTTATTAAAAACAATGTGTAGAGAGGGACTATAGATGAATCTAAGTGTATTAAAATGAAAATAGAAATTTACTAGTAAAAAATGGTAGTAGTGGAGAGAGTCTAAGTATTACTCTTCTTAACTGAGGAAAAAAGTAGTAATCTTGTTTAAAATGGAAAACGCTACAGTAAATGCACAGGAAGACAGATTAATCATAAAGATTTGGGTTGGGAGAGACCTAATATTAGAAATCTATTAATTTTACTGTCTTAAAGAATAATGATCCTAGCATATACACAAAGCATTTCAAGCAAGTTGGTAGAGACACTAGGAGAGTCTCAAGGTGAATTTCACAAGATTTTGCATTGTGTCCCTCATGTTGTCCCTCAGTATTCAAACATTCCAGTAGGTTTCTGTACACCTCTGTTGATGGAGTCAGAAGAGTGAGGTCCTACAGACTGCTCTGGATCCTAAGGAATGGAGCTGTCATTTTCTTGTATGTGAAATTAATTTAAGGGATCAGAACCACCTCTGCATTCAGACATCAGTGGAGAGAGAGCATGAGGTTACCATGCTTGGCAAATGAGGTATATTTACTTTCAGAAGTCCTGGGACTTACTACATTGTCCAGGAAAGAAAGGGTATGAATAACATTTAAGTTATAAAATGAAACATATAAGGGTCTTCTTCAAGCAACTTGTGAACCTGAAATGCATGAGACAGATTTGATGGAGGTAGTAAGTAGATGTAGCCTGAGTATAGCCAATGGACTAAAATAATGCCCATAAATGCTGTGCATGTACATTTATGGCTTACTAAATTACATTCAACATCTAAAACTGTCCAAACTGAGTAAAAATAAAGGTAAATCAGAAGCAGCCTGAGGCAAGCCTCTTTCTTTCATCTGCATTAGGAATGTCCTATTAGAGCAGTTGATAGAGACTGGAAGAAGAGTTAGGGGGCACAGATGGTTTAGCTCTAAAACTTTACATTACTTGCATCTCTTTAAATAAAGCCTCATTGCAGGAATAAACATTTCATTATTTTGTTACCACTCATGATAGTGGAAGAAAACTATCAAAGCTAAAATTAAACACTAAACAGATTATGGTGAAGAACTGGAACAGGTTGCCCAAGGAGGTTGTAGATTCCCTATCCCGGATGCAATCAAGGCCAGGTTGGATTGGATCTTGGCAGTCTGGTCTAGAGGTTAGTGACTCTGCCTGTGGCGGGGGGGGGGGGGGGGGGTTGAAACTGGATGATCTTTGAGGTCCTTTTTAACCCAGACCATTCTGTGATTCTATGATATTGCACTAATGAGGAAGCAGTATAGACAAACAACAAAACGTGAGGAATTTCATAAGACCTCTCACATTTAGACCTCAGGTAACCAACATAATAACTCTTTTGAAGAGACTGAAACCATATCAGAGCTGAAGTTACCTGAAGACATTTACTTGGTAGATCATTTGTGCAAAGAACAGAATATTATTTCCTCTGTTCATGAAGCTCATAGTAACTGTAACACAGATAGAAATCCACAAATACTAAATGGATAGTCACCATTCCAGCTTGTACAAATGAATATTTAATAGCTTGTTTATATATTCTGCATATCATTACTGAATAACATTTAATGTTTTTCTTGAAATCAAATAACCAAGAAGAATGTAAATATATTTTTCTTGTCAATCAGATAGATAACACATCACATGGACCTCTAAATCCCATTACACTGCAATGAAATTTTGAAGACAATCAAAAGCTGCTGTTTATTTTGTTTTTTTCTTGATCATTCTTTTCAGTTTCTTTCCAGCTTAGTTAACGCTCATTAAATATCTTTGGTACTTCCTTATACATACATTTCAGGAAACATTATGGGCTTCAGTCCAAGTTTTGGTTCCTTTGCCTTTTATTGTTCTAAACAACTGACATCAAACTGAAACACGAAAGAGGCTTTAGGAAAGATAGTTCTCCGGGTAGAAGAAACAACTTCATTAGCATTTGTCATTTTCTGTATAAAATTAATTATTGCACATCTCTTACCCACATACAGCACCATACATTTGGATTTTGGCAAGAAGAGGTACACCACCTGAGCTGGCTAACACTTTGTCCAACTCAAAGCAGCACTCACACTGTAATGTTTATTGTTATCCACTAGATACATCCCATCCCCCACAAGCTACTTTAATCCTTTTTTAAGACCAGTTTTCTGGAGTCCATCTGACATTTTCAGATACCTCTCAACTGTGCTTTGCTGTCACCTTACTGGGGTACACTGTAACCTGCATGAATTCATGCTGCGATACAGAAACTCAGTGGCAACATAAGTGCTTTTTGTTCCTCTCCCTTTGCATATTATCTATAATCTGATTTTAAACATGCTAATACTAAAACAAGACTTCCAACTACTACTTTTATTTATTCACTTAAAGCTTCTCACAATCCTGGCTTTATTGGCTACAGAAGTTTATAAATTACATCCCCCCGGCAATGTTCTCTAATGCTTCATTTAAGAAACATTAGTAACTCTGATCTGTGGAAATTAACTAAGATATACTGTTGTCTTTCTTTATATCCAATTTAAGTACCAAAGACTGAAACACTAGTGGCATTTCTAAAACATTTGAAGATAAAATAGGAAACAATCATTAAAAATGAGATTCAGTTTACATCATTTTAAGACTGATCTATTCAGATCCATAAAAGGAGGACAGGATAAAGGACACAACAGTATGGTTTTCCTATGTGAAAACTGGCCAATAGACAATATCTAGAGCTGTGCTTTTCCAGGCAATAAATAGAGTTTTAAAAAGAAGTGTAACTGTTCTGAAATTCTGACTTCAGCTAATAGTTTCACTGGGGATTATTTCCTCTAGGGAGCTTGAGTCCCAGAGCTATCAGAGAACAGAATGATTATCTTTTATCCGCACTACTTACTGAAAGATATAGAGAGAGATTAAATTTCAGCACTGGCACAAGCTGGCCAGAGAGATGGTAGATGCCCCATCCCTAGAAATACTCAGGGTCAGGCTGGACGGGGCTCTGAGCAACCTGACATAGCTGTATGCATCCCTGTTCATTGCAGGGGACTTCAACTGGATGACCTTTAACAGTCTCTTCAAACTGTTCTATGATTCTATTATTTAGTTTCCTCCTATATCTGAAGGAACATGAAGCTGTAAAGAATAATGTGCCCACTTCTACTTTATATTAGTAGTCAAACACTCCTTAATAGAAGTTATCTGACTCACATGTGGCTCTTCTCAGCATCATACCACAGGCTACTTGAATATATGTCTTCCTCCATCAGTGTACATCCTATATTCTGGATGAGGGTCCTAAACTAATAGTGGAGCCACAATTAACAGCACTGTCTATAGAGAAAGATAGAACTTCAAAAACAGCATCTGTGCCATCCGAAGTGAGGTCAGATGTTATTTGGTAAATACTATCACAGAAACCTTTTCTGTAAGTTTGAGATATTTTTCATATACAATGTGAAATTAATTATTAGCATCTTCTCTAGCCCTAGGAACATAGCATTTAAAAACGTTTATCAAAGATTCACAAGTTTTCTATGAGACACAGGGTGTAATACTATAACACGATGGAAAATACACCAGTAATAGCAGAGGAGCACAATCCTAGGTTGCAGCAGATGAGAACAAGCCCAAACACAGCAGTCCTAGATACAGACACAAAGAAAGAAAAGTCGCTTACCTTTGGAAGGTCTCCAGTAAACAAGGATCTCCAGCAAGAGAGACCCTTACCTCTACTGCCAACCCTTAAATGAGGTCTGGGAAGGGGTGGATCCTGGTTCCACCCCATTCCCATCACTCAGCTGCATTGCATGCACCTGAGTTCTCCTGAGTTGGCCCTGCCTTCCCACCATGTGCTCAATCTGGTTCTGGCCATGACTCAGCATTTCCACTTCACAGGGCAAAGCAAATATTTCAGCCTAATCCTCTGCTCTCAATTTATATATAAAGAAGATAGTACCTGAGGGCAATTTGTTTCAGTATTCAAGAAATGCTCTGATTCTGTGGTAAGCTGAGATTTTCAGCTGAGTTTTTTGTATGAAAAAGAAATTAGTAGCAAGTCAGTAATTAAACTCATGTAACTTTTACATTGAAAAATCATACATAAATTTGTTTTCTAGGAGTAACAACAGAGGGCAGAAAGGTAATTTTGCTAGACAGCTCTGTTCTGCAACAAAGCATCACTCAGATAACATAATTTTCCACAACCTCTTTTCTAGTAGAGAGAAAGATTAGCATGATGCCATACCAAATTCAGAAATACCTTCCACAGTCAAAAATGTGTGAGTTTCACCATCTTTCTGCTCATTATTACTTCATCCTCATCTGAGACAGATGAATCAGGTCTGTCGATTGCTATCATGAATGGCCATGTAGCAGAGGAGGTATAGATTAGACGTAAGGAAAAACTACTTCTCTCAGAGAGTGGTCAGGCACTGGAATGTCCTGCCCAGGGAGGTGGTGGAGTCGATGTCCTTGTCAGTGTTCAAGAGGTGTCTGGATGAGGAGCTAAGGGATATGGTCTAGTGGCTTGTGGTAGCAATGGTAATGGGAGGATTGTTGGACTGGATGATCTTGTAGGTCCTTTCCAACCTTGTGATTCCATGAATGCTTTAGGATAATACCAGCGGAGTTGCCCTTAAAGCCTTGTTGAGTTTCATGGCACCCAGGTAACTGCACTGAACAGCATGAGGGGCGCTCACAAATTGTTTCACTACATCAGCTGTACAGCCAACAGTTTCCAGCTGAAGAGTCATTCAAATATCAGGGGGTAGAGGAATAAGAATAGATGCTGCAATTATTTCTACAGCAGTCACTTTATTCATAACTGGGAAGCTCCTAGCCAAAGGCTGCGTGTTGCTTGTTTCAAAAAAGCAGATGCGTCTGAGCATCCTTCTTCAAATAAGCCTGACCATTCATGTCTTTTCTGTGTTTCCTTTCCATGTTCATTCGTAGCTTAAGGGATCTTAGAGGCTTCAGATGACAGACAGAAAGAAAAATACAATTTTCTGGTCATTGCTAATTACTGTTTGGCATAATACTCTCCAAAAGATTCTCCTGTATGTTTAGGCATCTTTAACCTCCAGCATGCCAAAATTATTGTGTAATAACTTTGACTTCAGAAGCATCATACCAATTAGCATTCCAGCTTTTTTAGTTCAGAACAATTATTTCATACAATGTTCTAATGACTATGGCAATATCTTGCAATAAAATGATAATCATACAATATACAGCATTTATTTTGCTATGTTAGCTTCCTTACTTTCATTGAATTACTGATATTTTTCTCGTTTCACCCCTTTTGAAATGCCCTCTTCTAGCATTCAACAGCAAAATTCGGGGACTATCTGAAAGATCAATTGCTTTTTTTTGGTCTTTTTTTTTTTTTTTTTTTTTTTCAGTTATGGTTCTTACCTGCAAGAAACAAAATCCAGTGAAATCAAAATGATCTGAAGTAAAAATCAAAAGCAACTGAATTTATAGACCTATTTTCCCACATTACTTCAGATGTTATCTGTTATGTTCATACCACAAATAAGCTGGAGGAAAACACTTGGAGTGTCACGCAGGTCAATAAACATCTGGCTTATGAAGTGTTGCCCTGCTGCCTGTATTATGTTGATAAAATTACTTCAGTCAGGAGAAAGAAATGTAAAGTACAAAGTACAAGTGGTAAATTTTCCCTTCTTGACATATGGAAGATTTGCTTGTTTAATTTACATTGGCATCAATTTCATTTTATCAAAATGAAATTCTATCAAAAAATCTGAAAGAAAAAGAAACACGAGGGGTGCATGTGTAGGGGGTGCATCTCCATCTCAGAATGGGCATAGATAGGCCTGTGGGTCCTCTGTATATTGAGATGTGACAATTAATGTGCACTTCATCTTTCTACAAGCAAAACATATAAAGGCACTGTTGGTTTTTTGTTCGTGACGGTGGTTTTCTTCTTTTCTTTTTTCTTTTATCTACTACAAAAACAATTTTGATGTGCTCTAAATACAGATCAGTGGTGGAACCCTGCAGCTATATGTGTTCCCATAGTCATGCTCTTCTCTGAATTCTTCTTTTTTATCTCTCACGCTTTGCAAATATTTGAAATTCCTGGAGGAAGGAGCTTTTACCTGCACCCAGTAACAGATCCACTGAAAGAATATTTAATTAGAAAGTACTGTGTTGTCTGTGTTATCTGAAACAGCACGCTTAGCTTTCTTTAATTCACGTGGCAGATAACTGCTTTTATGATAAGTAAGTTCTCTTATTTTTACAGTTGTTCTTCGCACGGCTTTTATGTCCTCTTATGATGTTACTAAGCAGTTTGCCTGAATGAAGACTGGGCTGTGTGCTGGAGCTTTGGAAATTTTCTGCATTAAAAAAAAAAAAAATGTTCGGGGCTAGATTTTTTTTCTTTATTTTAAAATGGAAATTTCTTATTCGCTTCAAATCAGGGCTTCAGGGATTACCTGTCCAAGAAAAATGAATATATGATAAAGAAAGAGGTTTCTGACGTCTCCCCTGGCTAGGAGTGGTGATCACATGTTTGAATGGTGTGCTGCCTAGAATGGATCCAGGAAAACAGACGTTCTTTATGAACTCCAGTTATTGTTCAGCTGAAGGGCAGTGATATCGTCCAATGTGCTTAGGTGGGAAATTTTTGTTCATCCACAGGATGAACAATGAAAATAAATAGTCACAAAATTAATCACAAAGCATCTGACATAGACAGCTAACTCTAGAGTTTTGCTCCACTCACTTTCTTTTTTTTTAATATATATCATTAAAGTTTAATTATTTTTCAAATAACTTTAATGAAGAACATAGAATGAGTATTTCTAAAGATTTATAGCATAATTTGGTACTCATGCTATAGGTAATGAAATATCACCAGCAAGGTGCTATGGTCTGTGATCACCTCTTGTATTGTCCCAAACAGAAAATGCCTCTGAGCTTTTAATGTAGGTTTTGGGCAATTAGGCATTTACCATGAGAGGGAATAATGTCGTGAAGAAGCCCCCATCTGGTATTTGTTTGGCAGGTGAGTTTCCATTGTAGCCAGTTCCTGTCTGATCAGACCTCTTCTCATCCTACATTCCAAATAAGTCACATCATCCATACTTATCTGGCTTCTTTCTCAGTTTTCACACAGTCAGACATGCTCATAAAACTGTCCTAAACACCTTTTTCACATCCTTCAACTATTTTGAATAGGTGTGGCGGTTTTTCAGAATTTCATCACTGTTAGCTGTGTTGGATTTGCTCTAGATGACTTCAATACTTCCTAGAATAGTCTTCTCTTTAAGTTTTCTTGTGGGATGGCACAGGTGTGTGCTATATGCCAGAAGACAGCAGTGACTTTATTTGTGGAGAAAAAAAAAGCCAAAACAGCCTTCTGCTCTTTTCCACCACTTTGAACTATCAGAGCCCTGGGAAGTCAGGTGAGTGCCTCTTTGCTCCTCATTAAAGGATGTAATCGTAGCAAGCTTCATGTCTTCAGACTGCTGTCCAGGACACAGACATAACCATGTATTGGTTGGATCAGTTGAACTAAGATCTCCAAATGGCTCTCAGTGTCATTATTTGCAGTCTGTACGTGACTGATATTGAGGATGACTTCTTTTCTCATGAGGTATGTTTGGTAAAATTGTCATCTTTGATATCCTCTGCTCTTATATTAATGTTCATAGGAACAGATACTCAAATTTATATATTTTTTTAATTTTATTTCATGTGTGTTAAAAGATATGATCTGATTTAAAAAGAAGGAAGCTTTGAGACTTGGGTGGAGAGACAGCCATTTCCTACATGTTCTAAGGCTTCTCCTGTTGGAGAGGCATGTGACTGCAAACAGACTTAGCAAACCATGCAAGTCCTAAAGCTGCTTCTGCACACTGTGTCAACCCTCCCCAATACACATACCAAAAACTCCAATGTTGCTGGCCCAAGATGGACTTGCATTTCTGGGACCTTCTAGACCTAACTGAAGTCACCTTTCTGACCCTGTGTTGCTGGAGAGCTGCTCCTGCCTTAAGGCTTTCCAAAAACTGTTTTGTAAAGAATGAGTGGCACAAACAGAAATACTGCAGGACATGTGAAGACACCCTATCATCCTGTCTAATGTTACTAATCATTACCCACATCAGACTAATTTTTTACAAATTGCTATGGGGATCAGAAGGCCTTGGATATATTGCTATAATTTTATCTTGCACAGTGGTTGAATTTTGTGCTATATACATTTAAAATTAAAGCATTAAGATATATAAGGATTCCAAGTGAGACTCATAAATCTGCCCATAAGCACTCAAATAAATGGCCTGGTTTTTGGGTAATTAGGCACCTGCAGCTTCTATCAAGTTCAATAGAAGAGATGTAGCCAGGCACAGGCAGCAACCTCAAGGTAGAAAATAATAAAAAAAATCAAATATCTACCAGTACCGTATCAATCCTAATCATATGCAGGGGAAATAAAAAAGATGTGGAAAATGTACTCTTGATGTGGATTTTGCTAATTAAGGAGCTCACTGCCCATCTGTCCACTAGTTGGCAGGCATAGCAATGGAATCAGCTATGCTGTGAATGCATGCCTGGCTGCTGCTGAATCTGCTAAGAAGTCCTAGCAACCGCCTGCCAGCACGGCACTGTGCTCATGCACAAGCATTAGGATCGTTCAAACCTGCATGGGAGTTTTCCAGTGGCGCATAAAGCATTTCACTGGAAGAGAGTTAAACACTGGGGATACCAAGCTTCAGTGCAAAACCATTTTCAGCACTGTCTTAAAAACAACAAAAACACACTAAGGATCACAACACAGATCGCACAGCATGGAGAATTTCCCTTCCTTTCAGGTTCCTGTTCATGAGAATTATGCAATTGTACAAGTGCCTGCAGCAGATGCTCAGAATGTTCTCACTTGTCTGATAGATTAAATGGGTCATTTCAAATTTAGGCGCTATAGGATTTTTTGGATCACTTTATTGGATCAAGTTTACAGCATATTCATTCCTATTTTGATAGTGGCTAGTCCCCTGTATCACCAGGGACTGAACTGACTGTAATGTAGATGCATACACTTCATTTTTCAGATAATATTTATTTGGAAAAGGTACAGTGGCACATCAGCAGTTTGGTTTGGTTTAAGAGATGACGTGGACTGTTTTAGTGTTTCATTTTGCTTTGCATCTCCTATCTAACAACTCTGCAACATTAATTTTGGAGCAAACTTATCATTCAGTCAGCAAATAAAGAAATGAATCACTTTGTTCTCATTTCACACAAACCTTTAAGTACATCTATACACAATTTCATTTTCTATCATCTTTATGTATTACCTGATATATTAACATGCTTTCCTAGCCTTCTCTTACTCTTTCACTGGTCTGTAGCTGCTGGAGAGACTTTTGTTGGAGTTTTTTTTTTTTTTTGTACTGAAGCAAAACCCTGTCAACAGAGTGCAAAAGCTTGTTTAATGGCCTCTAGCTGGCTGCAGATGCCTACATTTCTGAATAGTACTCAACATCAGAAAACTGAACGTACCGTTAATTAAAGCTTTCTTTTCAAATGATGCCAAAATAGAATATTTGCTAGAAAGACCGCACTTTTCCTCCGACATGAAGGAAGATGAAAGACATTTACTCTGTGATTTAATTTGCATTCTCTGAAGTGACTCTCTGAAATGTCCTTTGGTAGTAGAGAAAGTACTTGTTGCTGAAAACCTAGAACAAAGTACTGCTTGTCACTTTTTAGAGTGAGTCTTACACATGAAAAATTAGTGGTGGTGTAAAAGGGCAGATACAAGGTTACATGCTTACTGGTTATCACATCCTAGAAGGCTTTTTTTTTTTTTTTCCAACCACATTAAATTATCCACATCAAATATCTACTTTAAGGTTGTTGTGCATTGATATGTTAATATTTATATTTGTCATGTGAAATAATTGTAGACATTCAATAGAACTAAAGAGACTTGATTTTTCTGTAGTAAAATAATGCTTTTTTGAATTTTACAACATAGAACTAAATTTTACACTATCTTATTCTGTATTCCTAATACTGCATTCAAGTTCTTGCTACATTTTTGTTTCCTATTTATGAATATACATATATTTCAATAAGAAAAGTAGAAGAGTATTTAAATAAAGTGTAAATGGTCTGTAAATTGTATAGGCATTGCTTATTAGAGACAGCAGATATACACTTTGGGTTATACAAGTGACATCCAAGTTGTGAGGCAGGTATCCTGGTCTTGGTTTTTCCAATTGAGAAACAAGCTGATAGGTGCCTACACCTCAACTTCCAGGCTACATAACTTGCTTTTCTGAACAGACCTGAAAGTAGAACAGGAAATGGGGTTTCAAGCTATGCAGAGTTCAGATGTGACTGCAGCATGAACTTAGAGCTGCCATTTGGGGAGACCACACCAGATATGTGCAGCACTTAGGGCTCTAAGATCAGTTCAGGGCAAGAAGAAACATACTGTTGTGCTCCTTCAAAACCCCTTCCAACTCCCCTACAGTTCCAAAAAGGTGAATACCTCAATGCCAAGTAAAGAAAGATGCACTGACTGGGATTCTGGCAAAATTCTCTCCAGCCTTAAGTTCTACCTGCGGGCTCCTGCTTGCCTGCATGAGGAGAATATGTAATGAGTTGGTGGGACCTGTTCCTCTCCTCATACTGCACTGTGGAAAGTGCTGCAGACCATATGGATCCCTGGCACCTTTCTGTCCTCATTAGATTACTGCATATTAGCACTTCTAGCATATGAAGGGAGTTCTTTTCTGCCCAGGACTCTGTCAGACATCTTACTGTAAATTATTAAGTCCTGCTGTTCTTGCTCAAGGACTTTTATATCCAGTAGGAGAATTCTGCTGCTAAACTTTAAAGTCCTTTAAAAAAAAACACAGGTATTTCAGATTTGTGAAAAGTTGTACAATCACATCTTCATGTATTTAACAGACTCCAATCTTATCCCATATCTGATTTATTCATAATGGGCCTCTCCCATTTTTAGATTTTATAATGTTTGAAGTGAATCAAGCTCGTGTCCACTTTTTTTCCTATGCTGGAGCCCAGTGATGGGCCACCAAAATGGTTGAGGTCTGGAGCACATGACATAGTAAGAAAGACTGGTTTAGCCATAAGAAGAGAAGGTGGAGTTGGGATCACGTGGCTTCTTCAGCCAGCTCATGGGAGAATATGGCAAAAGCAGAGTTCTCTCCATGGTGCGCAGTGATGGAAGAACAGAATGCAAATATTAGTCATGAAACAACTTTTCTTTCCAGAGGATCTCAATTCTTTCTAGAGTAGAAACAGCAGAAAAAAACAGTCTCTGTTAGCATGGGGAATGCTGAATTGGTTTCATCTGGTGGAAGTTTGATGCAGTATCCACCCTAAATATAGAAGGAACAAACCAAAAGTCATATTTTGAGAAAGAAGCACTTAACCCTAACCTTTCCCTGGTACCTCTTCTTCCCATTTTCTTCAGCCTTGCAAACTGCTAGAAAGAAAAAAATTTAAAGCAGCCTTTAGTGGTTGGTTTATATGTATACATACATGTATATGTATATTTTTTTATATATGGTGCAGGCATAAGTATCCAAAGGTGCGTGCTGAGCCTGTAGCATGGACCTAGCTCATCTGTGCCTACTGCAGCTCCTTATGAATAGAAGTAGATTTACTCTTTGCACAAGGGTACAACAGGTAAAGCTAGTAACTGTTCGAACTCCTGATACAGTTAGGTGCTTGTAATTGCTCTAGCTTGAGCTGTTAATAGCACTGAGTAAGACACTTCTCTTCCTGCCAGCAGTTGTGAGGTGGTTGGTAAGGACGTGAGGTAACCATCCTTTGGCTGGTTCAGCGCCTTTAATACTGCTGTTACTCCTTTGTTGGCACAGTTTCTGAACCAATGGCTTGGCTCCAAATCCTCCTCAGGCTGCTAACCCGTATGAAGCATACTGCAAACAGAAATATTTATATAGTGTCTTCCAGCATTGCTCAGGGTATCTCAGATTACCATAAGAAGGCGACTATTGTTGCTCATTTTTACAGGGTTTCTATGCCTGTGCTAGGTGACAGCCCTCCCCCTTTTTTGGCAGTATGCATGATTTTCATGCTCAAATGCCAGCCTCATATCCATAATATATATCCATATTACAAGGACAGCAGTATTTATGCAGCATTTCTGGTGGTAGGTGGGAGTTGCATTTTTTTATCTGGCTCTAGCTCTGCCTCTAGTTTTGATAATATCAGGTCACCAGTCTCTACAGTGAGACATATGAAACTCTTAAATATGGCTGAATTTGCTGTGTCCTCTGATTAACAGAAGCCAGGGAGGAAAGAAGGAAAGAAAAGTATTTAGTCACAGTTGACTATGTTTACTGGATTTTTTTTATTTCTTTATTTTTTTAATAGGAGAATTTTGTTGCTGTAAAACTATGACTGAAAGACACACCCTTTAAGGGGGTTCCTTGCTACACCAGAATTGCTAGGAAACTTGCTCCTTGGTCACTATTCAACACTCCGCCACAATGTCCTTCAGCTCCAGATGCAGCTGGTTAAAAGGTCACTGACTGCATGTATACAAAGGAAGTGTATACAGAGTGGAAGTGTGGGAAGTGAGGGGCTAGTGAACGACTCTCATTTCTGAAGCACAAGTCTTCATGTTTCCAAAGGCTGAACAGTAGTGTTGTCTAGAAATTTCCTTGAATAATTATAGCAGTTTCATTCACAAAGGTCATAGAATCGTAGAATGGTTTGGGTTGCAAGAAAACTTTAAGATCATTGAGTTCCAACCCCCTGCTATAGGCAGGGGCGCTTCCCTCTAGACCAAGTTGCTCAGAGCCCCATCCAGCCTGGCTTCCAGGGAGGGAGTGTTCAAAATCTCACTGGGCAACCTGTTCCCAGAGAGGAATGCAGGATGAGGAATACAATTCTGAACTCTCTCTAATCCGAGAAGGAGTTTTATACTTCTGAAAATCCCAGTTGTTGTAGCTGAAGTATCTTCCTATAACAGCGTTGGGTGGTTAGAAAAAACCTTTTCTACTGTACACTGTAGGCTGCCATGATTTTCTTCTATAAAAACTGAAAAATAACATTCTGATTTATTTTGAAGAGCTTTAAAATCTACAGGTAAAATAATAAGAATTAATACTTGGGATTTTGTATAATACCTGGTTGTTACATGATTGAGGCACTCTGCACTGACACAAATCATTACAGTAATTCAGTTTTCTTCTTAAGGATTCACTCATACGTATTATGATTAATGAATATATATGACAGGTATTATAGGCAATAAAGGAAATTTGCTGCCTGCTATCTTTAGGATAAATTCACTAGTAAATAAGCATGATATAAGAAAACATGTAATCTATGAAGACAAATTCTTCTCCACTCACCTCCTACTGTGCTTAAAAACTTTATCCTTCAACTGCTGCTCTTTGGATTAAACAAAACAACAACAAAAATGAATGGAAAAAAAAAAAACAAATCTCAAACCTGAAACCAATATCATAGAGCAAAAGCTATTGGTTAAAAACTTAAAATGGAAGTGCAGAGTAGGTCAGCTTTAACCAACTGACTCGACTTCTAAGGTCAGGAAAGGCTTCAGTCATACTTTTTGTTCCTTTGCTAGGGAAATTATTACACAGTAATGTCTTGGGGCTGTGTGTTTTCTAGCATTGCCAAGACAAGTCATTTCTGTGTGCACTGTGAGCAGCATTCCTATTCTATCATATGACTACGAGATGGACATAATGAATTGCAGTTAGCAGCACTGACTCACTCTGTAGTTTACGCCAACACTTAATGTCATTTATGCTTAATAAAACTGTAGGGTTCTGCTTTACCACCCACTTTTTGTTATTTATCTTGAAACCTACCATACCACAAGAAAAAAAATATGTCAGCTTGATGTAAAGTGCTTATTTTATCTTCTCCATTCAAACTTTTTTGATGAATTGACAAGATCCCTGAGAAGTTCTCTGAAAAGACATGCTGAAGTGCATATATTTGAATGACTATGGCGTGCTTCAGAGAAATATTCTGATATTCTGACTACCTAGTCTGTTTGTTTGATGAAAGTTCATTTGGAAATCATGGATTCAACCAAGCTGAAATCTCCCACAAAACCACTCTAGTTCAGACAACTGACCCACTTCTACTCTCCTGAATTGAGTCCCACCTTTGAATTTTGCACACTAGCTGCCATGCTGCCTCTGAATGACTGCTGCAAGGAGGAGCTGTTAAATATTGCAGGTACAAACCTTATTAAAAAAATATAAAATCAACCATGTTTCCCAGCAACGTTGTAACAGCAGCACCATGGCAGCTAATGAGAAACAACGAGCTCTGAGATGTGATGGAAGAAACCAAATGTCACCTCCTGAGCCACACGGTGCTTTGCCCTGCGCACTTGTCCAGAAGGATTCAGCAATTTGCTCAGCTGCCATTTTGAGCAATAAGCAGCTGGAATTCCAGCTCTCTTCCTTCTAACTAGAAGCAATGAGGGAATCATAGAACCACAGAACTGACTGAGTTGGAAGGAACCCTTAAAGGTCATCTAGTCCAGCTCCCCTGCAATGAACAGGCACACCCACAGCTACATCAGGTTGCCCATGGCTACGTCCAGCCTAACCTTGAGTGTCTCCAAGGATCAAATATGCCTGAGGCTCACAAAATGAGTTTGTTGGGGCTCTGAGAGCTTTCTTCATGCCATACTACCACCACAACTGACCGTGAATAGGAGCCCTTGTGCTAAAATCCTGAAATTTGCATCAGAGCGTACAATCCTCATGAGCTGGGCTATAGAGCTGAGAGCCAAAAATCTAGTGAAATTAGAGGTATTTTGGGTATTATTGCAGAAAAAGGGAGTAGAACTGTATAAAAACTGGATTTTGTGCTCAGTTCCTGAAGTCTCCTCCCCCAACTAGTATTGGAAATACCTGAAGTCTGTTCTGTGCTCTCTCCCAAGTGGAACAGAATTATAATTCAAAAATATCTGTAGCATTTCCAGGAATAAATCTCGTCTCTTATTGATTTAGCAATACAAAGGCAGTAGAAAATTCTCAGTGTTACGTGTAGGGGGAATTGTTGCAGTTTTTACTGTAGCAATGGAACAATTGAAACAAGCAATTCCAGTAAGGTGTTATTCTACTAAAAACACTTTAATTGCAGTTTAACTGTGTCTAAGCTGCATTGTATTGTATTTCTTCACCCTCTTCTGGCCAAAAAAATTGACATCTTTTAGTAATACTGTTATTCCAGTAAAATCAGCAACTTAGCTTCTCTATGTAGTGTCTGTTGATCAGCAACTACAGCACTCAGATGTGTGACCTCCTTGCTCAGGGATCCTTTCATGGACAGTGTGCACTGTGAATACAGATATGACACTGAGTGGCTGAGTCATACATTTGTGGCTGGGTTTATACCTCAGTTATACTCTTTTTTTTTTTTTTTAATTTTATTTTTCCCCTTCAATAAGAAAGCTGAGAAACTTTAAGATTTTAAATCTTTCATTGCTGGATTTTAAGATATACAGAAGATTCTGCCTATATATAT
This sequence comes from Meleagris gallopavo, assembly GCF_905368555.1. Lineage (NCBI taxonomy): Eukaryota > Metazoa > Chordata > Aves > Galliformes > Phasianidae > Meleagris > Meleagris gallopavo. The sequence goes on from NC_139406.1 coordinate 36,609,768, forward strand.
ATGCTCGTAACAGAATATTCCCACAAGAAAGAGAACAACGTTGCTGTAAATCCTTCTATGTTTAACGCACTTGTTTCAGACTCTCCTATGAAATCTATCAGAAGAAAAAGAAGATGCAAAACTGTGTAGTTTCATCATGCAAACTCGATAAAAATTATATCTGCTCTCTACGCATAGAAGCACATTTTCAGATAAAAACAAATTTGTCTTACTCTTTTTGTTTGATAAGAATGCTGTTCTGATTAGGACGAAGTAATAAAAATCAGGAAAGATTCTCATGGTTCTGACAAACACTTCTATGCATTCTCGAGTAGATCAATGACCCTTTACGTGCTTCAAGCATTTTGGAAAAAAAATATTACAAATAAATTAATGACCAAGGTTTTAGAGAAAGCATATTTATATCCCTAGTAAAAATACTGTTGAAGTGTGACACGTTGTTTAGAAAAATATGTTTAAAGAATATCAGGAAGGAAGAAAAGGCTTTGAAGGAAGCTTTTGAATCTTTGTAGGAACTTTCTATTTGCTCCTGGCTTAATGTTAACAGTTAATCTGATACTAAAAACAAATCAAAGTGTTGCGATAGGAAGGAACAACACACAGTTTCCTTTCCCCCCACCCTAATAATATGCATTGCTGACAGGTATCTTTGGGTTTGGAGACAAAAATTATCCAGTACTTCCAGTACTATGCAGGGAGCATACTTGGCACTTCTTGTTGAGTGCCTCAAAGTACCTCAGTACCCTCTTGCAAAAGCTGCCTTTGATGGCCAAGGGAAGAGTCAGACGCCTTGAGCAATGAGAGCTGTTGTGTGTGTGAGGCATGAGCTGTTTTGATGAGGTCTGAATCCCACAACTTTGATTCCCATCATCTACGATGTAGAGTACTCTGACTTAATGGCATTTGAGTTAATCATTTCATTCTTTGCCTTAGGCTTCATGCCCTGAGTATTGCCATGAGTATATTTAAATGACCACTGTCCTCTTCACAGCTATCACAGAAGACAACAGGCATACACATTTGCTCTTTGTACACAGCCAGATTTGTTTTCAGTTCTCACGTTTCTACCTTTTATTCAGACTTTTTCAGCTTTGGTGAAGGTTCAGGTTGGATATCAGGAAAAGTTTCTGCGTCAGAGGATGGGTGGGCCCTGGAACAGGCTCCCCAGGGCAGTGGTCGTGGCCCAATGCTATCGGATTTCAAGGACTGTTTGGACTCTGCTCTCATACATACATACATACTGATTGTTATGCGGCCCTGTGTGGAGCCAGGAGTTGAACTCAATGGTCTTTATGGGTCCCTTCCAACTCGGTATATTCTACAATTCTTGATTCCATTAATTTTGTTGGTGCTCCATGTGAATCATCACTTGCATTCAGCTCACTGTCCTGAGAGCCAAGTGAGAGATGGCACCGAGCATAAAGAAAGCTGCATGCAAAGAAGTCATCATACTGGAAGAAAGCACTTGAAATCACGCAGCAAAATTATGTCCCTGTGGGTTGATGCTCTGGATACATTCACAAAAGAGAAAAGGTAAAATCTCTCTAGGATTACTCAGGTGAGAACTACTTACCAATGTGAGCAGAAGTGTCACACCTTGCTAAAATAATAGTGATTTTTCATACTCCTATTTTTGCCTCTAAGAAGAAAATAGACTCAAAACTGTTATTTCAGAGTAGAAAATAAAATCATATATATATTTTTTTGTTTGTGTAAATTGCTCTTTTTATTATTAGGAAGGCATAATAATATATTCAGGAAAAGCTTTATTGTGGCTACTGACCTCATATCTGAACTACGATATGAATGGTGACAAATTCCCAAGTGATCTGGCTCAGCTTTTGTATCTGTGATTGGGATCATCTCTGGGACTGATAGCTCAGTCAGATCAAGCTCTCTTTTTGCCTAGCCAGTGACTGCTAGTGTTGCCCAAATCTCCTGTATTCTTTATGTTAATCCTGCCCTATATTCTTAACTAGTAGTCTTGACTTCTCATTACGCTGTGGTTTCACACACATAGTAAACAAAGCGGCAAAGAAATAGGCAGAACTGAAAACCATGCTATGTTGCTTTCAGCCAGGTTAGTTTAATTTATGTTATCATAATATGAATAATATGCATCTAGTTGATACTCACTTGCCACCATAGGATTAGCAGAGTACAAAGTCACAGTATGAGCAACCTTAATGTATTCACAAATAATTTGATCCAGTTGATGCTACTGAATATCTCTTACATATTTATACACTGTCTGAAATGATAGATATCACTATTTACATTATTCAGTATTCAAAACATCCATGTACCTGGAATGTACAGTGTTGTTCTACCGCAAAGTGAAGTTCTTCCTTCTCAGGGCTGATCAGAAATTAATAAGTTACGGTAACATTTTCTGTGTAACAGAGGCCAGTAATTTACCTCCAAAGCATCTAATATCTGCTTGAGTTAGCATCAGTTTTCCAGGAAGACCTAGTTATGACTTTAGCCCTCCTTACTCAAATCATGCTAGCAATTAATTAACCTCAACATCCATAATTTGTGCTGCATTTCTTCTAAGCATTTGTTTAATGTCTGTAGGCGCTGGAGCTCATGCCTCTTGTTTACTCAGGGCTTTTTTATTTTAGGTTTGTTGTTTATGTGGACTCTTTTTTTTTTTTTTTGCTAAATTAGAAACTACCTTCAGTCAGAAATTTCTTTACAGCAAAGGAGCTGCTAAACTGCATGTAATTCATCTTAATGGTATTTGCTAGAAAAGTATGAAGAATTGAGTGCTGTTTTTTTCTGTGCAAACCTAAGGCTAAGCAGACAGAGCTGGGTTGTACAGGGCTGCCCTTAGCTGCAGAAATGGGGATGTGCCATCCAGAAAGTCCCTGTAGATGCTACTCATCAAATATCTGAGGCTGCCTCTGGCTCAGACACATAGGTTTTGCAGCAAAACCCAAGTCAGAGGGATCTGGAGCGTGTTTAAGTATCACCACAGTATGGGGTGAAACTTCCATATCTGAACTACTATATATCTGCTCTGTTTATGTTTAAATAGTAATCAGCCTATCTGGTTTGTAGGAAGAGAAATGGTTTGTAGTGGTAGTAGCAGTGTACAACCCAAGGCTTATTTGAGGGCAATGTTTGGGAAAGCAGGCCTCCTCTTCCTCTGGGTAAGGAGGAGAGCTGTAATAGTCTAAAATTACCAGGGATAAAGCGTCTTCTTTCAGCTACCCAGAGCCTAATTTTGTCTAGAACACAAAGCACCCTATACTGCAGGTAAATTCAATAGTTTGGCTATCATACATTTTTCCTACACATTGTGTAACTCAAACATAGTCTTCAAAGGAAAAAATGCTTTATAATATAGAACTTTCTCTAGGTGAGTTATGTGGAATTCTTCAAGCTAAATTGCCCTTTAGATAATTCTGACAATAGGGAAGAATACATCTAACTACAGAATTTGAGTCCATGCTTAGAGGATGTTAAGTGAAGTATAATTAGAGAGCTAGTAAGTCACATTGTACAATAGCTGAAGAGTTTGGACAATAAGGTAGAGATATCCCTGGACCTATTTTAACCACTGATAAATATTCTGTAGGTGTCAGATATACATATCAGAAAATGAATGGCCACATTGTAGTATTAGTTGTACCACTGTAATTGCATAGACTTTGGTTGGGTTGCTTAAAAGTGTTTCTTCTCAATATGTTCTTTGCTGCAGTCCTCTGAGCAATATTAATGATCCCTTTTCAAGTCAAATGAAACATTTCTCCGCTAACAAGACTTTTTCCCCCTTGAGAAATGAATTTCATAATGAAGAAAGACTATAGTTTTCTGAGGATGTTTTTGTTTTGTTTTGTTTTGTTTTTTCCTTTCTTAGTCTGAGAAAGCCAATTAAATAATAAAGAACTGTGGGAACATAAGGATGTTCAAAACATAATTTGATACTTTTATTGCATATTTAGAGTTGCAAATGACCACTGATGAGTCATCCATGTGTTGATACTGCGGCAAATTTGCTTCCATCTTTCCAAAGCTCTCTCTGATAAGAAGACATCTGCTTCTCCTCACCACTCTGACATTTTGTCTTGAATACATCCATTCATAGCAGACATTTACAGTATCACATCACTGTCACTGAGAATTCAAACAAATGTACTCACTTGCCCAAAAGGCGGGATTTAGTAAAGACCTACAGAATGAGTCATAATTAACTGCTGATTTTAGCTCTTCTGTGGTCTAAATCTGATGCAAGGGGTATACAGATTAAATTTTCTTAACCACTTTCTATTTATGGATACATAAAAGCATACATTTTTGAACACTTTAGGAATAAAATCAGAAGACTGTAAAAACTTCAGATGGAGAGATGAGGATGTAGTGGGAAAAGTAAGCTTAAAGGGAAGTGTAGCAAGGTAGGTGAAGTAAGCCTCCTATAGGTGAAGTAAGCCTCCTGGAGCAAGTCCAGTGAAATGCTACTAAGCTGTTGAGGGGTCTGGAGCACAAGTCTTACGAGAAGGCTCAGGGGAGACCTCATTGCTCTCTATAACTACCGGAAGGGAGGTTATAGTGAGCTGGGAGTCAGCCTCTTCTTCCACATAACTAGCGATAGGACGAGAGGCAGTAGCCTCAAGTTGCACCAGGGGACATTCAGGCAGGACGTTAGGAAATACTAGTTTTCTGAAAGAGTGGTCAGGCACTTGAATGGCTGCCCAGGGAGGTGGTGGAGTTACCAACCTTGGAGGTGTGCCAGAAACATTTAGATGTTGTGCTGAGAGATATGGTTTAGTGAGAACTATTGGTGATATGTGGACTGGATGATCTTGTAGGTCTTTTCCAACTTTGGTGATTCTATGATTCTATGAAATGTGGTGAAAGAGCAACAACTCTCAGAAAGGAATACATTGGGAAGAATATCTCTTATCCCAGGGGTGACATCTCCTGAGAAAACATGTCTAGGAGATAAAGAGACTTAAGGAAGAGATTAACAGCTAGACCAGAATGAACAGCAAAATAATTTGTCACAATATATACTGGAATGGAAAAAGTCAGAAATCTGCATTTACTCCAAATCACTGAAATGGATGAGATAAATAAAACAAATATATATTAACTGTGAGAAGAGGCCTTGCAGGAAAAGAGTATAAGCTTTTAGACACTCGGCTACTAGCCTTTCTACTGAATTGAAATGGAAAAAGACTCTTTCCATTACCATGATTTTATTATCTTTTTACTCAAATAATGTCTGGAAGTGTGTTTGGTTGAATGGCCTGGCCTTGAGTCATACAGCTTGTTATATAGTGAATGTGAAAAGACAACCTTTCCTCTATTCAGAAATGAATATGCGATTAATTGGTTGTCCTCCACCCTCTGCTGTGTTGTTCCTGATAATCAGTAGCAATGATGTCCTATTAGGCTTTCTATGATGCCAAGAGCATTTTAAGGAAAGCACTACCTACACTAACAAACAGATTGCACTGGGCTACTGTCGGTATGATTCTGAGCAGTAGAAACTTCTGTCATCGCCTTTTACAGTTGCAGCATCCAAATCTCTACTTGAAGCTCACTGAAAGCACTTTGAGAAAGGAAATATAAAAGAAAAAATCTCATCCTGACCAAAAATGTCACTAAATGGTATTTTGGGCACAGAGCTCAGGATGAGGAGGAAACCTTCTCCTTTGTTACAAATGAAAACAGCTGTCTTGCTTCCACTGAAGTCACAGACTTCATTGTAGAAAATGGAGAGAGAGAAATCCAGTATAATATTTGTCATTTCAATTCCTCGTGTTTCTTTTTCCTTAGAGACGCACCTTGTTGAACTTTCTTTGCTTTCACAAGTTGATGTTTTAAAAGTGCGTATGTTTTCTTTCATCTTTTTTTTCCCCCTCATAAATGCTAATAGGAACAGTAGGGTTGCTGAGATATATGCAGGATAAAAATAAAAACTCTGATTCGACATGTTCTTCTTTAGTTACCTTGCCTAAATGATTGCATTGCCTATGATTATAACACATCAAAACATTTATACTGGAAAACAAAATTCATCATGTACACTGAAACTCTGGCCAAATATTGGTCTTGATGTCATAAGTATTACTGCACTGTGTTCTTTTCCTCCATTTCCTTATCCATTGCGGTTCATAACCAACAGACATTGCCAAACATACATGGTATCTCTACAGCTTCTTGTATGCTGGGGTAAGATAATAGGGGTGAGGGGTAAGATAATAGGGGTGATACCCTTTGTCAGGTATGCCATCTTGAAAACCTGCAAAAATATTTATCTTTCTAGTGTGTCTATGTGAACCTATTACCTGATCATCTAAAAGTCTTCAATTAATTCAACCTCTCATGGCCTCTGTGATATAGGAAGCTGCTGTAATTACCACTTCACATATTTGTGAAGTGAGCATCACGAAGAATAAGACCAAGATTATTAAAGCTATTATAATGCTCCTGCACTCAGGGGCGCATGTTACTGGGTTAGATTCCTAAGTCCTCCTGTATCCAGGACTCCCATCTGATTCAAAGTAGAGACTTGCCAAACAGCAAACCCAGGTATGATTCAGAATAGCCAAACTATTGAAACTGTAGTCTACCCTTCTGTGTCTGGTTGTGATTGGAAAATGCAGACTGGAGGAGTCTGTTTAGGCAAAAAAAAAAAATAAAATAAAATAAAAATAAAAATAAAATAAAAAAAATCCAGAGAAAATATTCGCATCCTTCTGGGAAATGTTACAGATCGGGTTTCCTTTTTCATCGCTGAAACTAGTTTCATCTAATAATTCCCAGTGAGCTCCTCCTCTACTGGAGGAGTCATGTCAAGCTCCGTTTGCCAGACAGCAGGAATTGGAACCTGCTCAATAAGCCAAATTCTTCTGAAATCACCTTAGTTAATCGCTTTTTTTTCATTAATAAACCTCAGAAGATCATGTTCTGAAAGTTCTCTCTGGCGTCATGTTTAGATTCAGTAGCAACCTCATACTAAAACAGTAGTTAAAAAGGGTGCAGAAGAGGAGAATAAATCAGCATTGGTGTCAGTTTGTTTTATTTCAATAATGGTCACCATGGTAACAAAGTCACTGACCTGTTTCTTTTCATACATATAAGTAAACACTGGGGTTTCCAATTTTCATACAAACTGTTTTTGGTGCCAACAATTTATCTTACAGAATGCCTGTAATGTACTATCTTATTGGAACCTCCTTTTTTTTATTTTTTTTTCCTTTTCCCTAAAGGTCTGTTTTTATTTATTTTTAGCCAGTTTTCCACACCAGGAAGATGATGAAAATTCAGTACTGCCATTAGGATACCAAACTACTTTGATTTTCACTGTAACTCCCCTCTCTCATAGCCACAGTAACTGTAAACCAGCAATCTAATAGCAGTACATTTAGAAGTACTTCAACAGCCACTTCTGACTCATCAGATTAATTTCAGATGACTTCATTCTGCATCTTTTTAAAATATTGGTCAGTGCTACTGTGTGTGAAGAGCATTTTACTAATGACAAGCTAGCTGTGATTAAGTTGACATGTTCAAAGGCCTCTTCTCATACTTCCCCAACATAGCACTTTTAAAACAATTCATTACCGCCAACATGGCTTTGTGTCATACATTCCTTGCTTCTAGTATTTGCATTATTCACATTGATTCTAAGCAAAATCATATGGAAGAAAAAATAATCATGTACTTATGTAAGCAAGAGATACAGCTATAACAGTCATAAAGCCACAGATAACCAGCTGACACCCAAAGTCAGTGTAAACATATAAGCACAACACATACAATGGAGTTTGGAGGGAATGCTGCAAAAAACACCGGGTTGGAGTGCTAGTTCTCCTTTCAAAACTGAGCACACAGTAACACCCTATCTCCAGCCCTCTTAAGCTTTGACGATGAATGCTGTGTGTGGAATGTACAGTGGCCTTAGGGAAAACCACCCACATCTCTGGGAAGAGAAACAAATCGTATATGAAAATGTTCAAAAGCAGAAGGGTATCATACTTGCTATGTTATGACCTCTGAGACTGCATGTTGTGCTTATCTCCTCTCAGGAACAGGTAAGCAACCTAGCATATCAGTTGCACAATCTAAGCTAAATGCACTGCTAGAGTAACTCCAGTGAAGTAATACACATATTTTACTCTCTTTAAGCAATGTAAATCCATATAATAACATTGAATTTTATGGTATTGCTCCAAAACTTAAAAACTATTAACTATGAACAGAATTATCTGACTGAATCAAGCTATTTAGAAAGAATTCAAAGATGTACCAGAGGGAAAGTGCCTTTTTTACATTTGTTCCGTGACAGGCCTGACTGCTCTATGTTTCACAGGCAGTCTAGGTTTAAACTAATGGCTTTTGAAAATACTTCCTTTGAATCAAGTAAATCATCCACATCACAGCTCATAGCAGTCAATACATGCATTTTAACTGACTGGAGAATTGGTGCTGCGTAGGTCACCGTATATGGAGGCTTTCTGGCTTTGTATTTAGTTGTTGGATGTTTTTTTTTTTCTTTTCCAGAAAGGATTTTGCCTAAGCTTTGGCTGCTATTATTTCTCAAGCTGCTAGGGAAATGTAGTTACAATTTCCTAACTACTGTTGCCCAAATTTATTTAAACTGCTTCATAAACAGAATTTAGACATGCTCCAGCTCGTGCTTGTAATAGATTAAACTTTTCCTCTACTACACTTCCAAAATCTCTGTTCCAGCTGAGGGCACTGACCTTACAAATAAATAAAACATGTTTTGTTTCCACGCTCTGTATCTATCGCAATGGCCCGTAATCTCTCAAACTTTCCTTCCCTCCCCCTCCTTCCCTTCGGGTCTGCTTCAGTTTCCCACTGACACCAACCCGCACGCTTCCTCATTGGGTAACACTTGGCAAGTCTCGCTGCTGCTGTCCAGTAAAGGCAGATCTCTGTAATGACGTCTGCTGGGTTTTACAACAGCAGCATGGGGAGCCTGAACTCAGCAGTCAACAGCTTGTGAGATTAAACAGGAAAAGGGAAAAATAATAAAGAAACCCCACCACCATCAACTTCTTCGGTCTTAATAAAGTCTCATGATTTTTGCCGTCTCAGATCACTGGGATATAGAGTCGGGTTGCTTCCTCCTCGTTCTCTACCTTTTAATATTTCAGCGTTCCATCCAGAGTTACTGTCACTGTGATTTTATTCTTAACTTTAAAGTGTTTTTTAAAGGTTATGTGATATTTGTATGTTTCAGTTGGTGGGGAATACACTGAGGGAGAATTTACATACAGGTGACATCAAAAATGGTGACTCCTCAGGGTGGAGCAGAGCTCACAGGCAGTGTGCTTGCTGCATTCTCTCCCCGCCCAGAGTAAAATGCATTGACAATGCTGATGAGAAAACAGCACCATTTTACTTCACGTCATTTGTTAATATACTTAGGACTATCCTTGTTTATTTCAATAACATCAATTAATACGTGCTATTTTACAATTATGTTGTCTATGATAGTCTCAGATTGATGGGACTTGTGGTGATATTTGCACAAAAAAATTTCTAAAGTAAAACCGCACCCAAAAGTGCTTTGTATTCCAGGTGGCTGCTGGAGAACCTGAAGTCTTCTGCATCCTGCCATGGGAGAAAACAGATTAGCCAAATTTTAACTGAGTTTGCTTTCAGAAAGGGCTTTGTTTTCTTTGTCCAAGTGGCAATTGCAATGGGAAGTTACAGTGCACTAAACTAAGACAGGAAAACATAAAATAGCCTTTCTTTAATCACCATGTTACATTTGATATATCAACCACCCATATGAACACAGAATCTAAATTTTAAAGGCTTAGGATTCTGAATATAGACATTGTTAAGAGATGTAATTTCAGAGAGTGAAAGAAATGTCCAGGTCAGAGACTGAATGTACTTAGCAATAACTTATCTTTAGAAATATACTCTCCCTCTGGTTTTGGCCATCCTCCAAAGTTCCACTTCTGAGACATCCCAAACAATGGAGACATTATAACAAGAACCCACGGAGCAGTGTCCTGCGTTGCGCTGATGGTTTATAAAAGAGTGGTTTGTCTCAGCTAACTATTCCACGTATATAAAATTAATGGTCTCAAAAGGCAAGTAAATGCTTACTGCACAGAGCGAGCATGTTGCAGAAATCCACTTAGATGGTACTAACTTTCCATTAATTTTCTCTGCACGTTGCCAGAATAAGCAGGCGGCCAGCAGTGTACTCCTGTGTATGCCCAGATTTTGAAAGCGGTGATTCCTGCAGGCAGATTCCTCACACCGTAGTTAATGGGCTTACATGATAATGATCAGATTGGAGGAACACACAGTTGCTGATTCTACTAGGAAGATAGACTGGCAGTCTCTGGGCAAGTTAGGTACCTAACTGTGGTCTGTCAGCCATAGGCCTGGTTACTCACACATCTTGGTGTAGGGCTGGATATACAGGTCTTGGAACTGATTCAAGTATTTTGACTTGATTAGTGTTTTTTCCACTGGATAGATGGAGGTGATGCATTCCTGATTGTTTTATTTTTCGATTCATACAAATACTTCCCACTCTCTTGCTCCCTGAAAATCTAAGCTGTGCTGATGTGAGTGCTATATCACAAAATCATAGAATCGACCCCCTTAAGGGTCACCTATCCAACTCCCCTGCAGTGAACACCTACAGCTACATCAGGTTGCTTAGGGCCCCATCTTGCCTGACCTTGAATGTCTCAGATACCTTTATGACTGCAGGTGTGCCAAAGATATGTGAGTGTTCTGGGGGCTAAAAGGCTGACATTTTTGCAGCGGTTGGTGGATGAAACATGGGGTATTGCGTTGTTGCTGTCACTGGATGAGGCTTTGATGAGGCTCTTCCCTGCCTCACCACTTTGGTGAGGGTGCAGTCCTTTGCAGCTTGGAGCATGTTAGTACTCAATCAGCTAGACATGAACTGAAGAACTGTCTGCACAGTTGATCCCCCTGAGGAGAGGACTGCTCATGGCACACTGTCTGCAACTGGCCTCCTCCCGCTTCTCCCCAGCCTTCCCCTCTGCCTCCCCACGCCTCTGAGGGCAGCGAAATGGCAGCCAGAAACATTCACAGATTTCAGGAAGTGGTAGATGGAGACAAACTACAAAGGGAAATTCCTATGAGGCTGGGAATTTGGCAGTGAGGACTGGAGTATCCTGCTTTGGCTTCAGGGAATTAAGAAGTGATGTCTGCTGAAGCTAGGCTGCTTGTACACTTAGACTTGCCCCTGTCAGCGTGGGTGCCTGGCACAGCTCTTCTTCTGCATCATTGCTGATTTCTCTCTTCTCATCTTTAGGTTCAATCTGCAAAGAAAGTTTCCTGAGCATTTGCTTCCATTAGTAGAGGATATGTACACAAGGATGCATGTGCAATCCTAAATCAACCAGAAGACATAACGTGCCTGTGGCAGTAGATTACTAAACGAGAGTGGCCTCTCAGCATTTTGGACATAACTTTTACCAAACACAATTAACTACTGAAACTTAGTGTCTCAGGAAGCTGCTAGGATGACCAACTCCATCTGTTTAAAAATTACATTAAATTTGATTGAAAGACTGTTTATTTTCTTTGCAATGCCATTATATAAAATCAGTTAGAGAATGGCATTATCAGAACACATTTTCAGTTCTTATTTAAAAACTTCTTATTTAAAGAATTCCTCAGGTCTGCGGAAGAAATAGAAGGGGATAAGAAAGGAATTAAAATTATTAAACCTGATGTATACCAGATCAAAGCAAATTGAATGTGCACAGAATGTGTCATCACTAATTGTTTGAAAGTAGATATTGTTCTACCTTTACAAAACCAAAATATTTTTAGAATTTGAGCAGATGTATTTAAAAGACATAGCTCAGAAAGGCACTTTATGAACGAATTCACACTTTTAGACATTATTTCAGACCTATCTACGTGAGGTAACTACCTTCTTTTAGGGCCAGTTCAAAGACAAAGGATTCATCCATCTATACATCTATTAATCCAAATGCAAAAATATGTTTACATGTATCAATGCATTTTATTCCCTCTTGTGTCTCCTTGACAAGGAAGGGCTTAATGATGTGGTATCAGCAAATGAAAAGCCCAAGGTTGATGAGGAGAAGAGTCTGTGGTTTGACATGTGCAAGTTGCAGAAAAACATATATTTTATGCTAAAGAATCATATGACATTTTATTAAGAAAATCTCTGATGTTTTTCTTCTGACTTGTACTTGTCCTGAGAGGACAAAACAGGTGTATCATAATAATGCTGTGGGCTACCTTTGTGTTAAAAGATAATGGCAGTGCGTGCTAAGTTCTGCCACTATTTTGCAATTGATTACCATCAGGTTTTGACAAATTTTGTCAAGCTATTTGACATCCAAATTTGACAGTCCACAATATGATGACATTTTCAATGTGATTTGATTTTTTTCTGGTGTAAAATGTCAACACTTCAACAAATTTAGAAGTGGAGGGTAAACCTAGCTGTGCTGACCTTATTCTGGTATTTGTGTAAATACTCTGTGAGAAGAAAAAAAAAAAAACAAAAACTAACGGGGCTTTCCATACAAGGGGCCTGCAGTTTCTATAGTTCCCAGGAGATGGCACACATCTTTTGGAAAAAATGTCTCTTGCTGCTCGCTTCCTAAAGGAGCAGCAAGGTGTCTGAGGAAAAAACTTCAACACACCACCATTCAGTCCTACGATTTCCACTTGAAAATTGAAACTCAGTTGGCAAACCCCTTGGGATTTAGGAGAGATGGAATGGGGACTGCCATCTGCAGAAGAGAATTTGCATGAATAGCTCAGCGGGAGGAGGGTGAAGAATCCCCACCCAGCAACTGCATTTTCTTTGTGGCATAATATATGTAAGACTATAATACAATGCCCTCCTACTTTCATCTTTCTATATTGCCACTCATCAGCATTACAAAGAATGTCGCTATTAAAAGAACTGCCTCTTGGCACCCAAAAACCATAGCACTGTATTTTCTACAACAAAAAAAGCAAGCCTCTATTATTTGTTTTGCTACATTTGCAGCAGACTCCCCATTAAGCTTGCTTTTCACAGCTCCCTGATCTCATTCCTTGTTGGATCTAGATCAGAGACACCAGAGGTCAGGCTGACTTTCAAACCTTCTTGTGGGCTGGCAGACATAGAGAAATGTAACAGTAATAAGGATTAAAAAGTTCTCAGATGGGCCTACTAGTGTGGAAAGCCCCTCCCTTCCCCAGCCTTGCCACCCTCTGAAGCACTTGGCACAAACACCGGAGCCAAAGTTGTCGAGGGAGCGTGTATTAATTCCTGGTTACTTGAGGCAATGGGCAGCTATAGTGGTGCTCCTATAAATAGACCCTGAGGGACGTCCGTCCAGTTTTCCATGGTCTTGCAACTCCTATTAATGGAAAAGAGTTGCCACCGCTTTCTTTTGGTGACCCCAAACTTTGGGGTAGTGTGATCTGAGGCCACAAAGAGCCATCTGTTGTAGGTCTTGCTACTGGAGCACCCGTGTGGAGGTGTTTTTAGTAAATGTGAACTGCTCATGAGCCACAACACTTCTTACTGCGTCCTCAGAGATACCTTAAGAAAACTGAGTTGAAAGAATCCTCACTGAAAATGAAGCAGTGTGCACCACTAGCAATGGCTGTAGGAACCCAAATTCCATCTATCCACGGTCACTTCCTACCAAGACTTAAGAATTTGCAGTGGAGAAAGCAGAGCATCACTGTGTTAGTCACTGAGGAAACGCAGCCAGAACTAAAAAGCAAGAATGCTTAAAAACTGTTGTGCCTCAGTGTTGCAACAACTAGCATCTGGACCTTGCAGGTGAGGGATTCGCCTGACTACAGGATGGGCCAGGCCTGAATTCATCATGGCTGCAGTGTGAGGTTCCTCACCTGTGTGTTCCTCACTAGACCAGCACACTGGGCTGGGCACTCCAGGTTCATCGGGCCCAGACTGTTACACTGCAGGCATGGCTCTGCGGTTGTGCTGTGAGGGGGGCATTAACTGAACCCTCAGTAGGTGCTACCAGGGTTGTACCTGCTTTTGGATACATACCCAGTGATGGGTTAGGGTTGTGTGGTTCCACCTCTCTATTTCTCCCAAGGCCCCAGAGCCATTCCTGTGGTCACTTTATAAAAGTCCCTGAAGAGCATGCTTAGCTCCAGATCTTCTCTGTTTCTGCTTCCATTCATGGAGATGGACTTATAGATAAAGCCTCCTTGTCTCAGAAGAAGGTTTTCTCTGGATTGCCACCAGGATTTCCCACCTCTTTGGTACAACAGAGGTGGGGTAGGTTTCAGACTGCAGGGCACAGAGGACTGAGAGGAGCTTCTACCACTAAAGTTCCACTAAAGTAAGCAAAACAGCTGGTAGCAGGTAGGGAGTGTATGTTCGAAGTTCCTGGGGGATGTTTGAAATGCACTTTTCTTAATTTTAGCTGATAGATTTAAAAGAGGTCCCTGGATTTGCCATATTTGGCTATTTGCTTGTTCTACCAGATAGATGTAAGTCACTGCTCTTCAAGAAATGAAAGGTTAAATTTGGATGCCATCCACAGGAAATGAGAGCGTAAGGGTGAGTGTGTATTTTGAAATACGGATGTTACAATTCCCATTCCAGCTTGCAAAACAAACTCCAGGCCTGTCCCATGTTACTATAATGATTAATAAGCCCATCTTTAAAAATCACTTATTCTGTTCCTCGTTACGAATCTGGTACAGACGAGGCTCAGCTGCCTGCTTGTTTCTCATGCTGCAAAGATTATTGCTTTTACCATGGCCAGACTGTGGCTGCCCAGGAGCAGGTGTGCAAGGAGGGGAGGTGTGGAAGTGTGGAGCCCTCATCTTCTTGGGCAGCTCTTCAACAAGCAGCAGTTGCAGAAATGCGACTCGATATGACACTGGTGGCATCTACACAGGTCAAATGGGGTGAATGCCTGTCCCACCAATGCTGCTCAGTGGGTTGGGCTTTTGCTGCATCTTGAGGTGTGTTAGTGAGTAGCAGCTGCTCAAAGCACCAGGATGCATTCAGAAAATCAGAATGCTCCTGGGACTTTCTGGCCCTCTTCCTTTACTCACAGGAAGAGAAATCCCGCTTTTCAGTTCATACGAAAAGGCTGAGTCTTTCAAAAATGTTCATGTAACCTAGCCCATTGCTTAGGCCCCTGATACTTGGATTTCAAATACCCAGCACTGCACAGAGCATGCCTAGTCTCTGCTGTTCAGAAAATCCTATTTGTGAAACATCAGAACCAGTAGGGAAATGCATCTTGATTACTGAGACCAAGAGCAGATTTAAATACAGACATGCACATGCAGAAGCATGAGTAGAAGTGAAAATGAGATCAAGGACATACAGACATGGTATTATTGAAGTACCAATTAGTGATTTAAAATTTTCTCTGAAGAATACCAAGTGGAATGAACCAGGGAAAGGTGTTTCTCAGTTTTTTAGGACTAAAATAGATTTATGATTTATTTGACCTGTGCAAAATCTATACCACACTTAGTACAGGCTTCAAAAGTAAACTTATCCGCCAGTATGCAGTCTTTTTGTTTTTCCTGTGAGATTTCACTGTTTTTTAGAGCTGAAATATACGAAGGCGGATCTTTAGTTGGTTATGATAAGTGGCTTATCTCTGACTTCACTGAAGCTGTGATGTATTTTTTCAGTTTTTGAATATCTGACCTCTGAAGGGCTAGAAAAACCTTCAGGAGACCAGCACCAAAACCTGCTTCTAACTACAAGTACTGCAGCAGCTTTTTGAAGGACTAGGAAATATTCAAGGCCGTAAGTTTGCAAAAAGGGTGAGTACATTTGCAAAGACAGAATAGACTTCCCCACCCAGTCACCCCAACCTGAAACCCTTCTCATTGAAATGCACGTATAATTGCCGATTATACGATAATCTTAATTCCTTTTTTTTTTTTAAGGAAGAAGTTGCTTGGTTTTGATGTAGAATGCTGATCTTTCCCTTTAAATTCTGTGTGGAGTCACATTACAGAGAATTAAAAACTTTCAGTGTCTTTGGAAAGGGCCTCAGTGCCTCTCAGGATTGAATTGACAATGATTAACACCATCATTTCAACGACTGCCACTTTACTCATCTCATGGATACCCTAAAGGGTTTATTCCATCCTGTAACCACAGCTGAACACTAAAAATGCTTTCCAATGTAGAAGCAGCTATCTGAAGATCGTTTTCATTTCTCCTTTTCACGTGCAACTGTTCATTTCTTTCTTAGTGTCATGTTAAAAATGTTTGTAAAAGCAGAAATGAAAGCAGTTGCAAAAAAAAAAAAAAAAAAGGCCGTTTCAATTTGGTTAAAATTGAGACTGTTAAAGTTAAGTCTGGCTATGGTAAACAGCAACAGCCAATCTCAGGAGCAGAGAGATGACTAAGAAGATGCACTGCTCTGTGTCGCCAGGAGAGCTAAACTGGTTGCTCCTCTTAAGGAATGTCTGCCAAAGCATCAGGGTAGAGGTGGCCTGACGAAAGCCACTTCTATCATCAATTGTTAAGGACCAAACGGGGAAAAGTTACAATTCTGTTCTTGAACAGTCCCTGTGCCATAACATTTCCTTGAGAGTTATTTTCTATTTCTTTCACAGTCTAAATGTTTTGATTTCTGAGGCGGTGTTTTCCCATGAGGGGTATTTTCAAGAGATCCAGTGCCTGGACTGAGTGGGATGAGATGATAAAATGTAAGAAACTGGAACATGAGAAGTTTGAAACTCAGCTGTGAAAATGTTTATTGGATAAATGTTTACTCTGCTACATACTCATATTTATTTTTCTTTTGAACCTTTGAGTCTCCTTACTGCTTCAATGAGACAATTAATTCTCTTTGGAAAACATGACATGGTTAATTAAACAGGTGAGAGAAACTAGTTTCTCAACTGTCTGGAGATTCAAAGATCCAATTGCAATTTACAGAGAATTTTTACGGTTGTCAACATCATGTGAATCCCAGCTTGTCTGAGAATGATAAACACAGAGATATTGTAGAAGAAACCACTTAGAAACCTGAGATCTTACTTAGTGAGGCCAGCCCTCTGCTGTGCTGGGTGGCTGCAGCACACTCTTCACTTTCCGTGTACTGATTGTCCTCCATCCTAAAAACATGTAGTGTACTCTGAAACCATGCTACACTCATGGATAAGAACCAGATTCTGGATGCTGTGATCAATTTGTAGGCGTTTGTTCTTATACACAAATTGCTTCAGTGACACCAAAAGGGGCTTGGAGGCATGCCGAAGAAGAGGGAGCAAACGCAAGCCATCATCAGCATGGCTTGAGAAAACAGAACTTTGCCAATGTTGGGACTGTATCATACAGAAGATGCTCATAGAAGGAGTTGTAGAAATTGCAGAATTATGGCTGTATAAATGTGTCCAACCTCTCTGAGACACAGAATGCCACTTCCTCCGTATTCACCTTGCACCAAGAGTTACATGGCCTTGACCAGCTGGTTTCTTGTTGCTGATCCTGTAATCTGAACATAGGTTATTAATAGTTTTGAATAGTAGGGAGCAGTTAATTACAGAATATGCTATCTGTTGTACTAAGGAAGTTAGTACAGTTGGATTTATTTACGACAGAAGAGACTTAAGCATGACGAAAAGGCAGGGGTCTGGATAGAGAAGGAGCATGGGAATGCTCTGGCACTGACCTCTCTTTACTACATCAGGCAGTAAGATGTGCTCTCTTTTGCCTCTCATTAGTGTCTGCAGACTTTCTTTCACGGCTTCACACACACATCAGGCAACTGTGTAAATTCTTTAAATTTGGTCATTGTTCTAATGCATGCTTTAATTCACTGGTTTTAAAGTGTTATCTGTAGATGAACACTTCTGTTTGGCCAACTGTTATGTTTTTTTAAGGTTGCTTAAGTCTCAGTTATCTGTGGAATGCTCCTATATTCCTTTGGGCAGTCAGCACGTAACTCAAAATTATCTAATTTTAAGGGGGAAAATTTTTCTCAGATCGCTTTTATGCATCTTTTACATAGCTGTATGTATTATCAGACATAGATATTCACTTCAACCCCACCACATCTGCAATTGTGGTTGAAAGGAAGAGGTTCTCTCTATAGCAACCAACGCATGTTCGTTTTTTTCCTTTTTTTTTTTCTTTTTCTTTCTTGTTGTTTTAAAATACCAA
This sequence comes from Meleagris gallopavo, assembly GCF_905368555.1. NCBI lineage: Eukaryota > Metazoa > Chordata > Aves > Galliformes > Phasianidae > Meleagris > Meleagris gallopavo. The sequence goes on from NC_139406.1 coordinate 36,627,916, forward strand.
AAGCCAGATTTGTCTCTCAGATCAGCAGCAGTTTTGTTTTTCTGATTGATTTTTTTCTTGAGTGTGGATAAAGTCTTGCTATTTTCCCACTACGTGTGTTTTAGGACCAATCTGATTTTAACAGCTTTCTAAACAAATATTTGCTGATTCACCTCTTGATTAGAAATTATTACTGGATCTTCAGGAAGGGATATACTTCAAATGAATCTGGACAGAATTAATAATGATGAGATGTTTACTGCAGTAGAGTCTTTCTACGGAGCCTTTAGAACTAATTCCAAATGCTTACATGACTCTTAATTGGATAATTCCTGCCTGTTAAATTTCTTCCATCTTTATCCTGTAAGGCGATGTGCATCAAGATTTCAGAGTCACTTGCATATCTATATATCCTTATTTTTTCATCTATATGTGTAAACAGCTATTTGCCAATGCAAAAGGAATCCTCAGATGTGCAAATACCTGATCTGCTGCATAAACATTTTTTTGCACGGGGATCTGCTTACAAGAATGGCTACATGAAATATGGATATGTCTGAAATAAAATGAAATGAAATACAATTAAATACTGATCTGTATACATGAATGATTACATACTCAAAAAGAGTGCCTTTAACTCTGAAATTGGGGGTTCTGTTTTATATCATCACTTATGTTGATTGTATTTCTTAGTATGTATAAAATTATCTCACTAATACAGTAGTTTTATCAGTGAACCTAACAGATTAACAACAAAACCTCTAAGAATGTGCTTAACTTTATGGGAGCTTGAAACCATGGTAAAGTAAAGCACAAGCTTCAGTGCTTTTCTGAATTGGACCCACATTTAGATCCAACAGTCTATGTTTTTCCAGTCTTCCTGGTTCCTGCTTTGCAAGAGAACTGAAAGTCAATGGAAAGAGTTTACAGAGTGCAGTTTTAAGTGCTTTCAGGAATGTTTTGTAGCCACATTTCTTTTGTAGTCCAAGATAATCTGATTAAGGGCTGAGAAATTCAAACATGTGCTGTGCACTGTATCTGGTGTTTCTGTAGTTGAGGAAATGGTCATCCTGTTGATCTGCAGATTACTTTGCAATTCTGCAAAAACAAACCCTGTGACATTTACCTCTCCGGGAAAATTTATGCATTGGCCTTTGGATGCTATTCAACAGCACAAATACTTACGTTTAATTTAACTTACCAACTTATTAACCAGAAATCACATTATTTGAGAATAATCAACTGCATCTATCCTCATTTCAGACCAGGATAGATAGATACTGTAGAGCAATACTGCACCCGATTAGTTATTGTTTTGTTAAAAGCCTTGTCAGCAAACTCCTTGGGCCTAGCTCTGCAAGTAAGCCATGTCTCTCTGGTGTTGACGTGTCAGAAGGGGACTCGCACTCCTTGACAGATAGTCATTCCTGCAGGTTATTACTGCACAAAGCAACTGCTGGCTTCTAGAAGTCTTTTGGGAAATGCAGAATGTCTGTTGCATGGGGGGGAGCCCCTGTCTATGCTTCCCATTTCCTATTTCTGCTGCTATCAGTATGAGATAATGCTTGGAAATCTGAGGCTTTGGGTCTGGAAACTGGAACTTATCGGGTGATGGCCCTACTGGACCAGGCAGGGCTGAGGATTCTTTTGTAAACTTGGAAGGAACCAAGAAACACCCAATGGGCTTGAAATTACGTAATGGTGACTTCATCAGTACTTGAAATTAGGTCTTTTAATTTCAGTCTCATAGCAGTGTTCCATGTGAAAACCAAAATGCTTCTGGTTAGAAATCTTTTAACTTTCTATTTACATGACAATTTTGTTTCTATTTTTATATGACATTTTTCTCCCCTTTTGCTTCCCCCCAACTTTTTGCTGATTTGTAACAATTACTTCTTCATACTACAAAGATTTCATTATTTGTACTGTGGCTACAGTTTCCATCTACGTGTACAGTGGGATCAAGCTTTAAAAGTATAACCTTTTATAAGACTTTATTTTTGGTCATTTTTGTACATATTTCTATTTCATTTAAGTTTCATTCTGACTTAGCAAAACATTTGTGCATTTGAGCCACGTTAAAAACAAGTCCGTAACTTTCTGTCATAAATGTTTTAATTCCTCGCATACTTTCAAAAACCCCAAGTACCCCTTAATGAAAATCAACCATGAAGATAAACCCTGCTCAATGTGGACAGGGTCTTGGGATCAAATAAGAAAGGGGATAAGAGATTGTATGACTGTGAACAGATGAAATCATGTGACGGGCTTTATTGCTGGTGAAATCTGTTTCCACTTGCTGCCACCCACTAATTTGACAATAGATTGCATCATGTGGTTGCAGCAACTGAGAAGGCTAGCAACCATTTTAAACAGCTTTCCTTAAAGGGGAAAACACTGTCGAGAACAGTGGAACAGAGAGACTTTCAGTGTTATGAACATATTTTAAATGTTAGATAGTTACGGTAATTCCTACTGCATTATATTAAATTCAATGTAAGCCAACTATGCAGCGAGAACCTAGGCATTAGCCAAAAATTGTTTATCAAGGGATTATTCTTAGTGGACAAAAACAGCTAGGAGGTTTGTTAGAGTAATTCAGCTCATACTAGGATTGCAATTACTACCTAAGCGTTGTATGGGAAATGCACAACATTTTCAAAGCAGAAATATAAATAATAATGAACTCTTAGCTTAAAAATGCAATTCTCTCCATGTTCTTTTCTCGTAAAGATAAATCTACATTTCAAAGGAATACTTTCTTACATATGGAAATGCTTATTTTCTAGCTACTGAAGATCTGCCAGGAAATATTAGAGAATATCATGTTAGGAGTTTTAGAAGGCAAATTGCTTCTGCATACTCTGTACCTAGCAGACAGCTTTATGGAGCTCTTTACCTGTCTGTCACAACATCATCAGTTTTTCCAAAGCACCTGAAGCCCTTGCAAGTTAAGAATTATAGCAGCATACCTTTGCATGATGTATGTATTTAGCAATGCTAAGCTGATTAGCAAGTAAATACAAAATACAAATACAAATTTATGTGCTTTAAACCCAATTATTAAATGTTCCTTGACAGAGGAAAAAAACAACTATGACATGAAATAGTTGTGTCAGCAAAGATGGATTTTAAAGAGCACTTATCAAAGCTCATATAACATGGCTATGCACCTTTAAAAATGAGTTTCAGCCATACTTTATTGTCTTAATGTATATCACAGGAAAGCAGGGTGAGTCTCCTTAGCTTTGGAAGATTTGGCTTTTTAGGTATAAACACTGACTTTAAAGCATCTCAGCAGAATTTTCAAATTGTCATAGTAAGCAGAAACATACATGTTGTTATCCAGATGGGAAATTTTGTATGCATTTCTTAGAACAGTTAATTTTCTTCTTCAGGGCAGGGAAGCCAAAAGCTAATGCTGAGGTCTGGCGCAGAATTTCATGTTTGTTTGTTTGTTTGCTTTTATGTCAAATTCTTTGCACCCCAAAAGCCTTTCTCTTCTCTTTATTTGTTTTTCTTTTAGAGAGAAATTAGTGCATTTGTGGCCGCTTGTTCTTACTCTGGCCTAAACTCTTCTGGTATTCTGACAAGAAAACAAATGCCTTTGAAACTTGCAAAGTAATTTGCAAAGCTACTTTGGAGGTAAAAATTGAGTTCTCTCTCTGTTTCCTACTGAGATGAATTTTAATGGATTGAGCAAGAGCTGTACAAAAGTCCCATGGTTGTATCTTTGAGGAAGTTTTCATCATGACTCTGTTTACTACTTATTCTGTCTCCCCATTATTTTAACAAATAATGGGAAAAAAAATGTGTCTCTTCATTTGTTTGTTTTAAATTGCCAGTAAAATTTTTTCATCTTGCATTGAACTCCAATTGACTCCAGTTACAGATTCCAGATCAGTTTTATTTATTTGGTCAGCATAATGCAAATCAATCGCTTCTGTTGGTTATTGCTAAATGTTTGCAAAGGGAAAAAAACAACCACCCTTCTCCACAATGCTGTCTGTGAGCAAGGTGTTTGCTAACTAGCACATGATGCTAGAGAAACTCATTGCAAAGATACTGGAGAGAGCCGGGAAGGCAGGAATGGCCAAAGGCTTTTTTTGAGGAGAAGAAAACTGAGTTCAAAAATTAAATACATATATATGTGCGTGTGTGTATTTAATGTATGTAACATATATATATGTCTGTGTGTGTGTGGAGTGGTGCAGTTGATACGCTGGAGGGAAGGGAGACCATCCAGAGGGACCTTTGCAGGCTTGAGGAAAGAGCCCATGTGAACCCCATGCAGTGCAATAAGACCAATTGCGAGGTGCTGCACCTAGCTAGGTTTGTTCAGTCCCCAGTATCAGTATAAATGGAGTGATGAATTGATTGAGAGCAGCTCTGCAGAGAAATATGGAGGATGAAAAATAGGTCACGAGCCAACAGTATCCTTGGCTGCATCAAAAGAGAGATGGCCAGCAGGGTAAGGCAGGTCATTGTCCCCCTCTGTGTGTTCCCACAGCGCTACCAGTTTTGATAGCAATGATTAGTACACCTGTAATTCAAAGTGATGCCAGCCAGCATTAACCATGCTCAGCTTGGTGTTCAGCCAGTGGATTGAAATTGTAAATTTCAGTCTGATAAAAGGTGTGTGAAAAACTGGAGAACCAAATGATATGCTTTCCTTGTATACAGCCTTCAAAAGGCTATTCAAGAAACAGATTTTGCATATCCTACGATGAGATCACTATTTACCAGGCTGAATGGCATGGCCTGGTGATCCAGAGATCATTGTGACCTGGTTTTATTACTGCTAAGCTCATCTCAAAACGGTCAGAAGATCTTTTCAGTTCATATAAAGATCAAGATACCTATACGCTTATGCAATTTTTGGTCAATTCTGTAAGCCAACAGAACTACTCATGCTTTTATAGAAGGATTTTTAAGACAAAGAACTAATGCTTTCCCCACTTCTTAAGCTGAAAATAAATGAATACTGTCCCAAGTTTGTGAAGTAACTCCAGGATGGAGTGCTCTGGGGGCGTTGGAAAGAAGTTTGAATGAAAGGTAATTATGTCTTCAAGTCACTATAAAAGTTCTTGAAATAAACTTTTTAGAGATTCTTTTAAAGTGCAAAATTGGTTCCATTTATTCCCTCATTTTTCTTCCGTGATGAACACAGCAAAATGCATCTCATGCCTGCTTTTTCTTAGTTTTTCATCTTTTTTTTTTAGGTCTTTCTATTCAACAGTTCTTATGAGATACTGTGATTCAGCACTAATAATGCAGTAGTTCAGTGATGCAGCTATAGCTTGAAAGTGTCAGTTTGAATTTCTGCTCTGACCTCTACTTTGCATTTAGTCTTGCTGATTGCATCTTTTGGAGAGGTTTTTTTTTTGGTTGCTGGCAAGGCAGTTGTGTTTACTTGGGTTTGTACATTTTGTTTTTGGGGGGCATATGAGCTATCAAATGTATCAGGTAGGTACTTCCCTCTTCCACCAACACTGTGCAGACTGACATGAGTCTATCACTGGGAAGTGCTGTATGGCACTGTGAGGAGTCTTTGTTCCTAATGTTATAATAACTTAGGAGAATCTTTAATTTTTCTTCTTTTTCTCTTCACCTTGTGAGCACATGCACAGAACTGGCACTGGTGAGTCATCAGGGGGATTTTGCTACTACTTATGCTAATTAATCTGGGAAGCTGAATGACTGATGCTTCAATAATAGTTATTGAAAACCACAAAAAGACATTTTATCCTAGTCAGTGTACATGGATATTAAGATGCTGTTGCAATGGTAACTGTGGTTTTAAGGACTTAGCCTACCTTTTCATTTCTCTGATTAATGTTTTGCATGGACAGTAGTAGAAAATAATTTAGCTATTCTCAGTGCAAAAACTGTGTTGGTCAAACAAAGAAAGATGGTAGAAATGTCTTAATATTGGGCTAGATATTAGTAGGCACAAAACCTTAACCTCGTGACTGCTGATTGTTGTTTATCTAAGTGGTTAGAAGTATATATAACACAGAGAAATTCCATTACGTGGAGGCAGAAGCGTATAGGAAATTTAAGTACAAAAGCACTTACCAAAATCTCTGCAAATCCCTTATGACTAATGGTGATGAGAAGAGCTCATGTTAACTGTTTGCCCCTGCTGGACAGAAGGCTGCTTTGTGAATATGCAGTACAGGACCAATAAGAACTGTTAGGAACTTTTAATCATCTTAATGAGGAGCTATATATTCATGGGGGTGCTGGCTATTTGCTGCTTCCTGTTAATTTTATCTCTTACTTATTCATTTAAGGGAAAAACATCTGGTGTGCAAACCAAAATGAGTCTCTTTTGTTCAACAAAGAAGCAAAATAAAACAAGTGACAAAACTTTGGTTGTTTTTACTTGCATCAGAGATCATTGCAGAGGTACTCATGGTGCTCCTTATCATTCACCAGTGACATACAAAAAGTACAGTATTACAGCTTATTCTCAGTATAAAGTGCAAGATTCCAGAATGTAGAAGTTTCCCTTGGAAGCTCATATTGATAGTATTTTGAAGGAGTTCATCTTGGTATTGAACAAGCTGGGTGATACCATTCTGATGTTCAAATTCACTTTATCTGCTTTTCTTTCCTTAAAAGCGCTCAGTATTCCAAGAATTCTCTTGTAAACCCTGAATACCATGGGCCGTGAACAGCAGCACTGAATGCATTTGCAGTGATAGTTCTGCTCTCTCTCTTTTACTTTCAAGTTTGTTTTTCCCAATGTATTTTTTCTAAATGTTCGAGTATCATTTAGTATATTTTTTATTTACTAGTTGAGGCAGCTACTCAAGGTCAAGTTGTTTTGCATGGACCAATACTCTGAACTCACAAAGTTGGAAAAAAAGCATTTCTAACTTTCACTTGGGCTTTCAAAGGCAAAACTAATAATGACTTTAGTCCCAAGCCTCCGAGCTGAGAAGTAGGACTAGAGAAATCCTGCAAAAGCAACTGTGTAATTGTGGGATTGTTCATGAAAAACTGCTTGTAGAGGAACAGATAGTGTTTAATGAGGAGTGCCTACGCAAGCATGCTAGCAGTGGGCCTATACTGTGCAGACCTTGTGTTGCTGGAAGAACTGGTCCGACCTGACTGACAGAAGTTCAGGATTTTATCATCTGACTTCAAAATTAAGTGTGGTTGCATGCACAGACTATAAAATCTTGTAGTATAAACACAAAAATTCTGTGTCTGTAAAATCTGTATCTGTAAAATAGTGGTATAGTGTCTCGAAGATTATCACATTGAAAGCCATGATTTCATGTTCAGAGAGCACTGTAATGGGTCCAGAGAAGTGCCATCCATAAACAGAGGTTTACTTTTAAAAACACTTTTCTACTGAGAAGTAATAGCTTCTTAGTTTAGACTTCCCAGCAGCTCTCAACAGCTGGCATTGCTTCATTTATAACAGGCAAGACTTCCTCCTCTTAAGACGCAAAGGATTCATCATATTACTCTGCAAAAAGAGGATGAACAGATTATTACTATAATTAATTTTGAGATTGGTTGGCAGCCCTGCTCACGGCAGAGGGTTGGAACTACATGATCTTTAAGGTCCCTTTCAACCAAACCCATTCTATGATTCTGTGATAGCAAGAAGGAAAAGGTTAAAAATTTTAAGATACTACAGATCTTACTCTTTTTATTTACAAGATCGCCTGCACAAAGCCTCCTTCCAATCAACGGAAATGAAGGAGTAAAATAGCTGTAAATCTGGTCACTTTTTAAACAAAGTGTGTTAGGACCTCAAGGATTAGGAAAACCATCAAGTCATCTTCTTACTCCTACTCCTCAGCTGCTTTGAACCCATCCATGCCCTGCTTCAAGAATTAGAGATAATAGGAGTGGCCACCCCACTTATGAGGGATATGCAAGCCATAATATAGAGGACATAAAGTACTGGAACCATTTGCTCTTCTGCCTCAGCATGACCCCATTCCTACCAATGCTGTGGGCTGTTGCAACAGGAGCATCTACATCAGCCATAAAGCTGGCAGGAGAACTGAGCATTTACATACTTCTGTGAAACAGATATATGCAAATGATCTGCTGTTTCTTGTTTTTCCTCTAACTGGCAGAATTGTTCCAGCTGGGATTTTCCTCTTTGCAGCTCCTGTACCCCATTTGGGCAGCACACAGGAGCCCTGTCTAGTCATATTATTTTGCCTTGAAATGTCACGATTAACTATAAATAACTGTGAAGACAATGGCATGTCTTCATATTCTGAAGGCTATTAACCAGCAAAAAGTGGGATTTCTTAATGTCAGAAAACATCATCAGGAATCAAGCTGTGGTTTTGTTGTGTTTACTTGAACTTTCCTTAATGTTTCAACTCATCACTGGGTTCTTTTGATGAACAATAAATTAATCACTGTGTTACAAAAAATGTCGTGAGAATCCTACAGAAAGCAGAAATCTTTCCTTGCAGAATAGTTTTCCTCTGACTCATTCTAGCATTTTTTTCCTTATACACACCTGAAACTCGACACTTCTCCATTACACACCTGAGAAGCACATATCTCCTAAAGAAGGTTGTCCCATAATTTAAAAATTAAGTGTGTATTAATTGAAAGTAGTGTCTGAGACTAGAAATAACTTAAGCACTAATGCTTTACAAGAGGTTATCTCAACACCTATTTTTCTGTTACTAATAAAAAAGTCTTGTTGTTACCATAGAAACTGTCATATCTCTACCTACACTTCTCAAAGAAACACACCAATATACTTGCTTGTTTTGTCTTTCCCCCCTCACGCCTTGCAACCCATCCCGTGCTTGAATGTAATTCCAGATCCTGTTAACAAATGGTGGAAGAAATGAAGCATCCTTACGTGACAGATTATTGTCATCAAGCCTGAAAATTTGTAATCAAAATAACAAAGGATGCTCAGTGGGCAAAGTTGTTCTGAAGTTTATATAAAGGTCCCTATCCGGCCAGCTGCTTTGTGGTTGTCAAATCTCACCCATGAAGTTGCTTTAGATTGGGATCAATTTATCCTTGCGATGAACATTTCAGCAAGATAACTGGAAAGAAAGGAGGATTTTTTTTTTCAGAAGACTTGATTTGGAAGGAATTTATAGTTGCTATTAACATAGATCAATAATTCACATCACCACTTTTAAATAAGATGCTTAAATGTCACATTAGTCAATTTCTTTTTATTTCCTTTCTGATATTGTTTCTACCTTCACTAGAGCAGAGTTCTCAAATTACAACTGACAGAAGTGAGGAACTTAAATCAGATCGCAGCTATATTTTTATTAATTCTGTAGTTTTTTCTTATCACTTGGATACCATGTTGAAGGAAGGGAAAATGCTTAGGTTGTTGCTATGCCAATATAAAAGAATACATTTACAGGGGAATCATCAAGTAAATAAATAAAGCTTTAAACATAAGCTTTTTCCTTTTTTGGTTGTTTCCTTTTAAAGTTCATGTAACCTCTACCTCTTCTGGCTATTCATGAACTAATTTTTGTAATCCTTGGATTATGTCCTGTAATATGCTGGGTTGCTTATGCCAATTTAAGCAGTTTTGATGTGAGAAGAGGTACAGAATTTTATATATATTTGAGGGCCTACTTCCTTGTATATTTAATCAGTGAGACATGATTAAAGCTAGAGTTTATAGTCAGTGCTCACTAAACTCCAAGGGTTCTAATAAGCTCTAACTTTCATGGCTAGCTAAAAATTTCATTACAGCATAAAAACATTCACGTCATACCTAGCTGAGCACTACAAATTGATTATTTTATTTGTTAATATATTAATATAAGCATATAAAGTTCATAAATATTTCTCCCTATTGATGTACAAAAAAACTCCCTATTTTGGTATGCTGTGAAGTGTAACATTAAGCATATAGAAACTTGACTGCCAGAGAAATATTATGGTATTTCTATTACAAAGTTTTGCATTTGGAGTTTTGAGGAGAGCATTGGGGTGGAGATCTGACAGGAATCTTTTTCATCTCAACTCTCAATGATGGGGAAAAAATGACCTCAGTCTATCTGTCCAGAAGCCTTCAGGGATCTAGAAATAGGTATATATCATAGACCTTTGCAGATGAAAAAATGGGTTTATGTGAGTTAACAAGGAAATTCAGTTCAGTTGGGTGGCTCCAGTAATTTTTTGTTTCTTTCCAAGTCTTGGAGTCCTTGAGAACTGCAGGAAGGAGAAGGATACAAAATGATGGAGCGTACAGCTGCATGAGACTGATGAGCTCAGATGTCAGGATTTTGTTTTCTCTAGGGATTTGGGTGGCACAAATAAATTATAGGCCAAACCCTTGATTCCTTATATAACCAGAACTCCAAAGGAAGGCTCTGAAAGACTTTGAGATTAAGTAAAGGCTGTGAGCAACCTGAGAGTCAAGACCCAAATTAACAACTCCCAGTTATTACTGCAGTTAGCATTGCAGCACCTCACAGGGTGTACTGCCCTAGGATCTTCCTACAAACTGACTCCAGCTGGAGAGTGGAAAAGTTTTTATGCTGCAGAGTGCTCAAACCTTGCCTGTTTCTTGGATCGAGGACAGCTTGCAGCCTGCAATTTCATACTTCTGTTTGAATAGCCTTGAAAAGCTCAAAGTCTCCCAAGCTTCATGCACCTAAACTGGAGAAGGACAGAGTGACAAGCTTTGGTACTAGGGACTATGGGCCAAAGGGAACAGAAAACTGGGTTTTAGGTCAGACAGTGCTTGAACTCACAACTCTCCCCACAAAGAATGTTCCCTGCCCATCTGGCTGACAATAACAAGATGGAGCTAGTTTCCATGTCACTATAGCACAAGGAATGCAGGACTCCATGATCCAGAAAGAATAGGCATAACTTCTAGAGTATCCTGAGGAGAGAGAATCCTGACTCTCGGACCTACTTTATGATAATTGGCAAGAAAACAAACAAACAAACAGAGGCTGAGTGAACTGTTTTGCTCAATTTTAAATGGAAAAAGGGTGTTTGATTTCAATCCTCTCAGAAATAAAATGACATTTTGAGCAAGAAAATTCAAAGCATTCCTTTAAGAATCTGCTAAGACAAAATATCTTTGACTTTTTCTTGCATTCCTTTTAGAATGTCCAGTTATATGAGTGGTATGAATCTGTAAGCATTTTGATGTCACTGAGTTTGTAGCATTTGCAAAAAAACATTAATTAGAACTTTTTTGCTGAAGTTCTCCTGCAAGTGTATGCTTCAGAATTTAACCTGTAGCTGATATTTCAGGCTCCAAAACTCTCTCAAACTCAACCTACACCCAATGGAAACACTCAGGTTCCGCCTTATTTCATGCTTCAACCATGCAAAACCATTAAGTTTGCTGTAGCATTTCAGCACAAAACCATAAATCACTCTGAGAACGCTTGAAGGGCTGCAGAATTAGTGACCCTATTCAAAGTTTTGAATTCACAACAAAGCAGCTAACCAAGTAGCTTTCATCCTAGACATTTTGTGCAGGTCTCTTTAGTGTTATCCACACTCTTCTACTGTCTGCTTGCATCTTCCAGTGTTTAAGAGAAAAAGCTTTCAGAAAACAAACGCCACAAATAGCACACACTGTATGAAAGGGGCTGTTCATAATCTGTCAGGAGGCGATTAACTTAAAACTACTCTCACATAGCGATCTCAGGCTTGTGCTGTAATTTATGACATCTTAATATGAGAAGAGAGAAAAATTCTGAAAGAGAAGATTTAAAAAAAAAAAAAACAACCCAACAACTATTTTCACTTTCAGAAACTGTGTTGAATGATTTAATATGAGAGAAAGACAAGTTCTCTGGAAACACCAACTCTGCTCCATCAGCAGTGTCATAATGCAGTCAGGAGAGAGTCGCTCAGTCTGGTGTGGTGGGACATGTATTCCGAGCAGCTGAAGAGCTATTTCAGTATATTTGTCTCTGGGGATTGCATTTTTAGTACATTAAAATGCGTTACTCTGAGCGTACGTGCATTTCAAATATGAGTCACGTTTGTTTCAATACATGTATGGCATCTCCATGTAATGTGAGCATCGGCAGACGGGCAAAAATTCATTTCTGAACAAACATGTGTTTGGACATTGTTTAGACACCTTCAGAAATGGAGTACCCAAGTCTCCAAAATATTCTGCTCTATCCTGCAAAGAACAGATTAGAACTGTTAGCTGAATCTGTTCACAGTGAAAACATACAGCGTGGATGCCCAGTTGTAAAGAGAGAAAGCCCGATTCATTCCTTTCAAGCAGAGTTATGGAAGAAATCCACATTGCCGTCCGTGTGTGGATGGCAACCATTCACATATCCCAGCCATCTTATGCTTTGAGTGATGGGGAAAAAACATTTTAAGCATGCTGTAACTCTGTGTTGTTGCAGTGCAGACAGGCCTCTGAATTTCTTGCATGCAAATGTTCTGAGCTGCACACAGAAGACCCTGTTTGTGCAGCATCCCAATTGAACCAGGTGGAGAGAGATTCTTTCAGCCAAGAAGTATTTGCCTTAAAGAGGAAAAATTACTTCTCTCTTGCTGTTTAGTTTATTTTATTTGTTTAACCAAAGGCAAATTGTTCTTAACAGCTGCTGGCTGGCTGTAGGAAGGTGGCTTGAAAACATGTTGGTAAATATTCTTGACAACAAACTTTTTAACATCATCAACAGAAGCCTTTAGTGCAGCCAAAACAGAGTAGCTGCGGAATTCACTCTGTGTGCTCAGATGTGAGTTATCTTATGTTTCTTTAAAAGGAAAGGAACCACACAGTAAGAAAGCTAAGTAAACAGAACTGCAAGAACCTTCCACAGTGTGTGTTCGACTAAATAACACACTTCTCTTGATAAGGTTCAACAGCAGAAAACTCTTGCATAACATCTGATCACTGCTGTGTATTTCATAAATTCAATTTAATTGCACCAGATGAAACAAACATATCAGCAATCCCTGTTAAACAACAGGTTCCTGGTTAATAACAATAAATGAACCAGGTATATTTTGGAAGGAACATACCTGCCTTTGTGCTGTACTGGTACAGCTGTTGCTTACCTGTAGAATGACATTATGTGTGATCAGCGCTTAATCAGAGCTTAATCAGTCAGTGCAAGATACCATGAGCTTGATTTGTTTCCGTACACGCTTAATCTTGGGAATAGTCCCTTGGAAACTGAGAAAAACAAGAGAAAAGATAGGCAAGGCCATACAGTACTCAGGTAAATTAGATGAGATTTTGCAAACTTAAGGGAAACACCGATTTTCAGAGCAATTGACTTGATCATAGAATCATAGAGTCACAGAATGCCTTGGGTTGGAAGGGACCTCAAGGATCATCAAGCTCCAACCCTCCTGCCACAGGCACTACTAACGTAAGCACTACTAACACTGAGTCTGGGCGTTAGGATATGCGTTTAAGAGACATCAGGTAGCAGAGTATTGTATGTCTTCAATGTATTATCTCCTAGAGACTTCCTAAACCCTATATTCCTAAATCCTTCCAGGTTTAAGGGAACAAATACTCCAAATTCATCTCTGTACCTGTTAAACTACAGGCAAATTCAGCATATCCAGCTTACCTACTAATCCCAAATGTGTGCCATGGAGGATGCCTGCATCTTTTCCAAATGCAGTTGAGTAATCTCGAGTTTGTGATAAAGGAGAACTGCTGTAGTGGACTTCAGTAAAAAAAATCTGCATTGTTGGTGCTTTCGAGACATGAAAGCAGTGTCTGTAGTACTGTGCAAAGGCCCTTAGATTACTGGGGGGTAGAAAACGGGTGCGTGATGCTAAATGATTTCTCAAGAGGCTGATCCAAAGTAAAGGGAAGAAGTAGTGCAGTGTGATGAGCCATTAACAAATGTTTGAGGAGAGGTGAGATGCATTATGCCAGTGCTTTGCCACTGAGGGTGCGTCTTCATTTTGTGCTTATTCTGCAATGTTAGTGGAAAAATATTTTCACTACAGGGGCAGTGAGCATATGTAATGCAAACATTTTGACAGTGAATGTAAACAGCCTTCCTGCATTTTAAACCATTAAATCAAGGACACAAATTTCCCTGGTTTGCAGATTGCAATCTCTGCTGACTATAGTGAAGATGGTGTTGCATCTGTTTTGCGTTTATAATTGCGTGTCATGTTGTGCCACTGTGACTGAATTTTAATAAACATGATTTTTTTAATCGTCGTGGACAGTAGGGTTTCACATATAGCTACGATGTCGAGAATCAATATTGTGTTCCATTGGAATGTTTTTAGAGAAATAAACAGTCGCTGGGATGACTTTAATATTGCTTTAGCTTGCTCGTGGGATGGTGAAGTCCAGCAGCCTGACTCCCCTTTGATTTGTGATTCTGTGCATTTCAATTTCAGCCGATTGGCTTAGGCTGTATATTCTTGGCTCCATTTCCGAGCAGGAGCCTCCAGGGAGCCCTTGCTGTAAGCCAGCCATGATGAGGTGCCTGCCATTAGCCCCATCGATAGCACAGAGCTTCTCCTGCTCTCCTCCATCCCTCCGCCCTGTCCCTAAATAGTTCTGCCCAGCAAATGAAAACACACACAGGGATGGCCCTGGGAGCATAGCAGTGGTGCCCCTGGGCAAAGAATCACCACAGACCCCTGGGGCTCGCTGTGGAGGAGAAGCCAGAAAACAACACCAGAGCCAATGATTTGTGAAAGAGGTAATGTGACTCTCTCAGCTTAGAGGAAAAGTTTTCTTTTCTAATAAATTATTTCTCCCCCTGGTTAGTAAATCATTTCCCCTTCCTAATCCCTTTAATTTGCTATTCCCTTTAATTATTGCTTGTCCAGGTGGATCTTAAAGGCTATAACTTTAAAGGAGTCTCTCTTAAACCTGGCAAAAAGCCACCCCAGCCACATCATTAACTGAAAGACAATCATGCTCTGCCTTGCCTTATAAAAGTACAGATAGGGATCAAGATGCTGCAGTAGGTGTTTTTCTGAAGGTAAGATCTTGTATTAATAGGAAAGACTTTGGTGGGGTTTGTATCAGGCCCATCAGATCCTTCTTGAATGACATCACCACATGTTAATGAGAACTGGTCTCTCTTCCATAATGCAGTTACAGGAAGATACATGTTATTTTCTCAATCAGAGAATTGTCTTTGCACTGTCATTGCCTGCCTGTTGCTCTGCCCTGTTACAATGCATTAGAGCATGCTCCTCAAATTCCTGCAGAAAGGAATGAAATGGGAACATAGTGTTGAGATGTGGCTTCAAAGCTGAGACACTCTGAAGTCTCAAGATTGCTTGATCCTGTATCTTGGAGTCTGCACAGCTGAACAAAGATTCTTTCAGCACAGAAAGCAGCCATTTGGTGTTCTGGAATATGGTGGATCCTTCCCTGAAGAGGCATTTCAGAGCCAGATCACCTCCATGCCATGCCACTAGGTAAAATCAGTAAGGATGGAGGTTTCACACATATCTGATCAGTGTAGGTCTATCTTTCCCAGAGCTGGAAGGCTGCACTACATCTACCCAACATGCCCAGCAAACCCTTACACTTTCTGAGACTTCTAGTATGGGAAGGATCTTGCAAGTCATTCACAGTACAAGAGAATAACTGTTTAGGCTTGTGCTTGAGGTAGAAAAAGAAATGTCACGTCTTCCTTTTATTCACATGTATTAGGATCCTCTACTTTTCTTGTACTTAGGTGCACAGTTTTGAAAAGCCATTCTTTTGGTTAATTCTTATATTAAAGATGTAATTTTGTTCACTTGTCCTTGCTAATTAGGATGTGCTTGAACTAGACAGTTAACAAGCCTCTTATAGATTTCTTTAGTCACTAGATTTATTGATGCCTTCTGCCCTTCTTCTTTATTATTTCAAATTACTCATGTGAATGAAATTGAAAATTGACTTAATGAAAAATTTGACTCCCATGTTAAACAAAACTGTCTGAAAAATTAATAAGAGGAAGTGCAATTTTGCAAAATGGAGATGAAAGAGAAAAGCAATTCCTAAGCATGGCTAAGTTCAGTAGCACTGGTACCCCTATAGATGCACATACATATAGGTACACTTATCTCAGAATCATAGAATTACCGATTCATCTCAGTTGGAAGGGACCCTTAAAGGTCACCTAGTCCAAATCACCTGCAATGAAAGGGGACACCTACAGCTACATCAAGTTGCTCACAGCACTGTCCAGCCTCAACTTGTGTGTCTCCGAGGATGGGGCATCCACCACCTTCTGGGCAATGTGTGCCAGTGCTTCACTACCCATATTGTAAAAATGTTTTTTCTTATATCCAGTTAAAATCCTTTGGAAGAGCACTGCAGCCAGCCTGGCACCACCTCAGAACCAGAGTTCACACACAGCATGGATGGCAGACAGCCTACAGTTGCTTGCAGAAGCACGGAATTTGGCTAAGTTTGGCAGTTGCAATTCCAGGGAATAGGCGATAAGTCAAAAGTAGTGAAAAAATGTATCCTTCTTTTGATTCAAATATCCTGTAGAGATTATTTCCATTGGGTGTAGCTGGCGTTTCAGGTTGGATCAGGTTGGCTGATACCCAAAACTAAATGGACTTTATCATTGGAACAATGCTTGTTGATAAAGAACTTGCTATCAAATGTTATAAATGTGTCAGGATGCCCCTATCTGTGGAATCTGTCTGTCTGTCTGCTGCATAAATGGTACCTGTCACCACAGTTTGAGCAAGTCACAAGATTTAATGAATTTAAATACTGATATGAAATAAATCCCTCATTTTTGTGTGGGAAACTAATCTGTACCATGAGGGGATTACCCTTATTGTGGCTCTCAAGGCAGGAATGCCCGGTCTATCCACACAATGTAGCCTCTTAAAGCATCCCTACAGTCTGGTTGCGCCCTTAGATCTCCCACTAATGCCATGGGCTCCCATCAGGACCTTCGCAGCACCTGCTTATATGGGGCCTCTATTTCCCATGCATCCTGCTTTCCTCCAGAAGGAAATGCTATGCCATTATTCACAAGGCCAAAGAATAAAAGGGAAAGAGAAAGCGATTACACGGGTCAGGTTTGGGAGTATGCTCTCTCGGCCTCCTCTGTTGCTCCTTCCTTGGCTAATTGTTCTTCTATCTGGCAGCATTAACAGAGCAAGGCAGCAAGCATCTGGCAATATAGCCTTGGCTGTCCTGAAAGCAGAAACTCTGGCAGACCCTGTGAGTTCTTTTCATTTCCCTGGCAAATCATCTGGAGGCCTGGGTGCTCTGGACAAAGCTTACATGACCAGTGTGACCCAGTGCATCCAGATCCCGCCCTCAGGGTGCTTAGGGTGGTTCAGCCAGGATGAGATGCACAGCAACAAACAACATGATTTCAATCCCTGGGAGAACCACACCAGTTCAAGTATCTTCACTAAACTATCTCAGTTATCCACAAGGGCTGGGAAACTAGTTCGAGATCCCACAGACCAATGGGCCCTTCACGCCTCTGCATTCATGTGGGAGCCCTAAAACTGAGCAGATAGGAAGGGAAGTGTCCCCTTGTCCATTAAGCCACACTAATATCAAACATCTCACTTTCCTGCAGAAACATTTGAAGAAGCCACTCCAGATCTGCCCCAAAGGAGAGTTCAGGAGGTGATCTTTCCCCTCTACTTTGCACTGGTGAGGCCTCACCTGGAGTACTGTGGCCAGATGTTGAGTCCTCAGTACAGGAGAGATGTGGACTGTTGGAGTGCATCTAGAGGAGGGCCACAAACATGATCCAAGGGATGGAACACCTCCCCTATGAGGACAGGCTGAGAGAGCTGGGGCTGTTCAGCCTGGAGAAGAGAAGGCTTCAGTGAAACCTGACAGTGGCCTTTCACTATCTACAGGGAGGCTGTAAGAAGTAAGCGGACAGATTATTTAGCAGGGTCTGTTGTGATAGGACAAGGGGAAATGGTTTAAAACTAAACAGGGGAAGATTTAGACTGGATGTAAGGAAAAAGTTTTTTACAATAAGGGTTTTGAGGCTCTGGCACAGGTTGCCCAGTCAGGTGGTAAAAGCCCCATCCCTGGAAACACTCAAGTTCAGGCTGGACGGGGCTCTAAGCAACCTGATGTCCCTGTTCATTGCAGGGGAGTTAGACATTTAAAGGTCTCTTCCAACTCAAACAATTCTATGATTCTATGAAATGCTCCAATAAACAAAAATTGAACGGAGAAATAGCCAGGTAAAATAATATGGAAAAATCTATGGCCAAAACCATTAGGCAAGTTCAAAGCACAGTTTGATGCTGTCTGCTGTGAACAATCACCACGGCTACCTTCCTGAGGTCAAAAATCCAAATTTTCAGCCCTTCTTGACGTCTGCCAACATCCAGCGCTCAGCTGCCAGTTTTATCCTTGCTTTGTATCTTTAAACTACACTCAAACAAGAAAAAAGGGAAAAGTAAGAATAAAAGTCAGCCTGGGATTTTCCTGCTGTTAGGCTGCTGAGGTTTTTTAAAGCTCACAGTTTCCTTGAGGGGAAAGAGGTTAACGTGTCAGAATATATCAGGCCTTCTGATGTGGGGCGGGGCTTGCTGGATTCACTTGATGGCTGTTTCAAGGTTTGTTTGCAAATTAAACCTCTTCTAATGAGAAATATCACATTCATTAACTGGTAAA
The DNA here is from genome assembly GCF_905368555.1 of Meleagris gallopavo. Lineage (NCBI taxonomy): Eukaryota > Metazoa > Chordata > Aves > Galliformes > Phasianidae > Meleagris > Meleagris gallopavo. Next base: position 36,646,475 of record NC_139406.1, read on the forward strand.
CATCTGTTTAGAATATAGCGTCCTCGTTTGTTCCAAAAAGTGGCCCTCGCAAGAGAAGCTGTCTGTAATGCTGGTGATTGTTCGCTGCAGAAAAGGTCTCTATTATTGCAGTTTTTAAAAAGAATTAATGTTTGCATAACAAATTACAGAAATTCAGTGAATGCACACATCTACAGTATGTCCTCGAGGCACTAACCTTACCCAAGAACACAAAGTCCTTGTTATGATATGCAAACTAATGAATCAGCTGAAGGAAGCATTTATATTTTGTCAGTGTTTTAACTTTCTCTGACTCAAATTAGCTGCAACTGGGACTGTTCCTTGACGAGATTCTGTGAACTTTTGAGCTAAAATTAATCTGGGTGTTATCACAGAGAAAGTAATTTGCTGGAAAAGGAATAATTGATCTGAAACTATCCCTTTCATGTTTTGATATTCAGAAAAAACAAGTTGCAGATCATAACTATTATGTTCTTCCCTGTGACAGTTTAAGACTGTAGTGGTTTTAGTTTTAAACATAAAAGTAAGCCAGGTTCAGGTAACATCACCGACTGCGTATAGGCTGTAATCTTGCACAGTATGGATTTTATATGTTATCCCATGAACACTTAACAGAGCTCCATGCCTAAAACCTTCTATTTGTATCTTGTTTATTAACTTTTCTTCAAAGGACGCTGTATTCATTGATATTGACCATCCTGTCAGAACAAACTTTTAGGAGCCCTGAAAGTCAATTTATCAGTACTTTCAGCTAACATTTATTAATCACTGCATTGTGTGCACTTTAAAATTAGTGTTTACATTTCTATTTTTTTCCCTTTTGTAAAATTTTCTTTAGACTTGCAACTTTAGAGATCCTTCTTTCTTCTGCCTTGATGTCTGTTCCAGCATTTATTTGGCTACAAGTGGCTTATATTTATTTATTGACAGGATTACATCTTGTTCGGCAAGCCCAAAATTTTACTTTCTATCAGGTTTGATGAAAAAAAGTGTGAAACAGGGGAGACCTCACTACAATCTTTCAATACTTGAAAGGAGCTTACAAGCAGAAGGGAGACTGTTTTACACAGGTAGATAGTGATAGGAAAAGGGGATATGAATTTTAACTGAAAGAGGGGAAATTTTGATTGGAATTTAGGAGGAAATTATTCATTGAGAGGATGGTGAGGTCCTAGCATAGACATCCCAGAGAAGCTGTGGTGCCCCACCCCTGGAGGCACTTAAGGCCAGGTTGGATGGGGCTCTGGGCAGCTGAGCTGTTGAGGGGCAGCTCTGCCAATGGCAGGGAGTTGGAAGTAGATGATCTTTGAAACCTCTTCCAACTCAAGGCGTTTTGTGTTTGTATCATTCTATGACAGTGACCTGAGAGCTTAGTGCTGTGCTGCAGTGACGCAGCCTGCTGAAATGGAAGGTGCCTGTTTGCATCACAATATGAGCCCAAGGGGCTAGTACCCCTGTGTGGGAGGAGTACTATGCCCTAGGTCCTTTGCATGTTTAATGCTCATGCAAAACTCTCCTCTAACTGTCCTGGAGATATTATTCACAAGAACAGTTTGTATTCTTCTGCAAAGATTACACAAACACTGCTGACAAGGTCAGTGTCAGGATGGATTAGCTGGCATGTAAAGGCCAACCACGTAAATAAAGTTCCCCAGGAGTGACATTAACATGCCTAGTAATGCATTTTTTTTTCATCAGCTTTTTTCATCTCTTGATTTTTTAAATCAGTCTTTTTACTTGTTTACACTGGTTCCTACTCCTTATCTTTCTTTACCTTTCCTCTTGTTCCCTCTGCAGCATGCAGGCCAGTGCAGGTGGGAGGGATAGATATTCTGCCTTGCTCACATGAGCTTTTCTTCTGCTCAATACTTGAGTGTGTTGTGAAAAAGCTTAGATGATGAGCATGTTTACACACATGCATGTGCACACACATGCACCCCTACCTTTAAAAAAGTGCCCCTACCTATAACATTATTTTTCTGTAATGTAGGAGGGCTGCTCCAAAAGCAATGCCTCCTATTTTATTACATTGGTTCACAACGTCAGAGGTGGATGTTGGAGGCCTGGCAGTAGAGGTCGAACCTTCCCACCAATATCCCATTACATTTTGTTGCTGTGTGACAGATGGCAGCAGAGGGGCAGTCTGACAGAATAGTGTCTGGCATGGAAGTGTGTATGGAGTAAAGATGTGGAATTGAATTCCTCCATGTGGAAAAATTTACACTCACTGACATTCTTTGACACTTGCTGAATGTTTATGAATACCAAACATTGGATGTGAGCACAGTGAGGTGGTGGATAGTGCATTTTTTCCATCACAACGAGGAGAGACAGCAAGTTGCCTTATTGTCAAATGAGACCTTGACCATGTCATGTGGACTCAGGAGCCATGGCTTCTATTATTTTATTCTGCTTGTTTGCAATACTTAAAGCTCTTCCAAGAGTTAGTAACAACGAACTTAACTGAAAATTTTAGCATCTGCATCTGATTACATCTTTGTAGGACTTCTTAAGGTCTTTGAAATAGCTTCATATTAACTAGAACCAGGATTCTTCTGAAACAGGGCTCTAGATTTAATTCTTGCTAAACAAGACAAGTCCTGTGTTTCACAAAAACAGCATCGCAGAAATATGAGCTTGGAGGGGGCTATGGAGGAGGCAATCTTAGCCTACAAATGTGGTTGTTGGCTATAAGATTTCATCTTTATCTTGCTAGGTAGGACTTATTCAGTGTCTTTATTCTCTAGTATCTGTGACACTGTAGTCGTGGCAGACAGTTTCAGCTGCTAAATATGTGCAAATCAGCACGGACTAAAAGTTCGTCTCCTTTAGCACATGAAACGCCTTGTTGTGTGGTGTCATCTTTAGAGAAATAAATGGCTGCAACATCTAAGCTGCTTTGCATTTATTTTGCATTAAGACATTACCTCATTCCTGATCATGTAAATTCAGTTGCTTCCTGAACAACTGTATTAGTTTAGATGCTTATATTTTGTAAAGGATATTTCCTTTAAAGCAAAACCCAGAGCAGTCTTTTAGGAAATCTCAGGGATCTGCTTCTCTCTCTTACAGCTATACTAACTTCCCTCCCCTGGAACTCTCTGTCCTGCCACGACTTTATTGCAAAGGCTGCAAAATGCAAGAAGTCAACCAATATTTTAATATAATCAATATGAATTGTCATCAATAGCTTTTATGAAGATGTATGTTTTACCAGTAATGCCAGCTTAGCTGCTCCTGTCTCCTCATCAGTATTGCTTGCTATCTCCCAGCAAAAAGAAAAAAAGAATGTAGAATAGGTACAGTCTGTACAGATTACAGAACCATTCAGGTTGGAAAAGACCACTAAGATCATCTAGTCCAACCAACAATCCATCACCCCCATGCCACTGACCACGTCTTTCAGTGCCACATCCACAGATTCCCTGAAGGCTTCCAGGGCTGATGACTCCCCACCTCCCCTGGCAGCCTGTGCCACTGCCTAGCTGCTCCTTACAGACAAAATTTTTCCTAGTATCCAACCTGAATCTCTCCTGATGCAGCTTAAGGCCATTTTCTCTCATCCTATTGCTGTTACTGGGAGAAAGGGACAATCCCCACCTCACTATCACCCTCTTTCAGGTGATTTTAGAGAGCGATAAGATCTCCTCTCAGTCTCCTCCAGACTGAACAATCCCAGCTCCCTCAGTCACTTTCCATCAGACTTGTGCTCTAGACCTCTCTCTGCTTTGTTGCCCTTCTCTGCACACATTCCGGAGCCTCAATGTCTTTGTTATAGTGAGGGGCCCAAAACCGAACTCAGAACTTGAGGTGTGGCCTCACCAGCTCCAAGTACAGAGGGACAGTGTATACTTATTTTTGTTATTTTACTTACCTGTGATTTATTTGTAGCTTAATTATCCACGTTTAAACTCGTATTTATGGTTTTTAAGCTGGGTCATCTGGGTGGTGTAAGTGACCCCAAAGCCTGACAAACTGAAGGGAAGTGAGGAGACATCATCTAGGCCCCCTGTAACGAGGTGCTGCTGGCAGAATGATGATGCACCCATAATTTCAGAGTGTGTCTCCACATACATTGTACTGCATTGGGTGGTTGACTACTGAAGTCACCTGCCCCATTTTTCCCATTGGCTCTTGCTCTTCAGTTGCAAGTTATTGCTTTGTGATGTGTGCCAATAAAGCCGTAGGGCTGTGCTATAATGCGATGAAGGAAATGAGAGAGGTTCAGGTTTTGGGAAGCTGATTTTAATGATGAGTTTACATCCCAGCTTCTCAGTTCACTCCATCAACACAATGTTGCGGGGGATGCAGACTGTGCAGGACGCTACCCATGCACCATCCTCACAGTTGAAGAAAAGGTGTGCAGAACCACATCCATCTCCTGATTCATTAACAGTTGTCCTGTGCCTTTAAAGTGTGAAATGTGTAAGTAATAAAAAAGCTCTGTTTCTTTAAAGCAGTGAGTTAAACTAGCCATATTTAGTTGGTTAGGTAAAATAGTCACTACTTTAAATTTCTGGTTGCACATTCAAGGAACTGCTTTTGTAGGAGATAAAAAAATTCACTCAGTGGCACCAGCTGATTTTTTCAGAAGTGACAAGGAATTTTAGATGCAGAAGATCCATTATTTTCAATGGAGTTTAGACCTCCAAATCACATAGGTACTGTTGAAATTGTTTATCAATAATGATTTTCTTTGGGAAAGTTAAAAAGCCCACATGCCATGAGCAGTTGTAAAGAGAATGCTTACTGTGCTGGATGCTTAGTCATAGGATTTAGCATTAGGGCTCTTCCTGTGTCTGCATGTGTGTGGCTTTACCACACATAAATTATCCAGTTTTCCTTTTTCCTCTTACTTGTGGAAAAATATACCAAAATTTCAAAGATGAGAGAATCATCTGAAAGGCGGCCCGTTCCTTTCATTCATGTTTTTATTCGAACTGGAAGATAGCCTCAGAACCAGCCCCAGTAAAAGGGCTGCTTTATGCAAAGTCAGAGCGAAGCAAAGTAAAGCTATCGAGTCGTAAAAGCAGCGGAGCTGCACCTCCTTAGCATTCAAGCAACTATCTCTAGAAGGGAAGCAGATTATGCGGTATCATATTGCAAAAGGGCTGTTCAACCCTGTTGCACTTACTCAGAGCTCCATATTTACTTTTGTCACTGTATAGCAGCGATTGCATTATATCCTTCCTGCCAGGACACGGGAGAAACAGAAGGTTAAGTGTAAGAGGGGGAGGGGAAAAGAAGGAGGGAGAGGCAGCAGTAAAAAGGCTAAAAAGGGAGAAAAGAACAGCTGAAGAGAAAAGAAAAAGTTCCTCACTGAGGCAGGAAAAGCTCCTACAGAAGCACAGCAAAGCAGGAGCACAGGCACGGTGCATATGAGATTACTAACACAATTGTATTTCATCTTTGATGCTGCTGAAAGCACGACGGTTTGGTCGTAAGAAAATAGATGCATTTTATTAAGCATACATAAGAGTGGGAGGCACAGAGTCTGGCACCAGCATAGCCTAAAGGGATTTCCATGATTTGTGCCATGAATGCTGAATGGAAGACTTGTAAAAAGCACCTTTCTCTTACGGATAGCCTGCTGGAATTTGTAAATACAGCCAAAAAAACAACAACAAACCGAGCCTGAATTAAAATAGTACCAAGTGGTGGAAATACCAAAGCCCTGTTCTCCAGATAGAGAAGCCTGAAAACAAGCACATTTATTTCAGGGCCACTCAGTCAGTCCAGAGGCCACAGGGGTCACTTGGAGTGATGGCTTTGAAAGTGATTAAAGTTTTGAGGGGGCACAGAGGTGGTCAGTACTGAAAATGGCAGGAGCTGGGAGCAAAGAGTTCCGATTTTATAACCCAGGGCTCCCCAAGTTCAAAGGTTCATTTTAGGAGGGTTAGTGAGGGACACAGCTGCACCGGCAAGCTTCCTCCCCCTCCCATTCTCTGAGCTGAGGTCTGGACAATGAGAAAACTTTCTTCACATTGCTGGTGAAAGAACTAAAAGGAATATTCAACCCATTAACAGAATGTCTTGGCTTGAGTAGAAGTGGCATTTTTCTCCAAGATGTGTTAGTTAACTCATTTAAACTACTGTATAATATATTCTGGTGCAGACTGAGCAAGTGATGTTTTAATATGTGTTAGGTTGTGTACGTGAGCCCTAAGAGTGCGCCAACTAAACCATATTAAAGTACAATTTGTCCTGTCAGTAACGGGAACTTAAAACCTGTTAGCTAACACACTTAAGAAAAGAGAAAGAAAAGAAAACTCCTTTTATTCCTGTCTATCAGCATCTCTAGCACTGAAAGAGGCTTGTGAATCTCAAGATGGTCTCAACATGGGAAACAAGGAAAGGCAGCCAAGTGGGTACATTAAGTTACAAATGTCTCTAAAAATATGGGTTTATAGCAGCACAGAAGCCTTTTGAGTCTCGCTCTTCCAAATGAGCTGTATGAGAGGAGCACAGATCTCTGCTAAATAGAGGGGACACATAGAAAAGAAACTTTGCTCTTGCTTGCAAAGTGTGAGTTCATAATAATTTGAAGGATACTGAGTTAGTTGTTGAGGAGAGAGACAGCATGGCCTTGCCTTGGCACTGTGAAGATAGAAGTAACTGCTGAATTCAGGCAGATTCAGTCTGGTGCAACACAGAAGAGCATCCTGGAGCTGTAGCATTATTATCAGACGGATCATCAGATTTTCCACTGTCTCTGCAAGATAAAGAAGAGCTGGAGAAAGAAGTTCTGCCTGACTGTCCTGCTCTGACTTGCTGTAGTGGTAGTGTATTTGTTGAGCATCACATAGCCCTGACTGAACCAAACCAGACCGTGGGAAGATGGGGTCACTGGCTCCAATCCTCTGAACTGGGGTCCTTCAAATTACTGCTTTCCATCACACAGTGACAGCACCCACTATTCACCAGTGTAGGGCTGGTCCATATGTTTATATACCACAGTGAGCACGCACAACATTTTATCACACAAAAGGATCTTACAGCATAACCCAAACTGAACAAAGAAAAGAATCACAATAAACAAAGGGAGGAAAGCTGAAGAATGAAGGGAAGAATGAGAAACCATGATGAAATTATTCTATACACATCAACTTTTACTTCCTTTTATTATAAGTGCTTTATTTGAACAATGGTCAAGTAGTGAATACTTGTAGTTTTATGAGTTCTAACTTTGACTATAGAGCATCAGCAGACTGAGGAATTGTCATAGGAGTGGGTATGGAAGACAACAGCAGAGCTTTCACTAAAAAAAACCTCCCTACTCCCTTGCTTGTAATTGTCACGTGATAAATTCACCTTGCTTGCCCCTCCTACACAGCAGACAAGCCGGGATTAAGTTCTTTGGCCTCATTCTTCCTTGTTCTGTGTCTCAGGTGATTGTTGTCAAGCGCCACATGCACCACATTTGTATTGGAATAAAGAGATAGCAAAAGAGAGTGATTTCCAGTAAACAGTGCTCTAAGGCACTGTATAGAAAGCAAACCCCTGCTCCTCTCCCTGTCCTTATGTGGCTAAAGCACAGCTAGGGAATGGAGAAGCTCAGCTAGGTGAGAGACAAGGTGCAGTGGATTCTAATGGCAGGAGGTCCTTAAGTTAAGGTGAACTAAGAAGTCAAGGAGGCAAAGAAAAGATGGACAAAGCACAGGGTCAGAGCCCATAGCTAAGGAGGGGCACAAAGGGAAGACGTCATGGAAAAAATCACACTAGGAGGAGAGTGTTGGAAATTGTTTATAAGGTGTAGACAAAGACCCTGTCTGGAGGTTCCCAGCCCCAAATCCTTTGCTTTCATGGCTGGCTGCCGTGACCAGACTGACAAAAAGTGGCCCTTTAAGAATGAATGGTGTTATCAAGACCTTACACGTAATCCTAGCGTTGCTAATGGGGGAGGGCGTGCAGGTCCTTCGGCGCTGCTTCCTCCTCCTCCCTCCCTCATTGATCGTAATTACCATACTCTGCAGCACATGCCGAAAGCTCATGAGAGACTGAAATGTGACATTTTTCTTGGAATTTATATAAAGTGGGAAACTGTTAAGAAACTCTTGCAGCAGGGAACTGCAATAAATCAGTGAACGTGGAAGAGGTGGGTGACAGAGAGGAGAACAGCAAGCAAGCTGTGCCTTACTGTTATGAGATTCCCAGCTGTAGGAACGGGCAGGGACTCTGTGCCATGGAGTCAGGATCTGGGCATGAGACCCTAGCTGGATCCATGTATGCTCTTCCTATCACTTGAGTACATGTTGAAAAACATAGATCAAAACTTTTGATTTAATTTTCTCTCCTCACTCATGATTAGGAGCAAAGCCTACTTCTCCCAGTCCATTATATTTTTGATTCTTATCTGTATCTTAGGCAGAGGTTTGGCTTCTAGGAATCATTTTGATTATATGAAACACTTGGGCAATACACTGAGTGAGGCTTCCTTGCAGGTGTTCCTGGACATGCTTTGCATTGTCCCAGTGTTCAGTGGATGCAGCTTCAACTTCATTGCACCTGTGGGTCTTCCAAACATAATATTAGATCCAATAATACCTCATTTCTGTAGCAATTTTGATAAACATGACTTTGAGTTCTATCATTCTTTTCATTCTTCAGGAGAGCAAGGTTCCTGAAGAAATAAAACCAAAGGTTATTGTTGCCAGCACACTGATGACTGTACACAATAATTGTTATGACAGTAATGTCCCAGATGGCTGTTGTACCAGCATCACCTCAGCAGACATTAATGTCCACTTTGGAAAGCTTCAGCCTCCGTGGCCCCATGTATTTATCTTCTCTCAGCCCATCTGACATCAGGTCTTCATCTCAGAGAAATCCAGAGAAATGTCAGAATCAGACTGGTCCCTGTCATTCACAACACACCTCACGTGCAGCGTGTGCCCAGTGGTTATAACAAGGCACTGAGCTGGCTCCGGATCAAGAGAGAGACTTAGCCTTGCTTCAGTGGGCAGCACTGGAGCCCTGGACAAACAGAATGACTGCAGTGGCTCCCAAAGCTCACCTCCTGTCCTCACTGCAGGTTGCTACATACAGAGGTGGATGGCAATCTGTGTACTGGCTTGAGTTTGTTCTCTCGATCTAGTGAGTTCGGAAAATGAGGAGTGATCATATTTCATAAAGATGGTAAAGGAAAGGAATAAAAAAATCTTTCTCCTGTTCAATGATATTTACAAACACTGTGGCCAGCCTAATGGTCGGTAAGGAGACAATTATACCTGGAAAGCTGTAAAAGTAAAGACTACTACCTTTCAATACTGCGACTTTTGGCAAGATAATTCTAACTGTTTTGTAAGACTTTAATAGCTTGCTGTAAGTGAAACATCTCTGCTGATTTGTCATCTAGCATAACAAAAAAGCAACGAAGAGCATGTCAGGCAATGCTGACTTCAGTGTATCTAAATGGGCTGACAGTACGTAGACCTGGATTCGATTCATGTTTGAGTTCAATTTGCAATGTCAATCAGGGATATCATTTGAATCTGGTCTTTAAAATCTGGCCAGTTTTATAGGGATTTACTTTCTAGTGTATCTACCTAATATTGAAGAAGATGTGGTTCCTTACAATTAGCTTCTGTCATGACAGTTTGTTCTCTCGATGTCCTGCTATTATGAGCCAATAATTCATCAAAATGGCCATGATAATTACCGAGTCACAAACTTAGCTGTCACCAAGGTATCCTCAATGCAACTGAGAAGGGATGCAGCTTAAGTTCTCTTTTCATACCCTTTGAATTCTCAGGGCTTTTTCACCTCTGCATCATTTAAAGCAGCCTCAGAGCACTCATATTTGGTCCCTGTGGATCAGGAGTAAAGAGAAAGAAGCTTGAAGCTCTTTAGGGGCAAAATTCCTTCTGCTGTCTGATTAAGAGGCCTCAAAACACCAGGAGATATGGCTTGAAATACACTATGGCATACAACATATCTCCTGCAACAGGAGTCCTGTGCCCCGTTCTCTGGGTACACCTCTGTTGTCTTCCTGTAGTTAACAAAGAGGAATTTGTATTTGGGGCCCTCATTCCCAGAAGATGGAGAAAATGGAAAGACCTACACGATAAGCTCAGAAGACCCAGTTGCACGTCTCTCCTAGAGCCAGAGAAAGGGGCTGGGTTGAGAGTGTGAGTGCAATGATGTATGTGCTTCACAAACTGTTTCCTGCCAGCATCAAATTTATCCCTAAAATGTGGAAAATATACAGGTTAAGGCATGAGGATAAAACTGCCAGGTGGGATACTCTTTGGCCTCATTGTACTTCTGTTCTCAGGAGACTCCAACTCTGCCTAATGTTACAATTGAAGTTCATTAAGTGTTGGGTCTGAATTCATTCTTTTTTTCACATGGCAACCGTGAGCTGGTGACCATCTCAATGTTGGCAGTCTTTCATTGTGAGCTCTAAATCAGAATGATCTGTGTAGGTCTAATGCTGACATTTCATAAAAGATATCTTAAAAAAAAACTTGAGGGAATTTGGAAACACAGAGCACTGTTAGAAAAGCCCAAATCATTAACAGTCTGCCAGAGTCTGAGAGGGCTCCCAGGTGTCCTGATGTTCAGTGCTGGTTGAGTTTTGCTTCTGCAGTTCTGCAGATTCTTTTCCAATTCTGTGCATGAACACTGTGAATGTCATATGATTGCTGCAAACATAGCACCTATGAAGAATTATGGACAATACAGAAGTTTATTATGACATTTCACTATAACTATCATTGTTTAGCTATAAATCTACATTACTTCAGTTGAAAAAATATATAACAGAAGGACATTTTTCACTTCTTTTCACTTCTGTTTTTTTTTTTTTTTTTTCCACAAAGCTTGGCTGAAGAATAGGTGGTTGGAATGACGTTGGAGTAATTTTTCTTCTGTAATGCAGTGTATATGAGTTTTCTAGGTGCCTCTTTTGTAAGAGGCATTATGAGTTTCTTGCAACATCGTCCAGGTCTCACTTATGAAGATATGTAGGTTGGATACACCTTAAAATAAGGAAATGACTGAATCCTTCTGCTTCTAGCAAATTCCAGGGACAAATTTCACTCCAAAGTCTCTAAAGGAAAGAAAAAAAAAATAGGTTTGCAGCACTTCTACTGCTCTTGGTTTGACAAAATGCGGTATGCCTCCAGTCCTCACAGGGCTCATTTGAATGAGGACAAAAATACAATCCAGAACTTAGTTGACTAATCTGGCCTCTTATTTAGAAGTTTCTTCTACAATAAATGATTGTAAGTTTTTTGTTCGTTTTAATAATCGAGCTGTACAATTGCAATCAGCAGAAGTGCGAAGCCAAATTAAAGAATTTTAGCATACAAATTTAAAAAAATTATAATTCTGCAGGTTTTAAAAATATTTTTATCTTCCATTTTACTACTTAGACAAATGGAGAAGGGACCAAGATAAATCCTGGCCTTGGAGTGGTTACAAAGTTGGCCCATGACTCAACCTGAGGTTGTAATCATGTTTTATATCCCCCTCAATCCAATTTATCACCCGTTACTTCCAGAGATAAAGGATGGCTTACTGGTTAAGGCAGAGAACTAGACAACCTGAATTTAGTCCTCTGCTTTGTCCTTGTTTAGAGACTGATACTGCATCCAAAAGTCTTAGCGCAATGTCATGCCTTTTTCGGTACCCTAGCTTTCACTGCTTTCCAAATGAGCGAGACATCTCAATGAATTTTGATCTTGAGCTTTTAGCAGCAATTCATATCTTGTGAGAGAGAGATTTGTAGCTTCTCCTTCTCTCACAATGAACACAAGGAATTCATCAGTGTCTGGAACACCTAGAGACTGCAGCACGGCAGTGATGGGCTGAGGGTAAACTGCTCTCTAGTTACAAAATTTGGTAGAAACTGGTACAAGTGAGTAACCTGAGTACTATGTTGATCCTCTGTGGAAAAAGCTGGGAAATACAGATGAAATCTAAAAGTTCTATGTGGACTGGAATGACTGCATGGCGGATTTTCAGTTGTAAGTAGTGCATTAACATCTGTACAAAAATTTCTCCCACCCACATCAACCTTGTGCCTGTTTTGGATTTTGTCATCGTGCTGCACTCAGGTACCCAGGAGGTAACTACATTTCAGTAATGTTCAGTAAGGCAACCACTGAGCTAGCCAGCCAGTGATACACAACAACACAGCATCCTAACATCTATTTAAAACCTGCAGATAACTTCCTTGTCCACTTGGAGTCCACCAGTGCTTCCCATTCTTTGGAGTAAAGACATACAGCAGGAACTGAAGCACAGCCCAGTGCATGTGGATAGTACTCGAAGAAAAGAATAAGGCAGTCCCTACCATGCTGCTGCTGCCAAACAGGATCAGATGTCACACAGAGTTCATCAGTTGGCTTAAAGACAAATCTTCTAACCTTAAGTGTGTCTTAAAACTATTCTCCAGTGTTCAGGGCTTCAGATGTAGGTACTTTAGCAGTACTAAAAACTGCTATTTTTAAAAGAGCTTCATGGAAATACAGTAGGGTTGGTCTGCAGATATATATTTTCTAGTATTTTAATGATGCGTGCCTTTGAAATACACAAGGACAAGAACTCCCTCCATTAAGAAGCCATTAAAGTTGCTTATTATATTTTTAGTAGTAACACATGTGTCTTTTCTGTGGTACTGTGAGAAAGAAAGTAGTCCTGAGACTTGTGGGTTGCATTTTAAAAATCTATTTCAAAAACTATTCAGACTTCCTTTGGTGACATGATATTGAGACTACAATTATTCCTTGCCAATACATTTTCAATTTATAAAATAGATCAGGTAAAATGAGCTGCTTATGTGCAGCTTCCCATGGAACATGAGTGCAGATATGGAAACTCCTCTTGTTTCTAAAGGAAAAAAAAATAAAAGGGGGGTTGCCTGTTACTGCTTTGCAGGGCAGCCATTAAGATAGGGACCTGACTCATCAGACAAGTGACAGGATGTGGTACCTCTTCCTTCCAGACTACTGTACTGAATGAAGTTCAGCTTCTTGCAAAAAATCATGGTAGTCCCATCCAATGTGTCTAAAAGTGGCCTTTAGGTGTTTGTTGTCACTCAGTTTCTTCTAACACTAGACCCACCTGAAGGAGCTGCACAAGAAGAGACACTCACCTTTGGGTACAGAGAATGAAGTTTCCATCCAAACTAATTAAATCCTGGTCTGCATCCACAGGAGGCTGAGTCAGGGCTGACACTGCTGTAGGAAACACTGCAGGAATGAAGAATTAAATCTGATCCTTTTTATATTTTAATTAATACTGGGCTTGTAGTTGTTGAAATTCCTTATGTAATTCTTCTTCCAACGTTAGTAAATTGCTACATTCTGATGCCTTTTCTTTTGTCTTTTTTTTTTTTTTTTCCCCAGGGCTTTGTAATAGAGAAATTACACCAAGTTGGAGTCTCAGACCCAGTGAGTGACGAGCACCATAATCTCACCCCAAGGACCAGCACACTCACCATGTTAAAGAAGGCACTAAAAATACCTGAGAAATAAATTACAATTACTATCATGTTTAACAAAGATATTTTTTCATTTTCCCAAGTTGCTCAACCTTTTGTGGTGATACATTATAATAGCAGAGCAAAGGTAAAACTTTTCGGAGTCTTCTTACTGATAAATCTACCTGCCAAGGTACAGACTGACTGGAAAAGCTGCAAAAACTAGTTTTTTCCCCTCTTTTTTTCAGTGTCTTTTATAAGTTTTCATTTTTAAGGTTGAAGAAAAAATAGTTTCATGCCTCGTTACCTCTCCCGTCTCTCTCTTATTCAAACTTATGAAACATCCTCTCAAGCAATCCAAGAATTCAGTAGTGATTTGAAATCTTATGATAGCCACGAATAATTAAAAATATCCGTTCTACCACTATTCAGGAATTTCATCTATTTTTTTCCAATAAAGACCGGGTAGGCAGAAACTGAATAATACATAAAGTAAACAAAAGAGTCAAGGCTGATTAGGGAAGCAGGCATCAAGTTTCATTTCCCAAGGACATTACATCTGTAAAATTAGTATCTCACAAATATTTCGAAAAGTCTTCAAACTGAGAAACTAATAAAATAAATTGCCTTTTTTTCATTTTTTTTCATAGAGTTAGTACTTCTGGATATGAATTATTCAACATTTCTTTAATGCCTGAAAAGATAAAGAATATCCTTTTAGCTTTGCAGATATGGGACAGCAGAACAGCTACTGCTATGGAAATAAAAACTTACCTGTTTTCTTAAAGGTCTCAAAATCTGTGCTGTACTTGCACATATTTAGGATAAAAATCATTCAGATACGCATTTTGCTAATTCACTTTGTAGGAGATAGTACACCATTATGCAGAATATAATATTAAGTACTAGACTTTATACAGCATTTTAAAACATCTGGGAAATATAATGGTGAAGTTAAATAGAATTTATTATCTAATTTTTAAAACTCCATGGATAGGATTTAATTCTTCATTGATTTCTTTAATTTCTTAGAGCAATTTTCTGTGAAGGATATGTTTTCTGAAAGCTCATTTTTTAATACTTCTACTATCTTTTATGAATTTGATGCCTAAGATAAATTTGAGTTAAAATATGGTTGCTCAGTTTCTAATGATCATTACTTCGGGCTGTGTAATGATGCAAATTTCATGCTAGTTCAATTTGGATTAAGTAGAAAGACTTGGGTCTCAGAAAACATGTGCAGCTGGTAACAGAATTAAGGAGGCAATATACTCCAAAGGATGATGCAAGAAACGGAATAAGCAAAGGAACTAAATAGCGAGTGAGGTTTTACTTTGCAAAGATACATGCAAACAATGGCTGTTGGCTTTTACTTTGAATACCTGTTTTGGGTGTGTTGGAACTTTGCATGTTTCTCTAAAAATCAAAACAAAACAAAGTTTATGCTTTGCAGTTGGATTATGGTCTTAGTTTCACTGTGAAAAGCGAATTATCAGGCAGTATGCATTACTACAGAGTAAATACGTATTGCTCAGATGAATTTGGATGAACACTTTTGTACATGTAGATATATATCTGTTTGTCTGTACTGAAAGAAACAAGCCAAGCTTTACTGAAAACATGGTGTCATCTCTAACCGAGGGCTCTGCTTACCACTGGCAATGAATACACTGTTATAATGCATACAAGTCTTAAATCTCTGTACAGGTGCAGAAGATTGATAAACAAATACAATGCTTTCTACTTCTTAGAAGCATGAAATTCACTCTTCAAATGAAAGTCACTACAGACATATTACAGAAGGAGTCAGTGAATGAAGTGCAGTAAACAGAAGTCTTTGGACTTCCACTCCCAACATTGCCTCTGATTCAATTTCTGGTCCCAAATCAGTCATTTTTGCACCCTCAGATATTTTTCTTGGCTGTTAAATGAGTGTTGCTGATATTCATCTGTGTGTTTGAGGTACCAAAGATCTTGAGACAAAAACACTAGGTTTTGCAGAAAGTGGAGTTTATTAAATTACATGTATCTTCTTGAACACTAAAGAAAACCTAGAATCCACAGGGAAGAGCAATAAACGTATATTTGTTATAGTAGAATCAAACATTTGCTACAAATATAACTGTATTGAAAAGGTACGGCTTCTGCAACATGCCAACTCACAGAAAATCAAGAATTTACTCTCCAGATAAACAACAGTCTTGATGCATTTTGGTACAAAAGTCCTCTGAGATACAAGTGGTCCAGCATCTTCTCCACCTGTAACAAGTTAATTATAATTATAATAGTGAAAGCTTGCTTTACAGTCTGTTTGGGTTGTTGTGCTACATTTGTGTGAAGTTCCTACATTGGTTTCAGAATTATGCTGAAAATATACAATTAATTCAAACTTAAGTTCAGGTAAAACAAGAGGAATGTCAAGATTTGACATTCTGTATGAAGAAACTTACATACTTAGTTCAGTTAATAAAAAAAATGTATATATATTTAGGACAGAATTCTATTTCAATAAAATTTGAGTCCAGCTCATTACTTCTCTCCAGTAGCTGTGGTTTCTGGAGAGCTTGGTGAACTCTTGGTAGAACAGATCTAGAAAGAAAGTAAGTAACAGGGACAATGTGAACACTAAGCAGATAGGATGGATTAAGGGACAGTTTAGACTAAAACTGAGGTCAGACAAAGGGGAAAAATATAGAAGAGGCAAGAAGAGAAATGAGCTAAAATGATGACAGGAGATACTATGAGTGTGAGGAGATGGGAAAAAGGTAATGGGAAACATCACTCTTGCAAAGTGTAATCCAATGCAGAATCGTGATACCCATGCATTAGGTGATTATCATAGAGTCACTGTTGGAGTTAAGGTAGTTCCTTATGGCCAGCACCTACCTGAAAGAAATCTCAAGCACCATGTCTTCTTGATGGCACTTTGCCATTACCTTCAGCAGATGACACACAGGTGATGGAAGACCCACTTAGAACAAGAATAGGCAACCAATAGAGAAAAGTTCCCACAGGCATGGCCTGTTTCTGTGGATTAGTAAAGATCTGAATTATGTCTTAAGAGTGGAAAAAAAATATATAGATTTCACATGGCTTCTTTGATAATCTTACGCGTGCCTGCTGATGCACATTATTTGTACAGTTAGGCCCAGGTCCTTGTTTAGGGTATTATTCCTGTCAATAAGATCAACGGAATGAATTAGCATATAAAAATTAAAAATTTAATGCACACCACGAAATTCTCTCCAGAAGGGAAGAAAAATGTTATGCTTTGCTACAGAGTAAAACAAATGATTGTCTTCTAATCTATCAAATTATAGATTTTATGAGCTATCATTAAGATGGAGAAGCATACGTGACTATGTAAACTGGCTATCAGGCATAGAGTAAATCATATTTTGTCTTCTAGTAATCAATCCTCAAACAATTTGATTCTCACTAACAGGCAAAAATGTCAAGTTCTTGACAAGGCAGTAAAAGCATCTGGCAGAGGACAGAGATTTTTATTTTTTTAATTTAAAGATTAACTATCCACACTAAAAATACCTTGGAACAATCGGGTGATCTTCGACACTCCAGATGGGTTACAAGTTTCACTGAAAGCTGATGCCATCCTGCACTGTTCTGTCATGACTCTCTGCTCAGTATGAATAGTGCGGCTGAAAAATGTGTGGTTTATTGGTTCACGTAAAAAATGTGTAAATAAGGGAGCAGAGAGGAATGTGTGTGTATGTTTTTATCAAACTTCCTTTGTTCCACTCAGAAAGTTTCTTTTCTTGGACAGACCATGATTCCCTAGTGAAGTAAAATAATCATAGAATAGAATCATAGAATCACAGAATCACCAAAGTTGGAAAAGATCTCCAAGATCATCCAGTCCAACCGTCCACCTATCACCAATATATACCACTAAACCGTGTCCCTCAGTACAACATCTAAATGTTTCTTGAACACCTCTAAGGACGGTGATTCCTCTTCCTCCCCTGGCCCGTTCCAGAGCCTCACCACTCTTTCAGAAAAGAAGTTTTTCCAAATACATAACTTAGTAGGAGCAAGCTAATATTCAATATTTCCAGAAATTTTGAATGAAATAGATTGTCATTTCTCCTGGGGCTTTAAATGTATGTAAATCAAGATTTGGTTTCATGTACACAAGAGTGGCGTAAGCAGGTCCTCAGTGATTTCTTAGTCTCCAATTTCTTTAGCCTCTCTTTCCATTTTCAAGTCAAACATGTATATCTATGAACGCCTGAGGTACACTTTTTATATCCTATCTATCTAGTCACTACTTTTTTCCATCACTTTTGGCAGTTTTGAAGTAAATTCTTGTCCCTACATTATTTTTACTGACAAATCATTAGAATGAAGGACTTTAATTTAAAAGTAAGAAATAGGAACTAAGTAAGCTTATAGATTAGCATATGCACCTAGATCATTCCACACCTTAAGGAAATCCTTTTCAGCCCACAGGAAGAATTCTTGAACCTAGTTTAGATATATATCTTAGCCTTCAATAAAAATGCTGAACATCTGTGTCTTCTGTTACTTTGATTCAAGCTAGTGAGCTCTACTAATGTGATTAAAATGTCCAACAACTTGTTTAGGAACCAAGCTTTCAGCATCCTGGGTCCAGCTGTGTTGGCAAGACCTATCCAACAATTTATGAAGTGCCGTGCCTTCTCTTACAGCTTTGGGAGAAAGGTGCTACACTGCACCCAGCAGCAGCCCATAGCATCAGGTAGACCTTGGAGGGCCGCATGTCAGTAGGAGAGAATGAACTTTATTGTGTCTAGGATGAAGATAATGAGCCTCATGAAAATGCAGGTTTTGGCTGGGCAAAGGGGATCATTTCTGCCTTAATGAGGGTGCTTCTTCATGGTTATCAAGAGATGTTAGAAAGCCTTGATCCAAAGGTAACATACATATGTCCCTTGTGGATCTTCTGAGGAGATAAGTAAATTCCAAGTAAATTCCCCATATGCCTATAACTACTTCACTTAAAATCTCGTGTGCTTAAGGGTGTTTTAGTCCCTGACTGCTGCTCTCCTGTTTCTTTCTCTGCCACTCAATTTAAGGACTTAAGTACTCAGGCCTCTTGGTTACAATAGCAGTTAGGCATTGACGCACCTTCAAGAGCTTGTCCTTCAGTCTCTTGAGGTGCTGTGGAATAATTTTCTGGGCAGAGTTGAGGCACTGCAAGTACTCTTCTCTGCATTGCCTGGGAAGGCAGGATGGAAGTTTCAGCGTGGCCATGAGCCCAGACCAGAGGGGAGGCCTGATGGCAGCTGCAGCTCCTCACAGTGAGCGGAGGGGCAGCGCTGAGCTCTGCTCTGTGTGACAGCGACAGGGCCCGAGGGAACGGCATGGAGCTGTGTGAGGGGAGGGGCAGCTGGGGGTTAGGGAGAGGGTCTGCACCACAGGGCGGTGGGCATGAAATGGGATGCACAGGGCTGTGGGCATGGCCCTGAGGGCCGGAGTTCAAGGAGCATTTGGATATAGCTTTGGGGTTTGAATTTTGGCTGATCCTGTGTGGAGGCAGGAGCTGGATTCAGTGATCCTTGTGGGCTTTTTTCAACTTGGGATATGCTACGCATCTATGATTCTGTGATCTGTGAAGACCTGTTTGCAATCCCCAGGTCAAATTCCTAGCCCTAGGAGATAGACTTACATGGAGTACATCATGACTGGCACCAGAGGGTGAAGGTGAAGAAGGACAGGAAAGACTACAGTCACTGCCTGAGACCCCTATCAATGTGGAAGAAATCTCCATTTCAGATGGCCAGAGTCCTGAGAAACTTGTATATTTGTTCTCCCAAAGGGCTCAATATTTTGGTAAATAAATGGAAATTAAGTGCATCCATTTTTTAATATCCTAATGATTCTGTATGTACTCTGCAGTGGCAATGACAGTGAGAGTATTGGCAACTTCAACATTCTCCACCTGCACGCAGGGCAATAGCAAGTGCAAACCCTCTAATATCTGCTTTAGAACACGGTGATAATGTTATGAAGTATGATGGGTAGTAAGTTCCTGCCTGCTAAATCCACATTAAAATCTACTGTATCCGTGTTCTGAGACGGGATCTACATAATAGACTGTGTAATTTTTGCTATTTTGGGCTCTAGCATGGGCTAGTACACCTCTGGAAATTACCTTTGTTGCACATGATGCCTATCATAATGTTGACTCTATTGTGTCCTCAGCAAATATGAAGTGAGAAACCATAGTTTCCTCAATTTGAAGTTAGCAGTCAGTATGTTAACTCTTACGGACAAGGATTCCCGCTATATTTTGTAAAAGTGCCTTCTATAAGGAGTTTAGAGATTGTAGCTGCAGGCTGTAGCTACTACTACTCTAGAAACAACTATAAATAATTATCAGTGGGAATTGTACTTGAGGAAGAACTGAAAATGAATATTTTACCATATAATACATATAATATAAAATAACTACTTGTTTTTAAATAAATGTAAAGTTCTGGGTGATATTCTTGTCACTCGACAATGTGTATACACATTTCTTCCTCTTTTCAGTTCTTTTTTTGTTTGTTTGTTTGTTTGTTTCGTATTGTTTGGAAGTTATTAAGTGAGAAACACTTTACAGGTCAGATTTTGTACTTGTTAAAAATGAAATAAAGACAAGCAGCATATGGTCAGTGAATCTACTTTCTCTTGGTACACCCATTTTTTTTATATTCAGTCATATAGCAGAAGCAGTCCTTAGGAATCTATTTTGCTACTGTGGATCTTTTTCCAGTAGTTGAGTTGATGGAACTAGTTAAAAAGCATGAAATTCTGCTGTATAAATTATCATTAACAATGTATTTTAGTTTTGTTTGGCAGCTGAAATTTTAATGAAATGTTCTGCTGAAATTCTGAGTTTCAGTCAAGTTTTAACAAGCTATAACTAGGAGATTTCATTATTTTTTATGTATTTGTTATTAAAATTTTTGATAAATGTTGCAAAGATTCTCCCTGTGAGCTGTTTTTCACTCTCTAGCTAATTTTAAATACTTGCCAACAGAACTGCATTTTTTGATGGTGATTTGTCAGATGGTATTATTTCTTCTCCTAGAGTGGATGAATGCAACCTTCATCAGGTTTCTTCTCTGAAGCCTCACAAGAAATACATTTCAAAATGAAAGTCCACAGTATGTATGTGCATAAAATTTTCCATAAATATGTAGTAGTACTATTTTCTTGCATGAATGTTTATGACATGGAATTATGAAGACTTCCAGCATGGGAGAAAAGGATACTCATTTTAATACTGAGCAAAATTTAATAGAAAGTATTATGCTGTTCACCCAACTGTGTATTATTTTAGTTTGCATTTATTCAGGAAAAACTACTTAGGAGTCTTACAAAAGCCTAGATTCCTGTGGCCAAGCCACCCAACCTAGGAAGGTGGAAATAATGGGACTCTGTGACATGACTCCATACAGCATATGAAGGTGCACTTGTAGGTTTGATGTTGCAAAAGCTGAATTTTTCAACATCTTCATTTTTGCACATTCCAAAATTAAGATAGCAGAATTCTGTCTTGCTTACAAGCACTACTGTGGTTATCCTGTAGAGTTTAAATGAGCCTTAGTGTGTTTCTCACATGCATTGCTGTCAGCTTTCTTTAAAATACCAGGTATTCCTTCAGAGAGGCAGTGGAGTGGCATTGTGAAGACTCCATGCATGTTAACCCCACTGTCCACATGCTATTATGGTCAATGCAAATAGTTCAGTGGCTTTGTGCATCTAGTCGTCCAATATGAGTACAAAAAGGGGGTTCAGTGTCTGGATATGGACCTGACCTGTCTTTTCTGCAGGTCCCTGTGGGCATCATCATTGTTCAATAAAGAGTCATAAAATCACAGAATCATAGAATTGTTTGAGTTGGAAGAGACCTTTAAAGGCCATCTAGTCCAACTCGTCTGCAATTAGTAGGGACACCTACTAATTAGTAAGGAAACCTACAACTACATCAGGTTGCTCTGAGCCTGTCCAGCCTGACCTTGAGTGTCTCCAGAGATGGGGCATCTACCACCTCTCTGGGCAAACTGTGCCAGTGCCTCATCACCTTTACTGTAAAAAATGAATTTCTTATATCTAATCTAAATCTCTCCTGTTTTAGTTTGAAACCATTTTCCCTTGTCCTATCACAACAGACCCTGCTAAATGCTCTATCCCTTTCTTTCTTATAGCCCCCATTAGATACTGAAAGGCCACTCTCAGGTCTCACTGGAGCCTTCTCTTTTCCAGGCTGAACAGCTCCAGCTCTCTCAGCCTGTCCATTCCTTGGACCATGTTTGTGGCCCTCCTCTGGACGTATTGCAGCCAGTCCACGTCTCTCCTGTACTGAAGAGTCCACATCTGGACACAATTCTCTAGGTGAAATCTCACCAGCACAGAGTAGAGAGGCAGGATCACCTCCTTCAGCCTGCTGACCATGCTTCTACACATTGTACTTAATCCACAGTGGGACTCAGAAGTGTGAGGTAACCTCATTGGTGGTAAAATCCATGGAAAGAGACTGCCAAGAACAGTAGTGTTCCCAAGCAGCTCTTCCCCAATCACCTAAATATTCACATAAACCTTAAGCATCCTGGGAGCCCAACTGAAACACACATGATGCTCTCTGTGACTCCAGCCATCCTCTCACAACATAGTCCCAGTGAAAAATCAAGCCCTACCAGGATGGCTTGTCCTAGGATGTGCCTGCAACATTGCAGAAGCACCTTCCCTGGAGTCATTTCTGCTGATGGTTGCACCAGATACACCTAGAGACTCCCAAGGCTATAAGGGAGCCTGAGCAACAGAACATTGGGAAAGGCTGCAGCATCCCTTTGCAGGAGGATCTGCAGATACTCTCTAACCCTTTTCTGTGAGCTCTATCAGTACATGAACAGAACTAAACTTTCATCTGTATGTTTTGTGTACTTGGCAGTCAACGGTTGAGAGGAAGAAAGCTGGATCTGTTTTTTGAGTTTGATTGAGGAGGGGGAGTGGGATCTGCAAGAGATGGATATTGTTTTAAAGCTTTTCTCCGGTAATGATGATAATGAATGACGTAAGACATTCCTTAAGACTGATGATTAATCCCAATGAATATGTTGCATACATATGTTTCACAGCTGTCATTAGGCTTCCATTTTCACCGCTCTTCTCCTATTCCTACTCCCACCCATGCCTGCGAACTGCAACCTCTTATTTCCTGTAGGTATATTCATAGAGAAACAGACAGGTAATAGACGGTAATGATCCCGGTGTCAGACCGTAAGCCATGAAACTGTCAGTTCATATCATGTCTGACAGTCATTGACAGCTTGCTTCTTCAATTTTACTAAGATTAATATTCTTCACATGTTTTATTTATATTTACTGATCTAGATGCAGTGAATTTTTAAAGAGACATTTTCATGTAAAAAATCCCTGCTGAAATTAAAGTCTACATTTTCTTTAAAATTTAGATTTACATTTCATCAATTTTGCTTGTTGAATTGTAACACGTTGCTAATGTCCTGGTCAGATGCAAAACACATTATTGATACTGTGGTCAATACGGCTTATTCTCATAAACCCCCAGAGTCATCATCTGGGGAACTCCTCCTTCATGGAAATGTATCTGCACGTGGTTAGCTGGACACAAGCAGTATCTTCACAGAAGAAAACTACTCAGATGCATAAATTTATTCATCTGTGCAAACATTTGAAGGATTCAATTTGTCTAAGAGAATGCTGTCACTAGTTATATCTTACTGTGTTTAAAGGTATTTACACGAGTAAATGATTGCAAGATTAGCCTTTGAACTCTCTGGTGGAACTCTTGTGCTGTTCTGCCCATGTGGGCTGATATCTAGATGCCTGAGTTGAAATAGCACCACAGTGGGATGCTGGAATTGCAAATACTTGAGCTAAAAGAATTCAAAGGAAAAAGATACAAATAGTCAGAACTATGGGGAAGATGTCTAGTTTTATTACTATTTTATATAAATAACATGCAAATGAAAATTAGACTATTTAATTGTTTATATGAAAATCACATTTTTCAAAGTAAATATATGTGTATATAAATATATATATGTATATAAGTTAAATACAAAGACAGATGCTATATCTTGACATCTCTATTGTGTTTGCTTAAAAAGTGCTAGCTCAATTCTCCACCCCTTAGTCAAGGATTTTTATTGGACATCCTGTCTGAGTAAAGGCTGACTTATCTGATCCAATTTAGGAAAATACAGATCCTCACGGTGGGCACCTTTGTATGTTTATCAATTGGAAATTTTCCACTTCAAGATTCCTTTTAACCTCTCTGATCCTTCAAATTGAATGTCTCTTAACTTCACAGATAAATTAGTCAATTCCGACCTCATCAAGCCTTGACATGACAGTGGAGTTCTATCTTTTTTCTTCCTTTCTTTCCAAATCTGCATCATCATGTTTTTTTTTTTTCTCTATTGCCATGGCAATGCAGCTAAGTACACCGAGAAGTGCAACAAGCCAACTGCATGCTAAAAGTTTGAACAAAGGCAGAAATTGTGAACTAAACAGCTGGCATTGTTGATATGGTTCCTGCAGGGATAGCAGGGGTTTTCCCTTTTTATCTTCTGCTCTTACAAAATGACTACAGGTGAAAATGCAAACAGTGAGATGCAAGCTGACACATCAGCCTTTAGAAAACAGGTACAGCTGGGAAATGAGCATCAAATAATATTACAGTAACATGAAAACATGACATTTCCTTCAGATCGTATGGAGCTTCGGCGACATCTAATTAAAATGTGGGTGCTTTATCACTTCTGAAATTAGTCCTGTCCTGGATGGACATCAGTGGGGAGGCTTGCTGCTCGTGGAGAATTTGGTGGCACAACCAACTGAGGGCACAGAATAAGCTGTGAATCAGTGTGGAGCTCAGTCCATTCAGCCTGGTAACACTCTCCATATTACCAGGTGTGAAATGAATAATAATTTGCCCCTCAGTGACACTTCAAGATAGCTTCTTAAAGAAGCATTTATTTTTTTTTTCCTAATAATAATAATAATAAAGCTGTTATACCACAGGCCCTCACGATTGTTCCTAAAAAAGAGGAAATTACCCACTTTACATAAACCATTGGCATGGCAGATGAATAGGCACGAGCTTTTTTACTTCTCTGGTTTAATTTCACTCATATTTAATTCATTAATTATATTTTTAGGGAGAAAAGGTTTGTTTTCAGCAAAAGAAAGGCTGATTGTTCTAGGGATATTATGAGAATGTCAGGGAAAGACATAAATATTTTATAAAGACAGATAATAGAGTTTTCTGTGCTAAGGAAAAGTCGATGATTTTTGAAAAGGGATATCTAATGATTTTCTGGCTAACTGCAAAAATGAGATGACAGTAATTTTGATATTTGTTAATAAATATTGACATAAGTATTTCAATGAGAGTAATCAGGCTTTGTTTGGGTATTGGAAAATCCTGATTTGTTTAGCAGTATTATTAGAAAAGCTTGTGTATTTCCACTACAGCTATTATATAATCTCTGCAGAAAGCCTCAGTAACTCCTCAGGATAAATCCAGTAAGACTATGCAAGAATTACCACGTGATCTCTGCATCATATTGTGATCTTATCTATTTTGCCATCTGACTTAAAAACAATGTTGTGCAACAGGTTATGTATTTATGGCATTCTTATACAGAATCAGCCTTCATTGCAAGATGGTGTGGTCAAAATGACTGCATCCAGCATGTAGGTAATGTGATGTCTTCAGCATGCTTTACCTTGTGGTAACTCACAGAAACTTATTGTTTGGAAAAAACATCCAATTGTCACCCAGATTCTTAAATGCTAGCTATTACTCATGTTGGTGGCTTATTGCAGAAGCTGTCAGAAAGCCATCATTCCATGATGCATTTTGAGTTTTCAGATGCCTATAGTCCCAAAGTTACTACCTTCCCACCAAAGCCAGAATTTGAAATGGGCTTCAGATCTTCTACATTTCTGGTGAAGGACACACTTGGGATACCTGGTATTTGATGAACTAAAAATGACATCATTCTTGTTGGCTTTAGAGTTGATAATTACTGACTGCTGTGCACACTAAGCATTGAATGATGGGAGAGGAACAGGAGTGAACTGAAACCTGTCCCTTTGGTTAGTTCATTTTTGCAACAAGGAGATTGGATTTAAGAATTGATTTTTTTTTCAGTACCAAACTTTTTTTATCAGAAAATTCCTGACCAGAGATACTGCTTCCTCACAAAGCAGGTCCTGTATAAGTAATGTTGGTTTTTTTTTAGGGAGCCATGCATCCTTATCCCTGAATACTTTTGCCTTTTTTCTGCTCTTGCTTCTGTTCTTTAAAAGCCTCTGCTATGTTGGCATATCTGCCCAATGAGTGGGCAGCAAATCTGTTTGGACAGTCTTCAGTGGGATCAGTTTCCCAGTCCAGGTGAAATTACTGGAAATAAATGGTGAGACTGGGAGAAACTGAAGGTGGCTGGTGCAAGAAATTGCCATCTTCACCTTAGACTTGGTGGTGTGTTTCCAGACTTTGACCTCTGGTTGGCCCCAGTGCTTCCTTGTCTTCCCCATGTCTCACTTTTAAGTCTCAAACCAGCTGAAAAGTAAGCCAGCAAAAAATGGCAAGTTGTTTAAATTGGCTCAGAAAGGAGTCAGATAAGCAGCAATGCTAATGCACTCCATGGGACATGTCCCAGGGAAGGGATAGGGCTGCAGCTTGCTCCATCACTTTAAACTACCTAGAAACTGCCCCTGTCGTATCATGCTAGGGGCTATGTAATAGGAAGAGCAGCAGCTCCTGCAACCCAGTGTTTAGTCCTGGCTGATTTTAAAACCCATTGTAAAAAAGGCTTCCACAAAAGGCATTTGTGGCCTTTTCTTTTATAAATACGCGTGCACACCCACACAGTATAAATTCGTATGGTAAATGTGTTGATTTATAAAGTAGAGAAGAGGAAAACTATGCTGTCTCTTTTAGCCTCAGTAATACCAATGTCAAGCCTGATTTTCCTCTGCCTGGGGATGGCAAGGTTGGACGTTTTTGACTGGGACTTATTATGAGCTCTTTCTCAGTTTAAATGAAAGGTATATTAGGATTTTAAAGCAGATTTCTTTTATCCTATATGTGATTTTGCACACTGAAGTTTAACAGCTGTTACGTGGAAGAATAAAACATACTTTTCCCTCTACATCTTTTTATTCTGCCAGATGAACTGAGTTTCTTTGACAATATTTCTTAAAAAAAAAAAAATCTGAAAAGCTAGTCAGATAAATTCACCACCAGATATAACTGCTGATTTAAAACTACATTGAAACAGAGGTCAGATTTGGCCAAATCTTTTAATTTTCATGACCCCATTATTTTCTCTCTCCCCTTTTCTCCCTTTCAACTATGTATCCCATTGTTTCACCAGATTTACTGTCTGTCAATGGAAAGGATTGCTTTTTGCCCCTTTGCTCCTCTTTTAAAAATAACAAGATGGAGGGACAAGAGGGAGAAGGAATCCCTAGGGGGACTGTTTGTTTATTTGTTTTCCAGTCTCCCTGCAGGTTATTGGTTTTATAGGTGTTTTCTTTTTTAGCAAATGTGCAAATGAAAGCCCATCCATTCTGCTCCACAGAACTGCAGCACTTCTCTGCAACCAAAGCATCCAATTGTCCTGTCAGCTGTCCCATCTCACTTTATTAGATTTGTTTTTCTCTGTGCTATTGCTTAAGGAGGCTTTTGGTTGTGGTAAATTCATCTACAATCTGATTTTCCACCCTAGGGGTCCCCATTCAGGGTTTGTACCATCAGAAGACAGCACTGGCTGGGACTGAGTCTGAGTCCGTATTTATGTCCAAAGAGCACACAAACTGGCAGGCAAACAGAAACAGCCCACTCTTACACACATTTGCTTTCCTGTGATCTTGGCTGGGCTGCAACTGGGGCCTGAGACACTTTAAACTCAAATTGTAAAGAATTTAGGTGAATCTATTAAATGTCAGCCTTTGCTGAACTTGTCAGGGTTTCTGGCCCAAAGCGAAAGTGTCCAAAAGATTTTGTATAGCCATAGGGAAGTTAGACAAGGTCAGAAAATACAAACAATACAAAGCAAAATCAAACAGGCGAATAAAACAAAAAACCTAAGCAAAAGAACAGTGATACAAAGAACAGGAAGAAAATCAAACAGGAGGGCAAATTAAGGGTTGCAGGACAAAACCGTGGCCTAGTAGGCCTCACTTCAGCCATGCAGGTGCAACCACTCCGTGTGGGGTAGCAGGAGTTGCCCGGGCTGAGCCAGGGGTCCCACTCTCAACCGTGGGGGTTCAGAGTCAATTTTTCTGTGTGTTTCCAATCCTGACTTCATTTTAGGCTACTAGCTGATAAAAAGCTAGCTTCTGGGGAAAGAGGGGAGATAGGTCGGCCTTCAAACCCGTGAATGGATCCTCCTGCCACAGTCCCACCCCTTTTTTCTGCAAACATTAGTTACGAAAGCCAGGCTCACCAAAACACCAAGCACACTCCAATTCATTCTTTTTTTTTTTTTTTTAATTAAATTAAATTAAATTTCAGTGCACTGATGTGTTGAGAATAGCTGGGATGAGCTTGCATTTTTAGGTTGCTTCAAACGGAGGAGCCTCCAGAGCTGCCTGCAGCTCCACCTTTCTTGCCTCCCCCAACACCCAAATTGCCTCTCTGGCATCAAGCGCACTTCCTACTTTTCAGTGATATTCCCCTTCCTTAGTTGAATCCTAAGCTCTGTTAAGCTCTGCCTCTCGAGTAAGTGAGAACTTTTTTGCCTGGTTGTGAGCTGTGCTTTCAGCAGCCTCTGTAAATTCTGAGCAAGCAAATCAGAAAAGAAATATTAAAGTTTACTGGCTATAGCAGAGAAATCGGATCAACCACAAATAACTTAAATTTTTTACTGAGGAAACTAGATAAATGGAAGGTCTAAATTCTCATTAAAATTTTCAGTTAAGTATGCTCTAAGGTTCTACAGAAAATATAAGAAAAATTCTCTCTGCCTAAAAATGTATCTCCAGAGAAAACTCTCTCAAAACACAAAGAAACTGACAAATAATTTAAAACGTGTGGGTTTAAATTTCACCAAGCACAACAACTGTTTTGCAAGCTGAAGACCTTCAGCAGCCAGCCCAAACCATAAACCCTAGAATGCTGAAAGCTCCAGGTCTGAGGACAAGCGGCCTTACTGTGTGTATACTGCAGCACAGGCAATAGTTTATGCTGGAAAAAAATGGCACTACCATTCTGTCCTAGGAAACTGGAACAGTGTGCTGGCAAAGGGCTAGAGCAGGAGCCATAGCTTCCTTGCTGCCTCGTGGAATGCAGCTCCCTCAATTTGCAATATTCCCATTTCTTCTGGAGTGATTTGCTCAGTAACTTCATAGCATTGCCACCAGCAGCCTCCTCTCCCAATTGCCTTGACAAAGTTTGTGATGTCTTTGGCATTGTTTGCCCAACCAAACTGGGAGAGAGAACTGAACCTCTGGGAAAGCAATGATTTATTCTTATATTTCCTTGTCTGTTTTATCATTCCTGGCTTCCTCTAGGAGGGGATCAGACCTCCTTTCCATCCTACTACACTCGAAAACAGTCTAGTGGGAGGGACACAGCAGAGCAAGCCGCTGTCAGGGCCAGAGATTGCAGAGTGCAGCTTGAGCAGCCTGTGGCCTATGGAGTGTCAGACCACAGTTTAGCCAATTTAGAGACCCTCTGCTTGCAATGGCTATGAAATATATATTAATTAGCATGTCTGCAACCACTGATTCTTGGCTGAACCATTCCTATTTTACGCTGCTGTTTTGACTTTGCGCAGATGTGAATACGAGCTAGAAGGCTTGTGGAAAATGAGACATAGAATAGCAAAACATGTTATAAACAATGTTTGCAAGGTTAATTTAAATGTAGATTATGATTCTTAAGAATTATTAATGATATATTGCTTTGCTTTTTTAGAAAGTAATAGTATGCAGCGGAGAGCTTTTAGAAACCTCTTGTTTGAACCAGTTTTCCCATACATTGTAAGTGTATTCTTTCTTGATTTTGTGTTAAAGCATGTAGACAAAGATATAAGCATTAGTAACAGGACACATGAAGCCACATGTATGTGATATGCTGCACGCTCTTGCTCTTCTTAGTCCTCAGTGCACTCCCAAGAGCCGGCTGTGCTCTCCTTTAAAGGAATCAGTGCAGATAACAGGCATCATTCTGCTTTATTGTCAGTCTAAAGCACTCAAGTACTGCAGAGATTAAGCCTCGTGTTTTGAGGAGCACCTTTCTGTTTCATGTGCTAGGGAAAGGCATTTCTTATGAGGGATATATGGACAGGTGTGTGACTGGCTTAAAAAAAAGAATTTTCAGAACGACTCAGTGTTTGTTTTATTTTTATATTGACTTGCATTTAACTCTCAGCAAATCGTTTTTCTTTCAGATACTCTAAGAAAGGTGCAAGGTTCACTAAATCTCACTCTAATCCAATGTCTCCTTCCCATGCTCCACTCTTTTGATATAAGCACTGCCTGTCACTGCAGAGCATAATGGACAAATGCTTCCTATTATATCCTACTTTAAAGTGTATTTTCCAATTAGTATATAAAATTTTCAAAACAAATAGTGTAATTTTGTATACGTAGGTAGCTTTTTAGTAGAAGGCCACAATAGAAAATTACCATACAATTCTTAAGACATAGTGTCTCAAACACGTTATTAGTTTCCTAATGAAAACATATGAACTGCTCCATCCTTTTTTACTTCACTTCTGTACTTTTTTGCTTTTTACTAAGTGTAGGTAGCAGAATGTGTAGACCTATTGTAAACAATTAAATCAGAGCTTTTTACAGTTGTATTTAATAGAGAAGGGCAGACTCGTTCCTGCTGGTTAAACTGCTTGATGCAATGCATCGCTATATTTATTTTTGTGTGAAAGAGAGGTTTTGAAACCTTAAAAATAAAATGTGAGCTTGGCAAGGCAAAAAAAAAAATACTTGGTCATAAGGCAACCCAGTATTTACTCTGTGGTGTGTATCTGAATTTCTATTTTGATTCAGGAATTTACCCTGATAGATTAATCTATGTTTAGTTAGAGGAGAAACTCCAGCTACCTGTTCCAATAGTGAATTTGCATTAAACAAGATGAGTAAAAGGAAAGCTGAATACCCCATTTGCACGTTAAAAGCTGATCATTAATCCTATATTTTAACTCTACAACTGTCAGGAGCCATTATTTCCCAGAGAGCCTGACAGTTCAAGGGATAAA
Source organism: Meleagris gallopavo (assembly GCF_905368555.1). Lineage (NCBI taxonomy): Eukaryota > Metazoa > Chordata > Aves > Galliformes > Phasianidae > Meleagris > Meleagris gallopavo. The sequence goes on from NC_139406.1 coordinate 36,677,165, forward strand.
CTGGAGTGGGTCCCTTTATAAGAGTCTATGAATAGATGTCAGAATAGTTTGCACATCAAACTCCAAAGGCTAATAAATGTGATACTTTAAAAATCAATTTGTAGCTAAATTAGAGTGGAAGGATGTGAATTCTAGGATAGGTGTTAGTAAAGCAGAACGTGTAACATATAGAGAGTTATCTCAGATACAGCTAGTCAGATGTAAAGACTTAAAACATATCTGTATTATTATCCATAAAAAATGCATTGATTTTCAGCCTAGTGCTTGGAAAATTGTGCCACAGTTCACCACGCAAAGAGATCAAGCAAGGAGAGGCACTGAAATGCTGCTTTCAGAATTATGTTTTCAAGTGACTCCAGTACAGATCAATAAAAGAGCTGATAGTTACCAGCCTCTGAGACAAGTCAACAAACGCAATGCAAAAAAAGGAGGCCAAAGAGCTGTCTTTGCACACAAAAAATTAGTTCCTAGCAGGACGTCCCTGCTGAGTTTTATCTGAGTTCATTAGGCTTTAAGACTGAGCTCTGCTAATTCCACATGAAAAGTTCCAGACATTTGCAAAACCAAATAAAATGTGATGCTGTACTTAAGCTTGCTAAGAAGTTTAAGTTAACACTAAAGCCTGCTTAAATGGGCTATCGAGAAACAAGGCTGTACAAGCAGCACCACACTGCACCTTTCAGCACGCCAAGAGGAAATAATGTAAACTCTGTGCCATTCCTGTGAAGCTTTGAAGTATTACAGTAGTCCTCAAAAATAAACCTTAGAGGAGTAACGTTTCTCCATTATGTTACTTCTGGTTTTCCCAGAGAGGTCTCAAATGAAGTCAGGGAATCAGGCCCAACATGCATAGTGACAAGTGCTGACAACCTCACTGTATCAGGAACAATTTTGTAGCTGTTATCCTCCATTTGTTTCTATAATTCCTTTCTCTTAAATGGTTTATATCCTGAAGTCCTTGAAACAGGATGTGCTTTAAAAATTATGCGCTTTTGTGTGTGCTCTGAGAGTTAATCGTTTATTATTCAAAGCAGGCTACTGAAATAAGACCTCGTAAAACTGAAATCATGGCTCATTTCCATAGCTGAGAGTGGAACTCATCTCTTCCTACAGCTGGAAGAAGTGAGGGAAAAGAGGAATACGTTGTAGAAGATCCTCCTTCGCTGTTCTGCTCAGAGCTAGCTGAGACATAAGTGGAAATTCCATAAAGCCCTGCTTGGCACTTCACCAATTATCCCAGATTGTAATATTCCATGTGGGATAGCTGAAAACTCCACACCAGGGGCCGACCGTAACATCTAGTAAATGATTGTCTCTGATAACTTTGGATTAGTTATTCCTGACTCTTTTTTTTAATACTGTCAAATGCAATTAACTATTAACCACTGCATGGTCCATCAATATTTGATTATTCTGGTCTGGAGGCAAACTGTCCATAGGCAATGTGTGTTTCCACTTTTTTTCCATGTGAATGTATAAACTCATAGCATGCATTAAAGCAACCAAGTTCGTTACTGTGCTCTTAACTTCTGTAGACAAAATACTACAGAAAGTGTCGCTGCTGAGGATGTCTGCTCACCCCTGTAATGCATGCTTTATGGTACTGCCTTTACTTGCACAGGCACGTACTAATTTTAAGACAAAGAATCATTTAAGTTTCAGGAATTATCAGCAATTCCGTATTTTGTTATCTTTAGATTTCAGTTTTTTATCCCCTGCTTTATTTGCTGTCCACTAGTCAGACGTGTCTCTCAAAAAAGAATAACTAAATTCTTTGTGAAATTTCCCATGCTGGCCAGTTCTGTAATATCTGAATGCTTCATGCACTGATGTACCTCCTTCTCAGCAGTTGCTGTTGGAGCTCACCCCAGCCTTACTGCTGTGAGATCTCACTTTAGTGAAATTTTGGCTTTGTCCCTGTAATCTATACTAGAATAATATATTCTAGCATGCAACAGTGAGGACACTGTAACTGAGGACGCAGCATATGTGGTTCAGTCGGTGCTACCAGCTGTGTGAAACCTGAGCATCCTCAGCTACAGCAGAATTTTCTCAGAATTTAGCGACTAAAATTGAACAAGTAGTGATGGAGCATGTGCAAACTGTGATTTTTCACAGGGTTGTATACAGCCAAATGTATAACAAGAATAGCAAAAGGCAAAGCCCTCGCATAGGGAGCCTCTTCGGGTTTTTCAGGCTCTGGCTTCAAATGGTGGCAATGCTAAAACAATTCCAAGTTCCCAACTGTGTAAAGATGGGCAGAATAACCTGGTTTTTGTTAACCTCAGCAACAGCTAAATGCATTTGGTTGAAATTTTAACTAAAATTTTAGTTTGATTCAGACACTCTCCATGCAAATTGCAGCAGAATGGCTAAACTCTGATCGAATGTGGCTGTTTGCAATGAGAGGCTTGTAAAGGCAGAGTGTCAGGCAATGTTGCCTTTTGGTATATACAGAAATGCGAAAATCTCTTTACACACTGTGATTGTGATAATGCATCTGCATGTGCCATGTAGGTGCTAAGGTGCTTGTGTAAATATACACTTGAACATCAAAAGTTTTGCCATGCTGAAGATGATCGCACATTGATAGTATGTGTAACTGGGGATCAGCTGTGTGAGCACACCAGCTTCAGTAGGAATGGGGCGGGTGGGATAATAATCTTATTAGAGAAGAATAGATTCAGAAATCATATCCTACATTTGTTGAATGATGCACTGCTGGATATTTTATATGGGGATTGCTTATGATTGGAAAGGTTCCATGTTGATCTGGCTAGCAAAAATTATTTGATTCCTTTGGGAAATTCCTTTGGGAAATTCTAAATATTCCCATTAATACATCATTCTTCTTTAGGTTCAGGTATATAAAACAAGGCTTGTGTTTATAACTCACAAACTTTGTTATCTCTTTTACAGAGATTCAATCGTGTGGGAGGAGATGACACAACCCAGCAACTGTGCCCGCGGGAAAGCTGTGGTGTGCCCCAAGTGCAAGAATATCTGTGCTGGCTGCATGTGCACAAAGGGCTGGATTTGCATAAAACCAGCGCCAAGAGGGAGTGAAAACAATGGGAGAGTGTGTAGGTAGGCACCTACCCAGCACCCGGGTCTGCCTGCTGGAGAGGGTTTGGTTTCACGGCAGGAGCACAAATAAAGCATGACGCTAAATAATTAAAGCCTGGCATTGTGGGCCGAGTATTGTTAACGGGAGGGTGTTTTTTAGTGCATAATGAGCGAAGCCTAATTTGCAAAAATTTTAGATGTTTTCCTAAGAGCAAACATAATCTCTCTGAGCATTTGCGAAACTTACATTACCCCCAGAAAAAAAAAAATACCAAACGACGCTGAGCCCATCAGCTTATCTGAAACCTAATACTGTTATTGTAAGGTTTTGTATAGCTCACTTCCTGTCTTTATTCTTACACAACAGGATATTTAAATTACAAAGATGATGAAGAAACTCGGCAAAACACTCCCGATATTAAAAACATTTGAGTTGATTTAGCGCTCTAATTCCTGATGAAGCGACGTGCAGAACTAATTGGCAAACACAGGGTCACTCTGTGCAACACTGGCTGAGCACGCTGCAGGTTTCTCAGCCAGCCAGTAGGCAAGTCCACTCCTTTCTGCCATCCCACAGTATTGCGGAAAATGTGCGGCTCGCCCCACTAGCAGCAGCTGCTCACCCAGCACCGCTAGCTGCTTGTTCCTCTTTCTATTGCAAACTTGGTCTGCAGGGTTTAATATCTCACCTGTATCAGATAGCATCAGGGTGAAACTTGGCACACAAGTGTCTCTGGATGTTACTCTTTTTTCTTTTCTTTGTTTTTAACAACAAAATTCAATTGTATCGATCAGCAGCAAGGAATATGTATTTTTTTCTTTACTGTTTATTCCATCCATAGGATCATTAAGGCTGGAAAGACCACTAAGTTCATCTAGTTCAATCATCAACCCATGCCTGCGATCCCTCTAGATGCCCAGCACAACATTCACCTTTTCTTTGACATTCCCAGGGATGGTGACTCCAGCACCTCTCTGGGCAGCCTGTTCATAATCTGAAAAGGAGCAAAATTTATCTTTTCACTGAGTAAAACCCTATTATACCATTTATTAAATCTTTTTGTCTCCTATTCAGTTTGTATCGATGGGGCTATTCTTATCTTAGAGCTCTGTACCTCAGTGAGCACTTCTCGGTTTGCACTTTCTCAAGTTGAAGTGGTAATAGAAACCAAACTAACTCACGCTGGACCACCAGTAGGCCCTGTTTTTCTCTGGTATGACTTTAGGATCTTTTGTTCCACTGAAAGAATGTTTCTTGTCCTTCAGCTGTGTGGCTGCCTCCCTCTGACTGCACAGCCAACTCAAAGCAGGTGCAAAAATGTTTTGGTTGAGATTGCTGCATGGATATAAACCTTGCTATGCACCATGACAGGTAAAAATTCCAAAAGCACTATCTCAAGTGCAGGTGCAGTGCATGAAGCGTGCCACTGTTTGCTCTGCCTGAATCAAGAAAATCCTCTGAGTATACCCTGAAACAAATGCCAGTAGTGAGTGTAGCTCCCTAAAAGCCCTGACTCATTTTACGGCTGAGGCACTGAGAGAAAGCCTGGCATATTCTGCCAAGTTTTACTCAGAAAGTGATCAACTCCCAGTAAGTATGGCTGCAGCCAGCATCAGGATCAGCACAGCAATTGGCTAGCAGGGGTCAAGTTGAACCCTCACTTGAAGCCCCTTGCTAGGTCTTTGCTCTCTTCCCTTACCCTGGTCAGTGCTTCTCTACCATCTTTAACTATAGAGTCTAGCAAGTGGGGTCACCTGGGAGTGTTTTGAGTTCAGATGAGATGTTCTCAATCCACAGTGTGCATGCACTCAGCAGCTCTCCACCCCTGCAGTAGAAACTAAGGAAAGAAAGTGTGGCACGACGCAGACAATGCCTAGGGAAAGGAGAACCTCCAGCACGGCATCCAATGGGCAGATGCAGTTGCCTATTGTGGCCAGCCCATAGCAACCAGATCTGCTCTCCTGTGTGATCTTACCTGTTTTCTTGTACATCTGCTTTTCAGCAGATTCAGTTGGCCTTGTCCCTGTGCTGGATCTGAGCTGTGCAGACTGAAAAAAGAAAAGTCTTGCAAACACTTGGTAAAGACTGAGCATCTACTACTGCATGTGAAACTCAGCTAGGAGGAATAGTCAGAGTTCTAACCATGGTTTGCATTAGCAGTAAAAAAATGGGCTAGTGTGTGGATGAATGTAATTCATTCATGGGTTTATGGGCCCAAAGGTCAGGGAATGGAGGACCTTGCAGTAGCTTTGATGGCTGCATTCTTGCATTCATATCTCTGAGTGTTGAAGCTGAAGTGTGCAACTCACAGAATTTCTTTTAGCTACACATCTGAGGAAGCTGCTGAAAGCACTTATGCAAGTCCAGATAAGCAGAAACTTTAGGTTATATACATCCAATTGCTTTTAATACAGCAGCAGAAGCACAGCAGGATTGTGTGTCCGTTAAATGGCATTAGATGAACTAATGCCTTTTTTGAGATTTTCCACTTTGTGTCTGGGAGTTGCAAGAATCTTGAAAACCACATATTTTTTTTAAACATGATAGGAAATGGTTAAATAAGAACGTTGCTTTCAGTCTCTTGCATGCAAATCTTACAGGATCTGAAAATCACAAGTGAACTTTGAAGAGAATCCTACCCTTTATATGGACTAAATACATTTGGTATTAAAGGAGAAAACGCTTGGCTAAAGACCAACAAATACTTCCTTTTAAAAAATGTTCTAGGGAGCAAGTGAAAAATGAGGTCATTCATGCAAATATCCCATTCACTGGCAATTTTTTTTTTTATAACAAGATTATATCTACTACACCCGTCCTGCAGCAGAGCATTGTGGGCTCTGAGCAGAAAACTCTCAAGGGTGAAGCTCAGCTTCTAGCTGACTTCAGCTGGACCTCGCAGCAGGGCTGTCACAGTAGTTGGGGCCATCACAGTGGTTGGGGCTACAAAGCAAGAGAGCATGGCCAGTGGGTTCTCCCTTCATTCCACAGCCCCTTCATCCTTCTTTTCATCCCTGTCTTCTCTTCTAGGAACTACAAAAGGCAAGATGCATGGATTGGTTAAATTCTACCTCAAGGAGCCTTCCAGGAGCTAAGCATCAAATAGTGCACGCATCTCTCTTCAATTCTGTAAAATAAACAAGCAAAAGGTAACTTCAGCTTTAGTGGACATGCAGACAAACCAAATGGAGTTGCCAGTATGCTCTTGTATACATCCTTCTCAGCAGACATAAAACATTAGCTTACACAATACAAACAGCAGCATTCTGCAAACATTTTTGGCAGTGCTGTTACCTCACTTATTTTGCAGCATATTATTTTTACTACACCAAATCACACTGAAGTAAATAGGCTCCTCAGATGGACTCCTCAGACGTTAGAAGGACTTGACATGAAATGTTCTGATGTCTTAGGGGGAAATATCTGAGATATCACATGGCAATATACTGTGCAGTAACAGAAGTATGGCTAGGGGTCCAGCTTGTGTTACAAGAACACAGTGATACTAGCAATGTGAAAAGCAGATCTGCCTACTTCATTGAACTTTATTAAGCATAATCTTTTTATGATACATGTGAAGCTTCTAGGAGTGAAAAGGGTGCTTGCACCATTGATATTAATGGAGTCCTCTGCATTAAAACCAGTACTCGGGAATCTTTTGTGCAGCAGAGGGAATCGAAGGGTTACTGGTGTATGCAGTAACTGTTTTACGGGCATTGCTACTTGTGGCAGAGGAGCAAATGAAAGAGTAAAGAGACGGAAAAAAAGACAAGGCACTACTCCAGAAGAACAACGAAGAAATATCTTTCAAATACCTTGTTCATTTCCATTGGAAGGGAGGTAAGTAACCTGGGATCAAAGCGCTTCTTATTGCCAAGCAAACGCAGGGAACAGCTTCAGAACAGGTTTGGTTCTTCTGCAAACAATTACGGTAGCAAAGCCACGGCAGTCGCCTCGCTGGGAGAGGAGCGGGGGGGTCGTGCTGCATTGGGAGCCTTTTGTTGGCCGGCTCTGGCCGTGCTCACCGCACACCGGTGTTCAGCAGGGTACTGGCATCACATGGAAAGCCAAACAGCGCTCGCCATCTACTAAAACATTTGCTCTGATTCAGATGGAATTTGTGTACTCACTGGACAATTGTATATTGTAGTTTAACACTCAGCCTTTTCTGCGCGCGTTTGAAAACATCGAGGAAAAGCAAAGGGATTACGCTGTTGGAAACAGAGAAGCAAAAGTGCACGTTCAGATCCCGAGTATGCCACATATTACTAAAATATCTTCAAATCCTCGCCACAGAAGTTTCTAAAAACCGAGCAGCCTCTAAGTAAGGCCTTTGTTGACATGAGTGCCTCGCTTGTTACCAAATGCTCCAGGTTTATTAGCTTTGGAGTTTAACAGAGGAAAAAGGCAAATGCCTCTCAACGTCTGCAGTGGACTGGCTTCCTTGGCTCACTGCTGCCTTTCTACCAAAGGGAAAAGAGTTCAAACTCTTCTGCAATTTCTGTTAAATGTGAGGATAATTTTGTGCTGATCATTATCTATTTATTTATTTATTGCTAATAATCTGGCGTATTTGCTCAGCCTCTTGCTCTCAGGGAAGAAAATTTACTCAGTTGATTTTTGAATCCAAATGTGGAAAAAGGAGTTGTGAGTTTCGTGTGATTTATGGGTAAATTAGAAAAGTGGCCAATTTGGCATAAAATTGTACAGGCAAGAAAAATGATCTATCAGCAATGAAAGAAATAGTGGGAAGGTTTTGGAAGAGTTCCCACTCTCAAAATAATTTTCCCCAGAATTGTATATCTTTATTGCAATTTACCCTGCTGTAAACTATTGCATCTTCAGATGTAAGCACAGAACTGTAACTCCTTTTCAAGTTATGCTGTTTCAGAAATACAGGCTGCAATGGCTGCAACACACAGTTTAAGGAGCAGCGGATCTACAAGATCTGAACTACTCACTTTAATTTAGTATCTCATGATTTGAGTTTAAAAGAGGTGGGCAGTAGTACACCACAAATAGGTTAAAACCACATGTTTCTGATCTGAGGGAGAACCAGAGCGTGGAAAAACAGTTTGGGAGCTTCTGAGCCTGGAGTTTTTGTCTGGCTCATTGAAATGTTGGAGGGCACTGGCAAACTTTTTCTCCAGCATGTGAATGGATACGTGTGGATGAATTTCTGTGCAGTGAGATAAAAAGCTGGAATTTAAACTGGAAAGGAGCTCTATGTCTTACTTACAGCTTTTGGTGTGATTGCAGCAAAGTAAATGTCTGATGGTGGTTATGTGTTACCGTTTCTTTCGCTGCTTGTCACTGCAGATCCACATCTTAGTGCTTATGGCGTATTAAGTTACAGCCAACCAACTTACTTCCTCTTCAACATGTTACTTCTACTCTGTTGCTCACGATATTGATGGCTATTTTGACCTTTGCAGTTCTCTAATTACTGAAGCCTTAAAAGAGTGCGTCAGGTAAAATATTCTCTTTTTGAAGTTTCTTTTTCCTTGCATGCCTGAGTTGAAAAACCATACGAAACGAGATTATTCAAACACTTTGAGCACTGCACAGAATGTCAAGAGAAAATTTGTCAGCGAGAACAAGCGACGAGTTTGTTCCACTTTTACTATTGAGGGATGTTTTACCCAGCAGAGACAGTGCATCAACGAATTTGCCATGCTGTTCTACAAATTGTTCGAAGCATTTCCATTACTGAATGGTTGGAAAACTTTTTTTTTGTTGTTTCTTTAAGTCATGTTTGTGAAATCCCATCCGATAACGCTTTGTTTCATAGCTAGCTGCCAGTTTCTTTGGGTCTATTAAGTGGTTCGGTGTCCCAAAGGCCGTGTTTAGCTGCTGTGTCCCTTTGTCTGGTCCCGTCAGAGAAGCGCAGAGGCACGCTAGTACTATCAGTTATGCTTGGAGGAACATAAGAGGATCTGGGGGAGGGGACACAAGCTCCAAAACAGCCCATTCCTGGGCTGGGAGGAGTGCAGCACGCTAACAGCCTGGTTCCGCCTGCCAGAAAATGGGGCACTACAGTTAGTAGACAGTGTGAAAAAACCCAGGCTACCAAAATATGTGCTCCCAAAGATCTCTTAAAAATATCTGTGAAAGTGGCATCCTTGTTGAATTTGTCTTCCTTGAAATTAATTTAACGCTGTGGCCTAGTTCTTTTTCTTTCTGACCCTATTATGGGCCACATCTGTGGAATTCTGTATCAGCTATTTTGAAAGCAGCTGCTGCCGAGATTCTTTCAGTTAACTTGAAATTAGGAACAGGTTTGTGGGTTCCCTACCTGCTGTGAAGCCGTGATGTAGTTTATAGAATTACATATGGGTGAGAAAATCTGACTGCCAGGGCTGGAAAAGCTGGTACTATATCCAGCGTTCAGCAGGAACCCAAAATAACTGCATTCACCGGGGCTGCACACACTCTGCAGCACTACCTTCTTCTGCTCTCCTCCTCAGTGTCATTGTAACAGCAGTGCTGAATAACTTGATGTAAGGAAATGTGGTTTTGAGAGGATCAAAGCACAGAAATCAGAATCAGTCTATTTCCTAGCAATTGCACTGATGATAGGAGCAAATATGAAAGACATCAGAGTTTGAGATGTTGATTCTTCAAGAAGGTTCTCCAGATTGTTTCTGCCATAAGGAAAAGTTTGTCATACGCCGTAAATAAGATGACGGGGACAAACCTAGGTCATCTTTTATCATTAAAATAATTCCATGAATAGCAATGGGTCAATTTGTATGATGAGTAAAAGGTAAAGAGGATGTGACCATGTCCTCACACCCCATGCCGTTTGTCATCAGCAATGCCCAAGTCTCTTCTTGTGCTGATGTGCCAGTAGACCTTCAGATCCAGAAATATGTGCAGCTCTTCCAATGGAAAACTGTTTTTCAGTCTGTTTGCTGAGTTAATGCGTGACTAAACCAGCGGGGCACAGGAGCTTGCCTTTATGGCACGCAGACCCAGAGCACATCAGCATGCAAACCTTTGCTGGATCACAGTGCATTCCTGCAGGACCAGCCTCACACCAGGGCACAGTTAAAGCAGAGAGACAAATTTCTGGAGTGTACGTGAGAAACCAATGCATTTTATCAAAGAGTATATGCATATTATTGATTGAAACCATTTTGTTTCAGAGGAAATTCGTACCACCCACATAAACGCTGAAAGCACATGGGTGGTAGGAGAGCCCATTCTAACCGGAGTCAGAAATGTAACTTTCTCATTAGGAATCATCACTGGCAATAGTTCTGTGCATTGATATTCAGATGTGCATGAGCCACCCAAGCTTTCTAGTCTGTAAATTCTACACGTGCTCTTTGCATTTCCAAATACACTAAGAAAAAAAGACTCCTTTGGAACATAGAAAGCTAGTGCAAAATTATTTGTTTTCAAAGCTCGTGGAGTATTTTTATTTTGTTTTGTTTTGGTTTTGACCAAGCACACTTTGAAAGCAAAACCTCTGGTTTAGATTAGAAAATACATATATTGCTTTATTGGTGGAACCGAAGAACTCTAGATGATCTTAGTGTTCTTTTCCAACCTTCATCATTCTATGCTTCTGTGACAGCTGAGAGGCAAATGTGAAGGGTGACAGCAAGGGCAGTGCTGGTCTGAGTCCTGAGAGGGAGGAACAGAATCCTTCAAAGAGCCTCAAGAGCCCCAAGCCACCCTGGATTAGCATGGTGTAGATACATGCAACTCTGAGCAAGCACACAGCAAAAGATGAAGCTGAGGCTGGAGCTGACTCCTCCAGTTACACTTCACTGGAAGTAACTGTGCATGTGACACACGCACACACATATAAAATGTAATCTAAACTTGGCTTGTTTGCCTGCCTTGAAGTATTTATACATGCTTTCTACTTTGCTTTTAGAGAGACGGCCTTTTTTCCTCTGCTCTTCTATCACAGTGTTTCCCAGGAACCTTTCTTATCTCAGCTTCCACCGCTCACTCCTCAGGCTAAGTTATGCAGACAAGTCATTGCACAGATTTTCATCAAAATGCCATTTTCCTTAACTTGAGCAAGCTGAGTCCCAAACGCTGAACAAATAATTTATTGGACTATAGCAAAAGTAAATAAATGCTTTCCTGCTCCACGTATTTCATTAGCCAGAATTATTATACATACGACTCTATAAATAGCAAAACACGGATTGAGCCATTAATATCGTTGACATTTTCCTACAAAATACTGTAATTTAAGGAATTTCAAACAGGAGGACATCTCCTGGAAGATTTCTGGCAAAGATAAAGTGGGTAAACAGTGTCTGCAAAGAGATTCATCACCCAAGGTGTGGGTGCATTAGGAATGGGTTGGAAATTCGGAATCTACCACCTGAAATTTCAGATGACCCTGAGGATGCAAAGAAATGTTTTTTTGCAACATTTTGTGTATCTTTTAGGGATATTTTCTTACCTCTCTTTGAAAGAGTAGATAACAGCATCAAGGGGAAATGGTTTTAAGTTGAAGGAGGGAAGATTTAGGTTGGATATCAGGGGGAAGTTCTTTACAGAGAGAGTGGTGAGGTGCTGGAACAGGCTGCCCAGAGAAGTTGTGGATGCCCCATCCCTGGAGGTGTTCAAGGCCAGGTTGGATGGGGCTCTGGGCAGCCTGGTCTAGTATTACATGTGGAGGTTGGTGGCCATGCCTGTGGCAGGGGGGTTGGAGATTCGTGATCCTTGAGGTCCCTTTCAACCCTGGCCATTCTGTGATTCTGTGATATGAATCCCTATCCTGTTCCAGGCTTGGAAATGTGAGAAAATCTCCTGTTTAAAATTACATGGACAGAGGAACTCCACTGACAACTTTCATGACATGAATTTACCGCTGAACTGTTTGAAGGTTTTTGCATCTCTTACATTTTTAATTGCCTTGCCATTAAAGTGGAATATCCCCACTGTTGGGCTTCACCTCACAGCCTCAGCACCTCACTTCTGTGAGAAAAAGGGGCGTGATGCCGGGCCTATGGGAGCAGAATGGAAAATGCAAAGCTTTGCAGGGACTTCACTGAGCAACACGGCATGCACAGCGCTGAGCGTGCTCACAATTTACTGCCTGAGGAGGAGAATCTATACAGAGAATATACACCGAGTAAAGGGGAAAGTTACAAAAATTGCGTTTTTATGTAGTTTGGAAGTCTCACGCACCTTTCGTTGCTCGAATTTGTCAATGTTCACCATATGGAAATTATTAACTTAATGCTGGTGTTCTAAATACTGCCCAGGAATGCTTTTTAGAATGGGATTTTTATTCTTTGTGTCAAGAAATGCTGAACTACCACACAAATTGTGACTGGGGAACCTGGGGAACCAGCCCACATCCCACCAGAGCAAGGAGCACCTCATTGGCACACCCGTGTGTGTCCACATTAACCCAGCACAGAGCGTGGTGGCGCTTACAAAGTGTATAAGGGAGATAGAATCACAGAATCATGGAATTGCTCAGATTGGAAAAGACCTTCAAGATCATCAAGTCCAACCGCAACCTGACCATTCTACCCTAACTCTAACAACCCTCGGCTAAATCATGTCCCTGAGCAAATTGAGCATTGACACGCTGCTGTTTAGAGATCAGAAGGCAGACGTTCCGGACACCATCGGGGCGTTAATGCACAGTGCATTTTTCCAAGCATGCCCTCTCTGCCCGCACGTCCCGGCATTTCTTCTCTGACCTTAGAACGAAATTTGCCTGTCCCGAATCCATCCCACTCGGGCATTCATGCTGAAAGCAGCAACAATTGTCACTGACCTTTAACACGCCTGCTATTCAAATTAGTGCAGATCATTAATCACACATAGCTTACATTTTATGATTCGTGTATCCTTCATTACCAACTTTCCCCCTCGCTCGCTCCCGCCCCTTTCCTTTATCCCAAGGCTGCTGGCAGCCAGCCCGACCCCCCCGCGCCCCTCCGCCCTTGCGCTGCTCCTTGGCGAGCGGTGCCCGAGCGCTCCGCGGGACGGGGCCGGGGGTGCGGGGCCGGGGGCACCCCGAGCTCCTGCCGAGCGCTCCGTGCCCTTGCGACGTCATCGCGCGTTGCGAGACAAAGAAAGGGAGAAAAGAAAAAAAAAAAAAAAGAAAAACAAAACGGAGGAAGAAAAACGGAAAAAGGAAAAAAAAAAAAAGGGGAAAAAAAAAGGAAAGAAAGAAAAAAGGGAGAGGAAAAAAAAGGAGAAAAAAAGAAAAAAGGGGAAAAAAAGAAGGAAAAAAAAAAAGAAAAAATAGGGGAGAAAATGGGAGAAAAATGAGGAAAACCCCAAGGTTCCCACCCTCGGTGCCTAGGAGCGGGTTAAAGGAGGGCTGCCAGCCGCAGGCGGAACGCACTCCTCTCGCCCGTGGCACGCATCGGAGCGGTGGAGCCACGCGGGGCAGTGAGGGTGGAACTTCTCGCACGCAGCAGCGATGGGCTCCGTGCGGGGGGTTTGTTGTTTTCTTTTCTTTTTTTTTTTTTTTAAAGCCATGTGGCAGATTGATTTGTTCGGAGGTCTTTCAACTTCCCCAGCGCGGCCGTTGAGCACTACCCCTCTTTGATCTCGACGGAGGACTTTAATGTTGTTGTTTCTGCGCATTTTCAATAGATCCCCACATATTTTACCAGCGGGATTCGCGCACGATAATAATAATAATAATAATAATAATAATAATAATAATAATAATAATAATAATAATAAAGTTGCTATTAGAAATGCATCTGGGCCAGCCCGGCTCGCACCTCGCCGGATGCGGGGACGTGGGAACCGGGGCCGTTCCCCCCCCGCCCCTACGGCCGCCCCCCGTCGCCGACAGCCGCCGGTGCTCCGCGCTGCGCCGCGCCGCGCTCCGCCCGCACCACTGCGGCCGCGGGGGGACGCGAGGCGGCGGCGCGGGCGGGGCGCGGCGCGGGCGCGGCGCGGGGGCGGTGCGCGGGCGCGGGGCGCGGCGGGGCCGCCCCCGTGGAGCCGCTCGGCGGCTCATGTGCAGCTCGGCGCCGTGAGGAGCGGGGCTGCGGTGCGGGGGAGCCGCCGGGACAAACTTAGCGGTCAGCGGAGCGGCCTCCCCCCGAACGGTAACTTTGCGCCGTTGGGGATGGGGATGGGGACTGGGGGTGTTCTGCGGGAGGCTTTGTGCGGAGGGTGGGTGCGACGTGGGTGCGGGAAGAGACAAAGAGCGGATCGCCCGAGTTTCAAGTGCAGCGTTCGGGGCTGCGGGAGGGGGGTCCACGGGTTTGGTGCCCGCGTTGCGGGGCGCTGCGGGGACCCGGGTGCTCCTGCTCGGAGGGAGAGGGGGGGGAGGGCAGAGGGACCAATTTCTCGCAGCAGGGGGCACCGAGGACGGCGCCGATAAGGGTGGGGGGCGGTTCGGTGCGTGCATGGATATGTTTAAAAAAAGGGGGGGCGGCAGGGGAGAAGGAAAAAAAAAAGAAATAATGCGGCTCCAGACATTTTGTGCTCTAAATCTGCCCTCCCCCCGCCCTCCCCCCGCTATCTAATTAGCGTGGCGACGGCAGCGAAGAGCTCGGGCGAGTTGGAGGAAAGTTTGCATGGGGGAAACTTTGTGCTCAGCGAGCAGGGAGGGGCGGTTGGGGAGGGTAAGGGGGGGGGGTGCACCGCGCGGGCACTACGTGTGCGGAGAGCTGTGCGGAATGACAGCCGGCGTCGGTCGGGTTGGCAAAACGGAGAGCTCCGCGATGAACGACAACGCCGAGTGGTGCGGGAGCGGCCCCGGGCGCTGGGGGCGGCAGGGATGCGCGGTGCGGGCTGTGCCCCGCGTCCGCCTGATTCGATCCAGATGCGCGGCCCCCTCCCCCCGGACCGCCGCGCTGTGGGGTTTACGCGTCCTGAAAAGGCGACCGGTGTAACCTGTGGAATTTGTAATGCAAATAAAAGCCCGTGGGAGCTGGGGCAGAACAAATCGGCATTTATAGAGTGGGAAAGATTTAATGGCTTTGAAACCAGCGCGAGATTTTTCATTTTTATTTTTTTATTTTTATTAATAATCATGACGTCGCTTGGGAAAGGTTTACTTATTATTATTATTATTATTATTATTGTTTAATGTTTGAAACGCGGCGATGCGAAGTGCTTACAGGAAAAACAGATTACAAGATTAACATCTGTTAACACGATCGTTTATCTCCAGCCAAAAATAGGTCAGTCCTTTCTTAAGGAAACGCGCTCGCCTCCCTCACGATTCCATAACGAAATTAGGGCCGAGGAGCCCCGCAAAGAGAAGCGGCCGAGCTCCGCTCCGCCTCGACCTGTGCCAAAAATCCGGAATTGGGGGAGCGCCGGGATGGGCGTAAGGTCACAGTCCCTTTTTGGGGACTCTCTGCTCCTCCTCCTCCTCTTCGTCTTCCTCCTCCTCCCCCGCCTCCTCGTCCCGCCCCCCGCTCGCCCCGGGCCCGGCTCCCGGCGGGCAGCGAACTCTGGGGGCGAGCGGCGAAGTTTCCTCTACGGGGAGGGGCTCGGGGGCGGCCCGGCCGGGGAGGGGGGAAATCGGGGTCTGGGTCTAAGGGTTGGGGGGGGGAGCAGCACCGCTCGGCCCCGCCCGCATCCGACCCCGCCCCACCGGGGCGGCCCTAGCGCATGGCGCCCGCCCCCGGCCCCGCCCGGCCCCGCTGCTCCTCGGGGCGGGGGGGAAGCCGCGGTGAGGTGCGAGCCGGTGTCGGATGGTGGAGGACTGGAAGAGAGAGATGTGCGGACAGCAGCACATCGAGGGTTCCCCTCGCTGCCTTGCCGCCGGCTGTATGTCACGATGTCACACTGCCTGCGCTGAACGAGTTAACAGCGAGGGGGTTTGTCATTAACTCGACGTGGCAACCGGTATTTGGTTGCTTCCCCCACCACTTAAAAAAAAAAAAAAAAAAAAAAAAAAAGCATAAATTTGTGCCGAAGCTGAATGGCAAAACGTGGGTTGCTTTTGAGGAGCATGTTTTTCAAGCTGTGCTGTCGGATTTGTGCCCCCCTCCCCATGTAAGTGTGGGACAGTTGATAGAAGGGAGTTTTGTTTTGTTCGGTGTGTCTCTGTTGCCCTGTGCTGAGGGCTGTTACTGCATGTGGGCTGGGAGCATGGCACTGCACGTGGGGGGGGGGGGGGGGGGGACGGACATTGCAGGGGCAGGGATGGGGAGGGTTGCACTGATGCAGGGGCTGAGCCCCACACAGCAGTAGTGGGTGGGCTGCTCGATGTGACTGTCGCTGTGCTCGCCTTCACCGCCGCCTGGTGTGGAACGCTCTCAGATTGCATTGATGATTTGCATTTGGCATCACTGGGAAACCTTTAGCACCCACTGATGTTGAAAAAATGCCCCATTGGTGATAAGTCATAAAGCCGCTGTGGATAAGGCAGCATTGCTCTCCTGTGCTATTAGTTGAATATGTAGGGATAATATAGTGGTGGTGGGGGGAGGCAGTGTTAAACATCAGTGAGAATAATGTTGTTTTAAAGGAAGGAGTGATGTAACAGAAGATTATTCATAACACACCTGAAGAGAGGAGTGGTGTCTGCTAACTGGGCTCCTACCTGACCTTCTCAATTGCTGGATGTCACCAAAACTTTAGCATTTTTCCAGTGCTTTAGTGAGCTGATGGATGCCCCATCCCTGGAGACACTCAAGGTCAGGCTGGACAGAGCTCTGAGCAACCTGATGAAGGTGTAGGTGTGTAGGTGTCCCTCTTCATTGTAGGGGAGTCAGGCTAGGTAACCTTTCAAGTGCCCTTCCAACTCAACCATTCTGTGATTCTCTGAAACCAATCTGCACCAAGGGCTGCTCACAGTCCTTCCGTAAGTATGGGCGGCTGTTGCTCTACGTCACAGAAAGGAAAACAGTTTGCATCACTAACATGAAAACTGCCTATTGTTATTTCTGGTGACCTCAGGAGCAGTGTCGCTGGCCGGGATGGAGCAACAGTGGTGACATTTAACTTCTGTGGATTAAAGTTTTCCTGTGGCAGTGACTAATGGCTCTCTTTAAAAATGAGATGCATCCCGTGTTTTCACAGTTGGTCACAGTATCACGCTGTCACCAGGGTTTAATAATTTCAGTTATCGGTGCTAAAGGCCTCATTGGAGAGGTGAAGAGGGTTATACCATCTTCTTGAACCTCTGCCTCGTGGACTGCTCTGCTTCAAAATGCAGCTTGATGTGGGTGCTTGCATAGTGATACCACAGGGGACAGCCTGCGAGACAGTAGCCAGGTGGGCGAGGTAGTCAGAAAGTGCTGTGCACATTGCCCTGTGGGCAGTTGGATTATTTTGTAAGGTCTTTGTGTGCTGCTGACTTCTACAGTGAGCAGTGGTTATCTGCGATGCCGCCTGGTGAGGTACATTGAGATCCCATCGAATGAAGGGGGTGGAAGGGGTGGGATCTCTTTTTAGCATGGCCCAAACCCATTGAAATCTTAACAGCTTTGGAAACCCTCAGTTCTGTAAGTACTGAAATTCATGCTCCGTCAAGCGCTTCTTTGGGAATACATACACGCTGTATGCAGAATAAGCAAATGGGTGAGCCTTTGTGAGATCAGCGACAGAGTCTGCAAAGAGTACTCAAACTGGAAAGCTGGGTTGGACCGTGTTATTTCTTAAAGTCATCAAAATAGAAAGCTGAAACTCAAAGTGATTGCGTTTTGCAGGAAGTAACTTGTCTGAGCTTGCTAATTTCACAGGGAAGATGAGCCTGCTTAAAGGTGTGAGACACGCGGATGGCTTTGTAGATAGACGCCTTTCCAGCCTGAATGGGCACTGGGTGTCTGCACAGAAAGCTGAGGGAAGGGACAGCTGTTTTTCCTCACTGTGCGGTGTTCCTCCATTGGGTAGGGGCATGCACAGCCTTCTCACGAATGGGCTGGTTGCTGTCCCCAGTGAGCATGCTCGCCCCTCCCTGTGACTGCTGGGAGCTGTGTGAGGGCTCTCAGAGTGGAATTACAGTTTCTGTGTTTCAGTGACAGAGCCTGAAATGCTTCAGAGTTCTTTTTAAATTATTATTATTCTTTCTAGCTGTAAATGTCACCCAGACAACTAATCACTGCATTGCAAAAAAACCCCCGTTATTTTGTGAGATATCTGCAATAGAAATAGTTGAACTTTGGAGCAACAGTTCTATTTGAAAGCAGGCATCTTACACGCCACAAATGTTTATACATCTCAGAGTAAGGGTAAAGCTGTTGTGACTTGGTCACTGAAGGCAGAATTCTGCTGTTTGGTTCCCCGGTGTAACTGTGGGCACCGCCAGCACAGTGCTTGAGAGTTGGGAGGACATAATGAGGAGCACCTCTCTCGTTTGCAACTCACATGTGAAAAGCAAGTGCGACTTCCTTTCCTCTTCCAGCAGAAGTGATTCTAGTAAATATTATGGTAGGAACCTGCATTAAAGCACGCTGCTGGCGTATGGTCCAGGTAGTTACATTGCCTTAGCTTTCATTAGAATGATGACTTCATTGCCAGTGTTTACTTTCATTACCCAACTGTTAGTCAGCGAATGTTCTGTCTCTTGATCTGCTGAACCTGCTTTGCTATTTGAAGCTGTTGAGCTTTGTTATTTTTGATGCAGTGGTTATTCAACATTGATTATTCATTTTTTGATGTTGTTTACGTCTTGGTTATCTGTAGAACCTCATCAGTGTAGTTAGACATTTCATGTTTGCAGTTTCTCCTTGCATTCCAGAAACTGCATTACAGCAACACTTCTTATGCAAACAGACTCAGGGAATTAAGTGTAAGTCCTGAGATAGAATTAGCCTGTGGCTCTCAGCTTGCTGCCCAACTGTGTATTGCCCCGTGAGTTTAGCAGGTATTTTACAGCGATAGCATTTGGGTGCTGCTTGTTTGCTGCTCCTGGCTTGTGCACTAACATTTTGAGTAGGGAACGTGGCTGTTTGTGTGGTGCTGAGGGCAGGTGTTCGGGTTTGTTGATGAAGATGGCTGCTCTGAGCGCCATAAGCCTGATGGAGGCACACAGCTTCTGCTGGGGTTTCTCAGTTGCTTACGTTCTGAGAACTGTTTAAAAACCCCTTTTGCTAACCATTCATTGAAACCATTGCTTATCGAAAAGAGTTCTGTTTGTATCAGCAGGATACTGTGTAGCTGAGCTGTACAAATCCCCACTCTGCTGTAGGCAGTGGCGGAAGCCATAGGGCAGGCTGTTGCCCAGCCACCATAGGCACCTTCTGTAGAGCTCCTCTGCCTTTGCAGGGCTGTGTGTGAGGATGAATTTAGCACACAGCACTTAGCTCCTAATTAAAGCTTATGGTATTACATCAGTAATCAGGGCACTCTCAGAATCTCTAAGAAATTACTTTTTTCTTTGTCTGCCCTTCTCCATTTCCATCTCGCTGTTGGGAGCTGGTCTCTCTATGCCGCCGTGTTGCAGAGATGTGTTCCAGCAGCCTACTCCAAATTGCAAAGCAGGGTGAATTTTGTGGCTCCCCAAATCTTTAAGGACAGTTCTTAAAATGATCTGGCTTCTAATCTTCTTTCCAAAGTAAAATAGGAACTACAAAGCACGTGTAATTACAATTTGTGGCTATTTTTAGCATCCTGACATGATCAGTTTATATTATGATGATAAAAAAAAAAATAGGCAGACAATTTTAAACCAGCAGCATTTGTGCTATTTCATATGTGGTTGCTTTGGCTTTTTTTTTTTTTTTTTTTCCTTTTGCTCTGGAGTCTAAAGAAAGCGTATGTTACAGTACATTATGGAGGGTTTGGAGTGTTTGCTGATAATCAGATCAGGGAGTTTTAATGTATTCCAAACACACACATGCTTTTCTTTTCAGGCAGGTAAAAGAAAGGAAGAGCAGCGAGTGCCTTGCTGCTATTTTTATACGGCACGGAAATGCTCGTGTTGCCTTGTTGCAGTGATAAAGCTGCCTTCGTAGTAATTTTTTCTTGGCTTTTTTAAGGAGATTGTGAGCGGTGAAGTGGCATTCGTTTTCAGGAAATAGAGGGAGACGGGTGGAAACAGAGGTGCTCACACGTGCTTTAGTCACGATCGTAGTCTGGTTTTAAAATAAGCACGTTCGTTTGGTAACAATAGATTTGGGAAAGAAATTATCCATGTTCTTTGTTTTTGAAAGGGCAGTGTGTGTTCATTGCCCATGTGGTAGCGTTTAACCCATATTGTGTGAGCTGACACCGAGTCACATTTATGCTCTGACTTGTTTCAGTATTCAGACTGTTCTTTTTCTGAGATCTAGGACAATAAGTGATGCATTTCAAGTTGTGCAATGTAACTGTCTTGCGCTGTTATAGCTCATTGTTATAATAATACCAGGTTCGTGAGTAAGCAATTTCTTTTCCTCCTGAAATAATTTCCTTAAGAAACAGTTGAGCTCTGAATGTTGAAATGATTTGCGGGAAGGGTTGCGAACAATACCCTGTAACGGGATGTGCTGTAAAGAACTGTGGGTGAGGTGTTACTGCCTTTGCTGACCAAAACTGGAGCTGTCCTTCAATAGCTGAGGATGTGCTTGGGAAGACTTTTTTTTTTTTTGTCCTTCCCCTTCCCCCCCCCCCCGCCCTCCAATCTTCGCACAGAGGTTGCTGAGTTGCCTGTTTTAATAGATGCCGTCTGGCTTCACTTGGCTTTGAGGCATCCTTGCTGGGATTGGCAGCCACAAGTATGATAAAGCCATGAATCAGGCAGCTGAAGGGTTGGCTTAAACCTTGCCATTATGGGAATGAGATCTTCCCTTTGGGTTTGGAGCCCCTAGCGGCTGTGTACTCAAGCCTGCTTTCTCTGTGCAGCCATAGGTAGAGCTATCTTGGAGTCTTCAGGAGGTGGGAGTCTCTTTGAAGTCCCAAGACATGCAGTTAACTGAGCACTCATGAGAACTCTCAAAGTCACTGGTATGCCTTGGTGAGACATCTGTTGCTTGTCACCTACCTCCTAAAATCATTTATTTTAACCTCAGAACACAGAAATGTTTCCCCAAGATTGTTCACTTGTTTGTATGAAGCATCTGCAGAGGTACCCCAAGACTGCTAAGCTTCCAATTTGTGTGGTGTTTGAATGCTGACTTACAGCAGTTAGAAATGGTTGAGTCTGTAATTCATGGAAGTTGAAAGGAGCATTAAGCACTACCTTGAGTTGATTACTGCAAAACTTTCGTGATACTGTTTCTAACAACTCTGTGAATACTTATTTTAAGACCATTTTAGAGAAGTGTTTCATCAATGCTGAGCAACGCTGCAAGGGATTTATGAATACGTACTTTAATTGCACTTACTCTGTTTGTCTTTTTCATATTTTCCCCCCAGCTGGATTTTACCTCTGTAATGAACGTTAAGATGTTCAATGCATAATTTATGTTGACATTAATAATGATAGTTAGAGAATCTTTTAATGCCAGTTTGAGGAAACAATACAATTTATGTTGTTATCCCCCATCCTGTTAAATTTGAGCTGATTTTACTAGAGAGAGAAATGACTGTCAACGATAGGAGGAAATAATTCAGTTCTTATTGTGGCAAGTGCATTGGGAGTTGGTACTGTGAGCTGTACATAGAAGTGTCGGATGACACGCCAGGCACACGGCTTTGCTGCTGAATGACTCCTTCCAATTAGAAAGTAATGACTTTAAGGGGATAAAGCAGGTAATCGGAGTCTCTCAGTTCCCCAGTGCCAGGAGGTGTATATTTGCTGGTGTTACTTATTTATCTACTTTTTCACGAGTTGCAAACTTGGTGGTAACCTGGGGTAAATTTAGAGGAGGGAAAACACCCTGTGTGGAAATTGTGGGATTAATGGTTTAGCAGTTGGGATTAAAAATAGTCAGCAAATTACCCTGTTGATACTGAAGCTAGAATCTGTTAATGAGGTTACAAGCAGATTGGTTTATCAGTCATTTATTTTCTAGGTTGATTAGGGATTATAGGTTGCCATGTATTTCTTTCACAAAATCAAGCAGTGAGGAGGGCTGGGTTGCCAGTGTTTTCTTTCAGAGTTTCACATGCTTGAAGGTTGGGCATCTGGGGCTCAAGTGTCTTCCAGACTGCCTCCCACCAATTCTAGTTCTGAAATGTAGTTTTTGAGGGGCCTGAAGAGTGTAAAAGGGTGAGCAAGTTTGTTAAAGGTCTGAAAAATGGAGCTAAGGCAGTGAGGCAGTCAGTGACATTCATGCAGGCCAGTGAGTGCTGGATTTTGAATGCTGAATTGTTTGCCATTATATCTGTTGCTGCTTCCATGAAGAACTTAGTGCATTTTTAAAGTCATGAGAATGTACGTGATATAGAAGGGAGTGGCGTGATCGTGTGATAGTTAAGCTGTGGACACCTTGCAGTGACCTCTGCTCTTTCTTTTTCTCGCTTTTATTACTTAGATGCTGCCTAGCCACGCTCCTGTGCCCCCTGCTCTGGGTGGTCCTGCTGGAGCTGGGCTGGGACCTGATGGGCCCTGTCTGCCTCAGTCCGCTGGGGTTGCACAGAGGCTGCTGATGGCACAGGAGCTGCGGTGTGCTGTAGATTGGTGACTTGCCTGTCCTATTCGAACCTCCAAACTAACTGCCTTCAGTTGCACCTCTGTGTAACAAAATCTTCTAACTTCCACCTGTATTTTGCAGGTCACAAATCCATTTGTGAGCTAGGCATAGATCTGCAAACCAGAGCATCCCCTCAGAACCTCCATCAAGGCTGAGAGCTGTGTTGGAGTCCTTTAGATCTTAATATTTTCACTGCTTTCTAGCTCAGGAGGTGCTGTGGCTTTCATACTCCCTTTGCTGCCATGTCCTGCTGTGCTCCTTGAGATAACCTAGTGATGTTTGTTGGTTTTCCAATACTTGCCAAGAGAAATGCAGTCAAATGGCAGATGCAGAAAACTCCCGTAACTTTACAGCTAGATCTGGGGTGCTGGAGAAGGCTAGCAGGGAGACTTATAATTCTTGCTATCTTGGAGAGAGCAGGAAGTGTGAGAAATGCAGAAGTGATTTGAAAGAGGAATGGAAGGTACTACATAAAAAGGAGTCCATAGGGGCAGGTCTGGCAGACTGAGGAAAAGGGAAGAAATAGTGTCCTTGAGATGTTAGGGATTTCTTAACCTTCCTAATGCCTACCTGCTTTTCTCCCCTTGCAAAAGCTTGTCTTGGCCTCTTGCAGTCTCTAAGACTGGTGTCCCAAGGTCAAGGCTTGCATCTGGGGATGAAGGCAGATGGTTATTCTCTTAACATGGTTCCTCTAGGTCTGCGTGTGGCTTTCTTGCTCCCAGGAAACTGGAGAGAAAGCAGAGTGGGCATGGCGAAGGATGAGCACTCCAGCGTAATGCTAAGAAGTTTGTCTGGAGTTTGCTTTGAGTCCTAACTCAATAGGATTGGGAGCATTGCCATCCAAGCTGGTAGTTCCCCAAATACATGGGAGAGACTATTGCTCAGAGAGTCCGTGCCTTTTGCTGTCCCCATGGAGGACACACTGCCTTCGACATTTAAGAAAGAAGGACAAGATAATCAGAATTGCAAGTCTGACAGCAGAGGAGATGTTAGACATAAGACAGATTGTTGTTGTTAAAAAGCCATCTTAGTATGCATTGTTGAGTGTGCTTTGCTCTTTGGAGAACAGAGTGGTGTTTGAGGAGCTGAAATCCCAGTTTGCCATTGTAATTTTCAAAGCAAAGTTATTCAGTTCTAATTTTCTGTTAAAAATATTATATATATCGGGGTATAGGAGTATATGAATGTGGAAAAAAATATGAGATGTAATTCTGTAGAGGAGCAATAGAAGCACTCTTTACAGTCAGCCTTGCTTTACTCCTGTGCTGTTAGTCTGGTGGGTTTTATCTGGCATAACTCAGAGCTTTCTTGTGGAGCAGAACAGCTGCTCTGAGAACTCAGCTGAGGAACAGATGCCCCAAGTTACTTTTTGTGTAACTCCACCGTGAGGTCACACCTTGTGCATGGGATAGCCGAGCTGTGCAGGCTTAGTTGGGTGACTTGCGCACATCTCTGGGCTGTTCTGCAGCTGGCATCAGCTCTGTGCTCGCAGAGGCACTGAGGAGCTGGGCTGGGCAGCAGCTGCTGTAAATGCTTGAGGAGAGGAAAATACAGAAAATCAGGCAGTGGAGCTAAACACAGTTCTAAGGGAAAGGGGGATGCAACCAGGCTGTACAGAAATATGAGGGGGAAAAGGGTCTTTCGGGATGATCCGTGGGTGCTCAGGAAGACAGGAAGGACGAAGAACCAGTTTCCCCATCCCTAGGAACACTTGGTTTTTGTAGGTGGGTGTCTTTATTCCTTGTGTCATCAGGCAGGGAATGCTGAGAGCCGTGCAAGAGCTGTCTAGTGTCTGCGCACAGCCTCACGTGGGGCGGTCCCCTGTGTCACTAGGGGTCCTGGGAAAAGTTACAGCGCGAGTGCTGCTGGGGGGGGGGAGTGAGGAGAGGAGATCGTAAGCAGAGGAGGAGGAAGCTGGCCAAGCACGTGTCTGCATGTGCAAGAGTGGCTGGATTTTTCTTTTGTGTGATTATTTTAAAGGACACGAGACTTGGGAGGATCCAGACCCTTCTCCCACTGCTCTGTCCCCAGACCTGCCTTGCACTGTGGTCCCCAGTTCCTGACTGCTGCGGGCCTCCAAGCTGGTGTCAACACCAGGAGCCCGAGTGTGGGGAGCCTTGGGCTGAGTGGATGGATGTGGCATGCGGAGCCTGTGGGGTTGTTGGAGGAGGAGTATGAAGAGGAGCAGGTTTGCATTGGGGATGAAGGTGGGAGCGATCCGAGTGTTACAAGGGGGCCGGGAGGAGAATGGAGCTGTGCTGGGAACACAGGATGCTGGCAGCGGTGGGCAGAATGCTGATGGCACTGGGGCCTGATCACAGCTCAGCTCGGCAGCAAACTGCCTTGAGAAAGGAAACAAAGAAATTCCTGAGAAGGGACAGAGTTTGTTAGAAGTAGCTAGGTTTGGGAAAGACCGTGTGTCAGCAAAACCAGCCGTTAAAAAAACAGTAGTACAAACTGGGGAAGTCTGTTGTTCACAGCCCGTCCTTTCTGTGTACGCTCATGAATTTGATGAAAGTGCATTTTCTAGATATGGCCTTTACCGCTATGACCTCAACGCTGATTACTTTTACAAAGAATGCGCTGGGTATAACTTTTCTGCTCTTGTGGAGAAGAGTAATAACCTAATGTACCAGGCACGTTAGAGGGGTTAAAATGAAGACACGCAGCAGTTCCTTCTTCCAAGCTTCTCTAGTTGTGCTATCTCCTTCTGCTAAACCATCCTATAAATCAAACCACAGCATGACGATCGGGTAAAGGTGTGTGGGAACGTGCCAGGCATTTGTTTTCATCTGACACAAACTGAGTGGTTTAGGCTTACAAAAGACGATGATTTATCAGGGCAGCGTAATTATAACCATTGTCATACAGTGGCACCCAGCAGCAATGATGATCTATTTTTGTTTTTCCTGGGATGTGTACAAACACATAGCAGGAATCAGTCCCTGGACTCGATTGTATCTTGTGTGTACATGTGGTTGTATGGATCCATTAATGGGTCATTAAAATTCCTCAAAGCATATCTGCTGTCAAGTTAAATGCTCATAAATGTCAGTTAATTATCATAGCCCTCTTCACAATGCTAAGTTATTAGAATTGAATTTACTGTGCATTTCACTAGAGAAGGGAGAAGCAGACTTCAGCGTTTGATCCTCAGCTGGCATTTGAATATCTGTCCACCATACACAGCAGTAATTTGCCAGCATTCTTTGTGGTAGAAATGCTGCTGCCTGTGTGTCTGTGCTCTGGAAACGCTCTGGATTTCTGCTCTCCTCCAAACGCAGCTGGTGTCTGTGCGTGATTGTGGGCTCCATGCAGTCCTTCAGGAGAACAGTGCCATGGGGCTCCTTCTCTGTGGGTACCCAGATATGCACACCGGGATTGTCCCATGAGTTAACCTGGAAAACTGGGGGTGACTAATCTGTGTACTGGCCCCCTTCATATTTTGTGTGGAGGGTGAGTAGCCAGGGGAAGTTCAGGTTGGATAACAGGAAAAATTTCAGCAAGAGTGGTGAGGCAGTGGCACAGGCTGCTCAGGGAGGTGGTGGAGTCACCGTCCCTGAAGGTGTTCAGGAAATGTGTGTATGTTGCACTGAGGGATGTGGTCAGTGAACATGGTAGGGTTGGGTTGACAATTGAACTAGATGATCTTAGTGGTCTTTTCCAACCTTAATGATTCTATGGTTCTATGAATAGTCACAGTAGATGGGAGCAGCCAGGAAGCAGTAAATTTTGCGTGATATATGGCATGGATGTTTTCCTGTTTAAGGTGTTGTTTGTGCAGTTTTCCCCCAGTATGAAGATGGTCTGCTTTTCCAAACAGCCCTGACATCATTCTGGTTTTGGTGATGCTGCTTATTAGTAAGAGCTCTATGGCATAGTGTATGTGCACAGACACAAAGCTCACATTTATGTGTCTTCTGAGCATTGCAGCTGGGAGTAAAGTGGTGCTGTATCCCATGAACATGTCAATGGCTTTGTAATTTTTTCAACGCAATGATTAGAAAATGATACAAATTCCATCGTGTTAGGAGCTTGTGTCATTTTGACCCCAGGGACTGATACTTTGATTTTTATTAGGTTTCTCTCCTGATTTCAGCCACATTAATTTAAACTTAATCAGTGTACGTGAGAGCAGAGCTTGGTATTCAGTGTGCTAAATATGCAGTGTAACATAGAAAGTGTAGCAGGATGGAAGGAAGATCAGGTAATGGAGGGAGATGCTGATGGAGTATCTCCCGTGTCCCTACGCTGTACATCAAGCACTGTACTCCCTGAGTCAAGTGCTGTCCTCCCATAGCCTATGCCAGCTCCTCTGGGTCATGCAGTTGGCTCATTGATCTCATCTTCTGACTGCTTTTTGCTATAACCCGAATGGTTGTGTAGGTTCGTGATCACGCCGTGGCTTTTAGTCTCCTTCACTCCTGTGTGTGTGTGCATGCAGAGACACACGTGCACTGTTACAACATAAAGCCATCATGGAATAACTTCTCCTCACATCGATGAGCATTTACCACTCATCTGAGGAGTCTTGCTGACTTCACAGGCGCTTTCTCATGAGTAAAAATTCACCACGTCAGCACTGGTTACCAGTCTGGCCCCAACGACTAGTGTTATTACTCAGCCATCCTGAGTGCAGCATTTCTTGGAGACAGAGCCAAGTGCTGGTATTACCAGGCCCTGGCTTGAAAAATGTGAAATTGTTGTTTTCGCTTCTGTTCCTGATATTGGCAACCTATTTAAAACCAGGCAAGCACAGTGCCTGTAGCCTGTAGGTAAAAATGCCTCCTCGGTAGCGAAGCATCATGTATAGCACTTCATCTTTGTGACAGCGCGTTGCGGTGCGTTTTTGTCCCCTGCCTCCCATTCATCCTGGTAGACCATGTTCTCCATGATGGCTTGCTGTCACTGCCCACTGAGGAGAGGATTTCAGGGGAGCAGATCTGGCTAAGTTCCTCCTCTGCATATACAGGACACGCATGTCCGAGTGCTGTGAGTGTTTTTGTTCCAATTAAGGTCCACTGTTTAGAGAAGAGGGGTAAGTGGCTTGCTAAGCAATGGGAAAATTAAGGCAATATTGTTATGGCATCCTTAGGTCAATACAGAGGTTCTGTTTTCTTTAGTTTAGTTTCTTTAGTAGGCAAAAGATGCCTAGCTAAGTATTGCTAAAAAAATAAGCTTGCTTGCTAGAATAGCAGTGTATGATACAGTTAATGCCATAGGCAAGAATGCAGTTTAGCAGTGACTTAAGAGTCCTGCAGTTGTTCAGTATTCTCAGTATTTCTGCATTTCTTACCTTGGTAAAGAGCAAAACATTTTCTTTTCCCAATCTTGCTTTTTTTTTTTTTTTTTTTTTTTTTTTTTTTTTTTTAATTTAATCCTCTCCCTCTTATATTTTTTTCAGAAATAGGTTGTTCATAGTCCTCTATGCTTCTGGGGTTATATACTCGTATGCACTGTATTATTCTGTATTATTAACCCTTGCACATCAGAGTTCATTGTGTGTAACATGAGCATAGTGTGTGCCTATACACGTGGAAGAAAAAGTGGCAAGATTTGTTTTAAAGCTGTAAAGGTGGATACGTGGTGCTGGCAAGAACCAGCGTGCCCCTAAGGCATCCTTACATTGCCAGTGAGGATTTCAGCTTTTATTACAGTAAATTTTATTGTCTAGGTTAAAAGCCAAATTCGTTGAACCAAATTAATCTCTGGTTCATTTCCAGTGTCGGCAGAGCTTAACCAGGAGCAAATGTAGCTATTTAGCTAAAGGATGTTATTGATTTGATATTTTTAAACTGGTATCAGAGTGGGTTCAAAATTTAAATAGGTTTTGAAGATTTTGTATGAGGTTGCCGCTCTGCCAATATTAAAGTGGGTGTAACTTCTTGTTTAAAATAAACATCCTTGCCTTGAGTACAAAGCCTGTCCTTGGGCTGGCAAGCAGAGCTGTGCCAGCACATTCTGGTGGCTGCGTGGAAACCTACTGAACTGACGGCAGAGATTGGCTCGTGTGGGTCAGCCTGCGTGGGTCAGTCTGTACGGTCAGGGATTTCATTTCAGAGGTAATTAACGATGCACTGTTGCCTAATTTCAGAGCTCAAATAGTTGCTTTGTTTATTTAAGAGGAGGAAGTCTGCCTCTCTTTGAATGTTCAGACAGGGATGGAAACCCAGGTAATTCACCTTACATGGCAGGAGAACAGTTTTGCCTGGTTACTGCACAGAGCTGCTATGTTTACACATCTGTGTAACTCATCCCTTAGTTTATGGATTCAGAGTCTTCCTGAAAATGTCACAAGTCCACAGTGTCCTGAGTACCGTGCTGAACACTGGGATATACTAAGCATTCATATATAGCTTTCAGACCAAGAAAGTGCCTTGAGTTCTCATGGCTTACCTCTGGCTGTGCTATTCCAAGATGCTTGGTACTCTTCCCCAAGCCAGATGTAATTTATTCTCAGTTAAAAGAGTTACAGGCAGCCCAAGTGACAGCATGGCAATTGTTCTCAGAGACTTTAGCAGCTGCCCAGTGCAAAGGCATGATAACGTACCTGTGTACCTCTTCCATTGCTCCATGTGCCCTGTGTGGCAACAGGGAAGCACCTCTCTGCTGGGCCATGCTGGCTCCTGTCCCCAAGCTATCCTGCTGCAGTCCCTATATGGATGTCTTTTGGCCCAAAATTCCTCTCTGGCACCACTTTGGGAAGCGTGTTTTGACAGTGCATTCTTACATATGCTTTTAGAGAGAGACACTGCAGGTGTCACTGCAGATAACTCTTCTCTGGTGTGCAGTTGGGAGATTCCAAGACAAAGGAATCAGGGGGAATTACTTGCTGCTCAAAAAAAAAAAAAAAAAAAGGCACCAAATCTTCTTGAAAACAGCCTAAATGTTAGAAAATGGTATATCAGTATTGAGTTTACCTAGGAGAAGCTGTTTGTTTTAGTGTGACACATTTGGTTTAGAGAGTTCCAGGTGAAGGAAGGAAAGCATATTAGCAACTTCAAAGGGTTTAGGTTAATCCAAAATGGTGATTTAACATTTTCAAGGGAGTGTTTGCTGCAGTGTCAGGTATACTCATTTTACCCAAACTGCACCGTTTTTTCGTTGATGAGGTGTTTTACACAGCTATGTGGTCTCTCTGGGAGGGTAGACATACTAAGCTCATAAGCAAGGCTGTTGTATTCAGTAGATCACTTTTGCAGTATCTGGAGACACGTATGAACTGGGAATATTCCCGAGTCATGGAATCATAGAATTGCTCTAAGGTTGGAAAAGGCCTTCAAAATCATCTAGTCTAACCACAACCTAACCATACTACCCTAAATTTAACAATCTTCTACTAAATCATGTCCCTGACATCCAAACGGTTTTTAAACATACTCAGGGATGATGACTCAACCACCTCCTTTGAGAGCCTCTTCCAGTGCTTAACTACCCTTTCTGTAAAGAAATTTTTCCTGATATCCAAACTAAACCTCCCCTGGTGCAACTTGAGGCTATTTCCCCTCATCCTGTCACCTGTCAGCAGTGAGAAGATACCAACCCCACTCTCACTGCAATCACCTTTCGGGTATTTGAAGAGAGCAAAAGGTCTGCCGTCAGCCTTATTTCCCTCAGACTAAGCAGCCCCAGTTCCTTCAGTGGCTCCTCATAGGGCATATTCTCCAAGCCCTTCATAAACCTTGTTGCCCTTCTTTGGACCTGCTCCAGCACCTCAGTGTCCTTTCTGTATTGAGGTGCCCAAAACTGAGCACGTTATGTGAAAGAAGAAGAAAACTTCTGGAATTGAAAGAAAAGTTCAAACTCCAAGGACATTTTCAGAGAATAAAAGATACAACCTCTTACCCAGCCAAAAGTAGAAATGTGCACTGTTTGTTTGGTTTTTACTACCATGATGCGCCTGGATGCAGAAATGACAGCTTATTGTGGTTGCTGACTGATGATCTCTACAGAGGTCCTGGGCTTGGGTTGGTCCCTCAGCTCGTTCAATTCCTTCTTTCTGAAGAGGGTTGCTATGAAATGACTGAATCAACAGGATGAGGTTTTTGTTTGTTTGCTTTTCTTAATCCATGTCCATTGTTTATTTTCTGGGCTTGACACCAATACCTGTGAAGACACTGAGATCAAGTGCACTATCATCAACGTTGTGGATGATATTCAGCTGTGGTGCATGTGACACACCCGAGGGATGGGGTGCCAAGAGACCTAGACGGGCTCTAGCAGTGAGCCCAGGGAAACCTCATGAAGCCAAGTATGAGGTCTTGCACCTGGGTTGTAGCAATCCCCAGTGTCAGCACAAGCTGGGTGATGTAAGGATGAAGCACAGCCCTGCTGAAAGGACTTGGGGGTACTGGTGGATAGCAAGCTGAATATGAGCCAGCAATGTGCCCTCAAAGCCCAGAAAGCCAATCATATCTTGGGCTGTATCAAAAGAAGTGTCAGCAGATTGAGGGTGTCTTCCTACTCTGCTCTGGTGAGACCTTATCTGGAGTACAGCATCCAGATGTGGAGTCCTCAATACGGGAGAGACATGGACCTGTTGGAGCATGCACATAGAAGGGCCACAAAAATGGTCCAAGGGATGGAACACCTCTCCTACAAGGACAGGCTGAGAGAGCTGGGCTGGAGATGAGAAGGTTCTGGTGGTCCTGAGAGCAGCCTTCAGTATCTAAAGGGGGCTGAAAGAAGGAAGGGGACAGACTCTTTAGCAGGCTTGTTGTGATAGGACAAGGGGAGATGGTTTCAAACTCAAAGAGGGGAGATTTAGATTGGATATAAGATTTTTTTTTAATTTTTATTTTTATATGAGAAGGGCAGTGAAGCACTGGAACGGATTGCCCAGAGAGGTGGTGGATGCCCCATCCCACTCAAGATCAGGTTGCTCAACCTGAGGTAGCTGTAGGTGTCCCTGCTCATTGCAGGGGAGTTGGACTAGATGACCTTTAGAAGTCTCTTCCAACTCAAACAAATCTATGATTCTATGAAGACAGGAACTACTGAGAACTTTTATTAACACACTAGATGTCCTATGCAATTTTGAAAGAGGGAGGAGGAAAGGATTTGGCTGAGATGTAGCAACTTGGAAGTCTGCTCAGATGTGATAAGGCCAAGGTGGTGCAATTACTGGGGTGCAGTCAGTTTGGGATTGTCCCGTGCTTGTTGCTCTTCCTGTGGTTGCTAACAGTGTGCTTGGTGGCAGTGATGGGTGAGGCATCCCGTAGTGTAGCAGGGCATCTGTGTGCATGACCTAGTTCATTACCATACTGATTTAATAATTTGGAGAGGTATTACAGCAGAACAAAGAGTTTGCCTACTTCTTCAGATTAACGAGATCTCTCTCTTAAAGCAGGGGATTGAAAGGTAATTATTCTGTATTTATATAACAATCACTTGGAGTGGTGCACGCTAAATAGTTTATCTTTTCCTTAGGATTGTTTCTTATTGCTTCATTTTTGAAAGCTATTACGTTGCTGAGAAGTTTTTATTTATTTGATTATTCTACTCTGAATATAAGACCAAATTGTTTTTAGCACTGTGTATAGGATGTAATCATTATAGCTCTGCAAATGGAAATGAAAGCCTTGTTTGGTTTATTTTGACCCAATAACTTGGAAGACATTTGAGGTGACTCAAAATCACTATATTTTGGTTCAGGTTGTCCTTAAATTGTGCCTGTGGCTTGTGTGCCTCATGCTGTAATGATTTTGTACCCATTTTTACATGTCCAAATCCCATGTATTGCCTTGTTTTGTCACTGCAGCTCTCAGTGGAAGGCAGAGGTAGAGATGTGGGGACCTTTTTGCTGTATATCCTGGAAAGCAGAAGAGGGCAGGGGTATGACATGGAAACGATACTCACCTGGATGCACTGAGATTATTTTGTTTGAGTTGAGGAGGGCTTTTAAGTCTTCTGGTAGAAAGACTTTCTCCTCACCCCCCATTTTCACTCTCAGGTGGGTGGGTTTTTCTACCTACACTTAACCAGAAGTGTTCGTTTAGCTGCTGTGCTTTACAAGAAGAAAACGTTTCCTGTGGAAAAGTGATATTACATACAGAAACCCATGTTTGATTTCTCAATTCTGAGTCTCTGTTCTCTTTCAGGAAAAGAATGTTTGATTTTTTTTTTTTTTTTTCTCCTCTGTTTTGTCGGGCTTTTTTTGTTGTTGTTGTTTTGTTTTGTTCCACTCATTCTGTTTGAAAGAAAAAAGACTCAAGTAGTACTATTCATGGTCATGTAAAACATTTTAAATACTTTTCTTGGCAAGTGGAGGGAACCTCAGCGAGTTGGGAGGTGGCAAAGGAAGAGGAAATAAAGGGGGACTTACTCAGCTGTCCTCTTAGAAGCAGTAGTGCAGTGAGATTGCAGACCTTTTGAGGTTCTGATACCAAAACTCATTTCAGCTGTTGAATGACAGAATGATTGCCCCTGTTGCAACATCTGAATATCTGTGAGGAAACACCTGAGACTCTTGTTTGCTGACTTTACGCAGTGACACGCGTGTGTTCTCATCAGGCCCACACGTCCTCAGCTGCCACTGCTTTTCTCCATCAGCAGGTAGTTATTTGTGTAGATCACAAGGGAAGTGGTAACAGCTTTGTGTTCCTTGGTGTTCTTGTTATGCCTGGTAGGAAGCTTCCAGGAAATGCACGGAGCTGTCAAGAATGTAAAAGATGCAGTCTTCCTCTTGAAGAAGAGAGGCTCAGATAGCAGCAGATATGGCAGCCTTTAGGTGCTGCGGAGAATGAATTGAAGTCATTACGATATTATGGCAGGGATCTGCCAACCTGTCAGCTTTTGATGGACATAGTAACTGGTGACAGGATGCTGCTGCACGAATGCCAGCCGGTTTCTCGTTCTGTCAGCGCGGCATTGGCGCTGCCAAGGGATTGTTACTTAAACTATTGCACAAGGAGAGAGCTGCTGATCAATACTACAAATGGACCGTTCATGTTTGGTGACTATCAAACCAGTATTGGTCTTTCAGCTGGGGGTGTGCTACGTGAGGAAAGAAATGGTTGAAAGGGCTGAAGTGTTGGTTACAGGTAATTCTTTTAAATTAAAGCATAAACATTCTCAGCACTTCGCAACCTGTGAGATGTAAATCGCTTTCTGACAGCTTTCCAGCATCAATTTCATTTGGGAGTTGGCTTGCTGATACCCTGAAATGAAGGGGAAGAAAAACCAAAAGTATTGGGAAGTGTTGTTTTTTATATATTTAACGTGGCTCTGTTTGTTTCTTTAACGCAGCACTGAGTGAACATCCCAAAGACATGATTTTACAGCCCTGCTGTGACTAAACACCTCCCAAATAAGTCTGAAAGCAGGTTCTGAAAGTGGAGATGCAGCAAAAACAAAGGGAAGACTTGAAAGAACGAACACCGACATTATGCAAGATAGCAGATGAGAAATGATTCAATAATGGTTACAAGCACTCATACAAAGGAAAAAATAACACATTCCTGCTTAATAGTATTGATTGTGCATTGGAAAAATGAGCTACAGCTTATTGCATCCGAAAGGCAGAGAGTGCCATCCGCAGATGCAGGGAGGGGTGTGATGGAGAGCTTTTTGCTGTGTGCTTACACAACGAAGTAACGCAGGAAGGATTAAAGGACTTCTCAGGTGAGGTCATCCTCCATTTAATGCTCGTTGAGAAAGCACAGGCATCCTATAGTGTTTGTTGAATATATTTCGGAGGGTTAAGATTATTCCTGCCACTGTATCCACTGTGAGTGGTTGTTTAAAAAGAAGATCAAAGCTCCAGTCTTCCGTTGGCAATTCTTTGAAAGGGAGCGTGCTTTTTGTTTTACTGCGTCGTAATTCCTAGTTTTAAGTGTGTGATGGTTTACCATCGCTAGAACAATGCTCAAATTACTTATTCAGACAAAAACTGTAAAGTCTGGGTGACCTAATTATAGATGTCTAAATTGGCAGTCCTGTGTCCTGGTATTAAGTATTCCCTTACTCAGAAGAGCTGAGTACTTAGAAATCCCATTGCAGTCAACGGGAATTGCAGTAATAAGCACTTTGAAAGGCAGGCTCTCCTTGTTAAGCACTTAAACTTGATGGTTTGTAGAGATACCTGAGACTTGAAAAGTGTTCGCCTAAATTAGTAACCTAGTTAATATCTCCAGAGCCAATTAACTGTTTGAAAAATATTTGTGGATCATTGTGAAAACTTCATCTTTAATGTTAAATAATTTTTAAATACGGTGTTTTTTGCTTGCAGTGGATGAGTAGAATTTGATCAAGTGTTTTAAATACTGCCGTATGGAAAAAAATCTTGACGTCTCACATTGAAATCAGAGATTTCAGGTTTTGTTAAATCTACTGCGACATGATTCTACTCACACTTAATATGTATGAGTAGCTTTGAAAATACGAGTGCTCCCACTGGACTTAATCAGATTATTTATGTGTGTGAAATTACTCCGTTGCGTAAGTGTTTGCAGAATTGGGGCTTGTGTAAAGTTTCAGTTAACGACTTAGGTTTCTTTTTGTTTGGTTCTTAATAACTTCTTGAAAATTTCTGAAAAGCCAGTATTTACAGCACAACCCACTCTCTGCATTCTCTTTCGGGAGAGAAAATCATTTCAGGTCGAATTCTGTTTCTGCAGAAGGGGGGGAGGAGTGGGGGAGAAAAAAGTAAAGTAGAGAGGGTTTTGGCTTTGTGTATGCTTGGTCGTTGGTACAATGGATTCATTCATAAAACCTTGCTAAGATGTATTCTGGTATTTTTTTTTTTCCCCTCTCATTGTAAAATGTAGGCGCAAGTTTTCCTGGGGAATAACAACACAAAAGCCTTAATTTAGAGCTGTAATTATGAAATGCTGACTTGACCATTCTGAGCAGGTAATGGTTTTATATGGAATGAGGAGAGGGATGAGGCCTTTTTTGCTAATGCAGGCCACTTCAGGACATTATGATGCGTGTGCATCAGGTATTTGTATTCAGGCAGTGTACAACAGAACATGTAGAAATGTTTTGACAGCATCTTTTAGAAAAGCATATTCATAAAATAGTTTTAAATAGATTCTGTTGTACTGCCATACAGTATGGACAAACCACACAACTCGGAACATCCTAGATTTCCTCAGACAGTATAAAATGCTTCATTGCTATTAAATTTTAAACAGGATTCAGTATGTGTCCTTTTAAATAGATGTTCCAGGCAATACCTGGAAGTTTAATGATTTCAGACACTTTTTGCCTTGCTCTGCAGACAAAATGAGGTATTTTCAAAGTAGCAATTGAAAATGTACCCAACTCTTATGCACTAAAAGATGGACAAATAATACTTCTTCAAAAACTTGCTCTGACAGCCCTTTACTGTGTGTGTGTGTATATATATAATATATATATAACATAAATATAATGTATACAATATAAATATAACACATACAATATATAGTACGTGTGTGTGTATGTGTGTTGTGTGTGTGTGTGTGTGTGTGTGTATATATATATATGTATATATATATAATCATGTACTGAGAAGGAAAGAAAAAAATATATGTATGTGTTTTCCTGGGTATGCATTCTTTGGTACATTGTGCTAAATTATCTGACTATTCCTTAGATTAAAAAAAAAAAAAAAAAAAAAATGCAAATGAGAAGGCATGTAAAAACACAGCTCAAGTTTCCAAGGGAACTTCCAGAATTAGGTGCTTGATTCTCTTTGAGTGCTTTGAAAATTTCAGATTATGCTTCTCTCTGTGTAACTGTTGGGTATCTGTGTAAGTGTATGAAATGTGCTGGATTATAAGCCTGGCAATATCTCTTTTATGTCAAATGGGAAAAGAAAAGCAAGCTTTCATTACTGGAAAAGCTCAAGCTGTGGTCGCATTCTATTTTACTGGTCTTCTATGGTTAACTTGCATAATAGTCTGTGGAGCTTGAGCGATGCTTATCTAAAAAGACGAGGTTGGCTCACAAACTGCATGGAGGAGAGAGGTGTCTTCATGTGGCTGGGTGCAGGAATGAGCTGACCTCCCAAGGACATTTGATCTGGAGAACTCACTGTACCTAGATACTATCAGAGCAGCGCATTACAGACTAAGTAATTAAGAGGTTATGTCATATGCCTTATGGCGTAAGAGAGCTACAAAGAACAGTAAGTTAGAGAGACAACTTTTCAAACAAGAATGCTTCTGAGTTACTTTCTGTCCTCTAAAGTTAGAGGCATCGGTCTCATCTTCCCTGGCTGTTCTGATGTTGAGCGATGACACTGTTTTTAGAAAGTGTTTATTTCCTGTGAATTACTGCTGTAATAGTTCAGATTTTGAGGAAGTGTCCTTGTGATGGTGCACGCTCTGTTATCTTAGCACCAAATATGAACATTGTATGTCATAAAATGGCTTTTTTTTTTTCTTTCTCCCAATGGCCGTGAAGTTCTAGTTCAGCCAAATAAAGCAACATAGTGCTTTCAATTTCTCTGAAACTCCACTAGATTACATGGCAATGAATTGGGCAACCTGGCAGTGCTGACATTTGGATACTTTCATTCTTAGAAGTGTTTTGCTCACGAGACTCAGGTTGCGTTACAAACAAATATTATAGTATTGCAAAAACAACTACTTTGCTCTCTTTGCTCTGCAATTTACATCTACTGTACTTCATTGAAGAGTAAGCTGTATTCAACCAGCAACTCAGCAGTTCCCTTCTGAGTGTTTGCCTTCATTAACAGCTACCAGATTTACTGCAGGGCTGAAATTTTGGTGTGTGTTTTTCTCCCCCCCCTTATTGGTGAATCCAGCAGCAGCAGGCAGATTTGTTGTATTTTGCATCTCTGCTCATGGAAAAGCTGGATTCAGTGCTATCAAGCCAGTTTCCTGTTTAAATTGCAGTTTTTTGTTGCCCAGGACTGGAATTCAGATGAAGTAAGAACGAACTATTTCTTTCTGACCTTGACACTTGTTTGCTTTTCTTGGCCAGCTGAAAAAATGTTAGAACAAACTTGATGCTTAGACTCTAGCAGAATAATTAAAACTTTGTGCACAGTTTCTTATCAGCTATTGGCTGTATTCTTCGGCTAAACAATCCAGTAAAAAGTAATTATAATACTCTCAGGAAATCTGCCCTGGGTGCTAGAATTGTTGGGTGAAGACCTCCACTCTGTTTCTGTGTGTGTGTTTGTATTTGATCATTGTGGAGAATCTCTCTGGAAAGCTTTTATTGTGCTGAGTGAATGAGACCAACTTTTGGCTTCCGTCTTTGTTCTTCCATGTTTTGTGAGGTACTTTAAATGAGGAGTGCCTTCAATGCCTGAACAGCTGCATTTCTTCCTTTAGGGCTTTTGCCAGTGGAGAACAATAACAATAACGTGGAGATAACTTAATTATGAAACACGTAGATGTTGTTTCACTGATTTGAACAATGGACTGGAGACATGGGAATATGAACCAGTGAAGCAATAAACATTCTTCTAATAAGGGAACATTTACAAATGAAGTAGCTTTTAATTTCTGTATTTCTGCACTGTGCTGAAGATGTGGTTTTATGCCTTGGATTTCAGTATGTTTATGTCACAAAGGTCTGTGGCAGTAGTTTAAATATTTTGGGGTTGCAAAGGCCTTATAAGGAAATGTAAGATGATACAAACTGTTCTTTCACTTGCGCTTTCCGATTATTTAATGCATACAGAAACATAGTTCACTTTGGGTTTGTGAAAGCCATTAATCTAATAATACCAATAAGAAATGAGTCTTTTCTTGAAGTCACCCGCTGTGCAGTTAAAACTAAGCTGGAATATAAATGGATGTTTTTGCAATCCGGGGGAGTTATAACGTAGTATCACATAACCTAGCAACAGCTCAGTATCGGCATAACTCACTGCCATAACGAGCTGTGAGCACATAGGTGTGGCAGAAAAGTGTATAAGCTATTGCAAGCAAATCCCCAAATTTGCATATGTTGTTTTCATTTACAATGCTAATAGAGATGACAAACATTATTAACTTACGGTAATTAAAGTGCACGTCTAACTTTATGACATCTCTGCAGTTTGTTGTACTTTAGGTGGCAAGAAGCGTTATAAACTCTGGAAAAGCTGTAAAGAGAGGTTAATAGAAGCTGCTGAATACAATTTGGGATTTAAATGTGGAAGCCCTTAATAGCATTACTGTTTCTCTTATTCAGAAATTTCCATATATTTCATGGTTTCTAAACTACTTTTTTTTGAGTCTGCATGTATACATAGATTCGTGGTGAGGATGAACTTTAAAATAAGCTTTAAAATAAGTGTTCCAATGAATGTAGACAATAGATGGGTCCAACTTTTTTTAACGATTTAAAGTTGTTACTCAGTTAAATTAGACCTCATGGCATTGATACACATCTGGTTATTACTTTCTTTTGGCAGGGTTTCCCTAGCAGTTTGCCTTCATTAACAGCTACCAAGTGACTCTTAGAAAATAATTAAAATTTCGTTTGATCATATTTCTAATATGATGGCTGAATTGTTGCCGGTAAGTGAAATCAAATGCTTGTTAGCCACAAAAACTCTGCAGATGAGTTTCACTGTATCAGACAGAGAGAAACTGTTATCTTGCAGCAAAAGCTCTGGAGGCTGTTTGTAAATACACTAATGGTGTCCTGTTTCTTCCTAGCAGTATACTGTTCACTACAGAAATTGAATGGTATTAACTACTGAAGCCCTTTAAAATTTACAACATCCTTTTGAATTACTTTGCTTAAAGTGAGGAAAATCCCTGCGATAATTCTGTATAGTTTTTTGTCCCTGGGTTTCTGTTCTTCCCCTTCAGCTAGGAGACACTTGGCTTGGTTTTGTCACTGGGGTCCATCTGACTAAGGCACAACTATTTGTCTCTCATGTAGTGCAGTGTGTCTAGCTTGCAGCAATGGAGCTGTCGGTGCTGCTGTGTGATGGGAAGCTGGGACAAAGACATGCACCAGGTTGCAGTGGGAGGAGATGTGCTTTTTAGAGCAGTTATTTTTATGTTCTAGGGAACCAGTGCCTTTTGTCTTGCTAGCTTGGAAGTGGTGGTGTCAGCTTTTCTTTAGACTGTTGACCACTTGTGTGTTTGTAAAAAAGAGAGGATGGAGTCAGCCTCACCTTGGGTAGGGTGTGTTCCCACCAGAGATGCTCAGTATACTCTAGTACTTGCTATTTTGCAACTCACTATTAGAGATAAGGCCTGGCCTGAAATTCTGCGGTCACATAAAAGCAACTTCCCCACCCTTAAACTGAAGATGGACGGGCTGTAAGAGCTGAGCAAAGGGAGGACTACAGCTTTTTCCTGTGCAGCAGCAGATGGCTTAATATTTGGTATTAGTAGTCATGAGAACTTCAGAGGGCCTGAACTGACTCAGAATTAAAGGTCGTGTTCTCTAGGATTCTTCCTTTGACAGTGCTTGGTGTTACATGCTGGGGGAAAAACCATGAGAAACGGGATGAGCCTTTGGTGACCAGCCCTCCTGGGTAGTCTCTCACTTTTGACCAATTTTCAGCTCAGTCACTTCCTAAACTAGAGGTCGTGTCTGCATCTTTTTGGTTTCTTAGCCTTGGATGGACTTTTCTTGTCTGAGGTTGTCCATTTGCCTTTCAGCATCATTTGAGCCAGTCAGTTGGTAGTGAAGCAATAAGTAAATAGAGTGCTTTTTTACAATGTTACATGCCTTGTTTTCCAGCTGGTATACACACAGTGAGCTCAGTCTGAGTTTGAAAAGAAATTCTGCTCTGTACTGGTGCATGAGGAAGATAAGATGGCAGCCTTAAAAACAAAAGGCTGATGTCATCCTTCTTGTGCACACTTAAGTGTGTGGTGACTGCTGAAGTCAGTGCAGTAAGTCTGGATTGACACCCCACTGACTCAGATTAGAGTTTTACTCATGGTTTGCAACAAAACCGGCTTTGAGTGTGCCTGAATCTCCTGTGAGCTGGTGATCCCTCTGCTGGGCCCGAGATGAGAGATCTTTGTGGAATAAAAGAGCTATATAATGCTGCCAGAAAGGGGTCACTGGAGAAGACTACCCTTGTGCAAGGAGTACCATGCTGCTCCAGGGCCGCTGCTTGAATGTGCTCCTGTGTGAGGCCCTCCTTAGGATTGTTTGATGAAGATGACTGCAGCTGAGAAACTGCAATGTATTTGGGGTTAGATGTGCAGTAACTTGGTTGTTGCTAGCAGCTGCTGAAGGAGTAATATGGTGAAACAGAAGATAAAGGCTCGGAGTAGCATCTAACATCAGTGGTGCAACTCAGCAAGTTGGCCTTTGGACCTTCTCTTTTACAGGATACCTAGTAATTTGAGTCAAAGCAACCCAGTGACAAACCCACCGACTCCGTGGGGTTTGTCCATTCCCTGAGAAAAGTCCTGTCTTCTGATATTGTCGCTATCTCTTCTACATAAATTCTGAGTTGCAGTTTACTGGACAGATTCTGAGAAGAGATAAAGGTATTATTAGTACCATTCAGTTTTGCTGTGTTTGTGTTACGTTTGCACCATAAGGCACCTGGCTTATGTGTCAAAGGACACGTCCAGCAGGAGAAGTAGCTGGGGCCAAGGAGAATGTGGCACCATGTGTCTGCCTTTATGTACCTTAATTTTTTTTTTTTCTTGGTTATACTTACAAATTAAGATGCTTTGAACACTACGCTTGAATAATCGTAATTTTGTTAAATCCAGTCGAAAGTGTTGAGGAAAAATATTTATGAACTTAAGTCTCAAAAGCTCAATGCCTCAGTCAAGTACTTTCAGTCAAGTACTTTTTTCCTCCTACCCCCAAAAAAGAATAGTTTTGTTTTTTTTTTTTAATAGCACATGAGTCCCATGAAGTGGTGTCTGCTTATGGTTTGTACATCTGACCTCCACTGAATGAGTATGTAGAAAGATTATTCTATCACCTGGCATTAGGTGTTGGTAGGTAAGCTGCCATAGTTTTCTGAGGAGTGTTTTAACAGTGGATTGGAGGGAGGAAGGGATACCACATCTGTACAGTTCAGTTGTGTATTTTGATTTTGTCAGTGGAGAAGATAAGCATCTTTTCCTAAAGCTTGTCTTTCTGTAGCCTGGATGTTTGCATCCAAAAACAGAAAGTAAATTCCTGTGCTTCGTGGTTGTTGGAAGAAGCTTGAGAATCAACTTAGTGTATTGTAAAAGCTCAAAAGGCAAATAAAGAATCCACAGCTATGTTATGTTTAAAAACCTCTCCAAAGTCTTTGGCTATCTTATGATACTGAGTGCTTGACCCATGAGATGTAGTGCTTTGAGTTGGCAGTACTATAATCATGATTTTTTATTGTGCCCTATGTGCAAGTTTTAAATGTACTTGTTTGTTTGTTTTTTTTTTTTTTGGACAGTGCTTTCAAGTTACACCTTCTTGATTTTATTTGTTAATTGAATTAATCACGTGTGGTAAGTTCAGGAGATACACAGAAACCTATCAGTGAAGAAGTGTAATGGAATGATGAATGATATTTAGCGGTAAAGTTGTGATGTCATAAGGAGTTATCCTACTTGATTATGAGCCTGA
The DNA here is from genome assembly GCF_905368555.1 of Meleagris gallopavo. Lineage (NCBI taxonomy): Eukaryota > Metazoa > Chordata > Aves > Galliformes > Phasianidae > Meleagris > Meleagris gallopavo. The sequence goes on from NC_139406.1 coordinate 36,719,195, forward strand.
TAAATTTTTTTTAATGAAAAAGGGTTTCTTATGATTGGAAAATATTTCATATTAGTGTGTATGGTCAGAGGTACAGTACTCAGTAGTAATGTTTTTTCATTAAAAATGTGTGAGGTTTTTTAGCATTAGTTGAGTTATGAGACTGTGACTTCTTTACACAGCAAGTTTTTCTTGCAAGGAAATCTTCTCTTCAGATTAAAAGCAGTGACTTTGATCAAAGTACCCATTACCTAAGGAAGTAAATACGGGTGTGCTTATCTAAACCTGCTAAAATCCAAAATCCTCTGAAGTATTGGCAAACATTGTAGCTGACTATTGTAAACTTGCCAAAACTAGATTGCACCTGCCTAAAGAAGTGGTTTTAGTCAGGCATCTTCTATTAGTTTTGGTTGGTATCCTTACTGAAATACGACCCTCTTCATTTCATTGTGGATTGCTCCCTTTTTGTTTGTGCTGTGTATTCAGCACTCAAAATGAAGCAGCCGTAGAATGCTAAGGATATTATATAGTTATAAATGGTTTGTTCTGTAGTAAGAAGTGCCAAGTAACTGTAGTGCAAGCAGTCATTTATATACAGAGGAAATATAATACTGTGCTGTTACATCATGATTATTTAGCACTCTCTAAGGGGTGTGAGTATATTGAGAAGGAATAGCTGAGTAATAAATGGGTGATGTGCAGGAAAGTGAAAGTGATAAAAAGATACGTAGCAGAAAATACAAGGCTGGTCTTCACCTATGTGGCTGAGGCAAACTACGTTTGTGTGTTAGGAATAATATCCCCAAACATCCCATAATTAGTCAGTCATGCAGTAATCCATGCTTATTTGTTGTGTAACAGGTTTAAGGACTTATCAGTGTGGCTCAAATTCTACTCTCAGAGTTAAAGAGTCACAGTTATATCGTGCTTCTTGGGTGGAAAATCTACTTGTCTAAGTGTTGCCCTAAGAAGCAAGGAAGCACTTGAAGTAGCAGAATAGTAAAATGTGTGATATCAAGCAGCGGGTACCTGCTGGAGTAGAGTTGGTTTGGAAAGCTTGTAGGTCAGTCCCAGAATCATAGAAAGGCCTGGGTTGAAAAGGACCACAATGATCATCTAGTTTCAACCCCCCTGCTATGTGCATGGTCGCCAACCATGCGATCAGGCTGCCCAGAGCCACATCCAGCCTGGCCTTGAATGCCTCCAGGGATGGGGCATCCACAGCCTCCTTGGGCAACCTATTCCAGTGTGTCACCACTCTCTGTGTGGAAAAACTTCCTCCTAATATCTAACCTAAACTTCCCCCGTCTCAGTTTAAAACCATTCCTCCTTGTCCTATCACTATCCGCCCTTGTAAACAGCCATTCCCCTTCCTGTTTATATGCTTCCTTCAAGTATTGGAAGGCCACAATGAGGTCTCCCCGAAGCTTTCTCCAAGCTAAATAATCCCAGTTCCCTCAACCTTTTCTCATAGGAGAGGTGCTCCAGCCCTCTGATCATCTTAGTGACCCTCCTCTGGACCCTCTCCAAGAGCTCCTTCCTGTACTAGGGAACCCAGGCCTGGACACACCACTACAGATGGGGCCTTACAAGAGCTAAAAAGGGGGACAATCGCCTCCCTCTCCCTGCTGGACACTCCTTTTTTAATGGGGTACAGAGGATAACAGCTGTAAGAATACCTTGCTGATAGGAGACTCATTTCTAGGTACCTTAGACCTTAATTTGGTATCCTGGAGAGCCCACATTTTTTCCAATTACCTGTGAATTGAAGAAGTGGGGAGAATGCTGCTTCATTTGGTGGTACGTGGCACTTCAAATGCATTTGCTGTGATGCTTCTTGCTTCTAATTGTTACCCTGTAAATGAGTGAATACCTGTGTTTCAGAAGAGAAATGACGTGAGAGGTTTGAGCTCCCAGAGAGAGCTGAGCAGTAATATTTTTCAGGTGTTTGTTGTTTCTCACTGGCCTCTATACATTAGCTGAGGTGCCTGAGGAGAGCCAAGAAGTTTGGTCAGGGTGACTATGCAAGCACAGAGAGAAGAGCTGAGCCCAGTGACACTTCATTTATGCTTTGTTTGTTTGTTCAGTACTGGCGTTAAATGGAGGCCCAATAAGAGGTGAGGTCTGGGCGGGCAACAGAGGGTATTGGTTTAGTTTTGGGGGTCAGAGGAAAATATATATATATATTTTTTTTAATTTTGCTTATTGATGAAAGAGGGACTATGACTCTTTGAAAGGTGAAGCTTCACTTTATAGTGATAATTTGCTCTTAGAAGTTATTTGAAGTCAGAACATTTGGCACTGTATAAAAGTGTATAAAAGATCTCAAGCCGCTGGCTTGAGGAACGCATACGCCACTTAGAACATATGTAATAAGTATTATATGTGTTATGCATTTGAGTAAATAATAACACAGTGATGGATTTCATTTTTTTTTAATAATTTTGAACCATTTATGGATTTTTTTTTTTAAGGATAAATAACAAAAACAACAAAAAAGAAAAACTGGTTCTAAATGCAGTATTGAAATACAAGGTCATACATGGGAAATGGATATACAAGATACATTAGGGAGTGTGAATTATTGTCCACACAGAATAAAAGAGGATGGAACCACGGAGGTCCCTAGTGGAGAAGAATGGCAGTTGAACCTAACATACAAAGCGTTTGACTTGGGTTTTGGCATCCTTTGGTTTTTGGGAGAGCAGGATGCTGTTGGGAGCAGTCCCACTTCACTAGGCCTGAAGAGAGTGAGCTGTGAGCTGGTGACTGGGGATGCCCAATGAGTTTTTAAATATGGATCTGAAGTAGCTGATGGGGCATGTGCTGAGGGGCAGCGCATACAGAGAGAGGTTTGTGAAAGGGGGAAAGGAAGGAGGCTGTGTGCCCGGGGGCCACATTTGGTAAGCTTGTGCTGAAATGACCTTGTGAATGGGGAGCCAATGAGCCAGGGCCAAAGCTGAGCAAAGGAGAGCCCAAATGTAAGGATGAGTCAAAAGGGGCCCAAACAGGTTTGCAAGAGAGGGAGAAGGAGAAGAAGGCGCTTCTGGAAGGAGCAGAGGCATTGAGGAGAGTTGAGAAAGCAAAGGCTGAAGGGTGAGCTGACAGAGAGGAAGAGGTGGGGAAAAGTGGCCTTTAAACTCTGTCAGCGGGATGGGCATATCTTGGGAAAGAGGTGAGGAGGGTGAAGCTGCATGCAGGTGATCCAGAAGGGATGTGACAGCCCGGCCGGGCAGCGGCCTGCGTGGGCAGCCGAGGCTGGGAGGCATGGCGGTGACAAAGGCAGGGAGGAGCTGCCAATGAAGGTCAGCGCCATACGGGCTGTGCAAGTGAGATGCTGTGGGCATATGCTGCGACGGAAGCTGAAGTGAAGTGTGTATGTGGTGATAACATCAGGCTGATTTCTTCCTTGTCACAGAGAGTGTGCATGAGAGGAGGGTGGCCGTGTTACAGCCACGGTGCTTTGGAGGGATAAAGGCTAACTCTGTAACACCTAGTGATGCAAACAGATTTATGTTTTCCATGTGTCTCAAGGTGTGTGTGGTTCGTATTTGTTTTACCCGTTGATAGATCTGTCTTGGAAGTTGTAGTGTGTGGAAAAATAAACAAACCAAACCAGCAGCCTGTGCAGCCAGGCCTTGCTTCCCTGCAGGCTTGTTTGCTTGCTGTGCTTCCAGGGCTTTATCTGTTTTCCATCTCCGTAATAGTTACTTAGCATTTGTGGGTTGAGGCTGTATGGGGCTTCCTAAATTGGGGGTGGGTTTTGGTCCTTTCCTTCTTTCTGATCTTATGATGCCTGAGAAGGCCAGCAGTGAGCTTAGAGTTGGTTTTGGGGATGGATGTCCTTCTGGGCCCTTCTCTTTTGTGGCACAGGCTGCCTAGGGAGGGGATGGGATCACCATCCATACAGGTGTTCAAGGAACTTGTAGATGTGGCACTGAGGGATGTGGTCAGTGGGTATGGTGGGGGTGGGCTGGTGTCTGGACTAGCTGGTCTTAGAGGTCTTTTCCAACCTAGATAATTCTGTGATGCTGTGTTATTGTGTACTACACCTGGGTGTGTGTCTGTGGATTTTGGAGAAAATTATACTCGCTCTGTATGAGAGGCTGGCCCAACTGTTTAAAGCCTTTTATTTCAAAGTATTTGATTAAATGATAAGGAGAGGGAGTGTCTGTATCTATTTATATAAGGAAAGTAGAGTTTCCCTGAGCAGTTATCAGGGTTTATCTTGTGATGTTCACTACATCCCAACCTGCCAAATTCTCAAGCATGCTTTATGTTGTGCACTAATGAGAGCAAAGTTAACAGGATTTGTGAAAATGTGCCTAGGAATCATATTTGTAAGCAGTATGTAGAAGTTGTTTGTCTCTTTGTGTGATACATTGCAGTGATGTTACACAGAAATAGCCCAACACTTCATATCAAAATAAGCCTATCTGACTGACAGCTGAAATATTTGGTTTGGGGTTCAATTTTTCCTTTCTTAGCTAGGAGTTACAGACTGGGAGGAGCAATCCCTGAGAGTAGCCCTGCAGAGGACCTGGGGGTCCTGATGGATGAAAAACTTAACATGAGCCAGCAGTGTGCTCTTGCAGCTCAGAAAGCAAATGGTATCCTGGGCTCCATCAGAAGATGGGTGGCCAGCAGGGACAGGAAGGTGACTGTCTCTCTCTGTTCTGCCCTTGTGAGATCCCATCTGGAGTACTGCATCAAGGGCTGGGGCTTCCAGTACAAGAAAGACAGAGAGCTGTTGGAGAGGGTCCAGAGGAGAGCCACAAAGATGATTAGGGGGCTGGAGTACCTCCCGTATGAAGACAGGCTGAGGGAGCTGGGCGTATTCAGCCTGGAGAAAAGAGGGCTGCGAGGTGACCTCATTATAGCCTGCCAGTAGCTAAAGGGAACCTATAAACAGGAGAGGAGCCAACTCTTTGAAAGGGTAGATAATGGCAGGACAAAGAGAAATGAGTTTAAGTTGAGGGAGGGAAGATTTAGGTTGAATATCAGGGTAAGTTCTTCACAGAGAGAGTGGTGAGGTGCTGGAACAGGCTGCCCAGAGAAGTTGTGGATGTGCCGTCCCTGAAGTGTTCAAAACCAGGTTGGATGGAGCCCTGGGCAGACTGGTCTAGTATTACATGTGGAGGTTGGTGGCCCAGCCCATGGCAGGGGGGTTGGAGCTTGATGATCCTCGAGGTCCCTTCTAACCCAAGCCATTCTATGACTCTAATGAGTTTTGAAATCCAGAAAGTCATTTTGTGCTTTATATTCATTTGAGATACAGGTATATCAAGTTTCTTCCCTTTGTGTCTTAGAAATATAATAGTAAAAAGATGGGAAAAATATCCTGGTGTAGGGTAACTCATACTTTATGGTAACATGGCTTTTGTTAATGCTGGCTGTACCTGTGTCCTTTTCTGTGCTGACAGTGACAGGTTAGTGTAAGCCACCATGTATTTCACAGCTGGGTTTATCAAATGCGTAATGGAAGTTAGCTTTTAATGCTAAGAGCTGCAGAAAGCTCTAAAATAAATTTATAGAGGGATGAATCAACATCTAACATCTTCTGGTCTTTAAAACTGCTGGTGAACTTTGAAACTTGCAAGCCCTCCTTTAAACTACTAGCAGTCTTCTGGCTTATTACCAAGTACAAGGTAAGCTCATCATCACAAATTGTGCATTAAGTGATCTTCAGGGGCACTGTGGACATTAGTGAAGAGAAAGTGAAAAGATTTTCAAGGTGCTGGATATCTGCACATTTGCCTTCTGTGCTGTTCTCGTCTGTGTTGTGATTGGTGTTACTGAGCCAAAGCTGCCTGCAGTTTCAGTAATGTAAAGGATCTCGGGTTTGCTGGTCTGGGATCTCTGATGTGTGTGTGTTGGAACTGGCATAGTGTGTGTGCTTGACATTCAGAAATGTTGCAGAGAATGGAAAAGCTGTAACTGAATGTCTTAATTACCTGCTTAAGTTCTTAAATGGTTAAGAAAGCTTCCCAAAATAGAGTTAGTCCATTCTGTTTAGTGCTTTGCAGGAGCTTACAGGAAAATACTGCCTACAAAAAAAGTAACCTAACAACCGAGAATGAATTTTCGGTGTTGTGTGCTTTGTGAGCTTGGTGTTGCTTTTCAGTGCTAAACCCTGCTACCTCGGAAAGTAATGTTTAACAGAAGGCTTTTATGGCTTACTACATATAACGATCCCTCCTTGTATTTCAGGGCACAGTTCCTCTCTTTCCCCTGCACTCCCCTCCCTTCCTCTTTCACTCTTATTTTTTGTGCATGTGTTTTGTTGTTGTTGGGTATTTTTGTAGCTCTCTTGAAAGTGGGACTTTGAAAGGTGATAAGGAAGTCAGCCCAAAACCTTGTTCCAGCGTTTTACAATTCTTTTATAATCTGGGGGAAAAAGTGAGCAAATAACTTGCTGGTGTTCGTTCAGAGATCTTTTTTATTACACTAAGGCTTTAGTAGTTAGTCAAACAACAGTGCTGCAATTCTGGATCTGTTAACAGGTTAACGCTTGGCAACGCTTATATTTATAAGGTAATGATTTTACTGTAGCAATTTGAGCAGCAGGATATATTAGGTATAAGAAAAAACAATTTATTACCTTGAATTTCTTAATTCTCCACACCGCTTATTTCATAGCAATGTACCATAGAAATAATCGTTACCTCCCATTGACCCACTGAACACCTAGCTGTAGCTAGTAAATTTGCTCTGTATTAAACACACAGCTTATTGCATTCAGGGTCTGCTCTGCATAAGCCATTCCAATGCAGTATGCATGTACGACAGCACTGATGTTGGTCTCTCCTTGAGGTAATTATCTGTTGTGACAGTAGGAATCTGGGCGCTTTGGACAGTGCTCTTAATGTAACTTTTGCTTGGTAGGGAATCCACCATCCAAAATGTTTATTTTTAGTCACACGCATGTTGTTCTTGCGTTCAAGACTTGATGCACACGGCACAAAGGCATTCCAATTTTAGCTAATGGTATGGCTTCCCATTTGAGATAAATTAATCTCACGGCACTGTGTGCACTCACAGCAGCTGGGGATGTGGTTTGTATGGAGCTTGAATTGATGGGGCAGATGTAAGAGGGAGAAAGGAGATGTATGTGTGAGATGCACTAGCATTTTATGCCAGCTGATGATCCAATTCCCATTCTTTTGAAGAAAATATAAATACATGAAAAGTAAACATTTTCTTCTCACGATGCTGAAAATAAAAGCAGGTAGTTCTCCCCCTCCCTCCTCCACTTTAAGATTAAAAACTGAGCAGAACATCGTGAAGCACACTGGCAGGAAAATGCCCTGCCCAACCAGTTTGCAGTCAGCCCCCATGCTGCAGATTTAAAATAGCCATGTTGCAACTCCCTGCAAATTGGTTTGCAGTGGAAACCCTAACAAGATCATTAAATATAAAAGCCCTGTTGGATGCTGGGAAAATACTGTGCTGCACATACATGTGTGCATCTCCATGGACGTGCATGAATGGGCAGCATCAATGCCATCGATTTGAATAAGGAGGTAATGTGCAGTATTGAGGTGACTCTGCTTGTATTTGGAAGTGACTTGTGTTTATTGTGGTATGGCTGGCATGGTGAATGTTTCCTCAGTTTTTAATTCTTAGCACTTGAATATTTTCAAGACACAAAATTAACTCATTTGTGTAGGTGTGGCCAAAGAAGAGAACATTATTGTTAAATTGAAGTAAAACCGAGTTGTTCATTGTGGGTTTTTTCTTTTTTCTTTTTTTTTTTAACTTAAAATGAGGCTCATACTCAGAATTAGTAATGTACAGCATGTCAAAGTAAGAGCTTTTGACTTCCCAACATATATCATTAATGACCCTAGGAAAAAAAAAATCACATCTGCACTAGTTCAGTTCTTGGCTTTTCTAGGGCTGATCAATAATCACATTGTGTATTCATTCCCTCCAACCCCCCACCCTGCAAGGTCAACTTTAACTACTAGTCTTTATATTTCAGAAGAAGGACGTGGACTGCTTTATGTATTAACAATATTGGTCTCAGTGTTTCCTTTGGATCTAATTTACTGTTACCCCCATCAGAAATGAAAAACTTGTTTTTCTTTGTTTTTCTTTCTTTTAATACCTTTATCATTTTTTCGTTAGAGCTTTTCACTTCTACCTTGTGGTGCAGTGTTGAGCGATCTAAGTAGGAATTTGAGGATGCTGAAGTTGGCTACGGTTTTGCTATTTAAATGGATCCACTCTTCATTGTATTGTTGAATGTGAACATGACAATGGGAGAACAATAATTCCAGGGCTTCTTGTCTGGATGGCAACACAGCTGGTGCTATGAGGTCTGTCCAAATGTGACTGGTCAAGCATAACAAGTTAGTTCTAATTAGAAGTTCTTATTTACGTTGCATTAGAAAATAGTTTGAAGCAAACTGGTAGGCATTTGAACGAAGTTGGTTCGTTTTCTTCTTGCCTTGTAAGATTAATGTTGTTTTTTTGTTTTGTCCCGCAGCCAGAATAAGTAGTCTTGAAAGAATCTTGCCTTTAAAATAAGCTTTTTATTTTGGACTATAATGTAGTGGTCGCTCACAACTGCTTTAAAATAAAGGGTTATTGTGGGTGGTTGTGTCAGTGTTACGTATCGCCACTAGATTAAGTCTTGTGATGGTGGCATTTTGTGATTTCTGCATTGTTGTTTTCATTCCGTGGAAGTATTAGTGATACTGGTTCCCTTTTATTCATTTCTTCATATTAGAGTGGAAATGTAGTTTGTTCATAATGGATTATTGATTGGTCTGAGAACAGCAGAAGCCCCAAGGCCTTGTCATCAATGGTACTTACTTTCCCAATAGTGAATGCATCACTTCATGCAGCTATTCGTAACCCCGGTCTGTAGGATATAAGCCCGTAATTGTTAATCTTGTACAGCGCCGTTTTTAGGGAGAGGAACTCTTCATTGTCATTATAGGATTTTCCCCCTCAATTTGTTCAAAGAATGGTCTCTTTGTTTTGCGAGCAAGATAAAGCTTGTCCTGGATGTTAATGATATATTTTAATTCATTGCTTATAATACTACAGTGTAAGCAATAGAGCGCACTGCTTTGTCTCCAGAAGACAAACACGCACAGTGCACTAAAACACAAAATATGTACTGAGTGGGTGACAGCTCCGTGTTTCTCGACAAACCCAGGAGCAGCACAAGGCAAACTCCCCCCCTCCACGATCCTGCACTGCTGCTTTAGGAACCACCAAAAACTGGGTTGCGCTGTCCCTATTGTCCTGCTGGCTTGGTTTTGAGAGAGCTCACCTCGCTGCAGATGCCTACCTCGAGCTTTTTCAATGGCAATGATTTTGATCTTTATTCGAGCGTCTTTTTCCTCCCCCACCCCCCATGAAGGGTGCAACATCGCTTCGGAAAGACCTGTCTCTGCTTTTGCAGCCTTGGCTGCTGGGCTGGAGCCTGCAGCAGGATGCCATTAGCTCATGGGGGGAGGAAGACACAAAACCTTCCGATGTAGTCAGTGGAGCTCAAAATAATGTTTCAGTGTTTGAAAGGCAAACTTCCCAGATGGGAGCAGCTTCCTCAGCTGCAGGGGATGGCTGGTTTAAAATGATTAAACAACAAGTATTGCAAAATGCTACTTAGGGATTGGGTTTTATAAAATGTAGCTGGAATAAACTTAGACTAGTAGAAATTCCGTGTTTTTCCGGGAGTTTTTTCTTTTTCCTTTCCTGTCATCGTGTCAATTTTGGCAGGCTTAAACAAACTTTTCAAACAGGCTTGTTGTTAAGATTCATTCGTAATAATTGAATACATTTGAAAATTAGACAGTCATCTTCCATAACTGGCTCTGGATTCACTGATAGCTTTTCACTGGATTAGTTTGGATTACTTTCAGAAAATCAATTCAGAGCTATGCTGCCTTTACCTACTGGCAAGTTTAGTCCCTAGGTCAGAGGATGTGAGGATTTCCTGTAAATTCAAGGGTGGGCTTTACTATTTAAAGATACACTTGGTCTTCTGGGGTGCAGTAGAATATGACTTTGGGGCAGTCTGAGTCTTCACAAGCCTAGAGAGATCAGTTCTCCAGTCTGCCCTTCTTCGAAAGATACAACTTCCTTCCATTCACCTATAGATGTTTGATTGCAATATCCTATCACTGCATCATGTAAAAGAATTTCAGTGACTTTTTTTCCTAAGATCACAACTCACAGTGTTGTTTTTTTTTTTTTTTTTTTTAAATCACTGTTGCTTTTGGCAGAGAAGCACAATGGAGTGATTGCAGTGTGTATTCAAACCTCTTGCAGATGAGAAGAGCAGTATTTCTACAGTGTATTTATCTTTCAGATGGGACTTGAAATTCTGACACCCAAACTGAAAGCATTTGATTTTAAAATACACATGTTGCTTTGGGAAAAGATTGCAGAGGCTTCCTAAAATGTATCTTCTTGTTTATTACCTGTTGAAGAATATTCTCATCTGTTGCAGGAAAACAAAGGATTTACAGTTTTCTGTATGTTGGAACAGGGATAATTTTCTTCTCTTTTTTACTCTGTCTACACTGCTAAAAATATTTGTATCTAAGTACTTGACAGAAATGAATTTGCAATTTTTCAATGAGGTACCTCTCTTCACATTCTATTTTTTTTTCCAATTTCTCACCTTGTTTATTTTCTATGTATTTCTTTCCTTCAGTGTTTTCCAGGTGACACAAAAAGGCCTTGAGAGGGCTGTGTGGCCAACTGCAGGGACTAAGCGTGTCTCGTCTTCTTTCAGAAGATGCAGGTGGCATAAAAAGTAGAGTATCAGGTATTGCAGAGTGCTCCTGTTTTATTTAAAGCATTGTTCCTTGCCCTTTTACCCGTGCCTCACTTCACAACTCATTTTAGCTGTGAGGACAATGGAGCTATGAGGGCAACAGAGCCATGTGTGTCTGCTGTGGTGCTGGCAGGGCCCGAAGCTCTGCTGGGGAATCATAGGATGTCTTGGGTTGGAAGGAACCTTACAGATCAGCTAGTTCCAACCCCCTGCCACAGGCAAGGTTCATACTGCTAGATTAGGCTGCCCAGGGTCCCATCCAACCTGGCATTGGGAGCCTCCAGGGAGCACGCACAGCTTCTCTGGGCAGCTGTGACAGCACCTCACCGCCCTCTCTGTAAAAAGCTTCCCCTGATAGCTAATCAAAATCCCTCTCTTTTAGTTTAAAACTATTTCCCTTTGTCCTGTCAAACCGTTCCCCCTGTTCTATCAAAGCTGTGGCTGATGCTGAAGCTCCAAGCTCCTTGGTGACAGCAGGTTGGCTTTGGCCAAATGCATTCTCTCTCAAGCCGAAAAACCTTTCCAAGCTCAGTTTTAATATTAGAGCCTATTAGATGTTTTGGTGCCAAAATGTTTGAAATAGAGTCGATTTACTTTTAACTCCAGCTTCAGCCTCTGCTAGCAGGACTCCTCCTGCTTTGGCAGCCTGCGAGGAATCTACAGGCTGGATGCAATCTGCTCTGAACGGTGTGTGACAATTGTGGAGCCTGAATTTGGACCAAAGAGATGAAAGGGTACTGGTTACTACCTGAATTACTTAGACTTGATACCGTGGAGTAGCTGGCCAGATACCATGTGCATTTAAAGAGTATTATTTCAGAATACTTTCAAATTCGTAATTAGGTCAAAATATTTTTATTGTTGCAGTCAGCCAGAAAAAAATACACACCGCTGTGACAAATTTTTACTTGCTGCAAAGGAGTAAACAGTATGATTTGGTTTTCTACTCAACATCTTCCACCTCTTGTGCCATGTTTGACATTGAAATTATTGTCTGATAATTAATGTGGAAGTTACTAATTGTAAATTGGTAGAATTCTTAGTGTTACTTTCCTTGTTTTGTACGTTTGGTCTCGTGAATGGAAGCATTTTTCAAAGTTGTCGTTTTTATTTTGCATTTGCTGCTTCTCTCCTTTCTAATGAACACTAGCTTTGTTGTTCTGCAAAGAGCCCCTCAAAGAGAATTACGTGTAAGAGGCACTTAGAGGATGCGAAGTGGGAGTTGAAAGCTGCTCCTGTATGTCTTTGCCGGTCCGTTTACTACAGCCTAAAGCCGACCTCCGCGTACCGCGTAAAGACTCAGATTTGGTGGATGCCCATCCTCCCCTTGGAATTTCTGTCGGTGGGAGATCAGACCTGAAATGCTGCAGGTTTTAAATGACTACTAATTGAAACAGCGCAAAACCAGGAACGCTCATTTCAACTTACGCTATAAATTGCAGTGCGCAGGCCAAGCTAAGTAATAAAGCAGAACCAATTGTCTCGCAATATTTTGATGAAGATGATATACTTCCATTAATTATTTTAAATTAATAAAATCATTTGGCAGTCTTTAAACTCTAGCTTATTTTTCCCCCTCAGGCCTAATTGAATATAGGGCTTGGGGCATCTCCTCTGAGTGACTGTATTTGTCTTACAAGTAATGCTTTCTTCATATCCTCATTTTCGTAACTAAGCTTCATTAATGAAAATGCTATGAATAATTGAAATGAAATATGTCATGGCTAAGCATAGGAAAGCTGTGGCCGAGTAAACAAAGGAACTCTGAAGCTTTGGATTTATACGTGCTTTAACTGCGGCTTGCAGCATTCTTGTCTGACTAAGTTTGACTTTTGAATTTGAATTTTCAGACAAGAAACGGTATAGAAAGTTGAATTAGAATGAGACCTACATTTAAAAAAAAAAAAAAAAAAAAAAAAAAAAGATTGCTTGTCTAAAATCTTACTATGAAGCAGTGTTCTTGCTGGTGTAAAGTGCAGAAAATGTGGAATGTAGAAGGCCTCTAAAATACCCAGGACAGTCTGTCCCCAAGGCTTACTAGTTGTTCCACCCCCCCCTCCACCCTCCACAGAACATTTCAGAAGCAGCTGCAGCCTATTCAAGTATACTGTAGTGTGAAAGGCAAAAAGTATTACCTTGCTGTTTCTTCTTATGTTTAATGAGTTTTAGGTCAAGTCTTTGGTTATGAGACAATCTGGGTTGCTACTTGGCAGTCTTGTGTTATGAGTCACATAAATGAAAATATTACTCTGTGTTGTTTCATCCCTCAGTATGCAGTGGAAACCATGTTTTTATTTGCGATTTTGCATGTTTGTACCACCTGATACAGCAAAAACTTCCAGTGGCTGCCATCCTTTATATACTCAGTTTGCTGTCAGGCTGCCCCTTCGCTTGGTCTTAAATGACAAATTTCAGAGATTAATTCAGATGCTATTGTTTGCACTCTTCCTGCTTATATGGACTTCTGAATTTGTGATCTGATATGATTTCCACCTCCCACCCCCAGGCTAATATGTTACTTCCAAACTAGTTGTAATATAAAAATGCTTTGTTCAAGAAATGAAATTGCATTTGTGATACATCTGTTTTAGATATTACTATCAGCTCTCTATGAAAAAAAGTGGTTTGAATAGATGCTGTTGATAGCTTGTAACGTGCTGTACAGATACAAGATGTAGAAAATCAAACCCAGAAATGAATGGTTTTGTAGCAAATAAGAGGACTAAATTAACTTAGACATAATGAAGTTATTCTATACTGTGTAACTGAGATGAGCGTTGCATCAGCTTTACCTTGCTTTTTGTTAAGCTTGTGCTGGTGATGTGATTAGACTGTATTTACTCGTTTATGTACTGAAGAGGTTCAAAGGTGAATACAATGAGAAACCTTTGTGACTTTAGATCTGTAGCTCTTTATTTTTTGAGTCATAGATCTCAAATGATGGATGCATGAGTACATAGTTTTGTTTTTGCTAGTTACATTTTAAGATGCTGATGTTTTCTTAACTCAATAATAGCTTGGTGCTGTTCATTACAGACCGTCGTATCCTTTGATCTAGTCATGTGGTGTCTGTAGCTCTTAATGAGGATAGGAAAGGGAGAAGATTTTTGTTTTACAGTTGTAAGTGAAAAAGAAGCGATCTATTAAAATCTAACCATTGATTTGTTGCTATATGAAAAGGGGAGGGATGCTGGTGCATTGCATATTGCATTGCTGAGGCAGATAATGACCATCGTATTTAACTGTGGTAGAACACAAAAGCTTTTTGACTGTTATTAATCTGTTTTGTTAATCGAAGTTGCTTCTTCCTTTGTTTGTTTGTTTATGGTTAAGGCTCTTTGTCATTGAGGTGGTTGCTCTTGTGGTTTCCTGTATGTCTTGCTGACATATATCACCCACTTTTAAGATGAGTTGATACCTAAGCATGTTATCAGTTCACTTTGTCAGATTGAAACTAAATATTATGTTTGGAGTTTTCTTCCGTATTGCCCATCAGGAAATGACTATTGGTTACCTGGAATGCTTTGTCAGGCTCTGCGTTCTCATTTTCTCTTTAATCAAAGTACTGAATGTGCTCAGTTTCTGCGCCTGCTCCTTGCATGCCACATCAAGCACAGCAGAACTGTCTGAGATGCAAAGTAATGCAGTTGCCAGCAGGAATATGATATTTGCTAAAGTCTCTAGGAAAGCCTTTTATCTTTGGCAAGTAAGTATTTTACATGAAATTACTCATGATGGTATAGTCACAGATTTAAAGTGTAATAACCCCCTCAAGAAATGTTTTCCTCATGTAAAGTGCATTTTTTTAGCCACTTCTGCTTGGTTTTAAAACAAAAAATATTTTTAAAGTTGGCATTTCTATAAAGACAATGTGATGTAAGTTTATGGAAATTTAGTTCTTTTTTCATAGTTTCTTCTTTTTGGATTTTATTAATTGTGCTTTGAATGCTTGCCATTGAAGTCTAGAATATCAGAGAAGCTGCTTCTTAGTGCAATAAATCGTAGCATAGTGTGCTTATGAGTGTGGCACAAGTGTCAGAATCTGTTGAAGTCAAAATATTAATGGGTTGAAATACATTTTAGAATCTGCTTACATGATTTTTGTAAGTTTATGTGCTTTTCTTCTTGTTCCAGGTGATCTCCGCCATCCACTTACAGAGCACGCAGAAATAAATCGGCGCTTTGAGCAACTGCAAGGAGAAATGTTACTCCAAGAATGAAGCAATAAAACATCTCTGCAGAACCGTATGATTGAGAACGCAGTTCAACCCTCCTCTGCTGCCAGACATGCTTTAATCCTCCTGCCCCACTCACCCACTGTTGCAGTAATACAGATGGATCGTAGCAGAGAGGCAGAAATGGCGTTACGGAGATCCTCCAGCCCAGGCAAGCTGAGCAAAAATGACATGGATGCTGACAAGACCATGTGCCACAGCTGCTGCATCTGTGGTAAAAGTTTCCCTTTTCAGAGCTCCTTATCGCAGCACATGAGGAAGCACACAGGTGAGAAGCCCTACAAATGCCCTTACTGCGATCACAGAGCTTCCCAAAAGGGCAACCTGAAAATCCACATCCGTAGCCACAGGACAGGCACTTTAAGTCAGGGACATGAGGTAGAGATGGGAGAGGCTCAGCTGGGTGAGATGGGAGTGTCGGAGGGCCTGGGCGGCTGCACCAGCCCCACCAAAAGCACGTCTGCCTGCAACAAGATCTTGAATGGTAGCGCTCAGTTAGATAGCAGCAAGATCTTGTTGAGAAGCAGCAAAAAGGACGTCACAGAGGCGATGCCTGCTGAAGAGGATGGCAAACTCTCTGCTTACCCGTGCACCTTCTGCAAAAGCAAATTTGAAAGGAAGAAGGACTTGGAGCAGCACCTGCACCAGATCCACAAACCATTCAAGTGCAGGCTGTGTAGCTTCATGACCCTGAGGGAGGAGTCATTGTTAAGCCATGTGGAGAAGGACCATGTTACTGCTCAGGTCCCAAATGGGGAGGCCTACGCTGAGAACTGCAAGAGTGAGCTGAGTGCTGGTGAGTTTCCTTGTGAAGTCTGCGGCCAGGCCTTCAGTCAAACCTGGTTCCTGAAAGCTCACATGAAAAAGCACAGGGGCTCATTTGATCACGGCTGCCACATTTGTGGCAGAAGATTCAAAGAGCCCTGGTTTCTCAAAAACCACATGAAGTCACACGGCCCGAGATCTGGGAGCAAAAACAAACTGAAAAACGAGCTGGAGCTCATAGCCACTATCAATGATGTGATACAGGAGGAGACGATTGTGACTGGCCTGTCCCTGTATGAAGTCTGCGCCAAGTGTGGAAATCTATTTACAAATATGGAAAGCCTAAAGGCGCATAATGCTGTGCACTACCAGGCTCAGCGGGGCAGCACTGGGGATAAAGCCGAGGGCTTAATCGATGGGAGCCTGAGCCCCTCAGTAACAAAGCAGTTTTTCTTGCAGTGTCTCAGTCTAAGGCCATCTGTAGGGATGGATAGAGTTACAAGAGGACAGCCTGGCAAAAGAGTAGCTGAGCTGGATCCAGTCAGTAGCTACCAAGCTTGGCAGCTGGCCACCAAAGGAAAAGTAGCAGAGCCCTCTGAGTATGTGAAGTATTTGGGGTGGGACGAGGCCCTGGCGGACGCGGATGTGACTTATGACAAAGATAAGAGGGAGTACATCCTCGTCAACCAGGAGAAGCGCAAGCGGGAGCAGGATTCGCCCAGCTCCTCCAGCAACCCCAAGAAGAAGAGCTGTCCCAGCGGGCGCCTGGAGAAGGCCAGCAGCGTCCTGCCAGGGGAGAGCTGCCCGCCCGCCCAGGGTGATGTGGACTACCGTCCCTCCTCACGACAGGGCAGGCGGGCCACCCAGAACAAGTCCACCGAGTGCTTCGAGTGCGGCAAGATCTTCCGCACCTACCACCAAATGGTGCTGCACTCGCGGGTGCACCGCAAGGAACGGAGGAGCTGCCGCGAAGGTGGGACGGCCGCCCAGCCCGACCGCTATGGCTCCAGCAGTGAAGAAGGGGACTTGGGTTCCGTCAGTGGGCCCAGCACACCTGACTCCGTGTCTGCTCTGGAGGACTCAGCCACCTCTGGCCTGGGGGAAGAAGGGGCCGAGGAGAGCTCGGAGGAGGGAGCGGCCGACCCCTCGCTAGGTAAGATGGCTGCTGGCTGGGCCACGCAATGAGCAAAGTGTGTGGGCAGGATGGAGCCCTGTGCCCAACATGCATTGCTCTGTGTGCCATTTTCGTTGCTGCTGTTGCGATAGATGTGAGGTCAGAGGATGTCTTCAGAAGGTGCAGGCAAATTTGTATTTCAGTGGGGGATATACCCAAGAACTATCTCAGTGCCCTGCAGCGTTACCTCTGCTGTTATGTCGAGCTGCCCTCCCAGCACGGAGAACGTGTAGATGGGGTACTTAGGGACATGGTTTAGTGGGCAATATTGATGGTAGATGGACAGTTGAACTAGATGACTGAGAGGTCTTTTTCCATTCTGTGATGTCTCGGGGCTATTTTTCCCCAGTTTATGGATATCCAGCCCCAGTCCTACCTTCAGCAAGCTCCTTCAGGAAGGGTGCAGCTTGTGTGGTGTTGCTCCTAAGCATGTGAACTCATTAATAGCCAGCATGAAAGGTGTTTCTCTCCTCTCCTTTCTGCTTTGCTTCTCAAACTTGTGTTTATAACTCTAAGGGCTATAATTAATCTCTCCGGGTTAAAGCGGTCCTTTGAGCCCAACACTACTAAATGGAACAAATTATGCTCCAAATAACAGCAATGTAAATATTTAAAAGAACACTATTAACCACTTTTGTATAGTTTTTTTCCTTCTGATTTTTGTTGTTTACCGTTATTTGTTTTATAATGCCCTTTTAGAAACATGAGATTAACCATTCTTTCCTTACTGGCCTTATGCGGATTTTTTTCTTTTTTTTTTTTTTTTGGCAAATATTAACATACTCCTCCTCTTTTTGTTCCTTTTTTTTTTTTTTCTCTCTCTGAAGAACGATGTTATCTGTAAATTAAAAACTCATTTTCAAGACCATCTCTGAAGTATAATCTACACCATTGTAGGGGAAGGTGGATATAATGTACTGCTTTCTCCAGTGGCTGCAAACCCCACAATGACCCCAAAACAACACTTGCCAGTACTGTGTATTAATAACTGCGTATTTTTAGTATAGTCGTAAGGCAGTCTGGGATATTGTGTCATTAAGCTTCTTTCATAAAATATTGGGGGGTTTTAAGGGCAGCTAATTTTGAGGCCACCACTGTTTGACAATATGGCTGTCAAAGTTCAGGGGGAAGAGGAAACAAAGGACTGAAACTGTTGATCAGGAGGGTGTATGAAACCCATCCATTTGTCTTTAATAATTACAAGAAGGGTCCTCAACTTGATTTCACTACAACTTGGGTCAAGTTCCCTGTGGACAAATTGAGTGCACAGAAGAACAGAAATTTAAATTAAACTTAGAACCCCTGCCCTTTTTAATGCTTTATTGTCCATTTCACAACTCCAAGAAGTCCTAGTGACAAGTTAACTCAAATATTGTCACTGTTACTACTTGCACAGTTAAAAAACACAGAACTTGGTTTTCCCATCTATAGTTTCTTGGATTGGGATCCTTTAAAAAAGTTGTTTATGGGACTGTACTTGTTTTGCGTGAAAACCCATCAGCTGCTGCTTGAAGCACCTCTATACAATTGATACAAAACGTAGTTCTAAAGCTGCAGCTTTGTCTGGAGTTAAGTGGGGCTGCCATATTTTACCTGTGTAATGTACAGTGCCCTTATGGAAACTGCTGTGATGGAAAACCATCTCTCTGGAGACAGGCTGAAAACACTGGAACACTTTTCACATGATGTTCAAACAGTAAGGCTGTTCTTCTGTGCTCTCTCTGTTCAGCACTTTATTTTTAACAAGAGGAGCTGTCTCATCTCTTTCCCTGTCCCAGTTCTTACCTCAGTTGAAGCTCAGCCCTTGTCTCGTGAGTGAAACGTGAGAGTTTGAGTTGCAAGCAGATTCTCTCACAGGAATTAAGGTGACTGGATTAACCACTGTCTCTAACCAACACCAGGAAACTCATTCCTTTGGGTGTGAAATTGGTTCTTATCTATTTTGCTGAATACTAAAGAAGAAGAAAACTGATAGTCCTAAATAAAGATACATCTTAGAAAAGGGATGCATTAGCATTGATTGTCTGTGATGATGGCTGCTGCATTTTATTTTTTACAAGTTTACAAGTGACAAAGACTTTTTCATTAAAAAGGAAGGATTTATTTATTTATTTATTTATTTTTCCCATAGCACATCACATTTCAGGACTGAAGTTTCTCACTTTTCCCTTTCTGGTATCAGTTTTGCTGAGGCTGCACTTACATTGTTTGCTATGGGACTGTGGTCCTTCTGTCCTGCAAGCTGTAGGATTGGTTTTACTCTTCTGCAAATTACAGTTTTAACTGGAGAGGCTTTCTTTTCCTCCTCTACCACCATATGCGTAAAGTCTTAAGAATGCAGGCCAAATTCCACACTCGTGTACATCCTGTTAAAATCAGATGGTCCAGTGTGGCCTTCAAATGTGTTTTGTCCTAAAAGTGCTGCATTTTGCTGTCCTCTGCTGTGGTTTGTTGTAGCCATTCTTGCTGGTTAACCTTTTCTGTTGAGAGCAAAGCTCCAGTGCCCCAGACAGCAGCCACCCCCAGCAGAGGCGGGTAAACCATGCTCTGTGTTCTCGGTTCCTCTTCCTGATGTGCCTGCTGTGGTAGTATTTTTACTCAGGTTGCGGTCAAGAAAACCTTGCATTAATCACAAGGTTATTTTAAATAAGATAAGTTTACTTTCATATCTATTTTGCCCGCCATTTGACATACTAACCCTGTTACAAGACCCTCTTGTCTTGTAACAGAGAGGGTCAGAAGAGGGTCTTGGTACTACCAGCTATTGAAAATTCTAGTCCTAATTCAGCTGAAGGCACCTCTGTACGTTTAATGTACTAATCTGAGTGGTCCTGCTGACACACAGGATAGGTAGTAAGTGGCTTGCCCAGTATCTTGCAGCAAGGGAGCTGGGTATGCACCTCCATGCTCACTTAGGGCCAACAGATGCTGGGGCTGAGGGTGACTGGAGCTGGGGAAAAGTGACAGAGCTTATTGGGAGGAAAGCAAGGAATGCACTTTGCATGTGAAATGGGGTTGAGAGCCTCCAGGGTAGCCACTTCTTTGCTCTTAACACATCAGTAATTTGTCTCTGCTGTGTACGTAGAGTAACATAATGATTTCTCAGGCATGAGAGTGATGCATGCAGACCCTGCTTATCAGCTGCCAGGGGGAAGCTGGCAGGTTACAAACTGATTTCCATCTTATTGGAAGGAGGGCAAAAAATGAAACAATTCGCTTATATTTCATGGGCAGAGTACCATGTGATACCCATCATACAAACTTGTCATATGCATGATATACATGTGCTTTGTATGACAGCCACCTGGGAGAAGGCGCCCCAGAGCATGGTCTGTCTGTTAAGAGCAGACTTAGAATATTTTTGAGCTCTCCCTGCTCCAAATGGGTCTTTGTTTTTATTTGGCATTCATGTCACTAGCAAACTGTACCTGAATTTCCATTCAGTTGAATTTGACACTGTTTCAGCTACTGGCAAGTTGTTGCTTAGCACTTCACCAATTTGAAGGCAGATTCTATGATTTTAACTTTTTAATTAAAAGAACTCCAGGGATATGACTAAGCATGTAGAGGGAAGTTGTACAGCGATAAAAGTGGAAGGAAAAATACTTTTTTTTTTCTTCAGTCTAACAGCTTCTTTCCTTAAACGTAGTATTTAATGTGCAAAAGAAACAGTTCAGTCTTGTGCATGTACATATGTGTGCATTCAGTGGTCAGTATTTTTAAGGCTTAACACAGGCACTCATGTTGTCATGGTATATTTAGAATTGGAGTGTTGCATTTTGTTATAGTAGGCACTAGGGACTGTTCCAGGCCTGAAATAAAGGAGGAAGTACGATTTTAAAGATATGACTGCTTCTGACAGGTGGAAAGATGAAGAAAAGAAGTGAAAACAATTTAAATACTACTTGGTGCTCAGCAAGCATGTACTAAAACAGCAGGTCTTTGATATCCCAGTCTATATCTTGGAGAAAGGGATAATGTCATAATGTTGCTTCTTTTCCTTTCTGCCAAATATGGTGTTTGAATGCAAAATACTAAAATAAACCTAGAAGGGGGAAGAATCAAACACCAAACCCAGGATTGTTATGTAGGAATAAAGAAGAGAATGCTTCTTGTTCTAGCCTGACATTATCAAGGAGGGAAGCAAGGGAAAGGAGAGAATGCATCTTAGAGGTGATGTTGCTTTCAGTGGGAATAGTCTCCATTTTGTTTTGTTTCTTTTCTGCCTCTTCCCTCTGTTTTCTTTTCTTTTCCTTTTTTTTTTTTTTTTTCCTATGTTGGACTCCTCCAAATTTTCAAAATGCTTTAAGGAGAAACTGATTCATTCTTACTTAATACATGCTGGTTTTGTTATGCTGGCTAATGCAGAAAGGGACTGATTGCAGAGGAAAACTACTGTGTGAGGCCCTGTACAAATACAGTGCGAGGCGTAAGGAGCTCCTAGTCTGAGAAGATAAGATGGACACAAATGGCTGGAAAGCACAGAATTAAAAAAACAAACAAACAAACAAAAAACAAACCAAACCAAACCAAAAACAAAAACAAAAAACAAAACAAACCAAAAAACCAAAAAAAAAAAAAAAAAACCCCAGCTGTGTGTGGCTGTGTTTTTTTGCATTAGGAAGTACCAGTGGTTTGGTGAGAAGATGAGCTCAATGGAAGGGCAAGACAAGAGGTAGGACAGCACTGGATTTTGAACCCTCCAAGGCAGAGCTAAGGTTTTGGGCATCTTGCACAGAAACCAAAGGGCTTACAGCATCCTGGCCTGAGGTGGGTGATGCTAGTAGGTTTTATATGTTAACAAGCAAGAGGTCAGGTATAGTCACGCAAACAGGAGGCAGAGGTGCAGAAGCTTTTTGTGTTTGCACCTCCTGGTACATCTACTGGCTTGATGTTATGGACTCACTAAGTTGTAAGTTGCACGACCTTCCTAGGTTTTAATTTATAAAAAAAAGAAAAGAAAAAAAAAAAGTGCATGGACTTGTTTGCATTTGTTTAAAAACTCTTAGAAATCCAATGGATTCAGTGTCTTAGTGTCTTTGTTGGTGAACTGAAAGGGAGGAGAGCTACCTATGAATTGTTACAGATTATACAAACACAAAGATGTAACAGATTGCATTTATCCCAGACACATTATAAGAAAATCCTGTATGTAAATTGCAATGCTAGAATAGAAAGATAATGACATTTGTTAGACTGGCAGAGATTTGTAAAGCATAGATTTGGATTTTGTTTTGTTCAGATATAAGTTCTTACAGATCCAAGAGCTGGTACAAAAAGTGCCTAATCTCATAGGGGTTTTGATTTAAAATGAATAAATAAAAGGTAAACATCTTCCAGAGTTGCTTTCATTTTCCAGTGGAATGGTGGGTCTGTTGTTTGGGGAAGAAGAGCACTACGTATATGTCAAGCGGCATTGCAAGTGACAACAGAAAAATAAAAATATGTTGTAACTCCAGACTAAGAACGAAGAATAAAGAAAGCTAGCTCTCGTGAATATATACTGTTGGAAAAACTGAATGCATGCAGTATAGCTGCCAAGATCTAATGCCAGAACTTCCTTTTTTTGCTTATATGAAAATATGTTTATCTATATACAAGGGTATACAAGGGAAATCCTCTCCGCTATTTATAGATTTTTTGCTATGTAGCTTAATCAAATAACTGTACTTTAAGAACTTCTCATGCCAGACTCCCATTTAATGCAAATTGCTTTCTGTAGTTGGCCTCTATTCCCAGATAACTAATGGTAGGACAAGAGGCACTGGGTTTAAGTTGCATCAGCTTCAGATTGGGTATTAGGAAAAATTTCTTCTCCAACAGAGCAGTGAGGCAGTGACACAGGCTGCCCAGAGAGGTGGTGGGGTCACCGTCTCTGGGAGTGTTCAAGAGCCATGTGGATGTGGCACTGAGGGATGTGGTCAGTGGGCATGGTGGGGATGGGTTGATGGTTGGACTGGGTGATCTTAGGGGGCTTTTCCAACCTCAGTGATTCTATAACTGCCGCTGAAGACAATGCCATTATGACGTCTTACACCAAATGAAATTCTTGTTCTACATGTACAATCCTAAGTGTGCTGAAGTTATTTAGCATTATTTATTTACCAGAAGAAATGCATTAAAAATTGGGGAATATTTCTATGCTGGACAGCTGGTAACTACTGCCTCAGATTTCTTTGTAATGGAGTAGATTCAAGGCAGAACAGCGTCAGTGGCTCCTGTTAGAACCCTACAGTGAAAATAATATTTTGCTGGGATTATGCTCTTCACTTAGCAGTTAATTTTGGTGTTGCCCAGGAGTGGTTGTTGGAATACAAAACAACCTCAACTTTACAACTCTAACTAATTGTTTTTATTGTTAATGCTGAGACTTTGAAGTATAGCAGAGTGACGATTCAAGTCACTGGGGAAACAGAGAGACGAGGACCCTGTGCTTGCAGAAGTGAGATCTGCTAGGCGTAGTTTGGACTTTGCAAAGTTCAAATTGTTCCTCAAAACAAATCGAGTGGATCAGGGCTAAATCAGCTACATAGTTGTGCCATGTCTAATAATACAGTTCAGAAACTTTTCTACCTTGCAGTAATGCACATAGCCCCATTCTGGTACATGTGGGAAAGCTGCATGGGGGATAGTGTTGTCTTATGAGCTCAAATTTCTTTGCAAAGCACTGCGGGTTTAAACATTTTTTATCAGTACAGACCTGTGTGCATCTGCACAGCAGTACTCCATTGCCTCTTCCCTCCCCTTTGGCCCTTAGTACAATCTTCAGGACTGCAGTGAAAATCTCCAGTGTGAGTATCTTCCTGTGGTGCTGTCATCTGCAATAGCTTTTTTTTATTTATCTTCTTAATGATGGGACAATATGAATGGGAAGAACTGAGGGAACAGAATGAAATAGAAATAAAGCTGATCATCTCAAGGAAATAGATGACAAGAAGATTGCAGGCAGTCAGAATTGTTGAAGTGTGTATCGAGGAGAAGGAGAAGAGAGACACAGGACTTCCTGATGTGTGGTTAAAAACCTTCTTTGGCGCATGTACCTCGTAAATGTGAAGTTGTTTAGCCCTTTATTTTAGGCTCCTGGAGGCTGTGCTCCGAGAAGCTCTTACAAAAATGATTGATTGGAACAGGGCAGTAACTGTGGGATAATGCAGTCTGTACCCTTTAATGCTATATATTACCCTGACATCATACTAACTAAGGAACATTTAATGATTGCCCTGTAGGCATCTTGGATAATTTCCACTGTGTTCCTGATTACCAAGCTCCTTGTTACTAGGTCCTGTCTTACTCAGTCTGATGTAGTGTGGGTGGCCAGCATGAGAGCTGAACAGGAGCTCCAGCTGCTCCTGCAGTGGGGCAGGGTGATGTGGAGCAGATAATGCACAGTCAGCTCAAGTCAGAACTAAGGCAGCAAGCGCTGGCTGAGATGGAAATACTTCAGTAAGTGCATGACTTCTGCCAGGAATGGCAGTTATGGCAGAAGTTGTTTGTTGTTGATGGAGAGTGAACTTCAACAACATTTTGAATTTACTAATGCAACTGTTGCACTCATTTTATTCTGTGCAAATGGTTCAGTGGGAGTCCCCTGGTGTAAGTGCTGCAGAATTTTTTACATCCAAGATACTTGCACTGTATTTTAGTCTTAACTGTTACTTTCTTCTGTCTGGTTGATGTATGCAATAACAAGTGACACAGTTAGACCAGTGTATTGTTTAGACAGTTTATTGTAGCTGTAGATATGTGATATGAACAATGGAGGCATGGCTCAGCTGGGAAGAAAACTTGTACGGAGATACTGAGAGAGAGATAGGTTTCCTCAGCCTTTATTTTATCTGTCAGGAAGCAAGGAGATGAGTGTGGTTTCTTAAAGGGACGTGATAGCAAGATAAACTTTGCCCTGAAACTTGTGTAAGATGCCCAAAGTGAGATTACATCTTCATACTTCTTCAGTAGCTTTTGAAATTGCTGTCACACTAGGTTCTTTAAGGACTGTTTGTGTCTAGCTAATCCTTTCTAAAACACCAGTGTCCATTTCATGTTTACCAACACAACAAGCATGTAAAAAATATATATACTTTTTTTCAGGGATGTGGAAAACTATTGGCAATGCTGGATTTAGTTTGTGCGTTCAAAAAAATATATCCCCTTATGTTTCATATATTTGCACAGCAGGTCCAGTTTTTGCAGTTGGCTTTTAGCTCTTTTTCAGCAAGTTTTTTAAACTTCTGCATATAAGACACCTACTTTTGAATTCAGCTTTCAGTAACATTAACAGCTTCCTCAAAAACATCACTTCTTTATGCCTACCTTACCTTGCGTCCTTTTTAAAAGCCACTGTAGCAATTTACTGATGTTTCTGTTACATTAATATATAGCACGTGAAATAACACCCCGTGACATTTATAGGCATAAAATCACGTTGTGTAATGCTTTTATTTTCTAACAGTTTCTGATTAGCGAACAAGGACCCCATCCCCCCAAGTAGTAAAACAAGATTTAAGCAGTGCAAATTGTGCAATGCTAGTGGCTTTAATCTGATTTCCAAATATTTCTGTAGCACCATGGTTGTGTTGAGATGGGATTCTGCTGATCTGTAAATGGCTGCTAACAGGGGATAAGTGTGGGTGTCTTTGATGTCTGATCTTTTTTGCTGCCCTTAAAATTATGGTTCACAGTTTTGATCCATCTTAAACTGAGAGTCAAGTTTTCTTTGTTAAGGGCTGGGTTTGGCAGTGGATGCTCTCGGTGCGTATCTGTGGATGGGATGGGCCTCAGCTGAAACCTAGTGGGATCCAGAGCTGCCCAGGATATAAAAGTAACACAGAGTTTAGCTTGGTGTATGCATAGTTAACTTGTTTTCTGCAGCTGTGTTTTGCAAATATGGATTTTATTATATCCATATAATAATAATATATATATTATTATTATACCTGACTTCACTTTATTCTTGTATTTATTTACTTATTTCCTACACCAGTAGTCTCATTGAGTCATTCAGCTTTAGCTTGAGTGGGCCTGACTGTGGCATCAGTCGAACCTCTAAAAGTCAAGAGCAACTTAGCTGCAGTCAAGGGAACCCTTTACAGGGAGAGCGTCAATAACCTTTTTTTCCATTATTCTCAGTTTGCTCTTGATTGCTTTCAAGATTTATCATCAGTAGACATGGATTTTTTTGAGAGTCACTAACAACACATATAGTAAATTTTATGGAAACTGGAGAAAAAAAATTCTATTTTTCATTGTGTGGTTATTTTCAATGCCCTAGAACTAGTCTTTGACACTTTCAGATTCTTTTTGTGCTTGGTCTGTGACTGCTGCTGTTCCATGCTTTGTGACCAGCATCCAGGCATTATTGGAATGGGATTGTAAAAGTCTAGCGAATTTGTTTGCATGGAGAATTTATTTTTCAAAGAATCATGGAATGGACCGTTAAGATCACCTAGTTCCAACCCCCTGCAATAGGCAGGGATACCTCCCTCTAGACCAGGTTGCTCAGAGCCCCATTCAGCCTGGTTTTGAACGCCTTCATGTTGCGGGCATCCACAACCTCACTGGGCGACCTGTTCCAGTGTCTCACCACCCTCATAGTAAAGAATTTCTTCCAGATATCAAGTCTAAATCTATCCTCTTCCAATTTAAAGCCATTTCTCCTCATCCTGTCACTCCATGCCCTTATTAAAAAGTCCCTCCTCAGCTTTTCTTGCTTTTAGACAGCAAGGGTTTGAACTGGCAAATTGCTGAATACCTCGGTGCTGATCTAGCTGAAGTGGTAGCTGCTGGCTTGGTTCAGCTTCTGCAAAGTCGGGTTGGAGCTTTGTTGAACCACTTGGCACCTGCTGGCTCGAGGTTAAAGGAAAAACAGAGAAACGTTTCATTTCAGTAATCAATGCCAGTGTAAATCACATATCCTGAAATCTACTGGAGCATTCAGACTTTAGTCCGAGCAGATAAGAGACTGTGAGGAGCAAATCTCAAAAAACTGCCTTTTGTGGATATTCTGTTAATAGATTCAGTAAGGTTTTAGTGATGCTAATAATGAAAATCCAACACTTCCTTCATTTAAAGTGCAGATTCTCTACCAAGGGAGTGTTAATGTGAGAAGGACACGTACTTTCTCAATAAATGGTTATTGTAACTTGAGTATGGGTGTAGATACTCTTCTTTGTCAGGGTCAGTATTTTTTACAGGATGTGTTTTTTAAACACAGTCTTACATTCTTTTAGAACTTTGTTTTCCAGATTGGCCATCTCAAACTTCAAATATCTTCATTTCAACTTCATTTCAACTTCATTTTCTCTGTTACTTTAAGTAACAGAAGAATAAACAGCCGTTAAAATGATTTTGTTGTCATATCACAACTGTAATCTTGGTTTTGTTTTGGCAACCTTAAATTAGGGGTAGTTACTCTAAGTGAAATCTATTTCCTTCTAAAGAGATAGAAAAACACTTTTTTTTTTTTTTCTTCTTCTTCTTTCTTCTTCTTTTTTTTTTTTTTTTTTTTTCCAAATTTTAAGACTAAATTTGGATTTAGCCTGTAATACAAGACCCTCCCAAACCTTGTGTTTCTTTGAGATAACAAATTCATCAGGCAGTTGAAGGCATCAGCTACACCTAACGGTACTTCAGAGGTGTGTTATCTCAGAATAGCATATGTCTTGTGATGTCTTACTGCTTAAATAGCATTTGAGGCAAGCTGCTGTCAGCAAAAAACTAAATTTTGGGGGGAAGAAAACACAGCCACAAGGGAAATACATGGATTCTTTCAGAAAAATCAACCTCAGGTCTAAACAGCACTTTTGCTCTCAATGAAACATTTTCTG
Organism: Meleagris gallopavo; assembly: GCF_905368555.1. Taxonomy (NCBI): domain Eukaryota; kingdom Metazoa; phylum Chordata; class Aves; order Galliformes; family Phasianidae; genus Meleagris; species Meleagris gallopavo. The sequence continues at coordinate 36,746,969 of NC_139406.1, forward strand.
CATGTTTTAATAATAGTGATTGTGAGCAAGTGTCACGATGGTGAAAGACTGAGTGCAAGGTGTTGTAAGAGTCAGGGTCATAGAGGGATGCAAAGGTTTCATCTCTTCCTATCCCTGCTGTATCCCAAGGTAGTGGAGCAAGCGCTGCATTTGGACTTTGCCCTTTGTGTGCTTTGCTGATGTAGAGCATCAGTGAACCACAGGATTGCTCAGTTTTCTGCAATTAAGCATTTATTCAGTAGGTAGTGAAACTTTTTTTTACTAGGTAATGAAGTAAAGAGGCCTTTCTCTTTCCTTAAAAGAGCATTCAGGAAATGCAGCTTACACTGCACATGGAACACATTAATCCTAAACCTCTTCTAATACTTTGCAGAAGTTTCTTGTCCTTACACTTGCTATATCCACACGCACACCAATCTCTCACAAACATCTTAACCTTAAGTATTTCTGAAGCCTAGAGAAGCCTTAGGAAAAGTTGCCAAAAACAGAATAGAGAGTAAAATTCTAACAGGAAAAAGTAATTATTTACTTGGATTGCTCTGGGACAGCAAATTGGTGCACATGAGAATCACTTACTTGCTATTGTAATGCTAAATATGTTTGACAAGGATGCCCCAGCACAGTTGTTTGTGTGGGAAATGTGCAGTGTTGGTTTTTGTTTTCATTAATAAAATTAATAAAAATAAAAGGCATGACATATTAGATATAATTCAAACATAATCACTTTATTTTGCAAATAGAGCTATTAGATTCGTGGTTTTGTTGGTTTTTTTTTGTTGTTTGTTTTGTTTTGTTTTATTTTTTTAGATCTCTGGTGTTGTCAGCATGCAAGTCCCTCATATGAACACTAGGAAATTAGACGTTATTAATGCATAATGAGAGCTATATGTGGTAGTAAAATTTTCTTCTGGACTGACCTTTCTTTGTCATTTATACTAGAGCAAGAATTAATCTTTTTTTAGGATATATTCAGTAAGTTTAAATATTTTACTCAACCATTGTGATAGCCAACATGCATTTCTTTTGTTGGCAGTTTGAAACATGAGTAAGACAGATGTGCAGTCTCTCTCCTTACCTCTGCAGAGCTGCCTGTGCATGTTGGCTCCAGGATGCAGCTTTATGGGCAGAGTGCTGCTCGTGTTGTGACGGGGGAGGTGGGACCTGGCTGGGGACATTTTCCTTTATTCGGAGGCCATGACTCGATCCAGCTTGCTTTGATGATAATACAAGAAACCACAGAATTGCAGAAGTTGGAAAGAACTTCAAGACACCATTGAGTCCAACACCACTGCTAAAGCAGGCTCCTTATAAAAGGTTGCACAGGTAGGTGTCCAGATGGGTCTTGATTATCTCCACAAAAGGAGAATCCACTGTCTCTCTGGGCAGCCTGTTGCAGTGCTGCGTCACCCTTACTGTAAAGAAGTAAGGGTGCTTTGGGGTTTCTCAAAAGAAGCAGTAGAGGAGTTTGTTTCAGGGTTTGCTCTGGGTTTAGGCTAGACAATGTAGTATAGCTGAGGAATGGAGGAGACCTTGAGGGAATCCCCTGGCTGAGCCTGCTGGAGAGGGATCAAGGACACAGCTGAGCATTTACTTCCAAAAATCCCACTTGAACCATTTCAGCTGCTCTTGTCAGCTACTAACCATAGGTGGTTTGTGTAGGAATTGTAGCGAATGTGAGCCTTAAATAGAGCCTTGAAAACGGGTGAATTAATGGCGTAAGGAAGTAAGCTGGAGGTAAGCGTTTTATGTTTGCGTAAGTGGTGTCACGGCATTAGCTTGCTGATAGAAGAGCCACAAGGACAGCCCAGCCCTGGGCTTTAGCTTGCTGATTGAAAGCCAGAAGGACAGCCCAGTCCTGGGTCAGCACGTGCTGGAAAGGTTGGCATGCTGTGAGGAATTAGGCTGTGAAGACACAGTTGGCAGGGAAAAAACGAGTGTTGTTTGAAGGGAGGAAATGAATGAGTGCAGAGCACACACAGAGAAAGCGGAGTACCGGGGAAGGAGAGGCTGTAGCTGAGCATAATCCTGTCTGCGCTGGGTGGGGGTTTGTCAGCACAGGAGATTTAGCAGAGCAGCTGCCAAAGCCCTGCGGGAACAATCTCGGAGCTCAGGGCAGCGTAAGGAGGCAGAACAGGTGAAAGAAAATCAAATAGAAGTCTTTCTGAGGTCCTGAGGGAAACTGAAAGAGGGAGAATTGTGTAAACGAGAGAACACATTTTGATACGCTCTGTATCTTAGCATTTTACACTGTGATTCGTCAGGGTGACTCTTCCTTTGTACCTTTCCATCTGAGAGCTTCAGTATCATGTGGTACTCGCTGGATTTGGGGAAACACTTCGGAAGATGACATCTGCAATGTCTATGCCTGTTTTTACTTGGAGTGCAGAAAAGGAGATAAACTTTTTAAATTGAAAGTGTTATTGAGTGGGAAGATTCAAAATGATAAAGTCATGGACTTTTGAAACATGGCTGTTAAAAGTGGTGTGTCTGAACCTCTTGGCTTAAATGTAGCATATCATTCCAAAGGCATGAAAGCCAGATACATAACTTGCCCCAGATGTTTAGATTCAGTCGAGCAGTCCCACATGGGGTTTTGAACAAAACTGCCTTACTCTTAGTAATGGACATTTTACAAGTAACACTGTAAATCCAGGTACCTTTCCTTCCTTATATCTTAACACAAATAAATTAGCGCTGATGGCAAGTGCTGCGTTTGTCAAATCTGCTTCAAAATCATAATGCATCATCAGTGTTATTTTCTTGTTTCAGATACTTGAAAGCATTTGCTGCGTTTTCTCGGTGAAATGGACAGTTTGTGGAGAGCTAAGGTTGAACACCGTGTCCATAATCAGTTTTGCTAGTACAGAATTATTTTATTTCATTCATTTCTGGGGCATTTGTATAGCAACAGAACTTCCATTAACAACTGCTGTTCATTCTTTACCCTTAAGCTATCGTCCTTTGTTGCAAATCACAGCATTGACCTTAGAACAAATTACTGTGTACAACAAGCAGAAGATGACGAGGCTTGTTCTGTAGCTATTGTTTTACAGTAGTCTCAATGTACTCTGGTCTCTCGTAGAACATGCAGCAGTACGATAGATCTGTTTAAGAACTTTGTAACACCACCTGGCCAAAAATAGCAGTGAAAGCAATTTAATAGAAAATAGGCTGCTTTGCCAGCCTCCCATTTCACAATCCTGAAAACACAGCTGGGAAGGCTACGGGATTCTTCCTGCACTGGGAGACTTGGGATGTTCTCCATTAGCTTTGAATTCTGTCTCCTCACTGGAAGTGAGTGCATGTGCAAATGTCATACAGATGTTGTATGAAGGCTTAATGGTGCTTCTCTATACTTTAAGCTGTGGTGCTCTCCTGTTTTGATTTCCCCACCCTTTACCCCCACAGTGCTTTTCCTAGGAATAGAAGGGGAAACATTTTCCCGCTATTTCCTTAATCGAGGTTAATTATATTATGCACCGTGACTATACCTCAGCAAAAGCTGAGAGGAACAACAAGAAAAACTCTTAGAACAAAAGGCAGAAGATTTTAGTATAGTTCAGTTTTCTGTTCTTTTTTTTTTTTTCCCTAGGAATTAGAATTTCTTACGAATTTCAGACAGAAGAAGAAACCCCACCCCAAAGTTACATTTTGTCTTCTGGGACAGCTTAGTCTGTCTGCTATTTCCTCACGTTTGGTTGCTGGTTGTTGTCAGCCAGCTCAACTAAATTGTCACAGGTGCCACTGTAAGCGGCTAGTAGGAACTGAAGAAACACAGGTAATCCCACTTGGGAAATCCCCCAGTAGCTTGGAGTTCACTTGGACAGGAGAGCAGAAATACAGTTAGCAGCAGTTAGGAAAAAATGAGGAAAAGCATCTTAGCTCATGAATCAGAATGAAATGGTGGTTCTCTGCTCTGCTTTCTGGAGTTACGTGTGTGTGAACGCAGTGTGATCTTCTATGTCTGCACTCCAGAAACCAACAAGAGAGAAATCACTTCATTATGCTGCTGAAACTAATGATGTGCTCTTGCTCTGTGATGCCAGGTATGCCTTCAGATTTGATCGATGTGTTTATTTTTATTTTGCTCTGATTAATTCTGTGTATGCCTTTGTGACCATTTAATCTTCGTGCTTTCAGAATCACCAATATAATTTTCCCTCCTTTATTTTTAAGCATCCTCCTCCAATGCAACACAATAAACCAAGTCATTCTTTCTTTTTCAGTCACCTGAATCGTTAAAGAATCAGATTGTCAAAATCAATTCTAAGCTAATATGGCTTGTAACTTTTATGTTTGTGAAAGAAGATGAATTGAGCAGATCTGAGATGGTTTTATTTAAAAAAAAAAGAAGAAAGCTTGGAGCTTCCTGACAGCTTTGGGGGTGGGGAAGGGGAGCTGTTCCTGGAGAAAATGAAGATTGAATTGCATTACTCTGCATGCTACTTAAAAGCAAAATGTAATAACCCCTCATTGTCCATTACCTCTGTCAGTTAAAAATATTATTTTTCTTTTTCCTTGATTCTTTTAAGGAAACAGCTTACATTTTCAAGGAATTGTCTCTATTTTTTTTCTGTTAGAAAGAAGCTGAGTGACAATGCCACAAAATTGTTTTTAAGTGGAATACTTGGCACAGCTCCCAGAAGAAAAGTTAAGACCAAGAACTTTAAACAGTGATCAAAATAGAGACGTAAGGAATAGATAATGGTATATCTGAGAACCACAAAAGTGTTTATGACAAAAATCTTCCAGCAGGATTTCCCACTGTGTGTTACTATTTTCAAACATACAGCTGTGTCTAATTATCTAAAGCTGATGTACTGAGCAATTAACTAATACTGTGTGCCTGAAGAGATGGGTAATAGTGCATCTGACCATGTATGTGGACAAATAACCCTGTGTTGCTGCAGTTTGTACAGATGAATATGTGAAGAGCAGACTTGGATGTTCACAAACCTTTGCCCACCAAGCCTGTGCTCTGTTATCATCCACTGTGCTCAGTGTGGACAAAGACGTGTGGAATTCTAGAGAGAAAGCAGCAGAGAGAAAGCTGTTAAATTGGGAACGTAATGTATAAAATTCAGCAGTATCTTAGTGAAAGCATTTCTAAATTCAGTTTCAAACCATAAGTAAAACAATCCAGCAAATGGTTACAGCAAAATTAGTGGCATGGTGACTTAGTAAATTTCTCAACAGCTGATATCATGACCCTGTATTCTTTGTTATTTATGGAAACGTGTTACTTGCCAGATTGTGAAAATGGCTGCCTGCTTGTATATATATTAATTTTGAATTGCTTATAAATCAGCAGCTGCATTTTTACTAACAGTTTAATAAAAACATAAAAGATGGAAAAGACAGCATCTCTGTATTAATACTTAGATACGGAATTATTTAAATGCTTTAAACATTCAAATCATTTGTGTGAAACAAAAAGGCTGGAAAAGCTTTCCCAAATAAATGACTGTCATCAAAGCTTCTTTCCATATAAGGCTCATATTTCAGTTCTAATCTTAACTAAAGAGAACAGCAGCATACAATCTTTATGTATTAATAAATGACTGCCTTCTGATTGTGCAGTAATTTTACTAGGCTTTCTTTAAAGTGCAATTAGTTTTTTTTTCTTACATGATGAAGTTCATTTGGGCTTTAGATCTAATGTTTTGCTGAGATGTAATCTTCATAATTGATTTACTAAACGTTGCTGTTTGTATTTTCCTATCCATATCAAATATTGTACTGGTCTTTTGACCTTATATCTAGCCGAGGAATTATGTGGAAGCCACACAGTTATGTTAGTGATAAATTATTTGTGTGCAATCAAATCTCATTCTCTCTCTGTCTTCCCAGTTGCCACTCTTCCACCACACGAAGCACTTAGCCAATTCAATGGTACATTTTTTTGGTGAAAACCTCTTGGTCTCTTTAACTGTTGGCTCATCAAAATGATGTTTCAAGCCCTTGTCACCCTCTTTCCTTGCTGTTTGTATCCATAAGCCTCAGGAGTGGAATAAGTGAGGATTTGTCCCATTGAAAGTAACCGCTGAGTGTACATGTGGAAGCTGTTGATGATCACTGGAAGCAGGATTGAGCTTTGCTGTTTACATGAAGCATAAGAGAAGTGCTGCTCTTTTGTTAAAGCAGGATGTTACTTAGTTTCTGGTCAAAAAAAAAAAAAAGACACTGTGTTGTTGATGGAAACGATGAGTGTGTGATTGTAAGAAATCAGGTTTGAAACCAGCGTTATAGATTTTGGAAGTCCAAAAGACCAAAGTATGCAGCCTCCAAAACACAGCCAAAATGTCTCCTGTTAGGAAAAAGTGAAGATCTGAGCACAGAATTCTTCAGGCCTGGCTTCCTAACAGGCTGAATTGGAGAGAAGATGGCTTTTGGTGTGGAAAATCTGAGTTTCAAAAGGACTAGCATTTTTTTTCTGCTTCTACTAGACATTAACCTAGGAATTTTGCTGTCTACACAATGTTTAATACTAACTTGCTAAAGCCCAAACAGGTTTTTTGACAATCCTTACACTTCCAATGTAGTCTACCCTTCCATATATGCAAAGAGAAAGCCTTAAGGCTGGTGTCTAGACAGGGCCTTCTGTTTCAGCAAAGGGAATTAAAAGCAGGCTCTGATGTCCCTGAATTTGCAAAATAATCTTTTTACTACCTGCCTTTCATATTTAATGGGAAAAAGTACATTTCTGCTGTGTTCTGGGAGTTATGAAGATAAGGAAGTTGTTTCAGGTGTTGCTTGTCAAAGGATGAACTACACTGTGGCTTGTTTGAACACTGCTGATCAGCTCCTGCTGTAAGAAGTAAACAGAGGTGCTGTTCTTAGCCATTCATCGTCTCAGGCTGTCATTGTAGCACGGGATTATTCTGACATTATGAAGCATACAAAGAAGGCTCAGTGAGCTTGACCTTCTTAAATCTGAGATGAAATTATGATCTGTTTTGGACCCTGCAGTATGTACTTAAAATTCAAGATGGTGATTCTTGAGTTCAGTCATGGTGAGCTGTTGATCATCCTGTCATGCAAACTAATGGTTGTGTTAGTGGTTAACAGATTCATGTTCGGTGCTTTTACATTACTCTTCATTTCAAAGGTGTGCTGCTGTTTGCCTGTGTTGGAATTAATGCCATCAGTGGAGTAAGGTACTTGGATAACAGCTGTGTCAGGATTAATAAAGTATAGGTCATTTTTACACATTTAACTACTTCAGGCATCCAGTATAGTTCAGAAATACAGCTCTTTATTACTTATGTTAAAAGTATCACCAAAGCATTGCCCTGTAATGGTGATGATAGAATATCCCAATTTGGAATGGACCCACAAGGATGCTTGAGTCCAACTCTTGGCTCCACACAGCACCACCCAAAATTCAAGCCCTATGTCTGATAGCGGTGTCCAAATGCTCCTTGGACTCTGGAAGATCAGTTCTGTGCCCGCTGCTCTGGACAGCTTGTTCCATGCCCATCATCATCTGATGCAGAACTTTTTCCTAACTCTCAATCCTAGTCTTTTCCAGCACACCTCCATGCCATGTCAGGGGAGGATCAGATTGGATATTAAGCTCTTTTTTCTTTTATGGTGGGTCAAAGTCCCTTTTTCTAAAAGACATGTATTGGTTGCTCAATGCAAAAACATGGAAGGATATATGAGACGAATGCACTTTTCAGACTTTAACTCAGGAAACCAAGCTTTTGAGAGACTTAGGTCTGAAGCCTCAAGTTCAATTTTTGCTGCTATATTTTTTCATTTAAAGTAAACTGTGCAAAATAGATAGACATGAAATGCCGCTTCACTGTATCACAAATAGTAGTGCCTCAGCTCTAGAAAAATTCAGCTTTTGTTTTCAGATAATCTTCATTACCTCATCACTGCTTGCATTGTTGAAAATGGTTCCCTGTAGTACCCCTCCATCCTTCATCCAAAGTGCTCTTTGCTGTTGGTGAACGGCAGGTTTAGAGTTTTGAATAATAGGCTGGGACTCAAATGGATAACCTCCATCAATTATTCATGTTAGATCTCAGAGTAGCCAATGTACATCTCTGACAACATTCGGACCTTTTTACTGTCGTATAAACTATAAACGATACAGTGATTGACAGGCTACAGGTGACCCTTGGTCATTTTTATTAATTCCTTTTGCTGAGTTTTATAACCTAGTTTTCATTGCTTATGCCATGGAACCACTGAGTTTTTAAAGACTCCAGCTGTTGTTTCATCAGTGACTACAGCAAGGTCATGACAGCCTTCTTGTTTTACATATTTAGAGTAATATTAGTTGAATGAAGTAAAACGTGGTCGGGGAATTCTGTGCTGTGGCTAATAGTGAGTTAGCTATGGGGAGCTGGGTTCAACAAAAGCAGAGAAAAGAAGGGTGCCTTCCTTTTGCTCATGGCTTGTTTCTGTTTGTGTGTCAGATAAATGCAAAGAATGCACTGAAAAAAATGGAGGGTTGGGGTGCTTTGCTTCCTACCTGTGTGCTTTTAAAGAGCATTTAAATCTCTATCCTTAGCATCCTCATGGAGAAGTGTTCTGAAGTCCAAAGTTAGAAAATGCTCAGTTTTGCATTTGTTTTGCTTATGGCACTTACAAGCATAGTAACTTGGATGTTTGCTAGTTTGTTTGAGAACTTGCTGTAGGTACAAATATAGGGAGACTTATTTCTGCATTTGATTATGCTGTTTACCAGGGGTTCGTGCAAAGGGCATGTTTAGAAGATGAGTAAAATTCAGACAGACTTGGGAGAAATCAACACTGGAGCCTGTACTGGGAGACAGAAGTGGGTGGGGTAAGGTCCCAGCCTATGGCAACAGCCCAAAGTAGCCCACAGCAAGATGAGCAGGAAACAGCTCTCACAGGAGACTTAGTGGCAGCCTGAATGGCAGGCTCTATCAGCAGCATCATCTCTGTTAGGTTTTATAGGGATGTCGCTCCATGGCCAGTGTAGGTCTAGTGTAAAGGACCCCTTAATACAGAGACGGCTGTCAGTCAAGTAGCATTTTAACTTGGTCTTATGCAAAAGAAGGTTTTGGCTGTAATGACGCAAGTGATAGACTTGACAGGATAGCTGCATCCCTACCGACAGTCCTGTGGGTGTCTGATTTTTGCCTCTTGGCACAGACGTGGCCTTGGGACTCTTGGCTTGAGGCCCTGCACACTGAAGCCGTGGCTGGTCTCCCCATCTGATTCCCAGCCAGCCCAAGAGGCAGGGCTTCTCTGTGAGGGTTGGGTGACGGGGATGGTGATGGCTCGTGTGGTAGTAACAGCTATGCTGCTGCTCTGTCGTGGGCGAGGGTGCTGTTGTGCTCGGCATTTGAACAAGCAGGGAACAAAAAGCATTTGGAAACCCTGCCTCATGAACTTACAAGGTTGCTTTAGTCATAGGCATTAAACCAGGAAATCTCTTCCCCCAGCTTCTGCATTCATTCCAAGGAAAAATATGCAGCAGGGTTTTGCTGTGCGCACTGCAGACGTGCAGGAGGCTAAGCTCACCGTGCTGCCAAGCAGTTCAGCTGACACACCTGAGTCCTGCTCCGGCTGCTTTCCCTGCCCAGGGAGCCCCATAGCACAGTGAGCCTTAGTGCTCGTGTTCTGCACTGCTGTAGTTGTGATGAATCTTCGGGGTAAATTCAAGCCCGGCTCCACTGTTCCACCTTAACAGAGCCTTCCTGGCTAACGTACTTTGTTGATCAGTATGATTCCAGCTCTGCAGTAATATGTAGACTGACCAGATGGAGCTTTGCACCTCTTGCGATTGTAAAATTAACCAGAATCATTGATAGTTAGGAGAGTGATGACGGAGACCCAGGTGCTGTCAGAACAATGTGCTTCAAATGTGATTAAATCTGTTAGTAAAATATTTCATGTTAGTGCATGCTTGGTACACAATGCAGAAACACTGAGAAGTGCCTGTGTTTCGCTCTCAGCTGTGAAGGTGGATGATGTACAAAGGCTAATTGCTGTTGCATCTGACTCAGCAAAGAAGGGCAGGTCTTGTCCCATTCAAAGTCAAATCCAAGAAATTTTAGTCACTGGTCCAGGTGTGTCTATATTTTGTTTGTTTGCATGCTTTGTTTGTTTTTTATTTTCTTTTATTTTTAGTAAGTCAAAATAGGATTTTCTAGCCTTCTGAATAAAACAGTTTTTTTTTAATAGGGACCTGGTGTGAGGACTTGCAGTGAATTGATGAGAAATGTGAAGAAATAACTGGAAATAACAGTGGAGAAGGCGGTGCCATCTCTATTCTGTTCCAGCCACAAACCCACGGATGTACTGTAGAACCCTGTTCATTTACATCAGTGACTAAAGGGCCTATTTAAATGAATGAACTTCATGAATTAATAAGCACAGGGAAAAAGAAAACTGCATTACAAAAGGTACTTTGTTCTTAGATGTTGAGACTAAGAGTCTGGTTTGATATTTCATAACACAGTGCTGACTGCTGTTTGGTGTATTTCATAATATGCCCCTAGTAACATGAAATGGCATTACAGATTCCTGCTATTAAATGCTTATTCAGAAGTGTTGCGCTACAAGCAGTTTTTTGCTTGTATGTGAATTATTAGGTGTTTGAATTAGCAAAATGTGGATTAGCAAAGTTTTTGCTTTGCTAGTACAGCAGACACTTAAACCATTTGGTCGTCAGCTACAGTCATTCTGTGTTTGACCTTATCAAAATAATGCCTGCAAGTGCCTCTGTAATTAAACATCTGCCAGGGTTTTCAAAATGCCCTGCGGGTTTTCTTCTGGGGAGGGAGGGGGGAGTGCACCCCAGCTCTTAGGGGTAAAAGTGGTGTGTGTAACAGCAAAATGCATTTTAGCCATTTTTGCAGGAGGACAAACTTAAGGGATCAGCAGCTTTCTCCTCCATTTTGGCTGATGTAAATAAGCAGTACATTTACTGAGACATCCGGCACAAAACTGGTGTGAGAACAGAACTTTGGGCCTCCTGTGGCAGCTTGAGCAGATGGGTGCTTCGTACTATTTCTTAAAAACTGAAATGACAGGGAGATTAGGCTTTAAGAATCACAGCTTCTGTTGCATGCATTAATTAAAGGGTTTTAGTGTAATAATTTTATCTTATTGTTCTAAAGCATACGGTCAACTACTTTCAGTTTTTGAAAGTGTTCAGCCCTTCTCTGGGAGCCATGGCTGTTTGTTCAGTTAAATTCCTCCTGATTAAAGCTCCCTGAATAGTCATTGCCATCATACACCGAGTTCAAGTCTGCTTTCTCTATGTTATGCTGATAATGGGGTCACTGGGAGATTTCTGAATTATAACTTCTAATCCAAGGTATAGTGCGGTGCTTCAGGGATGCTTCTCTGCTCAGCAGCCTGATGTGCCTCAAAGTACCATCGGTGCACTTGGGGCAGTGGCTCATACATTTCTCTTCCTGACTTACTTTGCTCACAGGGGAAGAATCACAGCAATTTCAGTTACTACTTACCAGGTCCAAAGTGTTGTATTTTTTAATATGGAAAGGGGTCGGAATACAGGCCCCGCACTAGGTCGAGAAGTAATTTTCCTAAGAAAAAAGCAATCAAAAAAAGCCTGTCCTTTATGACTTTTTTTTTTTTTTTTCCTGCAAAATACATTTACAAATCTGAAAATGAGGTGTATCAAGGGTTCCAATTTAGCAGCCCGTGGCAGGAGAGGTGTGCCTTCTCCCAGAGTCTTAAGTTCAATGGGTTGTAGCGAGGTGGTTTTATGACAAAGGCCTTCTTTGTAACTGTATTGCAAATTTTATTTTAAAATGTCAATCCTATGGATACTGTGGATTTGGCACCATTTTGTCTCCTCTAACAGTACTTCAAGTTCCCTGGTAGAGCAGATGTTCCCCGGAATGAACTCCTTCTGAGGAATTAACTAATTAAGCAGGTCGAGCTTTTGCATTCTTCCAAACCATGTATCCTAAGGCTGTAGTCAGGGCTCTTCTTTGGCAGTGCTTGATAGGTACATAGGTTAAGGCTGGGTGAAGACTGTCTGCCAAGCAGGTGATCCACTGCTGGAGTTCAGCAAGGGAAAGGGGAAGAGCTGCCAATCCAACAGCTTTTCTGTTTTCCTTTTAAACCAATGAGGAGGAGATGTGGTGGAGCTGGCATCCATTTCCAGAAAACTGCTGGTGAGTCTGTTCAGGTATCAGCTCAGCAGCTGAGTAGGCAAAAGTGATCTATCCTTTCCATCTGTGACAAGCATCAACTGCTAAACATGAGTTTTGCAGCTAGGCTATGCAGATATTGTCATCAGTTCTGAGACTGGCTTAGAACTGAATAGTAAGATAATAACCACAAATTATCTTTTTTTTTTTTTTTTTTTTTTTTGGCCAAGCTAGAGAGTGCCACTCCCAGCAATTGGGAGCAACACAGGAGTTGGGTTCTTGTTCTTTGTCTTATTAAGTGCTTCAGCTCCCTGTAACGAGCTATTAAGTTGTTAGGGCAGGCTGATCTATCTTTAGACTGTATTGACCCATTATCACCCCCCAGCCTTCATGTCTTAGAGGGCAGACCACACCAAATAAGGGATTTCTTAGATCCTCTTAGATGCAGGAAGGAGCATGGTGAAGAGGCAGGTTGGTGCACCCAACCTCCACAAAAGGCACTAATGAGCTGTTGGTAGCATGGGTCTGGGTTTGGGGGAATGGAAAACTTCCTGAGTTAAAGAGAGAGAGAGACTGCAGAAAACAAAATCAGCAAGGCTTGGGGAGACTGGCAGACGAACAGAGACACTCTTCACAACCCCTCTTGCATTATTAAACCTGTCAGCCTATAATTTTGAAGCAACTTTAACTGAATTTATGCTGATACATGAGATTTCTCTTTAATTTTTGAAATGAGCAATTTCATGGAAGCCACTGAAAATCAGTCTAAGCGTCAAATACGTGTATTTTGAAATATTATTTGTAGCAGTTTGATCTTACAGTGTTTAAATCACTACTTTCCATAGAAAATAATTTCTTATGATTTAGTAATGTTGTTACACAAAGTATGGCTTTTTTTTTTTTTTCTTTTTTTTTTCCAGCCTAGTAACAAGATGACTCAGATAGTAACCTGGATAATTACTTTACATAGAAACTGTTTCTATTAAAAAAATGTTATATATTCTTAACACTACAGCTTAAGCTTGCAACCAATATAGTAGGGCATCAATTTCAAACTGAAAAAAGGTAGGCATAAAGAAATGAGTGATGTTGAAAGTACTTGAAAATACTTAGGAATATTAAATGCTTTAAATTGTTCCTGCTGAGATTTCCAGGGTAAAACTTTACTTCTCTTTGAAGTTCAACTCTTAAGTAGCAAGAAAATACCTAGCACAGTGCAAGTGCCAGTAAAATTCAGTTGTATAAAATTTCTCGTATTTCAATTTAAATCTGAATTTTACATTTAGTTAGAAGGGGGCTGAATTTTTTAAGCAGGAACTGTTGCCTAAGGGAAGCTTTTCTACTTCATGTAAGCACAAATATAAACCATGGAATGTATAAAGAAGCTGAGGAAAAAAAAAAATGAAAGGTGTTGCTGAGAGAAAGAGAAAGGCAACAGCAAAGAGCTGTTTGTTTATTGCAAATATATGGCATTTTTTTTATAGTGACAGGGGTTATTTCATTGTATGTATTTATCTAGAGCTTCAATGCAAGTAGTTAACTTGCATGAGAAGAAGAAATAACCAGATTGATCTGAATGCCTGGTTGTAGTAAATGAAGACTGGATTTGCTGCGTGTATGGCTGTTCTCACTGCATTCCATCTTCAAAAATGGGCAGTGGACCAATTTAAGATTCTTGTCCTGACCAAGGTAGGAACAAGGCAAGGAACCACAACTGAAATCTATGGTAGAGACTTTTACACGGAGAGCTTAGTCAGAGGACAAATGTAACTTAGCTAGAGCTAAGACACGCTCGTACTTCTGAGTAATAGTACTCCTGTTCTAGAGGATAGATGACTTCAATCTCAGAGTGATTGAGAAACCTTTTCGTGGTTAGTCATGGCACTAAAGCGTGTGGTACAACTGAAAATTGTAACTTGGAATGTCTTAGGATGCCTTTAACTGCAAAACTGTCCATCCTCAGTGATACTTTTTTTTTTTTTTCTTGCGGAACAGAGAATGGAGCACAGCAAATTTGCAGAAATTATCGGTGTGTAACAAAAAGGATATATTCTCAAAATGGTGGAAGCACGTAGGAGAAAGAGCCCTGAAAGTCACCTTTATGGTTTTCACTAAGGCAAAACAAGCCGTAACAAGCTTTTCTGCTGGATGGATAATAGGAAAAGATAGATAGGAAGATTCAAACAGGGAAGGAAAAGGAGAAAAGGATTAGAAGCAGTACACAGAAGTTGTGCTAAGGATTCTTTTCTCATGGGAAACCTGCTTGCAAATGCCAAACAAAGTGGAAAGAGGTACATCACCATATGGAATTTCTTAATTTTGAACAAAAGGAAACTTTAAAGGCTCTTAAAAGGAGGAGACAGGGGGAACTGTAGACAGAGCTGGGAAAGCCAGTCTTTCAGTATTTTATGAACAAAAATAAAAAAATTAAGACGGCCTTGGAAAGTCCCTGATAAGCTCATTTATACTTCTTTTTTTTTTTTTTGGAAACCTTTATTCTGAAATAATTATTATATAAGTGAAACCTAAATCTTAAGGCATTTATTTTTAATTTTTAATGTTTTAATTATTATTGTTTTATTTTTAGAACTTAGCCTGAAAGTACCTTCTGTTCTTGTGTTTTCATAAAATATCCTTAAAGCACTTGTTTTAGCTTTGCTGCTGTTGCTCTCAGTTCCTGAAGACTGAGGAGGAAAACTGTAGCATTAGGGAAGAGCCCTGAAATGGAAATTAGATGCCAGTCAAACACCAAGTGCACTTGGGAATGGTTTTAAACTAAGACAGAGGAGGTTTATGTTAGATATGAGGACGAAGTTTTTCACATAGAGGGTGGTGGCATACCTCAACAGGTTACCCAAGGAGGTTGTGGATGCCCCATCCCTGGAGGCATTCAAGGCCAGGCTGGATGTGGCTCTGGGCTGCCTGGTCTGCTGGTTGGCGACCCTGAACATATGATTCTATGATCATTTCCAAGTTTAAAAAAAAGAAAAAAAAAAGAAAAAAGAAAAAAGAAATACACTTTGTGTCTGAAACCAATATCCCATTAATTAAAGTATTTTATGTATACTTTAATGCTACAACAATAAAAGTAAAAACATATGAAAATCCCAAATTCTTAAATGCATTAACAAACCTAGACCTTTGAATTAGAGTCTGTTTGCTTAAGTCCTTGATTTTTTTTTTTTTTTAAATTATTTATTTATTTGTTTTTCCTGAGAATTAAGAAATGGCTCCATTTGTCCTATTCCTGGTCTGTGTTTTAGGCTTGAAGTTGAATTCCAAACACAGAAGCATTGTTTTTTCAGTGTTAAATTTGGCAAAAGCTGAAGGTGTTTTTGTTTGCTTGTTTTCCCATGTGCCCTCTGCTAATATTTTCAATTCAATAATGTGTCACTGCAACACCTTAGCTTGCCTTTCTCCAGAATAGTCTCCATTCTCACTCCAGAATAGTTCAAAACTGACTTAGTTGCAGATGCTGGCTATCATCTTCGTATAGATGTCTTCTTGTACACACTACTACTCACTGCTTTACTTTCCTGCTAGTTGATTATAAGCCTGTTAAAGCACTTTCTCAATCTGTAGGAATGCTCTGTCAGTTAGCACTCTGCAGGCAAAAGTTGTGAGGTCTGTATATTTTCTCCTCCCATGCTTTTGTATTTCCCTGAGTGTCTGCTTGAAAAGTTTAAGCGATACTTCCACGCAGAGAGATGCATGCGGGCTGATTACTGTACATTAAGAATGACTATGAAAAGAAAGACACAGATTGGCATTACCTCATTCTACTGCTGACTGCACAAACTGCAGCCTGTTTTGACTGAGATCTTTCTGCATACCAGGAGCACTGAACAAAAGTCAAAACCTCTGTGTCTGAGGGTGTTCTTCTTTTGTCCCTAGTATGGATGCTTTTCTACCATCTGTGAACATGGTATTTCCTATTAAGTAACCTATTTTAGCCTGTTGGGGACTATTTATTTCAGGAGAGCATTATGTAGCATCGTACATAGGACAGATCATCAGGTTTCTGTACTTTCTGTCACTGTTTTAACCCTGTCTCCAATTACACCTCTTATCACTGTACCACGCACGGCTGCAACCACAAGAAGGCCTTTATTTTCTTCGTGCTTGTGGTTGCAAACTTGTTCACCCAGGGTGAGTTGCTCATCCTTGTAGAACTGTTAGAATGCCTCCATCCTGCAGGCGTGCACAGGAAGTTTCTTCGGCTTGGCTGGAGTATGGAGACACAGAACCATAGAATCACTGGGGCTGGAAAAGGCCACTAAGGCCATCCAGTCCAGCCGCCAGCCCACCCCCACCATGCCCACTGACCACGTCCTTCAGTGCCACATCCACGCGGCTCCTGAACACCTCCATGGACGGTGACCCCACCGTCTCCCTGGTGGCAGCCCGTGCCACTGCAGCACCGCTCTTTATGAGAAGGATTTTTTCCTATTTTCCGTCCTCGGGTCTGGCCGCGCTGAGGCGGCGGGACTCATCCGCTGGGCGGCAGCGCCACCTGGCGGTAGAGCGGGGGCAGCCATGGCCGCCGCTGCCGCCTCCTGCCTTGCGCGTCGGCAGCTGCCTGGTGCCTGCTTGCTGCTGAGGTTTATGCACAGGAGGCGATTCTCGCAAGCAGAAGTATCAGCCCCTTTAATAGCAAAGAAAACTCTGAATCTTTCTTTTTTCTGTTGTTTGAATATAAAAGGTTTCTTTAACTGTGCTCTTTGGGATGCAGGAACTACTGTAGGATGATTCTAAGAAGTGAAGTATTGCAAAGAGCAGTAAATTCTTAGCACAGCATTTTAACTTCACCACAGTGCGGTTCACCAGCACTGTAGTGACTTCACTGCGTGTGTCTTAATTGCTGCAGGTTGGTGACTCCATTAACTGTGTCACCTCTCATGGCTACTTCAGTGCACTGTAGAAGCTGTTTTTTCCTTATGGCTAAAGAGAAAAAAACATATACATTCAGATTAATGTATTGTCTGTGCCACATTTGTTAAATCCAATCCTCTTCAGGTTTTTACTCTGTTGACTCAAGGCAGTTCCAAGGAGCAATGTGGTTGAAGTGGGGAGTGCCTGGTTTGTTCATAGAGCCATAGAATCATTAAGAGTGGAAATGACCATCTAGTCCAACCATCACCCTCATCACCACTAACCCGTGTCCATCATGTTTTAACAGAAGGATATGGATCCTTCTGTTAAAGCAGGTAAGTGATGCAGGTAATCTGAAGAGTTCTTTTTTTGATAACTTCACCCTCTTTTTTTTCTCTCTGTGTGTGGCAACAGAGCCCACAGCTGATGCACCCTCGGGCAGTGGGACTGGGAGGTGGTTTGGTGACCTCCATTGCCCCCATCCCTCCCCCAGCATGCTGTGAAACCCTACTGGAGTTCTGTGAGCAGAGCCGCTGTGTGTTGCTGGGAGAGCAGATGGTCTCCCTGAGGTTCCAAATATCAGTTCCCTGCAAGAGCTGAACGCTGGGGAATAATTAACACTGAAGCTCCTGGGAGGAGTGATGTCAGTACTGTTACTGCAAGAATATGCCAGACCCCAGTCCTTGCCTAAGAAGTGTCACAGCTTTTTCCTTGTTCTCAGTGGGATGTTCCTACATCCCACTAGTTTCTGAAGACTAAGGATAAGAGTTTTGAACTGAGATGGCAGGTGTCTTTCTGTTTAAGGACGCCTCATTTCAGTTGCTGATCATCTGAATTTTAAAGCCTCTTGATAATCTTCTGGCAGGCACAGGGATTTTTTATGTAGCTTTCCGTGGGCTTGCTCTCAATATGGAAGCAAAAGGCAGAGATGAGGTTAATGAGGTCTCTCACCCAAAATGGTGGTTGCAGCCTGCTGTAAATGTGAATATAGATGCTCTTTTCTATCAAACCGAGATTACAAGTTGCTTTTAAACATCCTTTCCTGCTCTTTTGCAATGTATATAACAAGAAGGACTAGGAAAAGGACAGAAATCTGAAGTGCTTTCCTGCCCTTCTGGTTGTGTGCATGTGTGTCCTAATCCTTTTTGAAAAGGAGAAATTCCAAATTAAGCCAGCCTGTGGCAGTGTTTTTCAGCATTTCTTTTGCTTCTGCATGCAAAGCTGAAGCCACGGTACTAATTGGAAAAGTTGGGAAGCTTCCTGTGCTATGTGCAATAGTTAATTTCAGTTGTTAGAGTTTCCGCGTTTTAACATGATCTTTTATTAAAATGAGTGTGTCTTATAAGTAATCATGACTCACAGGTGCAGAATTACTAGTTCATTGTCTATGAAAATTATTTTAAATATGATTCGCTGTTATTGCTTCTTTTTTTTTTCTAATGGTTTGATTTCTTTCCCCTTCTTCCTTTAGCATAACAATGTTTCTATTATTTGAAAGATTCAATAAAACACATTTACAGCCAGTTCTCCTTTTTTTTTTTTTTCAATACATCTTTGAGACATCCCCGTCTTCTGACTTTTCTGATCTACATTATGCACCATGGGATGATTCTCATCTGACTTCCTTCCCAGACAGCTTCCTCTTTTTTAAAAAGGAAAGCCTGCATGGTGGATGTGAATAAATGCTCAAATTTCTGACATCTTTTAAATTTCTTCTTAAAAATTATGCTTTATTGCTCATTTACAAAAGCTTTTAAAAGCAAGAATTTAAGTTAGGTAAGAACTTCAGTGCTCTCATGAGCTCTAAAATTTACCTCTCAGTATAAAAGAAAAAGCACCAGAAAAAAAAAAAATTAAAACTCTGCAATCCCTCTAAGAGCTCAAAACAACCACAAACAACTGCCTTTTCTGTTATCTTGTTCCTGGCTGTGGGTTGCAGGATTCTTTGTCTGTTAGCTCTTTAGGGGTACTCTGGAAGTTGCCAGTAAATGACTGATGTCTTTAGTGATTTCCACCAGGCTGTCACAGAGTTGTTTCAAGCCTGGTCTGAAAGGCAATCTACTTTGTTGGAAATGCATCCCATAGTTATTGTGACCATTTCCTCTGTTTTTACACAAAAGAGCAAGGGAGGATGCTGGAGGGAAAGGGAAAGGAAATGTTACTTACCTAGCAATTAACTAACCTGTAAATATCATTGCCGTACAAGGTCACCTGGAGCAAATGCCACCATTGGCATGCTAGAGGCTCAGCAGAGGGACTGGCAAGCAGGGCTTTCAGCCTTTTCTTGAGGCTTTTCTCTCAAATCTTCAGGTTTTGCAGCACACATACAACACATTTGGTCATTTGAAGCCAGGCCCAATGAAGGCCATTGCCGTCGCTGCAGTCAGCACATCAGTGGTGGCCTCAACAGCATGGCTTTCTATGCCCTTCTGGCTGCGGCCCCATCCTCTGCGATAACCCTTGTTCCCTTACAGTTCACCTTCTGTCTAGCCAGAGCAGAGCTATTAAAATCAACTTTTGGTCCATCAGTAGTTTGGAGCCTTCCTGCCACCCAGCCTCAGGAAACTTCAACCCATGCTCATCTGTCCTGCCGCATCCTTCTTCCCGTGGCACAGAGATGTCACATACCAGGTCCACGAGAGCTGCTGCACACCAGGTCTGGGCTTCATGGCAGCTTGGTGCTTGCATCCCATGTAATTGGGGTAGCTGAGATCCTGCAGTCTTACCCCTCACTGACTCCCTTGTTTCCACCAATGTCAGTCTGTCCAGCCAGCATCTCGGGTTTTGGACTTCCTTATTATCCCAGCCCTATTTTCTTCCATTTTCTTTCCAAAATCCTTTTCCCTCTGATAGTCTGAAAAAAAGAAAAAGAAAAAAAAAAAAAGATTTTCTACCCGAATACTATACAACTAGAGCAGTTTTGAATACCTGTAATACTTTCACAATTATAATCTAAGTTCCCCTTTCAGTGATATGCCACTGCCTTTGACAAGGCTGATGTGCAGAGTAGAGATCTTTGACTGACTTTAGGGCTTTGAACATAGGAACCAGCCTTGATGGTATGGCCTTTGGTAGGAGAAACAAGGTAAGTCAGATCATGCAGAGCTTTGTATTTCCGTAGCCGTGCTTCCTCTGTTATCACATTGTGTTCATTGGCTGCAGGTATTTTGGCAGAAGGCTGGCCTGCAGCACAGCTGTACCCTCTGTTTTTAGACTGAGCAGCTCTAGTAACAGGTTTTACGATACATGGCAAAAAGCTGCCCGCGCTCAACAAATGATAGGAGAAATGAAATATTGGCTGAGGAATGTTAAGCTGTGTGTTGTAGCTGCCGGCCCACAGTCCTGGCCTGGAAAGCCTTTTTCCTTACTACACTTGAAGTAAAAAGAACAGGTGGTGGTCAAGAAGACACTGTGGAGCAGACGTTGTGGCATGTCTGACTGTAGGAACGAAAGGGAAAATCTCCAGGAAGATTTACAGCTGCATCGTTCTGTGTTTGGAGTGGCTGTCCAGGCAAGGCAGGCTGCCACTTGCTTAAAAAAGAAAATATAATAATAAATTTGAGTCACCATTTTCCACCTCCTCTTCTAGTAGTTTTGTTGCATCAAAACCATTAGTATTTCTCTTTCTGTGCCTTAAGTAATAACAATGAAAAAGCACTACCCAAATCTAACCCTCTCAAATTTAATTATGTGTCCTGCTGAGTTAATAGTCTTTCCTTTTCCCCCCTTCTACCTGTGCTGCAGTTAACAAGCAGGGCCACACACAGTGAAATGCCTAGCAGTGCACTGGAAGTACTGCACTGAAGTTTTGGGCTAGTTAATGCAGCATTGCTGTTAAGTCTGGAATTATGACAAAACTGTGTTACAGTCAAATTGGTATCATCTGGCCTAATTACTTCCTAATTTTGCAAAGCATTCCAAGGGTTTTATATCCCATAATTTTCTTTAAATACTTTATGATCAGCAATATTAAGGCAATGCCAAATTCTACAGTTTTCATTTTGGCAAGCCATGTCTACAAGCATTTTGCACCGATCCTGTGTGGGTAGTCATCTCTCTTTCTCTCTATTCTCCTGAATTTGTAGATAAGTGCTTGCCATTCTCTCACCATCCAGAAGGTGAAAGAACTGTGAAGATACCTGTACTTTTCAAACCCACATGGTGCTGTCACTGGTTGCCTGATGAACTAGATAATCTTTGAGGTCCCTTCCAACCTAAGCCATTTTGTGACGTGGTGACAGAGGTGCAAAAGCTTTGTGTAATGTGGACAGTTCACTTTCCTTTGCCTGACAGAGGCAGTGTGTGCCTGATGCTCTTGTATGTGGCTGTGAGACATGACTGGGCAGGCTGGTCCCCTGCTTAGGGGCTTGCTGGTGTCACCAGCAGCATGGTGCCAGCTTCCCCGCCGTGCCCCTGATACTGGTGATGGCTGAGGATGGTCACTGAAAGCTGTTTCAGTTCTCTGCTGGGGATGCAAGCAAGATGTGGCATTCCTTGTGACGAATGCTGAGACCAAAGGGTTGGTGAGTGAGCACTAGCTCTGCCATTGTCCAAAATTCATATTCGTATCTAATGACTTACCAAAATCACAGCGAGGAGGTGTTCAGTGACGCTATAAACACTGAAAATGTGGTGTTTGTCAGTGGCACGCTGCCAGCAGCAGCCGTTTGCCCACATGTGCACTTGTACTTTGTTCTACTGCAGATGCTTCTCTCCCTCACTCTGAGATTAAAAAAAAAAAAGTCTGTGTTGAATCTGTTCAGGCTGATACCTGGAAGACAGGTCCCAGAAGAGAGCTTGAATTTAGGCATCAGCATGAGCTTGCCAGCACCCTTGAAGCTGAGGGTGATAGAAAGAAATGCAAAGAGTGGACTCATTTGCACATGGAGCTGCTTCTGCAATCAGTTGGCCTTTGAAAGGTTTGTAGCATCGGTACCCTAGACAACAAAGCCAAATATTCTTTGAGGAAAAATACAGGTAGCTAGAAAGAAAAAGTTCCCTGTGAACTTTCATGCTGTTTTTTTTTATCAGCACAAGGTTAGGCCAGACTTTGGACGTGATGCCCTCCCCCTCTTAATTCCTCTGTTACTTTGTTAGTACATATTCTCAGATAGTGCTTGAAATTCCAGTAAACCTGCAGGCATTTGCAGCTGGAGCTGTGTGGGTGGAGGGTGGTTTCAGGCCCCTTTAAAAAAAAAAAAAAAAAAAAAAGTGATCCTTGAAGTGTGACATAACTCTAAAGCATTTCTGCTGTGCAAAGGAATTTGTAATTTTACTGAGCTAGGGAATACCTTGTAGAAGAGGTCCTTTGTGTGCTTTACCGTAACTGTTCTCAGACTCAGATTTCACTCACATTTAAAGGTTAAGTTTCAAATTTAATCAACTAAAATTTTGGTATTTTTTTTCTGATCAACTCAGTGACCTTTCACATTCTTTCCAAAGTGCAAAACTAATGTAGTCAGTGGCTCTGATAATAATAATCTGAAATAATTAAAAAAAAAAGAAAGCCAACAACGCACAACATGTGCAGTCCAGCACTGAGCAAACTTTATTGAATTAGACTGATGGTTGCCTATTCATGTTTTCTGCTCCCCAGATTGTAAGAGCTCAGTGGGTTTTGTTTCCACAAGCAGCAGGTGTCCTCCCAGACAATGCAGGAGGGATTAGTCAGATGGAGAATCTGTGTTGGGAGCAATGGACTGGGCTGTCGTTTTTCTCATTCATCTCATGGACCATCCGCAGTTCTTCTGTGAAGAAGTGAGCAATATGATGGGACGGTTGGCTGTTTGCATGCTGGGAATGTGATTTCTGAAGAGCTTGGGCAGCATGAGAATGTAGATGTTCAACAGCAAGGAGTAACTTGTGCGTGAAGTTAAAAGTTGCAGAGTGTAAAATTGATAAAATTTTTTAAAAAGGGCCTTTGGTATAAGCCTGTAAATTGTTGTTTCAGGAACAGAAAGGAAGAGGGAAGCCTGAAATAAATGTGCAAGAAAAATAGCTAAAGAATAATACTGCTGTAATAAACATTGATGTGTAGGGATCCAAGCATTAGTCATTTAATCATCATAGCAACCATAATAGTTCTGTTTGAGAAAAAAGAATGGAAATAAGTGAAATTTTGCTGCTGTAAGGTTCCTGAAATCATTAAAATTTGCCTTGCTCAGATAATAATTTCCCTTCCCTAGGCCCACTCCCAAAAAACAGTGATACAAATCTGCAGTTCTTTCCTGTTCTTGAGAGATGATGCTTTTTTGTCTTCCACATCCACTCCCTGTTTGGTAGAAGTTTAACAATGACCATCACGTATCTTTGTCTTGAAATTGAAAGACATGAGATTAAAAAAAGTAATTGAGAATCATTTTAGGAGCTCTAAGGTTTATAAAAGGAGAATGGAGATCATGAACAAAGCTAAACCAAAGGGCAGCTAGTCTGATCAGTATGTTAAAAATGGTGCGTTGGTATCAAGAGAAGTCAAGCATTCCCATTGCCTCTGGAGTCATTTGCTAGGGATGACTATAGTGCTGTTACAAATGCACAGTTCATAGCTTAGAAGGGAATAGGTAAGTCCTCAATATGTAGTCAAGAAAAAAAAAAAAAAGCTGCTGATAACAATAAGGAAAAGTGGTGTGATATTAAACAGAAACTTCTTGTTCGTGACCAGATGACTGGGAAAAAAACAGGATGTCTTGGAGCATCTTGGACTTGTTTCTATGCACAGCTGACCTCTGGCTTTCCCTCCGACATAGCTGCAGTGAAGTCATTGTGGGGTGGGGAGAATTAGGAGACTGATGAACCCCCTGTGTTGGGCGGCATCTCAATCTCAAGAGGTGTATTTGGTTTGCACTGTTAAAAACCTCAAACTTCAGCCAAAAACACCCTCGTTCTAAAATTAGTTCAAGAGGAAGCAGGGTTATTAGTTGGTCGTGTGCTTTTTATCCTTCAGTATTACCCTCTTATCTGCTAGCATGCCCTGTCACGCAGTATTGACTATTCCAGTCTAATCATGTTCATCTGTTTTTGTGAATTATTGAGAAGCTGTTGCAGCTGCATCTAAAAATATCCAACAACATATAGAGCAAGGTGAGCTTTTCAGATGAGACACTGGCTGTAGCAAAACAAGATAACTTTTTCTTCCTGATATCTCACTGCAGCAAGCAGCCTTGCGCTGTAAGGAAACCTAAGAGTGTGCACTGGAGTTGTCTCTCACCTCACATCCACTTTAGTTCCGTGTTGGAGTTCTCCTATGTAATGCAGCTGGGGCCGAAAATGGGTGGTGTAGGGGATAAGAACCTTGGGACTGGCCATTGCCACTGGGAAGCAAATAATACTCAACAGGACAGACAGTGGGTCTCTTTGAACAGCGTGAGCTGTGCCCAGGGGATCAGCACACTGCTAAACAGGATAAGGGCTCACTGGTGAATTCCCCAGGAGTCCCTCTCTTGGCTAACCCTGTAGGGATGTTGTATAAAAAGGCAGTTTTTGGTGTGTGTGCACAACGCAGCCCTACTGTGTGGATATTAGCTTAGGAGGGGATTTGGTTTTCTATGTGAGTAGAGCAAAGGGAAGAACTAAGTCATGCTTTCTGTCTCCCCATGAAAATGATTGATTTTTATCCTACATAAGCAGTGTTTCATCTAAGTTTTACATTCCGGGTGGTGTTCCAACTCTTCCCTTGATATTTACTCTACAAATACACACAACTGGGAGGTTATTTTTTTAATCATTGGAAGCTTTCCTGTTTGCAATTATATCTTATTGTTGTGATACACTCCAGTGCTCAGGATGACATAATTCTCTTTGGGAACCTGGTGCTCCTCAAGAGCCTGCAGGCGCTGGCCTGTCACCTTGCTGTCTTCCACCAGCGAGGTTAGGGACATTTTACTCTTAATCTTTATTTCGTATTTGGTTGCTTTTCTGTCACAGTTCTTTGAAACTCCTCCAAACTTGTTCATATTTGCAGGTCTGCACAGTTATTCTGAGAGTGTGGTGTGTTTTTGATGGGCCTTTCTTTCTTGGGGTAAAATGCCACAATTTTGTACTGCATACCTGCTTTTGCCTCTTGCCATTGCCATGGACTGTGCTGATGCAGGCTATTCTGTACTGCCCATGATTGAGGTGTATATATTATGTTTAATGCTCATATAACAACGCAGCTGGCACTGCCATCGTCTAAGTGTCCTTTTTAGAGGAGTAGTTTTAGTTTTATAGCATGCTTTTGTTTGTGAAAGTTATGCTGAAGAACCTCACCTAGTACACTCCCATTTAACTTGTCTCCTGTAACATCTGTTATTTTCAGCATTGCTCCATCCCAGATTTCGCCCTCCCACTGCATGGGGTTTTTGGATCGCTTCCCTTCACTTGTCTTAGCCTGCTTTTTTTCAGAATGAATCTCATTTGATTATTTTCAGACTGCATTTCTATTCTCTCCAAGTCCCTGTGCGTTACTTCCTTGTCCCCATTATTTCTGCAGTTCCTCCAAATGTGGTATTTCCTGGAAACTTCAATCAGCATGCTGTCTAGAGTCTCTTCTGGATCATTAAGGAAAACATCAAGTGAAATAGGACCTTATACAGATCTTTGCAATATTGCACCTTTTTCCAATGTTATCCTTTGCTTTTATCAGACTTTATTTTCAGTTTCCAAATCAAGACGTAGCATTCCTATCAAAGTGCAAATCACTATCAAATGTTTACTGAAAATCAAACACATCACATCTGCTCCTTTCCCTCAACTCTTTGTGTTACAGTGCTAGCCAGAAAAGGGGCCAATTTCTAGATGGTTCTGCTATTCTGAATAGATTCTGAATAGAAATCACGCTTTCATTGTCCTCAGGCTTGTAGCCTGGTTTACTGTATAGGAAGCATCATGAATTAAAACAGCTGTGCAGCCCGTTCTGAATTCTGGTTCTGAGGAGGTCAGAGCTGGGAAGAAATAAGTGGAGTCTGTGCTTGTGAGAAGGAAGAAGAGAGAAGGGGGTTGTGTGGGGAGGAATTGGATTCTCTTTTGTCTGCCTGTGTAAGATAGGTAACTAAGGAGTAGAAGTCAGATATAAGTTTCTGAAGAAGTGGTTGAATCCCCAGATGTTCTTGTATTTCTGGACCTGTGCTTCCCATATAGCATTTTAAGCAATTCTACTTTGTCCTGCTGCGGTCTGCTTTATCTTAAGCTACGTCAAAAAATCCTAAAGAGAAGCTTTAACATCTAATTTAAGAGCACCAATACCTGAAGCTATGTTCAAACTGAAGGCATGAGATGGCATCAGCAGCCACCTCCTTCCTAAGCACTTGGCAAAATTCCTCTGCTGCAAGTGTTGGCTGGCTGACTGCAGCGCACAAAACCTGTAATGCTTTAAGGCTGTGCTAAAAGGACCTTTGTCACTCTCAAGCACTAGAAATAAACTGCTGTTTTGGGTAATAAGCAAAGGAATTAAGACAAAAATAAGAAGATGACAGAAGCTGAAGGGAAGAAAGTGAGAGAGTGCTTAGCCAAGAAGTCTTTCAATGGGGAACATGAGTTATAGTCCCTGGAGATTGTGCAAAAGGCATCCCATTCATGACTTTTTGCTTTGACCTGGCCATAATAAAATCTCAAAAGTTTCTGGTGACAGTACTGCCTGCACTGCACTGGTTAGAGCAATATTTTATACCAGTGATTTAAAAGGATTGTTAGTACCCCTTTTCAGCTGGGGCAAGCGACTGGGAGCGGACATAAATAAATTTCATCTATTTTTCTAAAAAGGTTGTGATGCTATTACTGGGCAATGTGCTGTTTCCCCTTCCTTCTGCCTGCATCCCCTCTTCCCCCAGCTCTTGCTGCCTGCTGCACCCAGCTCGTGCTTCCCAACACTCCATGGGGATGGGGCAGCCCTGGCCCTGCTCTGGGTGTCGGGTCCCTAGGGCAGGCAGGAGGGCATCCATAGAGACTGAGGCTGTATGTGTGCACATCCTGGGGGAGAGAGGTAGTAGTGTGTTTGTTTAGTGCTGATTTTAGAATTTCATGTTTTTCTGTCATTTTATTGCTAGAAGCTAAAATTGTCATTAATTGCTTAAGCAATTAATACAAATACTGCTATTGAAGCTCCTCATCTGATCTTTAAAATTATTTCTGATAATGTTTAGTACTGTTCCTGTGAGCCGCCAGAAGAACTGAATGTACCAAGATGCTACTGTAAGGTGCTAGAAGCTGTGTTATATGGCTCTGGGCAGCTTGGTCTAGTGGTTAGTGACTCTACACATGGCAGGGGGGTTGAAACTAGATGATCATTGTGGTCCTTTTCAACCCAGACCATTCTGTGATTCTATGATTTTCGTGTGTTGCACTGGCACTGTCTGAAGTCAGCACTGTGGGAATGCCCAGATTTACCTCATCACCACCACTGTGCATTTCCATATTCTGTGCTACATTTCCCACCTGGAAAATCCCTTTTTCTTGTTAGCTGCACTAACCTGGGAGTGCCAGAAAGGCTCCCACGCTTTCTACACAACTGTTAGGGCGCATAGATCTGTGATCTGTCCATCTGTATCCTCCCCTCTCCTTAAGCACAGACTTAGACCTTGCTATACCTCAGCATCAGGCCGTCTCAGTCAGTTTGGCTGAAACAGCACAGTGTGTGGATTTGGACAAAGTCAGGAGGCACCGAGGAGCACCCCACAGCTGCTGGCCTCTGTGGCCATGCTCCTTCATCGCAGCCAAGTTGACCAAAATGATGGGATAACAGCTGTGAGGATGGAGGAATCACTGAGGCCCCTCAGCCCTGGCAGCAGATTTGGGGTGCTCCGCACCTCCCCATATCTCTGCGCTGGGCTGAGCTTAGCCTGGAGGCTGGTTCAGCCCCCGCTGAATGCTTCTGCGATTGAATGATTTGGTTTTGCTTTCCTTCATTATTTACTGCGCTGATCAAAGGACCCACTCCTTGTGATCGTAAAGGGAAGCCTTAAAATCTTATTTAGGAGCACAAATATTTTGGGCTTTGACAGATGTGCTTTGAAAGTAACGCAGATGTGCAGTGTCAGATTTCACTGCTGCATGCAGCGTCTTTGTTTCAAACTGTAAACTTGCCAGTAGTGCCAGGCGTGTGTTTTCCCAAAGCCCTGCCCCCTGCAACCCAGGAAAAACAAGTTTGGGGGGTTATGGTTTTTTTTCCTGAGTTTATCCCCTTGGAGAGTTTGAAAGGAAAATGATCTTGGCAGAGTGAGCACTCAGCCCTGCAGGACTGGAAATCTTATGGCTTATTTTTAACTTAATTACTTAGCTCTTTACTGTGAGAGTGGTGAGGTGCTGAAACAGGCTGCCCAGAGAGCTTGTGGATACCCCATCCCTGGAGGTGTTCAAGGCCAGGTTGGATGGGGCCCTGGGCAGCCTGGTCTAGAATTAAGTGTGGAGGTTGGTGGCACTGCCTGTGGAAGGGGAGTTGGAGCTTGATGATCCTTGAGGTCCCTTTCCAACCCAGGCCATTCTGTGATTTTTAGGTGTTTTTTTTTTTTTTCTTCTCCTTGAATTGAAGATGAGGTTAAGTAGACTTTATTTGAAGTGAAACTCCAACTCCAGGAGACATACTTCTTCCATTGTGCCATTTAGAAGAATGCCAGTGGCACTGCATCCTGCTAAGGAACAGCACTTGGTTTTCTGAAGCGCATTTACGAGTTGATGGGAGAGGATATGCAGCTACAGAGCAATTCGCTCCTTTCCCATTCTCACCACTCCTCTTTGAACTGCTGGCATTTTAGATGGAACATAGTCTCTTTACACTTGCCTGGCAGAGGCTCATTAACTGCATGTTAATTGAAACTGAAAGTTTGTCAGATGATTCAATTCAGTTACATGTTAAATGGATTCAGTGAAGTAAGCATTACTGCTGTGATGAAAATCTCTCTGGAATTGATTTGTGAGGGATTCAACGACTTTATCAGCAGCTGTGAGAGATAAGCATTGTGTTAGGGGAGGTTAGGGTGGAGGTAGCAAACATCCTATTCTTCTGCTTCCCTCTAAACTGCTTTAATTACTGCCCAGTATGTTCCCTTTCCAGGACATGTGTTAGATAAATTTGCTCTGGAGAACTGAGAAGCAAAGGAGAAACTGAGAAGAATTGAAAGTCTGGCTTGAATTCTGTAATTCTGTAAAAGTGGCTGACAGTGAATGAATTCTTTATCTCTCAGTAGATTGAGCTGTCATAAAATTTACCTGAAGTTTGACTCAAAACATAAACATATGTTAAAATAAAAATGTGTCTGCTTTAAACTAACGGTCAGAAAACCCAAAGTTTACGTTCTCCATGACTCATCTTTTATATTGGGCTACTGCTAAAGTCTCTCTTAAGTGAGCAATTTATTCTGTACTCTCTATCTGCTTATATTCTTGGTTTCAGTGTGGAGCCAATTTTTATTGCTGAGTTATAAACCCTTTGAAAATAGGGGCTTGTAATGGAAATGCTGACAGACCTTTAACTAGGTCAGTCTTATCTGGCTCCATTATCTTTGCTTTTGTTAAAGAATTAAATGGCTGCATATTTGTTTATCTTTCTTAGAGTCACAAAATTTTAATGTGGGGATATTATTGAATTGTTTTTTTCTTCAAAATGTCCAGCATTAGAGAGTTTGTCCAGACTTCACAGTGATTGTTAAAAGGGAATCAAACAGTTGTGTCTTATTTCACAGTTTTCTTGCTTATGCAGTACATTTAGTTTGTAATATGTCATTATAATACTAATTCCAAAGTTGTTCTTTTATCCTTCTACCTTACTTTATTTTTTATTTTTGCTTTGTCTGTTGTACTCCTTTTTCCATTAAGTGACAATTATGTTTTTTGTTTGTTCCATTCAGATGAAAAGCCATACCACTGCAGTTTTTCTGAAGAGGAAACCTCCATGGTAACATCTCAGTTGGAGGAA
Organism: Meleagris gallopavo; assembly: GCF_905368555.1. Classification (NCBI taxonomy): domain Eukaryota; kingdom Metazoa; phylum Chordata; class Aves; order Galliformes; family Phasianidae; genus Meleagris; species Meleagris gallopavo. Next base: position 36,776,837 of record NC_139406.1, read on the forward strand.
ACTACGAAGCTGGGAAGCCACAACGCCAGAGAAAATGAAGCCAGTGAATCTAAACCAGAGATTCCAGCGTTGGTGTCCGCAGTGGAGAGTGTCATCAAGGAGCCCTTTTCGAAATACCAGGATCTGAAAGGTTCTGCAGATACAAAGATGCCAGCATTTCACCACAGCCAAGCGCTTCCTTGCTCCAGTCACTTTGCTGGCTTTGTTTCAGGTGTGGGCCAGACATCTTCAAACATGGTCATGGACTTGAAAACATCACTTGAAATGCAAGCTAATCACTCCAGAGAAAATTTGCTAGACTTACACAGGGAGCATCCTCTGATAGAAAAAGGTGCTGAAGCTGAAGAGGCAGCTCCACTTGATTTGAGTGAAAAATCAACGAGGGATAATTCATGCAATAAAAATTTGAATATATCCTTGCAGGCTGCTTTAATTATCTACCCATGTCCTTTCTGCAGTCACAAGACCTACTACCCTGAGGTCCTGTGGATGCACAAAAGAATTTTGCACAAAATCAGCTGTAACTCAATGGTACCCCCTTGGGTTCAACAGAATGGATTCAAGAGTATTAAAAACAACCTGGTTTTTCTGGCAAGGAGTGGGCGTACTGGTCCCCCTCCTGTTCTTGGTGGTAAGGAATGCCAGCCTTTGCCCGTTGCCAGATTTACACGTACTCAAGTGCCAAGTGCATTACCAGGCTCCAAAAACAGTTCTCTTCCTGTTGGGATGACTGCTAAGTCTGGGAGTATGCATCAATCAAAGGACACTCATGCATTTGGCCAGTGTGGTCCCTGCTTATCAGGTCTGGATGGGTACAGACAGCCCAAAGTAAACCATTCACAGGAGCAATATAGCACAGCAGCACAACAGCCTCCGCTGAAAAATAAATATGAAGCAAATTCCAAACTTATGCAAATAGGAACCTATAGTGGAAGCATAACGCCTGCTCAGACAGTCATATCCAGGCCTAGCATGCAGCCTAGCAACAGTAAACAAGTGGAAAAGTACGTGGTTCCCCAGGGAAGTTCTGGTTTTCTCCCTTCAGGTAAGCACTGTGCATCTGATTCCGTGAAGGCCAAATACAACCCACCGCTGCAGTATCATCCCCTTTGCAAAAGTGAGCAGTACACTAAACATGAAGAGCCATCGGTGCCTCAGAGGGAGTCTCACATAAAGGCTGGGAATGAGATGAGGACATTGGCAAACTGCACAGCCGTGACACGTGCAAGTCCACTGATGCAGCCCCAGCCTGGTGCAGCAGGAGTCTCCTCAGTTTTACACTCCAACAAACAGGATCTGGGATCAGATGGGCATGAGAAACGTTTGGACATTTTAAATATCTTTAAAACATACATTCCAAAGGACCTTGCTTCGTTGTACCAAACCTGCGGTGCCAACAGCCCAGTCTTGGATCACGCAGGTAAGATTTCAAAGCCCTTCCAGAGCTGGGGACATGGCTTACTTGCTCCTTCTTCAGTCTGAGCCACGACATGTTGTTTAGCAGTTTCCTCCTCTCCTTTTAGCTGTTGGGATTATAAATTCAGTGTTCTATCGTTTCTGGATAGGCTTGAATAGATTTGTTTACTGATCTCTAACATTGTAGCATCTCCCCTTGTGCACTGTGTGACATTTCTGTCGCAGGTTAAATGTATTTGGTTCCACCTGGAGTGTTACCGTTCCTTTGTCCCCTTGCTTCAAGCAGGCTAGAGTTACACAGATGTGCTGTCACACTATGATTCTAGCGATATGCTGGGGCTGGCAAACATCATAATCTTTTTGCTTCGGGCAAAATAAACATCCTCTGGGGCTTATCTGTGATGTTATTTTGGAGATTTTGTTCAATTTTGTCTTCCAACAACAGAAAGAGATAATCACTTGTCAGTGTCCTTTGTCTTTCTTGACAAAAGTGTTAAGATCTTCCTTGTCCGTATCAAAGACGGCTATGGTATTTTTCAGATGATTCTTTTGATCTGTTTGTATGTTTATAATTAAAAAGAGGTGGAGCTGAATACGTTAGCTGCTAATTCACATAAGCAGGAAAGACTGCTGTTCAAATAATCAGTTTAAAGTTCAGGGAATAAAAAAGTAAGTACCACAGCTCTCCTTCTGTCCCTTGCCAGTCAACTGCCATGTAAAAACAAAACAAAACAAAACAAATATATATACATATATATTAAAAAAGAAACCTGTGCATTTGCATTTGAAACCATACACTTCTGACTATCTGCCAAAATTAGTTTGCCTCACTGGAAACTTAAAGTCACAGTCATTTATTACTATTGAGATGGGCATATGGGATTGGAGAGTGGACTAGAGTCCCAGCTTTTGCCATTTGTAAGCTGTCCAGATTTCTTAAACATTTCTTCTCTTACCAGAAGCTGTGCAAGAACTGACTTACACATACAAAAAGCACTTGTTTCACACCTTTATTCCTACAACTGGTAGTGCCTAGTATCTTTGCATGACGTGATGCTCTCTGTTTTTGACAAAGGAGTATGAGCTTATGAGCCCATTTTACAATGAGGGCTGAAATATAGGACATTGAAAAGCTGGTAGTCTAGGGCCAGCTGTGGCCTAGTTCCCAGAAATTGTATGCACGTTGACTGCTCTGGCAGCCATGAGGCAGGGAAAGACCTATAATGTTCGGTCAGGTCTTTGTGCAAGCCTTTTGGAGAAGACAGGGAGGCCAAATAGTGAATGAGCTGCACCTTTAAGCCACTCTGTTGGTTTTACTCGATCAGATAAAAAGTAATGTTGCATAAGGGTTGACTGTTATCACCACTGAGTAAATCATTTAGCCGGTGCTTAGAGGCTGTGTAATTACTGTAAGGAGCATCAAGGTCATGGTTTTTGTTAAGGAAAAGAGGAGAAGGATTTTATCAGTTTCTACAAATGCAGGGCCAGTATTCATGTACAAATCTTAGCTGAGTCCCCTTTCAGCACCACAGTGGCTGGGAATGTTGTCTGAAGTTTCTTCCTGCTCTGCGTACCAGTTAATTGTTCCACCAGCACCTTGAGGTACCTTAGTGTGGGTCAGCTTGCTGATGTTATCTAAGACTACATCCTGTCAACCTGCTCAGAGAAATCTTATTGATCCACAGAGCTCCCAGCCATGTTAAGAAAGGTGGGGAGAAACAATAAAAGACATGAACTGAAACTGACTTGAGTGAATGCAGGCACCAGAAAACCCATGAGGAACACTGGAGCAAAGTAAAAATAAGGGCAAGGTTTCCAAGGAGGTCTCCGTCTACCTGCTTTCGAAGAGAGGGATTTTATTACATTTATTTTATGTTTTAGCTGGGCACTGATTTCCAAGAACACTTTAGCTGGAAGTAATTTAGTGCCTATCTCTGCTTTGAAATTTCTTCTTTCATTTCAAGTGTTTTACAGCAGTCAAGTTTTCTCAGCTATGAAACACTGTTTTTCAACATGGTTGCCACCATTAGTTATGCATTTTCACCAGCGATGAACAAGAGGCTGCACGCTGCACTTTAAACATCTGCACCAGCAGAGGTGACCCACTGTTGCTGTCACCACTGCTGAAATGCACCACCGTCTGCCTCACTGTGCTCATATCCACTGTTTGGTCTTTATAAAATGTTCAGCAAACATCACTGAATGTCAGTGGTTAGCATTTTTATCTTTGTCAAGGAATTCAGTGTCACACCTTTGCTCCATCTTCACTTCCATGTCAGATGTCCTTTTGTCAGACTGCCCCTCTGCTGCCATGTGACATCTTGTAACAACATATAACAGGATATTGGTGGAAAGGTTCAACCTCTACTGCCATACCACCAACATCCACTTCTGATGTTGTAAGCCAACATAATAAAATAGGAGGCATTTATTTCAGAGCAGTCCTTGTAAAAAGCTGTTGCAGACAAAAAGAACAAGAGCCTCTCAGTTGCAAATAGTGGAGGCTAAACAAATAGTCCTAGGCTTTGAGTTTCTGTCGTGAACTAACACATAGTCCTAGGCTTTGAGTTTCTGTCAGTATTCAGCATGCAATTAAATCTTCATATGGCAGTGTGAATTGTAACATAAGGGACAGTGAAAAATCCTACTTAGATACACTGTTTGTCACATGTTTTTTCCTCTTTGAATGTTCTTGATAGACTTTACTTGGGTGTTGTGCATTAGTATGTCCTCATCTTGGAACATACTGGAATATTTTATTGTGTGGTTGTGCGGGGTTTAACTTCCTCTGTGGAGCCTTGGTTTATTTCTGGGACCCTTCCTTTTACATTTGTGTTTATTCCAACACGTCCTTGGAAAATTGTGTTTTCTGTAGTGATGCAGCTGCAATCGCAAAGCTTCTGTGCTTGGAATAGGTTTGTTTTGTGCTGCCCAAACTTCCTGAACACTCATAGAGAAAATCTTATTGTTACACATAAACAGCAGTTATTTATTTTGTTTGCAGTATTTATGTCATTTATGGTCCTTGGAAAGGAGGGGTTATGGCAGCAGGTGTGCTCTTTTCTTGGGGCTCATCTGAAGGCAGCTTTGAAAGGTGTTTTCACAGGAGCTCCCATTCACATGGTCACCCTCATCCACCAGCAGCCATCCAGCATCCTTTGTTCACTTTTAGGGAGTGTGTCCCGAGTGGTGAGTCATGGGACCATCACTTGCAGCAGTGATGCCCAGAGCACAAAGCTCTGGAGTATCAAAAACCTTATGGTGTCCTTAGGTTATACAACAATGGCAACCTCGGTGCTATCTCCCTTTTTTCCACCTGTGTTTTAAGATAACTGCCATTAAGTAACTGCCAGGGAGTAGTTTGAAAAAAGGGCTAATCCATTCACCTCTGCATTTAGGCACTTTGGCTTACAACAGCAATTCTAAGCCTTCCCTCCTGAAAACATGAGATGGAAGTGTGCTTCCATGAATACTGCTGACAACATTTGGGCTACTTCAGAGCCTGTTACTAATGCCTCATCTGCCCTGGTTCCTGGGTGGGAAGCTGTGTTCACCAGAGTGCACATGTTGTGTGTGTGGATGGAGGAGGAAATGAGCCTCACTGTTTCTGAATGCAACTGGGTTACTGTGGTGGTGGAAACAAGAAGACAGGACAGATTTTGCTGTTACTTGATAGCAGAAAAAAACATTTTCTGCTTCAGAGTGTGTGGTAATATAAAAAGTTGGAGAAGAGCATATTTGTCTTTCACTAGAACAGGTTGCCCAGAGAGATGGTGGAAACTCCATCCCTGGAGGCAGTCAAGGTCAGGCTGGAGGGGGCTCTGAGCACCCTGATATAGCTGTACGTGTCCCTTCATTGCAGGGGAGTTGGGCTAGATGATCGTTAATGGTCCCTTCCAATTCAAATGAATCTGTGATTCACAGAGGTCTCAGAAAGCCACCTGAGAAACCCAAGTCTCCTGGGCTTCAGAGAGCTGTGTTGCTTGTGTGACAAGTCTGGATTTGTATCTCAGTCACGAGCTGATTTTTGTCTGCCAGGAATTTTTTGGAGATGTATCTGTTCAGTTACATTATAGAGACTGTACTGCCATCTACAGGAGGTGCTGTTATAGAAGTAGAAAACAGCCATAGGACTTTTTGTTTGGTTTGGTCAGTTTTGTTTTGTTTTGTTTCTTTCCTTAGCTAGGACAGTTTCTTCATAATCTATGTTACTGTAAAAGCCATCATAGGGTGCTTGGTGTTTTACAAGCACAGTGAGCTTTTGCATTCTCCTTTTGCATTCACTTTGAGGTACAGCAGTCTGTATTTTGGATGGCCCCTCTGACATCTTGCAGTTGATTTCAGTATTTGTTTTTTTTCTTCACCGGCACTGTTTCTGTTCACAGTTTTACTCTTTTAAAATGCCTTAACAGGAGGGGGAAAAAAAAAACGCAAAGCAAAACAAAGGAAAAGCTCAAACTTCATTTCTGCTGACAACCCCCTGAGAATGTCTTTAAAAGCCAAAGTATTCCAGTGGCAAATGAGAACATCAACCCTTCCCTTCTGAGGAGGGCGCTTTACCAAAATAGAAAAGATGATGTTCAGCCATTTTTTTTTTTTTTTAAAAAGCCCAATAAAAGTCAAATGTGTCTTTTTTGATCAGCAGCAAAAAGACAAAGACCAGCCCTTTAAGTCAGATACTGTAAACTGACCTTTGGAGAAAAAGGAGAGGTTTGAGCAGTTTTCCACAAATGCTAATGGCCTAGAAAACATGTTTACCGAGGGCCGGAGGAAGGCTGCTGTGCCCGACTAGCTCAAAATGTCCGGAATGACACTTTCATTCACAGATGTCTTTCGTCTGTGCCTCGGAGCTCCGGGGTCAAAGCAGCACCGGCAGGCAGGTAGGCAGGGGCTAAAGGTTTGATCAGTTTGTGATGGCTCCACTCACTCTGCATTTGTCTCTGAGGTATTGCTGCCCGGGGGGACAGTCGGGCTCTGGTCCTACTCACTTCCTATTATCCATGTGACTTGTCTCCGCCACGCTGGAGTCACTTTGATTTGCCTGATGTACTGCTTGACAAAGCTGGGTGATAGCTGAAAAGTGGATCCAGCTGCTCTGAAAAGCGCACACCTGACATGCCAGTCCTGGTGCGGGCACATCATGGGGAGCATTTTTTAATTCAATGTAATTTATGCATTCTTGCAGTCCTGTGTGTGCCTGGCCTGTCAGCCGGTGCCTAGATGAAGGCTGACAGTTGTCATCCAGGGCCTGAAGGTAGTCTCACATAATGACACATTAGACATACTAATGATGTTTTCTTCTGGCATAATGTTTTCTTCTCAACTTTCCTCTCTCCTCTCCCCCCGCCCCCTCCCTGTCTCCCTCCCTTCCCTCCTCCCTATCAACTACAGGGATGCTTAGGACACAAACACTCCAAGGAGACTGCGTCTGCAGGGAATGTGGAAAATGCTTTAACCAACCCAGTCACCTCAGAACTCATCAGAGGTCCCACACAGGTACATTTTCACACTTGCTCTTGCTTTCTCCCTTTCTCGCTTGCCTTCTTTCAGATTCATCTGACAAAATGCCAAGAATTACGTTTCCCATACTATGTTAACCTCAGTAATTCCAATACCTAAATCTAGTATACAGGTTTTTATTTTTACGACTATTGCTCTTGTTCTCTGGATATTGCTTACCTGATCCCCACCCGAACTCCATAAAATTGCAATGCATTTAAGATAAGTCTGTTTGCAAATGTTTTATTTTAATTAGAGAGTAGGGTACTGAGAAATGAATATGCTAATGAATTCTGTTGCCACCAGCACAAATTGAAATCAAAGTACTCCTTTCAGCAGAACATAAGGCTTTGTTTTGCCTCATCATTGCTGTTGACAGGACCATTTTTGTGGGAAATGAGATTTCCCTCAGACGGGTCAGTCCCAAAATCTGCAGCCTCAGCAGCGGGTTTTTAACCTGGCACAGCCTGCTGCTGAGCTGGGGGAGGCCAGAGCCAGCCGGATTGTTGCCTCCTGAGCATCGCACGAGACAGTGAGACTAGCGGGTTCTCTCTGAGAAGTGTGAATGATGCATACATAAGCCAGTCTGATGCAAAATGACAGAGGCCAAATGGTAAGTAATGCAAGAAGAGGGTCCCTTTACACATACACCGATAATTAATGTTGTCAGTGATTGCTTTCTTCAGTGCTGAAGTCTGAATTAAAAAGGGCAGTGGCCCTAGGCTGCCATTAGCACACTCTCTTACAGTAAGTGTTACGGTAAATTGGTATTTTCCGGCCACAGGCTAGTAGCTGGTGTCTTTTTTTGAACGTGGTTAATCTGTAATGGTCTCAAATAATGTACACACACTAACGAAGCTTGAATGTTCATCTGTTAACAACCCCCCTTGTTCCCACAGTGGTGTTTGAGTCTAATGGACTCCGAGGTACTGAAGTTCACACCACCTCCACAGATGCCCCAAAACAAGTATGTTTTACAATTAATTGGATGTTTGGTTTTTAATGTGGTAGCTGGGAAAAAGTTGCATGGTGATACTCATCAGTAAAGCACTGACTGTTTTATAGCATGTATAAATAATAATGGTGTTGCTTGATATTTAGCTCTTAAATTTTTTAAGTGTTTTGTCAATGTCTGTTATATAGAGAGTCAGTTAATTGTAGATCAAGTAGTTAGTGTTTAAATAAACATGTTACTGGCTTACTGGAGAGTGGGTGGGATAGCTAGCTCTGTAATGCACTCTGATATAAAATAGTGAGATGGTATTTAAAGAATTTCTAGGAATAATTTGCTTTTACAACTAACATGCTTTCTGCTGCAACAATGCAATTAGCGCTTCTACTGTAACAGCCAATATCTAGTCTCTCAAAGGCTTATCTCCCACTTTATGTAGACTTTTTGAGGTGGTGTTGCTTTCCTGTTTTCAGAATATATTTCCTGTCTGAACAAACACTTCTCAGCACTCTGAATTATGCATAAGGGATCTATTACTTAGAAAACCACTAAACTGAATTTATTTTGTATATCCCGTATCTTTGGATATCACTGTCATAATGTGAACCTTCCCACTCCATCTTCAAGCTTGACAGGTGGGTCTCAGGGCGTACCTTCTCATGGGCAGTTTTCTTTCATATGGAACTGCCTTCAACATCACTTACTCCGTCTATGTTTTTAATATTATTTAACTACAAACAATTTTGTATAACTTTCCTCTTATCTCTTAGTAAGCAATTACAGATAATTATGGCAATGCTTAGAGAATGGAGCTCAATACTATTCCTACCTTCATGAAGATGAGGAGCTGTTTTAATCTATTATCTATTCAATAAACATCCTCAACAGGCACCACCACGTTGCTTAGGTCATGTGCTGCACCCTTTGTGGAAATCCTTCATGTCTTCTCTGTTCTGTTTCCTTCTTTCTGCCCTGGAGGCTACTCTGGGAACTCAGCCTCTGCTACTGGAATGTCTGGCCTGTCTTACGAGTGGCCAGCAGCTCTCCTCATGAAGTTTTCAAGTACTTGTTGTTCTGAGCAGTGCTCATTTAGGTTTTATGGGATAGTAGCAGCTAAGTTCTGTTCTAGTTGAGAATTAGATGAAAATGCTGTTTTTATGATGCATCAAACTGTGCTAGGACATTCCTCTTAGTAGAAGAATATGCTGGGGCAGAACACTGCAGTTCTGCAAACTAGCCATTCTTTGGTTCTCATCAGTTTAGTGATGTAGATTTAGTAAACCTAAACATCTTGAAAATACTCTTCTATCTTTTCATGCTGATTGATTATCTCTTATAGAGTTGAAATCAATTTCTGAAATCAGTGTTATAGTTTTTGCACATCTTGCTTTAAAAGACTATGTAAGATCACAGTTGGAAATATATTTCCAAAAACTTAATGGCCATATCTACCAAAAAGAGATGTGGAAGCTAAATTGGACTCTTCTTAAAAATTGTGTTGTACTTATTTAGGAACAACAAATTTACTCATGACCCTGTCTTAGTAACTTGTTACACCAGAATTTATTGACTGACTTCTTCCACAGCAAATGTAGTTTGCTGTTCCAGACTCAGTCCACATCAATCTCTTTTCAAAACATTTGATTAAATTACAGCATCTTTCGACGCACTGGAATACCGGGTAGAGGTTGGGCTCGTGAACCACTTTGTTTCTTCCCCATCGGTATTTCTTCCACAGAAGCAGCAGTATGATCACTTTTCTGTGAGATAATTTCCTTTCTTTTGTCTTGTTTGCTCTTCAGTATCAGCCTTTGTCTCAGTTTGTCAGTGTCGGTGTCAGTTAGGATTATTCGGTTGTCTGCTGTTTTCCTTGTTCTCATTGCAAGCAGGCTTTGCACTCCCCCAGAAGCCTCCACCTGCACAGTCCCTGGGCTTCAGCAAGGGAATACATTTGTCTCTACCCATAGCTGCAGGGACCTTTAGAAGCACGGGAAGTAGTTTGCACCAGGAACAATGCCTGCAGCACTCTGGTAACATTACAATTTCCCACTTTAAAAATTGTCACTCCGTGTCTTCATTTCATTTCTTAATTGGGGACAGATCTATTCTTGAGAGTTTACAGTGTAAAGTCAGTTCGAGTTACAGGAGTGCCACGCACATGCTTCAAGCAAGAAACAATAGTTAGCACATTCAGTAGCTTTAGAATGAATCTTTTTTTTTAATGTTAAGTGGAAATGATTCACTTTACATAATGTTTCCTCCTCACAGGTGAAATATCTTCCCTTGAGTAGTCAGCTAAAGAGTAAAAATATTAATATTAGTATTTCACAGTTCCCCCATTCCCTTCAGTAGTCAGAGAAGATCATCTCTAAAGGTTTCCCTTATAAAAGAAAGTTACATAGGGCTTTTAAAATTCCCCAACACAGTAGGTTACAACAGTGCTGCATTATATAGCAGTTTTCTCATGAAATAATTTTAATTCCACGTGTTAAAAATAGAGTCTACAGCTTTTTCAAAGGTGAGGCAGTTAGGTCTATATTTAGGTGTTTGAATAGGAAGCCTACTTTAGGGTAACGAACCACCCAGAGGAGATGTAGGTGTTCGGCAGCACTGAAAAGTAGGCCACCAATAGGGGTGTGTAAAGAGGGCCATGCACACCTAATGTTGGTAATGTCAGCATTAGTTTACATCTCATGGTTTTGGCATTAGCACCAGTGAAATATATACCTTATTTCCTACATTTTGTTTGTGTCTCGTAACATTAATTTCTGTGTTCTCTTCTACTCAAATGCTTAACAAAAATTTTCACCAAATGAATTTCTCTTGAACTCCAGAATACTTCCTAGTCTTCTTTTTCTAAAGGACAAAAAATGGTTATTTTATACCCCAAGTCAATACAATCTGTGCAAAGTCTTGCAGATTCTCTTGAAATGCTGCCATATTAAACATACTGAATATTCTGAATATTTTTATAAATGCTAAATATCCCAATATATCCATAATTAAGCTTACTTATCCACTATGAATATGTATCTTAATTTGTAATACACTATGCAGCATCAAAAGACCTGATTTAGAAAGCATGAATTCTGAGAAAACCTACTCCAGTTGCTTATACATAGCATGACAAAAGCTGGTTCCCTTTCGGAAGGGCTCCTGTTACAGCACGAATCTCAAAACCACTGCAGTTCTTGAAGGAAAGCTCTCCTAAAGCATGGGATTATTGCAGAGGAACAGCGTGATGCTGCAGCACTGCAGCCAGAAGCCCAGCTCCCAAGTGCATTCAGTAGCACAAGGATCGGTTCCATAGTCTGCTTTTGCAAAATGCTAACATCAGCGGTGGCAGTTTTTAATGCATATGCCTCATGTTTATCTTAATCATTTTTAAAAACATATAAAAACATGTCCTACTTTAGCAATATAGTTTATCACTGCTGTGTTAAACAATATGATCTAATTTTTTTTAAAAGACAAGTAATTTCAAAAGGCATAGCTTGCTGGTTAGCAGCATTCTCTCTGATTGAGAATATACATGTGTGTGAAGCATATTTACAGTGCTGGAGCCAAAGACGCTGGATCTCTCTCTGCCGATTTGCTTTTTGCTCAAATGAAGCAAGCAGAACCCCCAAAATTCTAACCTCTGCCCTCTCCAGAAAAGCATTCTTTTACTCACAGAAGATCAAGGAAAAGCTACAGGCCAGGAAAGAAAGTTAACGGTTGGTGTCATGGATATCTGTGGCTGAAGCTTTCCACATGCCAGAAGGCACTCCTTTTCTGGGAAAGAACTGGCGATACAGCAGAGCCTCTGTGACAGGAGCACAACACCTTCATTAGGGAGCCCGTGAGCTTTAACTTTTTCCACTATGACTATTTAAAAAAAATTGTTTGTAGTGCTCAATACCCACATAAGATAATGATGTGAAAAGCTAGAATTTGAGTGACAGATTGGAAGAAACCATCGGCAAGAAAACAATATACGTGTTGCAAAGAAACTTGGGGACCTTTGTTACCTCTAACGGGCTTGTAGGCCAACTATAGCACAGCCCTGCTTGTCCTTAACCAACTGGAGGGAGAGGGGGAGGAGCAAAATAAAATAAAATATATATTTTTAAAAGTTTTTAAACTGTTAGCGTTGTGTTTGTTGTTTTTTTTTTTTTCATTTGAAGTTTTAGCACTGTATGTTAGAAGTCCTATTTATGACATTTGTTCATACGAAATGTCTTGCCCCAGTTCCTTGCTGAATTTCTTCTAAAGATCATGATTAATAGTTCAGTCTTCATTATTGCAAATGTTATTTTTAAATAGTTATTCTGAGAACAAGAATTCCATTAATCAAAATAATAGATAATGAACAAATAAATGGCAACCTAATTTGTCTCGTTCATACATATGGAGATTATAATGCAAACAATCAAGGAATCATGGAGGCTGCTGTACTGGAATCTGAGTAATATGCATGCTCCAAGAACCCGCCAGGTTAGGAATGCAGTAGACAAGATTAGCTGCTGTAAGTCTTTTCTCCTTGCCAACAAACTGAAAAGGTGCCCACAGTCCAAAATGATTATTGTAATTTATTTCTATGTCATGCGATCATCTATCTCCAACACATTAAAATGCACACAGACTAATTTTTTCCTTTTCTAGTTAACTGGTGTAATGCTCTAAAACTCAGTACAGAAACAGCTTTTGTCATGGAAGCTGAAGATTTCCTTTACAGAAAAGCTCAAAACTTGATTCAGAACTTGACTGCCTTGCTAACAATCGCAAACCCAAAGGCTTAGAGATAGCTTTCAATCTGCTGGAAAATCAGTTCTCGGTCCCACTTTGAATGGTTGAAACTGAGGGACATCCCTGTTTTTCCAGGAGTGGGTATGGATGCGAAGGAGGGAGCCACTTTTGCCCTCAGAAAGCTCAGGTACCTTTTCCTGGTGGAATGGAGAGCACAACAGTGCCCCAAGGTAGGCTCCTGCCCAGGGCCATTGTCTTCACCTCTGCCAGCCTTCAGCCTCCTCCGCTATGGAGAGGTGATTTCTGGAAGGCTTTCTTTGCCCTCCTTTTGCTGGTATTCTCCAGGAGCTCCCTTTTGCTGGCACGGTTTTTCAGCTGAGCTCTGAAGCCTTCAGCTCTCCCTCTTGCTTGTGCTGCTGCAGGAAAGCCTTCCTCCCCATCGAGGAGGAGGACTTCTCCAATGCAAAGAAAGACAATGGGGAAACATCCCTGACCCTCTGTGCATCCCTGCCAGGTGGAAAAGTGATAAATCTTCCCTTTCACATATCCTTGATGCTCTGTGGGTGTGTGCTGCCCACAGGATGGCTGTCCCAGAGCAGCAGCCCCTATCACCCTCTTCGTCAGCTCTTGCCCAGGGAAACCTGGATATGGTGCCCGTTCCCCCTTCCTCCCCCTCTTACAGCTGGGAGGAAGCCTGCCATGCTCCCCCATGTCCGTGGGTCTGGTTCTGTGCAAGAGGTTTTAATGATGAATGCCTCCACTCGGAATTGTGGCTCTGTCTCTCAGGCATGATGTAGCCGTGCAAAAATGTAAAGCATCTTTCTTAGTTTACTGCAGGAAATTCAGCATCCAACTAAGGAAGTTTTATCACATCTCTCATTCAGTTACTGTTTCCTACATTTCAAATATACTGCGGTCTGTACAGCGGCTTTTTTTTTCTTTAATTTTGTTGCAAATCTTTCCGACTTAAACCAAACTTTGACTGGTAAATGTCATGAATCTCAGGCCAGGTTTAATTAGGAATTTTCTAAATCTATTAACAAAAGAGATGCACTTAATACATTATGTCAACCAGAGCTGGGCTTTCTTCAGCTATTTCTAGGGCTGCCATAGGCACAGCTTGAAACACACTTGGATTTTACATGGGTGCCGTATTTTATGTTGCATTAATTTAAAATGGTCTGTTTCGCTTCATCAAGACTTTAGCTTAAGGATAGCGCATTTATGTAAGATTAATCTTGCCATGTTGTTTTAGGATCAAGATTGTAAACTGCATTGTTCCGACAGTGATGTTCTAAATGTCATTTTAAAGCCTTTCTCAGGAGCTGCAGGCTCCCACTTATTCATGATGTTATCTTTAATTTCACTTGATTTTCAGAATATCCCTTCTATTTTTTCCACGTGGTAATTATTCATGAAAATTGGCTCAAAAACTGAAAGGAGGATGACAAGGGGAAGGAAAGAGCCTTCTTAGCTTTTGACAGACCCGCACAATAATTCAGTTGTTCTTCTTTGAGCTGCCTCTGTGACCTCCAACTTCAGCCTCCGTGAAGCTCTCATAGGGGTATGAACCCCTCTTGGCTCTCTTTGGAGGAGCATCCCTCCATGTTCTTAACGTTTCTGAGCGGCTCCATTCCTTGTTCTTCTAGTCTGTCCAAGACCTTATAAGGGCTGACAAATGCGTGACGCTAGTCAGAGGAACGAGCACCAGAAGGGCTCTCCGGACGCTTGATGCAGGTGCAATAGGGAAGGCGAGGAAGCGAGAATGAGCTTTTCCCTCTTTCCTTCCTACAGGGCAGAGACCACACTGGCGCCGACGTTGCCCACACGCTGCCTGTCCACAAGGGCACCTAGAGACTCAACCCGGGAGCCCCCCGCAGCCCCCGCCCCGCCGGCATCCTGGCGTCCCTGCAGAGCACGGATCATCGCCTTGGCCGGCAGCGCTGCGCGGCGTTGAGAGCGGCACCGCGCTCTGCTAGCAGGGGGTGCCGCCGCGCCGCTCGTCGTTGGGAAATAAATGAAGATGCTACACGAGATATATATAAATTGACGTACTAATCAGTCCCATGGTTCCTTATTTCCTTTATAATAAACAGTGGAGTTGGCAAGCGCCGTGGCAGCACAAGGCATCTATATTAATCAAGAGAAGTTTGAGACACTGGAAAAATTAAACTTTATGTGATTTGGACAGCATGAAGAAGTTAAGCACTGTAACAAAAACCTCCCCGATGCTCACAGTGACTATTTGATACATTTGAAAAACAGCAGTGGATTCGAGGGCTGGAGAAGTATTAATTAATGAAACTGCCACTGCCTGTCATGCTGAAAAGCAAATTAAAAAAAAGAGAGAGAGAGGAAGAAGGGGGGTGTGGGAAGAAGGTGGCATTCGGTGCTGAGAAAGCAATGCTTGATGAAGGATTAAAGGGACTAAAGAGAAAGACCGTCACTCTGCAATGGTTTGTTTCATTACAGTTTGGGGACCACTTGCATTTCTAGTGCTCTTGTTCTTGACTGCGCACCATTAATAGTATGTGAATATGGAAATGGAAACACTTCCACAGAAAAGCTTCTATTCTGTTTGGGAAAAGAAAAGCTCGTTGAACACTAAGAAAAACAGGCTTCTGTGTTTTACTCTCAGGACCTTTTTTTGTAACAGGGCTACTTTCTTCAACCTGATCACAAAGGAAGTCTTCACGATTCAAACAATTAAATAAATAGACCTGCTCAGCTGTCTAACGCCACCCATCCATATGTTGCTAGTGGAGAAGGCGTCACGGAGTGCCTCAGCCCGAAGCTGTTCTGCTCCTCTCTGGGCCCGGCCACACTCTGAGAAGATGAGGTCCTTCTGTTGTGGTGGCAGGTTAATGTTCATATGATGTGTCATGTCTTGTACGCAGTGATCACTGGTGGTGTTACGAGGGGGAAAAAGAAAAAAAAAAAAGCTTTATATACCTCTTCTACAGTAACTTTTTAACTGCAAGTTTCCAAGGTGGGGTTGTGGCACATAACAGGTTGTTAACCATGCAGTGTAAGCAATTAAAATGTATTCCACAGATATAAATATTTTCTTTCCTTATTGCTGTGACACTATGTGTGATGGTAATAGTTCTGAGACTTTCAGATTTTGCACATATAATTTTATGCATTATCAAAAGTTACTGCTGCCTTGAAAGAAAACGTTCTGTGAAAATTTTTTGCAAAAGCTTTACTAGGTTTGTTTTTTTTTTTTGTTTTTTTTTTTAATTGTAACATTTTGTAAAGGCAGGAAATTAAAAAGAACTTAGCATGCTAAATATATTTTTCAAAAAAGCAATAATTTTACATGTACAGAAATGATGCTAACCTTTACTACAGGTGAGAGCAACAGTTTACTTAATACAATAATGGAATAGTGCTGTTTTTGTAGAGCTTCTGACACAAAGATTTGTTTAAAAAAAAAAAGCAAACAAAAATACAAAAAAAATACCCTTTAAAGCAAGATCTTTCTGTTCTAACAGTTCTGGTGGGTGGGGGGGAGGGTTTGTTTTTTTAAAGAGAAAATCTAGTTGGTAATTGGTTCTGGATACTTCCTACTACTTGTTTTAAATTACTTGACAGTTTTTGTTACATTGCAACACTTGCAACAATGCAAATTAACTCTGTTGTGTATTTTTTTATTAGTTTTTCCTTATACCATTACACCAGATGTATACCAGAATTCTCTGTAAGTCTTGGTGTAGTTAGGAATGTCTGTGCAAATGCTTACAAGTGACTGTAATTAACTGTTCTGTGAAGTTATTCTGAGGGAGGTCGCATAGACACATTCCATTGTACACCAAAAAAAAAAAAAAAAGAAAAAAGAGAAATATTTTGCTGTGTTGCTTAATGATTATCATTTTGGGTTTGCACTAGCTTTCTCATTTGTTTTTATTATTATTATTAGTTTCTTTTTCGGTTTTGTTCTTTGTTTTGTTGCTTTTCTGACTCATGTTTTCCATGAATGGAAATAATGGTGATGGTTCAGGAATGCACAGAAGCTAGTTGCTTAGCCTATTTGTTTGTGTTTTAGTTATTAAAAACTCTTGTGTACCCAAAATGGCACAAAAGTGTAGCGTACATTTGTAATTTCTTTCTTTTTTATTTTAATTTTTTTTTCAAGCTGATACAGAAAATCTTAGTTAACATTTAGAGCCAAAAGCTTTTTCTCTGGAGCTTTCCTTCCAAATATCTGACAGAGAAGCTAGTGCTGTCATTGCCATTACCAGGGTACTAATCAGCAAAGTTTACAATCATGATTTAGCTACATGAAGAACTACAGTAGGGGAAATCAGTTTAAATAATTATATGCTGTGTATAGCACAGAAATGAGATTTTCACTTAATTAAACCACAAATAAGAGTGGGTGGGAGAAAGCCAACCCTGAAGACCATCTGTTTTCTGAAATGACTCCCATGATTTCTTCTTTTTTCTTTATCGTTATATTATATTGATTTGTTATTTTAGCTAGGCCGTAGTATTTAAAATTGAGTTGTGTTCTTTATTTATTTAGTCAGTGGTCTTTGATCAGCTCCTTTAAACGACGTGATAAGTTCTTTGGCATGACACACTCCTGTAAAAGCCCTTTTATGACTGTTACAGGGACTTTCTACTACCTCTACCAATCTACTGTTTCTTCTTCTTAACAGGTTTTTATGGTGTTGCAAGTCTAATGTAACTTAGACAATAAAGGGTTTGATTATCTACACTGCAGGTTCTCAGTGTATCTGCCATCTCTCTCTCTCGCTCCTCTCTCTGTTGTTGTGTGTTTCATTATAGCTGAAGTGCAGGTGAAAGAAAGACCTCTCTTCGCCTCAACGGTGTTGTGTCCTGAACGTCCTGCACTGACTGAAAGTTGAACTTGGAGAAACATTTTCCATGGTGACAGTCAGCCACAGCACTGTCACAATTCTGTTTGCATTCTTGAAATTCTTTCTGTTAATATGTTATGAGTAACTCATTACATAGTGCAGAGTGGAAAGCAGATTAGCCAAAACAGCTTTTAGTTTTGTATTTGGAAACTACATAAAGTCCTTAGTGAAAAGACTAAGTTTAAATTGGCACCCCTGTCTGTCCTATAGAAGACTGCTTATGTGCTAACTAGTTAAAATCATCCTTTGGATGACAGCATCTTCCATTTGTGCAAAAAAAAAAATCTGCTATTAACTGTTAGATCTTCAATGATTCCCAATCTTTGACGTCATGCACATTTTGTGATAATCCCCTAAACATGTTGTGTTCCCCTGGTGCCATGTGGTGCAGTGTCTTGGAGTGCACACGGACATTCATCATGCCTGACACTTCAGAGTATGTGTACCATGTTGAGCCGTTCTATGAAAAGAGGTAGCGAAGTGCCTGCATGGTCCTGGTGCTTAGAGAGAAACTTATATATATATATGTATTTAAATTTATATATAACCTGTTTTGAGCTCCATTCGTACTATTTCAGGGGGAAAAAATAAAAAAAACAATAGTTGTGCCAAAGAATTGCCTTTAGCTCAAGGTTGTTGGACAAAGGGCAAAGCATGGATGGAAAAAAATTCTGTATTGTACTATAATCAATCTCGACTGATCACCTGTTACTAGTCAATGTGAAGGACATTTCTGCTATTGAAAGATAGGGAAAAAGATACCATATTGGGAGTAGGAAGCAGGCACAAAGCGAGATAGTTTGGTTATAGCTTGGGTTAAGAAGTCAAGAGCATGAACATGACCCAGCTGTGTGGGTTTGAATACCGAGGTGGATATTGCTAAAGGGCTATATGAAAAAAAGAGAGGCTAAGTTTTGACCCTCTGAAGTTCACATAAGTAGATGGAATGTGTTATCTGAGGATGGGACTAAGGTGAATGTAGCAGCCAACAAGAGGTTCATAGAGAATCACCAAAACTTTCTGAGTGAAAAGCTTGCCAAAAAAAGGCAGAGTCCACAGCATGAAGGATCAGAAGATTGTGGATATGGAGCAGAAACTCTGAAACTTAACTAGAAGAGGTCTTGCCCATTGCAAGGGACATGAGCTGCAGATAGGACCATAATTATGAGTAGTCAAGGCTGGACTGAAGGATCCAATACCCAAGGGGTTTTGAAAAGCACATTGCTCTTTTCAAGAAACAAGCAGACTCTGTCTAGCCCCAAGCAGGAGAGAAAAAAAAAAGTCAAGAAGGCATAGTGTTTTAAGCAGATACTGAACCGCAGCAATCCTTTGAGGATGCTCGAGGGTACATTCAGATAGTATTCTAACCCAGAATATTTTAAGATGCCTCATAGTATGTTAGATGGAAAGAGCTAGGAATGCTCTAAGCTGTTAAAAAAATAAGTGACACTGGGATGGCTCCATCCACTTGACTCTCTATGAACTGCTTTCTATTGCAAACCAGTTCTGGTGGATATACTGGATGGCTTGACTTGTTTGTTCCTATGTCATCAGTGTTATCTACAGAGGTAAGTTACTTGTCAAGAGTATAGAAGATGTGACACACCCTGTTTCCTTTCTGTAAGTAAAAATCTCTATGTCATATTTCATCATCGTCAACCTGAGTATCATAGGGGTCTTAGGAGACTTTTCTAAGAAGAGAGAAAATGACTTACTCATCTTAGTATTCTTTGTTCTAGTGTGATATAAAAGATAAGGGGCACTGGTGTTCCGGTTCATTTTACTCCCAGGATCCTGGTTACTTTTCTGGGACATAGCCATGCTGTGCCATACCTGGGACAATGACCAAGCCACTGGTGGTTGCTGAGACTTGTGGCTTTCCATAGAGTACTAAGGTGGTACTCCAAAAACGCTTCTGCTAGGGACCTTCCTTAGTGATGGGAGGTCACAAACTCACCGTTTCCTGCTCTTATCACGAGGCTTTAGAAAGCAGTCCCTGTTCTGTGGGGACACAGGGTCTGCCCTTGCAGAAGGGACCAGCAATGGGAGGTCACTTCAGCTGGCTCACCTATGGAGGTCTGTCCTGATAGAGCTGCAGATGATGCTTGGTTTGCTGGCTGCTGTCTTCCCAACTTTTACACATTCCTCTCCTTTCCCCTCAGAGAGCATAGCCATTAAGAGGTTTCTTGCATCATGGAGGAGGTGGCACCTCCAGAGTAGTGGTGGGAAAAGTTTCTGTCAACAAGAAAACCTTGCCAGGGTCTTGATGAGTTCTCTTACTCCCTGCCAATAAATGGCAGATCAGTTGTGTGGCTGAGCTCCAGATAAGGCACAAAAACCTGCTGTCAAGATAGGAATGATTGTTTCTTAGCTCTTTCTTTTTTCCTTTACAAATTGATAGCATACCTGGACTATATTACTCCAAAGCAAGTCAGAAGGAAGCCTGTTGCAGATACAGTATTACACACATTGTATGTATGTATGTTGAAATTCTAAGTCTACTGGCAGGCTCTGGAACTCTTTGCAGTGAAAGAATTGTGGAAATTTGCAAATTAGAAGGTGGGATTATGTGGAAATTTGATTACGTGCTTGGTTTCTGGTTGCTCACCATCCCTTGAGAGGAGCCAGCAGCCTCGAGCTCCTGAGCTGGGGACCTGTGCCAGCAATCCCTGGGGGACCCTATGTGTGATGAGTAATTCTGGACGGTGATTTCTGGAGAGGTTCTTGGCAAGGCTGCTTTCATCCTCTGCATGTGTAAGGCTCTCTAGCATTTAGCCAGAGGTCCTTCGTAGGCAGGAGAGACATGCAGGAAGCCTGTGGGAACTTCCTGAGCTAGGCTGTCCACAGCACTGGGGTTAAATCCAATCTGACCTAAGGGAAATTCCAGCAAATTCACCGTTTGTTATTCTCGAAGATATATAAAATTACATGATTTTATAGATCAGTTTATTTGCTCAGCATTGTACATGATGTTTGACAAAGCACTGTGTTCGAGGTAGCAGGAAGGAGAGGCATCAAGCAAGCATCAGAAATGACACAGGTTTTTCACTTGCTGCTGGAGAGGTCGATGATTTACCTCCTAGCACACTGTTTATGGGCTACTCCATTTCCTATAATTTTCCTGGAATTTTTAGTGTGTTCAGGGTTAGAAACATCGAAGGAATTCCCTGCAAAGCTACTTAAATCATTTCTATTTTTTCTCCTCTGCAAGCACAAGACGTGAGAAATTACGTGGCTTTTAGGTTGAGGCAAGTAAAAGGGGAATAGTTCAAGCAGCAGCAGCATTGCTGTCCTAAACTGCTATTTTTTTCTGAGCATGACACTAAATTATTTGGTAACTGAGTTCTTTCTTCTTTGCATTGGTTCTGTTAAATAAATGGTGTCTTTAAAATGAGGCACAGCTGGAGACACCATTAAACCCACTTGAATTTTGCTGCTTGAATTTTATTTTCTGAGTATTTTGCAGGAAGTGAGTCTTTATTATGATTGTGTGAGCTTTTAGAAGACAAGCACATAAGTTTAGAGAAATCATTTTGGTAGTAGCCAGAGCTGCAGCGCTTCAGGAATTTGAACTTGCAAGAAGGAAGTGAGTGCTTAGGTGGCATGAGAAGAAGCATCGTGGCTGTAAACCTGGCTAAATGTTGACTTGGCCACTGTGTTTTGGTAAATGTGACTCTGGGGAATACCGTGTGTTTTGGAGGGACTCCTCAGATCATATTTCTTACTGATTTTGGTGGAACAACTTCCTTTGTAATATTGCTGTTTCCATTGTTATAGAAAAGTCCTTAGGTTGGTGTCTGTGCTAAGCACTGTGTAGCAGCATGTAGAAGTGACTTTCAGCTGGGCTTGAGGGGAAATTCACCCTCTGCCCACCTTGCTTACGTGCTTGAGTGCCTTCCAGCTGCCTGTAAGGCAAATCACTTGCAGCTTTGAGAAGC
This sequence comes from Meleagris gallopavo, assembly GCF_905368555.1. Taxonomy (NCBI): domain Eukaryota; kingdom Metazoa; phylum Chordata; class Aves; order Galliformes; family Phasianidae; genus Meleagris; species Meleagris gallopavo. The sequence continues at coordinate 36,798,256 of NC_139406.1, forward strand.
AAAGTGTGGTGCAGGGGCCACTCGTGCAGTTCTCTGAAGGCATTGCTTGCCCTTTAGATGAGCCCTGGCATACTTGGTTTCAGTCAATCTGCCCTTACTGCAACCGGGATACCTAACAAATAATGCTGTCTGGATTGTGGACATTGCTTGTCACAAGGGCAGGTGGGATCTCCAGGCAGTCTGGCTTCAGACTTGAGTCCAGGCTCCCCACAGTTTAGATGTAAGAGCAGGATTTCACAGGTCAGACAAATGCGTGACCATGTAGGAGATCTGCGGATGAGCCTTACCCTACGCATGCCCTCGTGTGGTATGCCCAGCTGCAAACAGTAGAGAGCATAAAGAGGATATGATGGCAACCTCTCCACTGGGCCAGTCCAAAAGGAGAACAGAAGCCCACTGCCCTATAGCAATCTGTAAAGAAAGGCACGGTGTCCTTTCTGTGTGTCCAAAAGGTGCTCCAACAAGGGGGACGTTGCGCTTAGGGTCTCTGGAGGCGCAAGAACTTGCCAGTCTCAACCTGTTCAGTTTGATGCTTCCCTCTTTCTACAGTTAATTTAATTATTGTTTCTAATTATTCTGCTTATCCACGATTCTGTGCCACTTTGTACCGTTGGAAGGATGCAAGGTAAAGATTAAAAGTGCTTGGAGTTCTCACCATGCTTCTCCAACATGGGAAAAGTTCAAACTGCTTCCCGCCTGTGGGAATTCGAAGCAACAGCATTAACATGAGTGGGATTTATAAGTATTGCATAACAAATACAGGACAAATTTGGCCTTTGGTCAGTGATACACGGAAACTCTAAGTATGCTTATTTCCATAGTTATTTTGTGAAGGGAAGGAATTCTTACCAAGAATGCAGAATGATCACAAAATGATCCTACTGCCTACACACATCTGAGGAAAGAGTGACACCAGTTCTGAAGCCAAGCTCTAGTTAAACCAAGAGATTAGCGTGCAGCTGATGTCATACATTAGCTCCTCGTCTTTGTTCTTTTAGCAAGAAACCCATCTTAAAAAGAAAAAACAGCCTTGCCATAATGTGTTCTCAGAGGCTGGAGGTAAACAGGTGTAGTTGTCCCAGTGAATCAACTGCAAAGAAGCAAGGAAAATGATACTTAATATACTTTAAGGGATTTGGCTTTAGTATGGAAATGATGCCAGTTGAAGTGAAAGCAATGCTATCTATGTGGGAAAGTGTCATTGAAATATTCTTTCTTTCTGCCACTTTTTGTCAATAACAGAGGCTTGAATTATGCATTAGCAAGCTATAGAGTAATGGAAGATAATACAGCAGGGTTATGAACCCATAACAAAAGAAGGGGAAACTCTAGGTTCAACTTGGTAATGTATCACTTGGAGCATATATAAATGGTTATTATGCTTAGCGCATTATAAAGACAATAGTCACATATTTAAATGACAACAGAGTCATTACTTCAAGATTTTCTTCAAATATTAATTTGGGCATTGCAATTAGCTCTTCTTGAGAAGGTCTGCAATGCTCAACATGTTTAGCATTCTGTAGAATATTCTAGAAAATTACTCTTAAGTAGACATATTAGGATTTTACATAGATATCCACTTATATTCACATAAATGATATTTTGAATTGCTCTCTGCGACTAGCCATCTCTTGAAGTGACTGGGAGAGGTCTTGGACAGAGATTTTTAATTTTAAATACCAAATATTTGGAAAAGAAATCATAAGTAAAACATGATTCAAAGCTTTTTTTTTTTTTTTTTTTTTACACCATTACTTTCTTTTATTGTGTGCTTTGCCCTCTAACATGGGCTAATTGATTTGCCAACTGCTGACATTTACAAATTGGTGTATTTCTGCAAGGCCTTTCCTCTGTATTATGTTCAGTTGCTGTTACCCACTAGGTGCTTGTGCTTCTCTGCACCTTCGCTTCAGTCCTGGTCCATGAGGGTCTGATATGGGAGCCAACTTGCAGCAATGAGGAAAACAGAGAAGCCCACTCTTCTGACATCAGCAGTCCATGGTAACCCCAGTTTTATTCATTACGTTGCTTTATGGATACATATATATGAGGTGCACCATTTCTGGGCTAGTTTTGTTTGGTGCTAGAGCACTTTCTTCCCAGTTTTTGAAGACAGAGCAACGCAGAGCAATAGAGTGTACAAGGGTACAGCCAGGCTGGGTATACAGAGTTTCCCAGTGATTAATGGGGAGATTCATATGTATTTCACTGGGCTGGGTCTCTTGCTGTGGGCATGGCACAGCCCCAAGAATGTCCATGGACCTCCTGGCCCAACTTTGTCTTTGGCTGGCACTTTGGTTTGGGTAGATATTGGAAGTGGGACACTCAAGTCCCTCTTGCTCTGTGGAACAGATTTGTTTCAATGTCTATGTGGAGTGAGAAGCCTGCTATAAGCCTGCTGAGTACAGACTTTCCATGCCTTGCTCACCTTCAGAGCAATTGGGAGCAATTGGCCACTGTAGTGCTCAATGCTGTGCTCTGGCTGCTACAAGTCTTTGCGGTAGCCACTACTCCTAAAGGCTCTCCTGCTTTTGAGGCTGTCTTTCTTCTTCTGTAGCATAGTTAAAAATGTACACCTTTGTTGTCTTGCTAAAAATGTCGATTTTTTAAATCGGATTATGGACAGACATGAAACTAACCACAACAAGAGGCGCTGCTTTGTTGTTTTTGTTTGTTTGTTTGTTTGTTTTTTAAGGGAATTATGGACTTTGAAAGTAAGGTTGTCTGACAGCTGAAGCTGTTTATTAAATCAGTGAGACATCTCATGTGCATTTGTGGTTCCCTGAGCTGTATCATTAAACAAGTGCAAGTTAACCAGCCTTCAGACCACTGTTATTTGTTTTTGATTACAGCTGAGGAACTGCTTAGGAAAACTCTTGGGAAAAGCAAACCATTTCTTGAAGAGGAATAGGGAGTCCAAGGTAAGCATTTACCAGTTGCCAAGAATCTTTAGATCCATTTAGTGTCTCATTATTTGGTGAATAAACCACCTGGCATTGCTTAGAAAAACATCACTATAATTCCTTTCCAAGACAGACTTAATTGTATAGCAGTGTGTGGCCATCATTTTCTTCCACACCCAGTCTGAAACTGGGAGCTCATGCCATATATTTTGGTTCTCTTTTCTTTTTAAAAACAATGTTCTTGAAAATGAGTAATTGTGGGGAAATGGTGCTATGCTTGGCTATTCATGTTAACTGCCTTGCCTAAGAAAAGTACCCTTACAAAAGAAATAAAAATGCACACACTCACCCCTGCACTATTGAGCTCCACAATGAGTGGTTATGATGAGGAAAACAGACGAGATGTTGGTTTTGTCCTTTATGTGGTTACTTTTGGGGCTCACAGTTGCAGTCCCCACAGACTTGAATTAGCCATCAAGATGCCTCTCCTTTTCTTCCTCCTTGTTGCACAGACATATAGACTCCCACAGTCATGAAGAATGTGGCTCTTGGTTGTGGGAGAAGTAGGTGCTGCCATTCCATCATTCTCAATGCCTGTGAATTTCAGAAACCAATTCTGACAGCTCCAGCAGGAGCTGATTGTGATGTTGCAGTGACACATGCACAGTTCCTTAATGTTGTTTAGTTGAGGGGATGCTCCGTGGTGCACTAGGAGTGGAGGCTTCTTAAATTTGGGGTTTACCCATGAGCATGTGGAGCACTGCTGATAATTCAGCCCAACAGTCATGGAGGCACAGTTGAGTGAGCCACGTTTAGGGCTGTCTAGAGATTTGTGCATTCTTACCCTTATCCCTTAGTGAGTACCAGGGCTGAATGCTCAGCCACTGATGTCTGCTGATCATACATTCAGCCAACTGCTTGCTCCTGCTTGTGCATAACCCACCCTGTAACCGAGCTATTACTCCCATCAGTTGCTTTCAATAAGTTTCTGGTTTCAGGCAGGCTCTGGGAGAATTGAGAACTTGTGACTTGTGGCAAGCTGATGGTTTTTTTTTTTTTTTTCTGACTATTGCTAGCCATAGTGGTACGTAATGCCCCTGGGAGCCTGAAGTGGATGTGGGAAAGAAAGCATGAGAAGACACATCTCGTGCAATCTGAAGGTTGCACTGCTTTTTGGGCATGCACAGATCCATGGGGCTGTGGCTGACATGCTTGCTGCACAGCCCAAATGATGCCAGAGATTTTGTGAGGTTTTTAGAATTTTCAAACTATTTGAATGAATAAATGTAAAAATTAAAGAAATAATGTCAAAACAGTGAGGATAGGGCAGCTTCTGGGTAGAGAGCAATTCACAAGCGGGGTGGTTTGAGAGTGGTTTTGGGTCTTCTGTAAGCTGGGGAATAAAGCTGCTGCTGTTTCCCATAAAAGCAGGATCCCATCCTTGCTCTTCATTTCCAGCACTTATTATTTTTACCGCATTCATATTTTTATATCTTGCTTTTGGAAGACACAGGGACAGAACGATGCTCCCTTTCCTCTGATCTCGCTGCTATTATCTGGCATAAATCTCCCTTTATAATCTTATCACTGGGCAATTCGGTTATTTTAAATGTGAGCCTTCTTGGCCACTAATCAGTTCATCTTCAGGTTTCTAAAAGCGCTATTTCATAATTCCAAACATTCCAATTGCTTCTGACTGTCCAGCCGAGTTCCGCCTTCACTTATCGCCTTCTCTTTCCTTTTAGACAAGGCAGCTTGTTTCTCTTGCTCATGGTCTTTGCATTCCTTCCAAGTTGATGCACATAGTCATTCGTAATCAAGGCTGTAAATTGTATTTAAAGCTGCGCTCCATGCTATCTTTGGATATTTGAACCATAAATGAGAGGATTGTCCTGCGTATACTCACCCTTATTCTTTCAGCCGTAATAGATCCTTTCATTTGTGCTCAATTAGTTTTCCCACTCTTGCATTCAGACCCTGAAACTTTCCACTCTTTCCTTCAGGTCTTGAATGCTGATGGTGTGGCCGATTTTGCCTCTACCCCATAATTTGTATTGCTCTTTTGTGCAGCAGATTTCACCTAGCAGCGTTTGTTTGTTTTGACAAGCCCAAACACCATGACTGTATTGTGCCACAGCTGTCTCATAGCATAAAAATGTTCCCTGAAATGATTTCTGGGATGTTAGAGCTTTGGGACAGGCTCTTGGCTGTTCAGGCTTTTTGCTTAAATACATCTGAAACACAATCAGACTGTTTTTAGAAGTCTAGCTCATCTATTAGGTGGATTTTGATTTTGATTTTTATAATTTTTATAGAGACATGTGCCAAGTTCCAGCAGTGCTCTGTGTCAGGAAGAGTCATTTTTAGCTCAGCACCTTGCTATGTGCAGGCACAGAGTCCTCTCCTCTCACTGCAGGGCCCTTACACAGAATGGTGCTCCCCAGGCCCCAAATCCCCACTGCTGCTCTGTGTAGCAGCTCTATAGCATCAGCAAAGCAAATCCTAGCCTTGCCACCAAGAACTGCTCCATGTGGGTGTGCATCTCTGTTGGGATGACCCTGGCATGAAACATGCAGCTCCAGATTGCCACAACCATTTTCTCCATTGCCACTGCATCTCCTTATGTTTGCTGACATATCCCAGGGTGGAATTAATGAGAGCGCAGCTCCCACTGCTTCCTTTCTCTATCATGTTTCCACCTAATTTTTCTCTTTCCTTTCCCCTTCCCCTTCCCCTTCCCTTTCCCCTCCCCTTTCCCTTTCCTTTTCCCTTTTCCTTTCCCTTTCCCTCTCCCTTTCCCTTTCCCTTTTCATTTCCCTTTCTCTTTCCCTTTCCCTTTCCCTTTCCCTTTCCTTTTCCCTTTCCCTTTCCCTAAAAAAAGCAATATGGAGAGAAAAATCACCACCGTCATTTCCTTATTGTGTATTACAAAAGTGCACATATACCTCCAGTATGATCAGATAGGACTCATTTCTCATTCCATAAATGCTGATTTCTTATTTTATTTTGATCAGGGAATAGCTGTTCATTTCTGTTTTGAAAGAATTCTTAAGGGTTTTTTCTTTCACCATGAGCAAAACTGGCATCTTTAAATAATTTTTTTCTATTCTGTTCTGAGCCTCTGAATAGTGGCGGAGGGCAGAAAAATTGATTTCTTTTTTACACTATTGTCTCGGGAATTATTTGGCGGTAGAACGTGGGAGACAGTTGTGACTCTCTCTCTTCCCAGGACTCTCCATGGATGGAGAGAGAATCTGTTTAGCTTCCTCGGAGCTCCAACAGTTCCGTATGAAGTTTGTCCATCATATTTTCTATCATTTTTTTAGTAGGCTTAAACTGAATACAACAGATGAACTAATCTCAGCTTTATTCCTCTCCCTATAGATAGGCACCTCTGAGTTTCCCAAAATTTTACTCCAGTGTTTTCCTGCACTGTGATTCTCTAAACTAAACAATACAGTAAAAAATTAATCTCTCTGACAGACCAAAATGAAGAAGTGCAGAAAAACCAGGGAACAGAAGATAGATGGTGGAGGTGTAGGGTATTCATCACCAATGGGAATCTGAGAGTGAGCCAGGAAAACACCCATCTAGGAAGAACTTTGTCAACCTCTGTTTGGTGGTGAGGGATTAGGGAAAGAGTTCAGTCCCTGGATCTCACCAGTATGAGATGACATATTTAAGCAATAAATTATCATGCTTGGAGATTTACATCACTGCTCCAGAGCTTCTCAAGCAGAATTGTAACGCATTCTAGAACAGTCAACTCTAAAATTAACCCTTTTTTGAGCATTAATTGTAGATAGGTAACATTGTATTTTCTTATTTAGGGTGTTTTTTTTTAATTAGAATAGATTGAAAATTTCAGCAGACCTCACTGTCTGACATGTTGAATTTTTGTGAATCCAGTCTTTACAGAGAAACCTATTAAATTAAAAATCTGTGACACTGCTACTCATTGCTTCACTCAATGTATTTATAAAAATCTGTTGCGATTCTTTTCAATAGACATTTTTCTCGTTATGAGACCTTACACATCCATATGGAAAACCTAATTTGAAATCCTATCATTTTCTGTCTAAAGGAGGGTCAATGTGTGCCCCCACTGATATAGATTTTTCCACATAAACTGACCTTGTGCAGCATTGCTACTTAGTGAATTAAAATCAGTAGAGACAGCCGACATGTGCAAGTCTCAGAGGCCTCGTTTTATAATATGCACTTTAAGAATAGACTGTTAAGGAGGAACATTGCTTGTATGATAGCTCACAGTGATTCAGACAGACATAGCACAGCAGAATGGCTCATGTTGTTTCCTGATCTACAGATTCCACGGCTGCAAATCCTGAGCTATCTGCTTTCTTGGTAAGTCCATATCCTGCACATATGATCATAGAATCATAGAATGATTAAGATTGGAAAAGACCACTAAGACCATCAAGTCCAACCATCAACCCACCACCACCATGCCTACCAACCATATCCCTCATAAGGCAGTATGTTACTACCAATTGTATATTGCATACTGCAGTTACATATATACAACATCTGACATTGCTATTGATTAATTATTATTAATCTGTGTTTGTTTTGCGTTTGGAAATCATCTGAGTTTCAGACTCCTGACAACAGAGAAAAATTCCTTGTTCTCAGCCTAAGTCCATCAGCCTCTACCATGACAGACCCATACCAATGTTACAACTGATGTGATTTCCTACTGCGCTCCAGCAAGGCCATTCATTCAAACACAGATTTGGATGTCTAGGGTTTTTATTTTTTTATTATTTTTACATTTCAAGATCTCCAGAGTTTAAGGTGGGGTTCAGAGGAAGGTAGAGGTGATCAGGGAAGGAGGACACCACAAGAAAATACGATACAAACCAACAAGCTTTAGTATCAGCAGCATGCCAGAAATGTGTTAGAGGAACTTGGATGTAGAGAAAGTTGATATGAAAGAAAGGATGCCTTTTTTGGGAAATGGTCAAATACTTCAAGGAAAACAAAGGGATCCATTCCTGCCTGTTCTTGTGCTGTTTGAAAGCATGCTCATGCCTGTTCCCTTTGGTATATATCAAACTGGAATTGCCTGGAAGCTAAGCAGAATTTGTCAGGATATAAAAATGGCCCTACTTTGCATTTTCAAATTAAAACAGCCAGGATGTCATAAATGCTAACTGTCCATTACTGCCGTGCTCTGCAGTATGGTGGCACAAGCTGCACGCTGCAGTTCTTGCTGACCAGAGACCTCTAGGAGATCTTTAAGCAGAGATGAGGCATAAGGATGGATTATCTCACTTCTCTGAGAAGTCAGTCTCTTACCGTTATTTTATCATAGTGTTTTGGTATTTAATATACAAGGATTTGACAAAGTACTACTGTATAATCTTCTAACAATACCCATTTTGCCCCATAAAATTATTATATCCAGTCTTAAAATGTTAAATACGTCACTATTAGGGTAGAGTATCATAAAATTCAGTTTATAATATTAAAACTCAGAAATGACACAATGTGATCAATCACATTCCTTGGTAATATTCAACTTTCTTCACTTTTCTTTAATTTTGCATTTTAGTATAACAAATTGAGATTAAAGCAGCAGCCTCCAGTTCAAGGTCTCTTGGCGGTGAATGGCAGTAAAGTTACAAGTAAAGTGATAAGAAAACAAATCACACTGAAATCTAATATTTAATAACGTTTCAGACAGATTACAGAGATTTAGGGCCTTGTGCTGTAATCAGCAGTGGATCAAGGCAGATATTCCAGTAATTGCAGAGGGAAATGCTCTCATCTCTTAGAAATAAATGCAGATTGTCAGTAGAAGTCTTGAAACATACCAAGCAGCTATAAAACAGAGATGTCTTTTTGGTAGGATTTTTTAAATTCCTCTTCTCTCCTAGAACCTCCTTGTGAACTCAATGCTATGTTGTTTTTTATTAGCTGAGGATGCCGTCTGTTCCTCATTCTTGTCCATTCCCCATCACCTTTCCAATTGGTGCTGATATTGCACATCTTTCATCAGGACTTTTGCATTCCTTGAACAAACACAGAGAAAACTTCCTAAAGATGGGGAGATTCCCCCAACAGGTCTTTCACATTTTTCTATTATTTTCTATTTTTTAAAACCTTTATTCCTTACTTTATTTTTTGAATACCAGAATATAACATAATGATATTTTTATTCAGCTAATAAAGGACTAAATCTCCTTTTGAAAATCTGTTCAACTGACAATGAACTGATGGCCGAGTTACACAATAATGCAAAAAAAAAAAAGTTACACTTGAGTTAGCGGAGCTCTCTCTTGCACATAATGTACATATCAATTACTTAGTGATGCATTCTATGGTATAATCTAATTCAACACGTCAAACTTTTCAACCCAATTTATAAATTCAGCTGCATCAGCCTCTGCATCATTTACACCAAATGATTTTTAGCTTCTCTAGAAATCAACTCCTATGGAAAAAATGGGGTGGATTTATTGTGTGTGTTATACTCTGGGACCCAGTTTGCTCAGTGAGCAAAATGAATGCAGTGAGTTTCACACAGTAGAACTAGATATTGTGTATTGTATTTTGTATGCTGAGCTTTTTTCTTTCTTCTCTCTCCTTCTCCTTTTTTCTGCAATAGAGCTATCCAGTCTTGAATATGTCAGTGTGCCTTGAATGTGCAGTCACATTCTGAGGTACGTCTTTGAACTCTTCAATGGTGCTTTGCATTTCTTTGAGACCTTTTATGGGAAGGAAATAGAGAAATGTGGACTAAAATGCTGTGCGGTTGTCTCATTATTTCTCTTCCATTAAAAAAAAAAAAGTTTTTGTTAGACAGGGACACCTCTCTTACACAATATATTCAGCATCCACTGTGCATGGCTCCATACTGATACTTGCAGGCAGCATGGGGTATGGCGTACCAATTTAGAAGGCCAAGACAATAGTCCTGTATCTGCTCTGAACAAAGAAATTATCACCCTCAGCTAGCAATTACTTTGACAAAAGAATAAATTGATTTTCAATATATTGCTCATTTCTGGACTTTTTTTTTTTTTTTTTAATTTCGTGTATGGAAATAGAAAGAAAAAAAAAAATAAACACAAGAAAACAAAAATCCACCAAACCAAACAAAGAAACAAAGAAAAGGCAGAGAAAGATGAAGAACAACGGCTAAAAATCAAAGGATAATAAAATGTGACCAGAAAAGTTAGAAGGTCCCCTTCAGTTCTAACAAAACCAGCAGAAAACATATCTGGGGAAAGATGGAGGAATGGGACCCATAAATACATGTCCCTCTTTAGGAGTATTTTTTGTCACCCTTCCCAAGGCAAAGTCACATTGTAGTACCTAAGTGGTCTCAAGCAGTAGGTAGCAGAGCATGGGGTTGCAGTATGGCATCAGGTGAGTTTTAGATGGGAAAGTTTGTGCAGCAACACTTGTTACATGATTCTTAGGCTAAAATCAACTGCTTCAATACTGCAGGAATGCATAGTATGAGTACCACTACCAGAGAGGCATGAATTAAAGGAGAAATCTCATAAATGATTATTCTGGCATATAAAAAGGGAAGCCAGTAAAAAGTTCTGTATAGAGGAGCACTCATAGAGATTGTTATAATATATTTAACAATGTTTCTTTTAATTAAATTTACAATTTCAGAGGTTTTATTTCTACATGCATAAGACATGAAGAGGAGAGAGGGCAGTTTGATTTAGGTTTTCTAGAAATGAGGTGAATTTTTGCCTCATCATTGTGAATACAGCCTTTGCTCAACAATTGTGTTTATATTCTTAGTGGTGGAGAATATGGGTTTACTATCTCAGTTAATTCCCTGCTCTAGCACCCATAAAGTGTAAAGCATTAAACGTGTTTAATTTTTAAAATCTCTTTTGCATATGCCCTTTTGACAGGGACACTCCATAAGCAGATATCTTTTTGTACAAGTTGGGGCATGATGTCTGACAGAGATTACTGTATAACCTGAAGAAAATGTAGGGGTATAAAATACAAGACTGTATATATGGGATTTTATCCAGTGCACTCAGCCAAAAGAAATACTGAACCATTGCTAAATCATCCTAATGAGTTAAGTATTGTGTGTGGTTTTGTTATTTTAAGCAAATGCACTCATATTTGTTTCTGGAACTATAAGGGATCAGTCAAGCAAATGTTTCCATGGAAGGAAAAAAAAAAAAAAAAAAAAAAGATTCATATAACTTACACTGCCTTACTTTCTTGGTGGCAAAGTATTTAAAATAATTGTTCAATGAAAGACTAAACATTTTCTTGGAAAACTCATTTAACTCAAGAATCAGCCATATAGACTGTCCATTTCACTGTATAAAATAATAAACTTCACTTTTTTTTTTTTCTATTTTACCTTTAGTATACAGACACCTTTATAAAGTCCATATGTTACATATAACTAGGCATTTTCAAATAAAAAAAAACCCAACCCCAAACCTTACCCAACTACAAAGAATTAGACTTACAGACCTAAGAAAAACATCTAAACTAGTTTCCAGATTAAATTGGTGGTGAGAGTAGACAGAGGGGCAAGGTAAAAAGGAATTGGTTTGGTTGCCAAAACAGGGGGTTTCAATAGGAACAAACAGAAAGGCCTCAGTCTTTACTGTCTTCTCAAATTTTCTATGAATGTAGGAGTTAAGTGACTACTGTTTTCACACATGAATGTTTGCCCTCCTAAATGTGAAACATCTTCCAGGCTGCTTGGCCGGGAGCTTTTGAAACATATGTTGCTCCCTCTTCTCCCCTCCTCACCTTCCAGTCACCCAGATTGTGACGGGTGTAACGGGTGAACTAAAAGGAGCAATTCCTGGGCACTGTCACTGCTTTCTTTTGAATAAGGATTGAATTTTTTTCTCAGTTTGCTTTCCATTTGCTTTTGAGAATACATGTGAAATGTGGAGGCGTAAACACAACCCAGACTCTGCATGTTTGCAAAATATGGTGAGTATGTGCATTGCCATTATGTAAAAAAGGAGGTGGTGGGTAACATCTTTCAGAGCTTCCAGCCAAGGAGCATTTAGCATGAAGCCTGGGGCAGAGAGGGGCACAGCAGAAACAGCATCTTTTGAGGTTTCCTAGATCTTGCATCTCCAACAGACGATTAATTACTGGTATAATTTCAAACAGTCATGTGTGTGACCCTGTAACATGCCCAGCAAGGCATCCTATCAATCATGTTTTGCTGGAGTCCATCAAGATAGGACCATAATGTCTCCTAGTTTGGAAATGACACTTGCTGTCTTTGCTTGCTGTTGATAGAGGATTGTCCTTCTGGAAAAACCTTCAGATGGTCATTTATGGCAAAATGTTTGACAAGAGGCTTTTCCTTAGTCTTTACCAGGCAATCTCAGTCCCCACAGCACTGATTTGCTCATACACAGTACGTAAACAGATTGTTCTGGCTGGATTTGCTGGGCTTCCTCCCTGCTAAGACCATATCTACAGCTAAAAGAGTCTATAGGAATTTTCACTCAGATACAGAAAGACCAAACCCAGTATAGAACAGGCTTTTTGCTTTTCCTTATGAATCAAGTACTTCTTCAGTATTTAAAAATCATTAAAAGGCACCATTATGTTTATGGGGATTTTTGTAATAATCCTTCTCACCTCTTTAAAATAAAATAAGTTTCACCCAACTGTCTTATTGGTGTATTTTTTTCCAGCTGTAGGAAAAAAAAAGCCGTACTTTAGCATGCATGTCACCACTTGGAAAGAGCAGAGACCTATAAACATGGAGAGTGTGGCTTCAGCTTTATCGTTATAAGCTAAAGAACAGCATGTCCATTACCAACAGCTGGAAAATGAGACAATGACTAAAAATGTCAATATTGTGCTTCTCACGGATGTTTTACTATGAAAGTTCAGAGGGCTGAAGACTCTTGTGACAGAGAAAGCTCATCAGGGATTTTTTACTTTATGTCACATGGTAGTTTTTTACAAATTTTGGCTACCATATGTCAGAGATGAACTCAATAGCTTCACACAAGTACAAGAGTTAGCACACGTGAATTGTTTAGACCCCTAAAAGGTTTGGTAAGCCTGCAAACTATCACGGAAGATGAACTCCACCTCTGCTCCAGCTTCCATAGTTGAATGCTTTCTGTAGTGTTACTGTTTTAAGTGAAATCTAACCTTGATTACGTGGCAGGGACCTGTTATGTTAATTGACGACGCGGTGCTAAATATATTTGCAATACAATATCTGATTATAGAATTTTAACAGTGCTTGAGGTATTGCCATAATAGCTACAGATCTCAGCTGCTAACAAGGCCTTGCTGTGTCATTCACTTTACAAATGTGGAATAAAAGACAGTCCTTGTCTCTGAGACTGTGAGGTTTAGAGAGACGTGTCTGAGCACTGAAGAGAAACCCAGTAACTTGCCTGAAGTCTTAACACTCAGTCAGCAAGAGAGTCAGGCATGAAAAGCATGTTTCCTGAGCCCTGGTCACGCTGTGCTCACTTGATCACTTCATTTTTAAATAAATCTGGTGTTTAAAGTGCTGTTTATAATTATCGTGCCGAGGGAAGTTGATAAGGTCAGTGCACAACCACTTAAGACAGAGCAGAGTTGTATTTGAAGGCGCTGTAGAGCATAGGTAGTGCAAACGTAGATGGGGGTGGTGAGTTTTGAAGAATGGTGGTGTAATAAACTGGACTAACCTGTGAAGAAGGAAAAAATCAGACCTTTGTTTCTGAGTGAGTGTCAAGATGAGGGGGAGGACTGAAGCAGAGGAGGGAAAAGCACAGGGGAGAACATACGGATTCCTCTTCTGCTCTTGCTTTCAGTCTCCCATACAGGGGAAGGTCACAGCATTCTTAAACAGAGTGAAAATGCTGCAGCTGTAAGGCAGGCAATCAGAGTAATTCAACAAAATCTGCAGGCGTGTGTGGATATATAAGTGCATATAAACACAGCACTTTCACTTACGGTAGAAAGTTGACTTAACCTATATTTAATTCTATTCATTTCTATTTATTTAGTTTAGAATATTTGATTCACCTGAAAGTTCCACAAGAAGTTAAACCATCTCATCCAAATAATTCAGTGTGTGTCTGCTATATCACAACTGCTAGGACATGGTAGGGATCTGGTGACAACTCTTCTCAGCACTAAACTCCATAGTTGCACTCTGTGTTCAGTAGTAGGAAAGCAGGAACCAATTAGTGCTTGCATTTATCATTTTCAGATTAAACTTGAAAATTGTATAAAATATTTTCCTGAAAATTGTAGTTTTATATAACTAGGTTTTGAGGAAAATAGTTAAAGGGTAGAAGATCTATTTGAGGAAGAGACCACAAATACTGTGTTTACCTAATAGCAGTATTTCTACATTAAGTTCCCATCTGTTATACAAGTTGTGCAAACTGTGCAACACTGGATTAAGTCTTCCCATGCTGAAGTTGATGACAAAGCAATCCCTGAAGTTTCCATAAACAAATGGTTTTCTCGAGTCTCATTTGAGCAAGATATTTTTGATCCAAATTAACTGAAGATGCTCTGTAGAAATGTTAGTGTCCAGTGGTATGAAGTTAGTGCAAAAGCTTTGATGGATGAGGGTCTGCTGCTGAACAAATACGAGAAAACAAGTTCCCTTACAAATTGCTGGAGCTAGCCATCTTTTTCACCACTAACCCCTGTGGGACAGACTTTGTAGTGTTTTCCAGTCCTCTTTCTTCATATCTCCAAAAAAATCCCTGTTTTGGAGTGCTGCTCCCTTTGTCCATGTGAACTTTGAATAAAAGCACATGTCACAGGCAGCAAGAAATCATCAGGCTCGGGGGTATCTGTAGGCTGGCCTTCAACTTATGTTGACAAACAGCTATGTAAGTCAAGGAGTGTCTGTATGCCATCTGTTCTTTTCAACCAGCCATGTGAGAAAGAGTTTGCTTTCAATGTGGTTTTACTGCTTTAATCCCATGCCTCCATGTCTTTTACTGCTTCTTACTTTCTATTCTCTATTCATTGTTTCCCATTATTAATCCTTCCCTACCCTTGATATGTCCCCTGGGGCTCTTATTCTGTGGGTGATGAGCACTGCCCCAAGCATGAAGCTTCTCTTTTCATTGGTGGTTGATCTTTTTTTTCCCCCCAAAATCCCATGAAAGCACAGAAAACCAGATCTCATCTGTGTCCCTGCAGAACAGACTTAACATATACTGATGCATTTTTGACGTGCTGTTTACTCTGGGGAATTCATGTGTGGTGGGGCAATGCCAAATCTGGATTAGAGTGCAGAGATTGTGTGTTTGAAGCTCTTCCTGTGTAAGACGCACCAGATACCATGTTCATCCGGCAGTGTCCTGCCTCCTATGAATTCTGACTACATTGTTGGAGAACCTGAAGCATGTTGAGATTTCAAAAGGTGAATACGAGGTTTGGCTAGACCCCTGATGCTGTTTTCAGTCTGGTGATGCCCTGTACTTGACCATTCTCCAACTCTGTTTCCCATAGGAAATGTTTTCATCGTTGATCCTGAGTGCATGTGTTTGTTGGTTTTACCATACTTTTTCCTGACTCTGCTGAATGAAAAAAATTGGTATCTGCTTTTCCTTAGGTTCTGCTGTTCAGCTGAACTTAAAAAAGTAAATAAGATGGGGCAGATGTGCTTCCATCAGCTGAGTGTCCTAAGAATTTAGGAAAGAACAACAACGAAGACACCAGTGTTAGACATATGTTGTAGGAAAACAACATTTCCAACATAGCTATTAAGGGCTTTTTCCTTAATCCTAAAATCCTAAAATCTGTTATGAATGAAAAGGTATTGCTCCTCTGGTAAGAAAGACAGAGACAAAGAGAAGCTGTGGGTCTCCTCCTCAGAGATCTCCCAGAGACACTTGGCCATGCGCCTGGACACCCTGCTCTGGGTGCTGGAGCAGGGGTAGGACCAGATGGACCCAGACAGCCTTTTCAATCTCGACCATTCTGCGACTGTGATTCTGTAAAAAGTAAAGGTTTCTTACTGAAGTATGTCTCCATCTGTGCCCTCAGCTCATCTCTGGTGCCTTGAAATACTTTATTGAGGCGAAAAACTCAAGTTCACTGTCACCTCAGACACATTTCACCAGTCTTTTCCCATCAATGCCAATTTAAAGGAGAGATGTGATCAGCTCTGCTGGAAGGTGAGCAGATTCCAAGTCACTGCTGCCAGTCACTCAAGTGGGTAGTCTTTCTGCCCTTTACAATTGCGTATAATTAAAACCAGGAGAGATATTTAAATATTTGATGTTTCTTCTCCAGGACTGCAGCTTTCACATGAAACAACGTGCAACCTTGACATCAAAAGTCAAGTTTTATACTCAGAAAACCAGTTCAGGCGTTATCAACTTGTTGCCAGAAGACCAGAGTACCTACAGAACTGAACAACTGGCAGTATGTTATGACATCATCTCCTGTGGAGCTGAAGTCCTCTTTGTTGACTACAGATCAGTCTGCCAAAGCTCAGTCCATGCAGAGAGCACCATTCCAGATTCTGTCTCTCATTGATATTTTCAGGACATCAAGGAGTTCAACTTGCACCTAAAGTAATGAAAAACTGAGTTATCTGGAAACAATGCTGAATTTTGCAGGAAGGTGGCTGAGATTGCTGTTTGAACACAGGACTTTGAGACTGATTCTAGGTGAAAAGTAATGCTTCTACCCTTTAACCTCTGCCTTGTTATGTGTTGAGATTGCCTGTCTTTTGGTTTCTTGTCTTCTTTCACCTTCTGCTGCTTAGTTCAGCATGTCACCTCTTAACTGGATTTTATGTTAAAATAAACTGATTTCCAAAGTTGTCCACCAAGCCTACAAACATGGTCGTGTACTCATCCTGTGTAAGAGGTAGATCCTAAATACATATTTTTTTGAAAATTTAAGGCAAAAGTATCTCAAGTTTCAGCTAGAGGGGACACTAAAAGTCCTTACTTTTACTAAAAGTCTAAATGTTATGTTTGGAAAGACTTCTGTCAGGTATTGTGGATGCTGTGTATTAGCACTTGCTGTTATCAAAATTAACCATCTCACCAGGAAGACCCAGGCCTTCTGGGTGTCATTTAATTCAACTCAAAGGCTTGGTGAAGCTTTGTCATGATATAGAGGAGCCCCCTCCATTGCAGCAGACTTCTATTAGGATTCACATCCAGCTAAGGGAATCATAATAATTAATAAAATAATATATTAATAAATTAATAATAATAAAAAAGAGAAAGAACATCAGTGGATCTCATTGTGTATGAGTTAGAGAACTTAGTCCAGTTAGGGTACTCTCAGATGCACAAATGACTGATTCTCATCATGCACCATGAATGTTATTCCCCTTTAAAAATGTTTTCCTTGAAATACATGAAAATACAGAATAACACCTCAAGTACTTGAATATCTGGGAAACCAACTTAGCATTGTTTGACAAATCCTTGCTGCTGAACTAAATCAACCAGTTAGTCATGCTAATGCTTGTTAATGATGTTTCTATTAGATCAGTGTAATTTGGCTTTATTTCCAAATTCCAGGAAAAAAGAAAAAAAAAAAGCTGCATTGATCCTGCAAATGAATGATGATTCGGTGCTACTGAAACCCAAAATGTTCATGATTGGTTACACCTTACTACCAACATTTGAGGCAACAACTCAGTAGTATTCTCCCACCTTCCTGTAAAATTTCATTATACGAATCCCAGCAGAGACCATTAAATCAAACTTGGTACTGACATGGTTACTTCTCCAAGAAAAAGATAACAGGCCTGAAGAAGTGCTATGGTTGCTCATGTAACCTGAATCTTTTAATTTTGCCAGTGACCACCTCCTCTTTGTGCTTAATTTTGAGTCCATTTTGAAAGGGCAGTTCGTCTGTAATGGGTTAACTGATGCCATGCTAATAGAGGAGCCAAACAAATATAGTTTAATGCACCCTACTTTGAATGCAGAGTTCATATGTATTCCAGACAAAAGGCCAAACAAATTTACAACACTTCATGCATTTCTATAGCAGAGCATTTTTTACTGAAGGATATGTAAATCCTGCACTAATCAGAGGTTCTGGAATTCCAAATGCCACTAAAGGTTATGACCTGAAGCCCTGCTAATAGATGACTGAGGGCGTAGACTAAGTAGTTCTGAATGACAGCAACCACAGGGTGTTTTGCATGAAAAGTAACCTCTAATAAATGACCTCTGCTTTTTTCCTTTCAAAGCTATGACAGTAATGAATATGAAAGGGGGAACTTTGTACACACCGAGTGTTATTTACACCTAAACACTGCAAGAGTGTGGATCGCATGTGAGGGCTTCAGTTCAGCTGAAAAAGAAGAGGGAAGAGTGTTTTCACCGCCTTAACAAACATTGCTTCACTTCTGCTGACTTCATTAACAGCCCCTTTCCTAAACAGCGGCACCACACAACGAGGTCACTTTGCTCAGGGAAGCATTTTCCCCTTCATTATGTACACACGCGTGTAAATACTTATCTGTATGTATATGTGTTTTGGGCGGGCTACTGGCTTTGTATGAAATCTCTGGGGTTGCTGAGAGAAGCATTCAAATTTCTGCTTTTGTGACCTTTAGCTAGGCAAAACACGGTGTCTTTGGTGGTAGGAACAAAACAAGGACGTTTCTAATGGCAGAGAGTCGCTCCTAGTGGGTGATATTTACTCTTGCATTTTGTGCGGAAAAACAGGTCTGAGATTTTTTTCAATGCAAGTGGGACCAGAGTTCTGAGGAAATGGGTTTCCTTTGAGTGATGGTGATCAGTCAGTGAAACCTCTCACAACAGGCTGAAGGCGCTGGAAGGCGAATAGGGCAATTATGAGAAACCATCTTGCCCACACTCCTGCCACTCAGGATTGTTCCTGGCCGTGTGCACCGCTTTGCCGTACCGCTCTTCACATCAATCACTCACAAGGGGTCACGGATTGCTTTGTGGGGCTGCCTTCTCTCCCTGGTGTCAGCAGGCAGGCAGGCAGCAGTGAGACCCCACACATGCAGCCAGGTCGGGCGATGCACCCTGCACCTCGGCAAAGCACTGCAGCTTCCAGTTCAGGAGCTTGCTTGCTACAAATCCATCTCAGGCTCTCTTGACAATCCTGCCCAATAGGCATATCAAGGGCCCAGCACCTTCAGGACGCTTAGGTGCCATTCTTTCTGCTGAAAAGCTCAGCCCTGCATGGTGTCACCCCTGCATGCTGCTGCACACGGACTGCCTCCAGACATGTCATGCGTGGTAGGAGGGCAGCTCTGACACTCTGCTGCCTCCCCAGCCCCCCAGCTTCCCCATGCAAAGCCTGTTTGTTTGGGATCCAAGCATGTGAACATGCAGCATTTGGCCTATTCAGAGTCTTCCTGGTCTAATGCACTTCACACCCCAGGAATTTTTTGTCCGATGCTCAGCACAAGTTTTTTTATTCCCTTAATATTATCCAAATATTTTTTCATTAGTTAATTTTTAATACGGATGCTCTATTTGCAGATGGTAGTTATGTTTGTTCAGGTATGACTGCCATTTTCTCAGGTGGCAATTTTGCCTGAGTAAGGAGGCCAAAGCAGGGCTTTAAAATGCACTCCTCATAAAAAATTAAAGAGCTATTCTTTATTTACATGTTTACGCTACACTCAATCCATCGTGTAAAGCTTTCTCTGCCTTAAAACCAAATCTCCAGGGTGCACTCCGTGCCTGGGGAAACTGGATGGCTCAGGGAAATGATAAAGAGATATCTGTCCGTCCACCTATCTGTCATTTTTTATACCATACTCATTACCATGGTCTCTGAGCTCCTATTACGTGTATGGAGCCATTCCCATTTCGGTACTGAGCTGGTCAGCAGAGACAGTGAAGTCATCATTATTTCTGGAAAAGCACTAGCCTGTGGAAGGGACCGCTTGGTCAGTTTGCATCAGGCACTTGGACAGAAGATGGATCCCCTTTATTAGCTGCCTGGGAAGTCTGGTTTGGCTTCCCGAAGATGCAGTTCAAATGGTCTGTGTGCAGAGAGTTAGCCTTAGGTATCAACACTGCTGCTCCCACATTCAGTTCACGTCACCTTGTGAGGGGCTGCCTCCTCCCGCCTCTGTGACAGCTGTGTACCAGAAGGGGGACGTGAACTCTGAAAAGCCATCAAAAGACCTGGCAACTTTAACTTGGAGACTGTACAGGGGACTCTTCAAATTAACAGAAATAGCCGCGTTTCTCATCCTCTTGCACGTAACTGTTTGGCCACTTCCAGGCCATGTCATCACACATTTGTCTCATTCTTACCCTGGGGTCCACCTGTTCCTCTGCAGAATTCACTTATTGTCTTGTGACTGGTGCTTCAATTTCAGGCTCTCGAGGATGGCGGCTTTTCATTATGTTGTATTCAGGGCCAGACATGGTGAGGCCTGATCCTTGACAAGGACCTGTGGGCGCTCAGCAGGCAAATGCTAGTTAACATTGATCATTACTAAGAATAAAGTAACAGCAGCACTTCACAGTCTGCTCTGAGGCTGACTATTACAGCTGCTATTGCTGGTGCTACTAGCCATCATGTTGCCCATTTGTTTTACTCTGTTTTTCTCCTGTCTCAGGAGGAGATATTTCACATCCACCTTGGACTATCTACCAGCTCTATCAGCTGTACAGCTGCAGCCTGGGAACACTGTGCTTCCAGGAGGGCTCTCACTGGACATAGAAGTGTGCACTCTGGGATCTGCAGGGTGGATGGAAGCTCCGAGCAAATGCCTTCTTCCCTTTTCCTGGTTCCTGTGTTGTGCAGTGGCATGGAGAGGGATGATCTTGCTTCTCTTCTGTTGTAAAAGAGTGGGCAAAGAGTGGCCTTCCCCAAATGGAAAACAATTACAGGCCCTAAATCTATGACACATCATTTCCCTGCTGCAAGCACCTTTCTTATCCCTCTTGCCCCAGCCTGGCTCAGAAATGCTGCAGTTTACTCTCAGCTTTAATTTAAAAATAGATGCAGGCATCAGCAGGAGTGGCAGCCGGCATTCAGTTCATGAAATGTATCCAAGGCTCTGAAAAGGAGAAGGATTGTGGTTTTGAAATAAATGTAAGGGAAAAATTTATAAATGACAAATGAAGAGCTGGAATCCCACTCCAGGCAGATCCTGACACAGCTTCTCAGATCATCTGCATCCAAAATTGGAAGGGTTTTGTTCAGGCTTTCCTGTTGCTCACTTACAGAAATCTGGCACCACCACCTCTAGCCGAGGAGAGCCAGGACAAAACAGAGAAAGGGGAAATTAGTTTAACCTGAAATGCTTCATGGAAATGTTCAGGATTTGACAGGTTTGTGATGGTAGCCTGCCCTGTTTTCCTGGTCAGCTGTTGGGAGACTGGGCTTCTGGCCACAGTTTTGGAATTCCTTTAAAGCCCATTGCAGCCGTGGCGGATCTTATTTTAGTACTGATGATGGATTGATGCTCCAAGAGGAGACTGTGCAACCTACTGCAGTACTCTGGACTAAATCTAATATTTTGTTCCTTTTTATTTTCTCTCTCCTTCCCATAGCCATTTTATGGAGGCAACAAAAATTAATTTTCTGGTAATGTACAATAGAAATGCATTTTCTTTCAAAGACCGCAGACCAGATTTTCAGCTCTTTCCAACTAGACTAACTCAATCAATACTTTTGATTTATGCCAGCCTAAGGAAGAAATTGGACAATTTACATTTTAACTTCCTCTCCTAGGAATCATCTTTTTGTTCCTGAAATCTGCAGATGAGGAATGAAACTCTAAAAAATCTACTCAGCCCAGCCATGATTTGACTGCAGGACCCTGACAGCAGCAGGCTTGCACAGAGTGGTAAAGAGGCGATTAAGAGTTTTACTGTCAGTTTTATCATCTCAGTTTTTACAATAAAGAGAGCTGTCATTGGTTTAGGATTATTTTACCTATGTCTATTCATTTCATTTCATTGTCTTTGCAAGTCTCACTCCCATTTCGTGCTGCTTGGGTTCTGCCCTTTTCAACTCCTCACGGATGACTGGGGAAGAAAGAACAGACTGGTCAACAAATTATGCAGAAAGAGTGCAAAAACTGAGCTTATAAGCCAAATCTCTTCTTTTACCTATGAGGAACAAAAGCATCCCTATTTTTTTCTCATACCTCTGTTGTGCTTTTGATCATATAGATATGCTAGAGCAAACACATGCGTCTCTTCCCTGTTGCCCAGATGCTGAAATCAGCAAAAGGAACTGATGCAAACACCACTGTGGGATAGAATAGAATCATAGAATTACTCAGGTTGGAAAAGACCTTAAAGATCATCAAGTCCAACCGCAACCCAAGCATACTACCCTAACTCTAACAATCCTCCGCTAAATCATGTCCCTGAGCACCACATCCGAACAGTTTTTAAACACATCCAGGGGTGGTGACTCAACCACCTCTCTGGGGAGCCTATTCCGGTGCTTAACAGCCCTTTCTGTAAAGAAGTGTTTTCTGATATCCAACTTATCAGCATGCTGAGATACAGGTAGGGAAGCAGAAGTGCAGTGTACTTTTCCTTGGCATTTGGAAGGAAGATAGGAGAGGAAGATTGGAAATGGAGATAATGGGGCAAGAGGAGACAGGAGATGTGAAGACAGAGAGCATTAGAAGGGTGGTTTATGCAAAGGAGGGTGTGGGTACATAGGGAAGATAAGGGCAACTGTCATGGATGGAAGCATTTAAACAACTCTGGGGAAGTATGAGAAGGAAAGTGGTTAAAACAGAGAAAAAAAATAATTATCCAATCCAACAAGTAAGAGGAGTGGAGAAGGTAGAATAGAGACTGAATTAGTGAGTATACTGGAAAATACTAGCCTTGCCAGGACATCGTAACTGTGTCCCCTGTGCTACTCTTTCCCTCCTGACACTGTGTTGTTCTCCCTTTTGGCTCCTGGCATATGTAGCTGTAGCCATGGATATATTCAGTATTAGTAACTCACCCAGGGCTGAAGGAAGTAATATCCCATCCCACAAGTGCATGTCTAGGACTACGGACTGGTGGTTTAGGTGTTTCTATTGCTCTTCTCTTATGATACCCATGCATCCTGGGAAAAGTGACTGATAGATTTTGCAAATCTTTTCTATATACTGTTAGAAACACAACTAGACAATAACATTTTAGAAGGCGGCTTTGGGGGTATTCTAAACTTCTACAGTTTTATAAAACTCAGTAAATAAATATTTGTACCATTGGCTGCCAAAATTATTTCAAAGCTCTACATATTGTAACTTTAAAAAATATGCTTAAAAATAAGGATAGCCATGCTTGAACTTACAGGCTTTTGTTCAATTCAGACAGGAAAAGTTCTTGAAAAGTTCATTTTGGGGAGAGAGAGAGGATGGTGTATTTTCCATGTGTCACGCAAGTTCAGAAGTCTTGCAATTGAAAAACATGGCTAAATACTGAAAATCTGTTCTGGGAATATTCATTCCAATTTATTAAAGAATTAAGGTCCAGCTGTGCTTACTTTCCTCATTCGTTTGCTTTTGGGACATTTTTCATTTGCTTTTCCAGCAGTTTCTGTATCAGAAACATTGTTTTAAATGTCACAGTTGTCAAATCGATGAACTAAAACAGTATCACATGGCTTAATTTGAACAAGTAATGCACATGGAATTTCAGATTTGGAATTACAGGTTTCCTGATCTGTTCACTGTCCCTCAGCAGTTGAAAACAGAGAAATTGGAGTCACGTTATGCTATGCCCTGCCCCGTGGGGTTGCACAGAATGAGGGGAGGAGGACATTGCTTATGTGCTTAGATTGAAAGTATCCCTCTATAATGAAAGTTCAAATCCCAGGGAAAAAAAAAAAAAAAATAGTTGCTTTTATGTCTTTCTTTCTTTATCTCCAAAGGATTTATTCAAGGTCCATCTAAGTTTCAATTAATGCAGATTAGAGTTTAATGAGGTCCTTACTGCTGCCTACTGCAAAACAAAGCAATACAAAACAAAACAGGAAAAGGTCTCACTGATGTCAAGAAGAGTAAAGTGTTTTTGCTTTAAGCTGATGATCTAAAGGCCCTTCTCCTGACATATGGTTTACTTACTTGGGATATCGAGAAATACCTCAAGGTGGACATCTACAAGCTGAGGCACCTGCATTCAATTCCTCCATTTGAAATCTAGGTAACCTGGACGCAGCTAGAGGTTGAGAGGATTGGACAACTTCTTTATCCAGATTATTCCCCCAACTCGCCGATTTGCAGTTCTCTTAACTTTCTTCAGCCTTTTCTTCTTCATTTTTCTTCACAATTCTCTCAACACTTTGGGCTGAGTACTGTCCAAAAGAATATCACAGAATTTTACATAGCACCAAAAATCTATGTTGCTTTCTTCTCCTTGATAAGCATGGTATGTCAGGGATGAACTCGTCAGGGACAGCTTAATTAACGAGGAAGTATGGGATGGTGTGACTGATGCGATGCTTTCAGAATGGGATTTTGCTTCAGGTTTTACTTTTGTTTTATGAAATGTGAATTAAAGATACATCACTTGCACTAATCTCTGGAAAGTCAAACCACGAGATTTTTTTTTGGTTAATCTTTAAAATTGAGCGTATTGACCCCTGTAGTTTAACTTTCCCTACACAAGGAATACCAACCAAGAATTTGGCTGGTGTCATCAGAAGTATCTACTTTATCATCTGCTTTTCTTTCTCGGTGAGTGTCAAACTTGTTCTAAAGAAGAATAGTAAGTGATATGCTATGTAAGTGTGTATTTAGAGAAGAGCAGTTTTAAAAGAGTGATTTGGATTAAGGTGATAAGGAGGATGGCATTCAAAAGATTAAAGAAATGTTTTAAAGTTCAAAAAGATGTGAATTAATTTTGCTTATGCACTGGCATCATAGTCAACAATGTTCACATTTTCAAGCTTTAGCTTGTAGTTGCTGCAATTAGAAATTTATCTACAAAAAATGACACGAGACATCATAGGAGATTTTTTCAAGTGGAGGTTTAAGCTAAAGGGGTAACACAGTATCAGTATTGATTAATAATAAGGTGTTGGTGGAGGAGGATTTTTGACTAAAGGATGTTGGGAGAAAATGTTTTGTTAATTTGTTCGTTAAGAGCAGTAAGTATTCTGCTGTAGTGACGTAATTTCTCTGCTCACACTAGTCACAGCTCAGGCTCATCCAGTGAAGTATGCAGTACGTACTCCATGAAACAACATAAATGAATGCAGCCATTCATTATTAAACTGCCATATTACTTCTTAACCAGATTTTTCAAGTCATCTCCTGCGTTCCCTACTATAGTTACATATTTATCATCATTAATCCTTTAGCAGGAGCAAGGTGCTTTCAGGCTGGTACAGGCTTACTACAGAAAGTCTATTCCGAGCAGAAGTGGTGTGGTGCAGTGACTTGTATCATGACTTTGTGCTAATGAGAGTGCACTGGAGTCCATCCAACCCATGGGAAACCCAATCAAATTACTGAAAACTGAAGTAAAGGTGATAAGGCAGATTTTTGATATTAAGGTAACAAAATTCTGAAGTGTGACTGTCAATGGGGTGAAAATATTCTTTCTTTGAGGCACATTTAGATTCTGACTTAGATGTATTAACTCAAAATCATGCCAAAGTGACAATCTAGTCAGATCTGACCCTGTTTTTCTCTGTGCTCGCAGTTTGAACATCCCTTTGATTTACAAAAGCACTTCTACAAACCCTTCTTTTTTGAGCAAGCAGTGCAATTAAGGTTTGAAATGTGGCTGATGCTCAATTAACCTTATTATACTTATTTTCAGGCTTCGGAGAATGGATCACCTTACCAAAATGTGAACTGTTATGAATTTGTGTTTATGAGCCTGTCTCAAGGTAAAAGCCCTGAAAGGATTTAAGAGTTCCTAGACAGCTGATTAGATCACAATGCATCTGAAAGGATCATGATACACCTATTATAAATTATTTAGTTTCAGAGGAATTATTATAGTTAGCAGGTAAATATGCACCAGTGCCTTAGGGAGAAAATGAAATTAAACTATGAAAAGTGTATAAAACCTTGAAGATCTGGGTAAAGTTAATTCAAAATACCAAGAAAAGAAGGCTGAAAATTTGGTCTGACACAATCTTTATGTTGCCTTATGCTTCCTTTACATGCCAAAGTTTCTAAAGTGTGTGTGATTTAACCTGGTGCAATGTAAGTGCTGCCTTTAGTTTGGGGTTATGATAGCATGTGTTAAAGACAAAACGTCAGACAGATTGGATTTTCAGCTATGTACACACTTGATGTTATGGTTTAAGTCAGGGCTTAACTGTCACTCTGACAAAGAACTGTTTTTTTTTTTTTTTTTTTTTTTTTACTGTTGCAATATTTAATTACATGAAGCCAAATGCTGAGATCGGTGAGAAGAACTGGTAAAACTTTTCTTTCTCAGGAATAGAACTACAGTTGCCTTTATATCCTGTTAAATTCTGGGCTGTACTTAATATAACGGCCATTGTCAATAATGGCGGCTTCATTTGTACCTGGCAATACACTGTGTATGGCTTTTCCTTCCCAACATGGCACAACTGCTTATGTTTTTGACACTTTTGGAATACGTGATATTTGAGTTTGCTAAGAAAGCTAAAGCTCAAGTCAGTGCAGACTATGAGAGTCATTAACTACATGTTGATAGTTCTATGGTCTGAAATGGCGTTAAGTAAGTATTCAGTTATATTCCGTATGTAGACATTCACTGATGCAATTCTCAGTAGCTCAGGGAGTTTCTCAGCTGGATGATTTCCTTACATGAAGATGTCCCTGGTATACATTCAGGGCTGAAGGTGGAGGTGCCACAGCTGTGGTTCTTTCAGTGGGAATGGGAGACAACTCCAGCACTGTCAGGTTCCTGGAAGGGTCCTTGCTCTGTGACATTTTCCCCACATTCTGACTTTGCTAGCCTAATAAAACACTCTTCCCCCACTTAGTGTTCAGCCTTCATCATGACTTCATAGAATCACAGAATCATAGAGTCACCAAGGTTGGAAAAGACCTACAAGATCATCCAGTCCAACCGTTTGCCTGTCGCCAATAGTTCTCACTAACCCATGTCCCTCAACACAATGTCTAAACGTTCCTTGAACATCTCCAGGGTCGGTGACTCCTTTGTTGTCCTGCAGGTAATTTTTTATAATGCACTACATACATTTTGAATGTAACTTTTTAAGTTGAGAGATAGGCATCCCTCTCCTCTGATGAGTAACTAGAGATGTTTCTTGGCAATGGGACTGTAAGACTAGTGTAAACCAGTAAATGATTTAGCTACACCAGGATAACATCAGACACTATCAATTGGCTGCCTTAAGGCAAAGATAGAGCACATACCTCATCAAGGATTTTCTTCATCACAAATCCATATATAGCGAGCTGATTTCATCATTCAGTCTAAAAACTTGCATGCACAGTAAGATTGTTCTAAGTCCAGAATGCAAATCTAGGCAGACTATGAGCGAGGAGAAGAGCAATTACTGATATGAAAGAGCTGCTCTAGCGTTCTGCAGGCACTGACCTCTGGGTACAGTTCCTGAGAAAAGAACTTTCACAAGCCTTTTATACAGGGAAGTATTCAGTGGTCCCTCCTCCTACACTGCAATCGAAACAGTGAATAAAACAAGGGTGGAGAGATATCAATATCACAGTAGCAATGTGCTTCTCTGCGTGTGATATCAAAGCAATAGTGTGCCGATACTACATCAGTATTTGTTGTACTGGCCTTCACCAATCTCCTTCCAAAGAGCTGGGTAAATCCTAGTTCTGCGAACCTTCTTGGCAGAGAGGAGAAAAAAAAGCTGTGGCATGAGGCAGTGGGCACCAGTTTTCAGATGGTAATGATAAATGTATGCTGACCTCATCCACAACATGGTTGGTTGTTTTAACCATGGTTGGTTGTTTCCTTCCAAATAACCTGCGTTTAGCACAAAGACATCATTGGTCATTCCAGCTAACTTTTTGTCATGGCTGGCATCTCTATATGCTAAAGACAGGCTGCTAACTATGACATTACCATTTCATATTAAGTTTTGTATGTGTCAGCTAGATAAATAATCATTAATTTTTAAGATGCATGTGCAGTATTGCAGCTGTCAGAAAAAAAAGTGTTATTTGCGAAGGAGGTTTGAGAAGCCTCTTAGCCCAATTATGTCACAGGAGGATTGAACAGAACCTGAGGTGAAAATGAACTAGCTTAGAAAGAAAGAAGCCTTCTTTTCCTGGGTTGCAGAAATAAAGCCATAGTTGCATTATTCCCTGCACCAGATAGTTCTTGTATTAAACAGAATCACAGGGAGGAGGAGAAGAAAGGTGCAGTGGCTCCTAGTGGCTTAAGAATGGTCTCTTTTCTGTATATGTGTTGATTTAAGTTCCCATTCCAAACATCTCTTTAGACTGAGGGATGAGGCAAGAAGAAAGGTGTATTTCTTAAGAAGATACTTAAATAGTTCTTCTATACTGAACTGAAGATGAGTTGGCTTTCCTATTATGTACCTAGACATTGCACCTCACATGAACAGCTCTGTTCTGAAAGGCCATATTTATAAAAACTCTTCATTATTTTTCTATTTTGTGTCCTTGTTTTGGATTTTGTGATCAGTCATCTGAACATATATTTTGCAGAGTGAAACTGACCTCCTCTCTGTCTTTATACCTTGGGTAACAACAGAGAGGGAATAGAGCAATCTAATGGACACTGGATATTTTGTTTGATCCTGTCACATTAAGATGTGGACAATGTTGTAGTGTTCACTGCGTGGGATGACTTTTGGATGTCCAAGAACTGCATATGCTCCCTCCACCAAACTGATATGGCAACAGGTTATGAACCTGAAGAGTTTCCCATTGCAAGCAAAATCTGTGTTAATGTCTTTGAGCATGAACACAAAGGTGCAGCAACCAGCATTGTAATGACTGACTATTTAGTTGGCATTCACTCTAATGAAAATACTATTTTTGTGGTGTTTTACCTTTTTAGCTATGTACTGAAAGTCTGTAAAAGATCCCATTCTTCTCATTTAACATTCATTTCAGTGTCTACCTAATAGGGATATAAACAAACAACCAAAAAGATTGATATATGAGGGGACAAAGTTGCCTGAATATTCTTTTGAGTGACATTTTAGATGTTTGTGACTACCTCACCTGGCAAAGAAGGTCCTTGTCTGTCAATCTCACTTTGGTGCCTGACAAAATTATGGAAAAGATAGATAATTCTGGGAGTTTTTGAAAAATATATGAAAGACATTGCAGTCATTGGTCACAGCCAACACGATTCCATGAAAGGAACCATACTAAATTGGAAGGAACTGTTGACTCCCTCAAGGGTAGAGAGAGCTTGCAGAGAAATCTTGCCAAGTTAGAGGGCTGGGCAATAGCCAACAACATGAGATTTAATGAGAACAAGTGCCAGATCTTGCATCTGAGATAGGGCAACCCTGGATATATGTCCAGACAGGGGGATGAGTGGCTGGAGAGCAGCCTCACAGAAAGTTGGTCTTTATGGTGCTTGTAGGTACCTTCCAACTTGGGATATTCTGTGATTCTGACTCAACCAAGATCTTGGTCTTCTGCAGCTCATGTCATATCCATGAGGTCACGCAGGTATCACAGTAATTCTAGAAGAGGTAAAATAGCACTAGAAACCTAAGTTCAGAAACTCGAAATGTTCCCATGATGTTTAGCAGGGGGAAGGAGTAACCTGAGACGCACCATGAGGCACAAAATCTTTATATACTTACAATTTAACATATCCTGAAGAGCATGAAACCTTTACCCTCCTCCTCTACCTGTGGGAACAGCTATCCTACAAAGCTTTCTGATATTTTGTTTCTGTTTATCTAACATCTCTGGGGAGAGCAGGTGGCAGTACTGAACCACTTCAGAAGCAGGAGATCCGCTAGTGGAGGTCACGACTCCACCACTTGCCCTCTCTGTTGGTACATCTAAGTTTACAGGCATTTTAGGGTGCAAGGAAGTGGACTGTTTTTTTCTTTGCTGCCTTTGCTCGCAGGGACTCATTGAAAGCTCATTTCTAACAGCAGTTACAGCTGCTCTGGCCTTTTTGGCACATGGTCGTGCTCTCAGAGCAGGCCTGGGTTTTGGATTCTCATGCCTGTTCCTGAAAGAACAAAAACATGAGTGAAGACACTCTATATCTGAAAGACTTGGGGAAGCACCAAAATAAACAATAATAATTGAGGACAGACTCGTAGAGGCCCAAACCACATGCATTGTAATTCTGTTGGCCCAACAAATGATATCTCATCATCACCTACTCTGTCTAAATAAAGCCATCTCCCCACAAGCACATCTGACCCAGAAACGGCACAGGCGCAGCACAGTCGTCATCCTCCTGCTTTATTAAGCATTTTGTTTCAAAAATGAAGAACTGGAGGGTGAGGAAGGCAAACTCCTCGACTCACAAACATTGCCAGCCTGCCCCCCTATCCCTCCTGCACCCCAAAACGGAGTGAAAAGGCAAACATCTCCTTCAGTTACACCAGAAGTTACTTTAAGTCGTGTCTCTCCTCCTCCGACTCCAACTTAACCAGCATCTCCACATCCCGAAGGCAACGAGCTGCCTCCCCTTCCTCTGGACTCTAATTGAGAGAAGACGGCGGAGGCAGGAAGATGCGCACACACGGGCCGGCACCACTCGGCTCCGAGGGCACGGCGCGGCACGGGGCCGAGCGGGGCGTTCCCGACGACGGCCACAAGGTGTCGCCCAAGCAGCTCGGCTGCGCGCCGCCACCGCGCCCCGCCGCCACGGCTGCCTTCCAAGGCGCTCCGGAGTCCTGTTCGTGGGCGCGGGGTGCAGGGGGAAATCCCCTTCTGTTCCCTTCTGTTCTATTCTGTCCTATTCTGTTCTGTCCTATTCTGTCTTCCTATTCTGTTCTATTCTTTCCTATTCTATTCTATTCTATTCTATTCTATTCTATTCTATTCTATTCTATTCTATTCTATTCTATTCATTCTGTTCTCTTTATTTTTTTCCATTCTTCTCTATTTTATTCTATTTTTTCCCCCTTTTTATTATTTCATTTTTCATTTTCTATTTTATTTGGTTTTGCTTTACTTTCTTTTTCATTCACTCTCTTTTCCTTCTCTCTCTCTCTCTCTTTCTCTTTATTTTTATTTTTTAATTTCACCGTGTTTTATTTCACCTGGTTCTATTTCGTTCTATTTAACTCTGTTTTACTCCCTGTTTTTTTTTCAGCTCGGTCCCCATATATTTCAGTCACCACTGGAGCCTTTGGGGCTGGCTATGTGCCACAGGCAAGGTAAAACAAGGGATAAACCTTATGGTTTGTTGCTTGTGGGACAGACACGAGGGAGAGAAGACACTGGCTCTCGCTGGTTAATAAAGTTTATTCATAACCTTAATTCCAGTTTATTAACCTTAGATATAACAAGTTGTGTGGTAATTGTAGTTGTTCAGGGAGCACCGGGCAGTTTTTTCCTAGAGGGTATCAAATTCTGTGTTATTATTATATATGCAGTAAATCTCCATTAAAAGGCTTTCTGTAAATGTTTCAAGGCTATGCCGGATAGAAGGGTACTCCATCTCAGTTTCCAGGCAAGGTATTATCTATTTTAAACGTCCTGCAATAACAGTTGCCTTATTTGTCTCTCACCAAAAAAATACGGTGCCTCACGAGCGGCTTGTTTTTTTGGAGGAAGAAAGACGGAAGCTGAACTTTGGTGACTGCTGTGTCAGTCTTCTGTAAGCCTGAGTTAAAACGTGCACTCTCTGTAGAGCCTGGCTGCGGTCTTTCGCAGCCTGGCAAAACAAGGAAACGGCGGGATGGAAACTCACCGAGCCTAACTGTTCTGTTTCCTTTTCTTTTTCTCCCTTTCATATAAATCACACCCTTTTGAAGCCGCTGCTTTTCTTTCACGGGCATAAACCCCTCATCTTTTAAAGTCTGCCTTTCAAGCTAATTGTTTCAACAGGACAAGAAACTTGTAAAAGGCAGCTCCAGCTTATCTCCAGATTGTCTTCCCAGGAATGTTTGTAAGAGAAATATCCGTTCATACAATAGGCGCGACTGTTCAAAGGCCGGTCAGTGAGAAATATTTTTAACAAGATTACTTAATGGGGCTGTTCAGCACCTCAAGTTCTTGCAGGGCAGAATTTCTGCAGCTGGGTCCAGAGCCCGCAGCAGGCATTGAACGAGTTCCCAGGGATTTCAGTGCTCTCTGAGTGAAGGACTCAGGAGCAGATAGAAGTTGAAAAGTGCAGGCAGCAGCATGTAGAAATAAACTGGAGAGTGGCAGGACAGATGTGCTAAGCCCGGCAATGCGTGAGGCTCGGGAGGCACTGCTCGTGTTTGTGATGGAGGTTTCTGCTATTACATTTCTACAAATTCTACATTTCTACAAGTCTAACAAATCTGTTAGAGAAATACGTTTGCAGGAAAGATCAGAGATGCCCAGATCTTCGAGAATAGTGAAGCATCAAGTGAACCTCTGCACTGTACGGAGGTCTGGTAAACTTGAAATTAAGAAAAAGAAAAAAAAAAAAAAGAGGAGTGTTGGGCAAGGTTTTTGCAAAACCAGTGGAGTAAATGATGCTGTTCCTATGGAATTTTTGACCTATCTGAAACCAAATCTACCTTTGTGCTATGTGTGCTTTTCATCCTGCTTTTTGGAACACAGAAATTCACAGTCCTCTTCAAAAAAGGGGCTCATATTTTTATTTTTAATGGTAACTCATCACTAGATGCTTTAGGATCTGATCCTGTTACTCTTCTGGCAGCATTTTTTACTCCTATCTCTGAGGCCAATGCTCTGCTTGTGCTTACGAAGCCAATAGGATTACTCAGTCAAGTAGGACCTAGATACGTGAATCAGTATTGTAAAATGTGGTCCCGAGTCTGGAAATGGAAAACATTAGGTCCAATAGGCAGGCTCTGTGTCTGGTTTAGCTCTCAACTCCATTAATATGTCCATTACTTAAATGAGTGAGATAACAGGCCTGCCCTAGAGTAACAACTTCCCTGCTATCCCATTATACCAGGCCACAGCATCTTGTTATTTCATCCCCGCTCAGCAGCCTGCCTGATGTGGGATAAGGCAGCTGGCGACGCAGACACAACTTATTTCCGAGGAACAGGATTTTCTAAATGTGTCCACTAGATAGCACAATAAACTTCCTTCTTTTCTTGTTGAAAAAGTTTCTCTCCCACCCAGAGAGCCATTAGCCCTTCCGTCTCAGAGTAATGGTGTTTCAGGACCAGATCAAAGTTTCTCAGATAAGTGTTCCTTTACACAATGTTACTGACACTCCACTTTGTAAACAGCCTTCTTCTTTACGGTTAAAGGGGACATATAAACATGCCAAGTGAGATGGATTGACTGTCAGTTTTTCTTTTTCTTTTCCTTTTTGTATGTGTGTGTGTTAACTGCTCAAGGAGCATCATGGTTGGGTTGTGCTGATATCATTGAACATGGTCTGCCTTTTGTGTAAACAGGAGAAGAAAAGAGAACTGCAAGAAGTAATCTCCAGGGCAGATTTCTTACTGGAGTCGCTGCGGCTTTGGCCCTTTTGATAGGAAAATGGCGACATCCTTCTGTATGAAGATGGAGACATCAGCGCTCAGACCCCCATGTGCCACAGTGTGACAGTGTGCTCCTCCCTGCACCCATCCTCCTCCTTTAGCCTGATTACACCCAAAGCCTCGCTCAGGACAGACAGCACTGTCCTGATAAATAGTATGACCATGTCAAACGTCTTACCTCTAGCAGCCTGAGAGCCCCTTGAGCTCTAAGTCTCGTAACAAGATTGCATGTGATTTCCCAGATTCTTTCAAAATATCGAGAAGTTTGGGTGATTATAATCATGGGGTGGATTATGGGGAGTAATTATTCAAAATAACTCATTGGGATATTTTGTTCTTTAAAGGAGAATAGCATTGAAGAAACCTCCAGGGTGGAATGCAATAAAAGTGCAAGGACTCTGTCCCATGGTAGTTCCCTAAGCAACTTCAGACCTGCAAACCTTTGACTGTTAGCAGCACCAGGGGAGCTTGGTATCCTGACTCTAAGAGATACAGAGCACAGAGTGTGGAGCAAGGTGTAAAACTCCACAGCCAGGCTCTAGGATAAGATCACAGGGATGGGAACCTGGTGGTGCTATTGAACTGATAAGCAACATAGTAGCCATCCAGAGTTAGCAATTTTCAATTTTCTGTCCCACCAATCACAACAGAAATAAGTGTGATTAGAGTCAGGTCACTCAAGCTCCACTTGAAAGTAATAAAGTATCAAAATGGCTTAAGAGAGAAGGAATTTTGGGGAAGATACCATTGCAGACAAGTCACAAGGACATCACTAGCTTCTGAAACCAGCTGATGAGCTGAGCCTCTCTTTCTTCCAATAGGGACATCTATTGGGTGAGAT
The DNA here is from genome assembly GCF_905368555.1 of Meleagris gallopavo. Taxonomy (NCBI): domain Eukaryota; kingdom Metazoa; phylum Chordata; class Aves; order Galliformes; family Phasianidae; genus Meleagris; species Meleagris gallopavo. The sequence goes on from NC_139406.1 coordinate 36,832,522, forward strand.
TGACACAGTTATGTTGAGTGCTTCCCCCGGGAAACTTAGAAATGTCTATAGAGTTGTTCCATAATTTAATGCATTTGCAGTCAGCTGTATTATTCACATTATTGGTATTAGCATGTGCTCTGCAGATAGTGTATTGATCACTGGTGATTCAAATCTGTTGCTCCAGTGAAGAACACTATTCTGCAAGGTGGTTGTCAGAATTCTCATTGGGCATGCACAAACTCTTTAAGGATGGGTATACTAGTCCATATGAATGTGAGTAGATGAAGGTGCTCCACACTAGAGGTGAATCTGTAATCCCAACAATTCTTTAGGCACAGCCAATTTCCCTAAGGCTGGTCATGCAAGTTCATTTGAATGCAACTCAACTTGTAGCACCATAGTAGGTATTAACCCTTCAACACAGCACAAAGGAAGCCTTGATACCCATCTGTGAGGAAACATCAAAGGCATCTTTTGGTTTAGGATGTAAGCTGGGCATTGCAAAACCTGAAAATGAAGCTGGTGCCTCCCGTAAGGTTTCCAGACTGCCCCAGTTCCCTTTGGCTTGAAACTAAGATGAGAGTGAGGCCTCTCCAGATGCCTCTGGGGAAGGCTTAAGTCCTCCATCTGACACCTTGTAAAGGATCTAAAGGCGTAGGGCATGTCAGTATGTCTTCATACCAAGGGACAGCTAGAAACAGCTGATTGGAAACCTGAGAGGTGGAGGGAAGTGCTGCAGCTTAAGCTGTGAGAACATCTCCTGTGAAAGGTAGTGTGCGAGAAGTCTTTTATTTAGCTTAAAAACTTGAGTGCAGATTTGCATTTTGAGTATGTTTAAAATTAAGTGAAATCAGCAACTGAGATGCTCCCATTCTTGCTCCATGGGGAGATGTGGGCTTGCAAATATAGATTTGACTGTTCCAGGTAGAGAAAAACAAGTGCTGTGGTCTCTGTATCTTGTCACCTAGAGAACTAGTCAGCACCTTCTCCTGCAACCTGGTTAGCTGTTTTGATTTGAGTAGCTCTGCATTCTCTTTCATGTATAACCAAACACTGTATAAAGTAAGAAAAGAGGAAACTAAGAAAAATTCTATCCAAACTGTGAGTTCCTCAGGGCAAGGACCAGGACTGTGTGACAGCTCCAAGCACTGCCCGTGCAGTGTGACAGCCCAGGACACACAAGGAAGGTGCAAAGTGTCTGCTTGCATCTCCCCTTTCAAACTCCTGGACTGAGATTTCTGGGTCCTTAACTTAAAAAGATGATGACAAGGCCTATATTGTCTTTCATGTTTCAGAGCTAACTATAGAAGAGGAATACATGTCTTTAAAAACAGGTGACACAAGGGATTTTCATGACAACCTTTCAAGCTAAAGTAAAGTACCTCTGTTCTCAAGCTGGAAACACTCTTAATCACGATGCACAACTCCCTCTGACATGAATGTACTACGGCTGCACTAATTAGACATCTCTGAGGGTGGATGTACCTAGAAAACACAGCTATGGATTTAGACCTCAATCTTCTCATAGCTTTAGAAATACAGGCAAAACCAAGCTTAACCAGAAAAAAAGAGGAAGAAATGGTGAACACAGACAGCTTAGAGAGTCCAAAGTAAAGGGGAGATAGTAGTGGATAGTGGGATTATTTGCTGTTCTGGTCCTGGGAACATCACAGCAAAGACACCCATACAGAGAGGTTTGATCTGCAGCTGAAACTGCAGGGAATTCCACTCTTCTCCCTGTTTTTTAGGGAAAATAACCCAGATATTTCCCATATCCCCCATATTGCATATTTAAAAATTGAAGGAACAATGGCATTACCAGTCTAGCTAAAAGCTTCCTACAAACCTCTCTTCTCCTTTTCTTTTTCTGTCCTTTTGTATCCACAGGCAAGACTATCTGAGATCTCATCTTTTAAGTGCTACAACTGATCCATTAAATAGCTTCTCATGGACATTTTTTTCAGCTCCAAGGAGTAGAGTTGCTGAGTGAGAAAGGCATGAGCCAGGCTCTCACTGCTGGGACTTCCTCCAGACCAGCTTGCAGCCCTAAGAAAAATGAGTTGGATGGTCCCAGCTCTGTCCCCAATGAGCAGCAGCAGTAGATCACTTTGCAGAAATGAGCCACGCGTAATTTGGCACCATTGACAGAAGACTTGCTAGCAGCAGCTCGGGGCCTTGCAGGCTTGAGATAATGTGCTGCTAAAATCACCTCTTGACCCTAACCCAGGAGGTTCCTCCAGGTCACAAGGGAAGAGGGGGTAGCAGGCCACTGTGAGATGCCTTGATAAATGCACAAGCGCCTGTAAGCCAGCCTGGCATCCTGCACCACAGCAACTGCTCCGTTTATCACAGCAAGGATACGCTCCCTGAGTTTTGTTGGAGGATTTTGGACCTCTTATTCCAGCTGCCTCCTCCGTTCTCCCCTCCAGTGCAGCCAACCTACCGCCGTGAACCGGTGGCCCTAATGGTGCACGAAAGAAAGCAGCATGCATCTCCTTGTGATGGAGCTGGCAGAGAAAATCGGACACTGGGACAAACAACCATAAATCAGGACTGTCCTGATTAAATCAGGCATGGCTGGCAAGTAAGTTATTAGCCGCCTGTGAAACTAATTGTGATACTGATACACTCAATTTTGCTGTGTCTTTCAAACACCGGTTGTGATGGGAAACAGCTGTTAGAACCCAAAAAAAAAAAAAAAAAAAAAAAAAGAGAGAGAGAGAGAGAGAAAAAGAGAGCGCGCTTACGATTCAGAATCATAATAAAGTCTGTCTTCTCTATTCCCTTTCACAAAAGCTCTTAGATTCCTCTATTCTCCTCTAGACAATTACTCCCAGCAGGCAGGGTCACTCAGGATGAGCACACTATTGCATTTAAAGTTCATCTACTGAAGGGGGGGAAAATGCAGAGAATGGAGAAAAAAAAATCCTCCCATTAATGTGTGAAGAAATGGCAGGTTTAAAAAAGGTTAGAAATTCAAGTTAAAGCAGAAAAAAAAGAAAAAAGTTTGTCTCACGACATCAGTAGGAGAAAAGATTTTGTTCAGCGGCATTGTTTGACTGAACACTTCCTTCACAATAACACTAGTGCCAGCGCATAAAAGCCGATGTTTATTTGATGCCTGGACCAGGCAACTGTTATGAGCAGTTAGCACAGAAAAAAAAGTGGGATGTTTTGATATACGTCCAAAGGAGAAAGGGCCTGATCCTCCTCGGTGAGATTCTGATGGCTCCCGTGTTGTCTTCCACTGCCTGCTCAGGTCAGTGGTGCTGAGTGAAGTTGTGACGGGGCCTATGCTCCACTCAGCTCGAGGCCTGGTAGTTGGTTGTGCCATGGAAACCCCAAAGGCTAAAGGGTAGGAGATGGGCTAGGCTGGCAGAGAGCTGAGCTCAAAAACCAGATGGGATTTTGAGTGTATGAGCCCTTCTTCAGGTCTGGAAAGGAACAACTGTAGGGTAACTACATGTACCCAAACAACCCTCTCCTGCATGGTGCTCAATACCACTTGTACATGCAATGTGTGGAATTCAATGGTGCTTTCCCAAGGCAAAATTTATTCTTGGTAATTTCGTACCTTCTGCTGCAATGTCTGTGATGGACCACTGTTGGAGGTTGGACTCTGCTCCCTGTAGTCCTAAACGATCTATATTCCCTATTTAATCTTTTTTTTTTTTCTTCTTCTTCTCCTTTCCACCATGCATTTGTCTACTCTCTTTTTTTTATGCACTTTTTTTTTTTCCTATTTTTTTTTAATAGTTATATTTTAGCTATGAGAGTGGAGAGAAAAGGAAATGCATTAGCTAATAAAAATATGACTGTGCCACAAGTTTGGGAGAGGTAGAAGGAAAAACAAATCACTGGCATGTCAAGAATCTAACCCCATCCTCTCAGCTTCCACAGTAATATTTCTGGCTTCCTGTTTGCAAACCAGAAATGTTTATTTACAATGTCTTTCAAGACAGCTTTTCAATGTATAATGCTCATGTCATTACATAATGGGTCATAAATGATGTTGGTTGTCATAGGAAAACAGAAAGTCATCAAGTATTTTCTTTTTCTTATTGTTGTTGTTTGCCTTTTGTGACGGGATTCAGAGTTGGCTGCAAGTGGGAAGTCTGAAGGTAAATCATCACCCTTCCAGTAATTCCATCTCCACTGTCTTCAGTTTGTCAGGAGTTTATGAGTGAGGGGATCCTGGTGCTAAAAATTTTGGTTGTGTTTTTTTCACCGTGGTCCTGCTCTTTCATGCAGCCCATCAGCTTTGTGCCCTGAAAGAGACATGAAAAGACTGGATTTATTCAACAAAATACAGAACAAAAATCCATACTGAAGCATTTATCATTTGCTTATTAAAAAAAAATCAAGCTGAGGCTACATGCCGAAACAGAAGAGTGTCAGATCCTGGGAGTTTCTACTACAACTCTGATGATGATTGGTGCAGACTTTTGGGGAAATTTCTGATCTGAATTGCAGCATCAGGGGCGTAGGAGAGTACACAGTGCTGAAATGCCCAGCTGGGGGCATTCAGCTGGGCTAGCCCCCTTTCCTATAGCTAAAATGGGGACCAGTAAAGTTTAGGTAATATTCCCATAAGGCACAGTCTTTATTCCTGACTTAAAGTGAGATCTGGCTGCCTTTGCTGCTCTGAGCCGTCATCCTCACTTTGCAGGGGTTCATTTGGCAGCACTTCTGGTTGTCTCTTGTCTCAGAAATCTGGGAAGAGGAATAGAGCAGCTGTTAAACCAAAATACGGGGTCAAAATTTTGCCTACGCTTACACCAATGTGTGTAGAGTATAACTCCCCTGAAGCTGGTGGAAGAGTGGCTGTTCTTACATTTGAACAGATCAATTCCTAGCTCTAAAAATAAGTGGACTAGAAAAGAGGTAAAGCTACCATTTATAAAATAAATGTGTTTATTTGGTAAACATTGTGCCTTCTGTAGGAACTTCATTGATATCAGATCTACCTAAATTCCTCTTAATCGTTTTAGGAAAAAGGCAAAAAGGATTTTGCATACTTTCACTAAATCTGGGGAGCTTTTTATTCTCTTGTCCAGATAAGTGGCAAATAAATCACCATCAGGAGAAGTGAGAAACAGTAAAACATGTTAATACAAAGGACACACTTATGCTCCACTTTCCTTATTTGGGATTACTTTAAAGCAACTGTACCAGGGCCCAACTGTACATATACGTGGGGTAGACCTCCGAGGCACCATCAAGGCAGGGAGAGAGAGGCATTCCTGGGCTACCTGAAATAGACAAATCTCCTGGATTGCTCATGTAATTCTGTTAACACCAGGGTAGCTATATCTCCTATACATCCCACCTAGAGACTTAATGGATACTGGTGCAAGGATTGGATCTCCTGCTCAATTCTTGTGAGCACCAGAAATTCTGTGTTGTGATCCCCTGGTGTTAATGTGCAGCAGGATGTCAGTGAGTATCTGATAAAGTTTCCACCCACACACTAGGAAATGCTGGACTAATAAAGTGCACCTTTAGTGTGCTGTGTAGACCAACAGCTTCATCTTCCCTCCAAGGAAATATACAGATCTCACAAGTCATAATGCTGAAAAAAATTGAGGTTCTATGGAAGATCATGTTACCTGTATCTTTCATTAGTTAGGTGGGTGATGAAAAGTTGTTGAGATTTAGCAAAAGTGAGGCCACAGTTTAGCAAAGTAGTTGAGAAAGAAGATGACTTGTCTGGGACTGCCTGCATACATTTGAACAACTCATAGTCATTAGTAGAATAGAACTGAAAACTAAAGTTCTAGAAGTATTCTTGAATTCTGTCTTGGCAGCTAGATACTCAGAATTGGAAATCATGAATTGTGTCAATATTATGCACAAGAGGTGGTGGTTGTGAAAAGAGAACAAAAGTGTGCAGAGGAAGAGTGGAAGCAAATGCTACCCATTTAACGTGTCTACTTTGTATTAAGACTGCTCTGAAAGCAGTGCCCATGTGAAAGTGTCCCACAACATCAGAGGCGGACGTTAGTGGTATGGTAGTAGATACTGAACCTTCCACCAATATTCCACTACATGTTGTTGCCGTGCAACAGATGGCAGTAGAGGGGTAGTTTGACAGAATAGCATCTGACATGGAAGTGAGTATGAAGAAAAAATGTGTCACCAAATTTCCCCATGCAGAAAAAATGGCACCCACTGACATTCACTGATGCTTGCCAAACATTTATGGAGACCAAATAGTGGATGCAAACGCAGTGAGGCAGTAGGTGGTGCATTTCAGCAGTGGTAACAGCAGCAGTGAGTCACCTCTGAAAAGATAAAGCTAATGGTGGTTGTAGGGGAACTGTTAAGTCACAGCTTGAACTGGTGATTGAGCACCTGGTTGGCCCAGGGAGCACAGGCACATTGTTTGCACCTGTGCTCCCCACATGACCAGAATGGGGTGGACCCCCAGGCTCACATAAGGGCCAGTTACTGAAGGAAGAGCATTTCTGGGATACAGGCTGTTTCCTGAGAAGGAATGCTGTATAGTTATAGATTTCTGTTTACCAGTTGGGTGAGTGCAACTTTTTTTTTATATCACTATTGGCCTAGCTGTAAATACTTTAACTCGTATAATCAAGAATCTGTTAGAAGCAGTTTTGTTTCTTCGTGAGCAGAACATTGGTGACTGTGTTGAAAAAGAGTGTTTTGTAGTTTAGAACTTGCTCTATTGAGTAGCTTTTCTGTGCTCTTTGTGTCTGTTGCAGTGTCCATAGAAATAAATAGAAGGTAATACTTTTGAAGTACCCTGCATATTTATAAACTGTCAAAAGATAACTTCAAAGATGTACATTGCATAAAACTGCTATCCGTTCCTTATGCTGAATCGTTGTTACATGACTCTACTTTACAACTCTTTTAGCAAAACAAAATAATAAGAAATGCATAAGTATCAGCCCTGCTACAAGTTCCAAACACAGTTCTCATTTCAGGATCCTGGCATGCGCTTGTAAAACATTTAAATACTTATTGGTGGATAAGAAAATCAATTTACTTGTGAGGTGACTAAGTAACAAAACATATTAGAATTGATGTTACAATTAGGAAAAAAAAAAGAAATAAATTGTTTTTCTGCTCGTTAATATTTGGATAAATATTTATGAATGTATAAGACAAGGAACCAGTGCCAGCACTAGATCTTTATTATGCCAGACATAGGAATAATTCAAGCATTTAGGCAGTTCCAACTTGAACTTAGCCCCACTAGCTGTGTAGTTCAATTTGATCTTGCCTCAGAAAGATTTTCCTTCTGTGGTGGCTGTGATTACGTGGTTTCTGTGTGAGTTTTGTTTGGGACTCATTTAAGAAAAGGAGCAAGACCAGCTGTATGTAGTGGGCTCATGACCAGGTGCTTACCTTGTGTAATGATGCCTACAGAGGTGAAAGGGCTGAAGGCTGGGTGGGATATGGGGGCTGGAAGATGGGGGAGAGGAGGGTGGGGAGTGTGGGAGTGCCTGGCTTTGGAGACTGCTGCATAGGAACACCTTGTTGAAGGGCTGCCTGCTCCACTGCTGATAGTGTGGCAGATAGGAAGGCTTTGCAGTATTTGACTTAATCAAAGGGGCCGTTTCAACCTGAAAGCAGAGGCAGGCTCCTCCTGGGGATAGGCTTCCCCCTGGGAAAGTTTTGGTTCTGCAAAATGCCTTTGATCCACCTAATTTTACAGAGCTGTCCTATGTAGTCAGGCATGTGCAGCAGGGAGAGGAGGTGACAGAGAGCCAGATGGAGAAAATAAAGGATGGAATTGGTTAGTTCAAGGCTGGACTTGGATGAAATCCTCGTTTAGTGTCTCAGGAATAACCCCAAGGATTGATCACCATCACAGGTGATGCAAGGAGCACTGACCTGGTGGTCATACTTGTGGCATGTTGGATGTTCTTCCTCAGGAGCCTTGGTCCGGTCAGAGCAACATACTGGTTTGGTAGGCTGTGGTCTGGCTGCCTATTGCCACTTTTGTGTTCTTCCTACTTAAGTTGGATTTTCATTCTTTATATAAAAAAAAAAAAAAAAAAAAAAGAAAAAAGGGCAGTTTCATTATTTCAAAATGATTTTTGTAGCCCTGATCTTTAGCTTAGAACGTGAACTAGAACAATAAGTATTTTTGAACCTGAGGAAAAAATAGCTCACTAATGTAGCTCAAAACGTAATTTCATGGAGGCTAGCATCAATAATGTAACTACTTCATATGGATGTTACGCAGGCAGCCTTAATACGTGTGCGTGGCATCTGGATTGACAAGACAGACCATGATGGCTCCAAAGGGTCAATAAAACATGCACCATGAAGGATTTACACAATAGACAGTAATGGCTTCCTTGGAGCTGTTATGGTCTATTGGGTCAATAATAATCCACTTTTTAAAGAGTGCCAAAATATGAATTTACACAACAGGCCATAATGGCTTCTGATCTATCAGATAAATGATATGAATTATCAGCATTAATGCCCGCACTGCAATGCACGTTTACCTATTAGAGTGGATAGAATAAATATTAGGTGCATCAAAATATGCTTTCATATTGAAAAGTCTGACTTCTAAAAATATCAAGAGGAAGAACAGAAAAACCCAAACTCCTGTTGTTAAACCTGTGAGATAAATAAATAAGAAGTGAATAAATCTGAGACTGTCTCTAAGGTTACTGGGAGTTTTCACTTTAAATAGAGTAAAAGCCCATCCCATGCATTTTAAAATTTCTGGTTGTTTTTCTAGCAAACTCAGGCCTATGAACTAGGGGAGTCTGTGAGCACTTTCCCACACTGGTAACGTTTTCCATGCAATTTCATCTCTTCTCCTTTATTAACATCTAGTTGCTTGAGTAATGGCTTGTAGGATCTGGATTGCATGTCATACAAACCAGCTTGGTCTGAATATATACATTCATGACCAAAAATCGGTTTAAATAATATATGTTCTGTTTGTGGCCACCTATCCGTCTCTATCAAGGAAGATAAAAATCTTTGTCTGTGCTGTTTCATCTGTGCAATCAAGATAGAAACCCTCGACTGAAATTTGCCAGCAGGTGGTGACATACAGCAACAAGCTCCAATGGCAGCAACTTCCAGCAAATCTGGAGGAAATCCAGGCTTCAGGATCATGAAATATGCCTTCAGTTTGAGGAGAAATAATGATGAATGTCCATCAACAGCACAAGTGATGATTTAGGCTTGTTGCATGGCAAAAAGAAGTATGTTCAGTCCACAGCAGGTCAAAAGTTTTCCTTGCTGTTTCTCTGTGTTTCCTTTTTATTATAAAACATTTGGCTTGGCTGTGAAATATACTTTTAATTAAAAGATAGGAAAATCATAGTAAGACAGCAGCAGCAGAGTGCTGCTAGAAAGCCTGCTGTCTTAGCTCTCATAATAAACATAACACGAAGGAGAGGTGCACATGCAAACTGAAGTGTTGTGGTGAGAATACATATAAAACAACCTATACAAGTCCTTTCAAAGGGAAGTGTGAAAGTGCTTTCTGCTTGTCTGTGATTTCCTCATGCTTCTTCAGTTTTCATGCCTTCTTTTTTGCTCGTCTCACTGCCGGGTACACTTGTTGGAAGGGCCTGCTGTTTGTTAAAAGCAACACCGCTGTTTGCAATAGGTTGGTGAGCAAATAATTCTTCTGTAACATGCAAGGAAAAGAATAAGAAAGAATCCCGGTTGGATCATGTTGGAGTTGTCAGGAACCAGGAATTCCCTGGATTTTGTGTATATGTTTAGTGTTTGTGCTCAGTATACAAGGTACTCCTGCCTTAGACAACATGCCCTTTAATTGGATGTTTGCAGCGCCTGAAGTGCAGTAACTTCATGCAGGAAAATACAACTCCTGCCTTGCTTAGCAGGGAGCTGAGAGCAGAAGGGAAATGTTAAAGTACAGAGGATTCCCCTCCCCTTCCCCCCCCCGCCCCCAGTGTCTGTTTCCTGCAAGTATCTTCCATCTGCAGTATTGACTGGTTTATCAGGTAGCAAGTATCTCTATCAGTCTATCTCAAATAGTCATCCAACAGGAGATTAAATGCTGCCTGCCTCCTCCTTGTGATTTTCAGTCTTCACATCACAAAGTTTTCAATCAAAGTGCAGCTGTGTACATTTAGCTTAGGGAACTTGGTAGACTTATCTTCTGAAAGCAGGTGATTCAGGCCATGTTTACCTTGCATGGCTCCTAGATACCTCTCAGCAAACCTGTCTGCATTTTAGACCTTGAAATGGGTCCTAGTTCTATTTTTTTTTTTCTCTTCCTCTTCTTGACCAGGCTGCTGGCCGTACATCAACACTGGCAGCATGGGGCCAGAGAGCAGCTTTTCACTCTCTGGAAGAATTAAATCAAAGCAACAGCCTTGTGTTCCTCCATTTTTAAATGAAGGCAACGTAGACATGTGCATCATCATGCTTTCTTATCAGCAGTCCTTGTGATGCATTATTATTATTATTATTTCAAGACAAGGCTGAATGTGGCTCAGGGCAGCCTGGTCTAGTGGTTGGTGACCCTGCACATAGCAGGTGGTGTGAAACTAGATGATCATTATGGTCCTTTTCAACTTAGGCCATTCTATGATTATCACAGTGGTGGTTTCAGCCTGTGAATCAGCTTGAGCAGGGAAGGATGGCAGCTGCACGCAGCTCTGGGCTCACACTGGATACCTGAGGAAGTTGTGGGCTATTAGGTATCCTGAAACATAAACTGTAGCTCCATTTGTAAGGAATCCAGCGTGAGGGAACTGATGCTAAGGAAAAGTGCTTCTCTGCCAATTAGCATATTTTCCATATAGGATTTTGATAAAGACTAAATAAAATTTGAATAAGCATAAACTTGAGACAAAAAAATAAATGCAGGAAAGGTGATTCAAAATGATTCAACTGAGCTGGAATTCCACGGTGTGTTCTCCATGCAAAATAGTTAGGACATGGTGTAACCAAAAGCAATTCTTCCAATGTAAATGAAGGGAGGGATTGGGAATTATGACTGAGGAGTCCTAATTAATGTCTCAATGGCAGTTTCTTTGAAGATTCTTTGTAGAACCTGAGGCACAGTCAGCAGGGCAAGATTCAGGAACAAGATTTGTGCCCCTGTTCTGTCATCTGCTGGAGAGAAAGGCTGTAGAAGGCAAAATAGTTCCAGAACATCACAGACCACAGTTCTGGCTAAGAGTAATGCAGGGTGTAAGCACTAAATGGGCAGAGGCTGCCTATTGAGGACCCTTTGCTTGGTGAGAAGGGGAATGTGCACACAGCTTCTGCACTGGTATTCAGGATGGGTGAATCTATCCAAGCTCTGCACTCCGCAAAGTACATAACTGTCTCACGCTTGGGGTGGGATGGATAAAAGAAAAGTGGTTCTGTGTACCACTGTAATGGACTGGAGTAGCTTAATCCCGAACTCCTACTTGTTCCCAGAAACCCAAGAGGCTGTTGCTGTAATTTGGTGCCAGCTGGGAAGAGGTGAATGCCTCCCAAGTCAGTGCTTTGGCCAACAGCCTGATGACAACAGAGGGTTCCAGTCAGGCAAGGGAAATCTTCCAGAGAGTGATACCCACCAGAGTTCATCTGCTCTGTGCTGTCAGGGCAGTGCAGAGAAAAGAGGAGTGATGGGTGAGTTGGCCCAGCTGCCTGCTTATGAATATCTGAGATTCTTGCGCAGTGTAAATGGGAACTGCATGCATGCATCAAAGAGGAAAAGGCACTGAAAAACGGGAGACTGTATCTAAATGTTTTTAAAGTGGTGAACTGGGCTTAAGTTATTCAGTTCCTTCAAATGCAAAGTGGGGAGTAGATTGAGAAATTTATTGTGGAAACAAATTAGATCTTAATTTTGCTCTTTTTTGCCCACATTTTGTGGCTTTTCCAGCCCTTTCTGTGAGCAAAAATGCCTGGGGCCAGTACAGACAGAAGGTTATGGCACTCTCACATTCAGGCATCAGAGCCGCTGAACCCTGTCCAGGGGTATCCTGTAGGCAGGGGTCCATGGCAGGGTTAAACAAACTGGTAGCTCAGCCTGTCCCTGCAGAGCTCCTTCTTACCAAAGCAAAGTCTTGCAGGCAGCCCCTGTAATCACAGGGTTTGTAAAGTGGTGAAGATGTTTGGGCAAAAAATAAACTTAGTAAATATGACTGCAGTGAAGTCAAGCTCACTTTATTGTTTGGTGCTCTAACCTGACAGAATCACAGAAGCCATTGTCTCTGAGCCTAGGGGCAGCAGCAGAGTACTTCCTGATCAGATGGGATGCCCAGGTTGTCTTTGCTCCTCATAGAGAGCTCTGACACTGGTGAAAGTTCAGCAAGGTCCAGGTCACAGGTTGTGAAACTTTTTACTCTAGAAATGCCTGCAGGTTGGGGACATGAGAGAAAAAGCTTCATTGAGATACAGGGTCTAGCCCCAGAAGGAGGATCTGCTTGTGCTTGCACCGGTTTGAAGTGCTTTCCTTTGTTTTATGTTCTAGTCTAAGACATGTAAGTGCATATATCTCAAACACATCCTCAGTGGTTAAGCCCAGATAGGCTCATGCATGTACTCAAGTCGAATGACACTTTCCAGCCTGCATCTTAGATTATCTTTTTTTTTTTCCCCTTCCATATACAAGAGCTGCTTCAAAAGTATTACCTGCTATTTTATTACCTTGGCTTATTCAACCAGAGGTGGATGTTGGTATGGCAGTAGAGCTTGAACCTTTCCACTGATATTCTGTTAAATTTTGCTGCAGCAAAATTTGATGGCAGCAGAGGGGTGATCTAACATAATGGACATGGAAGTGTATCTGTGGCAAAGGAGTGGGACTGACTTCTTCCATGCAATGAAAATGACGCTCACTAACATTCAGTGAAACTTGGTGAACATTTGTGGAGACCAAACAGTGAATGTGAACACAGCGAGGTAGTGAGTGATGCGTTTCACCTGTGGTTACAGTGATGATCTCTGCTAGTACAGATTTTCTTTTTTTTACAAGTGTGGCATGCAGATTCTTGTTTATTGGAGATGCAAATGGAGAGCTAATGCTGGTGATGTGTTGAAAGATACTGTTTTGTAGCTGAGAATTTTCTCTAACAAATAGTGTTACTGCACTCTGTATCTGTTATAGTTTCTATGGAAATAAATAGGAGGCATTACTTTTGGAGCAACATAGATATTTGTAGCGCCCTGAAGTCTTCCTGGAAAGACGTGAAGAGTTCATGATCCCATTACTCACAGTGGTAATCCTCTAAGCACTAGGTGAAGCTTGTCTACGTACATGTACACAGTTACTGCACTGGGGCATGAAGTGTAAGGCTCATGTAGTTGTGAATCTGTTATAAGGCTACACTGAATAGTAGGAGTGATGAATATGTCCCTGTTACTATAATGTGACTTCAGTTGCTACGCTTTCATATTCAGGACTGAGCATTTTAAAACAATTTTTTTTTGCTTCAGAATTTATTTTGGGAAAAGAAACGTAGGAAAAAAAGAAGTGGTTCAGGTTCAGCTGGAGTGGGAAGGTGATACTCCTAGAGTTTAAAAAACATGTGGAAGTCTGCCCACGTTTCATTGGGCTGTAATCCTCTATAAAAATCTTGTTCTTACACATGTTTGACAGAGGAGCATTGAAGTTTGGCAGCAGTGCGTGGCCTAGCCCTAGCACAGCACGACCTTCCCTACGCTGCCTGTGGCTATCTGGGTATAGGAACATATCATGGGCTATAACCACAGGTTACCGGACAGCCACGGGACAGAATGAGAGGATTTCTTCCCTATGGACTCAGTGCAACTGATTAAGGAGCTGCTGGGAGAGACATGGGACAGAATGTGCACTGCAGGAGGGCAGGGAGGTGGTAGGAGCTGTGATGGGGACAGAGCAGCTCCCAAGGGTGAGGGAGTGATCTGCTGGTGGATGGGCGCAAAAGGAAAAGCAACCAGTGTCAGGAATGGAGCAACAGTGTGCATGATGTGAGGGAGAGAGATGCATTTTTGGATGTGGCTACAGAATCGATTTGTTTTAATATGTGTATGGAGGGGGAAATGGAAATTGGTATGTAGGTTGGTGTTCTAGTATTTAAAATATCACTGCTGTGAGTGAATATTGCATATGTGACTCCTTTAATGTGCTTAGGCTGGGACAGGAACATGTTTACTGTTCAAACTGGGTCTGAGAATACGAATGTTTCAGGAACCAGTGATCTGGTCTAATGTTTTTGGTTTTTTTTCTTCCCATGTATGTTCTGTGCTAAAGTAAACAGGACATTTCTTCTATAAACAGACTTTCGTGGTTTCAAATTTAGCTCTCACAGTAGCACTTTTACTGAGGATTTCAGGCTCAAACCCTGGAAATCCCAATTTCTATTTCAATCCCATCTAAGTGATGAGAGCAGCACCCTCCCAGGGGTTGGGGATGTGCAGGTAGGATTCCTGTGACGCCAATGCTCAGCCCAGAGGTGTGCGCAGAGGGGAGGGAGGGGAAGAGCCCTGCAGCAATCAGCATTCATTTCCAGGAGGCTTCCTAAATCTCAAATTGGAGCATGCGTTAGATGGAGTACATTCTGTTAGCACTGATGCCTGTGCTCAGCTCTTCTAGTGCTTCAGAAAATGCATTAAAATGCAGCCGAGGCGTTTCGGTGTGACAAATAAACTCGACTGTGGCCACTTTCTCAGTATGTTTTGTGTCACGGTGCTAATTTCCCATTCACTTGATTGGGATGCAATGATTTCACAACAATGTCAGCGCGGGTCTATGGAAAAGACATTATGGTGTCAAAATGAAATGAAACAATGTTAATTTGTCTATGGAAATGGTGTTCCACTGCCAAATTGAAACATAACCCTCCGCTCAGCCACCTCAAGGCTTGGCGCTGCTGGAGAACCCCACCGCACCGGGTGATTTTATGGCAGCGCACCGGGAAACTACAAATCTGGATTAAATATTAGGGGAGGTGAGGCCATTTGTTTTGTTCTGGCAAATCACGACTGTATAGCATTTCCCAGTGTTACAGGGACCTTTCACATGTGCTGCAGTGCCTAAAGCCCAAGGAGAGGGTGGGAATTGAGGAGAGAAAAAGCAGTTTGGCAACGTTTACTCAAATTTCTCTTTGGCTCCCATTGGCTCTCAGCACGTCTCGTTCCTAGCGTTGTATTAATGGAATTTTTTAGGTGAGAGGCGTTATTAGATTTTTGCAGTGTTCACAGCACCTAACCAACATCTGGGGATGCTGGAACCCAAATTAGGCACTTTCCTAAATCCAATTTGGATTTTAGTTCCACCAGGATTTGCATTTCCAATGAAATGAGAACCTGAACATAAACCAGAAGCTAAAGTATAGGGAATACAATAATAAAAGAGATTGCTAAGCAAGCTGAAATCCAGAGACAAGTGCTGAGGGAAGGAAGAAGCAACACACAGAGGACTGTACAGGAATACAAACATGTATTTTCTCTGTTGTTAGGGGTCTGTGGAGCGATAGAATCTGCTTATCAATCACAGTTTGTCTTTTATTATGTTTTATGCTCCTGGACAGTATGACCACCTTTGAAAAAGGGTGATCTTTGATCTCCTGCCCTGGGGCGACCACCAGCAGATGTTCTTTTGTTCTTCTCTCCATATTCGGTGTCCCTCACCTCCCAGAGCCGAAGCTCATTCCCCCAAACTGGCAGGTGTTTCTCCATTTGATTGTAAAAAGATGGATTTAGGCTAAATGTGACCTGAAACTTTTAAAGTGGAAGGGCCTCCCAGGGTGCTCACAAACTGGTGGGAGGGAGGGCTGCTGTAACACCTGCCCTTCTGGGAATATTAGCAAATCACATACAGATGTCAAGGAGAAAGAGGCTTGTCCAGTCTGCAGGGAGGGACTTTAGCACCCTCCTGCATCTTGGGTGAGATTCCTACGTGATCCTAGATGCTCAGTTTCTCAGTGTGTTTTTTTTTTTTTTTTTTTTTTGTTCTTTCTCCATATTTGTGAAAAGAGTGCAATCATCCTGTATGGGGCCAGGAGTTGAACTTGCTGATCCTTATGGGTCCCTTCCAACTTCATGTTCTATATTTCTGTGATTCTATGGCATTTCACTGCCTCTTGTAGACATCAGGAGAGAGAAATAAATTACACGTTTTGTGTTGCCTGGGCAGTGCTGTAAGGATAGTCGTATAGAATCATGAGATGGAGCGGGTGGAAAGGCTAATCACATGAGTACTACATCTTAAGAAGGCCAATCGTTTCTCAGCTGGCATTAAAATCTGACACTGGTTAATGAAAACAATAAAGCCATCACTCTTACTGATGGCTATGCAGATTTCTTGGACATGAGTATCTTTGTGTTCTCCTTTTGTATACCAATGGACTGTGCACAGCATTTCTAGAAGTCTACTGAAATCTCAGAGCTGAAGGTTCTCCTGAGAGTCCAGTTGCTGCATCATGCTTACACCATCCCCTCCTTCTTTGAGCAGGAATGTGTTTGTTGAGCCTGGAGGCTGCAATCAGGCTGCTTATTTCCTGCTGGCTAAGTGCTATCCTAGGCTCTGACAGGCAGGAGGAGCATGACATCACCTTTTGGAGCGTCTAACCCCAAACTACCTTGCTTAGACTTTCATTCACCAGAGTCTGAACTATTGCTTCCCCAGGAGGGGAAGGTACCAGGACCAGACGTGTTCTGTGGAGCCTCTGTTCTCTCCAAATGACACCATCAGCTCATGGAGACAGCTCTATAACATGAAGCATGCTGCTTCAGCCACTGCTCTTCACAGAGAGCCCCAGGCTATCTGAATGCCTAGGAGGAATCTTTCTTCAGGCACTATTTACATGTTATTTTGAGGTAGGTCATGTTACACTAGTTATAGTTATTAAGATGTACAACCCATAGCTGAAATGTGCAATCCAATTTTGAGTTTACATGGAAGATGTGTGTGCTATTACAGACCTCCAGTTTGTTGCAAACAGTTAAGACAAGTCATTGGACTGAAATCTTAGTGAAATACCCTACTACAAGGCCAAGGATTAAAATGTAGATTGTGCTGGATGGGGAAAGACAAATTCAGTGGACTCTAAATGGGTTCTATTTGAGTAAGAGTGTCATCATTACATTTTATTATTAAAAGACAGAAATAAAACTTCCCTTCCAGAATTGTCTTTTTTACACATGCACACTTTTCCTAAGCACAGGGGACATCTGGCCGCCAGGATCAGTCTTCTCCCCTACAGGTGCAGAACATCATTGTTTGAATGTTTTTTAGAGGTTGATGTTTGGTGAGTTTATCTGCTCTCTTCCAATAAGTGAGAACATTTGAGAACATTCCAGCAATTCTATGCAGTGTGTAAATCACAGATTAATTGCATAAATTATATGAATTATCCTAAAACTTTTGGGTAATATTTGCCATGTCAACACTGTTAATTGAGCTAACTGGGCATGTGGAAAGCCTGCATGGGACAAATGACAGTCTGTGATGCAGAAGGAAAGGCCATTTGCATCTACCTCTTAGAAGAAGTACTGCAAGAGCTGCAGTCTGTAAGTAGAACAGACATTGTGTGCATCTCATCAAAAAGAGGGAAACTATATGGCTTATTTTCGTTGTTGGTTATAGTCTTCCATGTTACTGCCTAGCACAGAGGGGGTCTGTGTCCCTCTCCTAGATACGAGGAGAACAGCCAGTGTGTATGGTTGTTGTGGAAACAAAAGGGAAGGTAAAAGCTTGGTAGTTTCAGCAACAAAGCTCTTCCTTTCTTGTGAAATCAGCCAGATAAGGGGGGAAAAAAAGCCTTTAACTGATTTGTGTCCACGTCAGCTGAACTCTGTTCTCTGAGGTTTGGATAAGTGGTGACTCCTCACAAGAGGAATCCCACAAGTCATGTCAAATTTGCTTTGCCATTTCGGAAGATATGTTAGTGTAATATCTGGATTTGTGATAGAACAGAACAGAGCAATGACCCTTTCAGTCAACAAGCACAAGCAAAATATCTGTAGCAGAGCATGTGGAGCAACCTCCAAGAGGTTATGTTTAAAGTGCTGAGGACTCCAAATGTTTGGGATTCACAGGCAATTGCATTCTTCCTCCTGAGACTGAAATGGAAACCAGAGCATGGAGTGGTGACGTTTCCTCTTAGGAAGGAAGATAACAAGTTAAGCTGGCACCTACTTTATGTCCCAAGGAACTACAGCTCTTCATGTATGCACTCTGTGGCATGTTAGAAAACCCTGTTTGCTTTGAAACAATGACAAATCCAATCACTAAAGCTGATTTAACTGTTAGCCTTTTAGTAAAATCATAGAATCACAGAAACCTTCGGGTCGGAAGGGCCTTCAAAGCCCACCCAGCCCCACTCCATGCCGTGGGCAGGGCTGCCCCCCAGCAGCTCAGCTGCCCAGGGCCCTATCCAACCTGGCCTTGAGCACCTCCAGGGATGGGGCATCACAGCTTCTCTGGGTAGCTGTGCCAGCACCTCACTGCACTCTGAGTAAAGAATTTCTTCCCAATATCTAACCTAATTCTCCTCTCTTTTAGTATAAAACCATTCCCTCATGTCCTATGACTATCAGACCACATAAAAAGTTGGTCCCCCTACTGCATGTAAGCTCTCTTTAGGTCTTAGAAGGCTGCCATGAAGTTCAACCTGGAGAAGAGAAGGCTCTGGTGAAACAAGCCCAGCTCCCTCAGTCTGTCTTTACAGGAGAGGTGCTCCAGCCCCCTGAGAATCTCTGTGGCCCTCCTCTGGATCAACTCCAAGAGCTCTGTGTCCTTCCTATGCTGGGGGTCCCAGGTTTGGATGTAGATGTACTGAATATTTTTGTATACTTCTCCTTTCAGAAAACCTCTATTGTTTTCAGCAAAGTCTTGAAACTGGACAAAACAATGGCCCTGGGAGTGACCTGCAGGACCTTTGAAAATTTCATCCAGATTTTCCTAAGTCTGTATAAATGCTCTCACAGTCAGTGGAGTGGTTTCTGCCTACTGATGGTAAAGCTGTGTCATCAGTTATTCAGTGCAACTTGTATAAATGAGGCCTTTTGTGAATGAGTGCAGTCTGTTGAGATACCTGATGGCTCTGGAAGACATGGAACAGTGCAGTGTAGGAAAGAGACTGCAGATTTCTAAAACAGTTAAGATTTGTTTCTAAAGAAGAAATCTTACTATGCCTCCGCTGTGCTTTTAAAATGAAGGGCAAGTGAAGACTTGATGCTGTTTCAGTGAAAGGGAAAACTTCCATTGAGTTCAACAGGGCTGGGATTTCATCCAAGATATCTACATCAGTCTAGGACACTCACGTAACCCACATTTTATCTTTTACAAAGAATATTCAGTTTCCAGAAATTATCAGTTTTCTAATTTTCTGACTTCATCACCTGTGAATCCCTGTCATGGCATCTTTTATAAAACACATTTTTGTTCTTTTTTTTTTTAACTTCTTCCAGTCTTGCACATATTATCATTATGCCTAAAAAGATCAAAGAATCAGAGCATAAGGTAAAAAAAACTCATTGCAAAGAATAAAGACATCCCCTTTTATAAACTTTATTTTTACTTTATTACTTAATAAAGTAAAAGGCTTGGATAAAATCTGGCAGTTGGAGAAATGCAAGATATGGTCCTGATTCAGCCAGGGACAGGACTTCCCCCCTCCCCCCTTCCACATTTTTACAGAGAATATTTAGCATGCAGGCATTCCAGCCCCCTGTATCCATCCCACCCCCGGCATATATTTCAAAGCAAGAACAGAAGGCAACGCGAAAGTAGCTGCCACCATCCACCAGATAATTCTTTCAAACATCTCTCAGCATTCTAGACCATAATCTAAACTTATGTCCACATAACAAATAACAGCCCTTTGAAATGAACTGAGAAACTGTAAAGCCATTAAGAAAATGTGCCATTAAGGAAAGGATTTTAGCATTTCCTATGAAAAAGGTTTGCAATGTATATATTTCCACATGTTCAGAGAAATGATTAAAATGTTTATAGCTTTCGTAATTGGTCTCTTTCAATTTAAAAAAATTCAGGCTTTTTTAAAGTTACATTTCTCAGCCATTCTTTGTCTAGAATAACATTAATGAAGTCCCATTTTCTCAGTTGCTGAAGGTAAAAAAATAGGGAAGTGATGCGTTTAGGAGAACACGTTCTTGAAGCGTGCCGTCTGCCTGCCTGCATCCCACAGACACAGCCTTGCACTTGCAGGTGCATTGGGTACAGTGCTCCTGTGGGGCTGCAGTGATTTGTGTGGCGGTGCTGGGCATATGGCAGCAGGGAAGGGGGTTCACTGGCCTCTTCAGGTCATCGTTGTGCCATGTGCTACTGACCATGCTGCCACAGAGAATTTGAAGGAAGATAGGTAAAGTTTTTTCCATTGCATTTCCACACCCTTTGGGTTCAACTGAGCTTGGGCAGTATAATGAGAAAGTTGTAGTGTCACAGAATCACAGAATGATTTAGGTTGGAAGGGACCTCAGAGCCCACCCAGCCCCACCCCTCTGCCTTGGGCAGGGCTGCCCCCACCAGTTCAGCTGCCCAGGGCCCTATCCAAACTGGTCTTGGAAAAGAAGGCTGCATGGTGATGTCATTGCAGCCTTCCATTATCTAAGGGGAGCCTATAAACAGGAGGGGAGTCAGCTCTTTACAAGGGTAGATAGCAGTAGGACAAGGGGAAATGGTTTTAAGTTGAAGGCAGGAAGATTTAGTTGGATATTAGAGGGTGGTGAGGTGCTGGAAGAGGCTGCCCAGAAAGGTTGTGGATGCCCTATCCCTGAAGGTGTTCAAGGCCAGGTTGGATGGGGCCCTGGGCAACCTGGTCTAGTATGAGATATGGAGGTTGGTGGCCCTACATGCGGCAGGGGAGTTGGAGCTTGATGATCCTTGAAGTCCCTTGCAACCCAAGCCATTCTATGGGGCACCCACAGCTTCTCTGGGCAGCCTGTGCCAGTGCCTCACTGCCCTCTTGGTGAAGATTTTTCACATCCGACCTAATTCTCCCCTTTCTTAGTTTAAAGCCATTCCCCCTTGTTCTATCACTACCTACCCATTGATTTCCCTACTGCTTATAAGGCAAATTACAACATCAAATACCTATAAGGGAGGAGTGGAGGAGGAAACCCATAGGAATCTCCCTTTACAAGCACACTCCTCCCTTTCTAGGAGAGCTCACACTCTGCCCAAGTCGTGTTTATAGCATTGACTTCCACTGATGAAAAACCACATAGCTTTGATTCTCTGAACCAGTGAACTACAATGGGTTGTTCCTAAAGGCTAAAGCCACTTTTGTCACCTGCAAATCACTGTATTTGGGTTGATTTGTGGAACATCTGGATCAGCCTGTAAAAGAAAGAGGAAGATTTTCACCCAGTTTCCAGATGAATACACTTCTTTAACAGATAGGAATATATACATAGATATATAACTTTTTTTTTTTTGGAAGCAACTGTCAATCAGGTCACATGTTATTTTTTTTTTCATTCTTTTATTTTCTTTTATACTGTTAAGCTAAAGCTTTAGGTTTTGTTCTAATTGTAAAAGCATATATCAAATGTTTCGTTATTTCTTTTCATAATATCCCAGGAGAGGGTGTTTTACCTTTCCTATTGTAAATTAGCTTAAGTAGAAATTGTCAATCTGAAATTGACAGGTATTTGTTACAGTCAACAACGCTTTGTTCACAGTTTGCTTCATCCACCAACACAGGTGCTGCTGTCAGGTGTCACAACAGTGTGGAAACTTATTAAGCTATAAAGAGTAATAATGCTGTAATACAAAGGCGGGAGAGCGAAAATCTGAAAGTGTTTGTGCTGGCTTGAGCTGGGAAATTCTGTCCTTGGTGTAGCCTCATCTGACAGCTCTCTGCCTATTCCCTCCTTGCTGCTTCTTCCGGCACTGCCCTAAAAAACATGGACTGTGCTAAAAAACATGGGCAGCCCTTCACCCCCCTCCCAAAGCTATCAAGTGACAATGAGAGAGGCATAACTTGATCCATGAACTTTCCCTTCACCTGTTGAACTGCTGAAGGAGAAGGGACATGGATTTGGGGGGAGCTGGGATTACTTTGGTCTAATTACAGAAAGGCTGAGCCAGTTGCTGGATTGTATTGCAGGGTGTACCACCATGATGCAAATGCTCATGCATTTCTCTCCGAGTCTGCACTAGATACAGGGAGTTTTCTAAATTACTCCATAGTTCCTGGTTTGTGGGTTTAACAAAGGAGGCGACAGTGGTCTTTCCTGTGCTGGTGATGTTATAGGCCCTGAACATGAGCACTGTGAACTAGAGATGTATTCCAGAAACGTGCCTGAATCTGAGACAGATTCAACTCACATCCCCCTTGTTTGTGGTTGAATATGAGCAAATTAGAGCACTGCCATCCACAGGCAGGGAGTGATTCCAGTGGGTTCTTTGGACTTTTTTCCTTTCACCACAAAGAATGATAACAACAGAAGCCTAGAAAGGAGAGAAAGCAGTGACATCATCTGCAGAAAGGTTGTGCCTTTTTCTGCCTGAAAGGCTTTTTGATTTCCAGCTGAATCTCAGGTATATAAGAAACTGACTTTGAATCAAATGTGCCAAATGCATGTAAGTGGAAATATTCACAGTTGTGCAGGG
Source organism: Meleagris gallopavo (assembly GCF_905368555.1). Classification (NCBI taxonomy): domain Eukaryota; kingdom Metazoa; phylum Chordata; class Aves; order Galliformes; family Phasianidae; genus Meleagris; species Meleagris gallopavo. Next base: position 36,855,044 of record NC_139406.1, read on the forward strand.
GAAGGGATAAGTTATGCTTTTTTATGTCTATTTGGGCATTTGTAGAGACCAAACATCTTCTGGCCTAGCTTCAAATAGCTGAGATGTTAGACAAACAATTTTGGAATTCTCAATCTCAGTGGGGTATGGCAGTGGCTGGGGTTAAAAGCCATGTTTTGCACTCTCTGCTCCCACATCTCCCCGCTCATGCCCGTCTCTGAAACACCATTTTCTTCTTCTGTGGTATGGGAGAGCTGATGATTTGGACCATCTATGTATGCTTTATGTTTTTTGAAGATTAAAACCAGTGTGTAATACTCCATAACCTGTCAGCAGCCAGCCTGGGAACAAAACCAAAGACTTGAGAGCTAAAACCAGGCTGTTAGAGTAATCAAGGCCAAGATGTGCTTCTTTCTCAGAAAAGCTACACAAAAACTGATCAGGCAAGAAATTTGTCCTTTGCAATGCTGGAAGACTGCTGTCCCATGCCCTGTGTCTGATTCCCCCTGAGCCAGGCTATAGGCAAGTAAATGTGCAAGAGAAAATATTGTATGTGTGTTTAAAACACCTCTGCCATCAGACAGACAGAAGATGGCTGTCTACAGTAAAAAGCAAGGTCTGGGACAAGTAGTCAATGATTTGTGTTGCCTTTTTTTTTTTTTTTTTGGTCTGGGTATTAAACTATCTGCTTATGTAGAAGAGTTGAACAAAGTAGTGTGTGTTCCCAAATACTAAAAACAAGTTGTCAAGGCACATCCTCAGAGACAGAGGGTCTTTTTGTTGTTGCCCAAGAATGTCTTATTTAAAATGCAATTCCTTGTAAAGATGCAAATGCTATTTTTAAAAATGCACCGGTACTGAGAACAAAGCAAGAAAACAAGCGATAGAGGAAATTAAAACAGTGATGAGGGAGGGAGTTCTGGTGAGTTGGCTTTCAACCAAATGACCTCTGGATAGATCAGCTGGGAGCCAGGAATGAGATTACCAAGAACTGGATAGATTTACAGTAGTTCTTTGTTTGGTCTCTTGGTAAGTGTCTGCATGTAGTCAGCTACATGATAGGCAATGGCAAGGAGAAATAGTGGGAAAAAAAAACAAATTCAGAACTCCAAATATTTATTACAACTCCATAAACAAGTACAACAAAGAGGAGCTATATAAAGATTCACATCATCTGTTTATTTCACTTTAACAATAAACACCCTTACTAAGAGGAATTTTTGCGTAGCTCCCAGAATCTGATTCTTTTGGGAATTCTGTCTGAATGCTGCAAATATAGCGCCAGTTGAATTCTGCATGTGAAAGTAACACAAGAACCTCTATATCATGGCACTGTGTGTTTGGGCTGCATGCATTATTCTCTACATAGTCTTCCTCTGAGCAGCACAGAGAAAGCATTCCTACATGGGCTGCACCAGCTAAACACATCCATAGGTTGTCCCAAAGCTCTCATAGTTTATCCTTCAAACTTTGAATATGTATTTCCATTTTCACATTATCTAGGAGGTGAGGAACATCTGAGCATTCATGGTTCACATTATCCAGATCAAATACTAATATTATGGTGTATTATATGCCAAGGACATTAAAATGCAAAAGCAAATGTATTACAAAATCTTGATTTATGAAGCTCTCCGAGCTTTGTAGCTTCATCAGTTGGTTCATCATGGACTGATTGTTACATCTGTGAGTATCTTGGAAGGGCGATGATATGGTGAATTTAGAAAAAAACGGCGCTCCCAGGGTCCTTAGGACATGTAAAACTTGGTAAGTATATAAAGCAATTTTTCCTTTGGGTTGCAAAAAATAACACAACCCTAAAATTCTGAAACAGGAAAAGAAGTACAAGTCAGAGGTTCTGATAGCTTTGGTTTTAAAATGAAACATAACTATTTGCTTCTTTTCCATATGCATCACATTCATCAAATGGGCATTCACTGCCACTTACCACTGTTACTTTGCGCATCATTATTATATATTAAGTAGGGCTTGGCTCTGTACTAGGTAAAGATAGATAAATAATCTTATAATTCAGGACAATATCATCTGTAAGAGCATAATGATGATGTTTGCAGTGTATAATTTACTATTGTCTTTACATACTATCTTATTCTCCCTTTACATTAAACCAATGAATTACATTCTCTTGGTAATTTATTCACTTGTCAAAATGGAATGTTAAGGAGCCCTAAGGTTTGCCTTAAGCCTATAATAGAATTTAAAGGGCAAGTATTCAAAATTCACCTACAAGATTTAGACCTTGTACAACCTTACAAGTGCTTTCTGAGTGCTATCGTTTTGTCGGCCCAATTCTAACCTCATTTACATTCCTAACATTTCTCTGTTCAACAGGTTTGAGTTTGCGCATCACCTAAGCTATGAGTTTCTGTATGCAACAGTTGCTTTGAAGGTACTTTACACGTGCAACATAAACACATTTGCCGAATTTTCAGAAGAGATTTGCAAACAGAAGTGTTATCATCCATGGCTCAGGGAAAAGTTATCCAAAAGCTGCCACTAATTTCTAACAGTATAGATTTTCAAGTGTCCTTTTTGTGGTGTGAAGATGCTGCCTTTTTAAAAGATGTTAAGAGTTCAAAAGGACAGTGTGCTTTGAAAACACCACCATGTGGGTACAGGATGGCCTAATGAGGTGGGCAATGTAAGATGCTCTCTTCACACATTCCTGAAGAATTCTGGCTAACGTGAAGAGAACCACTCATTTCCAAGGAATTTGGAAGAAAATAAATGAAAAGATGAGAGGATAGCAAAGGGCTTCCTACAGGAGAACGCAGCCATAAATCTTCTTTGTGAATATAAAGATCATCTTAGAACTCATTATATAATCCAGAGCCATACAGAAAATTAACTTCTGTATTTTTAGTCTGATAAGCAGTGTACAACAGCATGCTATATTTTTATCTAGCAAGAAGGAGTCCGTCAAATACAAATGTAACATGTACGGCGATCCTTCATTCCGGCTCCACACAGATGGTTATCCCTATAACAAATAAATAGGCAGGCTCAGAATCAAGAAAGGATAAGAAAAATGATAAGCAAAAGAAAAGAAAAAAGGCCCAGTGCAGATGATCTTGTGAGACACTACTTGATCCAACTCTCCTTAAGACCTCATATCTCAAAATCACAGTGGGATAGCAGAGCCTGGGAGCACTTACTGGGGAATACAAATACGGATAAGCACAACTCAAACTACCTGTTAAACACACAGTCATATAGAATTCTGTCAGACAGGCTCAGGGCGGCTTGATGCTGTTAGCTGTGCAATATGCTCTTTTTCCTCTGGAGCCTTCTAGGTCAGTCTCTTCCCTTGCACTCTTGAGCACTTTATACAAAACTAAGTAAAAAAAGAAATAAAGAAGTCTTTACTTATTATGGTAATGGCTGTGCTCAAGAATAAAACTAATTGAAGAACAGCTCTCCCAGTTCCATAAAACTGGAGATCTGAGTCTTTATCTCCATTGCCCATGAAACATGTCTGTGAAGTATCTTCAAGCTCTGCTCTGCTCAAGTCTGTCGTGTTGGCAGATCTGGATTGCTGATATAGCACAGAGGGCTCCAAGATTAAAGCCTGCATCCTGTACATGTATGCACCTCCATTTTTTCCCCCTGTACTTTTACATACCTCTACATTTTTCCTCTGTTATCACATGAGTTCTTAAGGTGCTTATCACCACAGCCTTCAGTGTTTCTTAAAGCTAGTGCATGAGTGCTGTAAGGGAGGAAAAATAAGACGAAGACATTAACATCTTACGAGATTGTGTTGAGGGAATCAGACAAATGTAAGAGTGCAGCATGAAATCCCTGTTCTCATACCGCAGGTCCATAAGCTCACATATCGCATCAATTTTCTCCTTGAGTATAGGATGTATACTCAGATGGGTGGCAGCAGGGAGAGGAAGGGGATTGTTCCCTTCTACCCTGCCCTCATGAGGCCCCATCTGAAGTAGTGTGTCCAGGGTTGGGGCCCCCAGCACAAGAAGGATGCCAGGCTGCTGAAATAAGTTGAAAGGAGGGCTGGGGCCCCCTCTCCGTTGAAGATGGGCTGAGGGAGCTGGGCTTCACCCTGGAGAAGAGAAGGCTCTGGGGAGACCTTATAGTACTTAAAGGGAGCTTACAAATAGGAGTGGGACCAACTTTTTACATGGTCTGATAGTGATAAGTCAAGGAGGAGATTTAGGTTAGATATTAGGAAGAAAATTTTTACACAGAGGGCAGGGAGGCACTGACACAGGCTGCCCAGAGAAGCTGTGGTGCCCCATCCCTGGAGGTGCTTAAAGCCAGGTTGGATGGGGCCCTGGGCAGCTGAGCTGATGGAGGGCAGTCCTGCTCATAGCAGAGGACTGGATCTGGGGGGACTTCAAGGCTCCCTCCAACCTGAGCCATTCTATGATGCTATGATTCTATTTTTCTACGTCTTGTCATTCCCCATAGATGTTCACTGTAGGGTGTAAGGGAGGTGTACGGTTAAAGCATTTCCCAGGATCCTGGAGAAGCAGGTCCTGTCCTCTGTTGCTAACTTGTGGGGTGCCCTCATTTAACTTACTTAAAGGTGGTTGCTAAGGTGTGCCTGGAAATGTGGTAAGTGACAGAGAAAGGTATTCATCCGGGAATGCTTAGAATAAGTCAACTGGAGTCAGGATTATTAAATTCTGCTGTCAGTGGCTCACAATGCATAACTTGCACTTATTTGAGTAAGGCGCTTCGCTGTGGCCTCTGTTTATATTCTGGTAGTCAGAACCTGCAAGACCTTTATTAGGCAAGTTTCATAGCATTTAAAAAGTAAATTAGTGATAAATATATCAACACTTAATAACACTGAGGTAATATCTTCACCCAGCTGCAAAGAATGTGTGGAGAATTCAATCTATGGATTTACAAATAATTTATTCGGTTATTATTTTAACTAGTTTTGCTGTATGAGTGAATTAAACAGCTGGCAGCTTGCCGGTGTATTCATTGCTCTGCTCCTTTCTCTCCAACATTGATGCAGTGATGTTTGCTCTTGCCCTGGCTGCAAGCATGGCATCCTTTTTATGCTTCATAAGCCTCCTCTCCCAACCCAATAGGGAAGGGAGATGCTGGAGAGCGAGGTGATCTTTCAGGGCAATTCAAAGACTTGTTTTCTTCTATGATTTACTAAGTGTTCTCAGAAATATTGTTTCATTTCATAACATCTCCAGGTTTTTTGGCAATCTTCTTTCCTCATACACTGGAGCAGGTTTCTGAATGAGGCTGATGAGATTTGTAATATACCCTAAGTTAATTTAGACAGCAGGTTAGTCCCCTCAACAAAACCGTGGCCCATATACAAGTCAAATCTGCTTTTTTCCTTGGGCAATGATTTATTTCCCTCTTAAATTGGCTGGACCAGTTAGTTTTTTATTTTTATTAAGTCACACTATTCTTAAATGAAACTATTGATTTAAAGTCAGCTTAGTGAGGATTTAATTTGTTTTCAGGGGATTAGAGCAGGTAACATGGGATAATTTTACAATAAAGTGGAATAGAAGCATTCCTTCACATTACCCTCACCTTTTTTTCTTGCCAGGCTGTACAGACATTACAAATTTTCAAGTGAATTGTGGAAATACATTCATAAATCAGGCCTAATTCCTCTGCCTGCTTAAGGGCTATTCTAAAGAATATTTTCCTTTGACCTTGTCCATGTTTGTCCTTCCATGGGCAGATGCATCCAGTAATTCCACAGAAACTCACACCAAGTATTTTTCTGTCCATGGCAGGAATTGTAAACGGGGGTATTTCTTGAGAAATACAAGACCAGGCATGTCTTTTAATACAGGGGGTACAGAATGCTTTTCAGAGAGTTTTAAAATAGCACTATATTGCTCACAAACACAGGGACAGCTTAAGTTATTTTTGGCATGCCTCTATAGCATATATAGTGGTCATGTTTTTTTTTTTTGTAATAAAGTATGTTGTTTTTAATCTGTGCTCCATGTAGTTCCACAAAACCTCTTCCCCCCTTTGTCATTCTATCTTTCAACCAAATCTAACATAACTGCAACCATTTCAGGGCTTTCATTTGATAATCTGCAGCCTGCTTTTGCAGTTATTGCACACAGTGACTTGAGGAGGGGCAGTCTCCACAGTCCCAGCTACAGTTACCCCCAAATCAGGCATGCCCCTTCTGATTATTTCCACTTTCTGGTTGACTTGCTTGTTTTCATTTGCTATCCTGTACTTTTGTCACCACATTTTTGCTAGGAACTACTAGAAAGCTGTATTGCAGAATATGAGCTGTATTCTTCTCCATTACTACCAAGTAGGTAAAAAGGCTCAGATTTTGTCCTTGTATCCTTACGGAGCAGAAAAATTCCTACCGTAACTTGGTTCCTCAGAAGAAATCTTGTTTCTGTTATCTCAGATTCCTTAAGATGTGGAGATAGATAGATTTAGATGGAGTTATCTCAAATGTCTATTACAGCAGAAAAGCAGGGTAAGAACAAGTGAAGGAATCAGACAAGATAGGTGGTCAGAGAGGGCAGGAGCATTCCCTTCTCCAAGGTAAGACAGGTCAAGGATGGGAAACAGCTGCTCTACTCATGGCACTCTGTATTTTCTAGGTCTCACAGAGCTTGTTTTAGAATGGGAGATCTCTTCGCCTTTCCCATCCTTTTCTACATGACACTATGTCCTCCTGCAAGTGAAGGCTACTTTTGCTCTGTTCCTTATTTCTGCAACTGTCCTTAGGACTGTCTGCCTTTTCGGTCTGTTACTTAACAGTTGGCTTTTGATTAGACTTGCTGTTGTAGGTGTTGCTGATAAAATTTCAGCAGGCGCACATGGGCCAAGTTCTACATATATTTTAAACCAGATGCAGCTCGCTGGCTTTTTTTTTTTTTCTTCTGCTATATAAATGTGAGATCATACATAGTAGAGAAAGAAGAAGGAGCTGTTTCTTGGAAGACGGAGAAAAACCCAGCACATATTCTCCAATGCCCTGCTTATAAGTCCTGTGTTTTATTATTATTATTTATTTAATGGGCAAGAAAAAAAATAAAGCTTTGCACACACCACACTCCACAATTTTATGAGATCCACATCTGGAATCCAGAGCATCTCAGGAATCAATCTATCAGTCCCTAGTCAAATGTAATAGTGCACCTGGGGTGAAATTCTGGCTCCATTAAAGTCAGCTGGAATGCTGCCATTGTAATGCAAAGAGTGATGGCTGATGTAGGCTACTCCATATTAACTCTTGGGCAGAGTGAGATGGTCCATAAGTTGCCAATATTTCCAGTTTTGGCTTAAAAGTCAGGGGAAAAACCTCAATCTCATGTCTCTATACACAGTGAGGAAAAGTAAGAGTTATAATGAGGTCATAGTGATTGTGCTGTTACTGGAATAAATGGTCCAAGTGCTTATGAACTTTTTTCTTTGGTGGAGGCCTTTAGGATTAAACAGAAATATTGTTTGTTTTACCTCAGGATCACCACATACATTTGTGTGCGTGTATGCCTATGTATGTGAGCCATACAAAATCCTGATATTTCCCTGTGCTTTTTCAAAATCTTCCAGTAGAAATGCATTTCCCACTGTAAACAGTATATTCACATTACCTACCCATCAGTCAAATTAACTCATTTCTGAAATTCAATTAAAAGGGTCTCATTGCCATAAATCGAAAAGGATATTTTATTGTTACTTTGTAAATTGGAAGAATGAAAATTAAAATAGGGGCTCTGATGGAAAGAAATGGGTACTAAATCATAATGATATTTTGCAGTTTATCTGCTCATTGCCATTTTATTCCAGCTATTTTAGAATGGAAAGACAAAGAAGTGACTTGTGCACTCTACATTAGTTCTATTTATTTTTTTGGCTACTCCAAGTACTTCTCTAAATCTTTTTTTATGATTTTTATGATTGTTTATCGAAGTTTCTCCCAAATGTTTCATCAAATGCTATCCCTGTTCTTTTATTCCATATGTTAACTGCTTCCTGTGTATAAAAGACAGTTTGCTTAAATTCCTTTGGCTCTTGACCTGTTCTTACCCTTGGCTGAGACGCTCTGTAATTTTGGGATTTTTTTTTTTTTTTTTTGCTGAGCATCAATTGAATTGTCCTAGTGTCAGATAAAATGAATAGAAAGGCCACATATGTGTCATTTAACTTGTGAACTTGGCTAAAGATACAACAGATTTCATGAAATGGCTGTGAGGTAGGGGACAACCAGAGGTTGAAATTAAAGTTTCCATGCTCTGACTACTGATGAAAATTGAAAGAAATAAGCATGCTAAGAGGCATTTATTATCATTCACAGTGACTTGTACTAAATAATAAAAATACCCATGCTCTGAGGGAAATACAAAACCCAATCTATTACACATCTTTCAGTTTTAGCAGGAGTTTTACTGAGGGGAAAAAAAAAAAAAAAAGAAGAGGAAGATCCATTTCAGTTATATGTGTCACTTCAGTATAGAGATTACGAAGAGCCAAATCATTCTGTCTGGTTTCAAACCCCATTCAAGCACCATAATGTTGCAAGTTTTACTTCAGCTGAACTGCTATTGTATTCTCCCTAGAAACATCTGAGGAAAGAGAAAAAAAACTCCATGAAAATGCAGAGAAAAAAGAAAGTTATGCGTTGACAGAGTGAAAAATCACATATACCAAGAAAATGTTGTGCAAGGAGAAGAGATGAGGGCAAGGCATCCCTACTAAAGAAATTAATACAGCATACATGTCATATAGAATATATATAGAAGGACTTTGGTCTGCTGAGTAGATGTTAGCCAAAATACTATATATGATTAAGATTTCATTTGAGTTGCAAACATTCGCAAGCATGCACATAAGCACAGCATCTCTACACAATGACAATGTGGTTTTAAATTAAACCTGGGAGAAAGATCCATGCAGCCTGGTTTCTTTGGTAAAATCTAGTGCAGATCTGCATAATAACCCCTCCCATAAAATGTGATTATCTCTAGTTACCATGCCCCTTTCTGGGTCAGGCAGACCCCTTGAGACCTCTTTTTTGGGCTCTATGTAACATGAATTGCTGTTGTACTTCAGTGGAAGCTGTGCCTAATCAGGGGTTCCTGAGGAGCACGGTGTGGCTTAGGTTGTGCCAAGTGCTGAGCGCTACAGCTGGGATCCACATTTCCCTTCCCTTCAGAAGTCCCCCCAACAGGGGAGGATTTTTGCTTCCTTTGCTCTGAGGACTAGGCACAACAAAAGGTGTTTTCTGTACAGCGAGGTATGCAGCACAATTTTGCCTTCTCTCTAGCTGATGTACTAATGTGTAACTGTAGAGTTTAATTTTGCTTTACATTAATCAAAGAACAATAAAGGCCATAAAAACCCCACTAAGAAGCATTTCAAGTTAAGATCCAAAGCTAAATGCCAGGGGATTTTGCCCATTGTCTTGTTTAGTCCCCGTGTAAAGAGAGCGAGATAGCACGAGAGAGAAAGAAAAATTGAGCCCATGTTTTTTTGCATAGAGATAGAGAAAACATGTAATAAATTAGGGGGAGGGAGGAGTGAAATAAAGGCCAGAGGTAAATGACGTTTAATTGTGTGAGCTGCTCTTCCTCTTGTGGTTCCTGCCAGCTGCTGCTGCTATTGCTACCTTCCTGTTTTAAGATGAAAGCAATGATGGTAGACACGTGCAGACACACAAAAGAACCTATTTGGACTGGTGTGTCAGCTCATCTTTATCAAATGTTGCACAGGTATATTTTGTTGCCATGCTTCATTACCCCAGAATGGCGTGCCTGAAATGTTTGTCTCTTCTATAAACCCAATAGCTTTCCCAGCGAGTCACATTTGACAGAGCAATAGACAGGTATTAGCTTGCTGGCATCCGTTTGTAAAGCCCAGGCAATTATATATATATATATATATATTATCCTTCCATCCATCCATCCATACACATACAGGGGAATACATACGTGCATATATACACATACATGTATATATAAACACAAAGAACATGAGAGCTAGGTGTATTATTCATATTTAGAGAGAGACTAGATGTGTATATATACAGTGCAGAAGGAATACACAGCACAAAAGCACACGCATACCCGGGAAGAGAGTAAACTAAAATAAAACTTGTATAAAATTAAACAAGAAAAAAAACAATTTTTAGCATAAGTGTCCTAATTAAATAAATAAATAAACTTCAGTTAGGAGTATGATATTGAAAAAGATAGGTGGATATTCTATTACAAATATTTTATTTATAGGGTATTTCACAGGGGAAAAAAAAACAAAATATGAGGCACATCACTTTAGTCAGGAACTGATGTTAACAGTAGCCTTGTTCAAGAGAAGCAAGAGAGTTAAAGGAAGAATAAAATGAAGAATTTTATTTTTTGTTGGGGAAAAAGGTGTTATTGGAGGAAAAAGCTGTGAGGGGAGGAATCGGCCTCAGAATGATGTGCTTCAGGGGCCTTCTGCACATACAGGTAACCAGGAAGGATTTGCAGGCATGTCTGCAAAGGGAGAGGAAGCTACTATAGCAGCTCAGCCACCTTTGATAGTCTGAAAATAGTGCATGTGCAAGTGCTTGGTGTATTAATTAAATACAACAGGTTATTCACCTGTAATACACTGATCATAGTTCCATCCTTCTGTGGAGGATGAAGCTGAGGTTTTACTTGCTTCTCTGGTGATGTGCACACAGCAGAATGCTCATGTCATTAAAGCAGAGGAGAGAGGACAAACTACACTACGAAACACTCTTTCAGGTGGCAAGCAAGCTGCAGACACAGGAATTGAGAGGCTGGTGTCGCTTCCCTGCCATCCAGAGAGAGGGCTAATAGCAGGGGGTGGAGGAGCCCGGGTGCCTCAGAGCTGTAGCCAGCTTGGTAACAGCACTGAAATGACTTGATGGATACTATTTTCATTATTATTGCTTTAATGCACCACTGTAGACACACCGTTCTGTACTGTAAAAAGTAACACAAGCAAAACATAGGTCTTATGTATGCAATTACATCCACTGCAGCTCAAAAAGAAGACAATTAGTGGAGTGCATTCCCCAGAAAGCCATTCACTGAGGCCAGAGTTCAGGAGTAACATTTCCTTTCCCCTCTCTCCTCCTAGAGAACCAGGCATTAGCAACATCAAATCATCTGCAGAGCACTCTAACTAAAAGGAGAACATTATGGGTAAGTAATAGGCAATGTAATTGCCTAAACAGAGTTTAGACAGAAAGACTGCGGGCCTGGTGTTTCTAAAATGTGGCCGTGGTTGGCTATTTTTTTTGTTGCAAATATTTCAGTAAGTTGTTCTTGTTGTTTTGCTGGTGTCTAATGCTAAGAAAAATGTTATATGTGGAAGGCTGCCTGAGTTTGTTGCCAAAATTAAAATACAAATTTTTTTTAATTTTTTTTTTTAGTACAGTTATAATGGGCGCTTGCTAACAAAAAGGTGAGACTCTAAAATGATCTGGATTTGAAATGAATCTCTCACCCCCTCCCCCTTTATTTATTTGAACATTGAAAGCATTTGTGAAGCGTACTTCTTGCCTACTTCAGTATGCCCTAGTAATGCTCAGCTTGAACTGGAAGGAGCTTAGACAGTCCATAAGCTGCTGTCCTTGCCGTGGGAGTGGAAAGGAGGCCAGAAATACTAGCACTTCTGTAACACTGCTACATTTCCAAGCCATTTGAGCAGACAGACGTGGTTTAGATGGGATTTGGCTCGGCATTTTCCAAGCAGTTGGAATCCATGATTCCTTCCTCTTCTCCAAGTGGTGTGCCTCAATTGTCCTCCAGAAGCACAGTGGATAAGGCAGTACCTGTTACTAATGACTGCCGAACAGATGCTGCCTCTCTGTTCTTCACCTGCTCCCCTGGGGCCTACGTGTGTGAAAAGGGAGACCCATACTTAGCCAGGGTTGGTACAGGAGACCCTAACAGCTGGCTGTAGATCTCCCCTTTGGGATAACATCCAGAGAAAGGACATGGTAGCTCTCATGCAGCATTGGCAGCAAACCCATCACTTGCTGTGCTTGGAAATCTACTCCCTCATTTGTTTCTCTTGTCCATTTTCATGGCAAGCTTTCCAGGATGCATAGCCAATTGAAACTAGCTTTTTCACAGCACCAAGGCTTCAGATCTGAGATATCACTGCCCTTTACATGATCACTAATATTCTCATATTGCTGAGAAACTTGATCCCTCCCCATGTGGGGAAATGTCACATCAGGAACCACTTCTTACCAGCTCTAGAGGTGTTGCAGTTTCCACTGCAGATAATCTGCAGCCCTTTAAGAATACTATAGTGTGTCAATTCATCTTCAAATATTCTACACACAGTCAGAAGTAGAAGGGTTATGAGAACAGGAGAGTGGAGATTATGGGTTGAGGGGTGGAGGAAGTGCTGAAAACAGAAAGGAGTGAGGCCATGAGGAGCTACATGGTGGGTAGGTCTTTGGATTCAACTGTAGTATCCACTGTGCATATAACCAATATCATGGGGATTTTCTTCTATGAACGCCCTCAAGATATGTAGGTGATCAGTTCTTTGTCTGAAATTTTTAAGAGTGAACAGTAATTAAAGCACTGGAATCAAAGACATGAGAGAAAGAAATCTGCAGTGCCCACTGTATAATCCATAATAAAACTGGTGGGATGAGTTTTATTTTACATTACCTAAATATTTCCTTCCCTTTAATGATCTCTGTTGTGGTCAGATTTTCATGAAGGCTGATGGAAATTGCTTCAAGCCTCTTCCTAAATACAGATACTGGTATGTGCAGCATTGTGTTGGGTTACTCTTCAGCCCTGTGTCTGGCCTCCATTCATGTGTGTATGTTGATAAGCAGTATTTTACGAAAGAATTATTTGCTTAAGATATTATTTTGGCTTGGACATCTGCACATGGATTGAAAACTGGCAGAGCAAAACAAAGTAATTCTAAAATGTATATGACCGTATAAAGGTGGTGTGAGGGAACCTATTGGGACAGTCGTGGTGAAATCAAATTGGAAAAATAAGAGTTGACCTACTAGCTGGAAGAAGGAGGCCTATTGATAATATAACTGTGGAATGTTACTGTGTTAAAAATGGTTATCTTTAACTCAGCCTATTTATTTTAATTTGAAGGCTTGAAAGTCTTTTCAGTCGCTCTAGTTTTGCTTGGGCATTTTTGCTTGTCCCTTCCCTTCCCTTCCCTTCCCTTCCCTTCCCTTCCCTTCCCTTTCCCTTTCCCTTTCCCTTTCCCTTTCCCTTCCTTTCCCTTTCCCTTTCCTTCCCCTTCCCTTCCCTTCCCTTCCTCCTTTCCCTTCCCTTCCCTTCCCTTCCCTTCCCTTCCCTTCCCCTTCCCTTCCTTCCCTTCCTTCTTCCCTTCCCTTCCCTTCCCTTCCCTTCCCTTCCTTCCCTTCCCTTCCCTTCCCTTCCCTTCCCTTCCCTTCCCTTCCCTTCCCTTCCCTTCCCTTCCCTTCCCTTCCCTTCCCTTCCCTTCCCTTCCCTTCCCTTCCTTCCCTTCCCTTCCCTTCCTTCCCTTCCCCTTCCCTTCCTTCCCTTCCCTTCCCTTCCCTTCCCTTCCCTTTCCCTTTCCCTTTCCCTTTCCCTTTCAATTTTTCCTTTCCTCCCTCTCTTCCTCTCTTCCTCTCTTTCTTTCTCTCTCTTACTTTTTCTCTTTCTTCCTTTCTTTTTGTAAAGCAATGTGAGTGAGCTCCAAGAAGATGAAGTATCAGAGAGAGGGCATATAATAGTGTCTGTTATTTCATGTAGCCTAAGAAAGAAGCAACACCTTGGAGGTGAATGATAGATATTATTATAAAAGAGTTGTAGCTCAGGGCAGGTGAGTGGTGTGTTAATGAGGAGCCACCTCCCGCTTTCTGACAGATGACTGTCATTGTTCAAACGCTGCCATCAGATTGATTAATAACTGGGTTGTCCTGCCCTGCAGTTGGATTAGACTGTCTTCATTCTTCCGCTGATTTCTCTAATCTGCTGACCTGAAGATGACCCAATAGAGGTGGAGCTGAGATTAGCATTTTATTTCTTGTGGAACAACAAGAAAAAATTCAGAAGGGAAAGGAAAAAAAGCTAACTAAAAATTCAAAGACTGCTTCTGTCCCCTATGCAACCCCCAAACCTATTCAGAATGTGTGAGAGTAAAAGTCCTGGTCTTATGAATAGGCAGTTTTTGTATTTGAGACATTTATATTTTTAATAAAGATTTAAATCGGTCATGTTCATTCCTGCAGTGTCAGCTTAACCTATATGGGAAGATGTATAGGATCTCTTCAGAACACACAAAGGAATGTAAAGACCTGTATATTGAGGGGCAGGGGAATGAGCTGTTATAACATAAAAATGCTTGCTTTGCCTTAATGTCTCTTAATGTTCACTAAATTCACTATTAAAAGACCAAATAGTAAACAGCATGCTTTGACAAGTGAAATACAGGCATATTATCCCAAATGACTGTTATTATGTGGAAAGAATGGCAATTCTCCTTCAAGATTTGTGTAATTTTCTCTCTTTTTTTGATTTAAACTCTTCTGAAAGCAATGGCATGGTGAGTTTACCTTTCTCCTTGTCATATGTTGGCAAGGTGTGATGGTTCTCATCTGCTTTGGGAGCACGGAGCACAATATAATAGTCAACCTGAGCCAGAGGGATCCTCGTAACTAATTAGGATTCAATTTTCAGACTTTTTGGAACATTGCTTTGGCCAAAAGTTGCATGAAAATATCCTTCAAATAGCTTGTGAAATTGGCTCAATTCTGGCACTCTTTTAAAATTACTGATCCGCCTATTACATGGACCAGCTCCACAATTTAGGACTTTTTTATTATTATTATTATTTAAATGCAACATTTATAACATTTTCCAAGAGTACCCTTTATTCCCCTCATCTTTCTGGAGGACAAAGTCCCCGCTACTTTCTCATTACTTACAAAAGCAACCAAATCTTTCTGTGCTGGAAATCCACAGTAGAACAGAAAGCTCTTATAGGATTTAGCTTATCAAGTGCATAGACCTAAAAGAGTTACCATTTGATCATGTGTACTCCATTCATGTCTGTGTAATTTGTGGAGTACTTTTAGCTGAGCTAAAGCATTAGACCACTTCCAAATTAATTTTATTGTTTCTACAGAGGACCTTCCTTTTTAAACTGTGGCTTATGTTTTCAGATATAAGCAATGAAAAGCCAAAGCCAATAATAATCAACTCCAAGATCAGCTTCAAATCTCCACACTAGAGTTCTGAATCATGATTGGTGTTTTAAACACACTCAGCCTTGAAGCATGCAAGATTGCTTTATGCTCACAAAATGCATAACTAGATGTTAGCACAAAACAAAAGCCAGGAGAAAAGGAAATAAGAGGTTTATTGAAAGAAAAAAGTAGTCTGCTGCTCTTTTTTTAATACTTAATATTTGTAGCACTATAGTTCAAGTCACTTATTTGTCATGGAGTCATTTTTGAACAGTTATCTCTGTCTGCAGAATGTTACTTAAAACAGGAAAGAAAACTTTGATGTAGGTCAGTCTATAATAATCAAAGTTTTTTGAACACAGAAAATTCCTAATAGAAATAATGTATCAGTTTACCTGAAGCTGTATGTCTGTAAAGTATTCGTTGTGTCCTACCTAATGTATATAAAGCGGTGCATTATTCAATGCTGAGAGACCATCTGATGACCCTACATGCAGACTTGGTAAACTGACATTACTTTTCAAGGAGATTCAACTTGAAAATGTTAGAACTGCTCATTCAATACCAAAAGGATGAATAATTATGAATTATAGAATAATCAGTGTTGAAAAGACTACTGAGATCATCTAGTCCAACCATCAGCCCATGCCTGTGACTACTATAGATCATGTCACTCAATGACACATCTACACATTTCTTGAACACCTGCAGGGATGGTGACCCCACCACCCCGTGGGGCAGTCTGTTCCAATGTCTCACCACTCTTTCAGAATACAAGTTTTTCCTAATATCCAACCTAAGCCTTCCCAGGCACAAATTGAGGCCATTCCCTCTCATCCTATCACTGTTACATGGAAGAAGAGGACAACCCTTACCTCGCTACAACTGAAGCTCAGTTAGATGTTGCTGTCTTGTGCAAAACAATGTGCCATAAGTCACTTTTAGTTTGAGTAAAAGAGTAATCAGGAAGCTGTTTTGTTGTTATGAGAATAATACTTAGCATATGCCTGCTGTAGAAGTGGCTGCCTCTGGACTCCAGGCATTAGCACATTATCAGGAGGAACATTTGAAAGGGTGCCTTGGAGTTCCATGAGTTATGGTGAGCTACTTCTAAGAACCTTGAAGTGACTGCTATGGAGATTCTCCATTTAGCTAAAGCATACTGTTAAATCAATTCTGCTACATAGAGCTAAGTTTGAATAACATTAAAGGTTTTCTTTAAACCCATAAGAGCCAGGAAATTCAGGGCTAAGTCTCACAATCCTGGCTGCAGCTCTGGTCTCAGCACATGGCCTTATGCCAAAATAATAACAATAATGCAAAAAAAAAAAAAAAAAAAAAAAAAAAAGGCATGAAAGCTGCAAAAGTATAATAGATTTCAAACTCCACTGTGGCCTTTTTTCTTTTTTCTTTACTACAGTCTTCTCTCATTTTTCTTTACTCTCTTTCATTACAGAAACACTTCTCAAATACTCTAATACTCTGGTTTAGATACCTGAGGTAATGGATATCTTTCTGTATGTAGAAGTAGTGATATCACAGTAATGTAATCATTGTGAAATGGCAAATGTTGTCTTTTAATCAATGCCTACTAGCAGATCCTTAAGATTGCTATCTCAGGACTTGTATTGACAAACTGGTGCTCTGCTGTATCTGAAAACTGCTTTTTTATGTTATCTTGCTGAGCTCCTACTATGTAAGCTATAGTTCAGAAAGGAGGAGATCATACAAGAGTTCCAGAAGGCAACAAAGAGAAATTTTTAGGAATAAAACTGTGTTGCACATGCAGGATTAAGACAGTGAGGAAGGACTAGAAAGTTGGTATGAGGTGAGCAGCCCTGCCATTGGCTGCAGAGAATTCATGAAGAGGATTCAGAAAAACCCTGGATCCCACTGAAATGAATGGCAGAATCAAGTGGATCAGGTTTTCAGCTGCAGACTCCCAAGTTCATAAATTAGATGGTCAGTGAGGCTTTTTTGCACAGGCAACCTTGTAGTCTCTCTCTGTTTATGTTAGTCCCACTTGATGTAAGGATTTTTTTTCCAAAAAATTTAGAAAAGAAACTTAACACTTGATTTAACCTGCCCTGTCTTCCAACATGTCTTCTTTAACTTGACTCTTTTTATATTGGCAGTGCAAGCACTAGCTAATATGATGGAGAGGGGGATGGAGTGTTGAACCTGAGCTGAACATTGGAGTCTCTTGCAGTAACTAGCTAATTATTTGTTGCAGGTTTCATGAGGAAATTGATTTGGCATATTTAACTTTTTTTTCTTTATTTTATAGGTAATGGACTATTCCCATAGCTCTGTTATAAAATAGTACATGTATATATATATCTATCTTGCAGATTTACAGCTCTGCTGTTTCACTAGGGATATACTTAATGTGGTATAAGTCTCTAGATATGACAATTAAATTCACATGACCCAGAGACTACCTCACAAGCCAAAATTGCCCTTTACATATTACTAGAGAATAGTGATTACCCTCAAATCACTTATTAAATCTCCTTTTCCAATGAAATTTTGTCTTTTCAGGGCCTAAAAAAATGTAAGGAAAAATCTGTTATTTGTAAGAGAAAACAATAATTTTTCTGTGCCAATTGTCTGTACTTCAGCTAGGTGTGCTCTAAAGGCCTGTCACATTTCTTCCCCATCACAAACTTATCTTTTGTTTATAAGGATCTTATATGCAATAAACATCTAAGCAATTCTGGAAATGGATCTTTGATATGATGAGTAATATTGCATTGAACTAGCAGTTAATTATTGTGGTTGCCATGTGCACTGATATCTTGTGCCAGATAAATGTGAATCTTGGTTCCAATGATAACAAAAGTGATCTTCCTTTTTTTGAACTGGTAATAGGGCATGAGTGAGCAAATGTATAGTCTGTAGTAGATGCAGTCTAAGCTCTCAATCTGCCATCATCTTGGGATTATGGAGAGCTCAACTACTGCAGAAACTCAGTCTTACCAGGTCTCTGATTTGTTATAACTTTTCCTATTGTTTCCATAAGGTGGAAGTGCTTTCTGCATTACACTTGAGATGCCCAGATACTTTAGAATGAGAGACTGAAGCTTGGCTGAGTCAACTCTACATTTCATTTTTCTAAAGCAGATACATACACTTTCATCTAATTTACTGTGGGAAACTCTTCAAAAGAGAAGTCCCATGGCACTTTTGGTGGTAGTGAATTTCTGCACCTGGTTTTTGGCCAAGGTTACTGTGTACTAGCTGTCCCCTTAACTGCCATTCTTCATCCCAGAACTGACTGAATTTCAGTGATGGGTGAAGTGATTCTGCTTTGACTCAGGATATTTTTGGAAACAAAGCCTAAAATGAATGTAGGATATAATTAAACACACAGTACAGAATTTTATATATGAGGGAAAAGGTAGACAACCAGTTTGCTTCAAGCTAACTTAAGAAGGAAGTATGTTAAGCCATATTTTGTTTCTTCCTTTATGAATGGAACTACTTTTCAAATGAAAAAGGATATTCTTCTGAGACAGAGTGAAAAGTCTCTGATCCAGTAGTTCTTAAAATTAGCAGGGAGATCTCTGTATCTCCTAGCATGCAAATACAATTGTTCTGTTGTCCTCCTTATCTCAGGGCTAACTCTGATGGCCTGAGCTTCCTAGAATATGCAATTTGTGTCTAAATGGAGGGCATCATCCATTAAAGGCCAGACTGGCACCTGCTAACAAGGTCTGTTAGATAAGGCATTAAATCCCACACCAAATTTCAGACTTTGATCTCATCCTTTATCTGCTGCTGAGATCAATGTTTTCAGGTGTGTGTTGCAGGCCTCCACAGTCTTCACAAATGGCAATGGGCAGAACACTTTAGTATGAAAAAGAAAAGGAAAAAAAAAAGCCAGCTCTAATTGGATGAAACTACTGTCTTCTGTGAGTTTGTTTGGAGATTGAGCAGAATGTGATTTTTGCCCCTTCTCATAGCTATTGGGAAGAAGTGGCCTGGTGAATGAGCCCAGCACTCAGGAAAGCTCCCAGCCCTTCCAGGAGCTACTATCTGTGTTACACTGGGTAAATCCCTCACAGTGTGTGCCTCAGCTGCTGCTCAGAGGGAAGGGATGGAAAAGTATTTCCTTCATTTGTAGCAGTGAGTAAAACCACACAAAGTATGCTGTGCCTCTAAGATCTGATGAGGAGGGACAAACAAAACTGTATATAGAAGTTTTGATGGTAATATGACTAAGATTAACTTCAGATCTTTTAACCTCAGTTTGTAATTGAGATTAACTACAGCTGCAACACTTGGGGCACTGGAGTTAAGGATGAGACTGCTCTGGCTTGGGACCCTGCTCTGATGTAGAAACTTTTTCACTAAGCTGACCAGGGTCCTACATTACCCTGACTTTGTGCCATAGATGACAGGTTGGTGCTGCAGAGCTGGGCAGTGCCAGTTGGTCACAGAAGAATCATAGAATCACCGAACATGTCCAGAGAAGGGCAGTGTAACTGGTGAGGGGTCTGGAGCACAAGTCTTATGAGGAGCGGTTGAGGGAGCTGGGATTGTTTAATCTGGAGAAGAGGAGGCTCAGGGGAGACCTCACTGCACTCTACAACTTCCTGAAGGGAGGCTGTGATGGCACTGTCCCTGACAGTGTTCAAGAAGCGTTTGGATGAGGTGCTACAAGACATGGTTTAGTAACTTAGTGGGTAATAATGGTGATAGGAGGATGGTTGGACTAGATGATCTTGTAGGTCTTTTCCAACCTTGTGATTCAATGATTCTATGAACCTATTTGTTTTCTAGTATAAAATGATTTGGGGTTGCCGCTTGATTAACAGACTGGTTTTGATCTGAAGCAACACAAAGTTGGGGCACTGAAGACACCAGTCAGCTGAAGCCCCTAGAAACAAACTCCTGTTTTTGGGAGCCAGGAGGCTGATACCATTTGGACAAGTGGTAGCATGGGCTGGTATCACATTGCCAGGCCGAGGGGGTAGAAAAAGGAAAGATGCCTTACGTATGCCTTACATACTTTGCAATCCCTACCCACCATCTGGAAATCCATAACATGATCCCCAGCCTTTTGAAATGTTAGTATACAGATGGCTCCCTTCTCCAGGCTGTCAGAGCTCCTCGGGACAGGACCTCTCTGGCATCAGGAAGTGCTCTATTCATCCCCCGCACCAAGGCAGGAAGAAAGCAGGGCCAGGAGTTGTGCTGCAGGGCAGCAAGCCTACAGCAGTGTTACTACTAAGCAGGTTGTTCCCCGCCTGGCTCTTCTCTGATGGGGTGCAGCACCTGGATGGGGGACCCTGTCCTTTGGCATCCATGGCAGCCATTGATAACAGGCATCAGCAGCAGGATCTGTGCCTTTTGTGGCACCCAAATATGACATAGTATTGTTATGCAAGGATTAAGCACGGATATTTCAGCATTGGCATTGGCTACCAACAGGCTTTAAGTAAAGAGATTTTTCCCACCTGCACGTTATAAAACCATAGCAAATGGAAACTGTAATCTCTCAACATTAAACAAATGAAGAAGCTGCATTCTGATACTCGTAAGTCACCACCAGCCTTTACCAAATAATAACAATTGCATTGCTGATGGCCCTGTCTCTTGCTGTTAGCACACTGAATGACAGTGAGCAGTGTGTGCTAGTGAGAGCATCTCATTTGCTCCAAGTACTGTGAGCATTCCTGTAAATCCACAGAGGCTCTTGGTAATCTTTTGCAGGTGGTCAGACTTTAAATATTAGAAAAAAGTGAAGTAATATTAAAACAGGAAGATAAGCATTTCCTCTGTTTGTTTTCTATTCATTTACTGAATAAATGTATCTTATTTGTGTCACCTATTAGCTGGTTTTGTGAAATCCTGATGGACTGATGAATTTTTTTTTAAGTTCTGATTTGCAGCTCCACAAAAGCCTATCTCTAGCACAGAGAATAGACTGGAGAAGCAAGATAACTACTTTCCCAACAAGGCCTGATAGCTTCCAGAAACAATGATAGTAAGATATAATCGGAATAAGTAGCAAGATTTTAAAATGTTGAATAGAGGTTATACAGATAAATACTATTTTTCCCAGCAGGCATGCACAAAGGAAAAGGCTGCCTATTGATAATTACCAGAAGATTGCAATCCAGTTAATGTGGCTCGTGGATTTCTACCTGATTCACATACAAAAGAAACACACAGGCGTTGCATGTTCAGGAGGCCGTATTCAAATCTCACTTTAAGGGCTGTGACTTGGGTACAAAGAAATCTCTTCATCTCTGGCTTAGCTCTGCAGAAAACACTCTGCTTAACAAATCAACTCAACCCAGATGATCTGATACAAAAAAATACATGGGTGGAAAATGTGCATGGCAGTGACTGAATTTTTCCCTTCCAAATGATGAAAATATAACCCTCAAAAACATACTCCTCACCTTCTTGAAATACTTCCACTGGAGAGAATCTTCAGGGTTTCTGTTTAGTTTGCATTTCCTTGTAATCAGCAATCAATCATCATGGCCAATACCTTCTGTAACTATTAGTGAGCATAGTCTTCCCAAGACTAGAACTGGGTTGTGGGGAAGTGATTGAGGGTGGATTTTGCACTACCACCTTGGTGTACGCTTAATCTTGATCAGATGTGGCTGATATACACATCTCTTTCACTCAGTGATACAGTCAGCAGAACTCATTAGCCTAAGTTTTTGGAAGAGTTGGCTAAAAGTAGTTTCTGGGGTTACCAGACTAGAAAAGGAAAACAGACAAGATGGAAACAACAACAACAACAACAAAAAAACAACACACTGGGGATAGTTTTCTACTAAAATATAAATCTTGGAGCATACTTCAAATGGCAATTTCCCCCCCTGTAATTAATGATTTGACATGAAAAGTATATATATTTTTTTCTTGCAGTCTAATTGTTAAAGAAAGGACAGAGTTGTTTATTGTTTGCTCTACTGATTTTTCCAGAGATTTGAATGATATTCTGGAGATGTGAGACAGATTATCTCCTCTGAGACTTGCCTTGGTCTTTGCATGCTGATGCCAATCCAGTATATTATATTGTTGATTTCTAACAGAGTCTGGCAGCGTACATATGAGAAGTAATTTCCTGAAAACCATCAAGCACTAGGGGCCTGTTAAGATCGTTCTTGTTTCTTTCTGATATCGTGTGTCATCATTTGATGTTATATAGGATGCTCTGAGAAGGCAAACCCAGGGCTGAAGGTCAGGCCCTCACTAGTGAAGTAAAATTGTAACTGCCGCTTAGGTGTACACAGGAAATCAATACAATTGCTAAAGTGCTTTTGCTTAAGCAGGCCACTTAAGTAGCTTTCCCAACACCCAATGGCAAGTAACCTTCAATTAATTAATCTACTAAGCCATGAATACGTCTCTCTGTCACTCTGATTGAGCTATATATTTGAGAGTTTGTGGTGTTAAAATCCATGTTTCGCGGCATTCTTGGTCACCTCAAATGAGATAAGCCCAATATGGAAACCCTTGCTGTTGAATTGAGAAAGGAAAAGAGAAAGGCATGTACCTTCCTTGTTATTGTTACTAATTGTGTATTTAGGAATGGATTATTCAAAATAGACCTTTCTTCACCCTTTGATATTAGTCCTATCATTTGTTTCTTAGCAAATATGGATAAATAAGGCTTTATCTGAAAGGCATGAGGTTGGACCTTACATGATGTGAGTTTATTTATTGGTCTTCCCATAGACAAGTCCTTTTATCATTCTTTGTCTTCCTTCTCCTATCATGTGAAGATAGTTTCTCCCGGTTTTAGTCTGTACTGTCTGCCTGAAATGTAATCTCTCTGGGGTGTGAGTTGGTTTCCACCAGCAAAAAGAGGAGTCCATTTTAGGATAGATTTTGTGAGGCACTGTTCATCTGAGGAAGTCTTAAATGGAAAGAATGGAGAATGATTTTTCCAACTTTGTTACTTTGTCTATGATAGGCACAAGCTCTGTTTCAAGGCAGGAATTGAAAAAACACTTGAAAAAATATCTGTCTACCTATGTTATTGCCCAAAACACAGATCAGAAAAGCCAACAAGACTGTTAATGCCTCTAGAGAATGCATCTGCTTGGATGGTGGGAGGAATGAGTAGGGAAGATCATTTAATACTTCAAGAATATTAAATATAAAAAAATTATGTTGAATGTATTTAATATATGCCTCTGCTTTTCAGTAGACATGGTAAAAATTTTGAGGTCAAGAAGAAGTAGTCACTTCCTGTTTTGATTAGTATATTAGACATGGTGGGGAAGCAAATGCAGATGGGAATGATGAGATGAACAATAAGGCAGCTCTGCTATTCCCATGTCTTTCAAACCTGGGCCCTCAGCTGGAAGTAGACTTCCTCATTCTGCAGAATGAAGGAGATAACTTTGTTTTGGACATTTTATTTTGTCTCCCAGCCTAGTCTCTTACAGTTGCAGTATGAGCTTTATTGAACCCAGGTTTTAAAATGTGTTTTTAAAACAATTCTTTTTATGATACCTCATAATTAAAGTTCAGTGAACAAGTCGAGTGATAACAGGGGAGTTCTGGTCTGTTTTATGAGGCAATACTCTAGTTCCTGAATGGATGAACCGGGGGACCTTTCTCTTTTATATGGGAATTGGGTAATTGCTGGAAAAAACAGAGTCATGCTCCTCTTGTTAGTGTACCATAAGCTTTTTAAAATAAAGTAGCTGGGCTCACTCTAATAGTGACTTTCATGGAAATGCTGGTTCCCGAAGTTGTGACCTGTGGGCCTCTGGAGTCACAACCTGGGTCCAGCTCCAGCCTCCACAGCTGGTTTATCTGGCTGCGTCTGCCCAGACCTCTGGATCCAAATGCTCAGGAGGTTGGAAGGGATTAGAGATCCTTTGCAACTCAGATGCACTTCTAATTAGAAATGACATAACAAAAAATAGTTTCTAGGGAAGGAAATGGAAGCCTAAAAGCAAAATGAAATTAAAGGTCAGTCTCCAACTTAGCGGGCTGATGTGGAACATGGATTTAATAATAAAAAAATCCACTCTGAGGAGGAAAGAAAAAAAATCAAAATTACAAGATGGGTAAAAGACAGAATGGCTTAATATGTAACAGCATCCTCTGAAATATAAGGTGGGGGGAGAGTGTGAGTTCAAAGCTTCTAAAAAAACAAATAGAGCTAATAGTTGAGAGGCACTGGAAGAGAGACTAGCTATACTTAGAGGCATCTACTGTGAGGTAAAACAGCAGTGGAAAATAAAATATTATAGAGAATCAAATTCTGACAATACAGAGTTTTTTAAAAGAACAAAGGAAGAAACCTACCCTACAGAATTTAATTTGAATCATTCTTGCTTCTTTGTAGCTTTTAAGCAAACCCAGTACAAATTCATACTCTCAATTCAAGCTTAATCAGATGATTTATTAGTTTTTTAAAATATTTCTTGTTTCTTTTTGACATTTCAATAATACTGTTTTCCATACCTTTACTGCTGCTAGTTTGGAGAGCTTTTAGATACCAAACATTTAAGCAGGCTTTAAGTAAGTCTGAAATGAGCAGAACATCTTTATTTACCTTCATTTTCCTTTAAGCACAATTCAGTCTTTCTTTTACAGCTGGCGCAGCAGTATTAACAAATTCTGAATTCTCTGCATTCGAGACAAAGCTGCCCAATATTTTAGTTATCTTGGGGAGGGGAATTTCTTAGCTCTTGTGCTAAGCCACAGGCTGCAGCCTCGTGAACGTTTTTGCTGCGACCTGTTAATCTTCCCTCCCCATTTGCAGGCAGGGCAGATAGCCAGTGAGAAGTGATGAGTGCTTCTCATGGTAAGAAACAATACATGAAGACTTTCCAAATTAATTTAACATTTACCGGGAACATTGCTGGCCACATCAATTTAAGAAATTCTGGCAAGCAGAAAATTATATTGCATGTTGATGATGTTTCTACTTTTTCCCTGTTCTCGGCAACCCCCTCCACAAGACCCCTGTGGTGAGATGAAGGCAGAGGGGCTTGTCTTTTCACAGTATCTAGTTGTGGTGTGTGACTGGGGAGGGCCAGGGAGAGGACAGCCACACAAGGCTCCATGGCAAGTCACCTCCTGAAAAAATGCTGACCTTGGGCCTGTGGTCTCATCTTGAGATGAGAGGCCATGGGAAAAGAGGCTACGGGGAAAGAGGTGAGAGCTGGGATGGCCAAGAAATGTTGCTCTGTAATGTGGTTCTGTGTGGATAGAGGCATTGATTCTTATCCTCTGATCGAGCTAAACGCACTAAAAACTTTATCGCTTTGGCAGAATCATACCTTTTCTCTCCCTGAAATATCCTTCAGGCTTTTTTAGTCAAATACGCATCTTGCACTCCTGCACACTGTTATGATTTGCCACAGTTTGCCAGATCTGTGCTTCTGAGCAAAGTGAACTTCCACTGAGAAGCAGTCGTGTAAGTGGCTGCTGTACTTTTGGTGGCCACGTCTAGGGGTGGAGGTGGCATGAGTAGGACCAAAAGTGAAATGGGAACTGAAGTCAGCTGATGCTTTGCAAGATGAAAAAAGGAGACATCTGAAGAAGAGGAGAGGCAGGGGCTGTGCACAGAAGGTCCAAAGTGTGGGAACTGCAGAGATCAAGCAGGAAATACCCTGAGATTTCTGGGGGCAGTTTTCTAATGGATTTTATCTCTGAACTGTAGCAGAGCAATCTCACACTACTGCGTTAGGGGTGACATAAAAATCTCAGCCAACTGCATCAAGTGCATTTAAGATATTTTGAGGAAATACAGTGTAGAAATAATCAGGAAAATGGATAATAATCAGAAATTCATTTACTGTTTATATGTAGTACCTAACTTGCTGGTATGCTTTGCTGCATTGAAAATATAGCCCTCTAGATACCTGTGCTATTCCTAATCATCCAGACCCTGAAAATATCAACAAATACATAATCAGTCAGAAAAGACTCAATTTCCAGACTTAACCTTTAATCTTATTTCCTCCCTTCTTCTCACTATCACTGCAATTCTTTTTTTTTGGTGATACTGTGACTGCAGAGCTTTAACTAAAGTCCGTACTCTCTCAAGAGCTTTCCATTTAGCTCTTGGCACACTTTGGCCCATGAACGTTTCTTAACTCGGCAGTGGGAGCATTTCGATAGTAAGAAGAGAAGACCTGAAGGCTTCAAATTTAATACAAATGTGCAGTCCTGTGCAAGCCATTTGCACATCTAGTTAAATTAGCCTTCAGTTAAACCACAGGATGTAACTTTTGCTCTTATTGTGGTCACTTGCAATTGTTAAGATTAGTGAAAAAAAATCTATTGAAAAATGAAATGCTTCAGCATCAGGAATTTCAGTCCCTGTGAGTGACTGCAGTTTAGGGCTCAGAGCTGCAATTGAGTTACTGCAGTTTAACAGGCTACCATGCATCAGCTAAGCTGCAGAAACACTCCGTGTGTGTCCTCTTCGCCTTTGACAAATGTAAGGTGATTTGACTTAGCTTAATCTATTTTCATTGCAGGCTAAATTGAATTACCTCATATTTATGATGGGCTATAAGGGCACTCAAAGAGAGTTATCTAGGTTCAACTGATCTCTGGTAACTTGCTTAGCCATGGTCGCTTGGCTGTTGGTGTAAACCCTGAGCCACCTTGTGCTCACAGGAGAAAGCTGACGTGAACTTCAACAGACACAGATTTATAACTCCCGATGAAGTAGTTTGGGATGTGGTCAGCCATTGACGGAATGGCTGGAATTGGCTTTTAAAGGAATAGAGTTGTTGGCAGGACACCTTCTTAATGTGCTTTTGATCCTGGACCTTGTTTGTCTTCCCTGGTCATCAGAACCTGTATTAGTTTGAACTACAGAGGCTCGTCTGCCTTTCCTTTCTTCCTCAGGTACTTTAGGCAGACATTTGGGATAGAGCTGGGCTGATAGCTTTGACTCCCTGTGGGTTTTCTGTGAGGCTGCTTTGGTAGAGTCAATTAGTTTTAAATTTGGTTGTTCTGCCATAACCTAAGTATTCTTAACTGAATTGTAAATGTAAATGTTAAGTGTTGCACTGAATGTTTAAATAATTCTAAAAGCACTTGGAGCATGGGATAAGTGCTGTAAAAATCTAAATAAATGAGTAAATTAGTTAACAGCATATGTGATAATGCAAACTACTACACGTGTGCAAAGAGGCAGAGCTGTGCTTGAAATGGTTGCCAGAGCTTAGATTTCCTTGCTACATGTGAAACCTTTTCATATTAGCAGGGTGCTTTGTTTATTTATTTATTTTAAAGCATTTACCTGCTGTATAACTGGAGAAGAAGATGAAGCTGGCAGTTTAGACTGTCAAACCGAGGTTTCAGCTCAGCAGCGAGGTTCAAAGAGATTAATCTGAACTCAGCTGTTTACGTTACTGATCTCGTACCAGCTGGGTTTGTGGCATTAAGACGTCAATAGTACAACAGAATTTAACTAACAGTTTCATCACTGACATCATCTTTGAAGGTACAGATGATTGCCTCCTTATGTACTGGGACATATTTCTTCAAGACAGGACTCTGTATGCTTTCATGTGGGAGGGAGAGGAAGGAGAGAGAAGAGGGGAGGGAGTCTTTAAGTGAAGTTAATTAGAAAATGTCCTAATACATATGTGGCTTATTTAAGCTGGCTACAGGAAAAAGGTGCCCATTTCCTCATGGCAAGAATAGATTTATTTTTTCTTTTCCTCCAGGTCTTTCTCCATTCTTTCAGCTGGCACCAAAACAGAATAAAATAATAATAAACTGCCCTACATGCAGTAGCAGTATTATTTTTAATGGTTCAACCTTGAATGGAGTAGAGAAGCCTCTTGGAAGGACAGAAATTGATAATGGAGTTTCTTCAAATCACTCCCCCTCCCCCAACTCTATACAATAATTATTAATCAAAGGTAGGTGGACTGTCGTTCAGTGAGGCTCTTCTGGTAGTTCCCTTGGTCCAACGTAGGCCCTGTGTAATATTTGGAGTTGGTGAAGATGTCGCTGACCTGGCAGGCTGACCGCCAGTGTTCTTCTAAAAGGGCAAAAAAAGAAAAGGATGAGAATGCTGGAAAGAAACAAAAGTACATCTGGTTTAAGAATTTGAGATGCCATTTAAGAGAAGGGAAGATATTACTAATAAAGCAAAGTTTCAGTCTGTTCTACATACAGAATCAGTCTCTTGTTGAACAGGCTTTGCTACCATGCTCCGGAGCTGGGGGGAATGTTGGGGCATACAGGTAGAGGTGTAGATGACTGACTTTCAGGGAAAACAAGGAAGCCAATGTCCAAATGTGAAACGGCTTTCTTTACAGAATAGTGATACAGCAAATTTTGACTTAGGTGTCCCCTGAAAGCCTTTTCATCCTCTGCTGTAGTGGCTGCTGTACCCCCATGGAACACTGCGCCTTTGAAGGAATTCACAGCATAATCCCTTGGTTCGGTGTGCATTGTCCCTTAATGACAGACATTAAGTACCGTAAATGAAAGCTGTTTTAAATAGGCTGCAGATGCATTTGGACAGTGGCTCCCTAAGTGGCACTTTGTTGGAGGGAGAGGGGGTGACCCTCCTCCTGCTGCTTCTCCAGGTAGAGTGGAGCCGGCAGAGGGGGGGGGTTCCTGTTTCTACAGCATTTTCACCTCACCTGGGATTTAACTCTACATGAAGACCTGTTTAGCAGAAGGAAATGCTTTCCGACTACGACCTCTGAATGGTTTAATTGGGATTTAACTGTTCCTATTTTTTCCACTCCATGT